>NC_092727.1:131534388-132754059 GCF_047496885.1 Scyliorhinus torazame
TGTCCAATCTTCCTGGGTTGGGGGGAGAAGTGCTTTATCCTGATTAGGACTGGGCTGCTGCAACCTCAGTGGGGTGTAAGGGTTGGGGTTAAGTGGAAGTTCCTGGGGCAGGGGATCACGTTCTCCTGAGCCTTTTGTGATGGTGCTGAGCTTGACCAGCCCCAGAACCCTGACCAATTTCCTCTGTCCCCAAGAAATGGGAGTGTCCTCTCTCGCGGCACCCAGAAGGGGAGCCCGGTTTGCCTGGGTCTGAGCAATAACTTTGGGACGGAACAAGTGTTGTACCCAAGGGTTATCCATTTCTTTTTTCCCCGGGGTAGGCTGCCATGCTTAAATGAGCAACCTTTTTGATGGGTGGTCTTGTGATAGCCCTACCCCTTTTTCCTGAGCGGTCCTGGTTGTCGGGGTGGGTCCCCTGATGCTGGGGGTGTGGGGAAGGTTGGGCGTGCTGACTCTCCCTCCCAGGGCACCGCTCTTTCAGGGGATGCCCTGACAGCCCCCTTCTCCCTGGGGCAGGGTTCCCCCTTTCCGGCTGGGATCTGTTGATGTCCTTCTTGGCGTCGAGCCTTATGGTTATTCTGGTGCCCCCGAGGGGATGTGTCTTTGTTCATCGGGTGGTTTGTTCTTCCCTTGGACCTGGGACCCAGTGGGTGGGGTTTGGTAGCTAGGTTCTTGCTTGCTGTTTGTTTCTTACTCTTTAATCTTTTCTTAATTCTCTACGGGAGACCCTGGGTTTGAGGTTTGAGACCTAAGATTTCCTTGGACTGTGGTGCTCGATCCTCCTTATTGAATTGTAGCTGTACCAATGGTTGTCTGTTCTGTCCTGGGCCTGGAAGGGAGTTTTGATTGAGTTGTGGGTGTCAGTGTAATTCCCCCATAGCTCTGGGTTCCCAGGATTTTTTATTCTTTTTGAAGCTAATGCAATCCCAAACCAGACCCCAACAGGCTAGGATACTGGACAGAAACCCCAATATTTTAATTTTGTAAGACTGAGGAAAGGACACCTCGCTCCCGGAGAGATTACCTGCAAAAGAGGGATATGGTATATTAAAATAAACTTTATTACTTACACAGTATTAGAATATCGTTAACATCACACAAGAAAATACCCCTTCAATAATACTATTCAATTCAGTGAATACAATACCCTTAACTGCTATCTTTATTCCCACTCAAACAACAAGAAAAAATATCTCCGCTCTCAATCCACTTAAATATCATTGGCACAATCAAATATCTGCTTGACAGAGATGTGTTTTTGAGAAAGAAAGATCTTGTGCCACTGCTTTAAAGAAAAGATCTGACTCCTGTCAAACCCATGCAGAAACTCTGGCTGTATTTCTTCTGAAGAAGCTTCTCAGCTTGTTTGAGCTCACCTTGTTCTCAGACAAGTCTGCACTGCTCGGAAAGACTGTTAATCTCTTTTAACTGAACTCAGTGAGAGCAAACTGTTTGACGTCTGTCCACAGCTTCATCTAGAACTCCAGTGACCTGCTTTTCCTGAAAAATGCCTGACACCTTAGCTCCACTCATTAGCAGCATCATCTTACCAAGCTGAAATCTAATTAACCACAGGGAATCCCCCCAATCCAAACAAAACTGTTTTAGCCAAGTTTTTTTAATGATGGTTTAATTACACCCCGTCTCACAAAGCCTCTGTTGTTTTAAAAAACAGGATTCTTTTAAAACATGATTTCAACAGTCATTCACATACTAACACAGGCTTTTAACCCTTACTGCAGCAAATACATATAATACAATATATCTGAAATTCCTACATTGATCACAAAGCTATGGGTATGATATAACTCTGTCTTTCGCTGTATACAGCTTAGAATCATTGCATCCCTACAGTGCACGATTCGGCCCAACGGGTCTGCACTGACCCTTTGAATGTGCATTCTACCCACGTCCACTCGCCCTATCCCCATAACTCCGGAATCTAACCTGCACATCCTTCAACAGCAAGGGTCAATTTCGCATGGCCATTCCACCTGCCCTGAACATCTTTGGACTGTGGGAGGAAACCGGAGCACTCGGAGGAAACCCACGCACACACGGGGAGAACGTGCAGACTCCGCAAAGCCAGGGACCCAAGGCCGGAATTGAACCCGGATCCGTGGCGCTGTGAGGCAGCAGTGCTAAGCACTGAGCCACCGTGTCACACCACCCACTTGGTGCAGATGAATCTTTTATCTGTGGAGCGAACACGTTGGTGATTTAGTCCTTGTCTTATCTGTTCCTATGTTTTTGATTACTTCTGTTGTCTGCTGTACCTGTTTTGCATTGATACCAATGGCTTTTTTTCTCTATTTCCTTTGTTTTGATGCAACCCCTGTTAAAAGCTTGAAAACTTCAATAAAAATGCATTAAAATAGATTGGGGTAAGACCCTAATTAAAGGAGTGCAGAGATCTGAGAGTTGTGGGACTGAAGAAGTTTGCGGAGATAGGGATAGATGAGTCCATTGATGGATTTGAAAACCAGGATGAGAATTTTAAATTTGAGGTGTTGCCAGACCTATTGATAATAATGAAGGTGGCGGAGGGATCAGAGAAGCATATGTCACAATTTAGTTATAATGGGAGATTTATCCAAATGTAGGCTGGGAGAAGCAGGAGACGTCAAGTAGTATTGGCAATAAACACATTGTTATGACACCCTGGGCTAGTGCGCGGTCAATTCCAGTCCCCGGAGTCCCAACTTAAGTGAATTAACCAATAATTCATGTAAAATTTGTGGGAGTTTTGTCCCTCAACTGCTCCAATGACTTACAGGCACCAGATTTGTAAGTAAAACACAAAATAACTTTATTTATAACGATAAGAGTTAAACATGTAATGCGATAATAGAACAACGGTCTGCTAATCTAATTACTCCACAACCACCGTCCTGCCCTTCACCCACACACACAAGACAGATGCACAGTGGGGCAGGGATGGATGAAAATAATAGGGATTAAAAGGGCGTGAGAGATGAGCATTTTCGCTGCTGAGATTGTGGTCTTTGTAGTCGGCGATCTTGGGACGCAAAGTGTTGGAACGGACCTTCTACTTTGTGCCTTCAATTAGAACCTGCAGGCTGTGGAATGTTCTCTGGGAGTCACATTCACTTGACTGACCTCCAAATTGGTTCTCAGTCCCACTGAGACTATCTTAGAACTCGCTGCCTGAGAATTTGAAAGAGGGTTTACATTGCATTTACTCTGCCTCTCGAACGCGTGTCTGGCTTTTGTGCAAGTTTCTGGCTGCAGGGTAGAGTAAAAGGAAAGAGAAACCAAAGAGAAAATGCTGGAAAATCTCCTTAGGCAGGAAAGAGGTTCTTCTTCCAGACCCTCAGAGGTCTCAGGAGGGAGCTACAAGCGCCGTGCTTTCCTCAGCCTTTCAAACAGAGGTTAGGCTTTGGCAGACCTCGCCGCAGAGACTGCTTGCAGTCTTTTAATCAGAAGTTAAACGCCAGCCTCAGCTGATAGAGAGAGTCCAAACCTGCTCTCTCCTGGGCTACAACAGAACTGAACTCAAAATGGAGTCTGCCTTCTTTGCCAGACTGTTCTGGAACTCCTTCAATCGATCAGGATCGAAAACCAACAAGGCCCGGGATTCCAGAGGAGCCAATTGGCTGCTAACCACATCCTTCAAAATGTGACATCACTGGACTATGCCAAATAGCACTGATGGGGATCCTCGAACCAGTTCAAGTAGCACCTTGTACCGGGGGGTGTTTCAATTTATAACCTGCAGAATTATGGAATCCAGCATCAAGGAACATAAAGGGGATTACACCGGAAAGCCAGAAAGGGAATCAAGGTTTAAACATGAGGTTCCTTACAACATCAATGAGCGGAGTTAAAAAAGCTAATGACGAAAATAATGGCAGAGCTGCCAACTAGCACGGATTTTCCGTATTTCGCATGGAAATTCGATTTGCCACATTGAAATACGGAATTGGGGAAATTTACAGCAACCCAGTGGGGTGGGGGGGGGGGGGGAGATAGAGCTGCGTTATTTGCAACCATCATCCAAATTAATAAGCGAAGTGTTGTAGGAGAGGTAGAGTGTCTCCTGTCTAATTCTGACTGATCTTTCTTTTTTTTGGGGGGGGGAGGGGGCTCGCCGCACCACGGTGCCAGCGATGTTGGTCGGTTGCTCTGGAGAACAGGGTGTGGGGCAGGAGAGGCCTATCCGCGGGCACGGAGATGGGCAGGGAATATGTCAATGAGCTGGATGGGGGCGGTTCTCTGACCACATGGTGCGTGTGCTCCCATTTTCAGAGCCATTTGCAATGGGATCCAGTCCTAGTTCGTGGAGAGTGGGAGTGGGTTGGGAGAAGAGGAGGGGGTGGGGGCAACCAGAGATCTTCATTTTGTTTGATATTGGTTATATTCGACACAATTTGTTGCATTACAGAAGGGCTTACAGTGCAAAAGGAGGCCGCACAGTCCATCCTACAGAGCTGCCAGCTAGCACGGATTTAGAATACGGAAATATGATTTGTCATGTTGGAATACGTAATTGGGGAAATTTGCAGCAACCCAGTTACATGAACGTCCTGTGGAAAAGATAGCAGTACAACACCCAGTTATTGTAATCAAAAAATTCAAGTTGACGGTCTACACAATCACATGTAGTTACCTATTCCATATGTAAACATCACGCCTGCGTGTTGATATACTAAGCTAGTGTTACTGTCCGTAGGTGTAGATCTACATCACGAATGCCTGGACTGACAGCGTTGTCACGTTTGAGTGGTTGAGTGGAAGAAAGCCCATGCAATGTTGAGTAGCGATCAAGACTTTGTTATCTGGTGCTACATCTAGAAAACAGACTTTCAAGAAGGACTATAGATCAAGATGGTCCTTCATTGCACCATCGAGAAAGGGTGAATACACTGCGTGATGTAACGTCTGCTCATCGGACTTCAGCATCGCTCACGGAGGAGCAAATGACATACAGGCACATATGCGATCCAAGGAACATAGTGCTGTGGCACAAGTTTCTGAAAGCACCCGCGACGTCAAACCTTCCATGCAACAGAAAGGCAACTTAGTCGTACGAGCAGAAACTTTGATGACACATTTCGTGATTAAACACAATGTGGAGTTTTCTGCTGCCGATCATTTGACTCATCTTGTGAAAGTAATGTTTCTGGGCAGTTCGATTGCTTCTAAGTTTGCTTCACGCCGGACCAAGATAGCAGCAATTGCCAAGACTCAAGACCAAGAGACGGAAGGTGGCATCCTTGAGAAAATCAGGAAAATCCCGTTCTCCATATTATCCGATGGGAGTTTTGACCATGGTGTGGAGGAACAACTCGATCCTATCGTTCGGTTCTTTGACACAGATGTGGACAGGGTGATCAGTGAGCTGCTTGAAATAGCGACAACGAAAGAGAGATCAAGCGGCAAAATCTTCTGGACAATGTTCTTGAGAAAAACAACATTTCTTGGAGAAACTTGACATGCTTTTCCGCAGACAATGCAGCAGGAATGATGGGAGTCCACAATGGTGTCGCTTCCTTTGTGAAGAAAGAAAAGACGGATATTTCCATTTTTGGATGTCCGTGCCACCTTCTTCACCTGGCTGCAGAGAGAGGGGCAAGTCAGCTGCCATTCTCTCCAATGGACCTGCTTGTACTGGTCTATTACCACCTTGAGAAGTCTAGCAAGCACCACAAAGAGTTGAAGGAAATACAAATATTGTGCAATCTCGAAAATCACAGAATACATGTCTGCACAAGATGGTTGACCTTAGAAAGATCACCAGACAGAGTTCTGGAACAATGGTCTGCATTGCAATACTTCTTCCAAGAAGCAGAATCTGAGAAAGGAGGAAGGAAGAATGAAGGGGGCTTGAGAGACGCTGAACAACTGAAGGTTGACATTTCTGGAAAGACACCTACCAAGCCTCCAGCGGCAGAAACCATCACCAAGGAGAATGCTCAACCTCCACACACAAAGGGTAGTGTTACATTTAGCACATCCTCTACAACAAGAACATTGATTGCAGGAACATAAACCAGCGTTCATGTTGTGAAAGCAGAGTGTGGTTGCCTGGTTTTAGCTGCTGACAGGAAACAGGCCCCTGCAACAGTCAGACCCCAAAAGACCAGTGCAGGATTTTTTCAGAAAACTGCTGTTCTTGTGCATGGTACAAGACTGACAATGAAACAAAGATGGAAAAAGCGGCAGTTCAAGTGCTGGTAGCAAAAAGAAGTCTCCCACAGCTAGCAACCCTGTTGCTACTACAACACTACAGCCATCTCAAGGCAAAGCTTTGTCACAGAAGCAAGCAGCATTGTGCCTTTCTTCAATATACACTTCCTGTGTTCAACAGACTCACCTCGAGCTCCAAGAATAAGCTCCCAAGATACAAACTCTACATCAGAAGTTGCTTGACTTTCTTCAGGACCTGCTACTTCGCGTTGCCTGCTAGCTGCATGTACAAGGACAACTGTAATCAGAAGTCCAACGAATGGAAGTGGTATATCTAGACTTCCAGAAGGCGTTTGACAAGGTGCTGCGTAAAAGACTGATCCAGAAGGTGAGATCGCAGGGGATGGGGGTAGAGTATTAGATTGGATTGAGGATTGGCAGACTGACAGAAAGCAGAGGGTCGGGATAAATGGGTCCTTCTCTGGTTGGCAAGCTGTAACTAGCAGGCTGCCGCAGGGGTCAGTCCTCGGACCTCAACTGTTTACAATCTAAATAAATGATCTGCAAACAGGGACAGAGTGTAACAGAACAAAATTTGTGGATGATACTGTAGCCACCTGAGTTGGCCAAGTCCCGATTTAAAATGGAGAACAGCAAAGGCTGAAGGGAAATTCAGCCAACACAGGCAGAAACCAGCAGGTGCAGGTTTGCTTTGTATTTAACTCTGCAAAAGCCCAGACAGCATCGATACCAGCGACCATCAGCATAATAATGTAGCAGCCATCTACATACTAATGAGCAATCCCCGGGAACAATAGCAACATTTTGGACAAACAAAACTAAGCCAGACTCCCTGGCGCCAGCAGAAGCCAACACAAAAGAGGTTAACGGACACCTCAAGACCGCCCATCGATCAGGGAACCGCTCCAGTATTGGAGAAATTGAACCAAGCGATTGGAACGAAGTCCAATCACCTAGAACCAGGTACAGGGTCCGCCTCGAAAGGCGGGAAGCCCCTGGGGACTATAAAGTTAAGCCCCCAAGTTCAAATCGGCCCTCTTCTTCTTGACCGGGTCACCCAGCAACGCAAACCAACATTGACCGTGACCGGTCCAGCGGCCGCCGAGAGATCGTAAGTCGTAAGTCAACGCTCGCTACGAGATAGGCGCTCCTAGCTATCAATCCGTACCAACTTCGAATCCCGCAGACTCAGAACCCGAACAAAAGGCTATTTGTTCCCCTGACCTGGTGGGCCAGTCCGAAGTTAAGTACAGGCCTGTTAGTTGTACAAGTAGCTTAGACGTAGAATTTGTGCATGAGTCGCGATAACTGTGTATAATAAATGTGCTTTGATTTAAATCTTACTAATCAGAACATAGAACATAGAAAATACAGCACAGAACAGGCCCTTCGGCCCACGATGTTGTGCCGAACCTTTGTCCTAGATTAATCATAGATTATCATTGAATTTACAGTGCAGAAGGAGGCCATTCGGCCCATTGAGTCTGCACCGGCTCCCGGAAAGAGCACCCCACCCAAACTCAACACCTCCACCCAACACCAAGGGCAATTTTGGACATTAAGGGCAATTTATCATTGGCCAATTCACCTAACCCGCACATCTTTGGACTGTGGGAGGAAACCGGAGCACCCGGAGGAAACTCACGCAGACACGGGGAGGACGTGCAGACTCCGCACAGACAGTGACCCAAGCCGGAATCGAACCTGGGACCCTGGAGCTGTGAAGCAATTGTGCTATCCACAATGCTACCGTGCTGCCTTTAAGAACAAATAAATCTACACTATATCATTTTACCGTAATCAGTGTATTGAGTTATTGGTCATTACTCGAACTTGAACCTCGTGGCGGTATCATAAAGATACCTGGCGACTCGAGAGCAAAGGTTATAAAACGAGCTAAGTGAACCAACCAAAAGTTAGCAACATATTACTGGCGACATTCTGACGGGACCCGAACGAGAAGTGGCTTCACCACTCCGGGAGAACTCAAAAATTTGAATTAGAGATCCAATTGGGAACAGAAAACCACAAGTGTTCAAGCAGTTCTGACCAATCCTCATAATTCGGAAGTGTGTGTATGCGTAACTAACAGGGCTATAAGGTAAACTGATAGATTTATTGTTGCGACAAAACTGTCGGGAGTTTGTAGTCCGGAAAATAGCGAAAGCTGTACCCGTATTTACAGCACCGCCTTAGTACCCCTGTCCCAAATTTAAAAGATGCATTCGGACAAGAAAGATGGCAATGCAGCGCCTCATGAACCCACAGGAATTTGCGGTCGCAGCGACCAGCAGCAGTAGAGTAGGACAATGTCCCGTATGGGAGGAAGAAATCAGGAAGTACCTCAAAGGGAAAGGATGGCCCCTTTGGAGCGAATTCTGTAACAACGAGGAAACAGGTCCCGGGAGTATAGGACATACTTGGTGGGAGAACCTGAGCGAGATCCACAAGAAGAGCTTAGGGAAAGCTCGCAAGCCGATGGCAATCGTGTCCTGCTTGGCACAGTTGCGAGGCACAGAGGAGGTCGTTAGGACGCTCCGGAAAGAGGTATAAGGCATACATCGAATGAGTAATGTCGATGTAAGTGAGGTAGAAAGAGAGAATTTAGAGTTGAGGAGGAAGTTGGCGGCAAAAGATGGAGAGGTGGATGATGCCAAGGGGTCTCACCAGTCTTGTCTGGCACACTTAAGCAGCTTCCAGTCCCAGGATGAAAAGGCCTGTCAGGACACGCAACATGCAGTCCTGGTACGTGAAGAAACCGAGAAGCAGGTAGAAGCATTGCAGAGGCAGCGTAGTGACCTGAAGGCAGCGTTAAGAGCACTCCATGCTGCCACCACGGAGCAAAGACAAAGGTCACTAGACCACGCAAAGTGCTAGAAGCAGATTGCAGAGCTGCAATCGCTGCTTTCAGTCCAAAAAGGATTCCAGGAAACCTTTGGAACAAAATTAGATGAGGAAGACGGCCCTGATTGGGAAGAGTTAAACGAGACAGTGCAGAGAAATGTTCAGGGAACATGTGCGCAGGGAAAGCCCCAAAAGAGGAAAGCGCCCCAACCCCCCACAGAGCAGATAGTTCAGGCTCCAATGAACCCAGTCACCACCCACCGCACAGCCACATCAGACGACACGGAATTTTTGTATACCACCACCTTAACAGTGACCCAATTACGGGATGCGTGCGATAAAATCAAACCGTTCCTCCCCACCTCAGACCCCCACCATTTCTTTGCCAGAGTAAAGCAGCAGGTGACCATGTACGGCCTGGATGAGCGAGAGCATGTAAAGCTCACAGTTTTGAGTTTAGACCCTTCAGTCGTAGCAGCCCTTCCCGACTCACAGAATGTAGGAGGAGGCACCCTTGCAGAAATGCATACCGCGATCCTAGATGCGAAGGGGTATAACCGGGGTGACCCCGTAGATGGCCTCAATAAATGCAGGCAAAAGAAAATCGAGCGTTTGCTGGACGCCTGTGGATCCACTTTGCAGCAGTTTTTGGAGACTTAGACCACGCCCATTTGTCCCCAGACAACATGGCCAAATGGACCCGCACCCTTATCTCCCATGCCACAGAAACAGGACAGAAAGCGTGCGCGAATTATGATCCCTCAGAGGAGGCTCATAATGAAAAATTGGTAGTAAAAAGATTGTCCCGTGCCTGGGAGCAGTCTGTACAAAGCAAACCCGCAGTTAAAAATCCCGAAGAAAAGCAGGCAGGAGCAGACATACAAGCAGTTAAAACACACCAGAACCCCGCATGGGTAAATGAAGGAAAGAACAGCCCCCCACAAAAGTCACAGGAGTGTTACAACTGTGGACAATTGGGACACTTTGCAAGGGAGTGCAATGCCCCACGAAAGCCACAGAGAGCCCAGCAGACGGGCACTCTAAGTAGGAATAAGACAGAGCCCATTCATAGTGTTAGCACCCGTTCCGATCAGACGGACCTGACCGGAACGGACTGACGGTGTTCGGGCTCCCCCAGTTGGGTCTGCGACACCCTTTGGGATAGGTCCGGACGACCCGTAGTCGCAGCAAAGATACGGGGACAGCCCATCGAGTTTCTCTGGGACACACGAGGGTCCCGCACAACAATAAATTCCTCCACCCTGTTTCAAAAAGACACGTAGCCCACTACAGCCACTATCACCCTCAGCGGCTTCACAGGCCACTCACAGCAGGGACACATCACAGCCCCTGTACCCATTCAAATCGGAACCATCACCACCAAACACCCCGTGGTTTTAGTTGACCTGCCCCACACAGCAGAACACATTCTGGGAAACGATGTTATGAATTCCCACAACTTATCATTCGATCCAGTCAACCAATGTGTCTGGAAAATGGCAAAGTCTGCAAGAGCCCCTGCAACGCTCACCATAGGAGAATACGCCAACAAAATCAGCGCAGTAGGCAAATTTTGGTTTAACCCGACCACGCTTAGCACGGACAAGCAGGTTAGGGCAGTGTTACAAAAGAACAGGACAGCATTCGCGACCCACAAACACGACTGTGGCCGGATGGCTGGCTCCGTACAAATCACAGGACCTGACCCAAGACCCCCAAAACAGTATGGATTTCCCCAAGAGGCAGAGGGAGAAATCGCAAAAGTAATCGAAAGCTTATTAGAGCAGGGCGTACTTAGATCAGTCGCCTCTGTAGCCACGTAAAATGGCTGATTCCCGATTAGAATGGTCAAACCCCGATCCAAAATGGTGAACGGCAGAGGCTGATGGGAAAATCAGCCAACAGGACTCAAACGGACGGCTGCAGGTAAAACAGTGTATTCGCCTCTGAGGGAATCCAGACAGATCGATACCTGCAGCCATTAACATCACAACAACCCAGCCACCTGCATAGCAAACAGCCATCTCCGGGAACAATTGCTACAAATGAGCAATTGTAAAGCTACTCCAGACCTCTCGGCGCCAGGGAGGCTAACAAAGAAAGGTGGGCAACCACCCCCCCGATCAAGGAATCGCCCCATTATTGGAGCATATTGAACCGAGTGATTGGGACCAAGTCCAATCACTTGGAACCAGGGTCAAGGTCCGCCCCGAGAGGCGGGAAGCCCCTAGGAACTATAAAAATAGGGGCCAAGTTCAGATCGACCCTTCTCTTCCTGCTCGCAACCTTCGCAAGAACCTTCGACCAAGAAACAGTAAGTTTGACTCCAGCGATCGCTACCAGATAGACACTCCTAACCATCGACCTGTATCAGCCTTTGAATCCCGCGGGCTCAGGACCAATTCGAAAGACCATTCGTTTCCCTGACCTGGTGGGCCATTCCCAGAGTTAAGTATTGGCCTGTAGTGGTAGGTAGTAGTCTAGAAAGTAGGATTATTGTATAAGTATTTATTGCTGTATATAATAAATGATCGTTGATTTAACTCTTACTAAGCGGTGTGCTGCATTATTAATCATAACTTGAACTTGAACCACGTGGCGGTATCAGAAGATACCTGGCGACTCGTGAGCAAAGGTGACAGAATTAGAGCTAATAAAACTAAGGCTAATAAGAGCAACGCCTCCACTAATAATGCTCCGATTTGGCCAGTGAGAAAGCCCGATGGATCATGGCGACTGACCATCGATTACCGGGAACTCAACAAAATCACCCCGCAGCAGCCCCCACAGTAGCCACAAGTCCCGAGACCATGCTCAAGCAGGGACTCAATTCCCGATTCTTTACGGTTTTGGACATCAGTAATGGATTCTGGTCCATTCCATTGACAAAGGCGTGCCAGTACAAATTTGCCTTCACCTTTAAAAACCAACAGTACACGTGAACATGCCTTCCACAAGGATTCCACAACTCCCCCTCCATTTTCCACCGACAGCTGGCAAATGGCTTAGCCAAATTTTCTCGCCCCGAATGTCTGGTCCAGTATGTAGACGACCTACTACTGCAGACAGACACCAAGGAAGAGCACATTGAGCTTCTGTCCGAACTCCTGGAACTCTTACACTCAATTGGTTGTAAAGTTAACCCCAAAAAGGCCCAGATTCTGGAAGATAAGGTGATATATTTGGGTACAATTATCACACATGGTAAACGCGAGATCGAGCATAAAAGGATTGACTCGATTGCTAAATTGCCCCTTCCCCAGAACGTTTCAGCCCTCCGGTCGTTTTTAGGACTGGTTGGCTACTGCCGAAACCACATTGACGGTTTCGCCAGCAAGGCAGCACCCCTCTCAGACCTCCTAAAGAAAGGAGCCCCCTGGGAATGGCTTCCGCAGCATACGGATGCTGTGGATGCGTTGAAGCAAGCACTCATAGCAGCCCCCACACTACAAGTTTCAGACCCGCTTTCCCCCTACGCGATAGAGATAGCAAGCACAGACCGCACCCTTTCGGCCGTGCTCCTTTAGGAACGGCACGAACAGTTAAGGCCCGTGGCTTACGCCTCCAGAGTTTTAGATGCTGTGGAGCAGGGATTTTCAGTCTGTGAAAGGCACCTGCTCGCAGTATTCTGGGCAGTACAGTATTTTTCGTACATTCCCGGACTGAACCCCATCACCATCCTCACGGAACACACCCCCACCCAACTTTTACTGGACGGACGACTAAAGGACGGTACAGTTAGTCAGATAAAAGCAGCTAGATGGACCCTTCTTTTGCAGGGACGGGACATCACTGTTAAAAGGACAAAGACCCACACTTTTTTAGCCGATAACTTACAGTACCCCGGAACCCCCCATGAATGTGAACTTATCTCTCCACACCACAACACAGGCCCCTTTATTGCTAAAACACCCCCCAGAAAGATAGGTAGTTCAACCCAGAGCCCCAAGCACACAGACACGTGCGAACCCATAAAGATATATGTGGATGGATCTTCCACAATATTAGAAGGGAAGCGCATAACAGGATGAGGTATTTATGTCGAGGACGCGCAGGGACGCGCCCTAGAAGAAATAGCAATAAAACTTCCAGGACACTTAGGCGTGCAGGTGGCAGAACTTGCGGCCATCGCATACAGAGTGGAACACCCAGATTCCTTCCCCAGCCTAGCAGACATCTACTCGGACAGCCTCTATGTCTGCAACAGCCTTACGGAATTCCTACCCCTGTGGAAAGCAAGAGGATTTGTTTCCGCAGACGGAAAACCCCTCCCTTCAGCCCCATTGCTCCGTCACATCTTAGAGAGAGCACAGAACAGGACTTTGGGATAGTCAAAGTTTGTAGCCACCACCGTTCCTCCCCCCCTGGAAATGTAAA
This sequence comes from Scyliorhinus torazame, assembly GCF_047496885.1. Classification (NCBI taxonomy): domain Eukaryota; kingdom Metazoa; phylum Chordata; class Chondrichthyes; order Carcharhiniformes; family Scyliorhinidae; genus Scyliorhinus; species Scyliorhinus torazame. The sequence goes on from NC_092727.1 coordinate 131,547,781, forward strand.
AGCTGACGCACTGGCAAAAGCAGGTTCCAGGCACAGATATTTTTGGACACCCCCCGAGAGCACACCAGTGAATGCAGTTCAGGTCTCGCAGACTAAGATCGAGGGTCTAGTGCAGGCCCAGAAGCAGGACAGCAATCTCAAGGAGATTTTCAAAGGAAACTGTCCAGCCCCCTATGATAGGTTTAGAAATGCACTGACCACACATGACGGTGTGGTGTTAAAAGACACCCTTTATGTGGTTCCTGAACAGGACAGGAATCAACTGATTTGTTTATTCCATGACGGTCATGGACATCAGGGAATCGATCCCACTACCACCCACTTCAGGCAGCTCTGCTGGTGGCCGAGTTTAAAAGAAGATGTTACTCACTACGTTGAGAATTGTCTTATCTGTGCCCAGAATAATCCGGACAGATATGCCAAGAAGGCTCAGCTCAGTCACACCCGACCCGTTAATGGCCCCTGGACTAACCTCCAGATTGATTTTATAGGACCATTGCCCCCTTGTAGGAATGGTTATAAGTATGTACTCGTGGTGATAGACACGTTTACCAAATGGGTGGAAGCATTCCCATCCAGAACTAACACGACAAAGACCACAGCCAAGATTTTAACCCACCACATCTTTACGAGATGGGGACTCCCCCGCAGCATTGAATCCGACCAAGGTTCCCATTTTACGGGACGTGTCATGAAGAAGGTCCTCACGATATTTGGCATTACCCAAAAATTCCACATAGCATACCACCCCCAGTCAAGTGGTATCGTGGAGCGCATGAATCGGACCCTAAAATCCACCCTCAGAAAAATAGTCCAGCAAAACAACACCACTTGGGACTCAGTCCTCCCTTTTGCGCTGATGTTTCTGCGAAATACAGTTTCCACATCCACCGGTTACACCCCACACACCCTCATGACCGGACGCCCTATGAAAGGCACAGAATTTTTATTAGGTTTAGATTTGACCAGCCCCGAAGTGCCGGCCCTCACACACGAGAAAGCAGTAGAACAATTGGTGGAGAATGTTAAAATGGCTCAGCTAGCAGCCGCAGTGAAATTGGGCTCAAGAAAGAAACAGGGCAAGGCTTGTTTCGATAAGACAGTGCATGCGACTGAGTTCAGTGTAGGACAGCAAGTCATGCTCTCCGTATACAACCCCAGCACATTCCTGTCACCAAAGTACTCGGGTCCGTACTCCATTGCGGACCAAGTAAGCCCTTCCGTCTACAAAATAAAGTACCCCAATGGAAAGACCGCGTGGTTCCATATCAACCAGCTGAAGGCATATGGAACACAGTCTAACCACGCACACCACGTCATTCTCGAAGCAGCAGACCACGCCCCGCCCACAGCCAACGTAACCCTACCATCCCCCAACACGTCCAGCCCAGCCACGGACTCAACCTCGACTCCACCCCCGAAATATACACTCCGCCCCGGAACGCCCACAGACAGCAGCAGCAGCGACTGTGACTCGGACAATAGCCACAGCACGCCTCCCTACTATCCCTATGCAATAGGACCCACACCCAGCGAATCTGACCACGATTCGAGTGATCCCTTCATGATCACTTTCCTAAACAAACCCCACCACCGACCATCGACCTACAATGACGACCCCGATTCCGTCCCCACAGAACTAGACACCACCTTTTGGCACCGAGATAATTCGTACAGACTCGTCCGGAATGACGAGACTGATCCCAAATCACACCAAGCAGCCCTATCAGCCCTGATACACTCGAGAGTTTGGCATCCGGGAGAAGATGACGACCTTGAGTCTGACTCCCAAAACGCGAACCCCTTTGCGACCCTGTTCGCAACCGATAACTGAGGTATCCAGATGATGTTTTAAAAGGAACCGTTTGGGAGAAAACGGTGTCGTATCTGATGGAACCTGCAGCATGTTTTATGTTGTTTGTACTTGTACTGTTAAATGTTGTATGTCAGACCGGAATTTTTTTTTCCACGGCCCCACGCCACCACCCCTCTGACGCCCACTGGCAGTCAGAGAAACTAGTTTGGCCAGACGCTAGTTCAGAGGAACTAGTTTGTCCGCAGAGACTTGTTAAGGTCCCAGACTCCAGTTCAGCGGAACTTGTCTGTCGACGGAAACACAGACCCCCGTTCGTAACTGCTCTTCTGGTTCGAGGAAGGAACCAATACGGCAGCCCCCCCCACGATGACTACATTTTTGCCCGTTCTTGTCGGTTGCTCAGGCAGTGGAGAAACAGCATTGGGACCCGCCCTGCCTGGAAACCCCCCCTCTGGTCAGCTACACTCGTGTAGGGCACACACGGCATTGGTCACCGTCCTACCCGGGGACTCCATCCAAATCTTACCCGTCGCGGCCCATACGCACCTCATTTTGGAAAATTTGGTTCAAAAAGTTTTGTTTTGTTTCAGATGACCCTTAGGTTGCCAACCCTCTGCTATTTACATCCTGAAACATTGGGATGGTGGACCGCACAGTCTGCGAGACGGCTCACACTGGTTCATTATCTGTATGTGTGTCTTGTCCTGAAATTCGGTTTTTGAAAAAAAATGAGGGAGTCACACATAGTGACCAATTCTAAAGGGAGTAATTAGCACTAAAGGACAGACAGGCTATCGTACGAGATATTAACACAAGATAGTTACTGACACTATGCTTGTTTCCACAGAACCCCAGAAGCTCCAGGACCAGAGAAGAGAAGAGAAAGAAGAAGAAGAACCATGAGGACATCCTCCGTGTTGCTCATCGCCCTAATGGACATTTGGTTGCGCGCGAACGCGAACCCCCTCACCCCAAACCCCCCCAGCCGTTAATGATTCACTTCCCCACAGTACCCAGAGCCCAGTCACAAGCAACACCACACCATCTTGGTGTGACAGGTTTATAACCTGGTACTCCCTATCCTACGTGATAGAATCCTTGTTGGTATTGGCGATACTCTGCTGCATCGTGCAGACTACTCGTCTGAGAAAATTGAGAAGGAGAGCGCACCGTGCTCGCACCCCGGTATATAGAATAAGACCCCCTATTTTCAGATACGACCAGACCCCCGACCCCCACGATCTATAATAAAGAGCATTCATTTGCGATTTGTTGTAAATAAAGAAATGTTCATGAGCAATTGTACGATCCTGAGCTTGACTGCTAAGGTAGGAAAATGTGTATAAAACTGCTATGATTTTGTTTCTATGATTGAGGAAGTTAGAGTGATGAAATATTTGAGTGAGTGTAGTTTATTAAGGATAGTTAGAGATTCCCATTTTCTTGTTTTGTAATGCATGTCCCTGTTTTGACATAGCGCCCCTCAGAATTGTTAGTTAAAATTTTTTTGCATAGTTATGGCCATCGAAGAGTGCTCGCCGGGTCAGGGAATGGAAAGCAACGCAGTTATGTGATCCTTCACGCTTCACGTTAGGATCACAAGGAGGGAGTGTAGCCACCTGAGTTGGCCAAGTCCCGATTTAAAATGGTGAACGGCAAAGGCTGAAGGGAAATTCAGCCAACACAGGCAGAAACCAGCAGGTGCAGGTTTGCTGTGTATTTAACTCTGCAAAAGCCCATACAGCATCGATACCAGTGACCATCAGCATAATAATGTAGCAGCCATCTACATACTAATGAGCTGTACTGCTGAACTACTGTACTGTGCTGTATCGTTCTATGTTCTATAGTGTAGGTTAGATGGCTTTTGTTTCGGTGCAACATCGTGGGCCGAAGGGCCTGTACTGCGCTGTATCGTTCTATGTTCTATGAGCAATCCCCGGGAACAATAGCAACATTTGGGACAAACAAAACTAAGCCAGACTCCCCGGCGCCAGCAGGAGTCAACACAAAAGAGGTTAACGGACACCTCAAGACTGCCCATCGATCAGGGAACCGCTCCAGTATTGGAGAAATCGAACCAAGCGATTGGAACAAAGTCCAATCACCTAGAACCAGGTACAGTGTCCGCCCCGAAAGGCGGGAAGCCCCTGGCGACTATAAAGTTAAGCCCCCAAGTTCAAATCGGCCCTCTTCTTCTTGACCGGGTCACCCAGCAACGCGAACCAACATTGACCGTGACCAGTCCAGCGGCCGCCGAGAGATCGTAAGTCTTAAGTCAACGCTCACTACGAGATAGGCACTCCTAGCTATCAAGTCGTAGAAGTAGCTTAGATGTAGAATTTGTGCATGAGTAGCGATTACTGTGTATAATAAATGTGCTTTGATTTAAATCTTACTAATCGGTGTATTGAGTTATTGGTCACTACTCAAACCTGAACCTCGTGGTGGTATCATAAAGATACCCGGCGACTCGAGAGCAAAGGTTATAAAACAGAGCTAAGTGAACCAACCAAAAGTTAGCAACAATACTAAAATAGGTGGGAAAGCAGGCAGGGAAGAGGAGATACAGATTTTACAGCTGGATATAGATAGGCTAGGAGATTGGGACAAAGTTTGGCAGACGGAGTTTAATGCGGATAAGTGTGAGGTTATCCATTTTGGCCGAAAGAATAGGCAAATTATTATCTAAATGGAAAGCAGATTCAAAATGCGTCTGGGCAGAGGAATCTGGGTGTCTTTGTTCATGAATCGCAGAAAGTTGGTATTCAGGTACAAAATGTAATAAGAAAGGTAAATGGAATGTTAGCGTTTATTGCAAAAGGACTGGAGTATAAAAGTCGAGAAGTGTTTTTGCAATTGTATAGGGTGTTGGTGAGACCACATCTGGAGCATTGTGTCCAGTTTTGGTCTCCTTATTTGAGGAAGGATGTGGTGGCATTGGAGGCAGTTCAGAGGAGAGTCACCAGATTGATTCCGGGGATGAAAGGATTGACGGATGAGGAGAGATTAAACAGTTTGGGTTTATACTCGCTGGAGTTTAGAAGGATGAGAGGGGATCTGATCGAGGTGTATAAAATACTCAGTGGAATTGATAAAGTAAACGTAGAACAAATGTTCCCCCCTGTGGGGCAATCTGGAATAAGAGGTCACGGAAGTAGGTTGAAAGGCAGTAGATTTAGAACTGAGATGAGGAGGAACTACTTCTCGCAGAGGGTGGTGAATTTGTGGAACTCACTGTCCCATAGTGCGGTGGAATCTGAATCATTAAATGTTTTCAAGAAAGAGATAGATATATTTCAGATATAAAAAAAACAGGTTAATGAGATATGAGCAACAGGCGGGGAGGTTGATTTGAGACCAGGAAGAGATCAGCCATGACCTGATTGAATGACAGAGCAGGCTCGAAGGGCTGAATTGCCGACTTTGGTTCCTAATTCCTACGTTCTTATGAAGACCTCATCATTGGTGGGCAAGCGAGGCAGTTTCTCAAGATGGGACACCTCACCTCGCAAGATAGGAGTAACTGTGACTCATCAGTACAAAAGTACCATGTTGCAGTGTGTGACCATGACTACCACCAGATTTCGCTTTCAAGACGAATTGCTGCTACATGCAAGAGTGGCAAATCGAAGGGGGGGGATGGAGGGAAACTTTACGTCAGTTTGTTACTTTGCAAAGCGATTCCATGTCATGGAAGATGTTCTGGATGATGTAGCAGTGGAATTTGCTCAATTCCAGGTTGACACATGGGAAGGTATTGCATTAGACAGGATGATCCGACAAGGTTTGGGTGGATATCTCCCAGCTGAGGGGAAAATCAATCGGTGTGAGCTGAAATATCGTCACTTTCCAAGAATCATGCTGGCGGTCTCGTCAATTACGCTCAAGGTGAACGAATCTTCAGTCTGGTCAGGAAGAACTCCACTGAGCTTCGTCCCAGTTTAGGAACCAAGACACTTGCTGACTGCCTCACTCACAAAGTCTCCGCTCAAGCCAAAGGACAGTGCTGTCACAAAATGCAATTCAATGCAAAACTGCTTGGTAAGTACAAAAGAGCTACATGTACATCTTTAAGCCTGAGGTAAACTCTGAAATTAAGATGCAGTGTAGCTTGAAGGACCATTCCACATGAGAGCAGGTGATTGTAAGACTGTTTGACAAATGCAAAAGAGCTGCATCAGTCAAGTTGAACTGAGCTCTGAGGACAGGTGTAAAGCCAATAAAATTAATTATGAAAGCAGGTGATTTTCTAAATGTAAGTAAATATTCAGACCCACTGCAGTCCATTTTTCAGATGCTTACATGTACATACCCTCTCCGCATCACTCAGGAAGACCGGCCAAATTGTCAACACAATTGCATATACAGGGCCTACTATAAACTACACGAGTCCTTGAATTGTCAGCAGATCAAGAATATTGTGTAACAAACTAACTTCCTTTAGCTCGATAATACCAGGAGAATTTCCTTACATTTTTTCAAGATGACAGTGAAGCGAATTCCATGTATCAGAACACCAGTTAACCCAAAATTGAGTAGATGCCAAAGTTTCACCAATGTAAATGTTTATGTTTGTTTGAATGGTCAGATCGCCATAACTTGTTAGTTGTTGACATCCGATACCCTATCACTGATTTTTTGTTTGTTTACATTTTTTTTCATTAAAGGGCAATTTAGCGTGTCCAATCCACCTAGCCCGCACGTCTTTGGGTTGTGGGGGTGAAACCCACGCAGACACGGGGAGAATGTGCAAACTCCACACGGACAGTGACCCAGAGCCGGGATCGAACCTGGGACCTCGGCGCCGTGAGGCAGCAGTGCTAACCCACTGCACCACCGTCCTGCCCCGTGAGGCAGCAGTGCTAACCACCACCCCACCGTCCTGCCATGATTTAATGTATGTTTGAAACTTAATTTGAAAACACACGCTCATGACGCTGTACATGTAAACACGTGAGGTTTACACAATCCATTCGTGTTTTGGAAAAGTTGATTGACCAATGATGTTTAAGACGTCCACTGTACAACAGGTTGTTTAATCTTATCATATGCAGGGTGCAAGGAAGCAGATTTGGAATATTTAAAATAATAAAATCAAAGACTTTGCTTCATCATCGCACGCATGGCTGAATGTGATTGGCCACTGATTTGTGCACTGAGCTGTACTGCAGACTGATGGGCACTTTTTCTTTGAAATGAAGATACTGAATTTACTGCCAAAGTACTATTTCTGGTAGCTACTGATGATTCCTGTTGGAAAAGGTTGGCAGCTCTGCAATAGGATTAAAGATGGACAGCTTTCCCAGACCTGATGAGTTCCAATCTAGGCCATTACAAGGCTATGGATCAAGTGCTGGAAAATGGGATTAGAATAGCTAGGTGCTTGATGGTCGACCCAACGCAATGGGCCGAAGGGCCTCTTTCTATGCTGTAAAACTCTGTGACACAAAGTGAGGTTATTGCCAAGCTCTCCAGATTCAGGAATTGTCCCTTCTGGTTTGGGAAATTGGATTTGGGAAGAGAATGTTCCATCTGATTAACCTAATTGATTTTTTAAAAAATAAGTTGTGAGGATTTTGGATCAGAGTGTGTGTATCAGCCATTGACAGCGCCCGTGATCCTGAATCCGAATGTAATGTCTTCCAGCCCCAACCACCAGCTGCTCACCGCTGCCCTCAAGTGGGCAGTGATGATACAGCAGGATGATTCATGGAATCCACAATTTCACCTCTCATCCAAGGGGAGGTCAATCAATTTAAAACCACTTAATGTGAATTTCTCAAAACAGCCAACTTGGACGGTGGAAGAAATGAAAGGCAGCCGATGCTGGAAGGCAGCAAGGAGGCAGAAATTGCTGCAGGCAGCATCACTGGGGCGAATAGATGGGTTGACCAACAGGATCATGTAATAATGGACAGGAACATTAATCTAATCACAAACACCATCATAAAATACTATCACTAACTCCAGAAAGAGTTGCATGAAAGCCTGTCATCACCTCAGTGTTTCACAACCAATGAAGTACTTTTGAATTGTACTCACTGTCTGTCTTTTTCAGGGTGGCAGCCGGTGACTAGTGGTGTGCCTCAGGGGTCTGTGCTGGGACCACAACTTTTCACAATATACATTAATGATCTGGAAGAAGGTACTGTTGCTAAGTTTGCAGATGATATAAAGATCTGTAGAGGGACAGGTAGCATTGAGGAAGCAGGGGGGCTGCAGAAGGACTTGGACAGGCTAGGAGAGCGGGCAATGAAGTGGCAGATGAAATACAATGTGGGAAAGTGTGAGGTTATGCACTTTGGAAGGAGGAATTTAGGCATAGACTATGTTCTAAATGGGGAAATGCTTCGGAAAGCAGAAGCACAAAGGGACTTGGGAGTCCTTGTTCACGATTCTCTTAAGGTTAACGGCACGTTCAGTCGGCAGTTAAGAAGGCAAATTCAATGTTAGCATTCATGTCTAGAGGACTAGAATACAAGACCAGGGATGTACTTTTGAGGCTGTATAAAGCTCTGGTCAGACCCCATTTGGAGTATTTTGAGCAGTTTTGGGCCCCGTATCTAAGGAAGGACGTGCTGGCCTTGGAAAGAGTCCAGAGGAGGTTCACAAGAATGATCCCTGGAATGAAGAACTTGTCGTATGCAGAACGTTTGAGGACTCTGGGTCTGTACTCGTTGGGGTTTAGAAGGATGAGAGGGGATCTTATTGAAACTTACAGGATACTGCGAGGCCTGGATAGAGTGGGCGTGGAGAGGATGTTTCCACTTGTAGGAAAAACTAGAAGCAGAGGACACAATCTCAGATTAAAGGGACGATCCTTTAAAACAGAGATGAGGAGGGTGCTGTACTTTTCTTTGTTCTTTTGTTCTTTGCACTCCCAGCAGGAGCACAAATAAGGTGCAATTCAGCTCCGCCAGGAGAACATAGGGCTGGATTCTCCGGTACCCACGCCGCATGTTCCACTCTGCAGCGCGCTGTTTGCTGGTGAGGAGATTCTCTCTTCCTGCTGCTTGTAAATGGGATTTCCCATTGAAGCCAGCCCACGCTACTGGGAAACCTGTTGTGTGATGCTGCTTCGGATAACACAGGCCGCTACTTGATGCAGTCTTAACTAAAGGATGCTCCAGACTCTGAAATGAGTTCAACGTGTTTATTGAACTATTAACACAGTTCTCAAATGAGTTCGACTCTCTGTAAATCTAACTGTAGTAACTCAGTCTAACTGTACCAGCCTGCTCTAAGCCAGGTGCTGGGGTGTGATGCTGCTGATCAACCCTGTCTAACTCTCTAGATGTCTGTCTGTGGAAAGAGGCAGGGTGTGAGTACCTCATCCCTTTTATAGCGTTTATGTCATGCCCCCTTGTGGTGATGCCACCTTTGAGCGTCCTGACTGCCCATTGGTTGTGTCCTATTCTGAGTGTTCATTGGTTGCATATTTGCCTATCATGCCAAAACCCATGGGTGGGGGGTGCTGGGAAAAGAGAATCCTGACTGCCAGAGAATCCTGGCCATAGTTTCCCAAATGGAGTATCCAGCCCGAATGTCACTCAGATAGAAATATCCAATATAGTATGCCTCTTTATATATTCAATATATAATTCTTTCACTCAATTAGTTTAATTCAAAATCCCTATATTCGTCAGACATTAGGATGATACTACAACATTTTTTTAAATTAATGCTATTGATTAGACCATTAAATTGTTCAAAGTGGGATCTGCGCATGTCAAGGAGAGAAAGCTGCACTGACTCGATATCTGATACAGAAGGAATGATGGTTGTTGGTGATTAATGATCACAGCACTTTTCAGCATGAATTTCTGAGGGCAGTGCCCCCACCCCAACCATCCTTAATTGACTGCTCGGTGACTCTCTAGATCCCAGCATGTTCACTGGGGATTCCAGTGTGCAACTCCATCATTTAACACCTCCCATAATGAAACCATCGATGCCAGTCCACAGAATAGTAACAAGTCTTACAACACCAGGTTCGAGTCTACAGAATGACATGTATAACACCGGGACTTAGGCTAAACGGCAACAATTGTGCCACTCGACTGGCAGGTAACGGCAGACTGTTAGGATCCCAAACAAGAACCCAACTATTTTCAATTTGTAAAACCGTGAGGGATTGTTACTGCACCATGGGAGTGATAACTATCCAATAGCTATCTTTCATGTCAAAACAAACTTTAATTTAATCACAGAATTTACCATTTTAGCAACAAAGAAATAGCTTTACAGTTAACAGTTACAACAGTTCTTCGGTAAAAGTAACTTATTTCCTAAACCTGCCACTATATTCCAATTAAGCAAACCAATATATATATGAAATATTACTCATGAATAAAGTTAACAACCAGGGTTTTACTTGCTTTTCTCTGTGCAGAATCTTTGGAGAGAGAACCTTTTAGGAGGTTCTCTCTCCCGGTGGGCAGCACGGTAGCATTGTGGATAGCACAATTGCTTCACAGCTCCAGGGTCCCAGGTTCGATTCCGGCTTGGGTCACTGTCTGTGCGGAGTCTGCACATCCTCCCCGTGTCTGCGTGGGTTTCCTCCGGGCGCTCCGGTTTCCTCCCACAGTCCAAAGATGTGCAGGTTAGGTGGATTGGCCATGATAAATTGCCCTTAGTGTCCAAAATTGCCCTTGGTGTTGGGTGGGGTTACTGGGTTATGGGGATTGGGCGGATGTGTTGACCTTGGGTAGGGTGCTCTTTCCAAGAGCCGGTGCAGACTCGATGGGCCGAATGGCCTCCTTCTGCACTGTAAATTCTATGATACATTCTATGAAAAAGGACCAAACTGAAATTCCTCTGTTCAAATTAGAGTTCTAGAACCCACTGTCTCTTCAGAGAGACCTGGCTCCTCCCATTAACTAGGGGGCTACCATCGTTGGGGGGGTGGGGGGGGGTGGGGGGGGGGGGGGAGTGGGGTTGTCCCCTAGTCCTGGGAAGGCGCAGAGCCCACAAGTCTGCCACGCCACCCCCAGATCATTTACACCCATTACAGAGGCAGCTCCATCTGCTGCCTGTCAATCCCACCGAACACTCCCGTGACAGAGCGCTGCCCGTGGTAATATGGTGATGGTCACTCCCACTGACCATGGTGGCCGCTGGTTACATAGCTGAAGGCTATCGCTAATGGGGAATTGGCAATTCTAGTCATGTGAGCACTTCACAGCTCCGAAAGGGATTCCTGTAGGTACACGTGCCGTAACGCAGGCGGTTCTTACTGCCAAACATCTCAATCAGGCTGTGAGGCCTGGACAATTCTCCTGAGCGCCAGAGGCACCAATACCACAGAAGCAGCAGGCAACATTAGAGCTGGCCCTCAGCACTGGGGACATCCCACGACCAGAGGGTGGGTGTGTGGACCGGGGAGGGAACCAGCAGCCAGCCCAGGTAGCTTTACCAGTGTGTGCCTGGGGTACAGGCCTGGTGCCTACGGTGCACCACTGCGGCCAGGGGTGCGTGTGCAGAGTGTGTTGGATGGCACCACGAGGGATGGGAAGGGATGCGATGGCGGGGACGCTTGGGAGATCCAAGGTACCAGAGAGGATGCTATATCTGATAGTCAGTCTCATACCCTCTCCACTTCCTTACAGATATTACACTCTGGATGATATCTTGAACCCCACGGAAGTTGCCCCCGTGGTATCGTTGGAAGGCCAGGTGGCCAGATGCCGGAAAAGGCGGCGACAGCAGCGTCGACAGAGGCTCGAGTCGACGGCTGCCCATGTGCCGGACCCCGCCCCACATCCTGAGGACCCGGCCGCCCATCAGGCCAAGGAGGGTCCCAGAGGGGGAGTCCCGCAACGGCCCAGGGTGCACAGGCATCGCTGGTCCTTCGAACAGATGATGGACAGCGTGTGTTGCAGGAGGCTTGGCCTCAACAAGGAGACGGTGTGTCACCTGTGCCATGTCCTTGCAGACTTGGCATCATGTGAAGGAGGAGGATACCCTCTCCCAGTGACCGTCAAGGTCATCGTACCCCTGATTTTCTGTGCCTCAGGATCATTCCAGGGCTCGAGCCCTCAAGCGCACCTGTGAGGTCACGGATGCCCTGTTTGCATGGACAGCTGAAAGAGCACCCTACTTAAGCCCACGCCTCTACCCTATCCCTTTAACCCCACCTAACCTTCTAGACACTAAGGGGCAATTTAGCATGTCTAATGTACCTAACCTGCACATCTTTGGACTGTGCCCTCCACAACGTGACACAGCAGCAGGGCACTATGGTGGAGGAGGAGGAGGAGGACAGGGACCTTCCCATGGCGCATTTGGGCTGGGGGCAGGTCGGGGATTGCTTTGGGGGCCTCGGAGATTGCGAGTGCCGGGAAACATGCGGCTAAACGTGCTCGCTATGGGACTTTGTTCCCATTTGGTTGAATCGATCCCTCAGAAATAGAAAACAAAATGATGCACAATATTCCAAGTGTGGCCTCACCAAACATTGCTTCTGCCCAGAGAACATATTCAAAGAAAACTCCTCTGCCACAATTAATTCCTCTGTTACACTTACGGCATTTTCCATTCTGTTTTTTTATGTTTAACCTCTATTTCTTTTGTACCTAAAATGGAAAGTATCCTATAACAATGATACTTTCACCATTGCGAGCATCAGTGTATTTCCCATTGATAATTTCCCCTGCCCTCCATCCCAGGTATTTGGAAGAAGAACTGGAATGCCGAGCAGTTCAGGCTGCGTGCGAAGACCCTCTGTGCTCACCACCACGTCCCTGACACATATCTGCAGACAGAAGTGGGCAAACGTCACTTTGGCAGGTAATTTGAATGTAAAATGGCTCGTATTCCTCAGAGCCGCTGATGCTGCAGACTTCACGGCACCACCTAGGAAAAACTAAAAGCGGAGGACACAATCTCAGACTAAAGGGACGATCCTTTAAAACAGTTTAAATGTAGCTCTGTGGGAGGCAGGTCAGGTACACAATTCCTGGAAGTTCACAGATACACTGGCAGGAGAGCCCCAGACTGAACCTAGAGATCGGAGAATTGCATTGAGTCACATTCCAGAAGAAGGGGTTTATCCCATCGAGAGGACTTCAATAGAATGCTCATTCCCTCCAGTAATTTACGATTTTAATCTCTCAAGTGAGTATTCTCTCAACTAACCTCCCACATTTAACTCCAAGGATTAGGCACAGAGGGTTCATACAACACAAGTTGAGGTAAACAGCTGCTAACAAAGCAAAGGTTTTGGAGAACAGTTCCGACAGAGACTAGCTCCGTGCCTGTCACAGTAAGCAGTCCTAATGTCTTTTCACCTGCAAGGGGAAGAAAATGTTTGTGGAGACTTCACTTTTTCATAGAATCCCTACAGTGTAGAATGAGGCCTTTCAGCCCATTGAGTCTGCACTGGCCCTTGGAAAGATCACTCGACTTTGACAAATTTCTATCAATCTCAGATTCCTGCACTCCTCAGATTTCAAACAGATGCCACTGTTAAATTCATCACTCTCGTCCTCTTCGAGGTCCTCCTCATCGAAGGAGACATACAGCTCCTCCATCTCATCATCTGGCAACTCCTCACTGTGGTGCCAATTCTTGGAGAATGTGGCAAATGTCGCCAGATCCCTTGATATGTAGAGCCATTGCGCCACTGGTTCTCACTCATTTGCAGAAAAGCAATGCAAGTTCTCTACACTCTGGGTCTTGTGAGCCACCTACGCACAGTGGGCGTGATTCTCCGTCCCGCTGCACCCGCTTTTGGGTACAGTGCGCCCCGGCTGGCAGCAGGATCCTCCATCCCAGAAGCCGGCAAATGGTGTTTCCCATTGTGGACACCCCACGGCATCGGGGAATCCACGGGCATGAGTGCGCTGTCGCCGACGGTGAATCCAGCCCAATGTCTGTGAGCCTTGTCCTCTGTGTCTGGAGGAGGCCCTCCTGGCCCTTGGTCTTCAGTGTTTTGCTCCTCTCTTTGGGGAGCCAGGCACAATGTTCTCTGCCTTCCCTCCGGTCTGTATGTGCAGGCAGTTATAATTCCAGGCTTCATCCTCCGATAACCTCCTCTCTGCAATATCAATGAGACCCGACAGTGGCTCAGATACTGGACAGAAACCCCAATATTTTATTTCAATTTTGTCAGACTGTGAGGTAAGGATTCTTCGCTCCAGGAGTGAGTTCACAAAGAAATAGGGATCTGGTTTATTAAAACAAACCTTATTACTAACACAGTGTTAAAATATCCTTAACGTCACACCAGAAAATAGCTTACCATTACCCTTAATACTACTCAACACAGTGAATACAATACCCTTCACTGCTATCTTTACTCTCACTTTAACAACAAGAAAGTAGACCATCTCAGCTCTCAATCCCCTTTGAATATCAATAGCACAGAGGAATACTTGCTTTACAGCATTATTCTTTGAGAAAGAGAGATCTCTTGACACTGATTTACAGAACAGATCTGACTCCGGTCCGAATTCCCTGCAGAAACTCTGGCTGGATATCTTAAAAAGCTGTTTTCAACTGGCTTGTTTCAACTCCCCCTTGTCCTCAGACAAGTCTGCACTGCTTTAAATACAGTTAATCTTGTTTAACTGATTTATGGTGAGAGCAAAACTGTTGCACAAAGCTTCAGTGAACTGAAACTGAAAAATGCTTTCTGAAAATGCCTGATGCCTTAGCTCCATCCAGCAATGTCATCATCTCACCAAGCTTAAAACGAATTAACTCCCCAGGGAATCCCCTTCATCAAAACAAAATTGCATCAGCCCAAGCTTTTATGATGGTTAATTGCACCTCCGGCTACTAAAAGCTTTGTTGTCTTTCAAACCAAGATTCTTTTAAAAACGTGACTGCAGCAGTCAAACACACTCTAACCCAGGCTTTTACCCCTCACTGGATCACATTCTTACAATCCAATATATCTAAAACCTTACATTTATCACACCGCCCGCACCCTCCACCCCCCCCCCCCCACCCTACAGTTAAGCCCTTGTCCTGTAGTCCATTAAAAGCCACCCCACCTTACTGCTGGTCTGGTTGGTCGAGACTTGCCTGCGACAACTCCTTGGAAGCGATGTGGACCTGCCTGCGAAGCCTGATGCAGATATCCATGAGTGCTGCGTGATGTCGTAGGCAAGGCAACCACAAAGTCCTGGGAAAAATGACAATTCATGTCGTTTGTTTACCGGTGTCATTCAAATTCCACTCTGACTTGCCCAGATGATCCAGCATTGGTGGGGGGGGGGGCAATTCCAGAGAGGAGTCTTTACAACGTGATGCAAATGTATTCATAGAATCATAGAATCCTTACAGTGCAGCAGGAGTCTGCGCAAACCCTCTGAAAGAGTATCCAAGCTCACTCCTCCACCCTAACCCATTAACCCCTTAATTTAACCGACACATCTTTTTGGACACTAAGGTAAATCGATACAGGCCGATCCACCTAACCTGAGCATCTTTGGACTGTGGGAGGAAACCGGAGCACCCGGAGGAAACCCACGCACACACGGGGAGAACGTGCAGACTCCACACAGTCACCCAAGGCTGGAATTGAACCCGGGTCCCTGGCGCTGTGAGGAGAGTGCTAACCACTGTGCCACCACAAATGAAATGATGTTCTCAAGGTGCCGCCAGTAACGTTGGAGCCTGCAATCGCAACCTGATTTTACAACACCATAACAACGGTTTTCACCTTCTCACCATATTTTCTACCGCGGCCCACCTGGAATGGGAGCATAACATCCCGGCCACATGTCAGTTGATTTGAAAATGTCAGACGTTGAGGTGTTTGGGTACTGTTAATTCTGATCTGATTTCTCATGTCCTTCCACACTCAGCTGCTGTCAGTGTTCTTAGTTCTGGCCAGAGGTTTAGCATCAAGTTGAGCATGCTGGAGAGGTGTCCCCACCAAACACATCCCATTCTTTCCAACCCATCTCAAACCCCCAGGCTTCTGGCCAGGAAAGTTTCACAATATAAATAGAGAAGTCGAGAGTCCAGAGAAATCACGTACTCTCTCTCATCTAACTCCTCCTCAATCCTGTTATTCGCCTCTGTCTTCGAAGCTTCGACTCATTCTGTGATACAGGCCCTGTCACATTGCCTGTCCCTGGTCCGGGAAGTCAATCTTGGTTTGTGAGATTCGGCAGTGAATGTCAGAAGGTTTTTTGACCACAGGAACCACCACAGCAGTGCCCAATCCTGTCATTGAGAGACCATCCATTAGCCCTACTTCTAACAACCCCCCCCCCGGACCCCCCCCAAAAGACTGCACCCCCCAGCACCCTCACACACAGTGCCCAAAGCCCCACAAAAACACTGTTAGGACGTATCAGGAAGTTCATTGGCCCCCAGTGAGGAGGGGAGAGTTGAATTATTATTTCCCATTTCAGGGACACTGGAATTGATTGTCACAATGACTGAACCAGCTGACCAAAGCAACGGCTGAAATCAACATGTGTTCCTGTCCACTGTTGCAAGTTGCATGTAGTGGGTTTGGTCTCATGAAAAGGTGCCGAGTCATATATAGTTTAACAGTCAGTGTTTATTCATGACTCTATACATATTTACAAATTGGATTGAATTTTTCAAGGTGGGGTTGAGGTGTGTAGATGAGGGCAGTGTAGTTGATGTAGTCTTCAAGGACTTCGGGAAGGCTTTTGACAAGGTCCTCGCATGGGAGCCTGATCAAGAAGATAAGAGCCCATGGTGTCCAGGGCAATTTGGTGGGTTGGATCCACAATTGGCTCGTGGCAGGAGGCAGAGGGTGGCATACCGCAGGCATCTTGCTGGGGTCCTTGCTGTTTGCCGTGTACATTAATGATCAAGGTGTGGAAGTAGTAGGTACGATCAGTAAGTTCGCAGATGACACGTAAATTAGGGGTGTGTTAATCAGAGAGTTAGAATTTACACTGCAGAAGGAGGCCATTCGGCCCATTGAGTCTGCAACAGCCCTTGGAAAGAGCACCCTACTAAAGCCCACACTTCCACCCTATCCCCATAACCCAGTAACCCCACCTAACCTTTTTGGACACTGAGGGCAATTTATCATGGCCAATCCACCTAACCTTTGGACTGTGGGAGGAAACCGGAGCACCCGGGGGAAACTCACGCAGACACGGGGAAAACGTGCAGACTCCGCACAGACAGTGACCCAAGCCGGGAATCGAACCTGGGACCCTGGAGCTGTGAAGCGACAGTGCTAACCACTGTGCTACGTGCTGCCCCCCTACCGTTAAATAGCGAGGAGGAAAGCCTTAGATTACAGGACAATATAGACGGGCTGGTCATTGGGCAGAAGAGTGGCAAATGGAATTTAACTCGGAAAAGTGTGAGGTGATGCATTTTGGGAGGACTGCCAAGGCTCGGGAATATCCAATAAATGGTAGGATGCTGGGAGGTACAGAGGATCAGAGAGACCTTGGAATACATGTCCAAAGATCTCTGAAGGCAGCAGGAGAGGTAGATAAGATGGTTCAGAAGGCATATGGGATACTTGCCTTTATTAACTGAGGCTTAGAATATAGGAGCGGGGAGGTTATGATGTATAAAACACTGGTTAGGCCACAGCTGGAGTGCTGTGTGCAGTTCTCGTCGCCACTCTATAGGAAGGATGTGATTGGACTGGGGAGGGTGCAGAGGAGATTCACCAGGATGTTGCCTGGTCTGGAGTGTCTCAGCTATGGGGAGTGGCTGGTTAGGCCGGGGTGCTCCTTGGAGCAGAGAAGGCTGAGGGGGGACCTGATTGAGGTGTACAGAAGTATGAGGGACATAGATAGAGTAGGTAGGAAGAAACTTTTCCCCTTAGTAGAGGGGACAATAACCAGGGGGGCAGAGATTTACGGTAACGGGCTGGAGATTTAGAGGGGATTTGGGGAAAAACGTTTTCATCCAGAGGGTGGTGGGAATCTGGAACTCGCTGCCTGAGAGGGTGGGAGAGGCGGGAACCCTCACAACATTGAAGAAGTATTTGGATGAGCATTTGAAATGCCACAGTGTACAAGGCTACGGACCAAGTGTTGGAAAATGGGATGAGAATGGATAGGTGCCTGATGGCCGGCACAGACAGGATGGGCCGAAGGGCCTGTTTCTGAGCTAACTCTATGACTTTCTGAATGTTAGCTCTCAGCTCGGTGTTGTCACCATGCTTGCCTCTGCACTCTTCCAGTACAAGACTGCCCTCTAGAATCGGGCCACGTGTTCCTTGACATTACATTGTGGCCAGTGCTGTACCCAGTCCCATGTTAACCCTTTCAATGCCAGACCATTATACTACATCCAGAAGGATCACTTGCTTTTGTCTGAGGGGCGACAGGGATGGGTGAACAGGTTTCGTCATTTCTCCAAAGAGCAATGCCACAAATTGCTGGTGAGTCCTTTAGAACAGTAAAACCTGCTTTACATGTTAACGTTGCAATTTATCAGATGTCAGATTAGGATGGATTCCTCGGCAGGTTCTCAGCCCTGTGCTGTGCTGTTTCACTGCACTGGATGGGGGAAGAGATTAATTTTTACACCGGTAGTTAATTCAAAATTTGTGGTGAATGGTGTCTCAATATCTCCAGCCAGCACTGCCTTCAATTTTGTCCATACATCACACATCCTACCTCCTGCAGCTGATCTTTTATATTCTTGCGCTATGCTTGAATCTACAGCACAGTGTTCACATTCCATCAGTGGGGATATATATTGGTAACTAACGGCAGGAATCTCTGAGCATTGTCTGCACATTGCTAGAGTGATGACCTCCAGTGAGAGTGAGAAAAATGTTTTCGAACAGTGAAACATGAATGGACAAAGTCTGTTAGTGAATGACTGTCAAGAGGATGATGGGGACAAAGAACAAAGAACAAAGAAAAGTACAGCACAGGAACAGGCCCTTCGGCCCTCCAAGCCCGTGCCGACCATGCTACCCATCTAAACGAAAATCTTCTACACTTCCGGGGTCCGTAGCCCTCTTTCCCATCCTATTCATGTATTTGTCAAGATGCCCCTTAAAAGTCACTTTTGGCCCTGCCTCCACCACCTCCTCCGGCAGCGAGTTCCAGGCACCCACTACCCTCTGTGTAAAAACCTTGCCTCGGACATCTCCTCTAAACCTTGCCCCTCGCACCTTAAACCTATGCCCCCTGGTAAGGGTCGCCCCTCAACCTCCTTGGTTCCAGTGAGAACTAACCAAGTTTATTCAACCTCGCCTCATAGCTAATGCCCTCTATACCAGGCAACACCCTGGTAAATCTCTTCTGCACCCTCTCTAAAACCTCCACATCTTCTGGTAGTGTGGCGACCAGAATTTAACACTATACTCCAAGCGTGGCCTAACTAAGGTTCTATACAGCTGCAACATGACTTGCCAATTTCTATACTCAATGCCCCGGCCAATGAAGGCAAGCATGCCGTATGCCTTCTTGACTACCTTCTCCACCTGTGTTGCCCCTTTCAGTTGCCTGTGGACCTGTACTCCTAGATCTCTCTGTCTTTCAATACTCTTGAGGGTTCTACCATTCACTGTTTATTCCCTATCTGTATTAGACCTTCCAAACTGCATTACCTCACATTTGTCCGGATTAAACTCCATCTGCCATCTCTCCGCCCACGTCTCCAAACAATCTAAATCCTGCTTTATCCTCTGACAGTCCTCATCGCTATCCGCAATTCCACCAACCTTTGTGTCGTCCGCAAACTTACTAATCAGACCAGTTACATTTTCCTCCAGATCATTTATATACACTACGAATAGCAAAGATCCCAGCATTGATCCCTGCAGAACACCACTAGTCACAGCCCTCCAATCAGAAAAGCACCCTTCCATTGCTACTCTCTGCCTTCTATGACCTAGCCAGTTCTGTATCCATCTTGCCAGCTCACCTCTGATCCCGTGTGACTTCACCTTTTGTACCAGTCTACCATGAGGGACCTTGTCAAAGGCCTTACTGAAGTCCATATAGACAACATCCACTGCCCTACCTGCATCAATCATCTTTGTGACCTCCTTGAAAAACTCAATCAAGTTAGACACGACCTCCCCTTCACAAAAGCATGCTGCCTCTCGCTAATACGTCCATTTGCTTCCAAATGGGAGTAGATCCTGTCTCGAAGAATTCTCTCCAGTAATTTCTCTACCACTGACGTAAGGCTCACTGGCCTGTAGTTCCCTGGATTATCCTTGCTCCCCTTCTTAAACAAAGGAATAACATTGGCTATTCTCCAGTCCTCCGGGACATCACCTGAAGACAGTGAGGATCCAAAGATTTCTGTCAAGGCCTCAGCAATTTCCTCTCTAGGATCCTTCAGTATTCTGGGGTAGATCCCATCAGGCCCTGGGGACTTATCTACCTTAATATTTTTCAAGACGTCCAACACCTCGTCTTTTTGGATCTCAGAGGAACTGGAGGAGTCCATTCAGCCCCTCAACCCTGTTACAGTATGCAATCAGATCACGGCTGATTTGCATCTTGGCTACATTTACCGACCTCTTCTCCAAATTCTTCCATCGATTGAAAGTTTCAATTCTTCACCCCCAGCATCCAGAGCCTTCTAAATCTGTCTCTTCAATTGCCTGATTCTAATTTTAAGGTATTTATTTTCCCTTTTGTTCTTTAATCCCCACCAGAGGAAATGGCTTCTCTGTATTTACAATGCCCTAATCATTTCAAACACTTTGATCACCACCCCCACCATCCCCGCAACTTCTATACTCAATAAAGTACAGGCTAAATTTAAGCAGCTTGTCTTTATAATTCAGGCCATGGTATCATTCTGGGGTCCTGTGCTGCTTTCTTTCTAAGGCCAATATCTCCTTACTGAGATGCGTGTCCAGAATGGGGCAACCTTTTATATCTGTGTGCACATCATTTTCCAGGCTTCTCTATATGGCTCTTTTTCCTAATAAAAGTCTATCAATCTCAGTCTTGAAAATTTTCAATTAACCCACAACATCTGCCAGGCTTGTTATGAGAGGAGCGGGTTCACTGACATTTGTTGTAACATTTATTGATTTCAGCCTATGAGCTGTCTCTGCTCCAAGTAGCAGCTGAACAAGGACATAAACTGTGATGCAGAGAATCCACCACCAGGACTGTGGGATGGAACACATGGGGCCAACGGACAATTATAGTAATTTTTATTATTGACACAAGTAGGCTGAGATTAACACTGCAATGAAGTTACTGTGAAAAGCCCCTAGTCGCCACATTCCAGCTCCTGTTCGGGTACACAGAGGTAGAATTCAGAATGTCCAATTCACCTAACAGCACGTCTTTCGGGGCTTGTGGGAGGAAACCGGAGCACCCGGAGGAAACCCAAGCAGACACGGGGAGAACATGTAGATTCCGCACAGACAGTGACCCAAGCCGGGAATCGAACCCGGGACCCGGCGCTGTGAAGCAACAGTGCTAACCACTGTGCTACCATGCCGCCCATATTGCGTGGCGGTGGGGAAAGAAATGTAAGTTCCCCCCCTTATTTGTGAGCATGTTGGCCACAGGGATACATCTGATCTGGCATCAGTTCAACGTGATTTCCTGCTCTGTGTGTTTAGTGGAAATGAGTGGAGTAAGTGAGTGTTTTGCACACTCAGTCCGCCTCTCTGAATGACAAGCTCTAGCTCACTACAAGTTGCACACAACTTTATAACAGCAGAAAAGAATGGATTGTCTCTGTTCATGAAGCAACCAGGCAGGCTCGAGACTTGTGTACAACACAGGCAGGAGAGGTGTCTTGTAACAGTGTGTCGGGGTGTGTAGAATTATCTGACGCGTTCATGACAGCCCCTATATATTAAATCCTTTGCTGAATCCCTGAGGAGATTTCAACAACTTTTACACTGTTGTCCTGCCCATTTATTTTAAAAAATGAAAGAAAGATGTTTTATGGCATTTTTAAGACAAGCTACCATGGAGTTTATTGTATTGCAGTTTCTTGCTACAGAGCACAGTGGGACTGTGAAATGTATTCATAGTGTGGGAGCCTTGGAAACTGAAAATTTATGGCATTTCATTTGGATTAGGCTTAATTCTGCTGTGAACATGAAGTTGATTGGACTCCAGAAGAGCCTTGGAGCCCTCTCACACTACAGCCTTTGATCCTTCACCCACCCACTGCCACTATCCACACCCTCCACAGCATTTAACCTTCTCGTCCAGCTAACATACACCCATGCCTTGGTCACTCACCGTCTCTCTCTCTCCATCTGTAACCCATTCATACATATGACACTCTCCTTCCCTCTCCCTGCATCTCATTCCAGCGACAGTTCCAGCAGTGTCCACACATTCTTCGTGTCCTACTGGACCTCATTCAGATAGCAAAAGAGATATTATTAGTGATGAAAGGGTTAAGCTAGAATCGGTTAGAGTAGTGGGGCTGGTTTAGCACAGTGGGCTAAATAGCTGGCTTGTAATGCAGAACAAGGCCAGCAGCGCGGGTTCAATTCCCGTGCCAGCCTCCCCGAACAGGTGCCGGAATGTGGCGACTAGGGGATTTTCACAGTCACTTCATTGAAGCCGACGTGTGACAATAAGCAATTATTATTATTATTATTAAACACTTGGGGAAGTGCCTGGAGTTTAGTAAGGGAAGCAGTGTGTAGAAGATGTGGGATATTCTGGGATAATCTGGAATGCTGAAGGCATGTACCCTCTTGTTATGCTGTGTGCCTTTTCAAGCACTCATTACTGACCTTTGTGACTTTCTTTGGAATTCTGTTTGTTTCAACGTAAAACGCGGGCGAAGAACTAAATCAAATTGAAAGGCAGCTTTATGGTTGAGAGGATTTTATTTCTCTCACTGTGGTTTTAACTCCACAGTAATTTCAATAGAATGTGCTGGTCATGAATAATTAAATAACAGACGCTCAGCCGATTCCTAGAAAGCGTTGATGTTTCCTGGTACAATTAACCAATGTACACGTGGGTGTGGGAGGAGAATGTCATTACCGTAATTCACGGCTTAGATGACTCTGCAAATACTGTACAAACAGATATCCAATCTGCAGAGGAAGGTTGTCTTTGCTTTTCCCTGATGCTCAGACTTTGGTAAATGATGAAAGTAGTAATTTCCGACCGTATTGTCCCCCTCTGAATGCTACAGTTATTATTATACCAGGTAATATAATGGGAGACAATATCAAGTGAACTCAACCTATCAGCTAGATTGGTTACTATCTACAGAGGCTGTCCTTGAGAAATACCACCCATCTCTCAGACCCCCTTCCTTTTCAATCTCACAGAATGGTCTCAGTGCAGAAGGAGACCATTCAGCCCATTGTGTCCATGCTCACCATTGAGTCCCATTCCCCACACCTTTCCCGCAGCCCTGCAAATGTTTTAGTTTCAGGTAATTATCAAATTCTCCTCCTGACTCTGCCTGCGCCACACTCTCAGGACAGCACACTCCAGATCCTAGCCACTCACTGCATGAAAATGTTTATCCACATGTCCCCATTGATTATTTTACTAATAATCTGCTGCTAATGGAAGGAGTTTTCCCCCATCTACTCTGTCCAGACCCCTCATGGTCCTGAACACCTCTATCAAATCACCTCTCAATCTTCGTCCCTCCAAGGGGAATAGCCCCAACTGAAGACCATAAAACATAGGAGCAGAATTAGGCCACTCGGCCCATCAAGTCTGCTCCGCTATTCAATCATGGCTGATAGGAATAACAGGAATGCGGAATATTTGGCTAATGGTAAAGTTCTTGAAAGTGTGGATGAGCAGAGGGATCTAGGTGTCCATGTACATAGATCCCTGAAAGTTGCCACCCAGGTTGATAGGGTTGTGAAGAAGGCCTATGGAGTGTTGGCCTTTATTGGTAGAGGGATTGAGTTCCGGAGTCGGGAGGTCATGTTGCAGCTGTACAGAACTCTGGTACGGCCGCATTTGGAGTATTGCGTACAGTTCTGGTCACCGCATTATAGGAAGGACGTGGAGGCTTTGGAGCGGGTGCAGAGGAGATTTACCAGGATGTTGCCTGGTATGGAGGGAAAATCTTATGAGGAAAGGCTGATGGACTTGAGGTTGTTTTCGTTGGAGAGAAGAAGGTTAAGAGGAGACTTAATAGAGGCATACAAAATGATCAGGGGGTTGGATAGGGTGGACAGTGAGAGCCTTCTCCCGCGGATGGATATGGCTGGCACGAGGGGACATAACTTTAAACTGAGGGGTAATAGATATAGGACAGAGGTCAGAGGTAGGTTCTTTACGCAAAGAGTAGTGAGGCCGTGGAATGCCCTACCTGCTACAGTGGTGAACTCGCCAACATTGAGGGCATTTAAAAGTTTATTGGATAAACATATGGATGATAATGGCATAGTGTAGGTTGGATGGCTTTTGTTTCGGTGCAACATCGTGGGCCGAAGGGCCTGTACTGCGCTGTATTGTTCTATGTTCTATGTTCTATATTCTCATCCCCATTCTCCTGCCTTCTCCCCGTAACCCCTGATCCCCTTATTAATCAAGAACCTATCTATCCCTGTCTTAAAGACACTCAGTGATTTGGCCTCCACAGCCTTCTGCGGCAAAGAGTTCCACAGATTCGCCACCCTCTGGCTAAAAATTCCTCCTCATCTCTGTTTTGAAGGATCGTCCCTTTAGTCTGAGATTCTACAGTCTATCCACATAACTGAAGTTCCTCTTCCCTGGACGCATTCCCATCAATCTTTTCTGCCTTCTCTCTATAGTCTCTATAATCCTTCCTAAAGTGTGATGCCCAGAACTGGATGGAATACGCTAGCTGGAGTCGAACTAGGGTTTTACATTGCCAGGAATAAGAGGTAGTTTTAAATTATCTATATTTGTATTTTTTGGTACTCGAAATAGTGTTTAGCTCCAGGTAAGTTAAATTTTTTGTTTCTGGATAAGAAAGGGTTGAAACTTCAGTTAATTCATGTTAATGTAAGATGCTTATATGTTTGTGGGGTTTGGTTTCATTTTAAACTGTACCTGCATTGTGAATAAATGCTTTACGATGTGAAAACAGTTTAAAGAAAGACTAAGCAGTTGCTTAGCAACCAGGGGCTCACACTGAAATACATAAGCACTTGTGGTTCAGTTGGAACCAGGTACCTGAGAAAAAGAAGCTCTCAGAGAAACTACCGACAGAGAGGGGGGACAACAGAGTTAGGGGAAGAAAGCAAGTCTCAGAAGGTAAAGAACAAATAATTCTAGAAACCACAGAATGAAAGAGAAATCCCAGGAAGACAAACAACACAGAGCTGACATCTGATAACGGTACTGTTCACTGAAATTACAGAAAGGGGCAAAGAGAGGCTGCCCATTAAAGATTAGTGGAGGAGATACTCCAGGTGGACAGGAGATACTTGGCGGCCCTGGATGTGGGGCTACTGAGGGATCGGCGGAGGTTACAGGCGGAGTTTGGGCTGTTGACCACCGGGAAAGCAGTGGAGCAGTTGAGGAAGACAAGGGGGGGGGCGATCTATGAGTACGGGGAAAAGGCAAGCAGAATGTTGACGCACTAGCTCAGGAAAAGGGAGGCGGCCAGGGAGATAGATAAAGTAAAGGGTAGAGACGGTAATACTGTCCTGGACCCAGCAGGGGTGAACGAGGTGTTTAAGGACTTTTATCGTAAATTCTATGAGTCGGAACCCCCGGCTGGGGTGGAGGGAATGAGGCAGTTTCTGGATCAGTTGGGGTTCCCGAGGGTGGAGGAGGACCTGGTGGAAGGGATGGGAGCCCCAATTGAGATTGAGGAAATAATCAAGGGCATGCAGTCGGGCAAGGCCCCGGGGCCTGACGGCTACCCGGTGGAATTCTATAAGAAATTTTCAAAGATATTGACTCCACTGCTGGTGAGGACATTTAACGAAGCAAGAGAGAAGGCAGTCCTCCCCCCAACAATGTCGCAGGCCTCGATTTCATTGATCCTGAAACGGGAGAAGGATCCGGAGCAATGCGGGTCATACAGGCCAATTTCTCGACTGAATGTGGATGCCAAACTGCTGGCTAAGATGCTGGCCACAAGGATAGAGGACTGTGTCCCAGGGATGATAGGGGAAGACCAGACAGGATTTGTTAAGGGCAGGCAACTCAAGGCCAATGTTCGAAGGATTCTAAATGTTATTATGATGCCCTCAGAAGGAGAGGGTGGAGGTGGTGGTAGCGATGGATGCGGAGAAGGCTTTTGATCGGGTGGAGTGGAATTACCTGTGGGAGGCGCTGGGAAGGTTTGGGTTTGGTGAGGGCTTTATTGACTGGGTGCGGTTGCTCTGTCAGGCACCAGTAGCGAGTGCGCGTACTGATGCTCGATCAATGACTCCAGAAGTGAGATTGGAGACAATTGAAGGCTTTATTGGACTAGATGTTTCCCCCAGCAGCGCAGGTACAGAATGCAGCTGCTAGGGAGACACAGGCTCTTATACTCCGCCTAACTGGGCGGAACCAGCAGGCAGGCTTCACCAATGATATTGCTGTCTCGGGTACCTCCCACACCAATGGTCTTACAGCATCAACCTGGGTACCGTAATACCCCTAATACCGACTACCACACGTACGAACCGGCTGAGGTCGGGGTATTTTGAACGACACCGAGGGATGAGGCAAGGATGCCCCCTCTCCCCGTTACTGTTTGCTCTGGCCATAGAGCCATTGGCCACGGCGTTAAGAGCCTCTAGGAACTGGAAAGGGCTGGTCCGGGGTGTGGGGGTGGGGGGGGGGGGCTGTTAGCACCAGGTCTCGCTCTATGCAGATGACCTGCTCTTGTACATTCCGGATCTGTTGGAGTGGATGGGGGAAATAATGCGAATCTTGGGGGAATTTGGCAATTTTTGGGGTGTAAATTGAACCTGGGGAAAAGCGAGATGTTTGCGATTCAGGCAAGAGGACAGGAGGAGAGACTGGGAGAGCTGCCGCTTAGAATGGTCGGGAAGAGCTTTCGGTATCTGGAAATCCAGAAGGCCCGGAAATGGGAGGTACTACACAAGTTAAACCTATCCCAGTTGGTAGAACAAATGGAAGGGGACTTTAAGAGATGGGACATGCTCCCGCTGTCACTGGCGGGGAGGGTACAGACTGTGAAAATGACGGTCCTCTCCAGATTTCTGTTTGTCTTTCAGTGCCTCCCCATCTTCACCCCGAGGGCCTTTTTCAAGCGGGTGAATAAGATTATTTTGGGCTTTGTGTGGCCGAATAAAACCCCGCGAGTGAAGAACGTGTTGCTGGAGGGCAGTCAGGGGGAGGGTGGGTTGGCACTGCCAAACGTCAGCAATTACTACTGGGCGGCTAATATAACCATGGTCAGGAAGTGGGTAGTGGGGGGGGAGTCGGCATGGAAGCGGATGGAGACGGCGTCATGTAAAGGCACCAGTCTGGGAGCATTGGTAACGGCACCTCTGCCGTTCTCGCCGGCCCGATACTCCACAAGTCCGGTGGTAGTGGCGGCTCTGAGGATCTGGGGGCAGTGGAGGAGATATTAAGAGAGTGGAGGGAGCATCGGTTTGTACCCTGATTTATAACAACCACAGGTTTGTACCGGGTAGGCTAGATGGCGGGTTCGGGAGGTGGCAGGGGCAGGAATCAGAAGGATTAGAAGGATCTATTTATAGACGGGAGCTTTCTCAGCTTGACAGCTTTGGAGGATAAATTTAAATTGCCAGCAGGGAATGGTTTTAGGTATTTGCAGGTGCGAAACTTCCTGAGAAAGCAGGTTCCGGCCTTTCCGCTGCTGCCTCCACGGGGGATACAGGATGGAGTAGTCTCCAGTACCTGGGTGGGAGAGGGGAAGGTATCGGATATTGACCAGGAGCTTTCGGAGGCAGAGGAAACTCCGGTGGAGGAGCTTCAGGGCAAGTGGGAGGACGAGCTTGGAGGAGAGATAGAGGCGGGTCTAAGGGCGGATGCCCTAGGCAAGGTTAATACCTCCTCATCTTGCGCCAGGCTTAGCCTGATACAATTTAAGGTAGTCCACCTGGCACAGATGACAGTGGCTAGGATGAGCAAGTTTTTTGTGGTTGAGGATAGGTGTGCGAGTGCGTGGGAAGCCCAGCAAATCATGTCCACATGTTTTGGGCATGCCTAAAGCTTCGAGGGTTTTGGTAGGGTTTTGCTAAGGCAATGTCCACGGTGCTGAAAACACGGGTGGTGCCGAGTCCGGAGGTGGCGACCTTTGGAGGGTCGGAAGATCCGGGAGTTCAGAGGGCGAAAGACGCCGACGTCTTGGCCGTTGCCTCCCTGGTAGCCCGGAGACGGATCCTTTTAATGTGGAGGGACTTGAAGTCCCCGAGTGTAGAGACCTGGGTTAGTGACGTGTCTGGGTTCCTCAGTCTCGAGAAAATAAAGTTTGCCTTAAGAGGGTCAATGGTCGGGTTCACCCGGAGGTGGCGGCCGTTCGTCGACTTTCTCGGGGGAAATTAAAAATGTCAGCAGATGCAGTAGTCCGGGGCGGGGGAGGGGAGGGGTGTGGGGGGGGGGAGGCAGATTGTTGTTGTATGGTTGAGGTGCGTGAAGATTGGGCTGGAGGGGGAAATGTTTATTTTACCATGTTGATGTCATTGTTTTTGTTACTGTTATAAACATTTTCAAATACCTTAATAAAATATTATTTAAAAAAAAGAAAAAGACACAGCTGAAAGGTGCGGCCTGGTGAAGTAGGCTAGCAAGAAGCCAGATATCAGAAGTAATCCTGAGGTTGGTGATGCTTCAATACAGTCTGCGAAGCAATGGTGTTCTGTTGGTGTGGCCGGGTACCTGAGAGATTGTGTGGAAGCTTGAATGCATGTAGTGAACAAGGCAGAGGAATACTGAAAGGAGGGTTTGAGATCCTGGAAGTGGATCCTTGGTGAAGGCGTTATGTGGGAGAAGATTGCAAGGTGTGTTTTTTGAGAGTGGAATTTGTAAACCCTCGTGTGGACATCAGAGTTCCAGAGAGACCAATCGGCTCGCAGTTTGAGGAGCACCTCGGGGGGGGGGGATTTGATGAGAAATCCACAGAGGTTGTATTTGGTGGAACATGTCACTTATAATAATAATCTTTATTAGTGTCACAAGTAGGCTTCCATTAACACTGCAATATAGTTACTGTGAAAATCCCCCAGTCGCCACATTCCGGCGCCTGTTCGGGTTCACAGAGGGAGAATTCACCTAACAGCACATCTTTCGGGACTTGTGGGAGGAAACCGGAGCATCCGGAGGAAACCCTCACCCCCCCCCACAGGCCGCCACCCGACCCTTATACGCCGAGGTCCCGCCGGCCCAGAGCAGGTTAGAACGGCGCCAGCGGGACCTCGGCGTGTAAGGGTTGGGTGGCGGCCTGTGGGGGGTGGACAGACCCCGTGGGGGCCACCGATGTGACCTGGCCCGCGATCGGGGCCCGCTGATTAGTGGGCCGGTCTCTGTGGCTGGGGGCCTCCTTTCCTACACGCCGCGCCCTGTAGTCCTGCGCCATGTTGGAGCGGGGCCGGCGCGTTGAAGGAGGTCACTGCGCATGCACGGATCCTGCCGCGCACAGGCCGCGCACCGGGACCAGCAGCTGGAGCGGCGCGAACCGCTCCAGCGCCGTGCTGGCCCCCTGTAGGGACCAGTATTAGTCCTGGGAGCAGCCCGGCGTTTACGACGGCGTGGACACTCTGCCGCGGGATTGGAGAATCCCACCCACTGACTCTCACTGGATACAGTTCCACACACACTGACTCTCACTGGGATACAGTTCCACACACACTGACTCTCACTGGGATACAGTTCCACACACACTGACTCTCACTGGGATACAGTTCCACACACACTGACTCTCACTGGGATACAGTTCCACACACATTGACTCTCACTGGGATACAGTTCCACACACACTGACTCTCACTGGGATACAGTTCTACACACACTGACTCGCACTGGGATACAGTTCTACACACACTGACTCTCACTGGGGTACAGTTCCACACACACTGACTCTCACTGGGGTACAGTTCCACACACACTGACTCTCACTGGGGGACAGTTCTACACACACTGACTCGCACTGGGATACAGTTCTACACACACTGACTCTCACTGGGATACAGTTCCACACACACTGACTCTCACTGGGGTACAGTTCCACACACACTGACTCTCACTGGGGTACAGTTCCACACACACTGACTCTCAATGGAGTACAGTTCCACACACACTGACCCTCACTGGGATACAGTTCCACACACATTGACTCTCACTGGGATACAGCTCCACACACACTGACTCTCACTGGGGTACAGTTCCACACACACTGACTCTCACTGGGATACAGTTCCACACACACTGACTCTCACTGGGGTACGGGTCCCACACACACTGACTCTCACTGGGATACAGTTCCACACACACTGACTCTCACTGGGATACAGTTCCACGCACACTGACTCTCACTGGGATACAGTTCCACACTCACTGACTCTCACTGGGATACAGTTCCACACACACTGAATCTAACTGGGATACAGTTCCACGCACACTAACCCTCACTGGAATACAGTTCCACAAACATTCTCACTGGGAAACAGTTACACACACACTGACTCTCACTGGGAGACAGTTCCACACACACTGACACTCACTGGGGTACAGTTCCCCACACACTGACTCTCACTGGGGCACAGTTCCCCACACACAGACTCTCACTGGGATACAGTTCCACACACACTGACTCTCACTGGGATACAGTTCCACACACACTGACTGTCACTGGGATACAGTTCCACACACACTGACTCTCACTGGGATTTAGTTCCACACACACACTGACACTCACTGGGATACTGTTCCACACACACTGACTCTCACTGGAGTACAGTTCCACACACACTGACTCTCACTGGGATACAGTTCCACACACACTGACTCTCACTGGGGTACAGTTCCACACACACTGATTCTCAGTGGGATACAGTTCCACACACACTGTCTCTCACTGGGATACACTTCCACACACACTGACTCTCACTGGGATACAGTTCCACGCACACTGACCCTCACTGGGATACAGTTCCACACACACTGACTCTCACTGGGTAACAGTTCCACACACACTGACTCTCACTGGGATACAGTTCCACACACACTGACTCTCACTGGGGTACAGTTCCACACACACTGACTCTCACTGGGGGACAGTTCCACACCCACTGACTCTCACTGGGAAACAGTTCCACAAACACTGACTCTCACTGGGATACAGTTCCACACACACTGACTCTCACTTGGGTACAGTTCCACACACACTGACTCTCACTGGGGGACAGTTCCACACACACTGACTCTCACTGGGAAACAGTTCCACAAACACTGGCTCTCACTGGGAAACAGTTCCACAAACACTGACTCTCACTGGGATACAATTCCACACACACTGACTCTCACTGGGATACAGTTCCACAAACATTGACTCTCACTGGGATGGAATTCCACACACACTGACTCTCACTGGGATTTAGTTCCACACACACACTGACTCTCACTGGGATACAATTTCACACACACTGACTCTCACTGGAGTACAGTTCCACACACACTGACTCTCACTGGGATACAGTTCCACACACACTGACTCTCACTGGGGTACAGTTCCACACAATCCGACTCTCACTAGGATAGAGTTCCACACACACTGACTCTCACTGGGATACAGTTCCACACACACTGACTCTCACTGGGATACAGTTCCACACACACTGACTCTCACTGGGATACAGTTCCACAGACACTGACTCTCACTGGGTACAACTCCACACACACTGACTCTCACTGAGATACAGTTCCCCACACACTGACTCTCACTGGGATACAGTTCCACGCACTGACTCTCGACTGGGATAGAGTTCCTCACACATTGACTCACTGGGATACAGTTCGACACACACTGACTCTCACTGGGATACAGTTCCACAGGCACTGACTCTCACTGGGTACAACTCCACACACACTGACTCACTGAGATACAGTTCCACACACACTGACTCTCACTGGGATACAGTTCCACGCACTGACTCTCGACTGGGATACAGTTCACACACTGACTCTCACTGGGATACAGTTCCACACACACTGACTCTCACTGGGATACAGTTCCCCACACACTGACCCTCACTGGGATACAGTTCCACACACACTGACACTCACTGGGAAACAGTTCCACACACACTGACTCTCACTGGGATACAGTTCCACACACACTGACTCTCACTGGGATACAGTTCCACACACACTGACTCTCACTGGGATACAGTTCCACACACACTGACTCTCACTGGGATTTAGTTCCACACACACTGACTCTCACTGGGATACAGTTCCACACACACTGACTCTCACTGGGATACAGTTCCACACACACTGACGCTCACTGGGATACAGTTCCACACACACTGACTCTCACTGGGATACAGTTCCACACACACTGACTCTCACTGAGATACAGTTCCACACACACTGACTCTCACTGGGATACAGTTCCACACACACTGACTCTCACTGGGATTTAGTTCCACACACACTGACTCTCACTGGGATACAGTTCCACACACACTGACTCTCACTGGGATACAGTTCCACACACACTGACGCTCACTGGGATACAGTTCCACACACACTGACTCTCACTCTGATACAGTTCCACACACACTGACGCTCACTGGGATACAGTTCCACACACACTGACGCTCATTGGGATACAGTTCCACACAATCTGACTCTCACTAGGATAGCGTTCCACACACACTGACTCTCACTGGGGTACAGTTCCACACACACTGACTCTCACTGGGGTACAGTTCCACACACACTGATTCTCAGTGGGATACAGTTCCACACACACTGACTCTCACTGGGATACAGTTCCACACACACTGACTCTCACTGGGATACAGTTCCACACACACTGACTCTCATAAGAACATAAGAACTAGGAGCAGGAATAGGCCATCTGGCCCCTCGAGCCTGCTCCGCCATTCAATGAGATCATGGCTGATCTTTTGTGGACTCAGCTCCACTTTCCGGCCCGAACATCATAACCCTTAATCCCTTTATTCTTCAAAAAACCATCTATCTTTATCTTAAAAACATTTAATGAAGGAGCCTCTACTGCTTCACTGGGCAAGGAATTCCATAGATTCACAACCCTTTGGGTGAAGACGTTCCTCCTGAACTCAGTCCTAAATCTACTTCCCCTTATTTTGAGGCTATGCCCCCTAGTTCTGCTTTCACCCGCCAGTGGAAACAACCTGCCCGCATCTATCCTATCTATTCCCTTCATAATTTTATATGTTTCTATAAGATCCCCCCTCATCCTTCTAAATTCCAACGAGTACAGTCCCAGTCTACTCAACCTCTCCTCGTAATCCAACCCCTTCAGCTCTGGGATTAACCTAGTGAATCTCCTCTGCACACCCTCCAGTGCCAGTACGTCCATTCTCAAGTAAGGAGACCAAAACTGAACACAATACTCCAGGCGTGGCCTCACTAACACCTTATACAATTGCAGCATAACCTCCCTAGTCTTAAACTCCATCCCTCTAGCAATGAAGGACAAAATTCCATTTGCCTTCTTAATCACCTGTTGCACCTGAAAACCAACTTTCTGCGACTCATGCACTAGCACACCCAGATCTCTCTGCACAGCAGCATGTTTTAATATTTTATCATTTAAATAATAATCCCTTTTGCCGTTATTCTTACCAAAATGGATAACCTCACATTTGTCAACATTGTATTCCATCTGCCAGACCCTAGCCCATTCACTTAGCCTGTCCAAATCCCTCTGCAGACTTCCAGTATCCTCTGCACTTTTTGCTTTACCACTTATCTTAGTGTCGTCTGCAAACCTGGACACATTGCCCTTGGTCCCCAACTCCAAATCATCTATGTAAATTGTGAACAGTTGTGGGCCCAACACTGATCCCTGAGGGACACCACTAGCTACTGATTGCCAACCAGAGAAACACCCATTAATCCCCACTCTTTGCTTTCTATTAATTAACCAATCCTCTATCCATGCTCCTACTTTCCCCTTAATGCCATGCATCTTTATCTTATGCAACAACCTTTTGTGTGGCACCTTGTCAAAGGCTTTCTGGAAATCCAGATATACCACATCCATTGGCTCCCCGTTATCTACCGCACTGTTAATGTCCTCAAAAAATTCCACTAAATTAGTTAGGCACGACCTGCCCTTTATGAACCCATGCTGCGTCTGTCCAATGGGACAATTTCCATCCAAATGCCTCGCTATTTCTTCCTTGATGATAGATTCCAGCATCTTCCCCACTACCGAAGTTAAGCTCACTGGCCTATAATTACCCACTTTCTGCCTACCTCCTTTTTAAAACAGTGGTGTCACGTTTGCTAATTTCCAATCCGCCGGGACCACCCCAGAGTCTAGTGAATTTTGGTAAATTACCACTCGTGCATTTGCAATTTCCCTAGCCATCTCTTTTAGCACTCTGGGATGCATTCCATCAGGTCCAGGAGACTTGTCTACCTTTAGCCCCATTAGCTTGCCCATCACTACCTCCTTGGTGATATCAATCCTCTCAAGGTCCTCACCTGTCATAGCCTCATTTCCATCAGTCACTGGCATTTTATTTGTGTCTTCCACTGTCAAGACCGACCCAAAAAACCTGTTCAGTTCCTCAGCCATTTCCTCATCTCCCATTATTAAATCTCCCTTCTCATCCTCTAAAGGACCAATATTTACCTTAGCCACTCTTTTTTGTTTTACATAGAACATAGAACATAGAAAATACAGCACAGAACAGGCCCTTCGGCCCACGATGTTGTGCCGAACCTTTGTCCTAGATTAATCATAGATTATCATTGAATTTACAGTGCAGAAGGAGGCCATTCGGCCCTTTGAGTCTGCACCAGCTCTTGGAAAGAGCACCCTACCCAAACTCAACACCTCCACCCAACACCAAGGGCAATTTGGACATTAAGGGCAATTTATCATTGGCCAATTCACCTAACCCGCACATCTTTGGACTGTGGGAGGAAACCGGAGCACCCGGAGGAAACCCACGCAGACACGGGGAGGACGTGCAGACTCCGCACAGACAATGACCCAAGCCGGAATCAAACCTGGGACCATGGATCTGTGAAGCAATTGTGCTATCCACAATGCTACCGTGCTGCCCTTAAGAACAAATAAATCTACACTGTATCATTTTCCCATAATCCATGTACCTATCCAACAGCTGCTTGAAGGTCCCTAATGTTTCCGACTCAACTACTTCCACAGGCAGTGCATTCCATGCCCCCACTACTCTCTGGGTAAAGAACCTACCTCTGATATCCCTCCTATATCTTCCACCTTTCACCTTAAATTTATGTCCCCTTGTAATGGTGTGTTCCACCTGGGGAAAAAGTATTTGACTGTCTACTCTATCTATTCCCCTGATCATCTTATAAACCTCTATCAAGTCGCCCCTCATCCTTCTCCGCTCTAATGAGAAAAGGCCTAGCACCCTCAACCTTTCCTCGTAAGACCTACTCTCCATTCCAGGCAACATCCTGGTAAATCTTCTTTGCACCTTTTCCAAAGCTTCCACATCCTTCCTAAAATGAGGCGACCAGAACTGTACACAGTACTCCAAATGTGGCCTTACCAAAGTTTTGTACAGCTGCATCATCACCTCACGGCTCTTAAATTCAATCCCTCTGTTAATGAACGCTAGCACACCATAGGCCTTCTTCACAGCTCTATCCACTTGAGTGGCAACTTTCAAAGATGTATGAACATAGACCCCAAGGTCTCTCTGCTCCTCCACAATGCCAAGAATCCTACCGTTAACCCTGTATTCCGCATTCATATTTGTCCTTCCAAAATGGACAACCTCACACTTTTCAGGGTTAAACTCCATCTGCCACTTCTCAGCCCAGCTCTGCATCCTATCTATGTCTCTTTGCAGCCGACAACAGCCCTCCTCACTATCCACAACTCCACCAATCTTCGTATCGTCTGCAAATTTACTGACCCACCCTTCAACTCCCTCATCCAAGTCATTAATGAAAATCACAAACAGCAGAGGACCCAGAACTGATCCCTGCGGTACACCACTGGTAACGGGGATCCAGGCTGAATATTTGCCATCCACCACCACTCTCTGACTTCTATCGGTTAGCCAGTTCGTTATCCAACTGGCCAAATTTCCCACTATCCCATGCCTCCTTACTTTGTGCAGAAGCCTACCATGGGGAACTTTATCAAATGCCTTACTAAAATCCATGTACACTACATCCACTGCTTTACCTTCATCCACATGCTTGGTCACCTCCTCAAAGAATTCAATAAGATTTGTAAGGCAAGACCTACCCCTCACAAATCCGTGCTGACTATCCCGAATCAAGCAGTGTCTTTCCAGATGCTCAGAAATCCTATCCTTCAGTACCCTTTCCATTACTTTGCCTACCACCGAAGTAAGACTAACTGGCCTGTAATTCCCAGGGTTATCCCTAGTTCCTTTTTTGAACAGGGGCACGACATTCGCCACTCTCCAATCCCCTGGTACCACCCCTGTTGACAGTGAGGACGAAAAGATCATTGCCAACGGCTCCGCAATTTCATCTCTTGCTTCCCATAGAATCCTTGGATATATCCCGTCAGGCCCGGGGGACTTGTTTATCCTCAAGTTTTTCAAAATGCCCAACACATCTTCCTTCCTAACAAGTATTTCCTCGAGCTTACCAATCTGTTTCACACTGTCCTCTCCAACAATATCGCCCCTCTCATTTGTAAATACAGAAGAAAAGTACTCATTCAAGACCTCTCCTATCTCTTCAGACTCAATACACAATCTCCCGCTACTATCCTTGATCGGACCTACCCTCGCTCTAGTCATTCTCATATTTCTCACATATGTGTAAAAGGCCTTGGGGTTTTCCTTGATCCTACCCACCAAAGATTGTTCATGCCCTCTCTTAGCTCTCCTAATCCCTTTCTTCAGTTCCCTCCTGGCTATCTTGTATCCCTCCAATGCCCTGTCTGAACCTTGTTTCTTCAGCCTTACATAAGTCACCTTTTTTCTCTTAACAAGACGTTCAACCTCTCTTGTCAACCATGGTTCCCTCACTCGACCATCTCTTCCCTGCCTGACAGGGACATACATATCAAGGACACGTAGCACCTGTTCCTTGAACAAGTTCCACATTTCACTTGTGTCCTTCCCTGCCAGCCTATGTTCCCAACTTATGCACTTCAATTCTTGTCTGACAACATCGTATTTACCCTTCCCCCAATTGTAAACCTTGCCCTGTTGCACGTACCTCTCCCTCTCCATTACTAAAGTGAAAGTCACAGAATTGTGGTCACTATCTCCAAAATGCTCCCCCACTAACAAATCTATCACTTGCCCTGGTTCATTACCCAGTACTAAATCCAATATTGCCCCTCCTCTGGTCGGACAATCTACATACTGTGTTAGAAAAGCTTCCTGGACACACTGCACAAACACCACCCCATCCAAACTATTTGATCTAAAGAGTTTCCACTCAATATTTGGGAAGTTAAAGTCGCCCATGACTACTACCCTATGACTTCTGCACCTTTCCAAAATCTGTTTCCCAATCTGTTCCTCCACATCTCTGCTACTATTGGGGGGCCTATAGAAAACTCCTAACAAGGTGACTGCTCCTTTCCTATTTCTGACTTCAACCCATACTACCTCAATAGGGTGATACTCCTCGAACTGCCTTTCTGCAGCTGTTATACTATCTCTAATTAATAATGCCACCCCCCCACCTCTTTTACCACCCTCCCTAATCTTACTGAAACATCTATAACCAGGGACCTCCAACAACCATTTCTGCCCCTCTTCTATCCAAGTTTCCGTGATGGCCACCACATCGTAGTCCCAAGTACCGATCCATGCCTTAAGTTCACCCACCTTATTCCTGATGCTTCTTGCGTTGAAGTATACACACTTCAACCCATCTCCGTGCCTGCAAATACTCTCCTTTGTCAGTGTTCCCTTCCCCACTGCCTCATTACATGCTTTGGCGTCCTGAATATCGGCTACCTTAGTTGCTGGACTACAAATCCAGTTCCCATTCCCCTGCCAAATTAGTTTAAACCCTCCCGAAGAGTACTAGCAAACCTCCCTCCCAGGATATTGGTGCCCCTCTGGTTCAGATGCAACCCGTCCTGCTTGTACAGGTCCCACCTTCCCCAGAATGCGCTCCAATTATCCAAATACCTGAAGCCCTCCCTCCTACACCATTCCTGCAGCCACGTGTTCAACTGCACTCTCTCCCTATTCCTAGCCTCGCTATCACGTGGCACCGGCAACAAACCAGAGATGACAACTCTGTCTGTCCTGGCTTTCAACTTCCAGCCTAACTCCCTAAACTTGTTTATTACCTCCACACCCCTTTTACTATCTGTTTTTATATTCTGAGCAAGTTTACTCTCATAATCTATCTTACTCTTCTTTATAGCTTTTTTAGTAGCTTTCTGTTGCCCCCTAAAGATTTCCCAGTCCTCTAGTCTCCCACTAATCTTTGCTACTTTGTATGTTTTTTCCTTCAATTTGATACTCTCCCTTATTTCCTTAGATATCCACGGTCGATTTTCCCTCTTTTTACCGTCCTTCCTTTTAGTTGGTATAAACCTTTGCTGGGCACTGTGAAAAATCACTTGGAAGGTTCTCCACTGTTCCTCAACTGTTTCACCATAAAGTCTTTGCTCCCAGTCTACCTTAGCTAGTTCTTCTCTCATCCCATTGTAATCTCCTTTGTTTAAGCACAAAACTCTAGTGCTTGATTTTACCTTCTCACCCTCCATCTGTATTTTAAATTCCACCATATTCTGATCGCTCCTTCCGAGAGGATCCCTAACTATGAGATCCTGAATCAATCCTGTCTCATTACACAGGACCAGATCTAGGACCGCTTGTTCCCTCGTAGGTTCCATTACATACTGTTCGAGGAAACTATCGCGGATACATTCTATAAACTCCTCCTCAAGGCTGCCTTGACCGACCTGGTTAAACCAATCAACATGTAGATTAAAATCCCCCATGATAACTGCTGTACCATTTCTACATGCATCTGCTATTTCTTTGTTTATTGCCTGCCCCACCATAATGTTACTATTTGGTGGCCTGTAGATTACTCCTATCAGTGACTTTTTCGCCTTACTATTCCTGATTTCCACCCAAATGGATTCAACCTTATCCTCCATAGCACCGATGTCATCCCTTACTGTTGCCCGGATGTCATCCTTAAATAACAGAGCTACACCACCTCCCTTACCATCCACTCTGTCCTTCCGAAAAGTTTGATACCCTCGGATATTTAACTCCCAGTCGTGACCATCCTTTAACCATGTTTCAGTAATGGCCACTAAATCATAGTCATTCACGATGATTTGCGCCATCAACTCATTTACCTTATTCCGAATACTACGAGCATTCAGGTAAAGTACACTTATGTTGGCTTTTTTACCTCTGTTCTGAATCTTAACACCTCGATCAGTAACCTCTCCTAAGTTATATTTCCTCTTAACCTTTCTCCTAATTTTCCTTGTCATCGAACCCACATCTTCCTGTAACAACCTGCCGCATCGCTTACCATTAATGTTTTCACTTCCCGTTTTATTTCTTTTAGTATTCCTGGTCCTATTCACTGAGCTCCCCTCAGTCACTGTACCTTGTACTGTCGCCCTTTTTTATTTTTGACTATGGCTTCTCTGCCTTACACTTTCCCCCTTACTGCCTTTTATTTCTGTCCCTGTTTTACTACCTTCCAACTTCCTGCATCGGTTCCCATCCCCCTGCCACATTAGTTTAAACTCTCCCCAACAGCTCTAGCAAACACCCCCCCTAGGACATCGGTTCCAGTCCTGCCCAGGTGCAGACCGTCCGGTTTGTACTGGTCCCACCTCCCCCAGAATCGGTTCCAATGTCCCAGGAATTTGAATCCCTCCCTCTTGCACCATCTCTCGAGCCACGTATTCATCCTCTCTATCCTGACATTCCTACTCTGACTAGCTCGTGGCACTGGTAGCAATCCTGAGATTAAAACCTTTGAGGTCCTACTTTTTAGTTTAACTCCTAGCTCCCTAAATTCAGCTTGTAGGACCTCGTCCCGTTTTTTACCGATATCGTTGGTGCCTATGTGCACCACGACAGCTGGCTGTTCACCCTCCCCCCCCCAGAATGTCCTGCAGCCGCTCCGAGACATCCTTGACCCTTGCACCAGGGAGGCAACATACCATCCTGGAGTCTCGATTTCGTCCGCAGAACCGCCTGTCTATTCCCCTTACAATTGAGTCCCCTATCACTATAGCCCTGCCATTCTTCTTCCTGCCCAGCTGCGCAGCAGAGCCAGCCACGGTGCCATGAACCTGGCTGCTGCTGCCTTCCCCTGGTGAGTCATCTCCCTCAACAGTATCCAAAGCGGTATATCTGTTTTGCAGGGAGATGACCGCAGAGGACACCTGCACTGCCTTCCTACTCTTGCTCTGTCTTTTGGTCACCCATTTACTATCTCCCTCAGTACCTTTCACCTGCGGTGTGACCAACTCGCTAAACGTGATATCCACGACGTCCTCAGCATCGCGGACGCTCCAAAGTGAGTCCATCCGCAGCTCCAGAGCCGTCAAGCGGTCTAACAGGAGCTGCAACTGGACACACTTCATGCACATGAAGGAGCCAGGGACAGTGGACGTGTCCCTGTGCTCCCACATCGCACACGAGGAGCATGACACGGGTCTGAGATCTCCTGCCATGTCTTAAACCTTCGGTATAGTGGTACAGTGACACAGTTCCACACACACTGACTCTCACTGGGGTACAGTTCCACACACACTGATTCTCAGTGGGATACAGTTCCACACACACTGACTCTCACTGGTATACAGTTCCACACACACTGACTCTCACTGGGTACAGCTCCACACACACTGACTCACACTGAGATACAGTTCCATACACACTGACTCTCACTGGGGGACAGTTCCACACACATTGACTCTCACTGGGATACAGTTCCACACACACAGACTCTCACTGGGATACAGTTCCACACACACTGACTCTCGACTGGGATACAGTTCCTCACACACTGACTCTCACTAGGATACCGTTCCACACACACTGACTCTCACTGGGATATAGTTCCACACACACTGACTCTCACTGGGATACAGTTCCACACACACTGACTCTCACTGGGATACAGTTCCACACACACTAACTCTCACTGGGATACAGTTCCTCACACACTGACTCTCACTGGGATACCGTTCCACACACACTGACTCTCACTGGGATATAGTTCCACACACACTGACTCACTGGGATACAGTTCACACACTGACTCTCACTGGGGTACAGTTCCACACACACTGACTCTCACTGGGGTACAGTTCCACACACACTGACTCTCACTGGGATACAGTTCCACACACACTGACTCTCACTGGGATACAGTTCCACACACACTGACTCTCACTGGGGTACAGTTCCACACACACTGACTCTCACTGGGATACAGTTCCACACACACTGACTCTCACTGGGATACAGTTCCACACACACTGACTCTCACTGAGATACAGTTCCACACACACTGACTCACTGGGATACAGTTCACACACTGACTCTCACTGGAATACAGTTCCACACACACTGACTCTCACTGGGATACAGTTCCACACACACTGACTCTCACTGGGATACAGTTCCACACACACTGACTCTCACTGGGATACAGTTCCACACACACTGACTCACTGGGATACAGTTCACACACTGACTCTCACTGGGATACAGTTCCACACACACTGACTCTCACTGGGGTACAGTTCCACACACACTGACTCTCACTGGGATACAGTTCCACACACACTGACTCTCACTGGGATACAGTTCCACACACACTGACTCACTGGGATACAGTTCACACACTGACTCTCACTGGGATACAGTTCCACACACACTGACTCTCACTGGGGTACAGTTCCACACACACTGACTCTCACTGGGATACAGTTCCACACACACTGACTCACTGGGATACAGTTCACACACTGACTCTCACTGGGATACAGTTCCACACACACTGACTCTCACTGGGGTACAGTTCCACACACACTGACTCACTGGGATACAGTTCCACACACACTGACTCTCACTGGGGTACAGTTCCACACACACTGACTCTCACTGGGATACAGTTCCACACACACTGACTCTCACTGGGGTACAGTTCCACACACACTGACTCTCACTCGGATACAGTTCCACACACACTGACTCTCACTCGGATACAGTTCCACACACACTGACTCTCACTGGGATACAGTTCCACACACACACTGACTCTCACTGGGGTACAGTTCACACACTGACTCACTGGGATACAGTTCACACACTGACTCTCACTGGGATACAGTTCCACACACACTGACTCTCACTGGGATACAGTTCCATACACACTGACTCTCACTGGGATACAGTTCCACACACACTGATCCCTCACTGGGATACAGTTCCACACACACTGACTCTCACTGGAGTACAGTTCACACACTGACTCACTGGGATCCAGTTCACACACTGACTCTCTCTGGGATACAGTTCCACACACACTGACTCTCACTGGGATACAGTTCCACACACACCGACTCTCACTGGGAGACAGTTCCACACACACTGACTCTCACTGGGATACAGTTCCACACACACTGACTCTCACTGGGATACAGTTC
This sequence comes from Scyliorhinus torazame, assembly GCF_047496885.1. Taxonomy (NCBI): domain Eukaryota; kingdom Metazoa; phylum Chordata; class Chondrichthyes; order Carcharhiniformes; family Scyliorhinidae; genus Scyliorhinus; species Scyliorhinus torazame. Next base: position 131,590,262 of record NC_092727.1, read on the forward strand.
CACACACACTGACTCTCACTGGGATACAGTTCCACACACACTGACTCTCACTGGGATACAGTTCCACACACACTGACTCTCACTGGGATACAGTTCCACACACACTGACTCTCACTGGGATACAGTTCCACACACACTGACTCTCACTGGGATACAGTTCCACACACAATGACTCTCACTGGGATACAGTTCCACACACACTGACTCTCACTGGGATACAGTTCCACACACACTGACTCTCACTGGGATACAGTTCCACACACACTGACTCTCACAGGGGTGGAAACCAATAATCAAGCTTACTTTTGCTTCTTGCTGTTTAAGACAGTCATGTTTGCCATTCTGTGGGGATATGCAATGCAGCTGCATCGAGGGAAATGCACTTTGTACAATCTTAGAATTAAGAAACCAGAATGAGAAATGCATTGAGCAAATGCTCACTGCTTGTGATTTCGAGCTGTTGTGGAGGAGTAGACTTGCTGTGTCATTTTATCAACAGCAGGTAGCACTCCAGGGAGTATACAGGCCAGCGGATTGTACCCATTAAGTTACAGCACTCACTTTGCCTGGAGTTGCTGCCAAGTGCTGTTTACTAGTAGAGAACGAGTGGACTGCTTGTGAGGTGGAGGAGTTTTACTGCAGAAATACCAGGGTTTTAGAGCAAGTTTTCTTCACCAGCTCCCAGATGTTTGAGGTATTCACATTCAACTCTCTGAAATGCTGTGATTCTTGGCTTTGTAAAATATTTGTCGGACTCACGAGTTTCGTCATTGTGGTCAGTAACTGATAGATCTTTGCCTCAGTGTTAAACAAACCAGCAAGACAGCATTCTGCTGGCAATGAGAATAAAATATTAACAGAACAAATGTACAGCTGGAAAAGTAGCGCGATATTTGGCTGAATTGGTGACATATTGTGGACAAATGAAAAACTTTGAACCTGGTATTTATTTTATGGTGGGGCTGAAAAAATTACATTGCAACAGTTGTTAAAGGGGGCAGTAGTTTAATGTGTGAAGCATGAAAGGGATTGTGTATTCAGGGAGGAGAAGCTCTCAGCTGTGTGCACGAATCTTGAGTCCTGTTCCAAGGCCCCAGCTAAATTCATAAAATCTGAAGCTTGTGAAACACTCAGCTACACTTGTGAAAGGTGCCAGGCTCCATCTTGATCTGGGCAGATGCTGCAACTATGCTCTAGGCTAGAGAAAGGGAAGTAATCATTCGCCTCCCTGTTCAAAGGATCATACTCTTGTCATTTCTGCCAACTCCAGCATGCCACCTGAAGACACATCTTCTTCTCACCCCATACCCCTTACCCCCGTCAGCATTCCGCTGGTACCACTTCCTCCGTGTCACCCGGCTCCACTTCTCCATCATTCCCAATTCCCCATCCCCTTCCCACAGCACCTTCCCTTGCAATCCCAGAAGGTGCAACACCTGCCCCTTTACCTCATCATTCAAGGCCCCAAGCACTCCCTTCAGGTTAAGCAGCATTTCACTTACGCTGCTCCCAGGGCCGTCTCCTCTACACTGAGGAGACTAAACACAGGCTGGGTGTTTCTTGCCATTTTAACCCAGCACCTTGCTCTCATTCCCACATGTCTGTCCTTGGCCTGCTGCAAAGCTGCAGCGAAGTCCAGTGCGAGCTGGAGGAGCAGCATGCCATCTTCTGTTTATACAATTTACAGTGCAGAAGGAGGCCATTCGGCCCATCGGGTCTGCACCGACCCTTGGAAAAACACCCTATTTAAGCCCACACCTCCACCCTATCCCCGTAACCCAGTAACCCCACCTAACCTTTTGGACTCTAAGGGGCAATTTATCATGGCCAATCCACCTTTGGACTGTGGGAGGAAACCAGAGCACCCGGAGGAAACCCACGCAGATACGGGGAGAAAGTGCAAACTCCACACAGTCACCCGAGGCTGGAATCGAATCCGGGACCCTGGTGCTGTGAGGCAGCAGTGCTAACCATTGTGCCGCCTCAACGTTGAGCACGTTGTGACCCTCGGGATTCAGTGTTGAGTTCAAAAACTTTAGACTGTGAACTTCCTTCACCATCTTGACCCCTCTTTTTAATATCCCACACATTTTTGTCTCAATGAACAAGCAGTTTGCCGAGTGTGGCTCAAGGCCACTTGCAGGAGGAACTGGGGCATTTGGGTGGCCGTGAGGTTGATGCCAGCAAGTTGTTCAGGGAAGTAGAGGAGAAAGCTGGGTTTTGAGTATGGATTGGGATGGGATTGAATGTTGCACCCAGTCAAACTCCCGGGAGTGTCAGAGATGCCTGTCTGTGAACATAGGAGCAGCACATCCTCGAGGACTATGTAATTGGAACTATCAGCTGCCTAGAAAAACAGCACGGTGCAGCTACAAGTAAAAGCATTAAGAACTCGAGGACGGTGTAAAACTCACAGTTTGGCTGCAGAAGGGTTATTTCCACAGCACATTTCACAACTTCGGGACATTGTGAAGTGTCTTACAGCCAATTAGGCACTTCTGGAGTGAAGTCACTCAGTCACTGGGCCATTGTTTTAATGTAGGAAATGCAACAGCCAATTTATGCACAGGAAGATCCCACAAACAGCAACGTGATATTGACTAGATAATCCGCCTTTATGAAGTTCGTTAAGGAATAGATATTGGCCAGAAGACCGGGAAAAATACTGCTCTTCTTCAAATAGTGCCATTTGAACATTTACATCCAGCTGGAAGGGCAAATGCAGCCTCAGTTTAAACATTTCACTCAGAGTACAGATCTCTGACAATGCAACATTCCCATTGCAACATTCCCATTGCACTTTACTGAACTGTCAACTGGAATTTTGTGCTCAATTCTTTGGACTGGGAACTGAACTCACAACCTTCAGAATCAGAGAGAAGTGAGTGCTGGCCACGCACAGGCAGTGTTGCATTTATTTCCGTGAGGGAGTTCAGCCTCAACACAGCATCAACCACATATTAAGAAAAGTCAGTCCTGGGCATGATGCTGGTTGGGATACTTGACTTAAACTCGCCAGATTTAGAGACATTGGGAGGATCACAGTGCGAGCATCAACCTGTCAGGTCTGGAATGTGGCTGCACGTGTCTACAGGTATCTTGGGCAGGTTCTCTAATCCCGCGGCAGAGTGTCCACGCTGTCGTAAATGCCGTTGCGTTTTACGACGGCGAGAGCGGGCTGCTCCCAGGACTAATTGTGGCCCATACAGGGGGCCAGCACGGCGCTGGAGCGGTTCGCGTCGCTCCAGCTGCCGATCTCGGCGCAAATTGTGCGCCGCAGGATCCGCGCATGCGCAGTGGCCTCCTTCAACGCGCTGGCCCCAACGCAACATGACGCAGGGCAACAGGGGCCGGTGCGTAGAAAAGGAGGCCCCCAGCCAGAGAGGACAGCCTGCTGATCGGTGGGCCCCAATCGCGGGCCAGGCCACATCGGAGGCCCCCCTGGGGGTTGGACCCCCCCACAGGCCGGCACTCGACCCTTCAACGCCGAGGCCTGCTGGCTCAGAGCAGGTTAGAACGTGGTCGGCGGGACTCGGTTTTTTTCTCACGGCCACGCGGCCCATTCGGGCCGGAGAATTGTGGGGCAGCCGCGTAGAGCGGCCCACGACCGGCGCCGTGCCAACCACACCGGCGCCAATGGCACCAATTCTCTGCTCTGCGGAGAGTCGCGTGCCGACATCGGGGCGGTGTGGCCCGGTCGCGGGGATTCTCCGGCCCGGCCCAGGGCTGGGAGAATCCCGCCCCTTACACCTTGTTAATATAAACTCTGTGTTGTGTGATGCTGCTTCGGATAACACAGGGTGATACTTGATGCAGTCTTAACTAAAGGATGCTCCAGACTCTGAAATGAGTTCAACGTGTTTATTGAACTATTAACACAGTTCTCAAATGAGTTTGACTCTCTGCTAATCTAACTGCAGTAACTCAGTCTAACTGTACCAGCCTGCTCTAAGCCACGTGCTGGGGTGTGACGCTGCTGATCAACCCTGTCTAACTCTCTAGATGTCTGTCTGTGGAAAGAGGCAGGGTGTGAGTGCCTCATCCCTTTTATAGCTTTTATGTCATGCCCCCTTGTGGTAATGCCACCTCTGAGTGTCCTGACTGCCCATTGGCTGTGTCCTATTCTGAGTGTTCATTGGTTGCATGTTTGCATATCATGACAAAGGCCAATTTATCACGGCCAAACCACCTAACATGCACATCTTTGGACGGTGGGAGGAAACCGGAACACCCGGAGGAAACCCACGCAGACACTGGATGCTCCGGTTTCCTCCCACAGTCCAAAGATGTGCAGGTTAGGTAGATTGGCCATGATAAATTGTTCTTTTGTGTCCAGGGAAGTGTAGGTTAGGTGGGGTTACAGGGATATGGTGAGGGGCCTAGGTTAGGGTGCAGTTTTGGAGGGTCGGTGCAGACTCGATGGGCCGAATGGCCTCCTTTTGCACTGTAGGGATTCTGTGGACCATGGCTGAAAATCCACCTGAAAACCTTTCCCCACACTATTTCCATATCTATCATGTCATTGGCATTTAGAATTCTGTCAATCACTGCTTGAAGCATACTCAGTGACTGAGCTTCCACAGCCTCTGGGATAGAGAATTCCAAAGATTCGCATCCCTCTGAGTAAAATACATTCTCTTCATCTTGGTCCAAGGTAGCCTCCGCCTTATTCTGAAATTATGTCCCCTGGTTCTAGACTCTCCAACAGGGGGAACATCTTGCCTTCATCCATCCTGTCTCTGTCTTTAAGTATTTTGTAGGTTTCAAAAAGATCACCTCTCATTCTTCTAAACTCCAGAGGATACAGGCCCAATATCCTCAACCTCTCTTCATTAGACAGTCCTGCCATCCCTGGAACAAGACTGGTGAACCTTCGTTGCATTCCTGCTATGGCAGTAATATCCTTCCAAAGGTAAAGGGACCAAAACTGCACCCAGTATTCCTGGTGCAGTCTAACCAAGATTCAATACAACTGAAGCAAGATTTTGTTATACTCACACTCAAGCCCTTTAACGGTAAAGGCCAACAGACCATTAGCCTTCCTAATTGTCTGCTGCATCTGCACGTTAGTTTTCAGTGACTTAGGACATCCAAATCCTTTTGTACATCTACACTTTCTAATCGTTTACCATTTAAGAAATACTCTGACATCATGGGCAGCACGGTAGCACAGTGGGTAGCACTGTTGCTTCACAGCGCCAGGGTCCCAGGTTCAATTCCCCGCTGGGTCACTGTCTGTGCGGAGTCTACACGTTCTCCCCGTGTCTGCGTGGGTTTCCTCCGGGTGCTCCGGTTTCCTCCCACAAGTCCCGAAAGACGTGCAGGTTAGGTGGATTGGCCGTGATAAATTGCCCTTAGTGTCCAAAAAGGTTAGGAGGGGTTATTGGGTTACGGGGATAGGGTGGAAGTGAGGGCTTAAGTGGGCCGGTGCAGACTCGATGGGCCGAATAGCCTCCTTCTGCACTGTATGTTCTATGTTATCTTTGTTATCTGTTCCTCTTCCCAAAGTGGATAACGTCACAATTCTCCACATTATATTCCATCTGCCATGTTCTTGTTCACTCACTAATTCTGTCCAAATCGTCCTGTAGCTGCTCCTTACAACATTCGTCCGCTCCTAGCTTTGTGTCATCCACAAACCTGGAAATGTTATATTTGGTCCCACATCCAAATCATTGATATATCAATGAAGAGGGCGTGCCAGGAGCAGCACAAGGCATGTCGAAAAATGAGGTGTCAACCTGGTGAAGCTAAAACACCGGACTACCTGTGTGCCAAACAGCAGAAACAGCAAGTAACAGACGGAGCTCAGCCATTCCACAACAAATGCATCAGATCTGAGCTCTGTTGTCCTGCTACATCCAGCTGTGAATGGTGGTGGACAGTTAAACAACTCACTGGAGGAGGAGGCTCCACAAATATCCCCATCCTCAATGATGGAGGAACCCAGCACATCTGTGCAAAAGACAAGGCGGAGGCATTCGCAACAATCTTCAGCCAGAAGTGGCGAGTGGATGATCCATCTCGGTCTCCTCCGGGGGTCCCAGCATCACAGATGTCAGTCATCAGCCAATACGATTCACTCCCCCACCCGTGATACTAAGAAATGACTGAAGGCACTGGATACTGCAAAGGCTCTGGGCCCTGACAATATTCCGGCAATAGGACTGAGGACTTGCGATCCAGAACTTGCTGTGCCCCGAATCAAGTTGTTCCAGTACAGCTACAACACTGGCATCTACCCGGCAATGTGGAAAATTGCCCAGGAGTCCTGTACACAAGAAACAGGACAAATACAACCCGGCCAGTTACCGCCCCATAGTTCTGCTCTCAGTCATTAGTAAAGTGATGGGAGGAGTCATCAACAGTGCTAACAAGCGGCACTTACTCAGCAATAACCTGCTCACGGACGCTCAGTTTGGGTTCCGCCAGGGTCACTCAGCTCCTGATCTCATTGCAGCCTTGGTCCAAATATGGACAAAGAGCTGAATGCCAGAGGTGAGGTGAGAGTGACTGCCCTTTGACATCAAGGCAGCATTTTACCGAGTGTGGCATCAAGGAGCCCGAGCTAAACTGGAGTCAATGGGAATCAGGGGGAAAACTCTCCGCTGGTTGGAGTCAGACCCGGCACAAAGGAAGATGGTTGTGGTTATTGGAGGTCAACCATCTCAGTCCCAGGACATCACTTCAGGAGTTCCCTGGGCCCAACCATCTTCAGCTGCCTCATCAATGATCTTCCATCCAATGTAAGATCAGATATGGGGATGTTCACTGATGATTGTACAATGCTTAGCACCATTCATGATTCCTCAGATAATGAAGCAGTCCCTGTCCAAATGCAGCAAGACCTGGACAATATCCAGGCTTGGGCTGACAAATTACACGTAACATTCCCGCTACACAAGTGCCAGGCAATGTGCTGGCCTTGGAAAGGGTCCAGAGGAGGGTCACAAGAATGATCCCTGGAATGAAGAACTTGTTGTATGAGGAATGGTTGAGGATTCTGGGTCTGTACTCGTTGGAGTTTCGAAGGATGAGGGGGGATCTTATTGAAACTTACAGGATACTGCGTGGCCTGGATAGAGTGGATGTGGAGAGGATGTTTCCACTTGTAGGAAAAACTAGAAGCAGAGGAACCATCTCAGATTAAAGGGACGATCCTTTAAAACAGAGATGAGGAGGAATTTCTTCAGCCAGAGGGTGGTGAATCTGTGGAACACTTTGTCGCAGAAGGCTGTGGAGATCAATTCACTGAGTGTTTTTAAGACAGAGATAGAAAGGTTCTTGATTAATAAGGGGGTCAGGGGTTATGGGGAGAAGGCAGGAGAATGGGGATGGGAAAAATATCAGCCATGATTGAATGGTGGAGCAGGCTCGATGGGCCGAGTGGCCTGATTCTGCTCCTATGACTTATGATCTTATGGTCTTCCACAGACATTCACTTCTTCTACCACCGACGAACAGTAACTGCCGTGTAAACTCGCTACAAGATGCACTGCAGGAACTCACCACAGTTTCTTAGACAGCACCTTCCAAACCCACGACCTCTACCATCTAGAAGGACAAGAGCAGCAGATATCTGGGAACCCCACCACCTGGAGGTTCCCCTCCAAGTCATTCACCACCCTGACTTGGAAATATATCGCTGTTCCTTCACTGTCGCTGGGGCAACATCCTGGAACTCCCTCCCTAACAGCACAGTGGGTGTACCTACACCTCAGGGACTGCAGCGGTTCAAGAAGGCAGCTCACCACCACCTTCTGAAGGGCAACTGGGCATGGGCAATAAATGCTGTTCTAATCAGCGAAGCCCACGGCTTGTAATAATGAATTTTTAAAAACAGCTGAGGTCCGCGTACCGATTCCTGTGGTACCCTACTTGTCAGAGCCTGCCAGTGTGAGAATGGCCCATTTATTCCTACTCTCTCGTTTCTGCCAGTTATTCAACCCTTAATCCATGACAGTGTGTTGCTTCCTATCCAATGTGGTTTAACTTTGATAACCAACCTCCAGTGCAAACCTTGAACAAAAGCCTTTTGAAAATCTAAGTTACTACATCCATCGACTCCCCTTTATCAATTCTGCTAGTAAAATGCTCAAAGTACTCCCAACAAGTTTGTCAAACATGATTTCTCACTCATAAATCCATGCTGACCATGCCCAATCAGATCATTATAATCCAAGTGTCCTTTCATCACATCCTTTATAATAGATTGTAGCATTTTCCCTACCACTGATGTAAGGCTAACGGGCCTGTAGTTTCCTGGTTTCTCTCTCTCTTTCTCCCTTCTTAAATAGTGGGGTGACATTTGCTACCTTCCAATCTGCAGGAACCACTCCAGATTCTATGAAATTTTGGAAGATGATCACCATGCATCCACTAACTCCACAGCAACCTCTTTCAACATTCTGTGATGTCGATCATCACGCCTGGGGACGTATCAACCTTAAGTTCCATTGATTTCTCCAAATATAACTTTTTACCAATCCTATTTCTTTCAGTTCCTCATGATCCCTAGTTCCTTGGATCTCTACATCTAGAGGATGTCCTGTATCTTCCTCAGTGAAAACACACACAAAGTACCCATTTAGCTTCTCTGTCATTCCGCGTTATAAATCCTGCTGACTCACTGCTTGTGATGGACCCACATTTGTCTTCACCAAACCTTTCCTCTTTACATACCGATAGAAGCTTGAACATTCAAATTGTATTCTCCCTTTCATTAACAATTTCTTGGTCCTCCTTTCTTGTATTCTAAAATCCTCGCAAACTTCAGGGGCGAAATTCTCCCCAAACGGTGCGATGTCCGCCGACTGGCGCCCAAAACGGCGCCAATCAGACGGGCATCGCGCCGCCCCAAAGGTGCGGAATGCTCCGCATCTTTGGGGGCCGAGCCCCAACATTGAGGGGCTAGGCCGGCGGCGGAGGGATTTCCGCCCCGCCAGCTGGCGGAAACGGCGTTTGTTGCCCCACCAGGTGGCGCGGAAATGACATGTCGGGGCGGCGCATGCGCAGGAGCGTCAGCGGCCGCTGACTGTTTCCCACGCATGCGCAGTGGAGGGAGTCTCTTCCGCCTCCACCATGGTGGAGACCGTGGCGGAGGCGGAAGGGAAAGAGTGCCCCCACGGCACAGGCCCGCCCGCGGATCGGTGGGCCCCGATCGCGGGCCAGGCCACCGTGGGGGCACCCCCCGGGGTCAGATCGCCCCGCGCCCCCCCAGGACCCCGGAGCCCGCCCACGCCGCCTTGTCCCGCCGGTAAATAGGTGCTTTCATTTACGCCGGCGGGACAGGCAATTTATCGGCGGGACTTCGGCCCATCCGGGCCGGAGAATCGAGCGGGGGGGCCCGCCAACCGGCGCGGCCCGATTCCCGCCCCCGCCGAATATCCGGTACCGGAGACTTCGGCAACCGGCGGGGGCGGGATTCACGGCGGCCAACGGCCATTCTCCGACCTGCTGGGGGGGGTCGGAGAATGACGCCCCAGGTTTATTACTATTTCCAGCATCTTTTTCGGTCTTTTTTTTCAATCTTATATAATCCTTAACTTGTTTGTTAACCACAGTTGACTGGCTTAACTTTTTGTGTTTTTGTACCTTGAAGGAATGTATAGTTGCTGCAAACTATGTAATAATTCCCTAAAGACTATCCATTGCCTCTATCCATTTACACCATTCAATGTATTTTCCCAATTCAACTCAGCAGAATTGTCCCTCATAATCTCAGCTTTAACACCCTGGCTTCAGATTGAACTTCCTCACTTTCAAACATAATGTAAAGTTCTATCATATTATGGTCACTCATCCCTAAAGATTCTTCTGCAACAAGATTATTAATTAGCCTTTTACCGTAATATAATACTCAGGGAGGCGTTGGCATAGTGGTATTGTCACTAGACTGGTAGCCACAGCAGATGGTGGAATTTGAATTCAATAAAATTCTGGGATGAACATGAAATGGTTGTCGTAAAAACCCATGTTCATTAATGTCCTTTAGGGAAGGAAATCGGTCATCCCAGTCTGGCCTACATGTGACTCCCGTCTCCTGGCCCTCCATTCCTCTGCAATGGCCTACCCTAGGTCAGTTCAGAGCGCAATTAGGGATGGGCAATAAATGTTGGCCTAGCCTCAACACCTTCATCTCATGGAAACCATCCCTAACACACTCCAGAATATCCTCCTCCACAGCATTAGCGCTCATCAAGTTTATCCATGATTACTGTATTATCGAGATGCTTCTCTAACCCTTTGATTAATCCCATGCCCCACACTGTAAACTGTGGCCTGTAAGCAACTCCTTCCAATGTTTGCTGCCCCTTGCTGTTTCACAGATGCTGTCTGACCTGCTCAGTATTTCCAGCATTTTTGTTTTGATTTCATATAGCCTCCTACTGCTATTAATTTCTATTTAGTTCAGATGATGTTCATTGAATTTATTTTCAAGTTGTTTTATATTCCTGAGGTCGATCCTCTCATTGATCCTATGTTCTTTTCTCATCTGAACTCTCTTCCCTTTTATTTTGTTCTGGTCCAAGGTTTAGAGAATCCCAAAGTGTATCATGGAGTTTACCTGACCCACAACTTTTACTAGATTGTGGTATGGGGAGCACACGGCCCACTCTACAGGTGTGGGACAGCAGAAATGGAAAAGTATTTTTTAAACAAAACAATGTTTGTTCTATGAACTCAAGTTAACCTTTTTAAAACAAACAGTGAACATCTTAGCAACCATTAATTCAAATACAACCCCCAAAGACTTCAGAGCCTCTGAAAGAGCCATTGTCCACAACACACTCCCTACTTAAACTAGAATTCCACATCTGAAAAGCAACCACAATATGCTCACCCCTCACTGTCTTTAAGTTCACTAAGCCAATCCAATAGATAGACTTTTATCCCCCTCGAGCCCCCAATTTGTTCTGGGCCAGGGTTTAGAGAACCTCAAAGTGTATCATGGAGTTCACCTGACCCACAACTTTTAATATATTGTGGTTTGGGGAGCACACGGCCCACTCTACAGGTGTGGTACAGCAGAAATGGAAAAGTATTTTTTAAAGCAAAACAATGTTTATTCTATGAACTCAAGTTAACCTTTTCAAAACATTCAGTGAACATCTTAGCAGCCATCAATTCAAATACAACCCCCAAAGAATACAACACTAAGTAATCCTTAATAACTTCGCAAACAACATCCAGAAGACAGAAGAAACACCTTTCAACAGAAGCACATTAGGTTTACATTCACTACTGAGAACATTTATAATTCTGAATTCACCAAATGATCAAGAGATAGTCTTTTCATGGCAGAGAGAACAACAGTACACCTGCTCTGTCTGGCTTCAGCTCCAACACTGAAAACGAAACTAAAACACGCCATGCAGCAAACAGCCTAAAATGAAAGTAAAAAGCTGACAGACAGCTCAGCTCCACCTACTCTGACATCACTGCAGCAATACACACCCATTTCTTAAAGGTACTCTCACTGCAGATATTTATATACACACACATTTATAAACACCCATTTATTAAAGGTACTCTCACATGACAATTTCCCAAACTCAAAGCATCAAATCTACACTCTTCCCCTCACTTTTGTGAGGATCACGATTAATCCAGCACGAGTTTGTACAGTCAAACAGAAAGTTACTTTATTTATCACAATATGTACAAAGTACCAACAGTTCACGACTGGTTCCCTCTCTCGCCGGTACCACACTAGCCAGCTCTATTTATACAGCGGCACTGCTAATTATTGCACCCCCCCCACCCCCAACCACTTCATTGGGGGAGTTTGTATTCCTCAAGGAAGCAACTAATTGTCCCCAGCTAATCGGATCCGGGCAGGTTATAACACTCATTCTGCTGATTCTACGCTAACATCCCATCTCATACTCAATTCAATCTTTTCTGTGATTTTGGAGTTGTGGAACACTTCACTTCTCATGTTTTTTTCTTCCTTCCTACAATACACAGCTTTGTAAAATTCATGCCTGGCATCCCTTGCTGAATTTTCAGACTTGCCGCATTCTGCACCTTTGGCCTTGACCTGGACTTTGCAGTAAGTTCAGAAAGAGAGAATCCTGGGCTATATCAACAGATAAAACTCACCCACGAGGAACAGTAGCTGCTGCCAGTTTGTCCAGCATGGCAATGTGGTTCTTATTATATTTAGCATCGTTGTTCCAAAAATTATGGAAGTTTTCAAACAAAGGAGCGAGAATGCTGGAAATCTGGAATGAATTGGGAACAGTCCCAGTCAGCCTGCAAACTCCTGCTCATCCGTCATTCTGATTTTACACCTTGCTCTCACACTGACCTCTCTGTCCTTGGCCTCCTGCAATGTTACAAGTTCAAAAATAAGTTTAAAGAACAACACCTCTTGATTAAAAACTTCTCAGCCTTCCAGATTCAACGCCGAGTTCAACAATTTCAGATGGTATTCCCTTTTCCTTTTCCAGCTCCAGCGTTATTCTCGCTTTTCCCTTGTGGATTTTGCTTTTGGACGGCAGTTGTTTGTCAGTTTGGGAAGCACGACAGCACAGTGGTTAGCACTGTTGCTTCACAGCTCCAGGGTCCCAGGTTCGATTCCCGGCTTGGGTCGCTGTCTGTGCGGTGTCTGCACGTTCTCCCCGTGTCTGCGTGGGTTTCCTCCGGGTGCTCCGGTTTCTTCCCACAGTCCAAAGATGTGCAGGTTAGGTGGATTGGCCATAATGAACTGCCCTTAGTGTCCAAAATGGTTAAGTGGGGGTCACGGGTTATGGGGATTGGGTGGAGGTGTGGGGCTTCAGTAGGGTGCTCTTTCCAAGGGCCAGTGCAGACTCGATGGGCCGAATGGCCTCCTTCTGCCCTGTAAATTCTATGATTCGATGATCCTGCCATTCACACCTCCACTCGACTTATCTTTTTTTCTTTACTTCTTCCATTACCATTTACTTTAATCCTGCACAACTCTTGCTTCAGTTAATAGGACCATAAGGAACAGGGGGAGGCCATTCAGCCCTTCGGGCCTGCTCTAGCATTTAATAAGATTGTCGCTGATCTAACACTCAACTCCACTTTCCTGCCTTCTCTCCGTAACCCTCAATTCCCCAACTGATTAAAAACCTACCGATCTCAGCCTTGAGAATGTTCAAGGACTCGAGCCTCCACCGCTTCCTGGGTAAAGAATTCCAAAGATTCTCCACTCTGAGAGAAGAAATTCTTCCTCAAATCTGTCTTCAATGAGCTCCCCCTAATTCTGCGACTGAGCCCTGGTCCTGCATTCACCCAGGAGCGGAAACATCATCCCAACATTTACCCAGTCTAACCCCCTAAGGATCTTCTATGTTTCAATCCTGTCACCTCTCATTCTCCTGAATGGATTCCTGCATCTACCGGCCTCCCCAGGGAGACCCCAGCCGGACACCGTTCAGTACTGCTCCTCACAATGACCAGGTCGAATGGCACCCGGAGGACTCCCAGGTCATCAGAGGCCTTGTGTGGTCAGGGTCAGGGCAGAGTGACTCCCTGGCCCTCCCCCTTGCATGCGGGCAATTTGGCACTGCCAGTCTGGCACCTTTACACTGCCATCCAGGTACTGATGAGGTGCCCGGGTTTGGATTGGATGTTTTTATTGTCATGTGTACCGAGGTGACAAAGCTGGAAGAAGCACTGCCAGTGTGCCAGAGCGGCAGTGCCAGGGTGCCCGGGTGTCAGGGTGGCATGGCCAAGCAGCAGGGCCTGAGGGGGGCCATGCCCAGGAAAGGAGAATGGAGGGCGGGGTCTGAAGGGTGGGGCGGTGCAAGGCGGACATGAAGGAGCCTCTGGAATGTTGGGGGGTGAAGGCTGGGGGTCCTGGAAGGGGGTCTCAGAAAGGGGGGCCATCAGCGACCCCATAATCAATACTTGGGGGTGTGGGGTAGTGTGAGGGGCGACATTGCCCGTGGGTGGGGATGTGGGGGACCCTCAAACCCAGATCAAGATCAGGGCATCCTTTCATAATGGTGGCTCGACCTTTGAGGAGCCAGACTGGCCAGCGGGTTGAGCTCCCCAGAGATGGAAACAATTCCAAGTGTGGGCTTGACCAGGGAGAAACTCACCAGGGCCCAGAAAAGTGACTAAGTGATTAGAAAGCAGTGGGAAAGTCGTCGACAGAGCTGGGGAGAAACTCCCGCAAAACCTGCCACAAATTACACTTCGAAACTTTCCATTTGATCACGCCCAGAATATCTTTCCTTAAATAAGGCGACTAAAACTACACGGTATTCCAAATGTGGTCTCACTAGTACCTGGTACAGTTGCAGCAATACCTCTTTACTTTTACACTCCAACCATCTAACAAGAGAAGCCAGCTTTCCATTTCCTGATACCTTCTACACCTCTCTGCTATCTTTCTGGGTTTCATGAACAAGTCTCTTTGTGCTACAGCTTTCTGCAGTCTCTCTCAATTTAAATAATAATCCACCTTGGGCAAGATTTGCATTTGGCTGACGCTGAAATCGTGAAACGCGATTGGGCGGAGAATAGATTCTAATGCCAAAATCGTGGTGGGTGCCAATTTGACGCCAAATTGTAATTCTCCATCACCTCCACAGCGGCGTCAATGACGCCCGGAACACACGTACAGTAAACACCGTTTTCATTTCAGTAGCGGGCCTGACCCGGTATTCTCCGAGGCCTCCGCGATGCTCCGTTTCCGCTGGGCCGTGTTCCCGGTGGGACGGTTCATTTGTGCTTTTAAAAATCGTGAAACCGGTGTGGCGGCTGCTGAGGGAGAGAGAGGGGGTTCGGAAAGTGTCCAACATCACCATTGTTTGCTGACAGTTGCGCCGCTGACTGGGGGGCTTCTGTCAGGGCGGGGAGGGGGGTGGTGCTGGAGGGGGGGAGGGGGGGGGGGGAGGTGGTAGCGCGGGGTGGCCAGGAGGTGGGCTGTGGAGTCGGGGTGGACGGGCACGGAGCACCTTTGCTGCAGCCGGAAAGGCAGCCATGCAGCTGCGCACACCGCTGACAGCCCACTGGGAACTCAGGGCCACGGTTTACCCCCTAGGTGTCCACAGCAGGATGGGTGCGCTCCAGCACAGCCAGTGCCATCTTGTTGGCTGGGATGAGTGTGTGTGGGGAGTGTAACGTGTGTGTGCGGCTGGGATGAGTGTGTGTGGGGAGTGTAATGTGTGTGTGTGGCTGGGATGAGTGTGTGTGGGGAGTGTAATGTGTGTGTGCGGCTGGGATGAGTGTGTGTGGGGAGTGTAATGTGCATCTGCGGCTGGGATGAGTGTGTGTGGGGAGTGTAACGTGTGTGTGCGGCTGGGATGAGTGTGTGTGGGGAGTGTAATGTGTGTGTGCGGCTGGGATGAGCGTGTGTGGGGAGTGTAATGTGTGTGTGCGGCTGGGATGAGTGTGTGTGGGGAGTGTAACGTGTGTGTGCGGCTGGGATGAGTGTGTGTGGGGAGTGTAACGTGTGTGTGCGGCTGGGATGAGTGTGTGTGGGGAGTGTAATGTGTGTGTGCGGCTGGGATGAGTGTGTGTGGGGAGTGTAACGTGTGTGTGCGGCTGGGATGAGTGTGTGTGGGGAGTGTAACGTGTGTGTGCGCCTGGGATGAGTGTGTGTGGGGAGTGTAACGTGTGTGTGCGGCTGGGATGGGTGTGTGTGGCGAGTGTAATGTGTGTGTGCGGCTGGGATGAGTGTGTGTGGGGAGTGTAATGTGTGTGTGCGGCTGGGATGAGTGTGTGTGGGGAGTGTAATGTGTGTGTGCGGCTGGGATGAGTGTGCGTGGGGAGTGTAATGTGTGTGTGCGGCTGGGATGAGTATGTGTGGGGAGTGTAATGTGTGTGTGCGGCTGGGATGAGTGTGTGTGGGGAGTGTAATGTGTGTGTGCGACTGGGATGAGTGTGTGTGGGGAGTGTAATGTGTGTGTGCGGCTGGGATGAGTGTGTGTGGGGAGTGTAATGTGTGTGTGCGGCTGGGGTGAGTGTGTGGGGAGTGTAATGTGTGTGTGTGGCTGGGATGAGTGTGTGTGGGGAGTGTAATGTGTGTGTGCGGCTGGGATGAGTGTGTGTGGGGAGTGTAATGTGTGTGTGCGGCTGGGATGAGTGTGTGTGGGGAGTGTAATGTGTGTGTGCGGCTGGGATGAGTGTGTGTGGGGAGTGTAATGTGTGTGTGTGGCTGGGATGAGTGTGTGTGGGGAGTGTAATGTGCGTGTGTGGCTGGGATGAGTGTGTGTGGGGAGTGTAAAGTGTGTGTGGGGCTGGGATGAGTGTGTGTGGGGAGTGTAATGTGTGTGTGCGGCTGGGATGAGTGTGTGTGGGGAGTGTAATGTGTGTGTGCGGCTGGGATGAGTGTGTGTGGGGAATGTAATGTGTGTGTGCGGCTGGGATGAGTGTGTGGGGAGTGTAATGTGTGTGTGCGGCTGGGATGAGTGTGTGTGGGGAGTGTAATGTGTGTGTGCAGCTGGGATGAGTGTGTGTGGGGAGTGTAATGTGTGTGTGCGGCTGGGATGAGTGTGTGTGGGGAGTGTAATGTGTGTGTGGCTGGGATGAGTGTGTGTGGGGAGTGTAATGTGTGTGTGCGGCTGGGATGAGTGTGTGTGGGGAGTGTAATGTGTGTGTGCGGCTGGGATGAGTGTGTGTGGGGAGCGTAATGTGTGTGTGTGGCTGGGATGAGTGTGTGTGGGGGAGTGTAATGTGTGTGTGCAGCTGGGATGAGTGTGTGTGGGGAGTGTAATGTGTGTGTGAGGGTGGGATGAGTGTGTGTGGGGCGTGTAATGTGTGTGTGAGGCTGGGATGAGTGTGTGTGGGGAGTGTAATGTGTGTGTGCGGCTGGGATGAGTGTGTGTGGGGAGTGTAATGTGTGTGTGTGGCTGGGATGAGTGTGTGTGGGGAGTGTAATGTGTGTGTGCGGCTGGGATGAGTGTGTGTGGGGAGTGTAATGTGTGTGTGCGGCTGGGATGAGCGTGTGTGGGGAGTGTAATGTGTGTGTGCGGCTGGAATGAGTGTGTGTGGGGAGTGTAATGTGTGTGTGCAGCTGGGATGAGTGTGTGTGGGGAGTGTAATGTGTGTGTGCGGCTGGGATGAGTGTGTGTGGGGAGTGTAATGTGTGTGTGCGGCTGGGATGAGTGTGTGTGGGGAGTGTAATGTGTGTGTGCGGCTGGGATGAGTGTGTGTGGGGAGTGTAATGTGTGTGTGCGGCTGGGATGAGTGTGTGTGGGGAGTGTAACGTGTGTGTGCGGCTGGGATGAGTGTGTGTGGGGAGTGTAACGTGTGTGTGCGGCTGGGATGAGTGTGTGGCGAGTGTAATGTGTGTGTGCGGCTGGGATGAGTGTGTGTGGGGAGTGTAATGTGTGTGCGGCTGGAATGAGTGTGTGTGGGGAGTGTAATGTGTGTGTGCGGCTGGGATGAGTATGTGTGGGGAGTGTAATGTGTGTGTGCGGCTGGGATGAGTGTGTGTGGGGAGTGTAATGTGTGTGTGCGACTGGGATGAGTGTGTGTGGGGAGTGTAATGTGTGTGTGCGGCTGGGGTGAGTGTGTGTGGGGAGTGTAATGTGTGTGTGCGGCTGGGGTGAGTGTGTGGGGAGTGTAATGTGTGTGTGTGGCTGGGATGTGTGTGTGTGGGGAGTGTAATGTGTGTGTGCGGCTGGGATGAGTGTGTGTGGGGAGTGTAATGTGTGTGTGAGGCAGGGATGAGTGTGTGTGGGGAGTGTAATGTGTGTGTGCGGCTGGGATGAGTGTGTGTGGGGAGTGTAATGTGTGTGTGTAGCTGGGATGAGTGTGTGTGGGGAGTGTAAAGTGTGTGTGGGGCTGGGGTGAGTGTGTGTGGGGAGTGTAATGTGTGTGTGTGGCTGGGATGAGTGTGTGTGGGGAATGTAATGTGTGTGTGCGGCTGGGATGAGTGTGTGGGGAGTGTAATGTGTGTGTGCGGCTGGGATGAGTGTGTGTGGGGAGTGTAATGTGTACGCGGCTGGGATGAGTGTGTGTGGGGAGTGTAATGTGTGCGTGCGGCTGGGATGAGTGTGTGTGGGGAGTGTAATGTGTGTGTGCGGCTGGGATGAGTGTGTGTGGGGAGTGTAATGTGTGTGTGCGGCTGGGATGAGTGTGTGTGGGGGAGTGTAATGTGTGTGTGCGGCTGGGATGAGTGTGTGTGGGGAGTGTAATGTGTGTGTGTGGCTGGGATGAGTGTGTGTGGGGAGTGTAATGTGTGTCTGCGGCTGGGATGAGTGTGTGTGGGGAGTGTAATGTGTGTGTGCGGCTGGGATGAGTGTGTGTGGGGAGTGTAATGTGTGTGTGCGGCTGGGATGAGTGTGTGTGGGGAGTGTAATGTGTGTGTGCGGCTGGGATGAGTGTGTGTGGGGAGTGTAATGTGTGTGTGTGGCTGGGATGAGTGTGTGTGGGGAGTGTAATGTGTGTGTGCGGCTGGGATGAGTGTGTGTGGGGAGTGTAATGTGTGTGTGCGGCTGCAGCTTGTCAGCCTCCTTTGACAAGGTCCCTCATGGTAGACTAGTACAAAAGGTGAAGTCACACGGGATCAGGGGTGAACTGGCAAGGTGGATACAGAACTGGCTAGGCCATAGAAGGCAGAGGGTAGCAATGGAGGGATGCTTTTCTAATTGGAGGGCTGTGACCAGTGGTGTTCCACAGGGATCAGTGCTGGGACCTTTGCTCTTTGTAGTATATATAAATGATTTGGAGAAAAATGTAACTGGTCTGATTAGTAAGTTTGCAGACGACACAAAGGTTGGTGGAATTGCGGATAGCGATGAGGACTGTCTGAGGATACAGCAGGATTTAGATTGTCTGGAGACTTGGGCGGAGAGATGGCAGATGGAGTTTAATCCGGACAAATGTGAGGTAATGCATTTTGGAAGGTCTAATGCAGGTAGGGAATATACAGTGAATGGTAGAACCCTCAAGAGTATTGAAAGTCAAAGAGATCTAGGAGTACAGGTCCACAGGTCATTGAAAGGGGCAACACAGGTGGAGAAGGTAGTCAAGAAGGCATACGGCATGCTTGCCTTCATTGGCCGGGGCATTGAGTATTAGAATTGGCAAGTCATGTTGCAGCTGTATAGAACCTTAGTTAGGCCACACTTGGAGTATAGTGTTCAATTCTGGTCGCCACACTACCAGAAGGATGTGGAGGCTTTAGAGAGGGTGCAGAAGAGATTTACCAGAATGTTGCCTGGTATGGAGGGCATAAGCTATGAGGAGCAATTGAATAAACTCGGTTTGTCCTCACTGGAACGAAGGAGGTTGAGGGGCGACCTGATAGAGGTATACAAAATTATGAGGGGCAGAGACAGAGTGGATAGTCAGAGGCTTTTCCCCAGGGTAGAGGGGTCAATTACTAGGGGGCATAGGTTTAAGGTGAGAGGGGCAAGGTTTAGAGTAGATGTACGACGCAAGTTTTTTACGCAGAGGGTAGTGGGTGCCTGGAACTCACTACCGGAGGAGGTAGTGGAGGCAGGGACGATAGTGACATTTAAGGGGCATCTTGACAAATATATGAATAGGATGGGGATAGAAGGATACGGACCCAGGAAGTGTAGAAGATTGTAGTTTAGTCGGGCAGCATGGTCGGCACGGGTTTGGAGGGCCGAAGGGCCTGTTCCTGTGCTGTACATTTCTTTGTTCTTTGTTCTTTGAGTGTCGATCCCGGACCCGGCCAATCCCGCACCGTTTCCCATGGGAATCGATTGTGTTCCCCGCGGCTTTGGTGCTGCCCCTCAACGGTTGCTGAATCGGTTTAGGTTCAACATCAGTTTCGCTGTGGTGAAAGACCACGAATGTTGCGCCTGCGTCAACAGTTTGTCTCCGGAACGGGGAATCCCGCCCCTTCTCATTCTGTCTTCCAAGGTGAGCAATCTCACATTTTCCACATTTAATTCCATTTGCCAATTTTCTGCCCATTCACGTAACCTGTCAATATCTCTCTGTAAACTACTATACATCCTCCTGACATCCTGCCTTCCCTTTGTGTCATCCACAAATCTGGCCACAGTGCACTCTGCTCCTTCCTCCAAATCACTAATATATATTGTGAAGACTGTGGTCCCGGCACCGATTCCTGTGGCACTCCCCTGGTTACTGCCCTCTGACCTGAGAAAGACCCCTTATCACTGCTCACTGCTTTGTGTTCGTTATCGATCCTCTATTCATGCCAAAATATTACCTCCAGCACCATGAGCTCCTATCTTGCTTTTTGAAAATCCAAATATATACCATCGACTAGTTCTCCTCTATCTACTCTGGCTGATTCCTCCTCAAACACCTCTAGTAAATTTATCTGACATGGTTTCTCCTCCTTGAAACCGTGCTGACTCTGCTTGATCAGACTGTGACTTTCCAAATTTCTCCCTCCTTCCCTCCATTCACAGACTTTCCCAATTGTTCATTTTCGAACACTGCCCTTCCAATTGAACTTCGAACTTTCCCCAGTTATGGTGAAAGGTCATTGACGTGAAACAAAGGGAGAGACAGCTGAGTGGGGTCTCACGCGCTGCCTGGATAGCTGGTGAAAGCCCCACGTTCCCTCCTTGGGGAAGGGTCCAGCATTATTAACTGCCTCTCACACACATTATGAGCCTCGGCTGGCTTTTCCCAGGATTTCCAGGAGTGGAAATCCCATCACCCCTCAGGAGCTTCCAGCCAGTTAGAGATACCAAAATAATGGTGGAAGCTTCTGGAAATATACGCACCAGATGCCTAGGGTTGCCAAGCAATCCAGCCGACAGGCGAGGGAAGGCAGGATGGAGGTCTAGGGTAGGTGTCGCTGGCTGGGGATTGAATAGGGTCGGCAGCCATGACAGGCGGGTGACATCAGTAAGGCTCCTTCCTGATGCCATATCCCTCAATCAGGCACTGATCTACGAGGGATACCCTCCCGAGAGTCGCCCGCAAGTAACCCCAACAGGCTTCCCGACTGGCGACACCCCCATTGTTTGAATACCAGCTGTGATGGGATGAAGTTATTGAATGGGCATCAGTTGCCCGCTGAACGGCCTCGATTGGTGGTGGGGCAGGATGGCATCAATCGGCTTTCTCACGCACACTTAATTAAAGGTGAAACGGGAAGGCCGCTGCATTACCCACCAGCCCCTCCCCCTGATTTAATGATGCCTCTCCTGGCTCCAAACTCATCTTGGAGGAGGGAATTAACACCTGCCTGTTAAATCCAGTTCTCTCGCCACAGATGCTGCCTGCCCGGCTGAATAGTTTTAGCATTTCTATTTGTCTATTGCAAATGGAATCCCTCATTCAATTTGTTTTGTTTGTAGGAGAATGTGGAGAAGACACCAATCTGTAGGTTGCGGGAGTGGATTCGAGGTCAGCACCAGGTACTGTCCAGTGACACCACGACCAAACGCCAAGGTAGGAGAAACACCCTGAATTGCATCAAAAGTTGCCCATAACATTCTTTCCCCTTTAACCAAACTGTGGATTTGGTCACCACAATGAAATAAACCATTTCTGCTGTTGAGTTTGAAGATGTCATTTACAGTGTCGTGCGAGGTGTGACACATGTGTGATTGATGTGAGTCACACATCCAATCGGCCGACAGTAAGGCAATGCAGAAAATGAAAGTGAAGACGGAAATGGATTCTTCTTTGCTGAAGTTGTGTGAAGCAGCTGTACAACCTGAGCAGTTCATAAACTCGCCTGAACCACGTGACCATAACGCCTTCCTGCGTTTCAGTAATTCTCTATCCAAACCCCTCGATTGGATTGCAGTCTATAACATAGGAACAAAAGAAACAGGATGAGGCCATTTTAATAAGAATGCTCCAAACCGAGTAAAAATAAGAACAAAGTTTTATTTACATACAGTATATTTACCCTCCCCGGTAGACCCCTACCAGGTACTTCTCTGGGAGGGGCCTCACTGGTCGACCTTATATACTCTGGGTAATTGAGATACCCCTCCCCTAGCGGAGGAGTTTGTACTCCGCAAGGTGCACAGGGAAGACATGCATTCCCACACTGTAGGCCCCATGTGGGTATTACATTCCTCCATCACAAAGACAGAAGACCCCCTCTGCGAGTGATGAGACGGAGAAGGAGGGGAAGGGGGAGGGCGTTGGTGTCTCTTCGGCCCCAGTGAGTCCTCATGGAGCTGATGCACTGGGTCAGTCCGTGTATATATCGCGCCAGTGAACACCGTCAGCGACAGGAATGACATGGTGGACAATTATCAGGAGGCAGCTGAGCGGAGTCGGCGTCTGAAACCTCCGAGGTCTGCGTCTCCATCCCGGAATCGGATGGGACAATGTTGGCCACGTTGGCGTTGAGAGAGACTGGAAACGTCACAGCAGCCAGAGGATCCAGGGCAGGATTCTATCGGGGTACTTCCCGAGGGAGCAACCACCAAGAGCGAATGTGATCCAGGTGTCGTTTCATTAGTTGCCCCCGGACCCGAACTTGGTAAGAGATGGATCCCATTTGTTAGACAACAATCCCAGAGAGCCAGTGAGCACCGTCATTGACGTTACAAACGAACACCGCGTGGTCAAGTGTGAAGCGGCGAAGACGTTGACGTTGAATTGGGCAACGTGCTTGTGAATCTTGGTTACGGCGCACCTTTACACCGATGTCTGCCAGAACCAAACTCAGTCGTGTACGAAGTCCACCACCCATTAATGTCTCAGCGGGGGCTACCCCAGTCACTGTGTGTGGCAGGGTCTTGTATGAAAATAAAACTCTTGCCAGTCACGTGTCCATCAAGCTGGACATCTGTCAAACCATTCAATGGACGATGGTATGGGCGATGCAGACATGGTGAATTCCGGCGCTCTTCACAAAAGTGGCAAGTTCCTCAGTCATAAAGGAGGCCCCGTTTTCAGACACAAGTACCACTGGGATTCCATGGATGGAAAAGGAAATGCACAGTCGCTCTATGGTCACCTGGGAGGTGATCGTCACCATCTTGTGGACCTCCAGCCACTTCGAGTGGGTGCCCACCAGGATGGGGAACATAGTATTCAAGAAAGGACTGGCGAAATCGGAGTGGACACTGGCCCAAGGGCATTCCGGCCACTTCCACGGATGCAGGGCAGTCGCCACAGGAGCTCCTGGTAGATGGAGCACTGCGAGGGCAACGTCTCGATATCCGTGTCCAATCACGGCCTCCAGACATACCCTCTCGCCAGCATCTTCAGTTTGGACACTCCAGCATGTCCATTGTGAAGGTCCTTTAGCACGGCAGCATGTCCCTCTGCCGGGGCAACAGCCCTGGTGCCCCACAGTAGGATGCCGTCCTCCATGGTCAAATCCGACAATTGTGAGGCGAAAGCCTTCAGCTCCCCTGGTAGATGCCGATACTGCCCACCCGTACAGCACCAGATGCCACACCTTGGCAAAGATGGGGTCGGTCTGATTTCCAGTCACGAACATACAAGGCAGTGACAGGCAAGAAGCCTATGAGGTTCAGGACAGCAATCACTTTGTCCGCTGTAGGATTCAATCAGCATGCACAATCTGGGTCCTTGGGCGGTGATCGAAACAGTATTCGTAGGCAGCCAATAACAACCCAGTGACGAACTGTCGCAGACGGTATTGGCGGGACCGGCTTGTCCTCACGGAAGAGGCCTAGCAACGGCTTGTGATCAGTGATCGTAAAACAATGGCAGCCATCGACGTGTTGGTGAAATCGCTTTACCCCAAATACGACCGCCAGACCCTCTTTCTCGATCCGGGCATACTTTCTTCGGCCGCAGCCAGCGCCAGGGAGGCAAAAGCGATCGGACGGCCATGGCTGTCGTTCATTCTATTGCACAAAACTGCCCCAATGCCAGATGGAGAAGTATCGCCCGTGGTGTATGTAGCACAATCAATCACTCACGAGACGAGATGAGAAGAAGTCAATCAATGGCTTTATTACGCAGACTTGTTCCCCAGCAGCACAGTTACAGAATGCGGCTGCTGGGAGAACCCGGGCTCTTATACTCCGCCTTATTGGGTGGAGCCAGTAGGCGGCTGATCCAATCGGGACCTAGCGTCTATCCACCAATAGCCTCTCGGCATCACCGGGTACCGCAATACCCCTAATGCATACTAGCACAGTGTACAACGGCTTTGAGGAGTCAAAATATGTCAACCCCCCGAGGACGATACCCACCGCTTCCCCTTGTTAAACACCGTATCCTGGGCCTTGCCCCAATCCCAAGGCTGGTGCTTTTTCAGAAGCAAGTGGAGGGGGACGAGGACCGTAGCCAGATTCGGAATGAAGCGCCCATAATAATTCATTAACCAGGGAAAGAGCGAAGTTCTGTGGCATCTCGCGGAGTGAGGGCCATTTTGATTATACGTACCTTCTCGGTGACTGGGTGCAGGCCATCCCGGTCCACCCAATGTCCCAAATATTCCACTTCTTACGCACAGAACATACACTCCACGCAGCGCAGGTGGGCCCCATATTCAAAAAACCGTTTTGACACCGCCTCGAGGCTTTGCAAATGTTCTTGTTCCATGGCCCCTGTGACTAACACGTTGTCTAAGTAAACCCAACAGCGGCAATCCACGCAGGATGTTCTACACGATGCACTGGAAGACTGCGCCACGCTGAGGAGACTCCGAACGGAAGCCGTGTGCACTCAGAGAGTCCCTTGTCCGTACTAATGGTGATGTCCGTCCGTGAGGCCTTATCGAGCTCCAGCTGCAGATAAGCGTTGCTCCTGTCATAGTTTGAGGATAAGGGGTAAACATTTAGCACTGAGGTGAAGGAGAATCTGTGGAATTTGCTACCACAGGAAGTAGTTGAGGCCAAAACATTGTGGTAATTACAGCAGCATGCTGACACAGTGGTTAGCACTGCTGCCTCACAGCTCCAGTGACCCGGGGTGGCACAGTGGTTTGCACTGCTGCCTCACAGCTCCAAGGACCCGGACAGCACAGTGGCACAATGATTAGCACTGCTGCCTCACAGCTCCAGTGACCCGGGGTGGCACAGTGGTTTGCACTGCTGCCTCACAGCTCCAAGGACCCAGGTGACTGCCTGTGCAGAGTCTGCACGTTCTCCCCGTGTCTGCGTGGGTTTTCTCCGGATGCTCCGGTTTCCTCCCACAGTCCAAGATGTGCAGGTTAGGTGGATTGGCCATGGTAAATTGCCCCTTAGTGTTCAAAAGGTTAGGTGGGGTTATTGGGTTACGGGGATAGGGTGGAGGTATGGGCTTAAGTAGGGGCTATTTCCAAAGGCCGGTGCAGACTCGGTGGGCCAAATGGCCTCCTTCTGCGCTGAAAATTCCATGAAGAAAGAATTAGATACAGCTCTTGGGGCTAAAGGGATAGCGGGATATGGGGGGAAGGCGGGATCAGGGTATTGAACTTGATGATCAGCCATGATCATAATGAATGGCAGAGCAGGCTCGAAGGGCCGAATGGCCTCCTCCTGCTTCTATGTATGTTTCTGTGTCTATCCAATTTTGTGAATGCACTGCCACCAGCCAATGTTGCATACAAATCCTCGATGCGAGGTAAAGGGTGACAGTCTAACCTCGAAGCCGTGTTCACTGTCAATTTATCGTCTCCGCAGAGGCGGACTGACTTAACTGGCTTCATTACGGGGACCACTGGCGTTGCCCAATCAGTGAACTGCACTGACAGAATAATGCCCAAACTTTCCAAACACTGAAGGTCGGTCTCAACCTACTGCACTACAGCATAGGGACCGGCCGGGCACAGAAATATCAGGATAGGGCGCCCGGATCCACCTGGATTATCCATCACCCCAAACTTCCAATGGCAATACTGTTGCTCAATCACCCACCATCAACATCCTGAGGATTGCCATTGATCAGAAATTCAACTGGACCAGCCATATAAATACTGGGGCTCCTAGAACATATCGGAGGCTGGGAATCCTGAGGCAAGTAACTCGCCTCCTGACTCCCTAAAGCCTGTCCAACAAGGCACAAGTCAGGAGTGTGATGGAATACTCTCCACTTGCCTGGCTGAGTGCAGCTCCAACAACTCTCAAGGCGCTCGACACCATCCAGGACAAAGCAGCCCCGCTTGATCTGCACACGATCCACCATCTGAAACATTCACCCTTTCCACCACCAACACACCGTGGCAGCAGTGTGCCATCTACAGGATGCACTGCAGCAACTCACCAAAGATCACTGAAAGCACCTTCCAAACTCGTGAACTCTACTGCTAAGAAGGGCAAGGGTAGAGTATAACTGGGACCCCCACCACCTTCCAATTCCCCTCCATCCTGACTTGGAAATATATCAGTCGTTCCTTCACTGTCGCTGCGTCAAAATCCTGGAACTCCTTCCCTAACAGCACAGTGGGTGTACCTACACCACATGGACTGCAGCGGTTCAAGAAGGCAGCTCACCACCACCTTCTCAAGGGTAATTAGGATGGACAACAAATGCTGGTTTTCCCAGCAACACCCACATGGCGTGAAAAATTAAAAAAATAAACACAGAACTTTCTCTGTGACTTTTTCTATCAGGGCAGATTTGTTGCTGGAGATCTGTGCAAGGCTAGGTAAATACTGTCCAGTATTTGGTACCAGCTCTGATGGGAACAGGGCCTGCAGGTGATAGTCAGATAGTTCCTTTCCTCTCACTGTGGACTCACAAGTCTTGGGAGTTACCACTCTCAGGTCAAAGTCTGGGGATTTTGCTGTGGGTAACTCACCTCCAGACTCCCTAAAGCTATTCAGTCACCTCCAAGGCACAAGTCAGGAGTGTGAGAATCTCAGCACGGAATTTGAAATTGTGATAGAGTTAGGTTTTTAAACTTGGAAGAGAAGTGGAGAGGGAGAGTATAATTGCCCATTGGCAGGTTTCTTCCAGCCTACCCTTTAGCAGCTTGCATTGTGTTTTAAAAGACATTCAGAAATGCCAAGAGTAACTCACCTCCTGACTCTCCAAACCCTGCCCAACACCAACAAGGCACAAGTCAGGAGTGCGATGGAATACTCCCCACTTGCCTGGATGAGAGCAGCTCCAACAACACTCGAGAAGCTCAACACCATCCAGGACAAAGCAGCCCCGCTTGATTGCTCCCCTTCCACAAACATTCACTCCCTCCCCCACCGACACACAGTGGCGGCAGTGTCGCTGGATCAAGATCCTGCAACTCCCTCCCTAACAGCACAGTGGGTGTACCTACATCATATGGACTGCGGCGGTTCAAGAAGGCAGCTCACCACCACATTCTCAAGGGCAATTAGGGATGGTCAGTAAATTCTGGACGAGTCAACGAAGCCCACATCCCATGGATGAATACATGAGACATGTTCAGCATTTGTTTTATTGCTCACAGGTGCAGTGTATTTAGTATCAGTCCCTAGTCCCTTACCCCGCTGGGTGAAATGCTATGAGATAAGGAATTACTGCCAATGATGCAGCATGACTTGACGGAAAGGAACATTGTTACTCTCAACATTTGTCCCCTGTATTGGCTCAAACTTTCTTCAGGTTACTGATTCATGCAAACAGAAACCGCCAGACACAAAAGTCCTTTTAACAACAGAAGTGTGGCTCATTTACTGCCAAACAACATCACTCAAATCTTTGCTGGGTGGCACATTACCATGGAAACAAAAGTTAATTTAAGTGCTGACATTTCCACGGTTGACATTCACTGCTCAAGAATCACAAACCGAGAACACTGCCCAAGAACGGGCAGTTTGGATTGGATTTGTCACGGGTTGGATCGGATTGGATTGGATTTGTTTATTGTCAGGTGTACCGAGGGACAGTGAAAAGTATTTTTCTGCGAGCAGCTCAACACATCATTTAGTTCATGGGAAAAAAAGGGAATAAAAGAAAATACATAATAGGGCAACACAAGGTATACAATGTAACTACATAAGCACCGGCATCGGGTGAAGCATACAGGGTGCAGTGTTAATGAGGTCAGTCCATAAGAGGGTCATTTAGGAGTCTGGTAACAGTGGGGAAGAAGCTGTTTTTGAGTCTGTTCGTGCGTGTTCTCAGACTTCTGTATCTCCTTCCCGATGGAAGAAGTTGGAAGAGTGAGTAAGCCGGGTGGGAGGGGGTCTTTGATTATGCTGCCCGCTTTCCCCAGGCAGCGGGAGGTGTAGATGGAGTCAATGGATGGGAGGCAGGTTCGTGTGATGGACTGGGCGGTGTTCACGACTCTCTGAAGTTTCTTGCGGTCCTGGGCCAAGCAGTTGC
This sequence comes from Scyliorhinus torazame, assembly GCF_047496885.1. Taxonomy (NCBI): domain Eukaryota; kingdom Metazoa; phylum Chordata; class Chondrichthyes; order Carcharhiniformes; family Scyliorhinidae; genus Scyliorhinus; species Scyliorhinus torazame. The sequence continues at coordinate 131,618,381 of NC_092727.1, forward strand.
CATACCAGGCTGTGATGCAGCCAGATAAGGGGCGCGATTCTCTGCTCCCGCGCCGTTTCAGAGAATTGCCTGGGTCACCAAATTTTCCCGCGACGCCGGTCCGACGCCCTCCCGCAATTCACGGAAGCGGCCAGATAAGCACAATCGCGTTTTGCGCGCCGCGGTCCAGTGAATCGCCCGAGACAGCCGAAATGGCGATTCACCGGTACCCCCGCCATTCTCAGTGCCGGATGGGCCGAGCGGCCTGCCCAAAACGGCGGGTTCCCCCCGGCGCCGTCCACACCTGGTCACTGCCGGCGGGAACAGCGCGGGAATGCTGGGGGAGCGGCCTGCGGGGGGGCGGGGGGGCGGGGGGGTGGGAGGGGGGGATCCTGCACCGGGGGGGGCCTCAAATGGGGTCTGGCCCGCGATTGGTGCCCACCGATCGTCGGGCCGGCCTCTCTGAAGGAGGACCTCCTTTCTTCCGCAGTCTCGCAAGATCCGTCGGACATCTTCTTGCGGGGCGGACTCGGGGAGGACGGCAACCACGTATGCGCAGGTGACGCTGAGTTATGCGGCGCTGGCCACGTCATGTATGTGGCGCCGCTCCTAGCCCATTTTCGGGCCCTGAATCGGTCGGGATAGGGGCCGTTTCGCGCCGTCGTGAACCTCAACGCTGTTCACGACGGCGCGAACACTCTGCCTCCATTTCAGAGAATCACGCCCAAGGTGCTTTCTATGGTGCATCTGTAAAAGTTGGTCAGGGTTAATGTGGACATGCCGAATTTCCTTAGTTTCCTGAGGAAGTATAGGCGCTGTTGTGCTTTCTTGGTGGTAGCGTCGACGTGGGTGGACCAGGACAGATTTTTGGAGATGTGCACCCCTAGGAATTTGAAACTGCTAACCATCTCCACCTCGGCCCCGTTGATGCTGACAGGGGTGTGTACAGTACTTTGCTTCCTGAAGTCAATGACCAGCTCTTTAGTTTTGCTGGCATTGAGGGAGAGATTGTTGTCGCTACACCACTCCACTAGGTTCTCTATCTCCCTCCTGTATTCGGACTCATCGTTATTCGAGATCCGGCCCACTATGGTCGTATCGTCAGCAAACTTGTAGAGTTGGAACCAAGTTTTGCCACGCAGTCGTGTGTGTACAGGGAGTAGAGTAGGGGGCTAAGTACGCAGCCTTGTGGAGCCCCGGTGTTGAGGACTATTGTGGAGGAGGTGTTGTTGTTCATTCTTACTGATTGTGGTCTGTTGGCCAGAAAATTGAGGATCCAGTTGCAGAGTGGGGAGCCAAGTCCTAGGTTTTGGAGCTTTGTTATGAGCTTGGCTGGGATTATTGAAGGCGAAGCTGTAGTCAATAAATAGGAGTCTGATGTAGGAGTCCTTGTTGTTGTGATGCTCTAGGGATGAGTGTAGGGCCAGGGAAATGGCGTCTGCTGTGGACCGGTTGCGACGGTATGCGAATTGCAGTGGATCAAGGCGTTCTGGGAGTATGGAGGTGATGCGCTTCATGATCAACCTCTCGAAGCACTTCATAACGACTGAAGTCAGGGCCACTGGTCGGTAGTCATTGAGGCACGTTGCCTGGTTCTTCTTTGGTACCGGTATGATGGTGGTCTTCTTGAAGCAGGTGGGGACCTCGGAGTGGAGTAGGGACCGGTTAAAGATGTCCGCGAATATCTCTGCCTGCTGGTCCGCGCAGGCTCTGAGTGCACGACCAGGGATCCCGTCCGGGCCCGTCGCCTTCCGAGGGTTCACTTTCAGGAAGGCCGATCTGACTTCGGAAGCTGTGATGGTGGGTATGGGTGAATTATGGGCTGCTGGGGCACTCGACAGCGGATTGTTGGTTACCTGCTCGAACCGAGCATAGAATGCATTGAGTTCATCGGGGAGGGGTGAGCTGCTGCCAGAGATACTGCTCGGCTTCGCTTTGTAGCCCGTTATGTTGTTTAGTCCTTGCCACAACCGCCGAGAGTCTGTCTGTGACTCTAGCTTGGTTTGATATTCTCTCTTGGCATCTCGGATGGCTTTGCGGAGGTCGTACCTGGATTTCTTGTATAGGTCAGGATCGTCTGTCTTGAACGCCTCAGATCTGTCCTTCAGTAGGGAGTCAATCTCGTGATTGAGCCATGGTTTCCGGTTGGGGAACGTACGTACTGCTTTCTTTGGCACGCAGTCGTCCACACATTTACTGATGAAGTCTGTGACGGTGGTGGCATACTCATTTAAGTTGTTGCTGAGTTCTTAAATATGGACCAGTCCACTGACTCTAAGCAGTCACATAAGAGCTCTTCTGTCTCCTCGGACCAGCACTGCACAACCTTCTTAGCTAGATTCTCCCGCTCGAGTTTCTGCTTGTATGCCGGGAGAAGGAGCACCGTCTTATGGTCTGATTTCCCAAAGTGCGGTCGGGGGATGGAACGGTAGTCGCCCTTGATTTTTGAGTAGCAGTGGTCAAGAGTGATGCTGCCCCTGGTGGGACAGGAGATGTGCTGGTGGAATTTTGGCAGTACACTCTTGAGGTTGGCCTTGTTGAAGTCTCCGGCCACGATGAACAAGGCCTCTGGGTGTTCTGTTTTGTAGTTTTTATAACTGTGTATAGTTGGTTCAGAGCCTTCCTCACTTCTGCCTGGGGTGGGATGTAGACCGCTGTGATAATGGCTGAAGTGAACTCACGTGGAAGAGAGGACGGGCGGCACTTCATGGTCAGGTATTCCAGGTCTGGGGAGCAGCAAGTCGCCAGGGTCGCCACATCCAAGCACCAGGAGGAGTTGATGAGGAGGCAAACCCCTCCACCCTTCGCTTTGCCTGATGATGCCGTGCGGTCCGCCCGGTGAATTGAGAAGCCTTCAGGTTGTATGGCACAGTCCGGTGAGGCGGGGGTGAGCCATGTCTCTGTGAAACAGAGCACACAGTAGCCTCTTACTTCCCTTTGAGAGTCAAGTCTGGCGTTAAGTTCATCCAGCTTGTTTTCGATCGCTTGGACGTTTGCCAGGAGTATGCTGCAGAGAGGGGTCTTGAAACCGCGTTGCTTCAGTCTAACCTGCAGACCGCCGCGTTCCCCTCGCTTCCTCGGTCGGCGGCTGCTGCTGGATGATCCTGGGATCCGATGGGAGATGTCTGATCTTGTGGAAAGTAGGTGGTTGCGTCTGGCGGGGTCCAGGGTGCTGGCGGGGACCAGGGTGCTGGTTACATTTCCGGGGTCGCGTCTGGCAGGGTCCCAGGTGCTGGTTGAGGTAGAGGGGTTGCTAGGGGGGCATGTTTGTGATCAATTTAATTGCTTTCAGACTGAGCTCTGAATTAAAAGCTAGCCAGAATGTGTTCAGGTGTTTTAAACCTGACTCATTCCATTCAGAGGTGGGGTAGTATTGGCTGTGAGACTCTGTAAAGCAGGCAAACCATAAGGCTGGGTTTGAGGATTGCCATCCGGATTAACTCTTTGTAACTATGTATCAGGGTGATCCATCGTCAGGACGAAAAGCTCAGACAGAATCAGAGTTCCTTGTTGCTCACGGCCGGTTGCCTCGGAGATTGTGGTGTGGGCAAGGCAAATCCCTGGGGCAGTAAGTGTCAGTTTGGAAATAAGCCAATATTGTGTCAGCATCTCAAAACAACCAAGACTGATCATGTCAGCTCTCATATGCAGTTGTACCTGCAACGTTCCAAATAAAATAATAAGGAAGCACCTTTAATAAGCTCGTTTTTCCACAGATAAAAGTTCAGTGTAGACAAACACCCTTCCTACAGGAGACACAATTATGGTCTGAGTGTAAGGCTGTCTTATCTCTAGCGGATAGATCAATGTCCTCGAGCAGAAGGATATGTTCTGTTTGTGTCTTTCACTCAATGGATGAAGGTGCGAGTCAATTTGTGGTGGTTTTATTTCTCACAGTTAGAAGGAGTTTCTTTGACTACCTTTTGCATTTTTGGGACAGGGCGAATGGACATTTTGACCCAGGATCTGTTATTATGATCCTGGAACAACATTTGATAAAATACCAGACAAGAACCCCAATCAGTTCAGCTTCCAGCAAAACGAATTCACAACCGACTGCAACAGACATGGCTCCTCCCATTAATTACATCACCTTCATTCCACTCCAATCCCATGACCTACTTACTAAATTTAAACACACTCCCCATGCAATCCCCAGAACTCATAACCAAAACCCACTCGGCATCTCTTTTTAAACATATACAAGGTTGGAAAGAAAGATCATCTCACATCTATGACATCTTAATTGCACCTTCTGCAGCCACCAAGTCTGTCTTTCTTTTAAACCAGGATTTTAATTTAAAATGAATACTACTGCAGATATATACACATCCTAACCCAGGCTTTTACAATCATCACTACACCAGATACATACAATACAATATATATACCAATTTCGTACATTCCTCACACTACAGTTATGAAGGAATTAAGAGCCGATTGAAAAAGACTTACTTCGCTGTGACTAATATTACATAACCAGGTTTCACCCAGTTGCTATTGGTTTGCTCAAGAATTAACACACGGCAACACTCACATTGATCTGACTTGATTCCAAACCTCTGCTTCACTATCCAACAGTCAGCTTAAACAGCTACTGATGCCAAAGCAAAAGCATCACGTCCTCAATGTAGACACCCCAAATCCTATGAAATATTATTAAAACTGTACAAATAACAAATCTCTTGGCAAACTTCACCTCTGAGCTCAGACCTCCTGTCTGTAATTCCCAGTTCTGAGTGATTAAAGTGAGTTCCCCCAGTTCTGGAACTGTAGACCTGGTGAATGATCATCTTCTCAACCACCGTTACAGTCGATCTGTCGCATCCTCCACGCCAGACAGTGAAAACCTAAAGCACCAAACAGAAGGAGCTGATGAACGGCTGAAGTAAATGAAATCAGATCAGATGGAGGATAGCTGTGATTTTTGTAAGGATCCTCCAGTTAATCCCTGTCTGTCCCTTGTTTTTCCCTTTTTATTTCCGTTATTCTGCTATTTCAATTTTTGTACCTGGACAATTAATGGGACCTAAGATGGACCTCACCTTTAATTAAAAAAAGACCTCCAGCAGAATGTGCTGTTTGGTCTGATATTAGTGATGATACATCCTGATGGACTTGGCTGGCAGCCAATGAGCTGTTTCAGTGAGATTGCCAGGGCTTAGCTGATTATGCTGATTGGTGCTGACCGTTATGAAATGTTCCTTCCTCTGTGAGACTGTGGTTCCAAGGTTTAAATTTCATTTTGAACTCAGAGCTGAAGGAGGCTCTTTTGAATCTCTCTCTCCCTGAAAGGTTAAATCGCTCTCAAACACTCAGCTGGAGACTCCTTGTTTTCTCCTTGGTGAAGCTGGAGGGTCACAGCCCTGATATCTCTATCACTTAATGGATTCTGTCTAAAGATCCAAAGTAAAGACCTTTCTCTGCTCAGCCAGATTGAACTGCAGGGAGATCCACTCCAGCAGCAGCTGCAAGCGGGTCAATTGTTTAAAACCTCTTTGAAACTCTCGTGTGCAGAACTCAGTTCTTATCTCAGACAAGCTGTTGGTCCTTCTGGTGAAGTTTGAAACAAATACGAATTACACAGGCCTGAGACTGTTCTTTTGTGTGAATGCCCAGGTTAATAAATGTGAAAGTGACTCCCCAGAGGAAAGCCTACAGCCTGGGAGTTCTGACTGAATGCAGCCACCTGAGGATCCTCGTTAACAATCCAATTGGCGGTTTCAAACACTCCACGTCTGGGAGTATAGCCGGCTGCATTGCCTTCAATATCAGCAACAAGAACACTCATCTCTCCTTCCCATTTTACCCCTGTCCCTTCCTCTGTGTGTGTCTGTCCTGAATGTGTTTGGTTAGAGGATGGTAAAAGGGGGGAGTAGTAGATTAGTGGCTGCTGTTTCATTACAGTTATGGCATGCTTCAATTTTGTTCCTGTTATAAATAAACAGTTTTGTGTTCAATTTTCAAACCTGGTGGCTATGCCTTATTGAATAGTCAGGGCGCCAAAGATTGCGCAAATTCTATACAAATTATTGGCTTATTCACTTGTTTTGGGACTATTGGGGTCTGTGGGGCCGGAATTGACCGTGCACTAGCCCAGGGTGTTGTTAGACTTTACATAGTCTTTCTTTGTGTTTACCGAGAGCAACAAATTAACAAATGAAGACAGAACATGCTGAAAATACACAGCAGCTTATCATTAACTCAGAGAGGAAAGGACAGGCTGATGTTTAGGCTGAGATCAGGTCAGTCACACACCCGAGGCAGCAATCTATCTTTCCCCTTTCACACTAATGATGCACGTTCCAGTGTGTCAGTGGATGTTGATTTGTAAATGAGAATTTAAATAATTTATTATTCTGCAAATTTAATTCCCATAAAATAAATCAGTAGCATGACCGTGCAATTCCATAAATGGTAGCTTGTTGGGTTATTGGTAATTCATTTGCTCGTTCAGAGGTTTAGCTGCCCAGGTTTTCCTTATCTCCAGAACACCACAACACAGAACTGAATTTGAATAAGAACTAACAGACAAGTACAGGCAATGTCTGAAGCTCTTAAACCATACCAATAGTCGGGTCAGGAATAGGCTATTCAACCCTTTCAGCCTGTATCAGCATTCACCAAGATCAGGGTTGATCCTCCACGTTCCTGCATTATCTCCATAACCCTGAGTGTCTAAAGATCTATCAATTCCTATCTCGAGCGAGGCGAGGAGGAATGACTTTTGGATTTCGTACTGGGATCCAATCACTGGCAGAGAGCAGGATGCAGAGGTGGGCATTGCTCTTGTCACTACACACATACACGATCAAGTCTCGTCAATCAAACCTTGATGGGAATGCAGATGGACTCTCCCGACTACCCTTACCAAATAGTTTGTCGATAAGCAGTTTGTGGAAACATTTTCTACTCTTGGAGCAAGTAACCGCAGGTCAAATGGTGAAGCATGCCAGAAATGATCGAGTACTCTCAGAGGTGATGGACATGGTGCTTCAAGGCAAGACTTCAGAAGCAAACCCTGAGTTAAAGTCAGATTCCACTCGAAGACTTGAGTTATCCATACGGGCAAATTGTCTCCTCTGGGAATGAGAGTCATCATTCCACCAGCATTAAGAATACACGTATTAAGCCAATTACAGAAAGGCCACTGTGGTATTGTCAGGATGACGGAGGTAACTAGGAGTTATTTTTGGTGGCCGGGCCAAATACCGAAATCGAGGAGAAGGCAGGAATGTGTTAGTCCTGTGCAAAAGTGTGGAACCTGCCGCCATTAGCCCTGTTGCACCATGGGAATGGCCAGAAGACGCTGGGCAACGGGTACCTGTGGATTACAGCAGACTGTTTGAAGGCCGCATGTTTCTCAATCTAGTCGCTGCTCCCTCAAAATGGCCTGAAGTCAATGACATCAGAAAAATCAGAGATTGGGTGAAATCTTCAGCAGATTCAGTTACCCTGGATAACTGGTGAGCGATAATGGACAATAGTTCATTTTATTTTTAAAAAATTTTTTATTGAAGTTTTCACAAAATATCAGCAACAAAATGAAAAAGGAACCCAATAGAATTAAATACAAAACAAACTAAAACAACCCCCGTGCCCCCCTCCCCCCATACATAAATAATAAATTAACACCCCGAATTAACACTTAGCAAACATAGAAAATATATACACCCCCTCAGACCCCCCCAGTGTAGACAAACAAAAATAAAATAGAACCCCCCCCCGGGTTGCTGCTGCTGACCATTGTCTACCGTTCTGCCAGGAAGTCCAAGAACGGTTGCCACCGCCTGAAATATTGCGAGCCCCCAGCTTGGTTTGACCCTGGATCCTACCACCCTCAACACCGTCCTTGCTACGCCCTTCCAAAACTCCTCCAGCGCTGGGCATGCCCAGAATATATGGGTGTGGTTTGCTGGGCTCCCTGAGCACCTAACACACCTGTCCTCACCCCCAAAATACCGGCACATCCTTGTTCCGGCCTTGTGCGCCCTGTGCAGCACCTTAAACTGTATGAGGCTGAGCCTCGCGCACGAAGAGGAAAGGTTCACCCTCCCAAGGGCATCTGCCCACGTCCCCTCCTCGATCTCCTCCCCCAACTCCTCCTCCCACTTACCTTTCAACTTCACCACCGAGGCCTACTCCTCCTCTTGCATCACCTGGTATGTTGCCAAGATCTTCCCCTCTCCAACCCACCCCTCCCCCGAGAGCACCCTGTCCTGTACCGTGCGTGGTGGCAGCAGCGGGAATTCCATCACTTGCCGCCTGGCAAACGCTCTTACCTGTAGATACCTAAAGGTGTTCCCCAGGGGGAGCCCATACTTCTGCTCCAGCTCACCTAGGCTCGCAAACTTCCCATCCACAAACAGGTCCCCCAACCTTCTTATCCCTGCCCCGTGCCACCCCGAAAACCCTCCATCTATTCTCCCTGGGACAAACCGTTTGTTCCCCGGTATTGGGGTCCACACCGAGGCATATAGCAGCAGGTCGTCCGCATAGAGCGACACCTATGCTCTTCCCCACCCCGCACCAACCCCCTCCAGTTCCTCGACTCCCTCAGTGCCATAGCCAAGGGTTCAATTGCCAGTGCGAAGAGCAGGGGGGACAGGGGACACCCCTGCCTCGTCCCTCGATGCAACCGAAAGTACTCAGACCTCCTCTTGTTCGTGGCCACACTCGCCAGCGGGACCTCGTACAACAGCCTAACCCACCTGACGAACCCCTCCCCAAACCCGAACCTCTTCAGCACCTCCCACAACTACCCCCACTCTACCCTATCAAAGTCCTTCTCAGCGTCCATCGCCACCACTATCTCCGCCTCCCCCTCCCTCGCCGGCATCATAATAACGTTCAGGAGCATCCGCACATTCGCGTTCAACTGCCTCCCCTTCACGAACCCCGTCTGGTCTTCGTGGATCACCTGCGGCACCCAATCCTCCATTCTCGTGGCTAAGACCTTCGCCAGCACCTTGGCATCTACGTTTAACAACGAAATCTGCCTGTAAGACCCACACTGCAGGGGATCCTTGTCCCGCTTCAGGATCAAGGAGATCAGTGCCCGGGACATCGTCGGGGGCAAAGCCCCCCCCTCCCTTGCCTCATTGAAGGTCCTAACCAGCAACGGGCCCAACAGGTGCCCATATTCTTTGTAGAATTCGACCGGGAAACCATCCGGCCCCAGTGCCTGCCCCGCCTGCATGCTCCCTATCCCTTTGGTCAGCTCCTCCAGCCCAATCGGGGCCCCCAATCCCGCCACCAGTCCCTCTTCCACCTTCGGGAACCTCAATTAGTCCAGAAAGCAGCCCATCCCTCCCTCCTCCAGTGGGGGCTCGGACCGATACAGTTCCTCATAAAAGTCCCTGAAGACCCCATTGATGCCAACCCCACTCCGCACCACACTCCTTCCCCTATCCTTAACTCCCCCGATCTCCCTAGCTGCGTCCCGCTTCCGAAGCTGATGCGCCAGCATCTGACTTGCCTTTTTCCCATATTCATAAATCACCCCCTGGGCCTTCCTCCACTGCACCTCCGCCTTCCTGGTGGTCAACAGGTCGAATTCGGCCTGGAGGCTACGCCTCTCTCTCAACAGTCTCTCCTCAGGCACCTCCGCATACCTCCTGTCTACCCTCACCATTGTGGGCCCTTATGGAGATCAGCTCTCCCCTAACCACCGCCTTCAGGGCCTCCCAGACCATCCCCACTCGGACCTCCCCATTATCGTTGGCCTCCAGATATCTCTCTATGCTTCCTCGGACCTGCTCACTCACCTCCTCGTCCGCCAACAGCCCCACCTCCAAGCGCCACAACGGGCGCTGGTCCCTCTCCTCCCCCAGCTCTAGGTCTACCCAATGCGGGGCGTGATCCGAAATGGCTATCGCCGAGTACTCGGTATCCTCTACTCTCGCTATCAGCGCCCTGCTCATAATAAAAAAGTCGATCCGGGAATAGGCCTTATGAGTTTGCGAGAAGAAAGAAAATTCCCTAGCCCCCGGCCTCGCAAATCTCCAAGGGTCCACCCCTCCCATCTGGTCCATAAACCCCCTCAGCACTTTAGCCGCCGCCGGCTTCCTACCCATCCTAGACTTGGAGCGATCCAGTGCCAGATCCAGCACCGTGTTAAAGTCCCCCCCCCATTATCAGGCCCCCCACTTCCAAGTCCGGGATCCGACCCAACATGCGCCGCATAAAACCCGCATCGTCCCAGTTCGGAGCATACACGTTGACCAGCACCACCCTCTCCCCTTGCAGCTTAACACTTACCATTACGTACCTGCCGCCATTATCTGTCACAATGCTTGACGCCTCGAACGTCACCCTCTTTCCCACCAAGATCGCCACCCCCCCCGATTTTTGGCATCCAGCCCCGAATGAAACACCTGACCTACCGACCCCTTCCTCAGTCTTACCTGGTCTGCCACCTTCAGGTGTGTCTCCTGGAGCATGACCACATCCGCCTTCAGCCCCTTCAGGTGCGCGAACAACCGGGCCCACTTAACCGGCCCATTCAGTCCCCTTACATTCCAGGTTATCAGCCGGATCAGGAGGCTACCCGCCCCCCTCCCCCGCCGACTAGCCATAACCCCTCCTTGGCCAGCCACGTGCCCGCACCCCACGCCCGGCCCGTTCCCCACGGTGGTAGACCCCCGTCCCAACCCCCTCTACTCGCTCCAGCTCCCCCTTGACCACACCAGCAACAAACCCCCCCCCCCGGCTAGGACCCCTCCTAGCTGCTTTGCTCCCCCCATTGCACTCCCGCAAGTCAGCTGACTCCTGCTAACCCCGGCCACTCCCGCCTCTCCTTCGACTCTTCCCATTGTGGGACATATCCTCCTCCTCCATTACCCATCAGCAGGCTCTCCGCCTCCCCCTTCCATCCCAAGTGCGGGAAACAACCCTCACTTCCCCGCCCAGGCCCCGCCCCCTCCAGCCTTCAGCGCGGGAAAAAGCCCGCGCTTTCCACCTGCCCGGCCTCGCCACCCCTGAAGCAGCTCCTTTTACAGGCCCAGTCCCCTCACCCCCGACTCGGGCCTCACCCTCCCCTGCGGGGCCCCATCCCCCCTACCAGCCATTCACCCCTACTCCATTTACTTACCCCCCTCCAAGAGCCCACCCGACAGACCCAACCAAAACAGTGCCCAACCCACCCTAACCACCCACCCCGAACCAAAAAGAAACAAGAGCAAAGAACCCCCTCAAAATGTAACACACCAACAGCAATCCCCGACCACCCATCCCGACCCTCAGTTTGTGTCCAGCTTCTCGGCCTGAACAAAGGCACACGGCTCCTCCGGGGACTCAAAATAATGGTGCCGGTCCTTGTAGGTGACCCACAGTCGCGCCGGCTGCAGCATGCCAAACTTCACCCCCTTCCTGTGCAGCACCGCCTTCGCCCGGTTGTACCTGTCATAATATACACCAGTATATCAGGGTGCAGACACACACTGATGGACACACAGTGGGACCAATCAACATACACAACACCGCAGCCAATCACCAGTGAGAGCACACGCACTATAAAGACAGGGGACATCAAAGTTCCCCCTCATTCGAGTAGCAGCTAGTTAGGAGCACAGAGCTCACAGCCTGCAACACAGACATTCACCATGTGCTGAGTGCATCGACTGATTAGGACAAGGCAGAGGTCTTTAGTGAAAGTCAGTATCGTATTTACCCACAGTTCAAGTATGTTTAAATAGTTAACCTTTTAATAAAATAGTGTTGCACTACTTCAAGTGTTGGCGACCTGTGTGTGATCCAGAACACCCAATACATCAGTACCTGGCCCTCTTCTTCGCCACCTCCGCGCTCCAGTCCTGATATATTTGAACCTCCGCGTTCTCCCACCTGCTGCTCCTCTCTTTCTTGGCCCATCTGAGCATACACTCCCGATCAGCGAACCGATGAAACCGCACCAGCACCGCCCGCAGCGGCTCGTTAGCCTTGGGCCTCCTCGCCAGCACTCTATGGGCCCCTTCCAGCTCCAGGGGCCCCTGGAAGGACCCCACTCCCATCAGCGAGTTTAACATGGTGACCACATAGGCCCCCACGTCCGACCCCTCCAGCCCCTCCAGGAGGCCCAGGATCCGCAGGTTCTTCCGCCTCGACCGATTCTCCATCTCCTCGAACCGCTCCTGCCATTTCTTGTGGAGCGCCTCATGCGCCTCCACCTTTACCGCTAGGCCCAAGATCTCGTCCTCGTTGTCGGAGATCTTTTGTTGGACCTCACGGATTGCCACCCCCTGGGCCGTCTGGGTCTCCAGCAGCTTATCGATAGAAGCCTTCATCGGCTCCAGCAGGTCCGCTCTGAGCTCCCTGAAGCAGTGCTGGATACCCTCCTGCTGCTCCTGCGCCCACTGCATCCACGCTGCCTGGTCCCCGCCCGCCGCCATCTTGCTCTTCTTCCCTCGCACTTTCTTTGGGTTCACCACCACTTTTTTAGTCGCCCCGTTCCTGGCCCAAGCCATACACTGTTGGGGGAATGTTGCAGTCTTCTTCCCACACCGGGAAATGTTGAAAAAATTCCGTTGGGGGCCCTAAAAAGAGCCCAAAAGTCCGTTCCAAGCGGGAGCTGCCGAACGTGCGACTCAGCTCTGCATAGCCGCACCCGGAAGTCAATGGACAATAGTTCATATATATCAAGAGCTCAGGAACTACTTGAAGGAGAACGGAATTCAACACATCCGATCCACTCCTCATCACCCTGCTGCAAATGGGCTGGCAGAACATTTTGTACAAACAATGAAACATTCATTGAAGGTAACTAAAGAAAAGGTTCATTATCTAAATGCTTGAGTCAATTCCTGCTCACGTACGGGAATACTGAGCAATCAACAACCCAAGTATCTCCGGCATTGCTAATAGTTAAACGTCAACCAGGCACAGCATTCAATTTGCTTAAACCACCCGGACAAAAGAAATTCATGAGAAAAAGTAGCAGGATCAGACCATCTGGCGAGAGAACAAGGCAAAACTTTGTGTTTCCCACTGGGGCCAAGAGGTTCTGGCAAGAAATGATCCCACAAGTGAAAAGTCAACTCCTGCCACCATCCTCGCACAGACAGGACCGGTCTCCACACCGTACACACCCGAGACAGGACCGGTCTGCTACACCGTACACACCCGAGACAGGACCGGTCTCCACACCGTACACACCCGAGACAGGACCGGTCTCCACACCGTACACACCCGAGACAGGACCGGTCTGCTACACCGTACACACCCGAGACAGGACCGGTCTCCACACCGTACACACCCGAGACAGGACCGGTCTCCACACCGTACACACCCGAGACAGGACCGGTCTCCACACCGTACACACCCGAGACAGGACCGGTCTGTTACACCGTACACACCCGAGACAGGACCGGTCTCCACACCGTACACACCCGAGACAGGACCGGTCTCCACACCGTACACACCCGAGACAGGACCGGTCTGTTACACCGTACACACCCGAGACAGGACCGGTCTCCACACCGTACACACCCGGGACAGGACCGGTCTCCACACCGTACACACCCGAGACAGGACCGGTCTGCTACACCGTACACACCCGAGACAGGACCGGTCTGTTACACCGTACACACCCGAGACAGGACCGGTCTGTTACACTGTACACACCCGAGACAGGACCGGTCTGCTACACCGTACACACCCGAGACAGGACCGGTCTCCACACCGTACACACCCGAGACAGGACCGGTCTCCACACCGTACACACCCGAGACAGGACCGGTCTGCTACACCGTACAGACCCGAGACAGGACCGGTCTCCACACCGTACACACCCGAGACAGGACCGGTCTCCACACCGTACACACCCGAGACAGGACCGGTCTCCTACACCGTACACACCCGAGACAGGACCGGTCTGCTACACCGTACACACCCGAGACAGGACCGGTCTGCTACACCGTACACACCCGAGACAGGACCGGTCTCCACACCGTACACACCCGAGACAGGACCGGTCTCCACACCGTACACACCCGACACAGGACCGGTCTCCACACCGTACACACCCGAGACAGGACCGGTCTCCACACCGTACACACCCGAGACAGGACCGGTCTGCTACACCGTACACACCCGAGACAGGACCGGTCTGCTACACCGTACACACCCGAGACAGGACCGGTCTGCTACACCGTACACACCCGAGACAGGACCGGTCTCCACACCGTACACACCCGAGACAGGACCGGTCTCCACACCGTACACACCCGAGACAGGACCGGTCTCCACACCGTACACACCCGAGACAGGACCGGTCTCCACACCGTACACACCCGAGACAGGACCGGTCTCCACACCGTACACACCTGAGACAGGACCGGTCTCCACACCGTACACACCCGAGACAGGACCGGTCTGCTACACCGTACACACCCGAGACAGGACCGGTCTGTTACACCGTACACACCCGAGACAGGACCGGTCTGCTACACCGTACACACCCGAGACAGGACCGGTCTCCACACCGTACACACCCGAGACAGGACCGGTCTGCTACACCGTACACACCCGAGACAGGACCGGTCTGTTACACCGTACACACCCGAGACAGGACCGGTCTGTTACACTGTACACACCCGAGACAGGACCGGTCTGCTACACCGTACACACCCGAGACAGGACCGGTCTCCTACACCGTACACACCCGAGACAGGACCGGTCTGCTACACCGTACACACCCGAGACAGGACCGGTCTGTTACACCGTACACACCCGAGACAGGACCGGTCTCCACACCGTACACACCCGAGACAGGACCGGTCTCCACACCGTACACACCCGAGACAGGACCGGTCTGCTACACCGTACACACCCGAGACAGGACCGGTCTGCTACACCGTACACACCCGAGACAGGACCGGTCTGCTACACCGTACACACCCGAGACAGGACCGGTCTCCACACCGTACACACCCGAGACAGGACCGGTCTGTTACACCGTACACACCCGAGACAGGACCGGTCTGCTACACCGTACACACCCGAGACAGGACCGGTCTGCTACACCGTACACACCCGAGACAGGACCGGTCTGCTACACCGTACACACCCGAGACAGGACCGGTCTCCACACCGTACACACCCGAGACAGGACCGGTCTGCTACACCGTACACACCCGAGACAGGACCGGTCTCCACACCGTACACACCCGAGACAGGACCGGTCTGCTACACCGTACACACCCGAGACAGGACCGGTCTCCTACACCGTACACACCCGAGACAGGACCGGTCTGCTACACCGTACACACCCGAGACAGGACCGGTCTGCTACACCGTACACACCCGAGACAGGACCGGTCTCCACACCGTACACACCCGAGACAGGACCGGTCTGCTACACCGTACACACCCGAGACAGGACCGGTCTGCTACACCGTACACACCCGAGACAGGACCGGTCTCCACACCGTACACACCCGAGACAGGACCGGTCTGCTACACCGTACACACCCGAGACAGGACCGGTCTCCACACCGTACACACCCGAGACAGGACCGGTCTCCACACCGTACACACCCGAGACAGGACCGGTCTCCACACCGCACACACCCGAGACAGGAACGGTCTGTTACACAGTACACTCCCGAGACAGGACCGGTCTGTTACACCGTACACACCCGAGACAGGACCGGTCTGCTACACCGTACACACCCGAGACAGGACCGGTCTCCACACCGTACACACCCGAGACAGGACCGGTCTGCTACACCGTACACACCCGAGACAGGACCGGTCTGCTACACTGTACACACCCGAGACAGGACCGGTCTCCACACCGTACACACCCGAGACAGGACCGGTCTACTACACCGTACACACCCGAGACAGGACCGGTCTGCTACACCGTACACGCCCGAGACAGGACCGGTCTCCACACCGTACACACCCGAGACAGGACCGGTCTACTACACCGTACACACCCGAGACAGGACCGGTCTGCTACACTGTACACACCCGAGACAGAACCGGTCTGCTACACCGTACACACCCGACACAGGACCGGTCTACTACACCGTACACACCCGAGACAGGACCGGTCTGCTACACCGTACACACCCGAGACCGGACCGGTCTCCACACCGTACACACCCGAGACAGGACCGGTCTACTACACCGTACACACCCGAGACAGGACCGGTCTGCTACACCGTACACACCCGAGACAGGACCAATCTGCTACACCGTACACACCCGAGACAGGACCAGACTGCTACACCGTACACACCCGAGACAGGACCGGTCTGCTACACCGTACACACCCGAGACAGGACCGGTCTGCTACACTGTACACACCTGAGACAGGACCGGTCTCCACACCGTACACACCCGAGACAGGACCGGTCTACTACACCGTACACACCCGAGACAGGACCGGTCTGCTACACCGTACACAGCCGAGACAGGATCCGTCTGCTACACCGTACACACCTGAGACAGGACCAGACTGCTACACCGTACACACCCGAGACAGGACCGGTCTCCACACCGTACACACCCGAGACAGAACCGGTCTACTACACCGTACACACCCGAGACAGGACCGGTCTGCTACACCGTACACAGCCGAGACAGGATCCGTCTGCTACACCGTACACACCTGAGACAGGACCAATCTGCTACACCGTACACACCCGAGACAGGACCAGTCTCCACACCGTACACACCCGAGACAGGACCGGTCTCCACACCGTACACACCCGAGACAGGACCGGTCTGCTACACCGTACACACCCGAGACAGGACCGGTCTGCTACACCGTACACACCCGAGACAGGACCGGTCGCCCACACTGTACACACTCGAGACAGGACCGGTCTCCACACCGTACACACCCGGGACAAGACCGGTCTGCTACACCGTACACACCCGAGACAGGACCGGTCTCCTACACCGTACACACCCGGGACAAGACCAGTCTGCTACACTGTACACACCCGAGACAGGACCGGTCTGTTACACCGTACACACCCGAGACAGGACCGGTCTGCTACAACGTACACACCCGAGACAGGACCGGTCTCCACACCGTACACACCCGAGACAGGACCGGTCTGCTACACCGTACACACCCGAGACAGGACCGGTCTGCTACACCGTACACACCCGAGACAGGACCGGTCTCCACACCGTACACACCCGGGACAAGACCGGACTGCTACACCGTACACACCCGAGACCGGACCGTCTGCTACACCGTACACACCCGAGACAGGATCGGTCTGCTACACAGTACACACCCGAGACAGGACCGGTCTCCTACACCGTACACACCCGAGACAGGACCGATCTGCTACACTGTACACACCCGAGACAGGACCGGTCTGCTACACCGTACACACCCGAGACAGGACCGATCTGCTACACTGTACACACCCGAGACAGGACCGGTCTGCTACACTGTACACACCCGAGACAGGACCGGTCTGCTACAACGTACACACCCGAGACAGGACCGGTCTCCTACACCGTACACACCCGGGACAAGACCGGTCTGCTACACCGTACACACCCGAGACAAGACCGGTCTCCTACACCGTACACACCCGAGACAGGACCGGTCTCCACACCGTACACACCCGAGACAGGACCGGTCTGCTACACCATACACACCCGAGACAGGACCGGTCTCCACACCGTACACACCCGAGACAGGACCGGTCTCCTACACCGTACACACTCGAGACAAGACCAGACTGCTACACCGTACACACCCGAGACAGGACCGGTCTGCTGCACCGTACACACCCGGGACAAGACCAGACTGCTACACCGTACACACCCGAGACAGGACCGGTCTGTTACACCGTACACACCCGGGACAAGACCAGACTGCTACACCGTACACACTCGAGACAGGACCGGTCTCCTACACCGTACACACCCGAGACAGGACCGGTCTGCTATACCGTACACACCCGAGACAGGATCGGTCTGCTACACTGTACACACCCGAGACAGGACCGGTCTCCTACACCGTACACACCCGAGACAGGACCGATCTGCTACACTGTACACACCCGAGACAGGACCGGTCTGCTACACCGTACACACCCGAGACAGGACCGGTCTCCTACACCGTACACACCCGGGACAAGACCGGTCTGCTACACCGTACACACCCGAGACAGGACCGGTCTGCTACACCATACACACCCGAGACAGGACCGGTCTCCACACCGTACACACCCGAGACAGGACCGGTCTACACACCGTACACACCCGAGACAGGACCGGTCTCCACACCGTACACACCCGAGACAGGACCGGTCTCCACACCGTACACACCCGAGACAGGACCGGTCTCCACACCGTACACACCCGAGACAGGACCGGTCTGCTACACCGTACACACCGAGACAGGACTGGTCTGCTACACTGTACACACCCGAGACAGGACCGGTCTGCTACACCGTACACACCCGAGACAGGATCGGTCTGCTACACCGTACACACCCGAGACAGGACCGGTCTGTTACACCGTACACACCCGAGACAGGATCGGTCTGCTACACTGTACACACCCGAGACAGAACCGGTCTCCTACACCGTACACACCCGAGACAGGACCGGTCTGCTACACCGTACACACCCGAGACAGGATCGGTCTCCTACACCGTACACACCCGAGACAGGTCTGGTCTGCTACACCGTACACACCCGAGACAGGACCAGTCTGCTACACTGTACACACCCGAGACAGGACCGGTCTGCTACACCGTACACACCCGAGACAGGACCGGTCTCCTACTCAGTTGTTTCACCACCCAGGGCGAGTGTGCGGTCAATTCCAGCTCCATGTGTCCCAGAGTCACAACATAAGTGAATTCTCCAATCATTTATCAAAAATACCCAAAGTTTTTGGCCCTTGGCTGCCCAATAACCAGTCACCAGGTTTGTAAGTTTAAACGCAATTACTGTTTATTTATACCAGGAACTATTATAAAACGTTCTGACAGTACAACTGGATAGCAACAAGCTAATACCTACTGACCCCTTTAACTGTCGCACCCTGTTCTCACACACACAAGACAAACAAACACAGAGGTGTTGAAAGGTGTAAAGATAATAAGTCGATAAAAGACTGTGCACCAGATGGTGGTTCTTTAGCACACTTTCTTCCCAGCATGCTTGCTGATTAAAGTCTCTGGTTTACAGCCAGCAAGGGTCTTCTTTGTAGAGTCATTCATTCAGGGTCCCCACAGGTCAGAAAATACAGCACTGACAGACAGCAGGCTTTCTGGAAGAATACCGTGGGTGAGATTCGGCGTTTGGGAGGCTATGAGCAGGATTCCCGATCTGCCGACGACGAAATCGAGAAAGGCGATTAGGCAGAGAATTGATTTTGATGGCAAAATCATGCCGGCCACTGGGTTCATGCCAAATCACAATTCTCGATCGCCTCGACAGCGGCAACAATGCGCTCCACTCTGCACATACAGTAAACACTATTTGCATATGATTAGTGGGCCAGACCCGGTTGTCTCCGGGGCCTCCGCGTTTCTCCAGCCCTGCTGGGGGGCATTCCCAATGGCGAGGGCCACATGTGCTTTTAAAAATTGAGAAACAGGGGCCTTGGCAGATGAAGGAGAGAGAGGAGGTAGGACCCAGGCTGGCTGGGAAGGGGGCTTCTGCCAGGGCCAGGGGGGGTGGGGGGGGATGTTGATGGGGGAATGGGCTCTGAGGCCGGGGTGATCCCTCACAGGTCTGGGGCGGTGCCCAGCCACGGGCCACCATTGCCGCGGCCCGCAAGGTGGCCATCTTGCAGCACACCCCACTGACCACCCACCTGGGCCCCTGGTTCTACAGAGTGCCACCGGCCATATGGGTGTCCCCACTCTACCACTCCAGCCTCCATGCTCTCACCCACCCTCTGTCATGCCACCTCCCCCCCCCCCCCCACACCCTTCTAGGTGAGTCGAGACTTTGGGGAGGGTGTTTGGGGTCCCGTCTGGAGTCCCGGTGAGCAGAGCAGGAACAGGACTAAATGCAGCCTCATCGGGGAATTCCCCTCTGAGGCCCCAAATCTACCCAAATGGGAACAGAGTCTCATCAGATAGCAACGTTCCGTTCATTATTGGACTCTGTTCCCATTGTGTAGATCGCGTTCTTCATTTTAAAACCACCACACCTTATTCTAAGATTGTGACCCTGTGTTCTGGATTCCCCCGCCATGGGAAACAATATCCCCACCTCCACCAACCCTGTCAAGGCCCAATGTGGTTACCTCTACCCAATATCGCCTCATAGGACAACTCTCTCACCCCAGGAAACCTTTGTTGTACTTCTGTAGGTAAGAGAAACCAAACTATATATAGTTCTCCGGATGTGACCTTATATAATAAACCCTATACCGCGCTCCAGCTGTGACGTTATATAATAAGTTAAGTGCTGTCAATTTCTAGCTCAGCACTTCAAAATCACACAAGTGTGAAGGGGGTGGGGGGGTGATTGGAATGCACTTAACTCTCTTTGAAGCGGTTGATGTTTGTAAACATTGTGGTTGCAGCACTTCTGACTTAGCTCCTCCTGTCTGGGGGTTCTCTGGGGGATATCCCTATCCAGGGGATCGCTGTGTGGGATCTCCCTATCTAGGGGGTCTTGAGGAGTCTCCCTATCCAGTGGTTCTCTGGGGGTGTCTCCCATTTTAGGGGGTCTTGGGGGGGGGGGTGGTGGGGGAGTCTGGTAGGGGAGCTTTGGGCAGGTTGTGCATTGCGAGTGGGAGAGTGGCCCTCTGGTATACTTTGGGTCACTCCCTTAAGGGGTTACCCCCTTGGCTCCCGTGAGGTCCACCGTATCAGGGCCGTGCTGGTAAATACCAGTAGTGATCCCCGCCCAAGTGATTCCTGGTCCAGGGGACTGGAGAGTCACGAGGGTCCAGAGAGTTTGGTGCTGGACCCGCTAAGTTTGTGCAAATGGGGCATTCGGACCCATTCGCATCCTCCCACTCGGCACAGGCGTCAACCCTGATCCCGCCAACAGCGGGGAGCCGCAGCATAGCGGTTGGTATGGTGCCGAACACAAACCTCGATTGGACGCATGATTCTCCACCCAATCATAATCCGTTTTGCTGGCATCGCGGGGCGGAGAATCCAGACCATAAAGTAGATCAGGAGGCCTATTTCATTTCCATGTTTCATTGGTATGATTATCATCAGCAAGGCAAACGCCTACAAACTCTCTCTCCCTTGAGTTATGACAGTCCTGATAGTGTAACTTCCCAGAATTCCTTTTCGACCAACTAACCAATAAAACCCAGGTTAATGGTTTGGCCGCTTCCAGGAGGAGATCAGCTCTTTGGCTTTCTGAACAATTCACACATTACCAGATAATAAGGAAAGGAAATGGAATGTTGGCTTTTAGCAAAAGGAATTGAGTATAAAGGTAAGGAAGTGTTTCAACTGTACAAGGCATTGGTAAGACAGCACCTGGAGTATTGGGCACAGTTTTGGTCTCCTTATTTGAGGAAAGATGCAGTGGCATTGGAGGCAGTTCAGAGGAGGGTCACTAGATTGATTCCGGGGATGGTGGGCTGGATTCTCCGATCCTGGGGCGATGTCCCGGCGCCGGTACGGGAACGGCCAGAAGAAATGGTGTAAAACGCCCACCGATTCCCCGTGTTGCTGGGGGCCAGCATGCCGGCAGTGCCGAGCACCCGGCTCCAGCTGCCGATACGGCCTGGAGAATTGCCGGGTCCGTGGCCGCGCACGGCAGCGGCCTACAGCAGCTGCACTGTGCCACATGGCGGAGGCCGCTCTTGGACCAGGCCCGCGAAATAGTGCCCCATCCCTTTAGCCGGCTCGCTTGCCCCGGATCAGCCGTAGGCAGCACGGTAGCACGGTGGTTAGCACTGTTGCTTCACAGCTTCAGGGTCCCAGGTTCGATTCCCGGCTTGGGTCACTGTCTGTGCGGAGTCTGCACGTTCTCCCCGTGTCTGCGTGGGTTTCCTCCGGGTGCTCCGGTTTCCTCCCACAGTCCAAAGATGTGCGGGTTTGGTGGATTGGCCAATGATAAATTGCCCTTAGCGTCCAAAAAGGTTAATTGGGGTTACTGCATTAAGGGGATGGGGTGGAGGAGGAGTGTGCTTGGGTGGGGTGCTCTTTCAAAGAGCTGGTGCAGACTCAATGGGCCGAATGGCCTCCTTCTCCACTGTAAATTCTATGAATTTATGAACCCCTCACAGTGCCCCAAGCCCCCCTAATAAAGTACCCCCCTGCCCGCGGATCGCCCCTCCCCCGACTGTGGTAACGCTGGACTGAGTCCGCAGCTGCCAGGCTGAGTTCCCGACGGATAAGACCACATGTGACAGATTCCGTCGGGAACTCGGCCAGTCGGGGGCGGAGCGTCGGGGGGGGGGCGTGCCTCAGGCAATGACCTGAGGCCGTCGATGCGTGGCGCGGCTTACTTGCCGCATACACCGCTTTGGAGGGGGCGGAGCATCACGAAAGCGGCGCCGCCCCTGATTTGTTAGGGAACTGTGATTGTCCGGCCGATCGCTGAACGTGGTTTTGCCGTCAGTGACCGGGGAATCCAGACCATGGGGTTTGTCGTTTGAGGAGAGATTGAACAGTTTAGGCCGATACTCTCTGGAGTTTAGAAGAATGAGGGGAGATCAAATTGAGGTATACAAGATGCTACAAGGTTTGGATAAATAAACATGGAGCGGGTGCTTCCTCTCGTGGGGCAATCTGGAATGAGAGGTCACTGTCTCAGGATAAGAGAGAGTAAATTCAAAACAGATTTGAGGAGAAACTACTTCTCCCAAAGGGTCCTGAATCTGTGGAATTCGCTACCCCGGAGTGCGGTGGATGCTGGGACAGTGAGTCAATTTAAGGAGGAGTTGGACAGATTTTTAATTGGTAATGGGTTGAAGGGTTATGGAGAACGGGCAGGACGGTGGAGTTAAGGCCAGGATGGGGTCAGCCACGATCGAATGGCGGAGCAGACTCGATGGGCCGAATGGCCTCATTCTGCTCCTATATCTAATGAACTTATGAACATTTTCAACTTTTTTCGCCAACTCTCGCAATACATCCAAGAGCTCCTGTCTCCTTTTCATCCAAACAGAAGATGCAGACTTCTTCCCCAGAGTGAGTTACCTTTTCTCCTCACAAATATTCCGTGTGTTCCTGTTTATGTCTCTGACTGCTTTCTCTTTCAGTCTCCAAACATGCCTTCATCCTCCAGCTACTTTGCATATAGCTGTCCTTTGGGTCTGTCGCTGTCCTTTGGGTGTGTAGCTGTCCTTTGGGTCTGTAGCTCTCCTTTGAGTCTGTAGCTGTCCTTTGGGTCTGTAGCTGTCCTTTGGGTCTGTCGCTCCCCTTTGAGTCTGTAGCTGTCCTTTGGGTCTGTCGCTGTCCTTTGGGTCTGTCGCTCCCCTTTGGGTCTGTAGCTCTCCTTTGAGTCTGTAGCTGTCCTTTGGGTCTGTCGCTGTCCTTTGGGTCTGTCGCTCCCCTTTGAGTCTGTAGCTGTCCTTTGGGTCTGTAGCTGTCCTTTGAGTCTGTAGCTGTCCTTTGGGTCTGTAGCTCTCCTTTGAGTCTGTAGCTGTCCTTTGGGTCTGTAGCTGTCCTTTGGGTCTGTCGCTCTCCTTTGGGTCTGTCGCTCTCCTTTGGGTCTGTCGCTGTCCTTTGAGTCTGTAGCTGTCCTTTGGGTCTGTCGCTCTCCTTTGGGTCTGTAGCTGTCCTTTGGGTCTGTCGCTGTCCTTTGGGTCTGTCGCTCCCCTTTGAGTCTGTAGCTGTCCTTTGGGTCTGTCGCTGTCCTTTGGGTCTGTCGCTGTCCTTTGGGTCTGTCGCTGTCCTTTGGGTCTGTAGCTCTCCTTTGGGTCTGTCGCTCTCCTTTGGGTCTGTCGCTGTCCTTTGGGTCTGTCGCTGTCCTTTGAGTCTGTAGCTGTCCTTTGGGTCTGTCGCTCTCCTTTGGGTCTGTAGCTGTCCTTTGGGTCTGCCAGACCGCGGCACTGGAGGCTGCACTGGCAGCGGCACTGGAGGCTGCACTGGCAGCGGCACTGGAGGCTGCACTGGCAGCGGCACTGGAGACTGCACTGGCAGCGGCACTGGAAGCTGCACTGGCAGCGGCACTGGAGGCTGCACTGGCAGCGGCACTGGAGACTGCACTGGCAGCGGCACTGGAGGCTGCACTGGCAGCGGCACTGGAGGCTGCACTGGCAGCGGCACTGGAGGCTGCACTGGCAGCGGCACTGTAGGCTGCACTGGCAGCGGCACTGGAGGCTGCACTGGCAGCGGCACTGGAGGCTGCCTGCTGTCCCAGTTGCTGTGATGACCTTGACGGTTGACCTCTGGCCGCTGCAGAATGAACAGGCTCCATCTGGGAGGGTGCGTCCAGCACGATGGTCAGGTACACCTCAGTCGCCACGGCAACATCAGATGCTACAGCCACTGGCAGAGGGGCTGGTGCTCCCAATTCGGAGCCCTCTGTGAGGGGCCATGGAGATGACAGGCAGCCCGTCTGCCCGCGTGAGGTACATTTGGACCTTCCTGCTCACCATTGATGGACGGGCGCCCTGCCGAGAGACTAAGTGCCTCACCCAGCACTCACACTGGCATCCTTACCCACTTTAGGCCTATACGTGATCCCAGTCCCACACTGATTGACTGTTAAGTGGCCTAACATGTTACCCATATTGCAGCAAACCATTTGAAGGACAACTAATTTGCCACATCTCTGGAATTATCTTTTTAAAAAACACAAATCACCACAAGGTCAGTTTCATTTTTTAAGTTACAAGAATGAGAAGCGCGCAGATTGTGAACTCATTCCGCTGCTGTTTTCTGTCCTTTAATCGGCAGTTCTGGCCCTGCACATTGTGTGAGGAACCAGAGACTGTGACATCTATGTTCTAACCAGGTCAATGCCATGCGTGCCTGCACTCCATGCTACTTTTCTTTAATGAAAGTTTGTAGTTCTTGTGCCAAACATTTCCTGTTGAAGGAGCAGTATTGATGGAGAGGAGTTTTTGGAGATCTTTACTTGTGAGTTTTAATTTGGAGTTAAGATGGAAATGTGTTGTGTATTCCCTGGTTTGCTGGTGGATTTATCACGGTTAAAGACACGGGTGGAATCAGAGGGAGTTTCTCGTCTCCGTTTGAAGTTTCACTGCAGTCCCTCACTGAGCTCACTGTACAATCACAGAGCCAAACAAACAATAGGGAGGCAAGCTTAGCCCTTCCAGTGCCAATGCGGCTTCAACCTCCGATTGGACCAAAGTGGGGAGGAGAGTCGATGGGCTTAATATTTTGCAGAGAGCAATGTCTCACTAACGCTGTGTGAATTATTTTATAATCAAACTCCTTGTCATTTTTAAAAAATTGAAACATTTCTTCTCAGTCAGTCCTGGTCTGCGATCACTGTCCCAATCAAGGTCTCACCTTGGAAACATCAGAGTGCAAAATCGGACAACCTTCTGAGGCACTTCACTGAAATCCGCTGCATTGGACAAATGAGAATCTTCAAGGACTGGGAGCAGAATTTCATTTTGCAATTAACAGGAATGTGAATGACAAACTACACTCACACATTCACACTCATTTACACACTCATACTCACACATACACACTCCCTTACACACCCACACATACACACCCCCTTGCACACTCATACTCACACATTCACACTCATTTACACACTCATACTCACACATACACACTCCCTTACACACCCACACATACACACACCCTTACACACTCATACGCACACATTCACACTCATTTGCACACTCATACTCACACATACGCACTCCCTTACACACCCACACATACACATCCCCTTACACACTCATACTCACACATTCACACTCATTTGCACACACATCCACACTCATTTACACACCCACACATACACACCCCCTTACACACTCATACTCACACATTCACACTCATTTACACACCCATACTCACACATACACACTCCCTTACACAGATACTCACGCATTCACACTCATTTACACACTCACACATACACACTCCCGTACACACTCATACTCACACATTCACACTCATTTACACACTCATACTCACACACACATGCTCCCTTACACACATACTCGCACATTCACACTCATTTACACACTCACACATACACATCCCCTTACACACTCATACTCACACATTCACACTCATTTACACACTCATACTCACACACACATGCTCCCTTACACACATACTCACACATTCACATTCATTTACACACTCACACATACACACTCCCGTACACACTCATACTCACACATTCACACTCATTTACACACACCTTACACACTCATACTCACACATTCACACTCATTTACACACCCATACTCACACATACACACTCCCTTACACACATACTCACACATTCACACTCATTTACACACTCACACATACACACTCCCGTACACACTCATACTCACACATTCACACTCATTTACACACTCACACATACACATCCCCTTACACACTCATACTCACACATTCACTCATTTACACACCCATACTCACACATACACACTCCCTTACACACATACTCACACATTCACATTCATTTACACACTCACACATACACACTCCCGTACACATTCATACTCACACATTCACACTCATTTACACACCCGCACATACACACACCCTTACACACTCATACTCACACATTCACACCCATTTACACACTCACACATACACACTCCCGTACACACTCATACTCACACATTCACACTCTTTGCACACTCATACTCACACATACACACTCCCTTACACACATACTCATGCAGGCACACTCATTTACACATTCACACATACACACTCCCTTACACACTCATACGCACACATTCACACTCATTTACACACCCATACTCACACATACACACTCCCTTACACACATACTCACACATTCACACTCATGTACACACTCACACATACACACTCCCATACACACTCATACTCACACATTCAACCTCATTTGCACACTCATACTCACACATACACACTCCCTTACACACATACTCACACATTCCCGCTCATTTACACTCACACATACACACTCCCTTACACACTCATACTCACACATTCACACTCATTTACACACCCATACTCACACATACACACTCCCTTACACGCATACTCACACATGCACACTCATTTACACACTCACACAATCACCCCCGTACATACCCATACTCACCCATTCACGCTTATTTACACACTCATACGCACACATACACACTCCCTTACACACACTCACACATTCACACTCATTTACACACTCATGCTCACGCATACACACTCATTTACACACACACTCACACATACACACGCCTTTAACACTCATACTCACACATAAACACTCACCTGCACACTCATACTCACACATCCACACTCCTTTACACACTCATTTTCAAACATACACACTCATTCACACACTCATACTCACACATACACACTCATACTCATGCTCTCACACATCCTCTCCCACTCATACTCACACATAAACACTCCCTTACACAGTCATACTCACATTTTCATACCCTCTCACACTCATATTCATACATTCACACTGCCTAACACACTCGTACTCACACATACACACTCCCTTATACTCACATATAACACCCTCTCCCTCTCATACTCACACCCACACTCATTTACACACTCATACTCACACATTCACACTCATTCACACACTCATACTCACATATACACACCCTCTCACACTCATATTCATACATTCACACTGCCTAACACACTCATACTCACACATACCTACTCATTTACACACTCATACTCACACATCCACACTCCTTTACACACTCAAACTCGCGCATTCACACTCATTCACACACTCATACTCACACATTCACACTCCCTTACACACTCATACTCACATATACACATCTCTCACACTGGTACGCATGCATACACACTCCCTGACACTCTCATAGTCACGTATACAGGCCTTCTCACATTCATACTCACAAATCAAAACGCCCTTGAACACTCATCCCATGCATATGTTCTCCCTTACACACACATACACACATATACTCACACATATACACTTCCTTACATACACTCCAACCAGCAGGTGGCAGTACAGGCACACCATGGGGTTTCGAGACCAAGGTCATGCGACCTGTGACTCCGATATAAGGGGAGACACATCCGGCCATCTTCAGAAGAAGATTAAGAGGGTAATAAGACATACATGTGAATGGTCAGTGCCAGGTGCAAGTTCCACAGGACTAGTTAGCAGACTCCATGATAAGATGCTCTGTATCATAGAATTAGAATTTACAGTGCAGAAGGAGGCCATTCGGCCCATCGAGTCTGCACCGGCTCTTGGAAAGAGCACCCTACCCAAGGTCAACATCTCCACCCTATCCCCATAACCCAGTAACCCCACCCAACACTAAGGGTAATTTTGGACACTAAGGGCAATTTAGCATGGCCAATCCACCTAACCTGCACATCTTTGGACTGTGGGAGGAAACCGGAGCACCCGGAGGAAACCCACACACACACGAGGAGGATGTGCAGACTCCGCACAGACAGTGACCCAAGCCGGAATCGAACCTGGGACCCTGGAGCTGTGAAGCAATTGTGCTATCCACAAGGCTACCGTGCTGCCCAGATTGCTATCTTACCACACGAGACCCAATAAAAGATTCTGGTTTGGACAAGTCGCAGTGTTTGGTGGATTCCTTCGTAAAGCACTTGGTGATGCCGGTTTCTTACATAATGAGCACTGTCCTGGGCTATTTTGGCTGTGGGACATGGCTGTGTATCACCACCAGTTTGTAGTGGTCAAGTGTGGTCTGGATCCTGACCATTTGGCCAGATACTAAAGGGCAGAGTGTTCTAGCATTGCGACCGTAATAGCTCTTTCCCCTTCGACACCACTTCATGAGGGTGGCATTCACGTTGGTTTCTTTGTTGGGCCCTGGTGGGTCTGGAGAACATTTGCTGTGTTAACAATGACAGACTCTGTCTCTGCACATTCGGCAAGCCGAGGAGTGCCACATAGACATCTTGGGCACATTTCTCAAGAAGGTGCTTGGCTGAGTGCCAGACCATTGGATTGGGTTATAGGGAGCTACTTGGAATGTGCTAAAGTCCCATGTCTGTGCAAAGTCCTTGAACGCGCTGGAGAGGAACTAACGAGAGTTGTCCATCATTATCTTCTTGAGGGATGCCACGTATGGCAAAGTGGCCAATCAGCTTGCCTATGACTGTGTTGCTCTTCATGCCTCGCAGATAATCGATTTTGAACCACCCAGAGTAGGAGACAATCAGGACAAAGTGCTTTATTTCATTCCTTTCAAAAATATCAACCATTGTGATTGGCCATGGGTGATCCGGGACCTCATGTAGGTGCAGTGGCGTTTTGGCTGATGTGGCTTAATCATGTTACATGGTGCAACCTGGAAGGGCGAATCGCTGGCCTCGCAGTATCAGCCCGTCTCCCACAGAGAAGGGCGAATCGCTGGCCTCGCAGTATCAGCCCGTCTCTCACAGAGAAGATTGTGTGGAGTTTGGGGGGAAGCTCCTCTGAAGACTCGGGCCAGCCTTTCAGAATGACATCAGGGAGCTGCCTGCATGCGAGATCCTCAACTTCCTCCATTCAACAAGACAAAAGTACCAGTAAGGTCAGGCTGTCAATGTCCTCTCCACACTCTTAGCATTGTTGCTTCACAGCTCCAGGGTCCCAGGTTCGATTCCGGCTTGGGTCACTGTCTGTGCGGAGTCTGCACATCCTCCGCGTGGGTTTCCTCCGGGTGCTCCGGTTTCCTCCCACAGTCCAAAGATATGCGGGTTAGGTGGATTGGCCATGATCAAAAAGTTAGACAGGATTATGGGGCTAGGGTGGCTATGTGGGCTTAGATAGGTTGATCTTTCCATGGGCCGGTGCAGACTCGATGGGCCGAATGGCCTACTTCTGCACTGTAAATACTATGATCTATGAATCTGCGCACGGTGGATCTCAGTGTCAGTGAGGGCCTTTAATGCGAAGGCTGCTGGTCTGCCATTCTCGATGTAGACTGCGCAGACTCTGTGCTCGGAAGCACCTGCTGATAGGACTACAGCCCCTCGAATGTTGAAATATTGTAGCACTGGAGGGTCTGGGAGTGCCTGCTTGAGCTGGTTAAACCCATTATTATGGTGGTCCTGCCAACACCATTCGCCATCTTGCTGGAGGAGTAGGCAAAGTGGCCCAGTGACCCCACTGTCACAAGCAATGAACTTGGAAAGATAATTTGTCACACCAAGGAAGCACTGCAGGGTGTGCTTGAGCACGGGAGTGGATATCTGTCATACAGCCGTTATCTTGTCTGGATCGGGCTTCACACCATCAGTTGTGAGCAGATGACCCATGTGAGGGACCCAGTTTACCGTGAATTTGTATTTAGCAGGACTGAACTTTACCTGTATGGTCCTTGTTCTGTCAAGGATGAAACAAAGACGTGCATCATGTTGTTGCAGTGTATGAGCCCAGACCAGAATGCCATTGACAATGATTTTGGGTTTTCCTCCAAAGCGTTGCCCCATGCACCGTTGGAAGACCTCACTGCAGCTACCATTGCTGAAACGCACTCTGGAGCCTCATCTATGGCAGCAATGACACGCAGTCTTGTCATCTGGTCCAACTCATCGACTCCTTTCTGCCGCACCTCCAGGAGACCCCTCTTCGAAGCACTGACCACGGGTGGTAATGAGTCATCCAGCCTCATCTGGTATATTGCAGGTAGCCGCCCAATGATATTGCCACTGAATAGATCTTTGTACACCAGCATTTCTGGAGTCCGGTGCTGCAGGGGGTGTCTATCTGGACTCACTCCAGCGTGTTGTTGTCCTGAAGGCCCAAGAGCGGCTTTACGTTTTGGTCAAAGACGATGGTGTCAGCGTTAGATTTTTATCGCAAAGAAGCTGCTTGTGGACAGCATCATTGTGGATCCCACAGACGATACGATCTCTCACAAGTTTGTGCTGAATGTGTATTGTTTTGCTCGGATCGTTAAGAGTTGCGATGAACAATTGAATCGATGGCATCAAGTTTCTGGATGGGAGTACTGAATGTGTGTCTATCCAATATAATGTTCTTTATTGCCATGCATATATGCAAATATTGGCAATATTTTGGGGTGTCCCTTCTCTTCCTCCGTTTGAAAAACAAAAGACAGCTTCTCTATCACTCGGGACCTGCTGCGTTTAAGAGAGTGATGCCTGTACCTTCTTCCATTGTCTGATTGGTCTGCACCGCAGAAGATGCACTATTCCTTCGCAAAGTTAGTCCAATTGTCTGAGATGTTTTAATCAAACGCAAGCAGGTTCCTGTAGTGAAGTCCCTGCCTCATCTCAGCCAGCTCCTAATAGTGCTCCCTCAGCATTGACCCTCTGACAGTGCGGCACTCCCTCAGTACTGACCCTCTGACAGTGTAGCACTCCCTCAGTAATGTCCCTCTGACAGTGCGGCACTCCCTCAGTACTGACCCTCTGACAGTGTAGCACTCCCTCAGTACTGACCCTCTGACAGTGTAGCACTCCCTCAGTACTGACCCTCTGACAGTGCAGCACTCCCTCAGCATTGACCCTCTGACAGTGCGGCACTCCCTCAGTACTGACCCTCTGACAGTGCGGCACTCCCTCAGTACTGACCCTCTGACAGTGCGGCACTCCCTCAGCATTGACCCTCTGACAGTGCGGCACTCCCTCAGTACTGACCCTCTGACAGTGCGGCACTCCCTCAGTACTGACCCTCTGACAGTGCGGCACTCCCTCAGTACTGACCCTCTGACAGTGCGGCACTCCCTCAGTACTGACCCTCTGACAGTGCGGCACTCCCTCAGTACTGACCCTCTGACAGTGCAGCTCTCCCTCAGTACTGACCCTCTCACAGTGCAGCACTCCCTCAGTACTGACCCTCTGACAGTGTAGCACTCCCTCAGCATTGACCCTCTGACAGTGCGGCACTCCCTCAGTACTGACCCTCTGACAGTGCAGCTCTCCCTCAGTACTGACTCTCTGACAGTGCAGCACTCCCTCAGCATTGACCTTCTGACAGTGCAGCACTCCCTCAGTACTGACCCTCTGACAGTGCAGCACTCCCTCAGTACTGACCCTCTGACAGTGCAGCACTCCCTCAGTACTGATCATCTGACAGTGCAGCACTCCCTCAGTGCTGACCCTCTGACAGTGCAGCACTCCCTCAGTACTGACCCTCTGACAGTGCAGCACCCCCTCAGTACTGATCCTCTGACAGTGCAGCACTCCCTCAGTAGTGACCCTCTGACAGTGCGGCACTCCCTCAGTACTGACCCTCTGACAGTGCGGCACTCCCTCAGTACTGACCCTCTGACAGTGCGGCACTCCCTCAGTACTGACCCTCTGACAGTGCAGCACTCCCTCAGTACTGACCCACTGACAGTACAGCACTCCCTCAGTACTGACCCTCTGACAGTGCGGGACTCCCTCAATACTGACTCTCTGACAGTGCGGCACTCCCTCAGTACTGACCCTCTGACAGTGCGGCACTCCCTCAGTACTGACCCTCTGACAGTGCGGCACTCCCTCAGTACTAACCCTCTGACAGTGCGGCACTCCCTCAGTACTGACCCTCTGACAGTGCGGCACTCCCTCAGTACTGACCCTCTGACAGTGCAGCACTCCCTCAGTACTGACCCTCTGACAATGCAGCATCATCTCAGTACTGACCCTCTGACAGTGCAGCACTCCCTCAGTACTAACTCTCTGACAGTGCAGCACTCCCTCAGTACTGACCCTCTGACAGTGCAGCACTCCCTCAGTACTGACCCTCTGACAGTGCAACATCATCTCAGTACGCACCCTCTGACAGTGCAGCACACCCACAGAACGCACCCTTTGACAGTGCAGCACTCCCTCAGTACTGACCCTCTGACAGTGCAGCACTCCCTCAGTACTGACTCTGACAATGCAGCACTCCCTCAGTACTGACCCTCTGACAGTGCGGCACTCCCTCAGTACTGACCCTCTGACAGTGCGGCACTCCCTCAGTACTGAGCCTCTGACAATGCAGCACTCCCTCAGTACTGACCCTCTGACAGTGCAGCACTCACTCAGTACGCACCCTCTGACAGTGCAGCACTCCCTCAGTACTGACTCTCTGACAATGCAGCACTCCCTCAGTACTAACTCTCTGACAGTGCAGCACTCCCTCAGTACTGACTCTCTGACAATGCAGCACTCCCTCAGTACTGACCCTCTGACAGTGCAGCACTCACTCAGTACGCACCCTCTGACAGTGCAGCACTCCCTCAGTACTGACCCTCTGACAGTGCAGCACTCCCTCAGTACTGACTCTCTGACAGTGCAGCACTCCCTCAGTACTGACCCTCTGACAGTGCAGCATCATCTCAGTACGCACCCTCTGACACTGCGGCACTCCCTCAGCACGCACCCTCTGACAGTGCAGCACTCCCTCAGTACTGACCCTCTGACAGTGCGGCACTCCTTCAGTACTGACCCTCTGACAGTGCGGCACTCCCTCAGTACTGACCCTCTGACAGTGCGGCACTCCCTCAGTACTGACCCTCTGACAGTACGGCACTCCCTCGCAGTACTGACCCTCTGACAGTGCGGCACTCCCTCAGTACTGACCCTCTGACAGTGCAGCTCTCCCTCAGTACTGACCCTCTCACAGTGCAGCACTCCCTCAGTACTGACCCTCTGACAGTGTAGCACTCCCTCAGCATTGACCCTCTGACAGTGCGGCACTCCCTCAGTACTGACCCTCTGACAGTGCGGCACTCCCTCAGTAGTGACCCTCTGACAGTGCGGCACTCCCTCAGTACTGACCCTCTGACAGTGCGGCACTCCCTCAGTACTGACCCTCTGACAGTGCGGCACTCCCTCAGTACTGACCCTCTGACAGTGCGGCACTCCCTCAGTACTGACCCTCTGACAGTGCAGCACTCCCTCAGTACTGACCCTCTGACAGTGCGGCACTCCCTCTCAGTACTACACTGGAGTGTGAGACTGGTATATGCTGAAACTCTAGAGTGTGACTTGATTGTGTAACATTCTGAGTTCGAGGTGTGGGTGCTGCCCACTGTCACTGAGAATGAATGCTGCCATTCTGGTTTTGAATGTTTTGCCGTTCTGGTTAGGGGCAGCACGGTCGCCTTGTGGATAGCACAATTGCTTCACAGCTCCAGGGTCCCAGGTTCGATTCTGGCTTGGGTCACTGTCTGTGCGGAGTCTGCACATCCTCCCCGTGTGTGCGTGGGTTTCCTCCGGGTGCTCCGGTTTCCTCCCACAGTCCAAAGATGTGCAGGTTAGGTGGATTGGCCATGATAAATTGCCCTTAGTGTCCAAAATTGCCCTTAGTATTGTGTGGGGTTACTGGGTTTTGGGGATAGGGTGGAGGTGTGGTCTTGGGTAGGGTGCTCTTTCCAAGAGCTGGTGCAGACTTGATGGGCCGAATGGCCTCCTTCTGCACTGTAAATTCTATGATATCAGCATTTCCATGATGTTAATATGAAATTTAATTGTACAAGTTTGAACTTACCAACATAACTCCTTACAGTTATTAACAAATTCACTGTACATATTATATATGTTGAATGAGGAGCTGATTTTAAAAGTTTGTCCCCTGTTTACTGACTGGGCAATAAGTAATAGATTGAGAAAGAAATATTCAGTCTGGGTCAAACCTGTCGATATAAATAGGTCCGTTACAAATCTTTGTACCGCAGGCTGTTTAATCATTCATTTTAGCAAGACAACTAAACTCCGACTCTCAACACACGCCATTGAATTTCTGAACAATATCGGGGTGAGGCCTGAATCACAGGGATGTTATGGAGCAAAGCTGGTTCTGGCAGCAGGAATCTGGGTGCAAGTGAAGAGAAGGAGCTTTGACTGTCAAAATCCTGCCTTTCAATTCACTGTGGCTTGATGCAAAACGGACCTTAATCCAGCTTTGGAGGACATATTCTAGAACAATCTCGTTGTTGTGTTAATACTATATTGGACCGGGCATACAAGTACTGTGGCTACAAGAGCAGGTCAGAGGCTGGGAATCCTGCGGAGAGTAACTCACCTCCTGACCCCCCCAAAGCCTGTCCACCATCTACAATGATCTACAATGACCATCTACAAGGCACAGGTCAGGAGTGTGATGGAATACTCTCCACTTGCCTGGATGAGCGCAGCTCCAACAACACTGAAGAAGCTCGACACCATCCAGGACAAAGCCTTGGTGAGTTGATGCAGTGCATCTTTCACAGGGTCAGTGCAGACTCGATCAGCACTGTAGGAACTCTATGATTCAGCAATGGTAATGCCACTGAATGTCAAGTGGCAATGATTAGATTCTATTTTGTTGGACATGGTCATTGCCTGGCACGTGTGTGGCATGAATGTAACTTGCCACTTGTCAGCCCGAGCCTGGATATTGTCCAGGTCTTGCTGCATTTGCAGATGGACTGGCTGCTTCAGTTTGAGGTGTGGCGAATGGTGCTGAACATTGTGCTATCATCCGCAAACATCCCCACTTCTGACCTTATGGTGGAAGGGAGGTCATTGATGAAGCAGCTGAAGATGGTTGGGTCTAGGACACTATCCTGAGGAACTCCTGCAGTGATGTCCTGGAGCTGAGATGATTGACCTCCAACCACCACAACCACCTTCCTTTGTGCCGGGTATGACTCCGACCAGCAGAGAGATTTCCCCCTGATTCCATTGACTCCAGTTTAGCTCCGTCTCCTTGATGCCACACTCGGTCAAATGCTGCCTTGATGTCAAGGGCAGTCACAATTACCACCCCCGGACCAGACCCCCAACAGTGGCTCAGATACTGGACAGAAACCCCAATATTTTATTTTAATTTTGTGAGACTGTGAGGAAAGGATGCCTCGCTCCAGGAGTGAGTTCTTGCAAAATAGGATACTATTTTAGAGAGGCTGATGTAGCACAGTGGGCTGAACAGCTGGTTCTAAGACAGAACAAGGCCAGCAGCGCGGGTTCAATTCCCATACCAGCCTCCCTGAACAGGCACCGGAATGTGGCGACTAGGGGCTTTTCACAGTAACTTCATTGAAGCCTACTCGTGACAATAAGCTATTATTATTATTTAACAAATATTAAAATATCTTTCACACCACACAAGAAAATAGCTTATAATTACCTCTTAAACAATTCTAATCAATACAGTGACAAAAGGCCCTTAACTGCTATCTTTATTCCCACTCAAACAACAAACCATCTCAGCTCTCAATCCACTTTTAAATACAATTAGCAGGCCCAAGCATAATTGCTTTTCAGATGTTCTTTGAGACTGTTTTAAAGAAAAGACCTGAACACCGTCAGAACCATGCAGAAACTCTGGCTGTATTGCTTCAGAAGCTGCTTCTCAGCTTGTTTCAGCTCACCGTCCAGCCACACAATTCTGAACTGTTTGGAAAGTAACTGCTGATCTGCCTGCAGACCTACCTATCTTTAACTGAACTACAGTGAAACCAGGTGCTTAACTTCTGCTAACATCCCAATCTAAAACTCAACTAAACTGCTTTCCTTCATAATTCCTCGTGCTGTAACTCCTCCCATTAATTGCATAATTTTACCAAGCTGAAATAACAATCTGTGGGATTCTCCATCGCGAGATCCTCCGCCCCGCCTGCAGCGTACCCACGCCTGCACTTTTCCCGATGGTGTGGGGTGGGATACAATGTGAAACCCCATTGGCCGACTGCAGGAGGGAGAATCTTGCTGCCAACAGGGGTGCACCACACCGGAAAACAGGGGTAGTGGATGTATCTAATTAACTCCACAGGGAACCATTTGCCTAAGCTTTTACCATGCCTTAATTGCACCTCTGGCTCTCAAAATCTTTCAAACCATAATTCTTTAAAACACTACTGCAGCAATCATACACATAGTAACCCAGGCCTATGACCATTTCTGCACCAAATACATATAATACAGGGGGCGGGATTCTCTGACCCCCTGCCGGGGGGGAGAATCGCCGGGGGTCGGCGTGAATCCCGCCCCCGCCGTCCTCCCAATTCTCCCGCCCCCCCCCAAAAAAACTGGCGTGGCAGAAATCGCACCGCCCACCTCGGAGAATGGCGGGGTCCGGCGCGACTCATTGGGCCCCGGGGCTGTCCGGATTTTCCGGCCCGCGATGGGCCGAAGTCCCGCCCGTTCTATGCTGGTCCAGCCGGCGTAAATTAGTGTAGGTCCCCTACCGGCAGGACCTGTCGGCGCGGGCGGGCGGGTTCTTAGGGGGTGGCGGGGGATCTCGCCTGGGGAGGTGCCCCCACGGTGGCCTGGCCCGCGGTCGGGCCTGTGCTGTGAGCGCACTCTATTCCTTCCGCACCGGAGGCCGTGGTCATCCGCTATTCCCGGTGCTGAAGTGACTCCATGTGCGCATGCGCGGGGATGACGGCAGCAAGCGCTGGCGCTGCCCGCATGCGCCGACTCGCGCCACCGGCGGAGGCCTTTCGCCGCCGGTTGGCATGGCGCAGGCCTCTATCCCGCTGGCCGGCGGGGTGCCAACTACTCCGGGGCGGGCCTAGCCCCTGAAGGTGCAGAGGTTCCGCACCTGTGGGGCGGCCCGACGCCGGATTGGTTCACGCCACTCCGTCACACCGGGATGCCCCGCCGGGTACGGGAAAATCCCGCCCAATATATCTGAAAGACTGACATTCATCACATCACTCTCACCTCATCTCTTTTCTTCATGTTTTAACTCAGGAGTGAAGTGATGAAGTCAGGAGTTGAGTGGCCCTGCGGAACCCAAACTGAGTGTCCATTTGTTGAAGCGATCAGTTCCTAGAGAGGCTGATTACAGGACTCAGAATATGGGACGTAGTCTGTGCTTATCTCATCTCAATTTGGAAATGGCATTTGCCTTCAGCGAGTTAGCAGGGGTGTGGGAAGGAATTCTCTAGAATATGGGGAAAGGAGGATTGTGGGAGGAACATTGGCCATGGTTTGGAAATTGGAATCTTCTTTACGGCGACCCTATAAAGACATTTTCTGAATTTTTAAGTGACCTATTGGTTCACTGTCCAGTTTTCACTTTTAGAGAGCAAATCACCACAGATAAGGGGCAGGATTCTCCAGTCCCATCGCTGCGCCTTTTTCAGCGGCGCACCATTCGCTGGCGGTGGGATTCTATCCTCTCGCTGCTTGTCCCATTGAAACCACCCCACGGGGGTGCACTGCCGGTGGGAAAAGTGAATCACAACAAACGGAGAATTTCGGCCGAGTTTACATATCTGTGAAGAAGCAGCAGTCTCTTGGGTGGAGTGGGTTTAGCTTTGTTGAAAATCCCTCGGGTAGTTCAGGGTTTGCAGCTCAAGCACTGACAGCTCATGAGGGCAGTGGCAATGCAATTGGGTAGTTCATGCACAGAAACCAGCCTGACCAGTACAACTGGTTCCTCACTGGGCCCTGCCAACCTCACCACCTCTCATTACTTTCAGTAAGTCACACATGCCTAAGTTACATCACTATGGACGACCATAGACTCAACCCTCAACAGGTTGTGCAAAGAGACAATAGAGGCATTATGAATGTTGGCTGCAATACAATCGTCCCATCAAGAAATGAACAACTTAAACTAGAAGAGGAAAATTTGTTCTACTCTCGGAAACATTGCACACCACTTCACAAGCAATTAATTGCAGACCCTAAGGGCCGAATAGCCTCTTCCTGCATTGTAGGGATTCTATTTTTTATGCTTGTTTCTGTGTCAGGTGGATGTAGTTTTAAACTTCAGGATTTGCAGTCATATGGCTGATATCCCAATGCAGTGCCGGAGGAATATTGCTGAGTCAGAGCTGCACAACTTTCTTGTCCCTTTACCGGGTTTAAAATTCCAATGCACCATTGGCTGAAGAACTGGGAGTGGGCCAAGAACTGGGAGTGTTTGATGTGTGTATGATGGGGACAGTGTAGAGGGCTCCTTAGGGAAGGAAGAGATCGGGGTGCCGTTTTTAAATGGCCCTAATTTACCTCTCAGCAGTTCCTCAAGCCCTCCCGCACCCCACCTTTCAAGGGCAGGGCCTGATCCCTGGCACGGGCGACCTGACAGCCTGACACCAGGCCTTAAGAGAATCGGGCAGCGACATATTTAAATGAGTCGACTTTCTCACTTAAATATCTAAATCTGGATCTGGATCTTGCCCAGCAAGGGCAAGGAGGAAGAAACACGCTAAGGGGAGGACGAGGCCACTGTGGCTGACAAGGGAAGACAAGGACAGCATAAAAGCAAAAGAACAAGGTGGTGAAGATTAGTGGGAAGCCAGAAGATTGGGAAGCCTTTACATGTGATCAGAGGAGGACAACTAAAAAAGCAACGGGGAGTTGGGGGAGTTGGGGGGGGGGCTGCAATATGGTGTAAGCTAGCTAGTAATATAGAAGATAGCAAGAGTTTTTTTCAATATATAAAATGTAAGAGAGAGGCAAAAATAGACATTGGACCACTGAAAAATTAGGCTGGAGAAGTAATAATAGGAAACAAAGACATGGCAGAGGAACTGAATAGTTACTGCGCATCAATCTTCACGGTGCAGAAACACCAGTGGAATACCAGAACTTCAGGAGAACCAGGGGGCTGAGGTGAGTGCAATGGCCTTCACTAAGGAGAAGGTCCCGGGGAAACTGAAAGATCTGAAGGTGGTAAGTCACTTGGACCAGATGGACTACACCCCAGGGTTCTAAAGGAAGAGCTGAGGAGATTGTGGAGGCATTGGTGGTGATCTTTCAGGAATCACTAGAGGCAGGAAGGGGCCCAGACGTCTGGAAAATGGCTAATATACCACCGCTGTTTAAGAAGGGAGGGAGGCAGAAGATGGGAAGACAGAGAGTGGGGATAAAGGGGTCTTTTTCAGGATGGCAGCTGGTGACTAGTGGTGTGTGTTACGTTGTGGTGCTTGGCCGGTAGGAATCATGCACTAGAGAACGTCTGGTTCTTGACTAGTTAAATGTTTATTGTAAAACAATTACGTGGGTTCGATAAACATGAGAAAAATATCAAAAACTACTAACTATAATAAATTATCTAAGAGCAACTACAAATATGACTATCCACTATGATGACTATCTCCAGACTCCCTGAGGTAACAGAGTCACGTGGTTGTTCTCTACTTGGTTGGAGATTGTATACATTACTATTTACATGATTGCTTATGCATATAATCACATCCCCTTTCCTTTGGAAATGTAAAATATTTACATAAATGTTTTCAATTTACTACACAATACACATAATGCTTTTGATTATTGACATGTTTACAGTACATCACAAATTCAATCTGCCTGGCTTTCTTCTGTGTCTTGTCGACATTCTGAGCATTGGGTGAACTTGTGAGTTTGCTTGACTTTCTGTTGTTGAAGATGGTTCCTGCTGTGTTTCTGGGTTCTGTACACTTTCCGCTTGTTCTGTTTCTGTGTGCTGAGGTAGCATTTGTTCAGTTGTCCTGAGGTAGCTTTCCACATCATCCTGTGGTTCTGAAACAATGGGTTACTGAACCTTCAGCAAGACTCTCCTGTTTCTTCGCAGAACTGTCCCGTCATCGGTGACGATGATATGTGACTGAGGACCTGATTGTTGTATTACCTTTGCAAACTTCAACCATCCACATCCATCAGGATCTTCTCCCTGACGGTGCCATCCTTTACTAATGGTTGCAACCTTTTTGTGGATTTGTCATAATATCTCTTCTGACTCCTCTTTGGAAATGTGAGTTTCCCCACAAGTTTTCAATCCTTTGGTTCCTTTGGGACGTATGGCAAGGTTGTTCTGAGCTGTCGATTCATCAACAATTGTGATGGTGATAGTTCATTCATCAATGGTGCTGCTCTATAGCTAAGTAACTCGAGATATGGATCTTCCTGGCTGTCCTTAGCGTTTTTGAGTAGCTGCTTCACAATGTGAACACCTTTTTCAGCCTTTCCATTGGATTGCGGATACAGCCGACAAGAAGGAACATGTTGAAAATCATAGCTCTGTGCAAACTCTGTCCATTTGTGACTATTAAAACATGGGCCATTGTCGCTCATGACAATTTGTGGTATTCCATTGTGAGCACCAATGCCTTTGGTATTTTTGATAACACACCTAGCCAATGAGTTTGCTAACTGTACCACTTTTGGCAGGTTGGAGAAATAGTCAATCACTAACAGGTATTCTATTCCTGCCAGGGAGAACAGATCCATCCCCACTTTCTGCCATGGAATCGTTATTGTTTCACACATTTGCATTGGTTCTTTCTCCTGTTTGTACTGAAATTTCTGACAAGTTGCACAGTTTTCTACCATGACTTGAATATTTGATTGCTGCCTGGCTGTATACCGTTTCCCTGGCTCTACGCTTACATTTTTCTATGCCTAAGTGCCCTTCATGAATCTTTTTTAGAATCATTGATCGTAAAGATTGCGGATCAGCAAAGATCGATTGGCTGCACTCAGCTCTGCTCTAATTTTATAATATTTGGAACAGGATCCTTTTACCATCCCTCACTGGGATATTTTATTATCATCTGTAAGATTTCATCTTTGATGGTATCGTCTCTGATTAGTTTTAACGTCCTCATCAAATACTGGAAAGGATTCTGTTACAAGATTCACGTGTGCTTGCACATCTTCATCCATATGTTGTTCTCCCTTCATGTCCGTAGCACGAAGTAGTGCGTCAGCCACTACGAGATGTTGACCTGGCATGCAGAGATCGAAATCGTACCTTTGTAACTTCATCATCGTACATTGTATTCTTGGTGACATCTCATTTAGATTTTTCATTATTATCGCCACAAAGTGGTCTATGGTCAGTTTCCACTAAGAATGTTGGTAGGCCACATACATAATCATGGAATTTGGTTAATCCATTTATCCAGCCCAAGCATTCTTTTTCTATTTGAGCCTATCTGCGCTCTGTGCCAATCACTGACCTTGAGGATTAGGCAATTGGAAGCCAATTTTCACCATTGTTTTGTTGCAATAACGCTGTTCCCACCCATCTTTCAACGCATCTGCCGATATTTTTGTCTTCTTTGTAAGGTCCAAAATGTTCAGCACTGGAGCTGATGTCAATGCTTCCTGTAACACTCATGTCCATGTCTGTTAGACCACTGGAAAATACCGGGCCGGATTCTCCGTTTCTGTGACCAAGTGCTGACGTCAACGGAGAATCCGTGGACTTTCACCACACCTGGCGACACACCTGCACTGATTCTGTTATTGGTGAGGGGCTAGCACCGGCGGCACGTGGAACACCATCAAACCCACAAAAAACGTTGCGGGAATCGCCGGGTCCGTGATGGACACTCGCAGGGCTGACAAGCTGCAGCCGCTCTTAAACTATACACCCCCCACACACACTGATCGGGGCTGAAAAGATGGGACAGATTGTGCTGGAGCGCCCACACAACTGATGGGTCAGCTGGGGCCAGAGGGCACGGGGGGGGGTCACCTATACGACCCAGGGCACCAGGTTTATAGCGGACTGTCAGCGGCATGCGCAGCTGCATGGCTGCCCTGCCGGAGGTGGTAATGGTGTTGCGTACCCGTCTACCCCAACCCCACAGGTCACCTCCTGGCCACTCCCCACTACTCCCACCAGCCCTGGCAGAAGCCCCCGGCCAGCGGCATGACTGTGGCGGTGCCGGACATTGTCCGTACGCCCTCTCTCTCACAGTAGCCGCCACGCCAAATTCACGATTTGTGAGAACACACGTGGACTGCGCCGTCGGGAACTCGGCCCATCGGAGGCGGAGAATCGCAGGTGAGCCCGCTAATCATATGAAAACAGTGTTTCAACTATGCATGGCATGTGTCACATTGACCCCGTTTTCAGGGAGGCAGAGCATCGCGATTCGGCGTCAAACTGGCGCCCTCCGCGATTTCAGCGTCGGGAGCTATTCTCCGCCCGATCACACGCCCCAATTTTGGTGTCTGCCGATGGAAAATCCCGCCCACTATCTTTCTTGATGATTTCACCCAAGCATGTCGTTCTTGCTGTGAAATTAGGAATACATTTTCCTGCGAAATTTACCATACCTAGTATCCTGAGGACTCATTTCTCATCTGTAGGACGTGGCATATTTAATATCGCCGTTATCTTCTCTTGGTCAGGTTGTTTACCTTTTGCAGAATGTTTGTCTCCCAAGAATGTAATTTTGTCAACACCAAACTGACATTCGGCTTTATTCAGTTTCAATCCAGACTTTTTGATGTTTCTCAGCATTTTGATGAGCCTTTCTTATACAAAACATACAAAGTGGCAAAGATCAGTGGGAGACTAGAGGACTGGGAAATCTTTAGGGGGCAACAGAAAGCTACTAAAAAAGCTATAAAGAAGAGTAAGATAGATTATGAGAGTAAACTTGCTCAGAATATAAAAACAGATAGTAAAAGCTTCTACAAATATATAAAACAAAAAAGAGTGGCTGAGGTACATATTGGTCCTTTAGAGGATGAGAAGGGAGATTTAATAATGGGAGATGAGGAAATGGCTGAGGAACTGAACAGGTTTTTTGGGTCGGTCTTCACAGTGGAAGACACAAATAACATGCCAGTGACTGATGGAAATGAGGCTATGACAGGTGAGGACCTTGAGATGATTGTTAAGCAAAGAGAACAAAGAAAATTACAGCACAGGAACAGGCCCTTCGGCCCGCCCAGCCTGCGCCGATCCAGATCCTTTATCTAAACCTGTTGCCTATTTTCCAAGGATCTACGACCCTCTGTTCCCCGCCCGTTCATATATCTGTCTAGCTACATCTTAAATGATGCTATCGTGCCCGTCTCTACCACCTCCGCTGGCAAAGCGTTCCAGGTTATCGCTAAAGAGGTAGTGATGGGCAAGCTAATGGAGCTAAAGGTAGACAAGTCTCCTGGCCCTGATGGAATGCATCCCAGGGTATTAAAAGAGATGGCGAGGGAAATTGCAAATGCACTCATGATAATTTACCAAAATTCACTAGACTCTGGGGTGGGGTCCCGGCGGATTGGAAATTAGCAAACGTGACACCACTGTTTAAAAAAGGAGTTAGGCAGAAAGCAGGTAATTATAGGCCAGTAAGCTTAACTTCGGTAGTAGGAAAGATGCTGGAATCTATCATCAAGGAAGAAATAGCGAGTCATCTGCATGGAAGTTGTCCCCTTGGGCAGACGCAGCATGGGTTCATAAAGGGCAGGTCATGCCTAACTAATTTAGTGGAATTTTTTGAGGACATTAACAGTGCGGTAGATAACGGGGAGCCAATGGATGTGGTATATCTGGATTTCCAGAAAGCCTTTGACAAGGTGCCACACAAAAGATTGCTGCATAAGATAAAGATGCATGGCATTAAGGGGAAAGTAGTAGCATGGATAGAGGATTGGTTAATTAATAGAAAGCAAAGAGTGGGGATTAATGGGTGTTTCTCTGGTTGGCAATCAGTAGCTAGTGGTGTCCCTCAGGGATCAGTGTTGGGCCCACAACTGTTCACAATTTACATAGATGATTTGGAGTTGGGGACCAAGGGCAATGTGTCCAGGTTTGCAGACGACACTAAGATAAGTGGGAAAGCAAAAAGTGCAGAGGATACTGGTGGTGAGATTCTCCGACCCCGCGCCGGCACGCGATTCTCCGCAGAGCGGAGCGCCATTGGCACCGGCGTGGTTGGCGTGGTGCCGGTCGCGGGCTGCTCTACGCGGCCGGCCCACCGATTCTCCGGACCGGATGGGCCGAGCGGCCAGAAGAAAAGAGCCGAGTCCCGCCGGCGCCGTTCTAACCTGCTTTGGGCCGGCGGGACCGCGGC
This sequence comes from Scyliorhinus torazame, assembly GCF_047496885.1. Lineage (NCBI taxonomy): Eukaryota > Metazoa > Chordata > Chondrichthyes > Carcharhiniformes > Scyliorhinidae > Scyliorhinus > Scyliorhinus torazame. Next base: position 131,663,145 of record NC_092727.1, read on the forward strand.
GTGGAAGGGTCGGGTGGCGGCCTTTGGGAGGTAGGGGGGGTCCGACCCTGGGGGGGCCTTCCAATGTGGCCTGGCCCGCGATCGGGGCCCACCGATCGGTGGGCCGGCCTCTGTGGTTGGGGGCCTCCTTTCCTATGTGCCGGCCCCGTAATCCTGCACCATGTTGCGTCGGGGCCAGCGTGTTGAAGGAGGCCACTGCGCATGCGCGGATCCCGCGGCGCACAGTTCCCGCTGGGATCTGCAGCTGGAGCGGCGCAAACCGCTGGCCCCCTGGAGGGGCCAGCATTAGTCATGGGAGCGGCCCATTCACGCAATCGTAAAACGCGACGACATGGACACTCTGCCGCGGGATTGGAGAATCCCGCCCTGGAAGTCTGCAGAGGGATTTGGACAGGCTAAGTGAATGGGCTAGGGTCTGGCAGATGGAATACAATGTTGACAAATGTGAGGTTATCCATTTTGGTAGGAATAACTGAAAGAGGGATTATTATTTAAATGATAAAATATTAAAACATGCTGCTGTGCAGAGGGACCTGGGTGTCCTAGTGCCTGAGTCGCAAAAAGGTGGTTTACAGGTGCAACAGGTTATTAAGAAGGCAAATGGAATTTTGTCCTTGATTGCTAGAGGGATGGAGTTTAAGACTAGGGAGGTTATGCTGCAAATGTATAAGGTATGATTGAGGCCACACCTGGAGTATTGTGTTCAGTTTTGGTCTCCTTACTTGAGAAAGGACGTACTGGCACTGGAGGGTGTGCAGAGGAGATTCACTAGGTTAATCCCAGAGTTGAGGGGGTTGGTTTACGAGGAGAGGTTGAGTAGACTGGGACTGTATTCATTGGACTTTAGAAGGATGAGGGGGGATCTTATAGAAACATATAAAATTATGAAGGGAATAGATAGGATAGATGCGGGCAGGTTGTTTCCACTGGCGGGTGAAAGCAGAACTAGGGGGCATAGCCTCAAAATGAGGGGAAGTAGATTTAGGACTGAGCTTAGGAGGAACTTCTTCACCCAAAGGGTTGTGAATCTATGGAATTCCTTGCTCAGTGAAGCAGTTGAGGCTCCTTCATTAAATGTTTTTAAGATAAAGATAGATAGTTTTTTGGAGAATAAAGGAATAAAGGGTTATGGTGTTCGGGCCGGAAAGTGGAGCTGAGTCCACAAAAGATCAGCCATGATCTCATTGAATGGCGGAGCAGGCTCGAGGGGCCAGATGGCCTACTCCTGATCCTAGTTCTTATGTTCTTATGTACACTCTGACGCCTGGAATTCCTCTTGATGTTCTCTCTTGATGTTCCAATAGAGATCTTTGGGATCCATTCTCAGGTCATTATTTCTTTTCTTTACGCAGAACATAGAGTTCGCCCAATCCATTGGTTCTTCAATTCGTTTTATCAACCCCAGATTTGACATTCTGTCAAGCTCATTTTTCTTGAGCAAAGTAAAGACTGACGGACTGGCTTGATAGACGTCTTTCAGATTATGAAAGAGTTTGATAGTTTAAACACTGACAAAGGGTTTCCACTTGTGGGGAACATCAGAATTAGAGACCATCCGTATAAAATATCTGCTAATAAATCCATCAATACAAGATAAAGACAATGGGGAATTCAGGAAAAACTTCTTTACCCAGAGAATGGCGAGTGAATGGAACTCACGACCACAGGAAGTGGATGAGCTGAATAAAGGTGTTGAAGGGGAAGCTGGATAAACCCACGAGAGAGAAGGGAATAGAAGTACATTCCGAGACAGTGATTGGGAGAAGGTAGGAGGGTGCTTGTGTGGAGCATCAACACCAGCATTGATCAGAGAGGCTGAATGGCCAGATCCTGTGCAATTCTCTGATTAAATGTAAGCTCGTTGTCATCTATGTTCGTCCAAACCCCCAATTCTATCTGTGAAAACATAGCCCCAGGTAGTGGGATCACTAGAGAGGTGTTCAGCAGAGGATCGCGAGTCCTCACTATGACTGCATTACAGCAAATGATGTTAGAGTGAGTTGACCTTTGCAGGTGATAGGATAGTGACAACAGAGAGCTTTAAAAACAGCTGTTGGTGTCAGCTGTTTGCTGGGTGATTTCTGTGCCTGTGCAAACACACTCCCGCTCCCTCCCGTGCCTGCCAGGTGGCTTTGTGATTTGCATCGTGACTCATTCAGGTAACCTGGCTCTCTGCCATTTTCCTGCTCTTAAGCGTCACTCCAGAAACACCTGAAACTCTGTAATGACATGGGCGCCAGTCTTGTCCACTAACACAACAACTGCCAAAGAAACAGGTAAACTTCAAACAGATTCTCGATTCTGTTTTTCTATTTAAGCTCAGTACTTGAAGTTGTATTATGCTTGGAGCCCATAGGGTTTAATTAGTGTTTAGTTGTGGTTTACCTGAATTGAATATTAACCTTTAAAACTTTTAACCTTTATTGTTTTACATCCGGCTAAATCCTTTCTAGTTGCTGTGAAGGCACTTAAAGCACCGAGTTTCATATTGGAATCCTTTGCACAAAATGTCTCTCATTAATAAACAGAGCAGTCACTATTCACACTTACTGATGTGTCAAATGTGCAATATTAGGGGCTGTACTGGTACTGGGATGGAATTGATATTTTAATGAATTGCTGAAGATTTGGAGCAGAATCATATATCCCTTTTAGGCAGCACTTTATCTCTCTCGCAGACGTATGTGGCCTGGACGAGTAGGTTGAGATCGGAGGAAGATTTTGGCCACGATCTGAGTTTACTTCTTCCCTTTCAGATGCTGACCTACCTGTTGTGTGGATCCAACACTTTCAATTTGTTCTGATGTCATTATTTCAGATTCTTAGTTTACTGAGAATTTTATTAACAATCATGAGTTCAGTATTATTAAAAGCGCTGATAAAATTGTTAGTATAATTAGTATCACTGCCTATTCTAGCTCACCAACTAAAGTTCCTCAAACTTTGAGCAAGGTCCCTTGCATCAAGAATTGTGATTGGATTTCTGCCTATTTGTAATTTGTATTTCTCACCCAGGGGGTGAGAATGGTTATCTTCCCTGTGGCCTGTGCTGAGTACCAGCTCTCCGTTAGGGGCAGGGAATTTCTATTAACCTCTGTATTAAACGTCCAGTAAGGCACCGGGTTGGGATGTACTGGGCTCTGTGTATATTGTGCTGTAAATAAAACCTTTGGGTGCGATTCCCTGGCCGCGTTGAGCTCGAGCGAGTACACAACGGGATCGGAGAATCTTGGCAGAGCCTCAGCAGGATTCTCGGCAGCCTCCAGCGGGACATTGGAGTCGGAAGTCCACCCAAAAGGGCCGAGACCAAACTGTGCTCCCGGAAGTAGGTCTTAAACCTACTTAAGACCTACTTACCCGAGATCCACCGGCCTCCATTGATTTACCGGCCTCCCCCAGAGAGGCTGCAGCCGGGCGCCAATCAGTACTGGTCCACAAGAACGTGGACCAGTCACAACGGCACCCAGGGGGTCTCCTGGGCCATCGGAGACCCCTGGGTGGTCAGGGTCAGTGCAAGGAAACACCCTGGCCCTCCCCCTTGAATGTGGGCACTGTGGCATTACCCAGCTGGCTAGAGCACTGCCAGGGTGCCGCTGCCAAGGGCCAAGGGGAGCCATGCCCATGAAAGAAGGGTGGAGGGGGGTTGAAGGGTGGAGGTGTGCAGGGCAGGTATGTAGGGGCTGCAGGAGGTTGGGGGGGATGACAGGTATGGGTCCTATAAGGGAGAGGGTGCTGTAAGGGGACTGTGGAGGGGCCTGAAGAGGGTCAGCCACAGGGCAGCCAGTGCTGCCTGGGACGAGGGCACGGCAACCGTGAGCTCCAGGGGTGTGGCCAGGAGGACTGACCTGCAGTGCCGAAAATAGGTCAACGACGTACACCGGGCAGCAAGGGTGAGTAGACACCAATGCCCCCAACCCCCTCCAAGGGAGCATCCACCCCCATCGCACCCTCAACCCCCTCCTCCTTCAACCTCCCAACCCTCCCTCCACTCCCTCCTCCCACACTTTGAACCACACGTGTGAGAGGGCCCAGACTGGTGGTGGGAGCCAGACTTAAGAATCCTCACCCCTTTTGAGGAGCGGGCCCTGGAGGTGACCTGTGTGGCCGAGAACAGAGCGGTCACCAACGCGGAGGTGGGCGGGCGCCGCAGAGGTGAGGGACCACAAGGCTCCACTGGAGGACCTGTCAAACGTGAGTTCTTATTGCCGAACTGACTGGCCCATCCCTCCCACTGACCACATGTCCATTCTCCCGCAGGTCCTCCAGCCGACGGCACCGGCCCATCCCGGGCGGCCCCTCTCCTGCCTCCCAGGGGAACACGTCGCAGGGGAGCTCCCAGGATGCGCTGATCGGAGCGTCAGAGCTGTCACCCCCACCCTCCCCCAGCGCAGAGACACACACCTCGGTGGGACATGTCAGTGGACAGGCTCCTGGGGCACAGTCTGAGCACCACACAGCTGCTGATGCACATCAGGTGGAGGCAGGAACCCCCCCAGGCGGGACAGCAGTGGGAGAGCTGCTGGTCCCAGGACCCAGCTGGGTCCCAGCCTGATGCTGAGCCTCTGGAACAGGGTTACCCGGAGCTGATAGAGACAGAGGGACATGTCAGCGTCACTCCAGCAGATCCATGGCTGATTGGAGGAGTCCCAGAGGCTACGGGCACAGGAGATGTCGCCGGCAATGAGTGGCAACGAGGCCAACACTGCGAGGGTGGCGACCGCAGTGGAGAGCCTGGTGCACGATGTCGGCACCGTGAGTGAAGGTGTCCAAGACGTCGCGCAGTCGGTGACGGTCACAGCTGAGGGTCTCGGCAGAATGTCCGACTCACTGGGGGATGTCACCCAGTACCAGGCCGACCTTGATGAGGCTCAGGGGCATGTCCGGATCTCACATGGGAATGGCCGAGGCGCTACGGAGCTTGTCCCAGTCGCAGGTGGGCATTGCCGAGGACGTCAACACGGTGGTGCAGACCATGGGGAGCCGCCAGGACTGGCAGAGTGGACGATGCAGGGCAGTCGGGGCTCAAACCAGCTTCCCCACCGTCCCAAGGTGAACCCCACGGCCCTATGGACACTGACCGGGAGGAGGAGGCGCTGATTGCCAGCATAAACTCCATCCATGGAGTAGCGACGGTGCCATCAGCTCCCCCGAGTTCCACCCCTCTGGTCAGGCGGCGTCTCGCAGTCAGCACAAGGGGCCGGGTGGCCACTATTCACCGGCCTCATTTCGCTTGAGTGAGAGCGTAACGATGCCGGGAATCGCACCCTAAATATGGGCTAAACAGGTGAGGAACTCCCCAGGGTCCAAAAAAGCGACTAAGTGTCATTGAATAGCAGTGGGGAACTCGCTGGCAGAGCGGCGGGTGGGGAACTCGCTGGCAGAGCGGCGGGTGAGGATCTCGCTGGCAGAGCGGCGGGTGAGGATCTCGCTGGCAGAGCGGCGGGTGGGGAACTCGCTGGCAGAGCGGCGGGTGAGGAACTCACTGGCAGAGCGGCGGGTGGGGAACTCGCTGGCAGGGCGGCGGGTGGGGAACACACTGGCAGAGCGGCGGGTGGGGATCTCGCTGGCAGAGCGGCGGGTGGGGAACTCGCTGGCAGAGCGGCGGGTGGGGAACTCGCTGGCAGGGCGGCGGGTGGGGAACACACTGGCAGAGCGGCGGGTGGGGATCTCGCTGGCAGAGCGGCGGGTGGGGAACTCGCTGGCAGAGCGGCGGGTGGGGATCTCGCTGGCAGAGCGGCGGGTGGGGAACTCGCTGGCAGGGCGGCGGGTGGGGAACTCGCTGGCAGAGCGGCGGGTGAGGAACTCGCTGGCAGAGCGGCGGGTGAGGAACTCGCTGGCAGAGCGGTGGGTGGGGAACTCGCTGGCAGAGCGGCGAGTGGGGAACTCGCTGGCAGAGCGGTGGGTGGGGAACTCGCTGGCAGAGCGGTGGGTGGGGAACTCGCTGGCAGAGCGGCGGGTGAGGAACTCGCTGGCAGAGCGGCGGGTGAGGAACTCGCTGGCAGAGCGGCGGGTGGGGATCTCGCTGGCAGAGCGGCGGGTGAGGAACTCGCTGGCAGAGCGGTGGGTGGGGAACTCGCTGGCAGAGCGGCGAGTGAGGAACTCGCTGGCAGAGCGGCGGGTGGGGAACTCGCTGGCAGAGCGGTGGGTGGGGAACTCGCTGGCAGAGCGGCGAGTGGGGAACTCGCTGGCAGAGCGGCGGGTGAGGAACTCGCTGGCAGAGCGGCGGGTGGGGATCTCGCTGGCAGAGCGGCGGGTGAGGAACTCGCTGGCAGAGCGGCGGGTGGGGAACTCGCTGGCAGAGCGGCGGGTGGGGAACACGCTGGCAGAGCGGCGGGTGGGGAACTCGCTGGCAGAGCGGCGGGTGGGGATCTCGCTGGCAGAGCGGCGGGTGAGGAACTCGCTGGCAGAGCGGCGGGTGAGGAACTCGCTGGCAGAGCGGCGGGTGGGGAACTCGCTGGCAGAGCGGCGGGTGAGGAACTCGCTGGCAGAGCGGCGGGTGGGGATCTCGCTGGCAGAGCGGCGGGTGGGGAACTCGCTGGCAGAGCGGCGGGTGGGGATCTCGCTGGCAGAGCGGCGGGTGAGGAACTCGCTGGCAGAGCGGCGGGTGGGGAACTCGCTGGCAGAGCGGCGGGTGGGGAACTCGCTGGCAGAGCGGCGGGTGGGGATCTCGCTGGCAGAGCGGCGGGTGAGGAACTCGCTGGCAGAGCGGCGGGTGAGGAACTCGCTGGCAGAGCGGCGGGTGGGGAACTCGCTGGCAGAGCGGCGGGTGGGGAACTCGCTGGCAGAGCGGCGAGTGGGGATCTCGCTGGCAGAGCGGCGGGTGGGGATCTCGCTGGCAGAGCGGCGGGTGGGGAACACACTGGCAGAGCGGCGGGTGGGGAACTCAAAGAACAAAGAACAAAGAACAAAGAAATGTACAGCACAGGAACAGGCCCTTCGGCCCTCCAAGCCCGTGCCGACCATACTGCCCGACTAAACTACAATCTTCTACACTTCCTGGGTCCGTATCCTTCTATTCCCATCCTATTCATATATTTGTCAAGATGCCCCTTAAATGTCCCTATCGTCCCTGCCTCCACTACCTCCTCCGGTAGTGAGTTCCAGGCACCCACTACCCTCTGCGTAAAAAACTTGCCTCGTACATCTACTCTAAACTTTGCCCCTCTCACCTTAAACCTATGCCCCCTAGTAATTGACCCCTCTACCCTGGGGAAAAGCCTCTGACTATCCACTCTGTCTATGCCCCTCATAATTTTGTATACCTCTATCAGGTCGCCCCTCAACCTCCTTCGTTCCAGTGAGAACAAACCGAGTTTATTCAATCGCTCCTCATAGCTTATGCCCTCCATACCAGGCAACATTCTGGTAAATCTCTTCTGCACCCTCTCTAAAGCCTCCACATCCTTCTGGTAGTGTGGCGACCAGAATTGAACACTATACTCCAAGTGTGGCCTAACTAAGGTTCTATACAGCTGCAACATGACTTGCCAATTCTTATACTCAATGCCCCGGCCAATGAAGGCAAGCATGCCGTATGCCTTCTTGACTACCTTCTCCACCTGTGTAGCCCCTTTCAGTGATCTGTGGACCTGTACTCCTAGATCTCTTTGACTTTCAATACTCTTGAGGGTTCTACCATTCACTGTATATTCCCTACCTGCATTAGCCCTTCCAAAATGCATTACCTCACATTTGTCCAGGTTAAACTCCATCTGCCATCTCTCCGCCCAAGTCTCCAGACAATCTAAATCCTGCTGTATCCTCAGACAGTCCTCATCGCTATCCGCAATTCCACCAACCTTTGTGTCGTCTGCAAACTTACTAATCAGACCAGTTACATTTTCCTCCAAATCATTTATATATACTACAAAGAGCAAAGGTCCCAGCACTGATCCCTGTGGAACACCACTGGTCACAGCCCTCCAATTAGAAAAGCATCCCTCCATTGCTACCCTCTGCCTTCTATGGCCTAGCCAGTTCTGTATCCACCTTGCCAGTTCACCCCTGATCCCGTGTGACTTCACCTTTTGTACTAGTCTACCATGAGGGACCTTGTCAAAGGCCTTACTGAAGTCCATATAGACAACATCTACTGCCCTACCTGCATCAATCATCTTAGTGACCTCCTCGAAAAACTCTATCAAGTTAGTGAGACACGACCTCCCCTTCACAAAACCGTGCTGCCTCTCACTAATACGTCCATTTGCTTCCAAATGGGAGTAGATCCTGTCTCGAAGAATTCTCTCCAGTAATTTCCCTACCACTGAAGTAAGGCTCACCGGCCTGTAGTTCCCGGGATTATCCCTGCCACCCTTCTTAAACAGAGGAACAACATTGGCTATTCTCCAGTCCTCCGGGACATCCCCTGAAGACAGCGAGGATCCAAAGATTTCTGTCAAGGCCTCAGCAATTTCCTCTCCAGCCTCCTTCAGTATTCTGGGGTAGATCCCATCCGGCCCTGGGGACTTATCTACCTTAATATTTTTTAAGACACCCAACACCTCGTCTTTTTGGATCACAATGTGACCCAGGCTATCTACACCCCCTTCTCCAGACTCAACATCTACCAATTCCTTCTCTTTGGTGAATACTGATGCAAAGTATTCATTTAGTACCTCGCCCATTTCCTCTGGCTCCACACATAGATTCCCTTGCCTATCCTTCAGTGGGCCAACCCTTTCCCTGGCTACCCTCTTGCTTTTTATGTAAGTGTAAAAAGCCTTGGGATTTTCCTTAACCCTATTTGCCAATGACTTTTCATGACCCCTTCTAGCCCTCCTGACTCCCTGCTTAAGTTCCTTCCTACTTTCCTTATATGCCACACAGGCTTCGTCTGTTCCCAGCCTTTTAGCCCTGACAAATGCCTCCTTTTTCTTTTTGACGAGGCCTACAATATCATTCGTCATCCAAGGTTCCCGAAAATTGCCGTATTTGTCTTTCTTCCTCACAGGAACATGCCTGTCCTGTATTCCTATCAACTGACACTTGAAAGCCTCCCACATGTCAGATGTTGATTTGCCCTCAAACATCCGCCCCCAATCTATGCTCTTCAGTTCCCGCCTAATATTGTTATAATTAGCCTTCCCCCAATTTAGCACATTCATCCTCGGACCACTCTTATCCTTGTCCACCAGTACTTTAAAACTTACTGAATTGTGGTCACTGTTACCGAAATGCTCCCCTACTGAAACATCTACCACCTGGCCGGGCTCATTCCCCAATACCAGGTCCAGTACCGCCTCTTCCCTAGTTGGACTGTTTACATATTGTTTTAAGAAGCCCTCCTGGATGCTCCTTACAAACTCTGCCCCGTCTAAGCCCCTGGCACTAAGTGAGTCCCAGTCAATATTGGGGAAGTTGAAGTCTCCCATCACCACAACCCTGTTGTTTTTACTCTTTTCCAAAATCTGTCTACCTATCTGCTCCTCTATCTCCCGCTGGCTGTTGGGAGGCCTGTAGTATACCCCCAACATTGTGACTGCACCCTTCTTATTCCTGATCTCTACCCATATAGCCTCACTGCCCTCTGAGGTGTCCTCTCGCTGTATAGCGGTGATACTCTCCTGAACAAGTAGCGCAACTCCGCCTCCCCTTTTACATCCCCCTCTATCCCGCCTGAAACATCTAAAACCTGGAACGTTTAGCTGCCAATCCTGCCCTTCCCTCAACCAGGTCTCTGTAATGGCAACAACATCATAGTTCCAAGTAGTAATCCAAGCTCTTAGTTCATCTGCCTTACCCGTAATGCTCCTTGCATTAAAACATATGCACTTCAGGCCACCAGACCCGCTGTGTTCAGCAACTTCTCCCCGTCTGCTCTGCCTCAGAGCCACACTGTCCATATTCCCTAGTTCTCCCTCAACGCTCTCACCTTCTGACCTATTGCTCCCGTGCCCACCCCCCTGCCATACTGCCATACTCGCTGGCAGAGCGGCGGGTGGGGAACACGCTGGCAGAGCGGCGGGTGGGGAACTCGCTGGCAGAGCGGCGGGTGGGGAACTGGCAGGCAGAGCGGCGGGTGGGGAACTCGCTGGCAGAGCGGCGGGTGGGGATCTCGCTGGCAGAGCGGCGGGTGGGGATCTCGCTGGCAGAGCGGCGGGTGGGGAACTCGCTGGCAGAGCGGCGGGTGGGGAACTCGCTGGCAGAGCGACGAGTGGGGAACTCGCTGGCAGAGCGGCGGGTGGGGATCTCGCTGGCAGAGCGGCGGGTGGGGAACTCGCTGGCAGAGCGGCGGGTGGGGAACACACTGGCAGAGCGGCGGGTGGGGATCTCGCTGGCAGAGCGGCGGGTGGGGAACTCGCTGGCAGAGCGGCGGGTGGGGAACTCGCTGGCAGAGCGGCGGGTGGGGAACTCGCTGGCAGAGCGGCGGGTGGGGAACACACTGGCAGAGCGGCGGGTGGGGATCTCGCTGGCAGAGCGGCGGGTGGGGAACACACTGGCAGAGCGGCGGGTGAGGATCTCGCTGGCAGAGCGGCGGGTGGGGAACACACTGGCAGAGCGGCGGGTGAGGATCTCGCTGGCAGAGCGGCGGGTGAGGAACTCGCTGGCAGAGCGGCGGGTGGGGAACTCGCTGGCAGAGCGGCGGGTGGGGAACTGGCTGGCAGAGCGGCGGGTGGGGAACACACTGGCAGAGCGGCGGGTGAGGAACTCGCTGGCAGAGCGGCGGGTGGGGAACACGCTGGCAGAGCGGCGGGTGAGGAACACACTTGCAGAGCGGCGGGTGGGGAACTCGCTGGCAGAGCGGCGGGTGAGGAACTCGCTGGCAGAGCGGCGGGTGGGGAACACGCTGGCAGAGCGGCGGGTGAGGAACACACTTGCAGAGCGGCGGGTGGGGAACTCGCTGGCAGAGCGGCGGGTGGGGAACTCGCTGGCAGAGCGGCGGGTGGGGAACTCGCTGGCAGAGCGGCGGGTGGGGAATTCGCTGGCAGAGCGGCGGGTGGGGATCTCGCTGGCAGAGCGGCGGGTGGGGATCTCGCTGGCAGAGCGGCGGGTGGGGAACACACTGGCAGAGCGGCGGGTGAGGAACTCGCTGGCAGAGCGGCGGGTGGGGAACACGCTGGCAGAGCGGTGGGTGGGGAACTCGCTGGCAGAGCGGCGGGTGGGGAACTCGCGGGCAGAGCGGTGGGTGGGGAACTCGCTGGCAGAGCGGCGGGTGGGGAACTCGCTGGCAGAGCGGCGGGTGGGGAACTCGCTGGCAGAGCGGCGGGTGGGGAACTCGCTGGCAGAGCGGCGGGTGGGGAACTCGCTGGCAGAGCGGCGGGTGGGGAACACACTGGCAGAGCGGCGGGTGGGGAACTCGCTGGCAGAGCGGCGGGTGGGGATCTCGCTGGCAGAGCGGCGGGTGGGGAACTCGCTGGCAGAGCGGCGGGTGGGGATCTCGCTGGCAGAGCGGCGGGTGGGGAACTCGCTGGCAGAGCGGCGGGTGGGGAACTCGCTGGCAGAGCGGCGGGTGGGGATCTCGCTGGCAGAGCGGCGGGTGAGGAACTCGCTGGCAGAGCGGCGGGTGGGGAACATGCTGGCAGAGCGGCGGGTGGGGAACTCGCTGGCAGAGCGGCGGGTGGGGAACTCGCTGGCAGAGCGGCGGGTGGGGAACTCGCTGGCAGAGCGGCGGGTGGGGATCTCGCTGGCAGAGCGGCGGGTGGGGATCTCGCTGGCAGAGCGGCGGGTGGGGAACTCGCTGGCAGAGCGGCGGGTGGGGAACTCGCTGGCAGAGCGGCGGGTGAGGAACTCGCTGGCAGAGCGGCGGGTGGGGAACTCGCTGGCAGAGCGGCGGGTGGGGAACTCGCTGGCAGAGCGGCGGGTGGGGAACTCGCTGGCAGAGCGGCGGGTGAGGATCTCGCTGGCAGGGCGGCGGGTGGGGAACTCGCTGGCAGAGCGGCGGGTGGGGATCTCGCTGGCAGGGCGGCGGGTGGGGAACTCGCTGGCAGAGCGGCGGGTGGGGATCTCGCTGGCAGAGCGGCGGGTGGGGAACACACTGGCAGAGCGGCGGGTGGGGAACACACTGGCAGAGCGGCGGGTGGGGAACTCGCTGGCAGAGCGGCGGGTGGGGATCTCGCTGGCAGAGCGGCGGGTGGGGATCTCGCTGGCAGAGCGGCGGGTGGGGAACTCGCTGGCAGAGCGGCGGGTGGGGAACTCGCTGGCAGAGCGGCGGGTGGGGATCTCGCTGGCAGAGCGGCGGGTGGGGAACTCGCTGGGAGAGCGGCGGGTGGGGAACTCGCTGGCAGAGCGGCGGGTGGGGAACTCGCTGGCAGAGCGGCGAGTGGGGAACTCGCTGGCAGAGCGGCGGGTGGGGAACTCGCTGGCAGAGCGGCGGGTGGGGAACTCGCTGGCAGAGCGGCGAGTGGGGAACTCGCTGGCAGAGCGGCGGGTGGGGAACTCGCTGGCAGAGCGGCGGGTGGGGAACTCGCTGGCAGAGCGGCGGGTGGGGAACTCGCTGGCAGAGCGGCGGGTGAGGAACTCGCTGGCAGAGCGGCGGGTGGGGAACTCGCTGGCAGAACGGCGGGTGGGGAACTCGCTGGCAGAGCGGCGGGTGGGGATCTCGCTGGCAGAGCGGCGGGTGGGGAACTCGCTGGCAGAGCGGCGGGTGGGGAACTCGCTGGCAGAGCGGCGGGTGGGGAACTCGCTGGCAGAGCGGCGGGTGGGGAACTCGCTGGCAGAGCGGCGGGTGGGGAACTCGCTGGCAGAGCGGCGGGTGGGGATCTCGCTGGCAGAGCGGCGGGTGGGGAACACGCTGGCAGAGCGGCGGGTGGGGATCTCGCTGGCAGAGCGGCGGGTGGGGAACACACTGGCAGAGCGGCGGGTGGGGAACACGCTGGCAGAGCGGCGGGTGAGGATCTCGCTGGCAGAGCGGCGGGTGGGGAACTCGCTGGCAGAGCGGCGGGTGGGGAACTCGCTGGCAGAGCGGCGGGTGGGGAACTCGCTGGCAGAGCGGCGGGTGGGGAACACACTGGCAGAGCGGCGAGTGGGGAACTCGCTGGCAGAGCGGCGGGTGGGGAACTCGCTGGCAGAGCGGCGGGTGGGGAACTCGCTGGCAGAGCGGCGGGTGGGAAACTCGCTGGCAGAGCGGCGGGTGAGGAACTCGCTGGCAGAGCGGCGGGTGGGGAACTCGCTGGCAGAGCGGCGGGTGGGGAACTCGCTGGCAGAGCGGCGGGTGGGGAACTCGCTGGCAGAGCGGCGGGTGGGGAACTCGCTGGCAGAGCGGCGGGTGGGGAACTCGCTGGCAGAGCGGCGGGTGGGGAACTCGCTGGCAGAGCGGCGGGTGGGGAACTCGCTGGCAGAGCGGCGGGTGGGGTACTCGCTGGCAGAGCGGCGGGTGGGGAACTCGCTGGCAGAGCGGCGGGTGGGGAACACGCTGGCAGAGCGGCGGGTGGGGAACTCGCTGGCAGAGCGGCGGGTGGGGAACTCGCTGGCAGAGCGGCGGGTGGGGAACTCGCTGGCAGAGCGGCGGGTGGGGAACTCGCTGGCAGAGCGGCGAGTGGGGAACTCGCTGGCAGAGCGGCGGGTGGGGAACTCGCTGGCAGAGCGGCGGGTGGGGAACTCGCTGGCAGAGCGGCGGGTGGGGAACACACTGGCAGAGCGGTGGCAAACTGCCTGAAAAACACGCCGCAAATTAACTCAGAGATTTTTTGGGAGAATTTGTTTCCTTTGTTTCCTTATTTTACTCAGTGGAGACTCCCAATATTCTTATTAAACTATTGTTCACTGACAGCTTTCTGCCATTATTAATATTTAACGGAATTTATTTAAAATATTCAGAACAGTTGCTTTGTTACAGGGAATGGTGGAAAATATGAGATAGAATGACCCTGAGCCATCTCCATCACTAAGATTGCCTACTTCCATCTCCAGAGCATCACCTGACTTCACTCCTGCCTAATTTCAGCTGCTGCTGAAAGCTTGTTACCTCTCCACTGTTACCTCTCCACTGTTACCTCTCCACTTGCCTATTCCTGACTGGCTTTCCATATTATAAACTGGAGCTCCTCCAATTTGCAGTGGAAACTGAAGTTGGAAGCTGTATATGAAACATTCACAATGCAGACTGAGTGGACGTTATGTGACAATTCTTTGTAAAATAAAATGAGGATAAAAGGAAATAACTTGCATTTATTTGGCCCCTTTCACAACCTCAGGACATTGCAAAGTGTTTCATAACCAATTAAGTGCTTTTAGAAATGTTGCCACTGTTGTAATAAAAGGAGCTGGATAATAACGAGTAGCAAGGAGAATTAATGTTTGTGAATGTTGGAATTTGAGCTCCCGTGCACATTGACATAATCCAGAGTTGTCTCGGGCAGCCAGTGCAAAGAGGAAGTTTACAAAGACAGGAGGCAGCTGTTACCTTAAGTTTATGGAATAACTGACCCAAGCAGAACAGTCCTTGGCAAAGAGTTTCTATCTTTATCAGGATGCACCATGCTAATCCAGGACTGAAAACTCAGGACTGAGTACCCAGATGAATACACCGGGAATAATCGCAACAACTCTGTTATAGCCTGAGTAACAGAATCACAGTGACACCAGGAGCTACCACACGCCGATGCTGCATCTGCCGAGATTTCTCTCACTGTTCAATAAACTGATGTCTGCTTGAGAATGGCTCAACTCCCCAGTCTCCACCTCCCAGCCTCGACCAACCACAATGCAGCTCCACTGGCAGGATCTATCGCCAACCAGTCTATCTGGCCGGGAAACAGAGAGAGAAGAAGTGTGGGGAAGAGAGATGGAGATAGAGAGAGACAAGAGAGAGTTGGGGTAGGGAGGGAGAGTGGGGAATGGAGTGGGGGAGAGGGGAATGGAGTGGGGGAGAGGGGTAGGGAGGGGGGAGAGGGGGACGGAGTGGGGGAGAGGGGGATGGAGTGGCAGAAAGGGGGAGGGAGAGGGGGATGGAGTGGGGGAGAGGGGAGGGGAGTGGGGGAGAGGGGGACAGAGTGGGGGAGAGGGGAATGGAGTGGGGGAGCGGGGGAGAGGGGGAGGAAGTGGGGGAGAGGGAGGGAGAGGGGGAGGGAGAGGGGGAGGGAGAGGGGGATGGAGTGGGGGAGAGGGGAAGGGAGTGGGGGAGAGGGGAGGGAGAGGGGAAGGGAGTGGGGGAGAGGGGGATGGAGTGGGGGAGAGGGGAAGGCAGTGGCGGAGAGGGGAAGGGAGTGGGGGAGAGGGGGACGGAGTGGGGGAGAGGGGGACAGAGTGGGGGAGAGGGGAAGGGAGTGGGGGAGAGGGGAAGGGAGTGGGGGAGAGGGGGACGGAGTGGGGGAGAGGGGGACGAAGTGGGGGAGAGGGGGACGAAGTGGGGGAGAGGGGGACGGAGTGGGGGAGAGGGGGACGGAGTGGGGGAGAGGGGGACGGAGTGGGGGAGAGGGGGACGGAGTGGGGGAGAGGGGGACGGAGTGGGGGAGAGGGGGACGGAGTGGGGGAGAGGGGGACGGAGTGGGGGAGAGGGGTAGAGGAGTGGGGAAGAGGGGAACGGAGTGGGGGAGAGGGGAACGGACTGGGGGAGAGGGGGAGGGAGTGGGGAGAGGGGGAGGGAGTGGGGGAGAGGGGGAGGGAGTGGGGGAGAGGGGGAGGGAGTGGGGGAGAGGGGGACGGAGTGGGGGAGAGGGGGACGGAGTGGGGGAGAGGGGAATGGAGTGGGGGACAGGGGGAGGGAGTGGGGGAGAGGGGAATGGAGTGGGGGAGAGGGGAATGGAGTGGGGGAGAGGGAAATGGAGTGGGGGAGAGGGTGAGGGAGTGGGGGAGAGGGGGAGGGAGTGGGGGGGAGGGGGACGGAGTGGGGGAGAGGGGAATGGAGTGGGGGAGAGGGGAGGGAGTGGGGGAGAGGGGTAGGGTGTGGGGGAGAGGGGGACGGAGTGGGGGAGAGGGGAACGGAGTGGGGGAGAGGGGGAGGGAGTGGGGGAGAGGGGGACGGAGTGGGGGAGAGGGGGAGGGTGTGGGGAGAGGGGAATGGAGTGGGGGAGAGGGGAACGGAGTGGGGGAGAGGGGAATGGAGAGGGGAATGGAGTGGGGGAGAGGGGAATGGAGTGGGGGAGAGGGGGTGGGGGAGAGGGGGAGGGAGAGGGGGAGAGGGGAATGCAGTGGGGGAGAGGGGGAGGGAGTGGGGGAGAGGGGAACGGAGTGGGGGAGAGGAGGAGGGAGTGGGGGAGAGGGGGACGGAGTGGGGGAGAGGGGGACGGAGTGGGGGAGAGGGGAAGGGAGTGGGGGAGAGGGGGATGGAGTGGGGGAGAGGGGGAGGGAGTGGGGGAGAGGGGAAGGGAGTGGGGGAGAGGGGGATGGAGTGGGGGAGAGGGGAAGGGAGTGGGGGAGAGGGGGATGGAGTGGGGGAGAGGGGGAGGGAGTGGGGGAGAGGGGGAGGGAGTGGGGGAGAGGGGGAGGGAGTGGGAGAGAGGGGGAGGGAGTGGGGGAGAGGGGGACGGAGTGGGGTAGGGGGGGAGGGAGTGGGGGAAGAGGGGTTGGGAGTGGGGGAGAGGGGGACGGAGTGGGGGAGAGGGGTAGGGAGTGGGGGAGAGGGGGAGGGAGAGGGGGAGGGAGTGTGGGAGAGGGGGAGGGAGTGGGGGAGAGGGGGACGGAGTGGGGGAGAGGGGGAGGGAGTGGGGGAGAGGGGGACGGAGTGGGGGAGAGGGGGAGGGAGTGGGGGAGAGGGGGACAGAGTGGGGGAGAGGGGAACGGAGTGGGGGAGCGGGGGAGAGGGGGAGGAAGTGGGGGAGAGGGAGGGAGAGGGGGAGGGAGAGGGGGAGGGAGAGGGGGATGGAGTGGGGGAGAGGGGAAGGGAGTGGGGGAGAGGGGAGGGAGAGGGGAAGGGAGTGGGGGAGAGGGGGATGGAGTGGGGGAGAGGGGAAGGCAGTGGCGGAGAGGGGAAGGGAGTGGGGGAGAGGGGGACGGAGTGGGGGAGAGGGGGACAGAGTGGGGGAGAGGGGAAGGGAGTGGGGGAGAGGGGAAGGGAGTGGGGGAGAGGGGGACGGAGTGGGGGAGAGGGGGACGAAGTGGGGGAGAGGGGGACGAAGTGGGGGAGAGGGGGACGGAGTGGGGGAGAGGGGGACGGAGTGGGGGAGAGGGGGACGGAGTGGGGGAGAGGGGGACGGAGTGGGGGAGAGGGGGACGGAGTGGGGGAGAGGGGGACGGAGTGGGGGAGAGGGGGACGGAGTGGGGGAGAGGGGTAGAGGAGTGGGGAAGAGGGGAACGGAGTGGGGGAGAGGGGAACGGACTGGGGGAGAGGGGGAGGGAGTGGGGAGAGGGGGAGGGAGTGGGGGAGAGGGGGAGGGAGTGGGGGAGAGGGGGAGGGAGTGGGGGAGAGGGGGACGGAGTGGGGGAGAGGGGAATGGAGTGGGGGACAGGGGGAGGGAGTGGGGGAGAGGGGAATGGAGTGGGGGAGAGGGGAATGGAGTGGGGGAGAGGGAAATGGAGTGGGGGAGAGGGTGAGGGAGTGGGGGAGAGGGGGAGGGAGTGGGGGGGAGGGGGACGGAGTGGGGGAGAGGGGAATGGAGTGGGGGAGAGGGGAGGGAGTGGGGGAGAGGGGTAGGGTGTGGGGGAGAGGGGGACGGAGTGGGGGAGAGGGGAACGGAGTGGGGGAGAGGGGGAGGGAGTGGGGGAGAGGGGGACGGAGTGGGGGAGAGGGGGAGGGTGTGGGGAGAGGGGAATGGAGTGGGGGAGAGGGGAACGGAGTGGGGGAGAGGGGAATGGAGAGGGGAATGGAGTGGGGGAGAGGGGAATGGAGTGGGGGAGAGGGGGTGGGGGAGAGGGGGAGGGAGAGGGGGAGAGGGGAATGCAGTGGGGGAGAGGGGGAGGGAGTGGGGGAGAGGGGGAGGGAGTGGGGGAGAGGGGAACGGAGTGGGGGAGAGGAGGAGGGAGTGGGGGAGAGGGGGACGGAGTGGGGGAGAGGGGGACGGAGTGGGGGAGAGGGGAAGGGAGTGGGGGAGAGGGGGATGGAGTGGGGGAGAGGGGGAGGGAGTGGGGGAGAGGGGAAGGGAGTGGGGGAGAGGGGGATGGAGTG
This sequence comes from Scyliorhinus torazame, assembly GCF_047496885.1. Classification (NCBI taxonomy): domain Eukaryota; kingdom Metazoa; phylum Chordata; class Chondrichthyes; order Carcharhiniformes; family Scyliorhinidae; genus Scyliorhinus; species Scyliorhinus torazame. The sequence goes on from NC_092727.1 coordinate 131,681,125, forward strand.
GGAGAGAGGGGAAGGGAGTGGGGGAGAGGGGGATGGAGTGGGGGAGAGGGGGAGGGAGTGGGGGAGAGGGGGAGGGAGTGGGGGAGAGGGGGAGGGAGTGGGAGAGAGGGGGAGGGAGTGGGGGAGAGGGGGACGGAGTGGGGTAGAGGGGGAGGGAGTGGGGGAAGAGGGGTTGGGAGTGGGGGAGAGGGGGACGGAGTGGGGGAGAGGGGTAGGGAGTGGGGGAGAGGGGGAGGGAGAGGGGGAGGGAGTGTGGGAGAGGGGGAGGGAGTGGGGGAGAGGGGGACGGAGTGGGGGAGAGGGGGAGGGAGTGGGGGAGAGGGGGAGGGAGTGGGGGAGAGGGGGACGGAGTGGGGGAGAGGGGGAGAGAGTGGGGGAAGAGGGGTAGGGAGTGGGGGAGAGGGGGACGGAGTGGGGGAGAGGGGAAGGGAGTGGGGGAGAGGGGAATGGAGTGGGGGAGAGGAGGACAGAGTGGGGGAGAGGGGAACGGAGTGGGGGAGAGGGGGTGGGAGTGGGGGAGAGGGGGACGGAGAGTGGGAGGGAGTGGGGGAGAGGGGAATGGAGTGGGGGAGAGGGGGACGGAGTGGGGGAGAGGGGAAGGGAGTGGGGGAGAGGGGGAGGGAGTGGGGGAGAGGGGGAGGGAGTGGGGGAGAGGGGGAGGGAGTGGGGGAGAGGGGGAGGGAGTGGGGGGAGAGGGGTAGGATGTGGGGGAGAGGGGGGCGGAGTGGGGGAGAGGGGAATGGAGTGGGGGAGAGGGGGACGGAGTGGGGGAGAGGGGAATGGAGTGGGGGAGAGGAGGACAGAGTGGGGGAGAGGGGGACGGAGTGGGGAGAGGGGGGTGAGAGTGGGGTAGAGGGGGACGGAGTGGGGGAGAGGGGAATGGAGAGGGTGAGAGGGGGACGGAGTGGGGGAGAGGGGGACGGAGTGGGGGAGAGGGGAATGGAGTGGGGGAGAGGGGGACGGAGTGGGGGAGAGGGGGACGGAGTGGGGGAGAGGGGGACGGAGTGGGGTGAGGGGTAGGGAGTGGGGGAGAGGGGAATGGAGTGGGGGAGAGGAGGACAGAGTGGGGGAGAGGGGGACGGAGTGGGGGAGAGGGGGTGGGAGAGGGGGACGGAGTGGGGGAGAGGGGAATGGAGTGGGGGAGAGGGGGACGGAGTGGGGGAGAGGGGTAGGGAGTGGGGGAGAGGGGGACGGAGTGGGGGAGAGGGGAATGGAGTGGGGGAGAGGGGGACGGAGTGGGGGAGTGGGGAATGGAGTGGGGGAGAGGGGGACGGAGTGGGGTAGAGGGGGAGGGAGTGGGGGAGAGGGGGACGGAGAGGGGGAGGGAGTGGGGGAGAGGGGGAGGGAGTGGGGGAGAGGGAATGGAGAGGGGGAGGGAGAGGGGGAGGGAGTGGGGAGAGGGGTAGGGAGTGGGGGAGAGGGGGACGGAGTGGGGGAGAGGGGAATGGTGTGGGGGGAGGGGGAGGGAGTGGGGGAGAGGGGGAGGGAGTGGGGGAGAGGGGGACGGAGTGGGGGAGAGGGGAATGGAGTGGGGGAGGGGGAGGGAGTGGGGGAGAGGGGTAGGGAGTGGGGGAGTGGGGGGAGGGGAACGGAGTGGGGGGAGGGGGAGGGAGAGGGGGAGGGAGTGGGGGAGAGGTGGACGGAGAGGGGGAGGGAGTGGGGGTGGGGGAGGGAGTGGGGGAGAGGGGGACGGAGTGGGGGAGAGGGGAATGGAGTGGGGGAGGGGGAGGGAGTGGGGGAGAGAGGGATGGAGTGGGGGAGAGGGGGACGGAGTGGGGGAGAGGGGGACGGAGTGGGGGAGAGGGGGAGGGAGTGGGGGAGAGGGGATGGGAGTGGGTGAGAGGGGGAGGGAGTGGGGGAGAGGGGGAGGGAGTGGGGGAGAGGGGGAGGGAGTGGGGGAGGGGGAGGGAGTGGGGGAGAGGGGATGGGAGTGGGTGAGAGGGGGAGGGAGTGGGGGAGAGGGGAATGGAGTGGGGGAGGGGGAGGGAGTGGGGGAGAGAGGGATGGAGTGGGGGAGAGGGGGACGGAGTGGGGGAGAGGGGGACGGAGTGGGGGAGGGGGGAGGGAGTGGGTGAGAGGGGGAGGGAGTGGGGGAGAGGGGGAGGGAGTGGGGGAGAGGGGGAGGGAGTGGGGGAGAGGGGGACGGAGTGGGGGAGGGGGGAGGGAGTGGGTGAGAGGGGGAGGGAGTGGGGGGAGGGGGAGGGAGTGGGGGAGGGGGGAGGGAGTGGGTGAGAGGGGGAGGGAGTGGGGGAGAGGGAGAGGGGGAGGGAGTGGGGGAGAGGGGGAGGGAGTGGGGGAGAGGGGGAGGGAGTGGGGGAGAGGGGGACGGAGTGGGGGAGGGGGGAGGGAGTGGGTGAGAGGGGGAGGGAGTGGGGGGAGGGGGAGGGAGTGGGGGAGGGGGGAGGGAGTGGGTGAGAGGGGGAGGGAGAGGGGGAGGGAGTGGGGGAGAGGGGGAGGGAGTGGGGGGAGGGGGAGGGAGTGGGGGAGAGGGGGACGGAGTGGGGAGAGGGGGACGGAGTGGGGGAGAGGGGGAGGGAGTGGGGGAGAGGGGGAGGGAGTGGGGGAGAGGGGGACGAGTGGGGGAGGGGGGAGGGAGTGGGTGAGAGGGGGAGGGAGTGGGGGGAGGGGGAGGGAGTGGGGGAGGGGGGAGGGAGTGGGTGAGAGGGGGAGGGAGTGGGGGAGAGGGGGAGGGAGTGGGGGAGAGGGGGAGGGAGTGGGGGAGAGGGGGAGGGAGTGGGGGAGAGGGGGACGGAGTGGGGGAGGGGGGAGGGAGTGGGTGAGAGGGGGAGGGAGTGGGGGAGGGGGAGGGAGTGGGGGAGGGGGGAGGGAGTGGGTGAGAGGGGGAGGGAGTGGGGGAGAGGGGGAGGGAGTGGGGGAGAGGGGGAGGGAGTGGGGGGAGGGGGAGGGAGTGGGGGAGTAAGCAAGATTGGGCATTTCAGCAGCACCGGTTCTCCACAATCAGTGACCAGGGGAATTATGGGTTCAGCCAGTAGAGTTAAGACAAGAGATAAATTAAAAAACAAAAACTTTGAGGGCAGGGGTGGTAATGTAGGGTGGGCAATGTAGGGGTGGGCAATGTAGGGTGGGTAATGTAGGGTGGGCAATGTAGGGTGGGCAATGTAGGGTGGGTAATGTAGGGTGGGTAATGTAGGGTGGGTAATGTAGGGTGGGCAATGTAGGGGTGGGCAATGTAGGGTGGGTAATGTAGGGTGGGCAATGTAGGGTGGGCAATGTAGGGTGGGCAATGTAGGGTGGGTAATGTAGGGGTGGGCAATGTAGGGTGGGTAATGTAGGGGTGGCAATGTAGGGTGGGTAATGTAGGGTGGGCAATGTAGGGTGGGTAATGTAGGGTGGGTAATGTAGGGGTGGGCAATGTAGGGTGGGTAATGTAGGGTGGGTAATGTAGGGTGGGCAATGTAGGGTGGGTAATGTAGGGTGGGCAATGTAGGGTGGGTAATGTAGGGGTGGCAATGTAGGGTGGGTAATGTAGGGTGGGCAATGTAGGGTGGGTAATGTAGGGTGGGTAATGTAGGGGTGGGCAATGTAGGGTGGGTAATGTAGGGTGGGTAATGTAGGGTGGGCAATGTAGGGTGGGTAATGTAGGGAGGGTAATGTAGGGGTGGGTAATGTAGAGTGGGCAATGTAGGGTGGGCAATGTAGGGTGGGTAATGTAGGGGTGGGCAATGTAGGGTGGGTAATGTAGGGCGGGCAATGTAGGGTGGGCAATGTAGGGTGGGTAATGTAGGGGTGGGCAATGTAGGGTGGGTAATGTAGGGGTGGGCAATGTAGGGTGGGTAATGTAGGGCGGGCAATGTAGGTGTGGGCGATGTAGGGCGGGCAATGTAGGGTGGGTAATGTAGGGTGGGCAATGTAGGGTGGGTAATGTAGGGTGGGTAATGTAGGGTGGGTAATGTAGGGTGGGTAATGTAGGGCGGGCAATGTAGGGTGGGTAATGTAGGGTGGGTAATGTAGGGTGGGCAATGTAGGGTGGGTAATGTAGGGAGGGTAATGTAGGGGTGGGTAATGTAGGGTGGGCAATGTAGGGTGGGCAATGTAGGGGTGGGCAATGTAGGGTGGGCAATGTAGGGTGGGTAATGTAGGGGTGGGCAATGTAGGGTGGGTAATGTAGGGTGGATAATGTAGGGTGGGCAATGTAGGGGTGGCAATGTAGGGTGGGTAATGTAGGGTGGGCAATGTAGGGGTGGGCAATGTAGGGTGGGCAATGTAGGGTGGGTAATGTAGGGGTGGGCAATGTAGGGTGGACAATGTAGGGGTGGGCAATGTAGGGTGGGTAATGTAGGGGTGGGCAATGTAGGGTGGGCAATGTAGGGTGGGCAATGTAGGGTGGGCAATGTAGGGTGGGTAATGTGGGCACTGACGTCTGTCAGTAAGAGCTGCCTGAGGCATTGTAGAAACATATTGTGATGTCATTCAGCAGTGTAGCCCAGAACCCCAATTTACCAGCAGGAAAGGCTCGATGGATAGGCCACATCTGGAATAAAGAGGGTTGGTGATGAATGGTGAGACAGCAGATATTACATGAAGACTTTCTTTTGGAGGGTGAAATTGTTGTAGACAATTTGAGGCAGTGATTAGACATAAAAATTAGAGCTTCAGAATAATCCGGAAACAACGCCGCAACTCATTCCTCTAAAAAGAATGTTTTTTTTTTAATTTAGAAAACCCAACTCATTTTCTCCAATTAAGGGGCAACTTAGCGTGGCCAATCCACCTGCCCGGCACATCTTTGGGTTGTGGGGGTGAAACCCACGCAGACACGGGGAGAATGTGCAAACTCCACACGGACAGTGACCCGGGGCCGGGATCGAACCTGGGACCTCGGCGCGTGCTAACCACTGCGCCACCGTGCGGCCCGACTCATTCTGAACAGATTAACTAACATAACTAACATAACATAACGGTCAAAACACAGCAGTGTGGTTGTGTCTTCAGGTTTGAGATCACCTCAGTTTTTGGGCAGTCCACTGATGCATGAACTAACAAGCCCCTGTTATGTACATTGTTCAGCTGTTAGCTAGGATGGAACAAGCAGCCACTCACCTCCCAGGTTTGGACAGCTTATTAAATCCATATCAGAAACTTGAGCACATAATCCAGGCTGATGCTCTAGGTGCAGCACTGAGAGCGTTAAACTGAGACATCACCGACCCTCGCTGGATGTGAAAGGTCTCATGGACTTTTCCACATAGAGCATTGTGTCCTGGGGACAGTATTTATATAACATTATTGAAAAATCTGATCTGGTCATTAGTCACATTGCTTTTTGTGGGATTTTACTTGTGTGCAAATTAACTGCTGCATTTCCTGCATTATTACACTGATAGAGTTAACATTTCTATATTAATGCAAGTTCTTCCTTTTTATTGCAGTGAAGTTAAAATCAAATTGTTTGGAAGTTCTGGACTACAAGCCTCCTTGTCCACAATGTGAGTAGTGAGTGTTGGTGAGAAATGTCAATGCTATGACTGGTCCTGGGTTTGTAAAGAATGTTGATATTGTAACAAGCCTTGATGTTGTAATGACTCTGTGTTACAATATGTGTCAGTGTCATAACTAATGTTAACACATGTCAGTGCCACGCGTATCGGTGTAACGTATGTCAGTGTAACACATGTTGATGCAATGAATGTTTGTCTTCTAACAAGCATTGACATTTGAAAGTTTAAACTCTATTAATTCAGTGAGGTATATTAAGTTAGTTTTTGACTGCAAATAGTTTTTTGATAACTGTAAACAACCACTCAAATTCATGGAATCATAGAATTTACAGTACCGAAGGAGGCCATTCGGCCCATCGAGTCTGCACCGGCCCTTGGAAAGAGCACCTACTTAAACCCACGCCTCCACCCTATTCCTACAACCCAGTAACCCCAGCTAACCTTTTGGACACTAAGGGGCAATTTGGCGTGACCAATCCACCTAACCCGCACATCTTTGGACTGTCGGAGGAAACCGGAACACCCGGAGGAAACCCATGCAGACGCAAGGAGGAAGTGCACAGACAGTCAACCGAGGCCGGAATTGAACCCGGGACCCTGGCGCTGTAAGGCAGCAGTGCTAACCACTGCGCCATCGTGCCGCCTGGGTTCCTGGTGCTGTAAGGCAGCAGTGCTAACCACTGTGTCACCGCGCCGCCCGGGTTCCTGGCATTGTAAGGCAGCAGTGCTAACCACTGCGCCACCGTGCCGCCCGGGTTCCTGGCATTGTAAGGCAGCAGTGCTAACCACTGCGCCACCGTGCCGCCCGGGTTCCTGGCGCTGTTAAGCAGCAGTGCTAACCACTGCGCCACCCGGGTTTCCCACATTACAGCAATGACCACACGTCGGAAACACCTCACTGGCTGTAAAGTGCTTTGAGGCACCCTGCCAATGTGAAAGGTGCTCCAGATTGCAAGTGTTTTGTCAAATTGGAAGCATTGGCTGACACCCCGGACCCAGAAACATTGAAATATAGAAATAGCAGCAGGACAGGCTGTTTGGCCCTTTGAGCCCGCTCTACCATTCATTATGATCATCCAGCTCAGTAGCCTAATCCTGCCTTTCCCCACATATCCTTTGATCCCCTTCACCCTAAGTGCTGTATCTAACTGCTTCTTGAAAACAGTGTTTTAGCCTCAGCTGCTTTCTGTGGTAACAAATTCCACTGACTCCCCCCTCTCTGGGTGAAGAAGGCGTATGGGCTGCGTTGTGAGTTTGCTAGTTTTGTTTCACCCCAGCAGGTTCATGCACATTCTGTTAGAATTCTTTTATTACACTCCTGTATTATCTTAATATGCTTCGGAGTGTAATATGTGTTACTCAAACCTTGGTTACTGATGAGGTCTTCTGAATCTCGATGAAGAAGACTCGAACTCGTCCAGTGGTAACAAAAGGTTTATTGAGTAACTATAACAATAATTGTGTGAGTTCTTTACTTTAACATTGACACTAGTGATAAGGTTAACAAGATCTAACTGCAGTAACTGACTCCACTAACTATCTGAGCTAATCTGATGCTCCTGTCCTGGTCACAGTCCATCCAAAAGAGAGCGAGACCCAGCGGCGGGATTCTCCGATATTGAGGCAGGGTGTCCGCGCCGTCGTGAACCCCGTCGCATTTCACGATGGGGCGAAACGGCCGTGGGCACGATCGATTCAGGCCCCGAAAAGGGGCCAGCAGCAGGGCCGCGGGAAACGCGGTGGGCGTGGTGCCAGAGTGATCTCGAGACGCTGCTGGACGCTGTAGAAGAGCGCAGGGCCATCTTGTGCCCAAGACGTGAAGCGCGGCTGGTGTGAAGTGGGCATCACCGGCAGCGCAGTGGGGCACTTCCCCCGCTCTGGAGACCAGCGGCGAAAGAAGCACCATGACCGCACGAGGGCTGCCAGGGTAAGTACCCCGAGAGTTCCCCCGGGCCCCCCCCCCCCCCGTCCACCATGTCTTGCGGGACCCGTCCGTCCGTCCACGCAGGAGGGGGCGGGGTACCATACACCATATTGTACCCGACCCACATGGGCAACACAACCCCCTTGAGAGCTGCCATGGCATGGTGCCCAGTGTCCCCCACCCAGTCATAATGTTGCCAACATCTGCGCGTCTTGATGCTGACCGCCTAAATCTGCTGCCCCCTCCCCCCCCCCGCCCCGCAGGATAAGACTGCTCACAACCAATGTGAGCGTACAAGAACTGGAGGGGGATCACCTGTGCTGCACCCCCTCACCGTCCATGAGCAGAGGGCTCTGGACCTCGCTGGGAGAGCAGCCACCCGGAGGCAGAGCCATGCCAGATCGGAGGTGCAGGACCAAGTGAGACTCCCCTGCCTGGCTACAACCCCTCACCCCGTCAGCTCCCCCCCCCTCACACTGCACCCCATACCACTGCCCCCAAGCATCCCCCCTTTCAACCCACCCCGTGACACATACCCCTTCACCCTCTAACCCCTCCCGACACTCCTCCCCCTCACACTGCCCCCTCCACCCCCTCACACCCGACTCCGTGTGTCTAACGATACATGCCTCATTGTCTTTGTGATGAGTGATATCTGAACACACATACCTTGAATGCAGAGGCCCCTTTAAGACTGGGTTTGGAACCCTGGGGACTCCGCCTCCGGCTCCGCCCCCAGGGAACTGTATATAAGGTTACGTTCAGTGGGCAGCGTGCAGTGAGCACACTTCTCGGCAGCTGTCTGGTTCTCTGGTAATTAAAGCCTTTAAATTATCAATCTTCTCTCCTGAGCCGTAATTGAGGGTATCTCAGTCTTCCCCAGGGCCAGGAGCCAATCGTCCAGGGACATCTCGGACAAGACCCCGCCGTCCAACTGCAAGCTTATCCGCCCCCACGGACGCACGGCAGAGGGGGGAAGGAAGACGGACAGGAGGGCCCTCCCCTGAGGCGGTGGCACTGGAGGGGGACGCACAGCCACGACACGGACGAACACAGGACGGACAGTCAGGATACTGATGGCCGTGAGCCGGATGAGGCGAGGGCTGTGAGCCAGGACAGTGGCGGAGAGAGGACAGGGACTCTGGCCAGTGACGCACAGAGGACGGACAGACAGTCGACGGACACACCGGACATGGCACCAAACCTGGGTCGCGGACTAGTTGCATCGGTCCAAGGATCAACACAGGAGACCGCACACCTGGGGACAGATGAGGAGCTCGAGTTTGGGTCACTTCTGTCACCCACAACATCCACCATCGCAGATTCACTCACCTCGGTTGGGCACATTAGTGATGAGGCTTCGGGGACACTGACTGGTGCGCAGCACACAGTCGACCCGGTGCAGCAGGTGGAGGTCGGAGCAGCCGAGGGGCTGGACGGTCGGAGGGCAGCCCAGGCCCAGCACCCAGACGGTTCCCGGGTTCCTGGACTTACTACACCCACCCACAGACCCGATGCACTTGGAAACCTAGGGAGTGGACAACAGGATGACGGTCGCCTTCCAGCATCTGCAGAGGCAGTTGGAGGAGTCCATCCGCGTCCAGGAGCAGGGAGTGGTGCTGGTCATGTTTGCCACCCAGGCCGACACCGCACGGTTGGCGTCCGCGGTGGAGGCAATGGGGGCAACGGTTTCGGCCATGGGTCAGGCTCTGCAAGGCGTGGGGCTTGATGTGCACACGTCATGCGTGGCCCACGACAGGGCTGCCCTCTCACAGGCAGCCATGCACCAGAGCTAGCTGGACATTGCCGCCGCACTCTGGGATCTGGCCCAGTCTCAGCAGGCCATGGACCAGTCCCAGCAGGCCATAGCCTAGTCTCTGCAGGCCATGGCCCAGTCCCAGCAGGCCATGGCCCAGTCCCAGCAGGCCATGGCCCAGTCTCTGCAGGCCATGGCCCAGTCTCAGCAGGCCATGGCCCAGTCCCAGCAGGCCATGGCCCAGTCTCAGCAGGCCATGGCCCAGTCTCAGCAGGCCATGGCCCAGTCTCTGCAGGCCATGGCCCAGTCCCAGCAGGCCATGGCCCAGTCTCAGCAGGCCATGGCCCAGTCCCAGCAGGCCATGGCCCAGTCCCAGCAGGCCATGGCCCAGTCCCAGCAGGCCATGGCACAGTCCCAGCAGGCCATGGCCCAGTCTCAGCAGGCCATGGCCCAGTCTCAGCAGGCCATGGCCCAGTCTCTGCAGGCCATGGCCCAGTCCCAGCAGGCCATGGCCCAGTCTCAGCAGGCCATGGCCCAGTCCCAGCAGGCCATCGCTAAGAGCATCGGCGGCCTTGCCCACGTGTTGGATGGCGTCGCAGAATCCCAGCGGGAGGTTGAGCGGTCCTGGACAGGGATGGCACACTCCCTGAGCTCCATCGCCGGGAAGATTCAGATCCTGGTCGGTTCCACAGCGGGCCTCCAGGACTGGCAGCGCCAGGTGTCGGTGGTGCCACGGCGCATGTCTTCACGGGCACCACTATCCCACAGTGAGGCCCGGGCTCCCCGAGGGAGGAGGAGGTTCTGGTGCCCGTCCCGGTTACACCAGCAAGGGAGGTCCTGGAGCACTCGGACTCCCCCCGTTCCATCCCTGGTGCATCTGGTGGGCAGCGGGCAGTGCAGGGTGGCACCACGCCATCCAGCACGCCCGCCGAGCAGCCTGGCCCATCCAAGCCGGGCCGCCCCAGCAAGCGCGCGCCGACGGGGAACAACGTGGCAGGGCAGGAGTCTCAGCAGTCCCCACTCCTGCTGTACCGCCTGGGGAAACACCAAGGCGGAGTGGTAGGGCCCATAAGGCCAAGAAGTTAGACACGTAGTAAGTTGGCACGGGTGCAGGGCACAGCTTAGTTGTAGGGCTAGGGCACTTGTATGTGAATGTCACGATTAAAGTCACTATTACACCAAACCTAGATGCGTCTGTGCTATGTCCAGTGCCTGAGGGGTCGTGAAGGGGACCGAGTGACGCTGAGGGTCGAAGTTCTGTACAACGGTGAGGCCGGGTGTGTGTTTCTCCCCCCCCACCCCCCCCCCCCCCCCAAACACCCCGTCGCCCTCAGCTCACCAACGCCAGCTGCCCCACATGGTCATGTGGTGGAGTGTCCGTGACGCATACAGGGACCACCGAAGTGGAGGGTTCAGATATGGCCATGAGTCAGACATTGTCTAGCGATCCGGAGCTCACAGCTCATCGCAGAGCGGGTTGTCATCATTCAACATGGCACTGATCACACCCGCTAGCACAAGCAACTGTGTTAAAACATTCACGATGTGCCGTAGGTGTAAGGTGCTGTGAAAGTGGTGGTGTGGGCGGTAGGGATGTGCGATGGTGCGGGAAGTGGGGGGTGCTGGGTGGTGCGGTTGTGCGCGATCCGTGGTGCAAGTGCCTTGCTCAGCGATGCCCTCCCCCTAGTTAGTGAAACATGCGGCGATCAACGCCTCGCGTGCTCGCTCTCCTAGCCGGTGTCGTCGTGCGGCATCCCGGCCATATCCCGCACCCAGGTCGTATCTGTGCTCACCCCCCCTCCCCCTTCCCCATCCTCCTACTCCTCCTCCTCATGTGCAGAGGCATCGCCCTCATCGGGCTCCCCCTGTGCATCCTCCTCCAGGACATCGCCCCTCTGTTGGGCAATGTTGTGCAACACACAGCAGACCACAACTATGTGCCCGCCCCTGTCGGGGTGGTACTGCAGGGCCCCTGCAGAGCGGTCCAGGCACCGGACTCTCATCTTCAGGAGGCCAAAGCACCTCTCCACAACACCCCTGGTTGCTGCATGGGCCTCATTATAGCGGGTCTCTGCGTTGGTCTGTGGCCTCCGGATAGGCGTCATCAGCAACGGGTAACCCCTGTCGCCCAGCAACCAGCCCCTCAGCCGGGGGGGGTGTCCCTCGAAAATAGCGGGGATGAAAGAATGAGCCAGTATGAAAGCATCATGCACGCTGCCAGGGTATTGGGCGCACACGTGCATAATCTTCATGCGATGGTCGCAGACCACCTGAATGTTCATCGAGTAGTTCCCCTTCCTGTTCAGGAAAACGTCCCTGTTATCCGAGGGTGGACGCATGCCGCCGTGCACCCCATCAATCACCCCCTGAAGCAACGGCATCCCGGCCACGGAGGACAATCCCGCTGCCCGGTCAGCCTGGTGTGCGCGGTCCACCTGGAAATTTATGTATCTGTTGGCAATGTCACACAGGGCGCGGTGACGGCCCGGGTGCACCGGTGCACCGCTGCCTGCGAGATTCCAGACAGGTCCCCGCTCGGCGCCTGGAAGGACCCCATGGCGAAGAAATTGAGGGCAACCGTGACCTTCACGGTCACCGGGATAGCATGTCCTCCCCCCGTTCCACGTGGTGCCAGATGCGCCATGAGGTGGCATCTATGTGCCCCGGTCTCCCGACTCAATCGGAGTCTCCTCCTGCATGCCGTATCCGGAAGCTCCTGGAACGACATGCGGTCCCGGTACACTCGAGGCCGCATGGGGCGCCTCCGGTGCCTTGGCACCACCACCTGCTCCTGCCCCTCCCCCTGCGCCCCATCAGGATCCAAATCCTCGTCCTCCGCATGCCCGACGATGTGGTGGTCATTGTCACCCTCCGCCTCCTCTTGCACCTGTCGGGCGGGAGGGCCTGCAGCCTGAGCGGGTGGCACGGGGCCCTCTGCAGCCGGTCCCTCAGCTGCACCCGCTGCTCCAGCAGCTGCTCTGAGCCGCCTGCATCGGCGGCACCGAATGGCTACCAGCAGGGCAGCAGCTCCCGCCACGGCGGCAAACACAGCTGGCTGGTGCGCAAACAAGACGAACTACACGAAGGTGGGGGGTGGGGTTTGGGAAGGAGAGACAACAACATGTTTAACGATGGCACTTTGACACCTCGACAGCCAGGGCCCATGGGATACATGGGGGCCCCGGCTGCCTGGTTTCGCTTCAGACACACATCCAACCCTCGCCCTGCCCACCGCCCACTTCACCCCGTCCCTCCTCATTGCGGCACCACTGGCCTCAGCCCATCACCATGACCTGCACTTGGAAGCTTGTCTTCGCCACCGTCCTGCTATGGCAGGCAGGCTGGCATGTCGCTCCCGCAGGTAACCTTGCCCCCCCCAGCATGGCGGCATCATTTCCTCCACCCCCTCCTCATTCCTCCCCCCATCCTTTCCCCACCCCCTCCTCCTTTCCCCACCCCCTCTCCTTACCCCACCCCCTCCTCATTCCTCCAGCCCCTCCTCCTTTCCCCTCCCCCTCCTCCTTCCTCCATCCCCTCCTCATTCCTCCAGCCCCTCCTCCATTCCCTGCCATAATATACACATGTATATGATGGTGCAGAGACACACACTGACTGACACACTGCAAGACCAATCAACACACACAATATAGCAGCCATTCACCAGTTAGGGCACGGTCACTATAAAGACCGAGGGCACTAGTTTTCCCGCTCATTCGGGATGCAGCCTCTGAGACAGACAGAGCCCGCAGTCAGTAGCACAAACATCCACCATGTGCCAGCAGTATAGGCTGGTCAGGTTAGGCATAGGTCTTCAGTCAATCTAACATAGTGTCGACCCACAGTGCAAGTATGTTTAACAGCTCTTAGTTAAATAAAATAGAGTTGTACTATTACAAATGTTGGTAGCCTGTCTATGTTACTCCTAAGGTAACCGCAGTCTCCACAGATCCAGAGTACCCAACACATCATTCCCCACCCCCTCCTCCTTTCCCCACCCCCTCCTCCTCCCTCCTCCCTCCTCCCCCCCCCCCCCCAGCATTGCGGCATCCTTCTCCGAGAACCCTCCCCCCGCCCCCAGCATTGCGGCATCCTTCTCCGAGAACCCTCCCCCCGCCCCCAGCACCGGCCGTGGACGCCACTTCTTGCTGCCTACGGTGAGGCCGGCCACTCCCCTCCTTCCTCCACATCGTCAGCAGCATGACTGGCCGACAAGTTTATTGAGCAGGGGAGAACGGCGACAGCATGACCTGTGGTCACGCCATCGGGACTTCGGCCCATATGGGCCGCTGAATAGTGGGGGTTCCGGAGAATCGCCGTACTTAGTACCTCGGGCGATTCTCCGGCAGGCGTGGCGCCAACCTCGATGACGCCATTCTCGCCGGTTGGGAGAATGGCGGAACGGCGTTAGACCGGCGCCGCGGGAAACATTGGCGCAAACGGCGATTCTCCCATCAGGGACAATCCCGCCCAATATGTGGTCTCTTTAATACCCCTGTTGGTCCCGCCCTCCGGTGATCATGTGGTGCTACTGATTACACATTAACCCCTTGTGTACATGCACAGACAGAGATCACTACAAGAATCTTAGATTTTAAACTGATAACTGCGTTCAGTAAATGTATAACAAAGCTTGACTTGTGCAGGTGTGAAAAAGCTTGAGGAGCCAGTTTTTCATGTGCGATCAGTGTCAGATCTTTGCAGATAAACTTGTTTTGTGTGAAATCACACTAACAGAATCAGAATGAGCTGAGAAAAATGTAAACAAGCAGAATCTAGGCTGGTGGGTGTGAGTGTCAGAAAGCTGCAGCCAGTCTATGCTGCTGACTTTACAGAATTCCCGTTTAGACGTTGCTCCTCAAGCCACAGGTTATGTTTAGAGTCAGCTCCTCAGTCTCTTGGCCATTCCTCAGATATAATTTCAGCGTTATATCATTGAATCACTCACCTCAAACATCCATTACGGACAAAGCACTGTCTTGCAGGCAGTCACTCTCCCATCTCCATTCAGTAGCCTAGGTTGCTGAGCAATGGTATGTCCGTGCAATTTAAAGAACGACTTGCATTTATGTAGTTGTGGGACCAAAGTGCGTCCCAAAGCACTTTACAGTCAGTGAAATTAAAGCAAAATACTGCAGATGCTGGAAATCTGAAATAAAAACAGGAAATGTTGGATAAACTCAGCAGGTTCGGTAGGATGTGCGGAGAGAGGTACACAGTTAACGTTCCAGATCCAAATGAACTTTTCTTCAGTTATTCGGACTCGAAACTTTAACTCTGGGCGCGAACCAGTGGGCCTGCTGCGGTGGAAAAGCAGCTCGCTACGGCGCAGCGTGCACGATGAAAGCTTGGAGAACCCGCTCCTGGGATCTACCCAACTCGCAACACCTCACGAGATTCAGCGCGATCTTGCGATGTAAATCCCGTCCACAAAGGACGGGATCACTTTTTCCCAAATCTGCATATCAGAACGCATTCACCCTCCGCAGGGCCTCAGCCCACGTCCCGGCCTCCACCTCCCCTCCCAGCTCCTCCTCCCACTTGCGCTTTATATCCCCCACCAGGGTGCCCTCCCCAGCTCCTCGTAGACCTCGGGCACCTTCCCCATCCTATCTCGTCCTTCGACAATACCTTATCCTGCAACCCCAAGGAAGGTAACCCAGGAAAGGACGGCACCACTGCCTCACGAAATCCCAAACCGGCAGGTACCTAAAACCATTCCCCCTCGGCAGCTCATACTCTGCCTCCAGCTCCTTCCATTTTGCGAAACTTCCCCTGATCAACAGGTCTCCAAATCGCAGAAACCTTGCCAGCCCCCATCCCCGAAACCTCGTACCCAGCTCCCCTCTCCCCCCATCCCCGAAACCTCGTATCCAGCCCCCCTCTTCCCCCCCATCCCCGAAACCTCGTATCCAGCCCCCCTCTCCCCCCATCCCCGAAACCTCGTATCCAGCCCCCCCTCCCCCATCCCCGAAACCTCGTATTCAGCCCCCCTCTCCCCCCATCCCCGAAACCTCGTATCCAGCCCCCCCTCTCCCCCCATCCCCGAAACCTCGTATCCAGCCCCCCCTCTCACCCCACCATCCCGAAACCTCGTATCCAGCCCCCCCTCTCCCCATCCCCGAAACCTCGTATCCAGCCCCCCCTCTCCCCATCCCCGAAACCTCGTATCCAGCCCCCCCAACCCCCATCCCCGAAACCTCGTATCCAGCCCCTCCTATCCCCCCCACCACCCCATCCCAGAAACCTCGTAACCAGCCCCCCCATCCCCGAAACCTCGTATCCAGCCCCTCTCTCCCCCCACCCCTACACCATCTCTGAAACCTCGTAACCAGCCCCCTCCATCACCGAAACCTCGTATCCAGCCCCCCTCTCCCCCCACACCCCCACCATCCCCAAAACCTCGTATCCAGTCCCCCCATCCCCGAAACCTTGTATCCAGCCCCCCCTCTCCCCCCACCCCCATCCCGAAACCTCGTATCCAGTCCCCCCATCCCCGAAACCTTGTATCCAGCCCCCCCTCTCCCCCCACCCCCATCCCCGAAACCTCGTATCCAGCCCCACCATCCCCGAAACCTCATATCCAGTCCGCCTCTCCCCCCACCATCCTGAAACCTCGTATCCAGCCCCCCCTCTCCCCCACCATCCTGAAACCTCGTATCCAGCCCCCCCTCTCCCTCCCATCCACGAAACCTCGTATCCAGCCCCCCTCTCCCCCTATCCCCGAAACTTCATATCCAGCCCCCCCTCTCCCCCATCCCCGAAACCTTGTATCCAGTCCCCCTCTCCCCCCACCATCCTGAAACCTCGTATCCAGCCCCCCCTCTCACCCCCATCCCCGAAACCTTGTATCCAGCCCCCCTCTCCCCCCACCATCCTGAAACCTCGTATCCAGCCCCCCCTCTCCCCCTCATCCCCGAAACCCCGTATCCAGCCCCCCTCTCCCCCTATCCCCGAAACCTCGTATCCAGCCCCCCCTCTCCCCATCACTGAAACCTCGTATCCAGTCCCCCTCTCCCCCCACCATCCTGAAACCTCGTATCCAGCCCCCCCTCTCCCCATCCCCGAAACCTCGTATCCAGCCCCCCCAACCCCCATCCCCGAAACCTCGTATCCAGCCCCTCCTATCCCCCCCACCACCCCATCCCAGAAACCTCGTAACCAGCCCCCCCATCCCCGAAACCTCGTATCCAGCCCCTCTCTCCCCCCACCCCTACACCATCTCTGAAACCTCGTAACCAGCCCCCTCCATCACCGAAACCTCGTATCCAGCCCCCCTCTCCCCCCACACCCCCACCATCCCCAAAACCTCGTATCCTGTCCCCCCATCCCCGAAACCTTGTATCCAGCCCCCCCTCTCCCCCCACCCCCATCCCGAAACCTCGTATCCAGTCCCCCCATCCCCGAAACCTTGTATCCAGACCCCCCTCTCCCCCCACCCCCATCCCCGAAACCTCGTATCCAGCCCCACCATCCCCGAAACCTCATATCCAGTCCGCCTCTCCCCCCACCATCCTGAAACCTCGTATCCAGCCCCCCCTCTCACCCCCATCCCCTAAACCTTGTATCCAGCCCCCCCTCTCCCCCATCCCCGAAACCTCGTATCCAGCCCCTCTCTCCCCCCACCCCTACACCATCTCTGAAACCTCGTAACCAGCCCCCTCCATCACCGAAACCTCGTATCCAGCCCCCCTCTCCCCCCACACCCCCACCATCCCCAAAACCTCGTATCCAGTCCCCCCATCCCCGAAACCTTGTATCCAGCCCCCCCTCTCCCCCCACCCCCATCCCGAAACCTCGTATCCAGTCCCCCCATCCCCGAAACCTTGTATCCAGCCCCCCCTCTCCCCCCACCCCCATCCCCGAAACCTCGTATCCAGCCCCACCATCCCCGAAACCTCATATCCAGTCCGCCTCTCCCCCCACCATCCTGAAACCTCGTATCCAGCCCCCCCTCTCACCCCCATCCCCGAAACCTTGTATCCAGCCCCCCCTCTCCCCCATCCCCGAAACCTCGTATCCAGCCCCCCTCTCCCCCCACCATCCTGAAACCTCGTATCCAGCCCCCCCTCTCCCCCTCATCCCCGAAACCCCGTATCCAGCCCCCCTCTCCCCCATCCCCGAAACCTCGTATCCAGTCCGCCTCTCCCCCCACCATCCTGAAACCTCGTATCCAGCCCCCCCTCTCACCCCCATCCCCGAAACCTTGTATCCAGCCCCCCCTCTCCCCCATCCCCGAAACCTCGTATCCAGCCCCCCTCTCCCCCCACCATCCTGAAACCTCGTATCCAGCCCCCCCTCTCCCCCTCATCCCCGAAACCCCGTATCCAGCCCCCCTCTCCCCCTATCCCCGAAACCTCGTATCCAGCCCCCCCTCTCCCCCATCCCTGAAACCTCGTATCCAGTCCCCCTCTCCCCCCACCATCCTGAAACCTCGTATCCAGCCCCCCTCTCCCCATCCCCGAAACCTCGTATCCAGCCCCCCCAACCCCCATCCCCGAAACCTCGTATCCAGCCCCTCCTATCCCCCCCTCCACCCCATCCCAGAAACCTCGTAACCAGCCCCCCCATCCCCGAAACCTCGTATCCAGCCCCTCTCTCCCCCCACCCCTACACCATCTCTGAAACCTCGTAACCAGCCCCCTCCATCACCGAAACCTCGTATCCAGCCCCCCCCATCCCCGAAACCTCGTATCCAGCCCCCCTCTCCCCCCACACCCCCACCATCCCCAAAACCTCGTATCCAGCCCCCCCTCTCCTTCCACCCCCCATCCCAAAACCTCGTATCCAGTCCCCCCATCCCCGAAACCTTGTATCCAGCCCCCCCTCTCCCCCCACCCCCATCCCGAAACCTCGTATCCAGTCCCCCCATCCCCGAAACCTTGTATCCAGCCCCCCCTCTCCCCCCACCCCCATCCCCGAAACCTCGTATCCAGCCCCACCATCCCCGAAACCTCATATCCAGTCCGCCTCTCCCCCCACCATCCTGAAACCTCGTATCCAGCCCCCCCTCTCACCCCCATCCCCGAAACCTTGTATCCAGCCCCCCCTCTCCCCCATCCCCGAAACCTCGTATCCAGCCCCCCTCTCCCCCCACCATCCTGAAACCTCGTATCCAGCCCCCCCTCTCCCCCTCATCCCCGAAACCCCGTATCCAGCCCCCCTCTCCCCCATCCCCGAAACCTCGTATCCAGTCCGCCTCTCCCCCCACCATCCTGAAACCTCGTATCCAGCCCCCCCTCTCACCCCCATCCCCGAAACCTTGTATCCAGCCCCCCCTCTCCCCCATCCCCGAAACCTCGTATCCAGCCCCCCTCTCCCCCCACCATCCTGAAACCTCGTATCCAGCCCCCCCTCTCCCCCTCATCCCCGAAACCCCGTATCCAGCCCCCCTCTCCCCCTATCCCCGAAACCTCGTATCCAGCCCCCCCTCTCCCCATCCCTGAAACCTCGTATCCAGTCCCCCTCTCCCCCCACCATCCTGAAACCTCGTATCCAGCCCCCCCTCTCCCCATCCCCGAAACCTCGTATCCAGCCCCCCCAACCCCCATCCCCGAAACCTCGTATCCAGCCCCTCCTATCCCCCCCACCACCCCATCCCAGAAACCTCGTATCCAGCCCCCCCATCCCCGAAACCTCGTATCCAGCCCCCCTCTCCCCCCACCCCCCCACCATCCCTGAAACCTCGTAACCAGCCCCCTCCATCACCGAAACCTCGTATCCAGCCCCCCCAGTCCCCGAAACCTCGTATCCAGCCCCCCTCTCCCCCCACACCCCCACCATCCCCAAAACCTCGTATCCAGCCCCCCCTCTCCCTCCACCCCCCATCCCAAAACCTCGTATCCAGTCCCCCCATCCCCGAAACCTTGTATCCAGCCCCCCCTCTCCCCCCACCCCCATCCCGAAACCTCGTATCCAGCCCCCCCATCCCCGAAACCTCGTATCCAGCCCCCCCCTCTCCCCCCACCCCCATCCCGAAACCTCGTATCCAGCTCCCCCATCCCCGAAACCTCGTATCCAGCCCCCCCATCCCCGAAACCTCGTATCCAGCCCCCCCCTCTCCCCCCACCCCCATCCCGAAACCTCGTATCCAGCCCCACCATCCCCGAAACCTCATATCCAGTCCTCCCCACCCCCCATCCCCGAAACCTCGTATCCAGCCCCCCCTCTCCCCTCACCCCTCTATCCCCGGAATCTCGTATCCAGCCCCCCCTCTCCCCCCACCCCCCACCCCGGAATCTCGATCCAGCCCCCCCCCGTCCCCGAAACCTTGTATCCAGCCCCCTGCCCCCGCCATCCCCGAAACCTTGTATCCAGCTCCCCCTACCCCCCCAACCCCGAAACCTCGTATCCAGCCCCCCGTCCCCGAAACCTCGTATCCAGCCCCCCCCGTTCCCGAAACCTCGTATCCAGGCCCCCCCATCCCCGAAACCTTGTAACCAGCCCCCGCCCCCCCCATCCCCGAAACCTTGTATCCAGCCCCCGCCCCCACCATCCCCGTAACCTTGTATCCAGCCCGCCCCTCTCTCCCACCCCCCCAACCCCGAAACCTCCTATTCAGCCCCCCCCCATCCTCGTATCCAGCCCCCCCTCTCCCCCATCCCCCGAAACCTCGTATCACAGTCAGTGAAATAGGTGTCACTTAGGCCCCCCCCCCCCCCCGCCCAGGAGGCGGGGTATAAATATGCGTGGCCTCCAGCTCGCAGCCATTTCGTCAGCTGCTGTGGGAGGCCACACTTCAGATACTAATAAAGTCTCAGTTTGAATTTAACTTCGTCTCCAGTCAAATTGATCGTGCCTCACCCCCCACCTAACGACAGGTCCATATTGGACCCAGCGCACAACGCGTTCCCACCACCACCCACTGAAAGACCCAACCAGCAGATGTGTTACATGCTGGGCCCCAGCGTAATACCACGTTAACAACGCAATCGCGGCGGGAGCAGGTTTCACATCCACTCCCATCTGCCCTGACCTCAGACGTGCCGTGACTTGAAACAAAACCCCAAATGGTGCCATGTCTAAGGTCAGCTCCGTTGACTTGGAGCTAGCAGAGGGGCCTGGCTGTTCTGAGTCACAGAGAAGCTAGGGATAAGTGAACACATTAGCTGTGTTTCAGTCTTTCAGTTCCCTGTCTTCAGAATATGCTGAGGTCACACACCTTTCACTGATGCATTTTGAGTGCATTGGTGATTCTCTATTTTGCTGCAGTCACCTTCACTGAGCAGAGACGTGTCCGTCTGCTGTGTGATTAAAATGAGGGTGAAAATCACCTCCATTCTTTTGACACTTGGCAGGATTATAGATTTTGGACGCGCTAGGAGATAAAGGAATAATCATAAAACAGCATATTGTTATCTCCAGAACTTTACTTCATCTCCTCACAACGTAACCCATTCCCAGTGCCCTCCAGCCGGGCCCAGTGCCCTCCAGCCGGGCCCAGTGCCCTCCAGCCGGGCCCAGTGCCCTCCAGCCGGGCCCAGTGCCCTCCAGCCAGGCCCAGTGCCCCCAGCCGGGCCCAGTGCCCTCCAGCCGGGCCCGATGCCCTCCAGCCAGGCCCGATGCCCTCCAGCCGGGCCCAGTGCCCTCCAGCCGGGCCCAGTGCCCTCCAGCCAGGCCCGATGCCCTCCAGCCGGGCCCAGTGCCCTCCAGCCGGGCCCAGTGCCCTCCAGCCAGGCCCGATGCCCTCCAGCCGGGCCCAGTGACCTCCAGCCGGGCCCAGCGCCCTCCAGCCAGGCCCGATGCCCTCCAGCCGGGCCCAGTGACCTCCAGCCGGGCCCGATGCCCTCCAGCCAGGCCCAGTGACCTCCAGCCGGGCCCAGCGCCCTCCAGCCGGCCCGATGCCCTCCAGCCGGGCCCAGTGACCTCCAGCCGGGCCCAGTGCCCTCCAGCCAGGCCCGATGCCCTCCAGCCGGGCCCAGTGACCTCCAGCCGGGCCCAGTGCCCTCCAGCGGGGCCCGATGCCCTCCAGCCAGGCCCAGTGACCTCCAGCCGGGCCCAGTGCCCTCCAGCGGGGCCCGATGCCCTCCAGCCGGGCCCAGTGACCTCCAGCCGGGCCCAGTGCCCTCCAGCGGGGCCCGATGCCCTCCAGCCGGGCCCAGTGCCCTCCAGCCAGGCCCGATGCTCTCCAGCCGGGCCCTGTGACCTCCAGCCGGGCCCAGTGACCTCCAGCCGGGCCCAGTGACCTCCAGCCAGGCCCAGTGCCCTCCAGCCAGGCCCGATGCCCTCCAGCCGGGCCCAGTGCCCTCCAGCCGGGCCCAGTGACCTCCAGCCGGGCCCAGTGACCTCCAGCCGGGCCCAGTGACCTCCAGCCGGGCCCAGTGCCCTCCAGCCGGGCCCGATGCCCTCCAGCCGGGCCCAGTGCCCTCCAGCCGGGCCCAGTGCCATCCAGCGGGGCCCGATGCCCTCCAGCCGGCCCGATGCCCTCCAGCCGGGCCCGATGCCCTCCAGCCATGTCCAGCGCCCTCCAGCCGGGCCCAGTAACTTCCAGCCGGGCTCACACACACAGACACACACACTCACACACACTCTCACACACACACATTCTTACACTTTCACACTCACACACCCACTCTCAGACACACACACACTCTCACTCTCACACACACTCTCACTCACACACACTCTCACTCACACACACTCTCACTCACACACACTCACACTCTCACTCACACACACTCTCACTCACACACACTCTCACTCACACACACAGACACACACACTCACACACACTCTCACACACACACATTCTCACACTTTCACACTCACACACACACTCTCAGACACACACACACTCTCACTCTCACACACACTCTCACTCACACACACTCTCACTCACACACACTCTCACTCACACACACTCACACTCTCACTCACACACACTCTCACTCACACACACTCTCACTCACACACTCTCACTCACACACACTCTCACTCACACACACTCTCACTCACACACACACTCACACACACTCACTCACACACACTCTCACACACTCTCACACACTCTCACACACTCACACACACTCACACACACTCTCACACTCTCTCTCACTCTCACACACACACTCTCATGCACACACTCATACACACACTCTCACTCACTCACACACATACTCACTCTTACTCTCGCACTCTCATTCACACACACTCACTCTCACTTACACACACACTCACTCTTACTCTCACGCTAACTCACACACGCTCACTCTTACTCTCACACACACACACACGCACATCCTCACACACACACACTCACTCTTATGCACACACTCACTCTCACACTTGCACTCACATATTCACTCTTACTCTCACACTCAATCTCACACTCATTCTCAATCTAACTCTCACACTCACTCACTCTCGTATTCACTCACGCTCAGCTGCATTCTCAGCCTCATGCTCACTCTCACATTTACATTCACTTACTCTCGCACTCACTCACTCTTGCTATCACTCTCACACTCACTCTCACACGCTCGATATCTATGCATCCCTCTCACTTTACATCCAGTTTACTCTCATACTCACGCGCTCACTCCCGCGCTCACTCTCGCACTGACTCACTCTTGCACTACCTAACAACTAAGTACCCATCTTCTGTACACAGCCCTGTCTAATACATCCTTTTTGTTACCCAATCTTGTCCAGTAATCAGATCCTCCCATTTGCTATCTAATCTCATCTACCAATAGGATCACTGGATAATCTGACTCCACCATCGGGGGAATCTGAAACAGAAAATGCTGGATAAATTCAGCAGGTCTGGCAGCACCCGTGGAGGTAGAAACGAGGACACTGAGCCACAAGGAGACCAAAATCTCAATTTAAGAAGTAGGTTTTAAAGAGATTCATAAAGGAGCGAGAAGTGGAGAGGTTTCGGGAGGGAAGCTTAGGGCCCCGACAGCTTAAGGCACGGATACGAGTGGTGGAATGAAGGAAGCTGGGGACTGGGATTCGTCAAGAGGCCAGAATTGGAGTGCAGAGATGTGGGAGTTTAACTGCTGCCTGTGAGATCTCTCCTGGATAATTGAAACTTTCCTCCTTGTCTATAGAATTAAGCGAAACATAAACTTACTTCTCACTTCCTGTAGCAGCGCTGCTGAGGGGCACGGCAGAGCTTCAAAAAGCTCTGGGTTTGTCTGTTGCTCGCTGAGCACTCTTTCTGCAGATCACATATGAGGAGGTATCCATGTTACAGATGTTTCCAGATGTCACCACCTGACAACAGTGTCACCTTTTATGTATCCATGATGACAGGAGAGCTCAAAAAATCTATTTCTTTTGACTTGCTGCCGCTATTGTGTTTTAGGCAAATAAGAAGAGTGAGCTTCAAGTTGCAATGAAGTCACCACTTTGGAAAGCAGTGAAGATGACTTTCCGTGGGGGTGGGGGGGGGGGGGGGGGAGGAGGAAGGAGCAGGAGGTGAACAACCTGCCATGGACGGTGCCAGCATTCCCCCACTCTTCTCTGTAAGTCAGGAAACATTTCTCTTCCCGTCACTCGACCTGCCCAGCTGCCAGGGGGGAAAGTGAGGGATGACTTTGCCAGTGGAGTTGGTTCAAGAAAAGACCATTGGGATTAAATTCCTGCAGGATTACTCCCAAGAATCCTATATTTTCCAGTCTAATCACCAATCTTTCATGAAAATCCCACTGGCCGACTGAGAGGACAGCTTGTTAGGGTTGAACTGCAAATTGTTTGTGTCTTCAGAGTTTTCCAGATTTTCCATTTATTGGCAGCTGCAGATGTTTCTCTTGGCCTTTATTGCCAGGTTAACCTCACCAACAGCAGGAAATGGCAAAGGTTTAATGGAACTCCTGCAATTGGTTAATACTCACAGATTTAACATGCTTTAAAATTTCAGGGTCCGTCATTATTTTGATTTTAAAATTCCAGCATTGGGATGTGTTGAAACAGATTAGATTCTGGCAGGTCGCTGAAGGCTGACAAGCTTGTTTAAACTGATGGTGTTGGACAAACTCCAACCACACAAAGAAGTACAAATACTTCAACTCTTTCAAATATGTTAAAGAAAAAAGACTTTGGGTACAAAGTTTTCTGATTCATAAACCACTTCTGGGCTCTGGTTGGTGAGTTAGTTGATCATTGGGCCCTGTGGAATGGAACCTCCCGTTCTCACTTTCTATACCCACAGCAAGATTATACAAACAAACTTGTTGCTGGTGATGGTGGGGGGCCATTGTCCAGGACACTGGGAAAACATTCTTCAACTTTAACATTCAATTGTTCTTGTAGATAATACACGGGTTAACCTCTCATCTCGAACAGTGCAGTGCTCCCTCAGTACTGACCCTCTGACAGTGCAGCACTCCCTCAGTACTGACCCTCTGACAGTGCAGCACTCCCTCAGTACTGACCCTCTGACAGTGCGGCGCTCCCTCAGTACTGACCCTCTGACAGTGCAGCGCTCCCTCAGTACTGACCCTCTGACATTGCAGCACTCCCTCAGTACTGACCCTCTGACAGTGCGGCACTCCCTCAGTACTGACCCTCTGACAGTGCAGCGCTCCCTCGGTACTGACCCTCTGACAGTGCGGCACTCCCTCAATACTGACCCTCTGACAGTGCAGCACTCCCTCAATACTGACCCTCTGACAGCGCAGCACTCCCTCAGTACTGACCCTCTGACAGTGCAGCACTCCCTCAGTACTGACCCTCTGACAGTGCAGCACTCCCTCTGTACTGACCCTCTGACAGTGCGGCACTCCCTCAGTACTGACCCTCTGACAGTGCAGCACTCCCTCAGTACTGACCCTCTGACATTGCAGCACTCCCTCAGTACTGAGCCTCTGACAGTGCGGCACTCCCTCAGTACTGAGCCTCTGACAGTGCAGCACTCCCTCAATACTGACCCTCTGACAGCGCAGCACTCCCTCAGTACTGACCCTCTGACAGTGCAGCACTCCCTCAGTACTGACCCTCTGACAGTGCAGCACTCCCTCTGTACTGACCCTCTGACATTGCGGCACTCCCTCAGTACTGAGCCTCTGACAGTACAGCACTCCCTCAGTACTGACCCTCTGACAGCGCAGCACTCCCTCAGTACTGACCCTCTGACAGTGCAGCACTCCCTCAGTACTGACCCTCTGACATTGCGGCACTCCCTCAGTACTGAGCCTCTGACAGTACAGCACTCCCTCAGTACTGACCCTCTGACAGCGCAGCACTCCCTCAGTACTGACCCTCTGACAGTGCAGCACTCCCTCAATACTGACCCTCTGACAGCGCAGCACTCCCTCAGTACTGACCCTCTGACAGTGCAGCACTCCCTCAGTACTGACCCTCTGACAGTGCAGCACTCCCTCAATACTGACCCTCTGACAGCGCAGCACTCCCTCAGTACTGACCCTCTGACAGTGCAGCACTCCCTCAGTACTGACCCTCTGACAGTGCAGCACTCCCTCTGTACTGACCCTCTGACAGTGCGGCACTCCCTCAGTACTGACCCTCTGACAGTGCAGCACTCCCTCAGTACTGACCCTCTGACATTGCAGCACTCCCTCAGTACTGAGCCTCTGACAGTGCGGCACTCCCTCAGTACTGAGCCTCTGACAGTGCAGCACTCCCTCAGTACTGATCCTCTGACAGTGCGTACTCCCTCAGTACTGACCCTCTGACAGTGCAGCACTCCCTCAGTACTGACCCTCTGACATTGCGGCACTCCCTCAGTACTGAGCCTCTGACAGTACAGCACTCCCTCAGTACTGACCCTCTGACAGTGCAGCACTCCCTCAATACTGACCCTCTGACAGCGCAGCACTCCCTCAATACTGACCCTCTGACAGCGCAGCACTCCCTCAGTACTGACCCTCTGACAGTGCAGCACACCCTCAGTATTGACCCTCTGACAGTGCAGCACTCCCTCAGTACTGACTATCTGACAGTGCGGCACTCCCTCAGTATTGACCCTCTGACAGTGCAGCACTCCCTCAGTACTGACTATCTGACAGTGCGGCACTCCCTCAGTACTGATCCTCTGACAGTGCAGCACTCCATCAGAACTGACCCGCTGACAGTGCAGCACTCCCTCAGTACTGACCCTCTGACAGTGCAGCACTCCCTCAGTACTGACCCTCTGACAGTGCGGCACTCCCTCAGTACTGACCCTCTGACAGTGAAGCACTCCCTCAGTACTGATTCTCTGACAGTGCAGCACTCCCTCAGTACTGATCCTCTGACAGTGCAGCACTCCCTCAGTACTGACCCTCTGACAGTGCTGCACTCCCTCAGTACTGACCCTCTGACAGTGCAGCACCCCCTCAGTGCTGACCGTCTGTCAGTGCGGCACCCCCTCTGTACTGACTCTCTGACAGTGCGGCACTCCCTCAGTACTGAACCTCTGACAGTGCGGCACTCCCTCAGTACTGATACTCTGACAGTGCAGCACTCCCTCAGTACTGACCCTCGGACAGTGCAGCACTACCTCAGTACTGACCCTCTGACAGTGCAGCACTCCCTCAGTACTGACCCTCTGACAGTGCAGCACTCCGTCAGTACTGACCCTCTGACAGTGCAGCATTCCCTCAGTACTGACCCTCTGACAATGCAGCACACCCTCAGTACCAACCCTCTGACAGTGCGGCACTCCCTCAGTACTGACCCTCTGACAGTGCGGCACTCCCTCAGTACTGAACCTCTGACAGTGCGGCACTCCCTCAGTACTGATCCTCTGACAGTGCGACACTCCCTCAGTACTGACCCTCTGACAGTGCAGCAGTCCCTCAGTACTGACCCTCTCACAGTGCAGCACTCCCTCAGTACTGATCCTCTGACAGTGCGGCATTCCCTCAGTACTGACCCTCTGACAGTGCGGCACTCCCTCATCACTGACCCTCTGACAGTGCGGCACTCCCTCAGTACTGACTCTCTGACAGTGCGGCACTCCCTCAGTACTGACCCTCTGACAGTGCAGCACTCCCTCAGTACTGACCCTCTGACAGTGCAGCACTCCCTCGGTACTGACCCTCTGACAGTGCAGCACTTCCTCAGTACTGACCCTCTGACAGTGCGGCACTCCCTCAGCACTGACCCTCTGACAGTGCAGCACCCCCTCTGTACTGACTCTCTGACAGTGCGGCACTCCCTCAGTACTGAACCTCTGACAGTGCGGCACTCCCTCAGTACTGATACTCTGACAGTGCAGCACTCCCTCAGTACTGACCCTCGGACAGTGCAGCACTACCTCAGTACTGACCCTCTGACAGTGCAGCACTCCCTCAGTACTGACCCTCTGACAGTGCAGCACTCCGTCAGTACTGACCCTCTGACAGTGCAGCATTCCCTCAGTACTGACCCTCTGACAATGCAGCACACCCTCAGTACCAACCCTCTGACAGTGCGGCACTCCCTCAGCACTGACCCTCTGACAGTGCAGCACTCCCTCAGTACTGACCCTCTGACAGTGCAGCACACCCTCAGTACTGACCCTCTGACAGTGCGGCACTCCCTCAGTACTGACCCTCTGACAATGCAGCACACCCTCAGTACCAACCCTCTGACAGTGCGGCACTCCCTCAGCACTGACCCTCTGACAGTGCAGCACTCCCTCAGTACTGACCCTCTGACAGTGCAGCACACCCTCAGTACTGACCCTCTGACAGTGCGGCACTCCCTCAGTACTGAACCTCTGACAGTGCGGCACTCCCTCAGTACTGATCCTCTGACAGTGCGACACTCCCTCAGTACTGACCCTCTGACAGTGCAGCAGTCCCTCAGTACTGACCCTCTCACAGTGCAGCACTCCCTCAGTACTGATCCTCTGACAGTGCGGCATTCCCTCAGTACTGACACTCTGACAGTGCAGCACTCCCTCTGTACTGACCCTCTGACTGTGCGGCACTCCCTCAGTACTGACCCTCTGACAGTGCGGCACTCCCTCATCACTGACCCTCTGACAGTGCGGCACTCCCTCAGTACTGACTCTCTGACAGTGCGGCACTCCCTCAGTACTGACCCTCTGACAGTGCAGCACTCCCTCAGTACTGACCCTCTGACAGTGCAGCACTCCCTCGGTACTGACCCTCTGACAGTGCAGCACTTCCTCAGTACTGACCCTCTGACAGTGCGGCACTCCCTCAGCACTGACCCTCTGACAGTGCAGCACTCCCTCAGTACTGACCCTCTGACAGTGCAGCACTCCCTCGGTACTGACCCTCTGACAGTGCGGCACTCCCTCAGCACTGGCCCTCTGACAGTGCAGCACTCCCTCGGTACTGACCCTCTGACAGTGCAGCACTCCCTCAGTACTGACCCTCTGACAGTGCAGCGCTCCCTCAGCACCGACCCTCTGTTACCTTGGATTTTCTGCTCAAATGCTGTAGTGAGGCTTGACCTCAGGCCTGTGTCTAACGTGACAGTGCTTTCTATGTATTATTTGGGATGGTTGTTCTCCAGTATCAGACGGTGATGAGTGTAAACTAGACATTCAGTGAGATCATTTCAAAATTGCTCAAAAAGATCAAATTCCACCAGGAAGACTAATAAACGTCAGCGCAATTCTTATCCTGAGAATTACTGTCAAGTTTAAATATCCTTGACAAGCCGGGATATCGAGCTGATTAGAACGCCTTGTCCCATTGCAATTGTCTTCCTAACTTACTGGACTGCATATCAAGAATACATCTGACACCAAAACTGTTACGTGGTTTTGTTAAAAGTAGTAATGTGTTTTCAGTCTACAAAAAAGTCACAAATAAGTGATTAGGCTGGCTTCCAATCTTGGCAACTTTTCTAAAATGTTTGAAGTGTTGTTACCTGCACCCATGTTACAAAAGAATCGGCTGCTACAATTCTGAAAGCAATAACCTGCTGGTAAAACTCTGCGGGTTGAGGCTAAAGTTCCTCAAGTCTCACCACCTCCCAGTCCCATCACATAGTGTCCCAATTGACCTGCCGTGTAACTAATTGGGGCGATGGGTGGCTTAAATTCAGGTCCCATCATTCAGTTTTGCCGTCACCTATGATGAAAGATTCTCTACTCCTGGCCTCACAACTTCGCTGATTCCCCACCCCTCGCGATAGAGGCATCTGCTCTGTTATGTTTTGGTTGTTTCTCTGACCCTCTGCTTTGGGGTTGGGCAGTGTGATGTAGTATTTGTTCAGTAAAATTTTTCTCCTGCTTCGAATCATACCCCCGAGGCCATTCACCCGGTTCAATTCAACAATGTCTTAAGTTTCTAAATACGGTAACTCCTCATCGCATCTCCCATCATCAGGGAATCGCAGCAAACGTGGCAACTATTTTACACACAGCAAGATCCCACACAACAGGAAAGTGATGAATAGCTCACTGTTTCATTGGCGGAGATAGAAACATTGCTCAGGACATAGGGGAGCACGGCCATGCTCGTCCATGGGAACTTTTTCACCCAGGAATTAAAATATTTTTAGACACTGGGCGGGATTCTCCGCCCCGCCGCGCCACATTTCTGCCCCGACTGACCGGCGGGATTCTCCGTTACGCCGTCCGGTCAACGGGGTTTCCCAGTGTGGTACACCGTCGGGAAACCCCCGGGCGCTGGCACAACGGAGAATCACGCCGGCGGAGAATCCCGGCCAGTGGGTTGTTTGGGTATGGGGAACAGAATGCAGAGGACATTGTCTCAGTGGATAAGTTTGCTTGGGGTACAAGTACCTTTATTCAGGTGTTGTTTGCTTGCCGAACCTTTCCCCTCGGTTATTTCTATGATTCTGAAAGATCCTTAGTCCTCTCAGCAGACTTGAAGCTTCAGCATTCTCTTTCTGAGTCTGTTTCAAAGCAGAATGTCGCTGCAGTTCCACTGCAGTCTTCTCCCATTTCCCAAAATGAGGGACAAGAAAAGTCCCTGAAGAATTTCAGAGCTTCCTTGAAGAATTCCCTTCGGCGAAGCACATTTAACTCCAAGTTTAAGTTTGTTAATCAGCCCGGGAATCCTCACACTGTTCGACACAGAACAACATGAGAAATGATATTGAAGGAAAATAACTTCTAATTAACCACAGACAGGTGCAAACGCACAAGGAATAATTCTGTGAAGCACAGTGTTGTTAGACGGGGTTGGTGGAGTTGTGGAGAGTGCAGGTTCCACGGGGTGGGTGGAGTTGTGGAGAGTGCAGGTTCCAGTGTAGCAGCCTTATCCTGAAACCTTCGCTCCCTGTACTGATGGCGAGATTCCCCTGACACCTGCCACTCCTGGACAGGCAGAAACCCACATATTAATCTCAAACAGATTAAAGTCTGCAGGAAATAAAGAGGAATACTGTGCCAGCAGAAAGAGAGAAATTCTGCTGCAGTTAATCATTTTACGGGTGAGTTTGATGATTTCAGTGCAAGCCATTTAATTTTTAACGTGTTTATCATGTTTGTTTTTCTGTCTTTATATTCATTTAATTTTATATTTAAATATTTACCTGACTCAGGAATCAGGATAAGAATATGAGTCGACCGATGTGATTAGTTTAGTTTGCAGGATTTCATTGGTTGTGTTTCTGCAGAGCGTTCCTGATCTTTATTTCACCAGTTCCATTGGGTAAGTTCTGAGCAGCCACACAACTGTTTGCTATTTGATTCTTTTTTTTGTTTGATTTGACGTGGCTCCGTGTCCATTCATTGTGTAGCCCGTTATATACAAGACTTCTAATTATTTTTTAAATGAATTTATGGGATGTGGGCGTCGCTGGTTAGGCCCAGCATTTATTGCCCATCCCTAATTGCCCCTTGAGAAGGTGGTGGTGAGCTGCCTTCTTGAACCGCTGCAGTCCGTGTGGTGTAGGTACACCCACTGTGCTGTTAGGAAGGGAGTCCCAGGATTCTGACCCAGCGACAGTGAAGGAACGGCCGATATGTTTCCCAGTCGGGGTGGTCAAGAGTTGGAGGGGACCCTCCAGGTGGTGGGGTTCCCAGGTATCTGCTGCTCTTGTCCTTCTAGATGGTGGTGGTTGTGGGTTTGGAAGGTGCTGTCTGAGGAGCCTTGGTGAGTTTCTGCAGTGCATCTTGTAGATGGTACACACGGCTGCCACTGTGCATCAGTGGTGGTGATAATTATACTATTTTATCATTAAATCCTCCTGTGCAGCTTCGTACTCCTTGAGGTTTTCCTGCTTTAAACTATTTATGGTGTAGCCGTTTTTGATCAACTATTTCTGGGATTTTAATCTCCCTGTGAGCTATTTTTACTGCTCTGGTGAACACATCTGTGTTCAATTCCCGTCTGGGCTATTTTAATGTTACAGCCTTTGGGGGAACCGTTATCTTTCTGCGGTCCAGTGTCTGCTCGGAACGTGTATTACAAAACTGCACCATCCTGGTCCACAGATTTTCTCTTTCTTAAAATAACTGGCAGAATTCTGCGGCCTGTGTATCTGAGAGTTTACAAGTTATGTCCCCGATGTGAGTCAGAATGAGAAGATTGCAAAGCTGCTGAGAGGTGTGGTCTGGCGAATCTCCGTCTGCTCCTCCTCTCAATGTCCTTGTGCAACTTATTTGTCTGTTGTGTCAGTTGCTACCCTGCAGTGGGCCAGTCTATTCACATACAGCTCAGCGTTTTTTCCTGCCATCTATTAACCCTTCATTATCTGATTCTCTTTTTACTTTAACATTGATGCTTAATATCCTCACATCAACATTAAATAGAACTACTGCTCGATTTGCTCAATGACTGTGGCTCTTTGAACAAATATCACCTTCCTCCTCAACTAGGTCATAGAGGCAAAGAGTAGCAATGGAAGGATGCTTTTCTGATTGGAGGGCTGTGACTAATGGTGTTCCGCAGGGACCAGTGCTGGGGCCTTTGCTGTTCGTAGTATATATCAATGATTTGGAGGAAAATGTAACTGGTCTGATTAGTAAGTTTGCGGACGACACAAAGGTTGGTGGAATTGCGGATAGCGATGAGGACTGTCAGAGGATACAGCAGGATTGAGATTGTTTGGAGACTTGGGCGGCGAGATGGCAGATGGAGTTAAATCGGACAAATGTGAGGTTATGCATTTTGGAAGGTTTAATACAAGTAGGGAATATACAGTGAATGGTAGAACCCTCAAGAGTATTGAAAGTCAGAGAGATCTAGGTGTACAGGTCCACAGGTCACTGAAAGCGGCAACACAGGTGGAGAAGGTAGTTAAGAAGGCATACGGCATGCTTGCCTTCATTGGCCGGGGCATTGAGTATAAAAATTGGCAAGTCATGTTTTCATAGAATTTACAGTGCAGAAGGAGGCCATTCGGCCCATCGAGTCTGCACCGGCTCTTGGAAAGAGCACCCTACCGAGGCCCACACCTCCACCCTATCCCCATAACCCCTTAACCCAGTAACCATACCCAACACTAAGGGCACTTTTGGACACCAAGGGCAATTTAGCATGGCCAATCCACCTAACCTGCACATCTTTGGACTGTGGGAGGAAACCGGAGCACCCGGAGGAAACCCACGCACACACGGGGAGAACGTGCAGACAGACAGTGACCCAAGCCGGAATTGAACCTGGGACCCTGGAGCTGTGAAGCAATTGTGCTGACCACCATGCTACTGTGCTGCCCATGTGTTGCAGCTGTATAAAACCTTAGTTAGGCCACACTTGGAGTATAGTGTTCAATTCTGGTCGCTACACTACCAGAAGGATGTGGAGGCTTTGGAGAGGGTGCAGAAGAGATTTACCAGGATGTTGCCTGGTATGGAGGGCATTAGCTATGAGGAGAGGTTGAATAAACTCGGTTTGTTCTCACTGGAACGAAGGAGGTTGAGGGGCGACTTGATAGAGATCTACAAAATTATGAGGGGTATAGACAGAGTGGATAGTCAGAGACTTTTCCCCAGGGTAGAGGGGTCAATTACTAGGGGGCATAGGTTTAAGGTGCGAGGGGCAAGGTTTAGAGGAGATGTACGAGGCAAGTTTTTTACGCAGAGGGTAGTGGGTGCCTGGAACTCGCTACCGGAGGAGGTGGTGGAAGCAGGGACGATAGTGACATTTAAGGGGCATCTTGACAAATACATGAATAGGAAATGGAATAGAGGGATACGGACCCCGGAAGTGTAGAAGATTTTAGTTTAGACAGGCAGCATGACCGGCACAGGCTTGGAGGGCCGAAGGGCCTGTTCCTGTGCTGTACTTTTCTTTGTTCTTTAACCATGTGTTAACTTAAAACCTGAACATTCTCCTTCTGAACCTGAAATCAAATGAGAAAGTTCTGGACGTGTTCAGCTGTTTCGTGAGAATGTGACAGAAGAGTGAGATTGGTACATGATGTGATTCTGATGTAAGATCCAATTGAGATTTGATTAGTTTTCACTGTCCAGGGCCAGGATACAGGGACAGTGATGCCTAAAACCACCTGGCTGGGCCTAGCTGCAGTTTCCACAATGTCCACATTGTTTGAGATTTCTACAAGGTCCCCATTTAGACACCTCCTCATTTCCTCGGAATTTTCAGTCACTCAATCTCGGGATGTTGTGAACATTGTGTTGGATCCGACCAGAGTGACCACAAGGAAACGATAGATAGGAATAATAAACAAAGATTTAATGAAACATACAATTACTCTACTCCAACCCCCGAAGGGTTCTCCTGCCCTGACCTTCGCTTTGGCTGGGGTTTTTATACTAGACAGGCTCTCCTTGTTAAGGAGAAGACCTGCATCATCAACGGGGAAGTTCATACTCTGCTGAGGGGAACCTGATATCCATATCCTCTGACCTCCGTGAGGATTGTAACACATAGGAAAAAGAAAAGGTTTGTATTTCTATAGAACAGGACATCTCAAAGTGTTTTGCAGCAATAACGTGCTTTCGAAGTATATTGACTGTTGTTGTGCAGGAGCAGTCAATTTGCACACAGCAAGTTTAAGCTCTGAGTGAGGTTGTGCCTTTGACTTTCAATTAGCTTTGTGCCTCTTTGACATCAGTAATAAAGATCAGGGATTGCTCTGTGTGATAGTCCAAATAACCATGGGGAAAATTGAGGCTGTGATGATAACTCATAAAAAGGAGACAGATACAAAGTCAAGCAGCAGAAATCACTGGAATTATATCTTAGAAGCAGTGATTTAGACACTGACACAGCGATGGTTAAGAGGATGATCTAGAATCAAATTATAGATTGCTGTGTTGAGGTGCGTTTGAACAAACAAAATGATGGACAGAAGAATATCACCAGTTGTGTCAGTGTTGAAATGGGCCTGTAAGGCAGGCTTTTCTTTCCAAGAAGCCTTGTTAAGAGGGTCGAATGACATGTTTCCCTCTGATCATAACTTGAGTTTCACAGGATCTCGTCGAACATCTTCCAGACGGCCAATAGGCCGCTGAGAGTTACGTTGATGCGTCATTTTGATAGGCCCTGCTTCCTCACTTCTCAATCATCCTCATTTTGAAAATCGAACTACATGAGATAGATTCCAGCCCTGTGGGGGCTAGCCCTAACTCAATTCAACCTATTCAGAGCACCTGTCCCAGCTCCTTAAACACCCCCGGATCCATGTCACCTGGACCTGCAGATCCCCATGTTCTGTTCAAGTCGATTAGCGCGATTCTCCGGAACGATTTCTAAATGTGGCAGCGAGCGGGAATTGCCGTGAGCTTCCCGCCGATTGCCACAGTGAGGACGGCAACGCTCTTCAACATTAATTGGTCCACTTAACGAGACCCCACGGGCTTCTCGCCGCAAATGAAGGCTCGCCAGCCGATGTGCCGGCACCGCGCTCGCCAACCCCCCACTAACAAGGTCGAGCAGCACTTGCACAGCCAACCCCACTCAGTGAGGGTGAGCCACAGGGCAGCCAGTGCTGCCTGGGACCAGGTGGCGGTGGCTTTAAGCTCCGGGAGTGTGTCCAGGAGGACTGGCCTCCAGTACCGAAAAACAACGACCCACACCGGGCAGCATGAGTGAGGAGATACCAAGGCCCCCTCCCCCCCCCCGGCCAACCCCCCCACCCCCCCCCCCCACCCCCCACCAGAGTCCTTTCCAACCCCCCACGAGCATCCAGCCCCCAACTCTCCATGCAGCTCCCAACCCTCCTTTCAAACCCCTCAACCTTTCCAACAACCCCCCCCCCCCCACCACTGTGAACCATGCATGTGGCTAACGATGCCCTCTCTGTGTCTGGGGGGGACACTGAACGACGGGAGGCCGTTGGTTATGGGTGGCTCTCATTAATTGTGTGGAAATGGGGCTTAAGTGGTGATAATTGTTTTCTCGCCACGCTACGGCGAGATCCCGATTTCGCCAATGGGAGCGGCTGGTTGTATCTCGAGCTGTTTGCCGCCTAGCGCGGTTCTCGATTTCGGCATCTTCGAGCGAGAGCGCAATGAGGCCGGGAAATCAAGCCCAATATCTCTATCTACGTCTGCCTGAAAATAGTGAAAACCTTTGCTCACTCAGCCAATCAGACAGAACCACAAACTCAGAGTGAGTGATAGAAACCAAAAGAGCAAGACGGAGAGATTCTTTAAATTCAAAGTCTCAATGAAATACGGACTATTGCACCCTAAATGACCACAGCACTTCAGGGCGATTAAGTAACTAATTCAAGTATAAATATCAAAAAGAGAAGTTTTGAAAAACAGGTTGATGTAGCTGGGGGTCTTGTCAAAACAATAGGGAATGATTGGAATCCCATTCTGCTGTCACCTGTCTAAGCAAAAAGAGGTTTGAGGAGGGCAGGACAGTGTTAACATTTTTCCTTATGCCCCGAGCAAACATCATTCCCACGGTGTTTGACTCCATGCCAAGAACAACATTTCATCATAGGATCATGTTGGCGTGTCTACTATGAATAGGCCACATAGATTTGAAAATATGTGGTGCAACTCACATGATATGAATGTAATTAAAGAGAATGTCATTTTACACTCCCTCTGTCAGAGCAGTCAGACTTTGCAATAAGCTCAAAAAAGCACAATTATCTCCAGCGAGCTGGTGGTTTGCAGTGTCCTGGGTCCCTAATCCTCCCTCTCCGGGATGGCCAATGTCGCTCAGCATTGAGAACTGTTTGTCTTCACGTTCTGGAAGAGCGAGTGGGGTGGAAGGGGGTAAGACAGGGAGTTTGGGGGGTGCAGTTGTAGATGTTTGGGTGTCAGTGGCCCCTCTGACTTTAGCACCATCTCCCTCACAGAGGATAGAATTGTAGCCCCTGTGAAGCATCCATGTGGGAGGGAGCGAGACGAGGAGAGTGCGAGGAGTTTCTGTTACTTGACGTTGTAATTGCTTCCTTTGAGTGAGTGACCAGCGCAGCCAGAATAGTACTCAATATTCCCCATGGTTGCTTAATTGGATGATCTCACAGCAGGTTGTTGGTTTCAGCTGCTCAGGAGAGCTTAAACGTATCAAAAGGGAGAAGAGAGATGATAATGGAGTGGTGATATCACTTCTCTAGTAATCTCGAGGTCCAGGCCAATGGTCTGGGCAAAACAGGTTCACATCCCACCAGCTGGTCATGAACACCCATCTGGTTCACCAATGTCCTTTAGGGAAGGAAATCTGCTGTCCTTACCCGGTCTGGCCTACACGTGACTCCAGGCCCACAGCAATGTGGTTGACTCTGAAATGCCCTTGGAAATGGTCTATCAAACCAGATTAAGGGCAATTGGGGATGGATAACAAAGGACCACCGTGGCCAGTGTTGCCCAGCACCCAGTAAAGAATGAAAACAGAGATTGACACCAGCTGAGAGCTGATTAGGGCCTGATGTCACCTGTATATTCTGATGACCCGAGGACACTACTCTGTTCACTCCTTATGCCAAAAGCTTCATATCTGAAGCTTCAACACACTCCCTGGTTTCAATCAGCTGTCATGGGAGATGACACAACATCCCTGTGGGAAGAATTAAATGCATTTCTTAAAATAGAAGTTCCTATAAACAAAACTCAGCTTGGCCTTCTACAAGTTGCTGTAGTTGTTACCAGACCTGTTTGACTTCCTAATATCTATAAATATAGGTATTCAGAATAAACTTGTCATAGTGTTCAATAGCATCCAGTTCCTTGCTGCAACCCCTGTGCAGACCCCAGTGCAACCCCTGCGCAGTCCCCCTGCGCATCCCCCAGTGATGCCCCTGTGCAGTCCCTCAGTGCAACCCCTGCACAGTTCCCCAGCAGTGCCCCTGCGCATCCCCCAGAGCAACCCCTGTGCAGTCCCCCTGCGCATCCCCCAGAGCAACCCCTGTGCAGTCCCCCTGCGCATCCCCCAGTGATGCCCCTGTGCAGTCCCTCAGTGCAACCCCTGTGCAGTCCCCCTGCGCATCCCCCAGTGGTGCCCATGCGCATTCCCTCAGTGCAACCCCTGTGCAGTCCCCCTGCGCATCCCCCAGTGGTGCCCCTGCGCATCCCCCAGAGCAACCCCTGTGCAGTCCCCCTGCGCATCCCCCAGTGGTGCCCCTGCGCATCCCCCAGAGCAACCCCTGTGCAGTCCCCCTGCGCATCGCCCAGTGGTGCCCCTGCGCATTCCCTCAGTGCAACCCCTGTGCAGTCCGCCTGCGCAGTCCCACAGTGGTGCACCTGTGCAGTCCCCCAAACCTCCCCCTGCGCAGTCCCTCAGTGGTACACCTGTGCAGTCCCCTAATGCAGCCCAGTGCAGCAACTCACATGATATGAATGTTTAGACTGTAATTAAAGAGAATGTCATTTTACACTCCCTCTGTCAGAGCGGTCAGCCTTTGCAATAAGCTCAAGAAAGCACAATTATCTCCAGCGAGCTGGTGGTTTGCAGTGTCCTGGGTCCCTAATCCTCCCTCTCCGGGATGGCCAATGTCGCTCAGCATTGAGAACTGTTTGTCTTCACGTTCTGGAAGAGCGAGTGGGGTGGAAGGGGGTAAGACAGGGAGTTTGGGGGTGAAGTTGTAGATGTTTGGGTGTCAGTGGCCCCTCTGACTTTAGCACCATCTCCCTCACAGAGGATAGAATTGTAGCCCCTGTGAAGCATCCACGTGGGAGGGAGCGAGACGAGGAGAGTGCGAGGAGTTTCTGCTACTTGACGTTGTACCTACTTCGTCTTCTACTAAGGCCCCTGGACAGGCTCACAGTGCGGCCCCTATGTGGTCTCCCAGTGCCAGCCACCAGTGCACCCTGCTTGGCCCCCCAGTGCCACCCCCCAGTGCCACACCCCTGTGCCACCCCCAGTGTGGCCGCCATGCGGTTCCCCACTGCGGCACCTGCACAGTCTCCCAGTGCGCCCCTGCACAGTCTCCCAGTGCGCCCCTGCACAGTCTCCCAGTGCGCCCCTGCACAGTCTCCCAGTGCGCCACTGCACAGTCTCCCAGTGCGCCCCTGCACAGTCTCCCCGTGCGCCCCTGCACAGTCTCCCAGTGCGCCCTGCACAGTCTCCCAGTGCGCCCCTGCACAGTCTCCCAGTGCACCCCTGCACAGTCTCCCAGTGCGCCCCTGCAGAGTCACGCAGTGCGCCCCTGCACAGTCCCCCAGTGCGCCCCTGCACAGTCTCCCCGTGCGCCCCGCACTGTCTCCCCGTGCGCCCTGCACAGTCTCCCCGTGCGCCCTGCACAGTCTCCCCGTGCGCCCCTGCACAGTCCCCCAGTGCGCCCCTGCACAGTCTCCCCGTGCACCCCGCACTGTCTCCCAGTGCGCCCCTGCACAGTCTCCCAGTGCGCCCCTGCACAGTCTCCCCGTGCGCCCCTGCACAGTCCCCCAGTGCGCCCCTGCACAGTCTCCCCGTGCACCCCGCACTGTCTCCCAGTGCGCCCCTGCACAGTCTCCCAGTGCGCCCCTGCACAGTCTCCCAGTGCGCCCCTGCAGTCTCCCAGTGTGTCCCTGCACAGTCTCCCAGTGCGCCCCTGCAGTCCCCCAGTGCGCCCCTGCACAGTCCCCCAGTGCGCCCCTGCACTGTCTCCCAGTGCGCCTCTGCACAGTCTCCCAGTGCGCCTCTGCACAGTCTCCCAGTGCGCCCCTGCACAGTCTCCCAGTGTGTCCCCTGCACAGTCTCCCCGTGCGCCCCGCACAGTCTCCCAGGGCGCCCCTGCACAGTCTCCCAGTGTGTCCCCTGCACAGTCTCCCCGTGCGCCCCTGCACAGTCTCCCAGTGTGTCCCCTGCACAGTCTCCCCGTGCGCCCCGCACAGTCTCCCAGGGCGCCCCTGCACAGTCTCCCCGTGCGCCCCTGCACAGTCTCCCAGGGTGCCCCTGCACAGTCTCCCAGTGTGTCCCCTGCACAGTCTCCCAGTGTGTCCCCTGCATAGTCTCCCCGTGCGCCCCTGCACAGTCTCCCAGGGCGCCCCTGCACAGTCTCCCAGGGCGCCCCTGCACAGTCTCCCAGTGTGTCCCCTGCACAGTCTCCCCGTGCGCCCCGCACAGTTTCCCAGTGTGTCCCCTGCACAGTCTCCCAGTGTGTCCCCTGCACAGTCTCCCCGTACGCCCCGCACAGTTTACCAGTGTGCCCCTGCACAGTCTCCCCATGCGCCCCGCACAGTCTCCCAGGGCGCCCCTGCACAGTCTCCCAGTGTGTCCCCTGCACAGTCTCCCCGTGCGCCGCTGCACAGTCTCCCCGTGCGCCGCTGCACAGTCTCCACGTGCGCCCCTGCAGTCTCCCAGTGTGTCCCCTGCACAGTCTCCCCGTGCGCCCCGCACAGTTTCCCAGTGTGCCCCTGCACAGTCTCCCAGGGTGCCCCTGCACAGTCTCCCAGTGTGTCCCCTGCACAGTCTCCCCGTGCGCCCCGCACAGTTTCCCAGTGTGCCCCTGCAGTCTCCACGTGCGCCCCTGCAGTCTCCCAGTGTGTCCCCTGCACAGTCTCCCCGTGCGCCCCTGCACAGTCTCCCAGGGTGCCCCTGCACAGTCTCCCAGTGTGTCCCCTGCACAGTCTCCCCGTGCGCCCCGCACAGTTTCCCAGTGCGCCCCTGCACAGTCTCCCCGTGCACCCCGCACAGTCTCCCAGTGTGTCCCCTGCACAGTCTCCCAGTGTGTCCCTGCACAGTCTCCCCGTGCGCCCCGCACAGTCTCCCAGGGCGCCCCTGCACAGTGTCCCCGTGCGCCCCGCACAGTCTCCCAGGGTGCCCCTGCACAGTCTCCCAGTGTGTCCCCTGCACAGACTCCCCGTGTGTCCCCTGCACAGTCTCCCAGTGTGCCCCTGCACAGTCTCCCAGTGTGTCCCCTGCACAGTCTCCCCGTGCGCCCCGCACAGTCTCCCAGTGTGTCCCCTGCACAGTCTCCACGTGCGCCCCTGCACAGTCTCCCCGTGCGCCCCGCACAGTCTCCCAGTGTGTCCCCTGCACAGTCTCCCAGTGTGTCCCCTGCACAGTCTCCACGTGCGCCCCTGCACAGTCTCCCAGTGCGCCCCGCACAGTCTCCCAGTGTGTCCCCTGCACAGTCTCCCAGTGCGCCCCTGCACAGTTATGAACATATGAATAGGAGCAGGAGAAGGTCACATGGCCCCTTCTTGGCGATTCAATAAAATCCTGGTTACTCGTTGATCTCAACTCCACCTTCCCATCTAATCCCGTTATTCCTTACTTCCCCTGGAACAGCGGTTCCCAACCTGTGGCCCGCGAGAGTACTGCAGGTTGTCCGTCGAAAAAAAAATACAATTACGAGTGAGCATCAGAAACTATCAGAAACAGCTGCACTTTTAATACCCGTTGATATATGTTTCACTCCCGTCAGCTGTAAACTATGTAAAAAAACATGTTTAAAACGGTTTGTGGATCCTGTGGTCCGCAAAAGCTTTTGATGACAATCTATGGTCTGCATAAAGATAAAGGTTTGGAACCGTCGCCCGAATCAGAATCCTGAATGTGTCAATGATGCCACCTCTCAAACTTCTAAACTCCATTTTCCTCAATCTCCCCTCACAGGGCAATCCTGCAATCCCAAGAATCAATCGATTGAATCATTGCCAGGTGTAGACTCACTGAGATTTCCTTACATTTGTAGGCCAACCCCCTGCAGTAAAGGCCAAAAACCACTTGCTTTCCTAATTGTTTGATGTACCTGCAAATTAACTTTCTGTACTTCATGTATGCTGTCACCTCAATCCACTGCCAACTTTTAATAGCTTTTCACCATTTTCAAGGTCTGTATTTCCATTCTTCCTACCTCACATTTTAGCACGTTACATTCCATCCATCACCTTGCTGCCCGCTCGGGCAGCACGGTAGCACAGTGGTTATCACTGCTGCTTCACAGCTCCAGGGTCCCAGGTTCGATTCCCAGCCTGGGTCACTGTCTGTGCGGAGTCTGCACGTTCTCCCCGTGTGTGCGTGGGTTTACTCAGGGTGCTCCGGTTTCTTCCCACAGTCCAAAGATGTGCAGGTTAGGTGGATTGGCCATGCTAAATTGCCCTTAGTGTCCAAGAAAAGGTTAGATGGAGTTACTGGGTTATGGAGATAGGGTGGAGGTGTGGGCTTAATTAGGGTGCCTTTCCAAGGGCCGGTACAGACTCGATGGGCCGAATGGCCTCTTTCTGAACTATAAATTCTATGATTCTATGTCTTCAATTTTTTGCAAATTATTTCTGTCTTCCCACCTAGTTTTGTATTGTCAACAAACCTGGATGTATTACACTCAGACTCCTCAACTAAGTCATTCTTCCAAACTGTACAGAGCTGAGGCTTGTAGCACTCCACTAGTCACGGCCTTCCAACCTGAAAATAACCTGCTTATTCCCACTGCCTACTTCCTGTCCATTAACCAATCCTTTCTCAATGCTAATAAACTACCCCTGACTCCACCAGCACTTATCTTGTCCAACAACTTTGGTGTGGTATGCTGAAAATCAAAATATGCAACATCCACTGTTTCCCATTTATCTGCCCACTTAGTCACATCCGCACAAGAGATAACAGGTTTGTCAATCACCATCTCTGTTTTAGAAAACCATGCTGCCTAATTGTATTGTGATTATCTCAGTGTCCCTGTTGACACAGCCTTAATAATGGATTCCAACATTTTCCAAATGGCTGATTTCAGGCTAACTGAAATGAAATGAAAGAAAATGGCTTATTGTCACAAGTAGGCTTCAATGAAGTTACTGTGAAAAGCCCCTAGTCGCCACATTCCGGCGCCTGTTCGGGGAGGCTGGTACAGGAATTGAACCGTGCTGCTGGCCTGCCTGGGTCTGCTTTAAAAGCCAGCGATTTAGCCCAGTGTGCTAAACTGGCCTATAGTTCCCTGTTTTCTCTCTCTCTCCTTTCCTGAATTCCGTTGTTACATTTTCTACCTTTCAATTCATGAGGATCATCCCAGAAACTAGGGAATTTTGTAAAATCACAAGCAGTGTATCCATTGTATCCACAACCACCTCTTTCAGAACTCTGGGATGTAAGCCATCAGTTCCAGCTTTTAGTCACAAATTTCTCCAGGAATATTAAGACCATAAGACATAGGAGTGGAAGTAAGGCCATTCGGCCCATCGAGTCCACTCCACCATTCAATCATGGCTGATTTCAACTCCATTTACCCGCTCTCTCTCCATAGCCCTTAACCTTGAGAAACAAGAATTTATCAACTTCTGTCTTAAAGACACTCAACGTCCCGGCCTCCACCGCCCTCTGTGGCAATGAATTCCACAGACCCACCACTCTCTGGCTGAAGAAATTTCTCCTCATCTCTGTTCTAAAGTGACTTCCTTTTATTCTAAGGCTGTGTCCCCGGGTCCTAGTCTCCCCTGCTAATGGAAACAACTTCCCTACATCCACCCTATCTAAGCCATTCATTATCTTGTAAGTTTCTATTAGATCTCCCCTCAACCTCCTAAACTCCAATGAATATAATCCCAGGATCCTCAGATGCTCATCGTATGTTAGGCCTACCATTCCTGGGATCATCCGTGTGAATCTCTGCTGGACCCGCTCCAGTGCCAGTATGTCCTTCCTGAGGTGTGGGGCCCAACATTGCTCACAGTATTCTAAATGGGGCCTAACTAATGCTTTATAAAGCTTCAGAAGTACATCCCTGCTTTTATATTCCAAGCCTCTTGAGATAAATGACAACATTGCATTTGCTTTCTTAATTACGGACTCAACCTGCAAGTTTACCTTTAGAGAATCCTGGACTAGGACTCCGAAGTCCCTTTGCACTTCAACATTATGAATTTTGTCACCGTTTAGAAAATAGTCCATGCCTCTATTCTTTTTTCCAAAGTGCAAGACCTCGCACTTGCCCACGTTGAATTTCATCAGCCATTTCTTGGACCACTCTCCTAAACTGTCTAAATCTTTCTGCAGCCTCCCCACCTCCTCCATACTACCTGCCCCTCCACCTATCTTTGTATCATTGGCAAACTTAGCCAGAATGCCCCCAGTCCCATCATCTAGATCGTTAATATATAAAGAGAACAGCTGTGGCCCCAACACTGAACCCTGCGGGACACCACTCGTCACCGGTTGCCATTCCGAAAAAGAACCTTAATTGAAGTTCCGCGCTCTCATTGCCCTTTCATTTTCCTTTATTTCTGATACGTTTTTGTGCTGTGAAGTCAGGCAGAAAATACTTGTTTACGATCTCTCCCATTTCTTTAATCATTTTTATCATTTCTCCTGTCTCAAAACTCATGTTTATTTTCATTACTCTATTCCTGTTCACAAACTATAATCTGTTTTGGGTTTGTCATTAGTTTAATCTCATATTCTCTTTTCTCCTTTATCAAACTTTTGGTCATTCTTTGTCGGTATCTAAATCTCTCCCAGTCATCGGACTTATTTACTTTTCTTGGCAATATTATAGCCCACTTATTTTATTCTAATACCATCTTTAACTTCTTTACATAGTCATGGATCATGAGTGGATGGCAAGGTGGTGCAGTGGTTAGCACTTCTGCGCTGAGGATCCGGGTTCGATCCTGGCTCTGGGTCACTGTCCGTGTGGAGTTTGCATATTCTCCCCATGTCTGCGTGGGTTTCGCCCCCACAACACAAAGATGTGCAGGGTAGGTGGATTGGCCTCGCTAAATTTCCCCTTAATTGGAAAAAGATAATTGGGTAGTATAAATTAATTTTAAAAAACATAGTCGTGAATGGATTTCTAATGGAATTTCTATTTCTCGAGGGAATATATATCTGATGACAATTCTGAATTATTTGATTCAACGTTTACCATTTCCCATCTACCATCACGCAGGGCAGGGGTGGAGAGGGCAATGTGATGGAGGTCTCAGAGATGGTGTGGATATGTGGTCAAAACTTCACCTTGAGCTAAAATATTACACCAAATTTGTGATTAGTCTGATTCAGCCCCAGAGGCGAAGTGAGTGGCTGAAGAAAGGAATTTGTGTCAGTAACCAAACACCTTTGGTCTTCCCAATATTTAGTCGAAGGGAATTTCTGCTCATCCAATCCAGGATGTTAGATGGGGAGTCTGATAAATCAGAGAGAGTGGAGGGGTCAAGACAGGCAGGTGGAGGTGAGATTGGGCTGTGTATCGACAGCATATACGTGGAAACTTATGTAGGGGACAATTTTGCACCTGCATTAGCTGTTGGTGAGATCTCGTTTTCTATATATCCCCATCCCCCACCAGTGACATAACTAGGTTCCTGCCCTCTCATTTCAATAATTTTGATACAATTGGTGGGCTTCCCTGCCTTAACATCCTCCACATTTAGAATTCCCCTCTCGTCAAAGAAATGTCACGTCGTCGAGGGTTACAACAGCTTTTCACAAACGTGAAGCAGTCACGGGAACCCACTACAGACACACATA
This sequence comes from Scyliorhinus torazame, assembly GCF_047496885.1. Classification (NCBI taxonomy): domain Eukaryota; kingdom Metazoa; phylum Chordata; class Chondrichthyes; order Carcharhiniformes; family Scyliorhinidae; genus Scyliorhinus; species Scyliorhinus torazame. The sequence continues at coordinate 131,725,891 of NC_092727.1, forward strand.
CGTACAGCCCCTAGGGGGGAGGGACATGTCTGCACAGTGCCCTTAAGGGCCCTCTGGGGAGCTGCATAGGGGAGTGTCTCCCTCGGGTCTGGGGGGGGGGGGTTGCCCTGGTGATGGTGATTGGCATGTATCCGTGGCGGGGGATGCATTTTTTAAGCGCAGATCAAGGCTCCCTTTAGAAATGGTGACCCAAACTCTGGGGAGCCAGTGTTGCTGATTCCATCTGACTCCCCCCCCCACACCCACCCTTCCCCCACCCAGCCCCACCCCTCCCCACCCTTCCCCCCTCCCCCTTCACCCACCCACCCCCACCCCTCCCCACCACAACCCCTCCCCCACCCCCACCCCTCCCCCCACCCCCTGGGATTACACACTGGATGCTGGGATTACACACTGGATGCTGGGATTACCCACTGGATGCTGGGTTTACACACTGGATGCTGGGTTTACACACTGGATGCTGGGTTTACACACTGGATGCTGGGATTACACACTGGATGCTGGGTTTACGCACTGGATGCTGGGATTACGCACTGGATGCTGGTATTACACACTGGATGCTGGGATTACACACTGGATGCTGGGATTACACACTGGATGCTGGGTTTACGCACTGGATGCTGGGATTACACACTGGATGCTGGGATTACACACTGGATGCTGGGATTACACACTGGATGCTGGGATTACACACTGGATGATGGGATTACACACTGGAGGCTGGGTTTACACACTGGATGCTGGGTTTACACACGATGCTGGGTTTAACACTGGATGCTGGGATTACACACTGGATGCTGGGTTTACATGCTGGAGGCTGGGATTACACACTGGATGCTGGGTTTGAACACTGGATGCTGGGATTACACACTGGATGGTGGGACTACACACTGGATGCTGGGTTTACACACTGGATGCTGGGTTTAACACTGGATGCTGGGATTACACACTGTATGCTGGGTTTACATGCTGGAGGCTGGGTTTACACACTGGAGGCTGGGTTTACACACTGGATGCTGGGTTTACACACTGGATGCTGGGTTTAACACTGGATGCTGGGATTACACACTGGATGCTGGGTTTACATGCTGGAGGCTAGGTTTACACACTGGATGGTGGGATTACACACTGGTTGCTGGGTTTACACACTGGATGCTGGGTTTACACACTGGATGCTGGGATTACACACTGGATGCTGGGATTCAACACTGGATGGTGGGATTACACACTGGATGCTGGGTTTACACACTGGATGCTGGTATTACACACTGGATGCTGGGTTTACACACTGGATGCTGGTATTACACACAGGATGCTGGGACTGCACACTGGATGCTGGGTTTACACACTGGATGCTGGGTTTACACACTGGATGCTGGGATTACACACTGGATGCTGGGATTACACACTGGATGCTGGGGTTGAACACTGGATGGTGGGATTACACACTGGATGGTGGGATTACACACTGGATGCTGGGTTTACACACTGGATGCTGGGTTTACACAGTGGATGCTGGGATTACACACTTGATGCTGGGATTACACACTGGATGCTGGGTTTACACACTGGATGCTGGGTTTACACACTGGATGCTGGGTTTACACACTGGATGCTGGGTTTACACAGTGGATGCTGGGATTACACACTGGATGCTGGGATTACACACTGGATGCTGGGTTTACACACTGGATGCTGGGTTTACACACTGGATGCTGGGTTTACACACTGGATGATAGGTTTAAACACTGGATGCTGGGTTTACACACTTGATGCTGGGATTACACACTGGATGCTGGGTTTACACACTGGATGCTGGGTTTACACACTGGATGCTGGGTTTACACAGTGGATGCTGGGATTACACACTTGATGCTGGGATTACACACTGGATGCTGGGATTACACACTGGATGCTGGGATTACACACTGGATGCTGGGATTACACACTGGATGTTGGGATTACACACTGGATGCTGGGATTACACACTGGATGCTGGGTTTACACACTGGATGCTGGGATTACACACTGGATGCTGGTATTACACACTGGATGATGTGTTTCCACACTGGATGCTGGGATTACACACTGGATGCTGGGATTACACACTGGATGCTGGGTTTACACACGTTGCTGGGATTACACACTGGATGCTGCTATTACACACTGGATGCTGGGTTTGCACACTGGATGGTGGGTTTACACACTGGATGCTGGGATTACACACTGTATGATGGGATTACATACTGGATGCTGGGTTTACACACTGGATGCTGGGTTTACACAGTGGATGCTGGGATTACACACTGGATGCTGGGATTACACACTGGATGATGTGTTTACACACTGGATGTGGGGTTTACACACTGGATGCTGGGATTACACACTGGATGCTGGGATTACACACTGGATGCTGGGATTACACGCACTGGATGTGGGGTTTACACACTGGATGCTGGGATTACACACTGTATGATGGGATTACACACTGGATGCTGGGTTTACACACGTTGCTGGGATTACACACTGGATGCTGCTATTACACACTGGATGCTGGGTTTGCACACTGGATGGTGGGTTTACACACTGGATGCTGGGATTACACACTGTATGATGGGATTACATACTGGATGCTGGGTTTACACACTGGATGCTGGGTTTACACAGTGGATGCTGGGATTACACACTGGATGCTGGGATTACACACTGGATGATGTGTTTACACACTGGATGTGGGGTTTACACACTGGATGCTGGGATTACACACTGGATGCTGGGATTACATGCTGGATGCTGGGATTACACACTGGATGCTGGGTTTACACACTGGATGCTGGGATTACACACTGGATGCTGGGTTTACGCACTGGATGCTGGGATTACACACTGGATGCTGGGTTTACGCACTGGATGCTGGGTTTACGCACTGGATGCTGGGATTACACACTGGATGCTGGGTTTACACACAATGCTGTATTTACACACTGGATGCTGGGATTCAACACTGGATGGTGGGATTACACACTGGATGCTGGTGCTGGGTTTACACGCTGGAGGCTGGGTTTACACACTGGAGGATGGGTTTACACACTGGATGCTGGGATTACACACTGGATGCTGGGATTACACACTGGATGCTGGGTTTACGCACTGGATGCTGGGATTACACACTGGATGCTGGGTTTACGCACTGGATGCTGGGTTTACGCACTGGATGCTGGGATTACACACTGGATGCTGGGTTTACACACAATGCTGTATTTACACACTGGATGCTGGGATTCAACACTGGATGGTGGGATTACACACTGGATGCTGGTGCTGGGTTTACACGCTGGAGGCTGGGTTTACACACTGGAGGATGGGTTTACACACTGGATGCTGGGATTACACACTGGATGCTGGGATTACACACTGGATGATGGGTTTACACACTGGATGCTGGGTTTACACACTGGATGCTGGGATTGAACACTGGATGCTGGGTTTACACACTGGATGCTGGGATTACACACTGGATGGTGGGATTACACACTGGATGATGGGTTTACACACTGGATGCTGGGTTTACACACTGGATGCTGGGATTGAACACTGGATGCTGGGTTTACACACTGGATGCTGCGATTACACACTGGATGCTGGGATTACACACTGGATGCTGGGTTTACACACTGGTTGCTGGGATTACACACTGGATGCTGGTATTACACACTGGATGGTGGGATTACACACTGGATGATGGGTTTACACACTGGATGCTGGGTTTACACACTGGATGCTGGGATTGAACACGATGCTGGGTTTACACACTGGATGCTGCGATTACACACTGGATGCTGGGATTACACACTGGATGCTGGGATTACACAGTGGATGCTGGGATTACACACTGAATGGTGGGATTACACACTGGATGCTGGGTTTACACACTGGATGCTTGGTTTACACACTGGATGCTGGGATTACACACTGGATGCTGGGATTGAACACTGGATGGTGGGATTACACACTGGATGCTGGGTTTACACACTGGATGCTGGGTTTACACACTGGATGCTGGGTTTACACACTGGATGCTGGTATTACACACTGGATGCTGGGATTACGCACTGGATGCTGGGTTTACACACTGGATGCTGGGATTATACACTGGATGCTGGTATAACACACTGGATGCTGGGTTTACACACGTTGCTGGGATTACACACTGGATGCTGGGACTGGATGCTGGGTTTACACACTTGATGCTGGGTTTACACACTAGATGCTGGGATTACACACTGGATACCGGGATTACACACTGGATGCTGGGATTACCCACTGGATGCTGGGATTAAACACTGGATGCTGGGATTACACACTGGATGCTGGGATTACACACTGGATACCGGGATTACACACTGGATGCTGGGATTACCCACTGGATGCTGGGATTAAACACTGGATGCTGGGATTACACACTGGATGCTGGGATTACACACTAGATGCTGGGATTACACACTGGATACCGGGATTACACACTGGATGCTGGGATTACCCACTGGATGCTGGGATTAAACACTGGATGCTGGGATTACACACTGGATGCTGGGATTACACACTGGATGCTGGGATTACAAACTGGATGCTGGGGTTACACACTGGATGCTGGGATTACACACTGGATGATGGGATTACACACTGGATGATGTGTTTCCACACTGGATGCTGGGATTACACACTGGATGCTGGGATTACACACTGGATGTGGGGTTTACACACAGGATGCTGGGATTACATGCTGGATGCTGGGATTACACACTGGATGCTGGGATTACACACTGGATGCTGGGTTTACACACTGGATGCTTGGATTACACACTGGATGCTGGGATCGCACACTGGATGATGGGATTACACACTGGATGCTGGGATTGAGCACTGGATGCTGGGATTACACACTGGATGCTGGGATTACACACTGGATGCTGGGTTTACACACTGGATGCTGGGTTTACACACTGGAAGCTGGGATTACACACTGGATGCTGGGTTTACGCACTGGATGCTGGATTTACGCACTGGATGCTGGGATTACACACTGGATGCTGGGTTTACACACAATGCTGGGTTTACACACTGGATGCTGGGATTACACACTGGATGCTGGGTTTGAACACTGGATGCTGGGATTACAAACTGGATGGTGGGACTACCCACTGGATGCTGGCTTTACACACTGGATGCTGGGTTTAACACTGGATGCTGGGATTACACACTGGATGCTGGGTTTACACGCTGGAGGCTGGGTTTACACACTGGAGGCTGGGTTTCACACTGGATGCTGGGATTACACACTGGATGCTGGGATTACACGCTGGATGGTGGGATTACACACTGGATGCTGGGTTTACACACTGGATGCTGGGTTTACACACTGGATGCTGGGATTGAGCACTGGATGCTGGGATTAAACACTGGATGCTGGGTTCACACACTGGATGCTGGGTTTACACACTGGATGCTGGGATTACACACTGGATGCTGGGATTACACACTGGATGGTGGGATTAAACACTGGATGCTGGGTTCACACACTGGATGCTGGGTTTACACACTGGATGCTGGGATTACACACTGGATGCTGGGATTACACACTGGATGCTGGGTTTACACAGTGGATGCTCGGATTACACACTGGATGCTGGGATTACACACTGGATGCTGGGATTACACACTGGATGCTGGGATTACATACAGTTAGAGTTGTGGGGTGAGGTGGTAACTGTTGTGTTACGTTACTTCGTGTAACACAGGCTGCTACTTGATGCAGTCTTAACTAAAGGATGCTCCAGACTTTGAAATGAGTTCAACGTGTTTATTGAACTATTAACACAGTTCTCAAATGAGTTTGACTCTCTGCTAATCTAACTGTAGTAACTCAGTGTAACTGTAGCAGCCTGCTCTAAGCCACGTGCTGGGGTGTGATGCTGCTGATCAACCCTGATGTACTCTCCAGATGTCTGTCTGTGGGAAGGGGCAGAGCATGTGTGCCCTGTCCTTTTATATGGGTCGTGTAGTGCCCCCTTGTGGTAATGCCACCTCTGAGTGTCCTGATTACCCATTGGTTGTGTCCTGTTGTAATAACCCATTGGCTGTATGTCTGCATGTCATAATATCTCTGGTGTTCCCTCTAGTGGTTAATTAATTGTAGTGCACTTACATTAACCTCTTGTGTATATACAGTGATGCATATCAGTACAGTAACAAGGCTGCAAACCCTAACATGAGGGCATCACTGGTACAGGTTGGTCTGTGCTTGAAGCTGAATGTGAGAAGTATTCCAACCCCCTGGATTTTATGATTGAGATGGAGCCGGGCACAGCAGGCTCTGCACCAACACGCAATGGTGCTGTGCCAGGCTCTGCGCCAACACGCAATGGTGCTGTGCCAGGCTCTGCGCCAACACGCAATGGTGCTGTGCCAGGCTCTGCACCAACACGCAATGGTGCTGTGCCAGGCTCTGCGCCAACACGCAATGGTGCTGTGCCAGGCTCTACACCAACACGCAATGGTGCTGTGCCAGGCTCTGCGCCAACACGCAATGGTGCTGTGCCAGGCTCTGCGCCAACACGCAATGGTGCTGTGCCAGTTTACGGTTAAATTGAAACATTGAAGGCAAAGAGCAAAGTTCGAGTCTGTGCTTCTCGCAAATCCAACCACAAAGTCCATTGTTGCTGCTCACTCCTCGCTGAATAACTTTCCTGCTGTTGTAATTAATCAAGCTCTTTTATTGTACTGTGTGTGCTAAATGCTCTGAGGCTGGTCGAGGTGTGAGGTCCAGAACAATGAGTTGGAACGTCACCGCTCAGCACTGCTGCCAGCTCACCTGACCGCAGCTCCGTTTCCCACCTCAGAGCAAAGTCTTTACCCTACTTTGTTCTTCCGTCCATTTTGGGGTGATAATGATAAAATATTCCCTAATTAATCAAATAGGGAATTCAGGAGAAACTTCTTTTACTCCGAGAGTGGTTAGAATTAGAAAGTCACTACTGCAGAGAGTAGTTATGGGGAATATTGTAGATGCATTTAGGAAGAAGCTAGATAAGGTCTGGAGGGAGAAAGGTACAGATAGGGTGAGATGAACGCTATTGGGTTGGATTTGATTTATTGTCACGTGTACCAAGGTACAGTGAAAAGTATTGTTCTGCGTACAGTCCAGGCAGATCGTTCTGTACATGAAAAACATACATTGGGCAAACATAAGTACACAATGTAAATACATCGACACAGACATCGGGTGAAGCATACAGAGTGTAGTACTACTCAGTAGGGAAGATGTGTGAAGAGCTGAGATTAGTCCACAAGAGGGACATTCAGAAGTCTGGTAACAGTGGGGGAGAAGCTGTTTTGAATCTGTCAGTGCGTGTTCTCAGACTTTTGTATCTCGATGGTGTCTGTGGTGGTATGTGAATTGCAGTGGATCAAGTCATTCTGGGAATATGGAGTTCATGTGGCTCATGACCAATCTCTCGAAGCACTTCATTACGATCGATGTCAGGGACACTAGTCATTGAGGCACTGTGGTGGTATGTATCAGGGGTATTAAGGTACCCTGGGATGCCGAGAGGCTATTGGTGGATAGACACTGGATCCCGATTGGATCAGCCACCTGCTGGCTCCACCCAGTAAGGCGGAGTATAAGAGCCCGGGTTCTCCCAGCAGCCGCATTCTGTAACTGTGCTGCTGGGGAACAAGTCTGCGTAATAAAGCCATCGTTTGACTCCTTCTCATCTCGTGAATGATTGATTGTGCTACAGGCACGTTGCCTGGTTCTTCTTTGGCACCGATATGATGGTGGTCTTCTTGAAGCAGGTGGGTACCTTGGAACGGAATATGGAGACGTTTTGATTGGTTGGGTTGAACTGTGTGTTTCTGTGTTCTCTGCGCAGCTCCTGTTTCTACATCACCGCCCCTTAGGAAGACTGTCCATTGTACTCACGGCTCCTCCATCATTTACCATTTCCCTGTCACCAGCCAGCCCGGAATGAGTGCTCACAGACATTAGGATCCACACTCCGACCACAATGAAACTCGGATTTGCACTAAGAATGTCACTGAGGCGGAGTTTAAAGTTCAGTGTAGAACATCCTCAGGAGTTAAGTAGCTAATCACTGCAGCTGTAAATTCACCAAATCTTATTTATTTGAAACTTTTGTTTGTTGAAAGAAACACTTGGTGTTTTTGGCATTCCCCACACACTGCACATTGCGCTCTTAGCGAACAAAGATTAATTTTCTTTTAATAAACACGGAAAATACTGGAAACACTCAACAGGTCTGACAACATCTGTTCAGAGAAAGAGAGTTAATGTTTCAGGCTTTCTGCCTAACCTGCTGAGTATTTCCAGCATTTTCTCTTTTTATTTCCGATTTCCAGGTGCGCAGTATTTTGCTTTTGTCCAGCTTCCTTTCAAAATGCGCTGTCAAACTATCACTTCTCAGTCAGCTGTCTCATCCTCTGTGGTTCTAAAGCATCTCTAACGGTGTCACACTCTACCCAACTTCACTGCTTACACAGAGTGAAACCATTGGCATTTTATAATAATAATCGTCATTAGTGTCACAAGTGGGCTTACATTAACACTGCAATGAAGTTACTGTGAAAATCCCCTAGTCGCCACACTCCGGCGCCTGTTCGGGTACACAGAGGGAGAATTAGGAATGTCCAATTCACCTAACAGCACGTCTTTCGGGACTTGTGGGAGGAAACCAGAGCACCCGGAGGAAACCCACGCAGACACGGGGAGAACGTGCAGACTCCGCGCAGACAGTGACCCGAGCCGGGAATGGAACCCGGGACCCTGGCGCTGTGAAGCAACAGTGCTAACCACTGTGCTACCGTGCCTCCCCCACTGTTTCATCATTTTCTTGTTTTGAGAGTGGCCTCACACCTATAGAATAGACAAAAAGTTTTCCGCTTTCCGACCAGCACTGCCCTTAGTGCAGTGGCACTGACAGTTTCAACCAACCACATCTCTGCTGCCTGGCTTTGGAACATGATGCCCTTCTGTCCAATTTGCCCAGGATTACTTGCACACACCCAGCGTAATGAGATCCCAAGGTCCCCAGTCCTGAACGTGTGCACTCAAAGGGACTTGTAAAGTGAGTACGGAATGTCATTAGCACCATCCGATTTCCCCAAATCTGCGTGGTAAAACCGGGCCTCAAACGTTGTCCATAATCTCCAGCACTGCCAATCAGCCACTGCTATTCAACCTGGAAACCAAGACAACTATCAACATGCTATCTGAACCAGCCAAATCTGTGCCATTTAACACATTTTAGCCCAAGAAAGGGACTGGAATGTAGCAAACCCATTGAGTCCTAGTTGGACACCTAATTCAATGTGATGATAGATCTCAGCACAGAGCAGTGTCAAGGCTGCCAAGAAGAATTGAAGAACATTCACTCCCAGTACCGTTGACATATTTTCTGTGTGTGTCGAATGTGAGTTTAAAAGCCATTGATTGACATTCTCCATTCTTTGATTGGATTGGATTTGTTTATTGTCACGTGTACCGAGGTACAGTGAAAAGTATTTTTCTGCGAGCAGCTCAAGAGATCATTAAGTACATGAGAAGAAAAGGAAATAAAAGAAAATACATAATAGGGCAACACAAGGTACACAATGTAACTACAGAAGCACTGGCATCGGATGAAGCATACAGGGTGTAGTGTTAATGAGGTCAGTCCATAAGAGGGTCTTTTAGGAGTCTGGTACCAGTGGGGTAGAAGCTTTTTTGAGTCTGTTCGTGCGTGTTCTCAGACTTCTGTATCTCCTGCCCGATGGAAGAAGTTAGAAGAGTGAGTAAGCCGGGTGGGAGGTGTCTTTGATTATACTGCCCGCTTTCCCCAGGCAGCGAGAGGTGTAGATGGAGTCAATGGATGGGAGGCAGGTTTGTGTGATGGACTGGGCAGTGTTCACAATTCTCTGAAGTTTCTTGCGGTCCTGGGCCGGGCAGTTGCCATACCAGGCTGTGATGCAGCCCGATAGGATGCTTTCTATGGTGCATCTGTAAAAGTTGGTAAGAGTTAATGTGGACATGCTGAATTTCCTTAGTTTCCTGAGGAAGTATAGGCGCTGTTGTGCTTTCTTGGTGGTGGTGTCGACGTGAGTGGACCAGGACAGATTTTTGGAGATGTGCACCCCTAGGAATTTGAAACTGCTAACCATTAGGGGTTGTTTAGCACAGGGCTAAATCGCTGGCTTTGAAAGCAGACCAAGGCAGGCCAGCAGCACGGTTCAATTCCCGTAACAGCCTCCCTGAACAGGCGCCGGAATGTGGCGACTAGGGGCTTTTCACAGTAACTTCATTTGAAGCCTACTTGTGACAATAAGTGATTTTCATTTTTCATTTTCATCTCCACCTCGGCCCCGTTGATACTGACAGGGGTGTGTACAGTACTTTGCTTCCTGAAGTCATGACCAGCTCTTTAGTTTTGCTGGCATTGAGGGAGAGATTGTTGTCGCTACACCACTCCACTAGGTTCTCTATCTCCCTCCTGTATTCGGACTCGTCGTTATTTGAGATCCAGCCCACTATGCTCGTATCGTCAGCAAACTTGCAGATGGAGTTGGAACCAAATTTTGCCACTCAGTCGTGTTTGTACAGGGAGTAGAGTAGGGGGCTAAGTACGCAGCCTTGCGGGGCCCCGGTGTTGAGGACTATTGTGGAGGAGGTGTTGTTGTTCATTCTTACTGATTGTGGTCTGTGGGTTAGAAAGTCGAGGATCCAGTTGCAGAGTGGGGAGCCAAGTCCTAGGTTTTGGAGCTTTGATATGAGCTTGGCTGGGATTATGGTGTTGAAGGCGGAGCTGTAGTCAATAAATAGGAGTCTGATGTAAGAGTCCTTGTTGTCGAGATGCTCTAGGGATGAGTGTAGGGCCAGGGAAATGGCGTCTGCTGTGGACCGGTTGCGACGGTATGCGAGTTGCAGTGGATCAAGGCGTTCTGGGAGTATGGAGGTGATGCGCTTCATGATCAACCTCTCGAAGCACTTCATTACGACTGAAGTCAGGGCCACTGGACGTCTACCCAGTAAGTGCTAGGGCAATCCTTCATATCTCCCTCCTCTTCTTCTCCCTCCTCTCCTTTTCCTCACTTCCCCCTTCTCCTTTCCCCTTCCCACCCTCCTCTCCTCACCTCTTTCCTCTTTTCTGTCTCTGATGGCATTTGATTTTTTTTTCTCACTACTTTGTGAAATGGAATTTCCCCCACTGCTGGTTCCAAGGTGGATAAGCATTGACCTCCCAGGGCTACTGTGGATTTGGAGAGTTTTAGCTGATGATCTCCACACATTACTGAGTGCACCGTGGAATGGTTATATTTGGGGCAGCGCGACGTCTGCCATCAATTCCAATTTTCCCTTTTAAAATCTTTAAGGAACCCATGAGAACCCTTCAATGCGGACCTTTTAGTGTCACACATATTTTATATTTTTAAGTTGATTAGTTATCTGAATCTGCTGAGAGTTCCCGGGAGATGATACATTCCTGTGACAGTAAAATGGAGTGAGCCCTGACACCAAAGCATCTTCTTTCAATGTCTAGAGATTGATTTGTGACCTTTGATCAGTGCGTAACACTGAATGTTAAAACTCTTAATACAGTTATAGAAAAGCAAATATACATATTTAATAACATAAACACATTCTTTGGGTCTTCCACATAGAATAACCTCTTTGTTTTCAGTTATCTGATACCTGATTGACTCGGTCTAACTTGAAAAATAATTGGCTGATTGGAATGTGGGTCAACTAACACTGTTGCTGGGACAATGTCCTGCTTTGTGCTGGTGTCTCACACAAACAGGCTTTTCCTCACCTGTACAGCTGATATTCAGCATTCAGGAACCACCGCACACCAGGCCTCAGCATTGCAGCTGCCACCACAACAGGTGTTGATAGTTCCTTTGAAGATCTTCCCTTGGGACCTGTTTTAAGGGTCCTTCCTGTTTATTTCCTGTTTGTTCCCTTATTTTCCCTTTTCTTTTATTTTGCTGTTACATTTTTGATGTGCCTTTAAGTCAAGCAGAAGAATTACGTCGGTGCCAGCCCTGAATTGTGGAAACCACCGTTTTGTGGCGGGAGTTTTGGATTCGACTTGGGGGGGACGAAGGGTTAGAGCGGTTTGGTGACTTGTTTGTCGGTGGTAAGTTTGCGAGTTCTGAGGAGTGGCTGGTGAAGTACAAGCTTCCAAGAGGTAATCAGTTTCGGCGGGTGCGAGACTTTGTGCGCAAGGAGGTCACTTCCCTCTCTTTGGCCTTCCCCGCCCTCATTGATTGACATACTTCAGTCCATGGTTGGCATGGTGAGGGGAGGGTGTCGGGGATCTATGGTCAGCTGGTGGCGATGGAGCATGTGCTGTTGGATGACAATAAAGGAAATGTGAGGAGGAGTTGTGCCTGGAGTTTGAGGGAGGGGTGTGGAGCGAGGTTCTATATAGAGTCAACTCTACCTCCTCATGCGCCAGGCTCATAGTACATAGAACATACAGTGCAGAAGGAGGCCATTCGGCCCATCGAGTCTGCACCGACCCACTTAAGCCCTCACTTCCACCCTGATGCACGATCAATTACGCTCAAGACAAAGTGATTTCATAACTGAAGGCTTTAATCGACTAGAACTTGTTCCCCAGCAGCTTCGGTACAGAAAGTGAAGGCTGCTGGGACGGCACCGGTTCTTATACTCTGCCTGTCAGGGCGGAGCTACGTATCAACAGCCAATGGTAGACTCCTGGGTTTAACCAATGGTCATCAGCCTCTTAGGTACCGCAATACCTGGTAATACCACACACCCTATCCCCGTTACTCAATGACCCCTCCTAACCTTTTTGGACACTAAGGGCAATTTACCATGGCCAATGCACCTAACCTGCACGTCTTTGGTCTGTGGGAGGAAACCGGAGCACCCGGAGGAAACCCACGCAGGCGCGGGGAAAGCGTGCAGACTCCGCACAGACAGTGACCCAGCGGGGAATCGAACCCGATCCCTGGCGCTGTGAAGCCACAGTGCTAACCACTGTGCTACCGTTCTGCCGTGAACCTGATTGAATTGAAGCTGGTGCATTCGGCACATTTGACTTGGGAATGAATAAGTGGTTTTTTTTCGGATGTAGAGAACAAAGAACAAAGAAAAGTACAGCACAGGAACAGGCCCTTCGGCCCTCCAAGCCCGTGCCGACCATGCTGCCCGTCTAAACTACAATCTTCTACACTTCCTGGCTCCGTATCCCTCTATTCCCATCCTATTCATGTATTTGTCAAGATGCCCCTTAAATGTCACTATCGTCCCTGCTTCCACCACCTCCTCCGGCAGCGAGTTCCAGGCACCCACTACCCTCTGCGTAAAAAACTTGCCTCGTACATCTCCTCTAAACCTTGCCCCTCTCACCTTAAACCTATGCCCCCTAGTAATTGACCCCTCTACCCCGGGGAAAAGCCTCTGACTATCCACTCTGTCTATGCCCCTTATAATTTTGTAGACCTCTATCAGATCGCCCCTCAACCTACAGATAGATGCGGGCGGTGCTGCCTGGCACATCACACACACAGATTCTGTTCAGTACTAAGCTCGTAAGCTCTGGTTCTCATTCTTCAGCCCCATGTCAGGAATTTTGGGGCTTGATTTGGAACGCTGCCCTTTGGTGGCTATTTTGGGGATCTTCGACTTACGGGAGTTGCGGACAGAGCGGAGGCGGATGCTCTTTCCTCCGCCTCCTTAACAGCTCGAATGCGGGTTTTGTTTGACGGGATGTCTCCTGCCCCGCCCAGTCCCACAGTGTGGTTAAACAACCTCATCGAGATTTTGTACTCGGAAAAAATCAAGTCTGTAATGTGAAGGTCGACTGAAAGGTTCTAGCTGAGGAGGCAGCTGTTTATTTCCTAGTTCAGGGAGTTAGTCACGTCAGATGTTGGAGGAAGTGGGGTAGAGGGGATTGGTTGTTGTTTTTTTGGGTTGGTGATGGGGGTAGATAGGGTTGGAATATTGTGAACTTTTGTTTGTATATGGATGGAAAGATATGGGCGGGTCTCCGCTGGCCGATGTCGAAATCGGGAAATGCAATTGGGCGGAATATCGGTTCCGACATCAAAATCACGACAGGTGCTGATTTGACGCCAAATCACAATTTTCCATCACCTTGACAGCGGCGCCAGTGCGTTCCGGAACGCACCTACAGTAAACACCGTTTGCATATCATTAGCGGGCCTGAGCCGGTATTCTCCGGGGCCTCCGCGATTCTCCGCCTCCGATGGGCCGAGTTCCCGATGGCGCGGTTCACTTGTGAAACCGTCATCGTGGCCAGAGAGGAGCGACTGTGGGCTGCCGGGCCAGACGCTGGCTGGCTGGGTGGTGGCCCTGCCACGGCCCAGAGGAGGGGGGGGGGGGGGGTGACGGGGGAACGGGCCGTGAGGCTGGGGTGAACCCCCAAGGGACTGGGGCAGTGCCCGGGCATGGACCGCCATTGCCGCAGCCTGCAAGGTGGCCATCTTGCTGCGCACCCCACTGACCACCCACCTGGGCCCCTGGTTCTGCAGAGCGCCACCGACTATATAATAATAATAATCACTTATTGTCACAAGTAGGCTTCAATGAAGTTACTGTGAAAAGCTCCTAGTCGCCACATTCCGGTGCCTGTTCGGGGAGGCTGGAACAGGAATTGAACCCGCGCTGCTGGCATTGTTCTGCATTACAAGCCAGCTGTCTTAGCCCACTGTGCTAAACCAGCCCCTAATGGGTGACCCCCCCCCCCAGACGCCACGGAGTGGACCTCCGGCATGGGTAGCGCCAGCTGACGGTACTCCTGGCAGCAGGGACGGGTGTCAGGACCAGACGCACCAAGTTGCTAGGCATTGATGGGGCCGGGGTGCGGGGATGGAAGAGGGGGTGCAGTACCAAGACCACCATGTAGCCCGGTGGACCTGCTTGGACACGGGGGTACGCGCCATGCTAACATGTCGGCTTTTCACTCCCTGCAGACAATGGATATTGGAATACAGCCAGCAATGGGGGCCTTCCTGCTGGTCGCCGCGGCCCTGGGGGATGCCCTGCGGCTGTACGAGCTGGAGCTGCTCGAGGAGCAGGAGGAAGCTGCAGCAGCGGAGTGTGCCCCACAGGAATAGGAGGCAGCCACCCAGCTTGGAGAGCCGGCTGCCCAGCGGGCCGAGGAGGAGGAGGTGCCAAGGAGGCGCCGCATGAGGCCCCGTGAGTACCGGCAGCGCCTGTCATTCGAGGACCTGCCGGACAGGGTATGCCATCGGAGACTCCGGCTGAGCAGGGAGATAGTGCGACAAATGTGCTGGATCGTGGCACACCTGGCACCGCGGGGGTATGGGGGAGGACACCCGCTCCCGCTGGCCGTCAAGGTGACGGACCCCTGAACTTTTACGTGAGAGGGTCCTTCCAGGCGCCGAGTGGGGACCTGTCCGGGATCTCACAGAGCTCGGTGCACAGGTGCATCTGCACTGTCACGGAGGCCCTATATGCCCAGTCGGCACAATACATCCATCTCAATGTGGACCGAGCCCACCAGGATGCCCGGGCAGTGGGTTCATCGCCATCACCGGGATGCCCCGGGTCCAGGGGGTGATCAACGGGATGCATGTCCCCCCACGGGCACCTGCAGATGACAGGCCGCTCGACACCAACCAAAAGGGTTCCACTCGATAAACCTGCAGCTGATATGTGGTCATCAGATGCGCATCATGCACATCTGCACCGATAGCCGGGCAGTGTGTCCAATGCCTTCATCCTGGCACACTCGACAATTCCCGGACTCTTTGAGGTGCGCCCCCGGCTGCGGTGTTGGCTCCTGGGCGACAGGGGTTATCCACTGTGGTCGTGGCTGGTGATACCTATCTAGAGGCCATAGACCGACACGGAGAACCGCTACAACGACACTGATGAAGCGATCATGGGAATGATCGAGCAGTGCTTCAACCTCCTGAAGATGCGGTTCAGGTGCCTGGACCACTCTGGAGGGGCCCTCCAGTACAGCACTGGGAGGGCCGCCCGCATTGATGCGGCCTGCTGCATCCTCCACAACATCACACAGTAGAGGGACGACGTGCTGGAGCAGGAGCATGAATGCCAGGCCTTGTCCGATGAGGAAGATGCGGGGAAGGGGGAGAATGGGCAGGACGTGAGGCCCAGGCAGGCGGAGGCCGCACGACACACGTGCCAGGGCCAATGTGCACAGGATGGACTGATCACCTCCAGATTCACTGACTTGTGAAGGGGGGGTGCGCAGGGCACCCCCCCCCCCCTCCTGCCTGCAACTCCCTCCGTGACACACACCTGCCGCACTACAGGGTGGGGGCCCTGGGTTGGCAGTAACATGGGGTCTGGTCCATGGGATGGAGGATGATGACAACGCGCTCTGCGATGAGCTCCGATGTTCCACATCGTTTGACAATGTCTGACTCCGCCCCACGGTAGCACCTTCCACCTGAGTGATCCCTGCATGCGAGCTGGCCATTCCATCACACGGTCCTGTCGAATCTCTGGGGTAAAGGTGGTGAGAACGGTCGGGAGGAGGATGGGGAGCCCAGCCCACCCACAACGTACACCCAGTTCCTCCCCAACACCCCTTCTCTGGCCAGACCAGATCCAGCCCACCCCTCATACCCATCTGACAGAGCACTGAGACAGTTGTAACAGTGTGAACAGGTGTTTAATGTGCACAAATATATATAGGTTTGTGCCCTAACCCCTATCACTAAACTGTGCCCTGCACCCGTGCCAACTTAACTGGTGTCTGAATTTCTGACCTTATGGTGGATCCCCAGATGGTACAGCACGAGTGGAGGCGGCCTGCTCTGATTCCCACCCTGTGACCTGGGTCCCCTTCTGGGCCAAATGGGCTTGGATGGGCCCGGCTGCTGCTCGGGTGTCCCAAGTGGCATGCTGCCACCCTCTCTGCCTGCTGCACACCAGATGTGCCACGTCAGGAAGGGGGGGGGGGGGGGGGTCTCTCCAGAAAGCTGCTGCTACTCTCTCCAGAAGGCTGCGGTGAGGGCTGTCTCTCTTTCCAGAAAGCCTGCGGATGTTGGATTCATGGAACTAAAGAAGCCTGAAGACAAACCGTGAACTGAATGCAACGTTTGATGAAATAAAGACTCTGCCTTTCAAGGAAGGTTATGAGTACAGTATTTTAAAATTACAGAAAAGACCAGTACAGGCTGCAAAACAAAGACTGTAATCTACAAGCTCACTGTGAAGAGATCAGGCTGAGAATCATCATCTGAGGCAAAGGCTCCTTTCTCTTTCACATGGTTTTTTCCCCCCCTTTCCACCCCTCTGTGTTTTTCTGTTTTGTGTGTGTACAAGGTGGGCTGCAAGTTAATGTGGGAGTTAGGTTAGTGAATAGGTAACCAACGGTATCTGCTGCGTATTTGATTATTGTTCTTGTTATAAAATAAACAGTGGGTAGCTAATGTAATTCCACTATTTAAAAAGGGAGGTAGTGAAAAAACAGGGAATTATAGACCAGTAAGTCTGGCATCAGTAGTGGGGAAAATTCTAGAATCCATTATCAAAGATTTTCTTGCGGAGCACTTAGAAAACAGTGACAGGATCGGGAAGAGTCAGCATGGATGTATGAAGGGAAAATCATGCTTGCCAAATCTCCTGGACATCTTTGAGGATGTAACTAGTAGAGTTGATAAGGGGGAGCCAGTGGATGTGGTATATTTGGATTTGCAGAAGGCTTTTGACAAAGTCCCGCATGAGAGTTTATGTAAAATTAAAGCGCATGGGATTGGGGTTAGTGTATAGAGATGGATAGAAAACTAATTGGCAGACAGGGCTGTGACTAGTGGGTACCACAGGGATCGGTGCTGGGAATCCAGCTATTCACAATATATATTAATGATTTAGATGAGGGAACTCAATGTAATATCTTCAAATTTGCAGATGACACCAAGTTGGGTGGGAGGGTGAGCTGTGAGGAGGATGCAGAGATCCTGCAGTGTGATTTGGACAAGTTGAGTGAGTGGGCAAATGAATGGCAGATGCAGGATAATTTAGATAACTGTGAAGTTATCCACTTTGGTAGCAAAATCGAGAAGGCAGATTATTTTATGAATGGCCATAAATTAGGAGAGGGGAATGTGCAACGAGACCTGGGTGTCCTTGTGCACCAGTCACTGAAGGTAAGCAGGCAGGTGGAGCAGGCGGTTAGGAAGGCAAATGGTATGCTGGCCTTCATAGCGAGAGGATTCGAGTGCAGGAGCAGGGATGTGTTGCTGCAATTGTACAGGAGCCTTGGTGAGGCCACACCTGGAATATTGTGTGCAGTTTTGGTCTCCTTATCTGAGGAAGGATGTTCCTGGTCTGGAGGGAGTGCAGCGAAGGTTTACCAGGCTGATTCCTGGGATGGCAGGACTGACGAATGAGGAGAGATTGAATCGGTTAGGATTGTTCTCGCTGGAGTTCAGAAGAATGAGACTTATAAAATTCCAACAGGACTGGACAGGGTAGATGCAGGAAGGATGTTCCTGTTGGTGGGGGTGTCCAGAACCAGGGGTCACAGTCTGAGAATATGGGGTAGGCCATTTAGGACAGAGATGAGGGGACATTTCTTCATCCAGTGAGGGGTCGGCCTGTGGAATTTGTTACCACAGGAAGTAGTTGAGGCCAAAACATTGAAGTTGTGATCGTATGGCCATGCTGCACTCGGAAAGCAGCTCGTTCGCCGATAGAAGACCCCGCACCCGGGATCTCGCAAGACAGCTCGTCTCACTTTAATATACAGTTTCCCATTGGACATCCTCCCCGTGTCTGCGTGGGTCTCACCCCGAAAGATATGCAGGGTAGGTGGATTGGCCACGCTAAATTCCCCCTTAGAAAGAAAATAATTGGAGACTCTGAATGTATTTTGAAAAAAGTTTAAAATAATAACAATAATAACATGCAGTTTCGTGAGGCACCCGAGGCGTTGGGATCTGTCCCCTTCGGCTCGGAGACCTCGGGCGACCGCCGTTCAGTACTCCACAAACGGGACCAAATGGAATAGCACTGGGGGTGGGGGTGAGACCTCCAAGGGATCGGAGGCCCCGACGTGCATGTCCTTTGGGTGGGGTGGTATCCTGGCACTGCTGAAGCTACCTGGGTGCCAACCTGGCACTACCAAGGTGCCCAGGTGGCACTGCCAAGGTGCCAGCCTGGCACTGCCAAGGTGCCCAGGTGGCACTGCCAAGGTGCCCAGGTGGCACTGCCAAGGTTGCCAAGGTGCCCAGGTGGCACTGCCAAGGTGCCCAGGTGGTACTGCCAAGGTGCCCAGGTGGCACTGCCAAGGTGCCCAGGTGGCACTGCCAAGGCACCCAGGTGGCACTGGCAGGTGGCAGGGGCACTACCTGGGGACACATTTGGGACTGTCAAGGTGCCAAGCTGCTGTTTTTCACGCGGTGGCAATCAGGCCGGGTGTGCCCTGTGCGGGAGGAGCGGGGTGGCCCAGGGCCCCCTCATAGTGAGTTGGGGCTTTGGGGGGCGGGGGAGTCAGGGGTTGCGTCGGAGACTCCAGCGATCGGGAGGCCATTTAAAAATGACGTCTCGATCTCTGACTACACTGAGGAGTTCCTGCGAGCGGAGCTCTCAGTGCAGAAAAGGAGGCTGTGCGCAGCCTGGGCAGCGCATTCCCCACTGAGGCCCCGATCAAACCCGAGTGACAGAAATAGCCTCGTGATCCTCGGCACTGTGAGCGCCAGGAAGCATGCAGCGAAACGTGCTCAGCGTGGGGCCCTGTTCCCATTTCGTTAAATCGTGCCCTGTATGTTTTCAAGAAACAATTCGATTTAGCACTTGGGGAGAATGGGATCAAAGGATAAGGGGGAAAGCGGGATCAGGGTATTGAGTTGGATGATCAGCCATGATCATACTGAATAGTGGAGCAGCCTCGAAGGGCCGAAGGGCCTCCTCCTGCTCCTCTTTTCTATGTTCCGAAATGGCTCGGCAGTGCCCAGACCACAAAACCAGAAGACGTAGGAGCAGAAGTCGGCCATTCGGCCCATCGAGTCTACTCCGCTGTTCAATGAGACCATGACTGATGTGATAATCCTTCATCTCACCCGGGGGGCCGGGTGGCCTCCTTCTGCACTGTAGATTCAATGATAATCTATGATTAATCTAGGACAAAGGTTCGGCACAACATCGTGGGCCGAAGGGCCTGTTCTGTGCTGTATTTTCTATGTTCTATGTTCTATCTACTTTCCCGCCTTATCCCCACAACCCTTGAATCCCTTACGGATTAAAAATCCGTCTATCTCCTCAGAAAAGAAACGTAGAATGAATATCTGTGGAAAGATTTTAAAAAGAGGCCCTTCAGTGTCCAGCAAATGGATGCTCTGTGCAGAGATGCATTGAGAAACACAGATTTGAAACATCGCAAAGTAGATTCCTAACTATTGCTAAGTTAGCCAATTGGAAAGCAGTGGAAAGGCTGCAGTGGGATAGAGAGTCTTTGGATTAAAGGCAAGAGGCACGGTTTATCAGTGCATCTGGTGTGTACTGTTTGTACGGACTTGAGGACTGACAGGAGTGAATTCTGATTCATCCCACAGGCTAGACGTACAGCAGCAGCCACCCTGCAGTCTCTATAGACACAGATAAAGTACCGAACAGTGCCATTGTCTGTGGAACTAGACAGCAGTGAGAATCATCACCCTCAGCAGCACAAACACAGGAGGAAACAGACAGTCAGTGTAAACACAGATGGATAAATTTGTGATTCAGTGGGAATCAAAGCGATATGTGCTTGGTGTCTGGGCAAAGAGTAGCTGATAGATCTGAGCCAGGCGATATGTGAAGCTCACCCTGATGTATGTTTCTCATTTCCTTTAGTCCGGCTGAAGCGAGTGCTCAAACTCCAGTTCAGATTTTCAGCTGTTCAATAATTGTCCTACGCAGAGTGGGACTGTCATCTTCTGAGGCTTTCGATATCTCGCCAGATGGATGAGATTCTTGATTAGAAAGTTGATTAATTATCTGTCATTCTATCTGCTAGATGCTGATATGGACTTTATGGCGTTGAAGCAGAATGTGAGCACCAGACTGGACAATTTATACCAAATGGAGAATCTGCAGAAGGATGTAGCACCCAATTTACCCAATGGTCACATGGCCTCAAGCCAACCTGGACCTCGGCCCACACTGCTGCCTCAGAGGTCGAAGCCTGTTCACATACAAACAAAAAGGTAACCGAAAGCAATCTCAGCCCACGCGAACTCTCCCACCTTCACAGAATGCGAGCATAAATTCAAATGAAAATGGCCGATGCGGTTTTAAAAAGCTGTACGTAAACATCAACCATCAGCCCAATTGTAAAGCTGGACAGTGATGGAGGAGTGAGAATAGGGAAGAGGTGATGCAAGTTTTATTTACCTCAGTTAATGGACCTGATTTACCCGAGTTGGGCCATTAAGGAGAGAGGTGTCTTTGTTTTAGGATTCGGTTTTGGAAGGTCGGTGAGGGAGATTCCAATGGAGTTTGAAGACAATCTTATTCTAAACTCTTCTCAAATTCCCAAATCTGAACTGTCTTTGATTTTAGCCGAAGATCACCAACCTGCTTTAATACTTTTTGTACTGATGGGTTTTTAATTTATTACAGACAGCTGAAGGAGGAAGAGCTTCAAACAACATCACTCCCAATCATCCCAAATCCTTTCCCTGAACTCTCCACTCTGCCCAGTTCTCCAACTTTCTGCGATGCCTCCAAGGCTCCGGCAAGTAAAGGCATACATGTAAGTACGAAAGCCCGAGTGGATTATTTATCACCCACTGCCCCCTCTTCTCGGCATCACCTGGCAAATCAGAGGGATGGTGCAAAGCTGAGGGGAGAGGGATGCACCTTAGAGGGTAGTGAGGGAGCGAGGGAAGAGAGGTGAGCGGAAGTTAGGCATCGTGTGGGAGGGTCCTATGTGCCACTAAGACATTAACATGACTGTACTGTGCATCGGTGATGGAGGGTTTGAATGTTTGTGGAAGGGGGAGCAATCAAGCGGCTGCTTTGTCCTGGATGGTGTTGAGCTTCTTGAGTGTTGTTGGAGCTGCACTCATCCAGGCAAATGGAGAGTATTCCATCACACTCCTGATTGCGCCTTGTAGAGGGTGGACAGGCTTTGGGGGGTCAGGAGGTGAGTTACTCGCCAGGATTCCTAGCCTTTCACCTGATCTTGTAGCCACAGTATTAATGTGGCTGGGTCCAGTTCAGTTTCTGATCAATGGTAATCCCCAGGATGTTGACAGTGGGAGATTCAGCGATGGTAATGCCATTGAATGTCATGGGGCTGGTTGTTAGATCCTCTCTTGCAGGAGATGGCCATTGCCTGGCACTTGTGTGGTGCGAATGTAACTTGTCCCTTGTCAGCCCGAGCCTGGATATTGTCCAGGTCTTGCTGCATTTGGACAGAGACTGCTTCATTATCTGAGGAGTCGCGAATGGTGCTGAACATCCACAGTTCTGACCTTATGATGCAAGGGGGCTCCCTGAAGATGGTTGGGCCGAGGACACTACCATGAGGAACTCCTGCAGTGATGTTCTGGAGCTGAGATGATTGACCTCCAACCACCACAACAATCTTCCTTTGTGCCGGGTATGACCGCAACCAGCGGATAGTTTTCCCCCTGATTCCCATTGGCTCCAGTTTAGCTCGGGCTCCTTGATGCCACACTCGGTCACATGCTGCCTTGATGTCCAGGGCAGTCACTCTCACCTCACCTCTGGCATTCACCTCTTTTGTCCATGTTTGAACCAAAGCTGTAATGAGGTCAGGAGCTGAGTGACCCTGGCGGAACCCAAACTGAGTGTGACATTGAATGACATTGCAAAGATTTCATTTAACACCTGTTTTTAAAAAATGCAGGATCCAGGCTGACTTTGGTGTCAGGTTGCACAGTTCAGAATCCAGTTAAAGTTGTTGTAAATATTGACTCAAGGGGTTTACAAGGGCCTGTGTCTGAGCAGATCTGTGATCTGAAGCAGTCGGATGATTGTGATCATTTCCACGGTGGCTGGTAGACACTCATACCCCACCTGGGAAAGATTAGGGACAACCACCCCAGGAGTTGTGAGCACGTTTCATAGTCCAAGTTTCAAAACTTCATCAACTTGTACCCTCTGTTATCTCTCTCGCATTCATTTTCTACAACAGCAACTGCATTTGAAAATATTGAATTAGGTTTGATAGATCCATGGGCACCACGGTGGTTAGCACTGCTGTTTCACAGCGGCGAGGTCCCAGGTTCGATCCCAGCTGTGGGACATGTCCATGTGGAGTTTGCACATTCTCCTCCGTGTTTGCTTGGGTTTTGCCCCCAAAACTCAAAGATGTGCAGGGTAGGGTGATTGGCCACGTGAAATTGCCCCCTAATTGGAAAAAAAAATGAATTGGGTACTCTAAATCTATTTTTAAAAAAGGTTTGGAACATCCTGTGGTTGTAAAGACTTTCCTTTCGTACTGTTTTTACACCCGCATTGATTAGTAATTACGATGTAATAATCAGGTCAGTTTCTCCACTGTTACAACCCCCATGGAGGTCTCATGGTGCGGGCCATCAGGTTCCCCGTGACCTCTGCTGTGTGTGAACTTCCCCGGTAACGGAGCAGGGCTTCCCCTTAACGAGGAGAGCCTGTGCAGTAATAACACCCCGACCTGAGTGAAGGTCTGGGTGGGAGAACCCTCCGGGGAGAGGAGCCTAATTTACGTATGTCAATAAACCCAGTTTTTGCATCCTACCCATCGTTTGCTTGTGGTCACTCTGTGCGATTCTGCACACACCTACACTGACAACACGCAGCTCGCTCGCCATCTCTCCATTGCCTTCAAATTATCAAATTGTTTTGTTGGATGCACAGAAATTTCAGACTGAAGCCATTGTGTGGTTTTTAATGGAGGTCCTCGTCCTCTGGCTGGAGAGCTGGTGAGAATCCCGCATCACCTCTTCCTGGGAAGGCCCACTGTATTCAGTGCCAATCGGGCACTTCCCTGGGATCACGACCTGTAGGGCTGGAAATCCCGCCCCTTGAGAGCTGCCAACCAATCGCTGTTGGATCCCAACCCAGACACGTGATAGTGAGATAGGGAGGGGGGTCACTGGCTGCGATTGAGGAGGGGGTTTGCAGTTTGGCAGTAAGGGCGGGGGCCAGTGGGGTGGTCTCAGCACCCCCACCTTTCCTGATGCCAGATGCCTCAATCAGCAGAGAGGTTGCACCGTCCTTTAGCACCCACGGGATTCCAGAGATGATTGTCACTGACAATGGGACCCACTTTACCGGTGAGGAAGCTCAAGGGTTTATGCACACTAATGGGGTGAAACACACCCAAACCACCCCATGTCACCCATCTTCCAACGGCCTGGCAGAACGGGCAGTCCAGACAATTAAACAGGGCATGAAGAAAACCGACTGCAGGGTCAGTGGATGCAAAGCTGGCACGGTTCCTGGTTACTTACTGGCCCACACCACGCTCTACCACCAGGGTACCACTGGCAGGTTTGCTGATGGGCCGACACCTCGGGATCCGCTTGAACCTTGGCGGGAAGGTTGAAAAGAAGCGGGGCCTCCGGAAGAAATACTGCAATCATCGAATGTGCCACAGAGGGTTTAAACCAGGGGACATGGTCCATGTTCGGAATTTCTGGGATGGCGTCCAGTGGATCCTCGGTGAAGAGAATAGAGTCAATCTCTTAGATGGTCAAGACTGAGATAGAAATCAGACCAGTTGAATCGGTCTCTTGACGCCCCCCTCCCCGCCCACCCCCCCCTCAAATCTGCCATCCTCAAACCAGAGACCTGTACCCAGGCCAGCAGGAAGTGGATAACCGAGCATCTGATATGGACACGGAATCCTCAGCACTTTCTGAGGAATTACGGTCGGATACGGACCTCCGACAGGACCCTCTCAATGCTCGGCGTGAATAATGTGCCCCCCAACACGATACACGCCCCCACCACCCAGCCCCACAGTTGCAAGAAGCACATCCATGGGCAAAATGGCAAAGGAGACAGCCCTGTGCAACCAGCTACCGAGGATCATTTGAACTTTGGGGGGAGGGATGTAATAACCTACAGAAGACCCACGGGGACACCGTAATAGATCTCCCCATCGGACTCATGGAAACAAAGCACCAACACCCACACCCCCCCCTCCTACCCCACCCCCCGCTGGTGGGCGGTGGCCCATTGGCTGGGGCCATTGAAATCGCCTTATAAAAGCCGGCCCGCATTGGGACCGGCTGTAATGGAAGAGGCACCAATAGTCCCGGGTCACTGGGAGAGGGAAGGACCCTTAATTCTTCATGATTCTCAGTGGCTCTGTCAAAGAAAATGACATCAAGGGGATGTTGTTCAGGGCAGTCAAAGGTCCAAGTGAGAGCATTCCATTTCCTACTCTCCAACCTGACTTCATCAAACGGTCTGCTGCTTGTACAAAATCCCAGCAGCCCTGTGCTGCTCACCCACAGGTCTGGCAAAGTTTCAACGGTCGTCCTGTTTGGAGCTGTAAGCCACAATGCAGCCTTTACGTTTGTTGTTGAATTAAACCTCTTGTGGGATGTACCCTCTCAGGCCTCCTGAACTTCCATACAGCTGAGTTTTATCTTTGTTGCCTCGAGACTCGACTATTCCAATGTGCTCCTGCCCAGCCTCCCACACTCTACCCAAAAATAAGCTCATCCCAAACTCTGCTGCCTATGTCCCAACTCGGACAAAGTCCCGTTTCCCCTATCACCTCGGTGCTCGCTGACTCCCAGTTAAACAACTCCTTGATTTTAAACGTCTCATCCTCATTTTCCAATCATTCCATGATCTCACCCTTCCTAATCCCTGATAGCTTTGTCAGTCCCACAACGCTCTGAAACATCTGTCCTCATCCAATACCCCTGTTACTCCTCTCCAGGATAAATCAAGACTTTGCCAGACCTGTGAGGAGTGAGCACAGGGCTGGTGGGATTTTGTACAAGCAGCAGACCGTTTGATGAAGTCAGGTTGGAGAGTAGGAGTTGGAATGCTCCAACCTGGACCTTTGACTGAACAACATTCCCTTGATGTAATTTTCTTTGACAGAGCCACTGAAGAATCCTGAAGAATTAAGGGTCCTTCCCTCTCCCAGTGACTCAGGACTAATGGTGCCTCTTCCGGTTACCTGGCCCCTGACCCCCAGCTTTTAGGCCAGGGTGGAAGATGTAGCAGGGCAGATGGGAAACTCCTGACATCACTAATAGCTCACAGTCGGCGGTTATGAAAAATTGGTAGATTTTTAACTACATAAATGACACAAAAGTTTTCAAGTACTGGGCCACCTTGATACCAAGGCGGAGGCACGACACCACAGCCTGCTATTGAGTTCAGTTTCAACAGTGATAAAACCACAACGTGGTGGAACTGACTCTAGCTGCGGGACATTGTGGGTTTATAATTAGCGTGTCAGTCAGAAGTGGGAGCATTAAAACATCGGCTCACACATTCCAGGTGTGGATATATGTCCCTGCACAGTTTCCCCAATCAGACGTGTCAGTGCTTCTTGTCATTGCGTGGGTGTGATTGAGTGATGCTCCTGTGTACAGAGCACCGCTGTCAGCACTGACAGCACACTCTGCATTTCCATCCACCACAACCTTAATCCGATTAGTTACACTCAGCAGAAAGCAATGAAATTTCCTTCTCACTACACCTCTCCTCCTTTAAGATGCTCCTTAAAATCGACTTTGCCATGTGTCCCAACATCGATCTCTGGTTTGGTGCCAAATTTTGTTGGGACAGATCGTAAGATCATTAGACACAGGAGCAGAATTAGGCCATTCAGCCCATCGAGTCTGCTCCGCCATTCAATCATGGCTGACATGTTCCTCATCCCCATTCTCCTGCCTTTTCCCCATAATCCCTAATCCCCTCATTAATCAAGAACACCAGATTTGTGCTGGAGGTGCTGTTACCCACAGGGCTACAGACCAAGAGCTGGAAGGTGGAATTGGACAGAACATTGCCAGGCCAAGGTGAATGTTGGGTTGCGGCACGTGGAAATGTTGGGCATCATCTGCCACATGCAATTTTCAGAGAGGGCCACACCTGTGGTCCCAGTGATGATGCCAGGCAGGTCTGTCCGCCTCTGTGGGGATGATAAACTAACTGTAAACATGGGCAGCACGGTAGTATGGTGGTTAGCACAATTGCTTCACAGCTCCAGGGTCCCAGGTTCGATTCCCGGCTTGGGTCACTGTCTGTGCGGAGTCTGCACGTTCTCCCCGTGTGTGCGTGGGTTTCCTCCGGGTGCTCCGGTTTCCTCCCACAGTCCAAAGATGTGCAGGTTAGGTGGATTGGCCGTGATAAATTGCCCTTAGTGTCCAAAATAGCCCTTAGTGTTGGGTCGGGTTACTGGGTTATGGGGATAGTGTGGAGGTGTGGGCTTGGGTAGGGTGCTCTTTCAAAAAAAAAGAGTCGGTGCAGACTCGATGGGCCGAATAGCCTCCTTCTGCACTGTAAATTCTATGATTCTATGACATCGTGCCTGGACTGTTCCCCTATGCCTCGTGTGGAGGGTGTGTGTGAAAAACCGGCTGAAGGATACTTGTTCACCAAACTGGACATGAACCACACATATCTGCAGTTAGACCTGTACAACACATCGCGGAAGTACGTGACTATAAATACCTCACCTCTCTTCAGCCCCTGCAATCTTTCAAAGGGAGAGAGAAGGAATCCTCTGGGGACTACCCAAAGTGACAATGTATTAGATGAGCGGTTTATTACGGGAGCCACCGTGGATGATCCAGGGGTGGTCCTCAGACGATTCTCCCAGGTAGGCGCCCGCCTGAAGTGAGGCAAGTGCCATTTGCGAGCAAAGGCTGTGACATTTTGAGGTATTGGGTGGGTAAAGACGACGGCACCGTGTGGAGGAGAAGGTTCAGCCACGAGAGGGGCCCCGACTCCGCAGAATGCCACGGAATTAAGATCATTTCTCGGATTTGTAAATTATTCCGGGGAAGTTCATTCCAAACATGGCCACCTGCCAGCACTCCTTCGCATCTTGTTAAGGAAGAACCAGAAGTGGGACTGGGGAACTTCACAGGAGGAGGTATTCGCAGGAGTGAAGATGGGGATGTCACCCTCCCAGCTGCTCATCTGCTATGATCCATCCTGGCCGGTCGTACTCACTTGTGACGCATCTCCATATGGCATGGGGGCGGTGCTGTCCAATAGATGGAACAATGGCACAGAGCGCCCATAACATTCACATCCAGAACTCTGACAGACGCAGAGTGCTGCTCTGCCCAGGTAGAAAAAGAAGGCTTGTCAGTGATATTCACCATGAAAATATTTCATCAGTATGTTTACGGGCGAATCTTCTTCATAATCGTCTTGGGCTTAAATGGGGTGCTCTTTCCAAGGGCCGGTGCAGACTCAATGGGCCGAATGGCCTCCTTCTGCACTGTAAATTCTATGATTCTATGATTTATAATCACTGACCACAAGCCACTGCAGGGTCTCTTTCAGGAGGCCAAGGGAATTCTCCCCATAACCTTGGCCCTAATTCAGAGGGGGCCTCGATTACTGGCAGTGTGTGAATACACCTTTCAACATCGACCAGGGACCAGATAGCCCACGCTGATGCCCTCAGTGTCTTCCGTTGTCCGTGAGCCCCCCGTCTACCCTAGTCGTGGATGATGTCATGGCAACTTTGAACTTTATGGACATTCTGCCGGTGATGGCCGTACAGATACGAGAATGGGCACAGAACGATCCCAAATAGGCAAAGCTCCACCACATGCTATTCTATGGCGGATTACAGAGGAACCCCACCCCAGTAGCCCCACAGCCCTATATCCAAAAGAAGCAGTAACTGAGTGTTGAAGATGGCATGCTTGCAGAGGGGAAAGTTCGGACCCGAGGGGGGGGAGGGTGTAATAACCCCCACGAGGCTGACGGGGAAACTATAATTATTCTCCCATGGGGTCCGTGGAATCAGAGCCTCCTCGGTGCTGGCCCGAGGCCCACCCAGCCGGGTTTGTAAGATCAGGCACAAAACCGGCCTGAGCAGGGACCGGCAGGTTGGTTGTCCCAACGGGGAATGCAAAGTATAAATAGTTACTGCCGTGGGCAGACTTTGTGTAACTGTAATTAAAATCTATCTTCTTCCCACCACCAGCAGCCTGCTCATTAAAATCGAGGAGTTTTGTTTCGGCAACATTCAAGGACAGGTTTAGTCTTTACCACAAAGAATTGAAGAGACCCAGGGTGTAGAGTGGACGATACTACAACCACCCAAACTGTAGGTCATGTATTTCCACGGTGGGCAGGTTAGTTTTGGTACAGATGCAACTGAAGCTAAAGATTTTTCCCTCCAGACCGTATTTGACGCTGACACCAGAGGGCGATTGATTGTTTTTGAGGTGAATGGTCATTGTCCAGTAGATTGTAAATGGCGTGGTGGCTTGAGGGAGGGCGGCGGAGGGGGCCCAGCCTTGCTTGACCTTGGTCTGAATTTTTAAGGTGTCGCATTAAGATATTTGCAATCAAAGGGCGGCACAGTGGCACAGTGGTTAGCACTGCTCCTTCACGGCACCAAGGTTCCAGGTTCGATCCCGGCTCTGGGTCACGGACATTCTCCCCGTGTCTGCGTGGGTTTCACTCCCACAACCCAAAGATGTGCAGGGTAGGTGAATTGGCCACGCTAAATTGTCTCTTAATTGGACAAAAGTAATTGGATACTCTAAATTTAAAAAAAGATATTTGCAATCATATCATCATGAAGCAATTATCTTAATAATATTATGTTAAAGGTGCTATATAGTACAAGTTGTTTTTTACTTGGAAGAAGGAAAAAGGTGCCATGGGGAAGGGGGAGGGGCAGATGTTCGGGCCTTTGATTCTTGTGCGTCTTGGAACTGATATCGCTGGGCGTGGAGTCAGAGGCAGGTCCCCATGTCGCTGGGCGTGGAGTCAGAGGCAGGTCTCCATGTCGCTGGGCGTGGAGTCAGAGGCAGGTCCCCATGTCGCTGGGCGTGGAGTCAGAGGCACAGTTTTCCTGAGGGTTAACAGGGATGGGAAGGCTCCCAACCCCACCCTAAGGTCAAAGGTGGGTGAAAGTCAGACCCTTGGACCCAATTCCCAGAAAGAAGTTAATAACTCAGAATCATTGGGCAAACGAATTGAGGGGGAGTGCAGAGTTCCTCTGTATTGAGGCGGGCCAAAGGGCCTTTGTTATTCGTGAGGATCATGTGATCACATGGGTTACTGCTTGTATCAGGTTGAGCTGCCTATTATACGCCTTCTCCAATAACACTCTCAATAGTGGCAGTGGAACGATAGTGGAGACGGCTGTGTACATTTGACGATTCAGATCCGTTTTACATTATTGTCAATTGTCAAGGAGCCCGGTGTGTTAAAGTCCTGGCTCTTTGTCAGTGATGTCACCGTCTTAATAGCTGCCAAAGTTATGCCTGAAAGGTCAAATCCAGACCTACGATTTGCAGCCTGTTTGTGGTTGCCTAGTGACATTAAATATGTCTAGACACAGGTCATGCGCCATGATTTATGGCCACTATAAATAGGTTTAGTGCTGAGGTAAGAGAACCTAATGTAAACAGCTCACTGCTTAACCCAATGTCTCAAAGTTACAGTCCTTACTCTGGCCCTCTGGCAGGTTTGAGTGGAGTGAGGGAGAGACATGAGGCTGTGTCCTTTCTGTACAGTTTTGTAATATTTCCTGGCCAGCGAAGCACTGGCACATGGCAGCTACGAAAACAGCTATTACCCTACATGTGCCAGGTATGTGCTGCAGCAATCAACACCTGGGAACAACACTCACCTGGCCACTGCTGAACTTTGGACATCTTGATAATTAAGTTTCTGTTCACCCTTAGATTATGTCGATTTATTCAGCCTGAGCACTATCATTTGAATCAGAAGTGAATGTCAGTCTATTTCACTGTGTGAGAGGCAGGAGCAGGTACAGTATAGGGTCTGCTCTATTCGGGAGGTCCTTAGATTTTGCACTGTTTGCATTTCTTATGCTAAGGCCTGATGTTGTAACCTCCAGATATGCAGTACCTGTACCCAGGACTGGTCTCGATGTAGCAGCCCCCCACAATATTAGGTTAAACCTCAAGATTGAATTTATATTTTTGCAGATAACGTGGGCAGGAGCACAGTTTTACAGATTCTATTCTCCCCTCTCCTCTCCAGTCTGTCTGTATTTAACAAGTACATAGGCCCCAGTCGGCTGTTGCCAACCCTCCATGATTGAATCTCCAAACGTTGAGGATTAATCTCCAAAATTAATCCCCAGGATTAAACCCGAGAATTCTGCAGAGAACAAAGGCCAAAGAGAATGACCATTGGACCTTTCAAAAACAGTGGTTGTGATTTTCTGGTGCCGTGTGTGGTGGGTTTTGCCGCAGTGGATGAGGCGAGCCAGTGGCCACCAATGGGATCTTGCTCTCTCGACAAAGTCTATGAGCTTTTGTGTGGCTAACCCACTCCACCAGCGGGGAACCCACTGCAAAGAGTCGCCTTTGGCAGGACTGGAACATTCCGCTGTCGGGAAGGGCTAGAAAATCACACCCATTGTTCTTTTTCAATTTTCTTTGAATACTCTCATTCATTAAAAAAATAAAGTTTGGAAAAGCAGGAAAGAATCATTCAATAGGATTATTGGGACAGGCTCTGGGGAGGTGGTGTACAGTTCTTGTCGGATGGCCTGATTTATTACAAGAACACTTGTAGCTAAAGCTATAAACGATTTGTTGACATTAACTGTGGGTCAAATATATACAAAACAACAGATGAATAACAGTATGAACATGCACAAGCAACCTCTCTCACAGCTCCCTAGTCAGACTGAGGTCACCTGACTCTAACATTCACTGATATATTAATGAGACTCTTAGTGGCCAGTCAGTGAATTACAACACAACCATGATATCACTGCAGGCGGGACCTGTACAAGCTGCATGGGTTACACCTGGGCAGGACTGGGACCGATGTCCTTTGGGGTGGCGGGGGGGGGGGGAGCGCGGAGAGACTTGCTAGAGTGTTTGGGGAGGGTTTAGACTAATATAGCAGGGTGATGGGAACCTATGTAAGGACTCAGAGCAACGGGAATCAAGAACACGAGAAAACGATAATAAGGCTAATCAGCAAAGTGGTCGACAGAGATATCAAGGGCCTGTAACACATGATGACACTGTATAACATAGTAGGGACAGGACAAGGAACGTTAAAAGGACTAACCTTAAGGTTTTGTACCTGTACGCACGAAGCATTGAAATAAAATGGATGAATTAGTTGCGCAGGTAGATGCAAAGAGGTATGATATCGTTGGGATTACGGAGACATGGCACCAAGGTGACCAAGGATGGGAACTAAACATTGAGGCTATTCAGTTTTTAGGAAGGACAGACAGAAAGGAAAAGGTGGTGGAGTTGCATTGTCGATTAAAGAAGATATTGATACAATATTGAGGAAATATATTAGTTCAGATTATGTGAAATTTGTCTGGGTCGAGTTAAGAAACACCAAGGGGCAAAATACATTCGTAGGGGTTGTATACAGACCCCCAAACTGCAGTGGCAATGTTGGGAGTATCATTACACAGGAAATCAGGGATGAATGGGATAAAAGAACATCTGTGATTATGGGTGACTTTAATCTATATACAGATTTGGTGAGTCAAATTAGTCACAGTACATTAGAGGAGGAATCTCTGGAGTGTGTGCAGGATGGTTTTCTGGGCCAATACATTGAGGAACCAACAAGGGAACAGGCCATCTTGGACTGGGTATTGTGCGATGAGAAAGGATTAGTTAGCAATCTAGTTGTGAGAGAACCCTTGGGGATGAGTGATCATAATATGGTAGAATTCTTTATCAAGGTGGATAGTGAGGTAGTTCAGGGTCCTGAACCTCAATAAAGGTAACTATGATGGTATGAGGTATGAGCTGGCTATGGTGGACTGGGAAACATTACTGAAAGGAAGGACAACGGGCAGGCAATGGCAAGCATTCAAGGAACGAATAGGTGAACTCCAATAGTTTTTTATTCTTATTTGGTGCAAGAGTAGAAAGGGAACTGTGTCCAAGCCACAAGGCTCACAAGGAAAATTAGAGATAGTATTAGATTCAAAGAAGAGGCATACAAATTAGCAAGAAAAGCAATAGACCTGAGCATTGGGGACAGTTTAAATTCAGCAAAGACAGACCAAGGGTTTGATTAAGAAGGAGGAAAATACAATATGAAAGTAAGCTAGCGGGGAACATAAAAACTGACTGTAAAAGTTTCTGTAGGTATATAAAGAGAAAAATATTGATTAAAAATTGATGTAGACCCCCTTACAGTTAGATTTAGATTTATTGTCACGTGGACCGAGGTACAGTGAAAAGTATTGTTCTGCGTACAGTCCAGGCAGATCGTTCCATACATGGAAAAACATAGCACATACGATAAACACACAATGTAAATACGTAGACTCAGACGACAGGTGAAGCATACGGAGCGTAGTACTACTCAGTAGAGAAGATGTGTGGAGAGATCAGTTCAGTCCATAAGAGGGTCATTCAGGAGTCTGGTAACAGCGGGGAAGAAGCTGTTTTTGAGTCTGTTCGTGCGTGTTCTCAGACTTTTGTGTCTTCTGCCCGATGGAAGAGGTTGGAAAAGAGAATAACCCGGGTGGGAGGGGTTATTGATTATGCCTGATTTCCCAAGGCAGTGGGAGGTGTAGATGGAGTCAATGGATGGGAGGCAGGTTCGTGTGATGGACTGGGTGGTGTTCACGACTCTCTGAAGTTTCTTGCGGTCCTGGGCCTAGCAGTTGCCATACCAGGCTGTGATGCAGCCCAATAGGATGCTTTCTATGGTGCATCTGTAAAAATTGGTAAGAGTCAATGTGGACATGCCAAATTTCCTTAGTTCCCTGAGGAAGTAAAGGTACTGTTGTGCTTTCTTGGTCGTAATGTCGACGTGAATGGACCAGGACAGATTTTTGGTGATATGCACACCTAGGAATTTGAAACTGCTAACCATCTCCACCTCGGCCCCGATGATGCAGACAGGGGTGTGTACAGTACTTTGCTTCCTGAACTCAATGACCAGCTCTTTAGTTTTGCTGACACAGAGGGAGAGATTGTTATCATTACAACACGCCACTAGCCTCCCTCCTGTATTCTGACTCATTGTTGTTCGAGATCCGACCCACTGTGGTTGTGTTATCAGCAAACTTGTAGATGAAGTTGGAGCTGCATTTTGCCACGCAGTCATGTGTGTACAGGGAGTATAATAGGGGGCTAAGTACGCAGCCTTATGGGGCCCCGGTATTGAGACTATGATGGAGGTGGTGTTGTTGTTTATCTTTACTGATTGTGGTCTGTGGGTCAGGAAGTCGAGCATCCAGTTGCAGAGGAGGAGCCAAGTCCTAGGTTTTGGAGTTTGATATGAGTTTGGCTGGAAACTAGCGAAATCATAAAGCGGAACAAAGAAATAGCTGAGGAACTAAATTCGGACTTTGCTTCTGTCTTCGCAAAGGAAGACATGAATACTGTACCGGAAATTCTGAGAAACACAAGTTTCAGTGAGGAGCTGAAGGAAATTAGTACTAGTAAAGAAATGGTTTTGGGGAAATTAATGAGATTGAAGGTGGATAAATCTCCAGGGCCCAATAATCTTCATCCCGGAGTACTTCAGGAAGTGGCCCTGGAAATAGTAGATCAATTGGTGGTCATTTAAAAAAATTCTTTGGACTCTGGAATGATTCCTACAGTTGGAGGGTAGCGAATATAACCCCGCTATTCAAAAAGGGAGGTAGAGAGAAAACAGGAAAGTACAGGCCAGTGAGCCTAACGTCGGTAGTAGGGAAGTTGCTGGAGTCCATTATCAAGGATTTCATAGCACAGCATTTGGAAAGCAGGGGTGTAATCAGACAACGTCAGCATGGATTTACAAAAGGAAAATCATGCTCGACAAATCAACTAGAATTCTTTGAAGATGTAACCAGTAGAGTTGACCAGGGAGAACTGGTGGATGTGGTTTATTTAGACTTTCAGAAGGCTTTCGACGAGGCCTCACATGGCAGATTACAATGTAAAGTTAAAGCACATGGGATTGTGGGTAATGTCTTGAGATGGAATGAAAGCGGGTTAGTAGATAGGATGCAAAAAGTTGGAATAAGTGGGTCTTTTTCTGATTAGCAGGCAGTGATTAGTGGGTACCACAGGGATCTATGCTAAGGCCCCAACTGTTCACATTATATATTAATGACTTGGACAAGAGAACTAAATGTATTCGGCTGGATCCTCCAATTTTGGGGCTATGTCCACAGGATCCGTCTGGTTTTACGACCAGAACGTCGGACCCATCCCCGCACCGATCCTCTGGGGTCCGGTGGGTCCAAGCAGCCGCACAGCGTAAAGCCCCCGGCTTGACCTGCGGACACAGCTGCAGAATGGTCGGGTCCGTGGCCACAAATGTGCACGGCAGCGGCCTGCCAAAAACTGCCCCCCTGTAACCCCCCTCGCCACCCCCGGACCACCTCCCACCAGTCTCCCCAGCCCCCGCCGAAGCCCCCCTGCCAGCGGAATTGCTCCCCACGACTGTGGTGGCGCTGGACGCAGTCTGCAGCCGCCATGCGAGGTCCCCGAACGGCCCATTAGGGGCAGAGCATCGGGGGACGGCCTCAGGTGTGGACCTGAGGCCGTCCATACGGCATGCTCCCCGACTACGCTGTTTTTGAGGGGCGAAGCATCGGAAAACAGCCCCGCCCCCGATTCCAGCGTAAACGGGGAGTCTCCGGCCGATCGCCGAACACAATTTTGGCGTCAGTGATCGGAGAATCCCGCCCATTATCTCCAAATTTTCAGATGATAGAAAGTTGGTTGGGAGGGTGAGCTGTGAGGAGGATGCAGAATGGCTTCAGCGGCATTTGACAGGCTGAGGGGTGGAGATGAGGAGGAATTTCTTCACCCAGAGAGTGGTGAATCTGTGGAATTCACTGTCACAGAAAATAGTTGTGTAATTTCAAGAAGGAATTTGATACAGCTCTTGGGGCTAAAGGGTATCAGGAGGATACCCTTTAGCCCCAAGGGGGGGAGGATCAGGGTATTGAACTTGATGATCAGCCATGATCATAATGAATAGCGGAGCAGGCTCGAAGGGCCAAATGGCCTCCTCCTGCTTCTATTTTCTATGTATATTTCTATGTATAATGTTTGCCTTCCAATTGGTTAGGGGCAACGGGGGACTGTCTGGATGGGTGTTTCAGGCATTTGATTGTAGCATTGTAGCAGTGTAAATAGGCTATTGGAGGCAGGAAGTGACTCACTGAAACCTTGAGGACTATGGGACTATGTGCAACCAGAATTTCAACTCTACCCCATCCCTTGTATCGATTACTGTAATTATAAGGAGCATTTCACTTCAGGGAGTCAAGTCATGGAAAACCCTCGCTTAGTGACCAGAGTCCTGGTGACAAGCAGTCGGAAAGGGTGTGGAAAAATCAGGGAACGAAAGCAATGACCATATGGCATCAAAGAGAGCCTGTGGGAAGGATAACACCAGTCGTCCTTGGACCAACGCTATTCAACTGATCCAGTGTGTGGAAGGGGCTGCCAGTCACAAATCAGCATCTACAACCACAACAGACAACATTCAATACAAAGGTTACATACACCCTTGGCACAGTTCATCATCTGTCGAAACAGATGGAGCTTTACTACAGGGATCGAGGAAGATTGTCCTCAAGATGATGCTGGCAAGGCCAGCGTTCATTGCATCTTGCTTATCCCACACTTAGTAGACGGTGACCCACTCTCATCTCCATATTAGAAAATCCATTTAGAGATAGGGGGACTGGAGAAGGTGGAAATAATATTTACCAGAACAGTATTGGAACTGCAAGCTTGTATCTATCTGAGAAAGAGTGGGGTTCTTCCCGCCACAAGAAACGAGAGGGTTAAGGGTTGACTTGAAAGAGACCTTTGAAAGGGTTTTGACTGAGTGGACAAGGAGAAGATTTTCCACCAGTAAGGGGAAATCAGAATTAGGGATCATCAAAATCAGACAATCACTAATAAATTCAATAGGGAATTCCGGAGGAAAATATTTACCCAGAGAATGATGAGAATGTGGCAAATGGCACTGGGAGTGGGTGAAGTGAATAGCATATTGATAGGTTTAAGGGAAAGCTGTCCATGTACACAAGGAGGAAGAAATAAAAGGACCTGCTGATAGGGTGAGGTGAAGAGACGTCGGAGGAGGCTTGTATAGAACACAAGCACTGACGTGGAGCAGGTGGGGCAGCACAGTAGCACAGTGGTTAGCACAGTTGCTTCACAGCCCCAGGGTCCCAGGTTCGATTCCCGGCTTAGGTCACTGTCTGTGCGGAGTCTGCACATTTTCCCCGTGTCTGCGTGGGTTTCCTCCGGGTGCTCCGGTTTTCTCCCACAGTCCAAAGATGTACGGGTTAGGTGGATTGGCCATGCTAAATTGCCCTTAGTGTTCAACTAAAAAGGTTGGGTGGGTTGATGGGTTACGGGGAGGTTGGGGGTGTGGGCTTCGGTAGGGTGCTCTTTCCAAGGGCCGGTGCAGACCCGATGGGCCGAATGGCCTCCTTCTGCACTGTAAATTCTATGAAATCTATGAATGGCCTGTTTCTGTGTGTAAATTCTTTGGAATTAATTTCCACATTGCCTCTGCTGATCAGCCACTGAGAGTGGAAAGTCTGTAACGTGAGCTACCTAACAATGTGAAACTGCTCTCTGATCAACAATTCGTTTCATGGCCTCTATCTGCACAGAAACACAATCTGGCTCTTGTACAGACTCATCTGTCAGTGTCTGCTTCAGTGTGACAAAGGCACAGCCATGGTCTGTGCGTCTGATAACAATCGTTACGGCTGACGTGTTTCACCTGCCTAAGGTACACCAAGCTGTCTCGTCTCCGCGGTTACAGTGATGCTGTGAATTTTTTAAAATAAATTTAGAGTATCCAATTATATATATTTTTCCAAATAAGGGGCAATTTAGCGTGGCCAATCCACCTACCCTGCGCATCTTTGGGTTGTGGGGGCGAAACCCACGCAGACACGGGGAGAATGTGCAAACTCCACACGGACAGTGACCCGGGGCCGGGATCGAACCCGGGTCCTCGGCGCCATGAACGCTGTGAATTCTGATGAGTGGACCCCAGATTTCTTTTAAAAGTTAAAATATTATATACACACACAACCCATGCACAGAATCAAAGACAAATACATCCGTCAAAGTCAAATCTCCACAGCTTTGACAATGAGTCACCCAGACTCGAAACGTTCGCTCCCTTCTCTCTCTCCAGACACTGTCAGACCTGCTGAGATTGTCCAGTATTTGCTGTTTTTGCTCCACATTTATGGCTCTTGGATTGTAATGTGTCAGACAATACATCAAAGTTTCTCTTCATTCTTTCGTCAGCCCCTTAGCCACACATCTTTAATGTCTGTATGTTAACAAGGAGACAATTGTAATGTGAAAACTCTCCTTGGCAAGCTGCCAACAGGAGTGGATTGGCAACAAGGGCCATGTACAGGTTGGATGAGAGCATGTGGAGAGAAACACAAAGCTGCAGAGGTAAAAATCAGGCCCAATGTTCCTCCGTGAGTGGAGCTTGCACCTGAAAACTCCTGCCCAAGGCTGATGTCACTCAAATTTCAGAAAAATCCTGTTAGACTTCTCCATTCTCTCGCTATCCTTCTATTCTCTCTCTCTCTTTAACACAGGTTATTACTATCTTCAGTGAAGATGGAATGAAGAAGTCACTTGAAATCACGGCTGCAGTAAAAGCTCAGGACATTTGCCACTTGCTAGTGGAGACGAATCGCTGTCTCGATGAGGAGAACTGGACCATAGTGGAGGTTCACTCCAACACTGCACTAGGTAACCACAGCAACTGGGTAACCACAGCAACTGGGTAACCACAGCAACTGGGTAGACCTCATCCCTCATCCTCACCTTCGCCCCTCACATCCTCACTTTATTCTTTCATGGGGATCTGGGCATCGCTGTCAAGGTCAGCATTTGTTGCCCGTCCCTAATTGTGCTTGAACCAAGTGGTTTCTAGGCCATTTCAGTGGGCAGTTCAGAGTCAACCACATTGCTGTGGTTCGGGAATTGTATGTAGGCCAGACCAGACCAGGTAGAAGGCAGATTTCCCTCCCTACAATGGTCACCGTTACTGAGACGAGCTTTTATATTCCAGGTTTATGAATTGAATTTAAATTCCACCATCGGCCATGCTGGCAATTGAACTCATGTTGCCAGAGCGTTAGCCTGGCCCTCCAGGTTACTGGGCCAGTGACATTACCAGTATGAGACCATTAACCGCCCCCTCCCCCCACCTAAATAAAGCTGGGACAAATAATAATAATAATTGCTTATTGTCACAAGTAGGCTTCAATGAAGTTACTGTGAAAAGCCCCTAGTCGCCACATTCCGGCGCCTGTTCGGGGAGGCTGTTACGGGAAGGGTTGTATTCCACCTGTGCTCCTGCTCAGCTGCATTTGAAATAAAAGTACAGCGGTGATGACCCACATGACTGAATATCCTGATACGACTCGGCCTCTGTCTCAGACATGGGACAGACAGTACACAGGATTCCAGTGCCAGTCTGAGATTGTGCCCTCAGAAAGTGAGTGTGGGCATAAACACACAAACATTCTCACCCCAGACTCTGCACAAACACAGTTGTCTCACAGTATCTCCCCAGGATTTTGTTTCAAGGACAACCTAGATTTTCTTTTCCCCAGCTAAGAATAAATCATGTTGCTCAGTGGAACCGAGTACAGGCCTCACATTCCCATTTAGTATCGAATGAAGAAATTTCTCTAAATAAACCTGCATTCGCCTTTCCCTACACCTCTGCTCAAATGGATTGTTCAATGAAACTGTGAGGATGCAAACTTTGTATTTGTTGACAAACTGTTTGGGTCCCTTGGTGGGCAGGAGTTGTAGGATTTATTTGGAGGGTGAGGTGATGCTGGCTAACTCCCTCCTTGCTTTTCACCCCATGACTAATACATGCAACCTGTTTCTGACTCTCTGTCTGTCCCAGAAAGATGTCTAGAGGACCATGAGTCATTGATAGAGGTGCAGGAAACCTGGCCAGTTAACAGTGGAAGCAGATTCATCTTCAGAAAGCATTACGCAAAGTACGAATTCTTCAGGAATCCTGAGGTAAGATCTGTTTGAAAGTTACTGAGATCGGGTTTGTTTTTAACCTGGACTCTCAAAATCAGTGCTTTGTTAGTATGGGTACGGGACCACTTTCATATCATCATTGAGGTCAACATTTCTTAAAGACCGAGTGCGAGTGTGGGATATTTCAGCCACTGACAACAAAGCACCCAGTCAGTGGCGATCTTTTCAAAACTTAGGCAACTTCTAATTAAATCCTTAGCTGTTTGAAGTTGTGGCCCCAATTGCAACAGGGAGAGGATTTGATTGCAAATTGCTGCTAAGTTTGAAAAAAATCTGACTCTTTAAATAAATGTTATGCCTGATTTCTGTAGAACACAAACACCAGGAGGAGGTTTCTACAGAACACAAACACCAGAAGGAGGTTTATACAGAACACAAACACCAGGAGGAGGTTTCTGTAGAACACAAACACCAGGAGGAGGTTTCTGTAGAACACAAACACCAGGAGGAGGTTTCTGTAGAACACAAACACTAAGAGGAGGTTTCTGTAGAACACAAACACCAGGAG
Organism: Scyliorhinus torazame; assembly: GCF_047496885.1. NCBI lineage: Eukaryota > Metazoa > Chordata > Chondrichthyes > Carcharhiniformes > Scyliorhinidae > Scyliorhinus > Scyliorhinus torazame. Next base: position 131,766,653 of record NC_092727.1, read on the forward strand.
GAGATTTATACAGAACTCAAACACTAGGAGGAGGTTTCTACAGAACACAAACACTGGGAGGAGGTTTCTGTAGAACACAAACACTAGGAGGAGGTTTCTGTACAACACAGACACTAGGAGGTGGTTTCTGTAGAACACAGACACTAGGAGGTGGTTACTACAGAACACAAACACCAGGAGGAGGTTTCTGTAGAACACAGACACTAGGAGGTGGTTTCTGTCGAACACAAACACCAGGAGGAGGTTACTACAGAACACAAACACCAGGAGGAGGTTTCTGTAGAACACAGACACTAGGAGGTGGTTACTACAGAACACAAACACCAGGAGGAGGTTTCTGTAGAACACAAACACCAGGAGGAGGTTTCTGTACAACACAGACACTAGGAGGTGGTTTCTGTGGAACACAAACACCAGGAGGAGGTTTCTACAGAACACAAACACTGGGAGGAGGTTTCTGTAGAACACAAACACCAGGAGGAGGTTTCTGTAGAACACAAACACCAGGAGGAGGTTTCTGTAGAACACAAACACCAGGAGGAGGTTTCTGTAGAACATAAACACTGAGAGGAGGTTTCTGTAGAACACAAACACCAGGAGGAGATTTATACAGAACACAAACACTAGGAGGAGGTTTCTGTAGAACACAAACACTAGGAGGAGGTTTCTGTACAACACAGACACTAGGAGGTGGTTTCTGTCGAACACAAACACCAGGAGGAGGTTACTACAGAACACAAACACCAGGAGGAGGTTTCTTTACAACACAGACACTAGGAGGTGGTTTCTGTCGAACACAAACACCAGGAGGAGGTTTCTGTAGAACACAAACACCAGGAGGAGGTTTATACAGAACACAAACACCAGGAGGAGGTTTCTGTAGAACACAAACACCAGGAGGAGGTTTCTGTGGAACACAAACACTAGGAGGAGGTTTCTGTAGAACACAAACACCAGGAGGAGGTTTCTGTGGAACACAAACACCAGGAGGAGGTTTATACAGAACACAAACACCAGGAGGAGGTTACTACAGAACACAAACACCAGGAGGAGGTTTCTGTAGAACACAAACACCAGGAGGAGGTTTCTGTGGAACACAAACACTAGGAGGAGGTTTCTACAGAACACAAACACTAGGAGGAGGTTTCTGTAGAACACAAACACCAGGAGGAGGTTTCTGTGGAACACAAACACCAGGAGGAGATTTATACAGAACACAAACACTAGGAGGAGGTTTCTACAGAACACAAACACTGGGAGGTGGTTTCTACAGAACACAAACACTAGGAGGAGGTTTCTGTGGAACACAAACACCAGGAGGAGGTTTCTACAGAACACAAACACCAGGAGGAGGTTTCTGTAGAACACAAACACCAGGAGGAGATTTATACAGAACACAAACACTAGGAGGAGGTTTCTACAGAACACAAACACTGGGAGGAGGTTTCTGTAGAACACAAACACTAGGAGGAGGTTTCTGTACAACACAGGCACTAGGAGGTGGTTTCTGTGGAACACAAACACCAGGAGGAGGTTTCTGTAGAACACACACACCAGGAGGAGGTTTCTGTAGAACACAACACCAGGAGGAGGTTTCTGTAGAACACAACACCAGGAGGAGGTTTCTGTGGAACACAAACACGAGCAAAGACCTGTTGGGCTGTAAATTGTATTTAATTCCTTTTTGACTTCTCATTGGATAAAACATTTATCAGTTCTTGAAGCTCGCTATGTGCCTAAGCTGTATATCCTATAGCTCTCTACCCTATAGCTGTATATCCTATAGCTCTCTACCCTATAGCTGTATATCCTATAGCTCTCTACCCTATAGCTGTATATCCTATAGCTCTCTACCCTATAGCTGTGTATCCTATCGTATATACCCTATAGCTGTATATCCTACAGTTCTATATGCTATAGCTCTGTATCCGAGAGCTATATATCCTAGTTTTCTCCCCAGCTGTGTGCTGCATCTGAACAGCTTAATTAGGAGGAGGCCATTCGGCCCCTCGAGCCTGCTCTGCCATTCAACAAGATTGTGGTTGATCTGATTTCAACCTGAACTGTACCTTCCACCGACACCCGATAACCTTTCACTCTGAACTGTACCTTCCACCGACACCCGATAACCTTTCACTGCCTTGTTAGTCAGGAATATATCTACATCTGCCTTAAAAATATTTAAGCACACTGCCTTCACCGCTTTCCAGAGACGAGAGTTCCAAAGGTTTACGAGCCAGCGAGAGAAGAACATGTCCTCTCATCTCCATCTTAAATAGGGGACCCTGGATTTGTAAACTGTGTCCCCCTAATTCTAGTTCCTCCCACAAGGGGAAACATCCTCTCAGAATCCACCCCGTCAAATCCCTTCCGGATCTTACATGTTTCAATAAGATCACCCCTCAGTCTTCTAAACTCCTGTACACACAGGCCCAGCCTGTCCAAACTTTCCTCGTAAGATATAAGCCCTTCATTTTGGGAATGAGTTGAGTGAACCTTCTGTGAACTGCTTCTAATGGATTTACATATTCTTCCAAATAAGGAGACCAAATCCATACACTGTACGCTAGATGCGGGGCAGGATTCTCTGTTTGGGAGCCTAACTGCTGTCGGCGGGAGTGAATAGCGTGCGGTTCACATTCCCGCTGGGGGGCTATTCGGTAAGTGAGTCAGGACATGCTGATAGGCCAGCACTCTGCCAGCAACAACTCAGAGCAATTCCTGGCCGGGTGCTGTACCCCTGGGGCCAGAGTTAGCACCAAAGAGCCTGACAGCTGGAACTGGTTTAAAGCGCCCCACTTACCGCACACTCACTGCAGCCACCAAGATGGCTCACAGAAGACCTGTCCCCTGAGGTGGACCCACAGCCCCAGGCCAGCGGAGAGACACCCTCTTCCCCAGGGTGGGGCACAGACTCAAGCCCATCCTCCTGGTGCCAGAGGCAGTCAGTGCTGCCAGCCTCACCAGGAGAGGACAGCTGGTGATCCTAGGGGGTGGGGGTCAGTGGTGAGGCCAGTGCCCAGAGTCAGGCAGAGAACCAGGGAGGGTTCCAAAGGCCCTGGTGCAGGTGTGGGTTTGGGGTGAGCTCTGCTGGTGCCCTGCTTCCTCTGCAGCGGGGCAGCGCTTCTGAGGAGTGCCAACACCTGGTGAGCCCCTAGTTCAACTTGGCCATGCCCCATCACCAGCGGGTCCTGCAAGACACAAGACAAGACACATGATTAGACAGTGGGTCAGGGGGAGTGTCGTGGTGGGTTTCCGGGTGGTGTGGGGAGGAGGGTGAGAGTCGAGTGGGAGTTGGTGAGGGTGAGGGTGGTGTGGGGAGGAGGGTGAGGGTGGTGTGGGGAGGAGGGTGAGGGTGGTGTGGGGAGGAGGGTGAGGGTGGTGTGGGGAGGAGGGTGAGAGTCGAGTGGGAGTTGGTGAGGGTGAGGGTGGTGTGGGGAGGAGGGTGAGAGTCAAGTGGGAGTTGGTGAGGGTGAGGGTGGTGTGGGGAGGAGGGTGAGAGTCGAGTGGGAGTTGGTGAGGGTGAGGGTGGTGTGGGGAGGAGGGTGAGAGTCGAGTGGGAGTTGGTGAGGGTGAGGGTGGTGTGGGGGGTTTGATATATGTGTCACGTGTAACCGCAACTCATCAGGGTCTCAGTTCCTTGTCCGCGGCCGACCTCCACCCCGGCAACCTCCCTTTCCTCCGCGCTGCCAACCACATTCAGGACCCTCTGCCCTGCTGAAGGTCCGCCGGTCCCCTTCCAGTTTTCTCCTGTTCCCGATGGTTATGAGTGGCCCCCTCCTTGGCGGCCGGTATGGGTGCCAGCATGCGGTGCAGGGTGGGTGTTCGGCCACCCTCCGGGTTGGGGGGGGGGGGGGTTGGTGCCAGAGGCACAGTGCTGCCTACTCACCCTGGCTGCCCTGAGGAGGGCGTGCAGTTTTCTTCGGCACTGTGGCCGGTCCGGACGGAGCTGACCACCTCTGCCACCTGCGTCCAGGAAGGGTGACTGGCAGCAGCTGGCAATCATGTCCCAGGCTGGGGCGCAGGGTCAACCGCCTCTCCTCCACCGCATCCGGGAGGGATCCAGCTCGACACGGTGAATCTCGGGGCCGCTCTCCTCGCTGCCATCGTGTTGGCTGGGATGGAGTATGTGGGGAATGAAGTGTGTCCCTGCGGCTGCAGCTTGTCAGCCTCCTGAGTGCCAATCTCGGACCCGGCCAATCCCGCACCGTTTCCCATTGGAATCGATTGTGTTCCAGGTGCGGTTTCAACGCTTAGGTCTGGATTCTCCGATTTCGAGGCTGTGTCCGGAGCTATGTCTAGTCTTACGCACAAAAGGTCGGCGCCACCCCTGCACCCATGCTCCGCCTGGTGGGGGTTTAGCAGCTGCGTCGCGTAAACCCCCCGACTTCACCGCAGATACGGACGCAGATACGTACAACATGGCGCTGGCCGCGTGCAGACCCCACCTGCCAGATTGTGCCCCCCTGTAAACCCCCCTTGCCACCCCCGGACCACCCCTCCATCAGTCCCCCCAGCTCCCGCCGAAGTGTCCCCCCCCCCCAGCCGACTGTGGCGATGCTGGACACAGTCCGCAGCCGCCACGTGAGGTTGACGCACCCACAGACCACAAGTGACCCACGCCTCAGGATGTCTGCCCATCGGGGGCGGTGCATCGGGGGCGCTGCATCGGGGGCGCTGCATCGGGGGCGCTGCATCGGGGGCGGTGCATCGGGGGCGGTGCATCGGGGGCGGTGCATCGGGGGCGCTGCATCGGGGGCGGTGCATCGGGGGCGGTGCATCGGGGGCGCTGCATCGGGGGCGGTGCATCGGGGGCGGTGCATCGGGGGCGCTGCATCGGGGGCGGTGCATCGGGGGCGGAGCATCGGGGGCGGTGCATCGGGGGCGCTGCATCGGGGGCGCTGCATCGGGGGCGGTGCATCGGGGGCGGTGCATCGGGGGCGGTGCATCGGGGGCGGTGCATCGGGGGCGCTGCATCGGGGGCGGTGCATCGGGGGCGGTGCATCGGGGGCGGTGCATCGGGTGCGCTGCATCGGGGGCGGTGCATCGGGGGCGGTGCATCGGGGGCGGTGCATCGGGGGCGGTGCATCGGGGGCGGTGCATCGGGGGCGGTGCATCGGGGGCGGTGCATCGGGGGCGCTGCATCGGGGGCGCTGCATCGGGGGCGGTGCATCGGGGGCGGTGCATCGGGGGCGGTGCATCGGGGGCGCTGCATCGGGGGCGCTGCATCGGGGGCGCTGCATCGGGGGCGGTGCATCGGGGGCGCTGCATCGGGGGCGGTGCATCGGGGGCGCTGCATCGGGGGCGGTGCATCGGGGGCGCTGCATCGGGGGTGGTGCATCGAGGGCGGTGCATCGGGGGCGGTGCATCGGGGGCGGTGCATCGGGGGCGGTGCATCGGGGGCGGTGCATCGGGGGAGGGTCTTCAGGTGACGTCCTGAGGCCGTCCCAACGGCGTGCGGCGTACTCAGCGCTGACGGCGTTTTGGAGGGGGCGGAGCATCCAAAAAACAGCGCCACCCCCGATTTCGCCGTCAAAACAGATTCTCCAGCCAATCGATGAATGCGATTTCGCCGTCGGCAATCGGAGAATCCCGCCCTTAGTCTCAGAAACGGAGAATCCAGAACTTTATTTCTTGTCAGATTGGGCCTTCAGCTCGAGGTTCACATTCTGGACGACATCTTTCTGGAGGGGCACTTTATTTCACATCAAACTTTGCTTTCAGTTCATGGTTTGACTTCAGGGGCGAGATTCTCCGACCCCCCGCCGGGTCGGAGAATCGCCAGGGGCTGGCGTGAATCCCGCCCCCGCCGGTTGCAGAATTCTCCGGCACCGGAGATTTGGCAGGGGCAGGAATCGCGCCGCGCCGGTTGGCGGGCCCCCCTCCCCCCGTGATTCTCCGGCCTGGATGGGCCGAAGTCCGGCTGCTGGAATGCCTGTCCCGCCGGCGTGGATTAAACCACCTCTCTTACCGGCGGGACAAGGCGGCGCGGGCGGGCTCCGGGGTCCTGGGGGGGGGGCGCAGGGCAATCTGGCCCCGTGGGGTGCCCCCACAGTGGCCTGGCCCGCGATCGGGACCCACCAATCCGTGGGCAGGCCTGTGCTGTAGGGGCACTCTTTCCCTTCCGCCTTCGCCACGGTCTCCACCATGGCGGAGGCAGAAGAGACCCCCTCCACAGCGCATGCGCGGGGATGCCGTGAGCGGCCGCTGACGCTCCCGTGCATGCGCCGCCCGGCAATGTCATTTCCGCGGCAGCTGGCGGGGCACCAAAGGCCTTTCCCGCCAGCTGGCGGGGCGGAAATCAGTCCGGCACGGGCCTAGCCCCTCAAGGTTAGGGCTCGGTCGGTCAAGATGCGGAGGATTCCGCACCTTTGGGGCGGCGCGATGCCGGACTGATTTGCACCGTTTTTGGCGCCGGTCGGCAGACATCGCGCCGATTATGGAGAATTTTGCCCCGGTATCTTCTGTTTGAATTAAAGGCACAGGACACTGCTTGGTTTGCTTGAATTAAAGAAACAGGCGGCCTTAAAGACACATGTCCATAAATCATCCATGGATCAAAAATGTAATGGCAAAAATAAAAAAAAGGGGAAATATGGGAATAAACAGAGAATGAACAAGAGCTTACTGGGAGGACCCTTACTGGGAGGACCCTTGCTGGGAGGACCCTTACTTGGAGGACCCTTACAATTTGTATGCTAACATTTTGTGATTTATGTGCAAAGACACCCAGATCCCTCTGTACCTCAGAGTTTGCAATCTCTCGCCATGTAAATAATTTGCTGCTTTTCTATTCTTCTTGCCGAAGTGGACAGGCTACATGTTCCCACATTATACTCCATCTGCTAAATTTCTGCCCACTCTCTGTCCATTTGCAATCTCCTTTTGTCCTCTTCACAATTTTCTTTCTCCCTTTCTTTGTATCATCAGCAAATTTAGCAACTATACATTTGGTCCCACCATTCAAGTCATTGATGTAAATTGTAAATAATTGAGGCCCCAGCACTGATCCACTCATCAGTCTTGCCAACACAAGAACCACCCATTTATGCCTACTCTCTGTTTCCTGTTAGCTAACCAATCCTCTGTCCATGGCTAATATGTTACCCCCTACACCATGATCTCTTATTCTGCACATTAGCCTCTGATGTGACACCTTTTCAAATACTTCCTAGAAATCTAAGTACATCCACAGGCTCCTCAAAGAACTCCAACAGTGGTTAGCACTGTTGCTTCACAGTACCAGGGACCCGGGTACAATTCCCGGTTTGGGTCACTGTGCGGAATCTGCATGTTCTCCCCGTGTCTACGCAGTTTCCTCCGGGTGCTCCAGTTTCCTCCCACAAGTCCCATAAGCCCACACCTTCACCCTTTCACCCGCAACCTCGTAATCCGACCTAACTTTTTGGACACTAAGGGGCAATTTAACATGGCCAATCCATCTAACCTGCACATCTTTGGGCTGTGGGAGGAAACCGGAGCAGACACGGGGAGGAAGTACAAACTCCACACTGACAGTCACCTGAGGGGGGAATTGAACCCAGGTCCCTGGCGATGTGAGGCAGCAGTGCTAACCACAATGCTACCGTGCCACCTAAACAGATTCTACACCTTGATCTCCAGAACTAAAGTAATCACTTTCCATTGTACCAATTTCATCCTTACTTAACAGAGCTGCCCCTCCACCTATACCTAACTTCCTGTCCTTCCTAATCCCATGTACCTTTGAATTTTCAGGTCCCAGCCTTTGTCAACCTACAGCCATATTACATTCCATCTGTGTGCTGTAGAGCTATACATTCCGTCTGTGCGCTGTATAGCTATACATTCCGTCTGTGTGCTGTATAGCTATACATTCCGTCTGTGTGCTGTATAGCTGTACATTCTGTCTGTGCGCTGTATAGCTATACATTCCGTCTGTGCGCTGTATAGCTATACATTCCGTCTGTGTGCTGTATAGCTATATATTCCGTCTGTGTGCTGGAGAGCTATCCATTCTGTTTCTGTGCTGTATAGCTATACATTCTTTCTGTGTGCTGTAGAGCTATACATTCTGTGTGCTGTATAACTATACATTCTGTCTGTGCTGTATAACTATACATTCTGTCTGTGTGCTGTATAGCTATACATTCCGTCTGTGCGCTGTATTGCTATACATTCCGTCTGTGTGCTGTAGAGCTATGCATTCTGTCTGTGTGCTGTATAGCTATACATTCCGTCTGTGTGCTGTAGAGCTATCCATTCTGTTTCTGTGCTGTATAGCTAAACATTCTACCTGTGTGCTACATCGCTATACATTCTGTTTGTGTGCTGTAGGGCTATCCATTCTGTCTGTGCGCTGTATAGCTATACATTCTGTCTGTGCTGTATAACTATACATTCTGTCTGTGTGCTGTATAGCAATATATTCTGTCTGTGTGCTGTGTACACTATCTGTGTTGACCCTATTGTAGGAGGGGAATTTCAAATCTAGGATGAGGGTGTGGGGTAGGAAATGTATCAGAACAAAGAAACTCAATGAGAAAAACCAGCCACAGGTCAAACTCGGGGATTTTCACAGTAACGTCATTGCAGTGTTAATATAAGCCTACTTGTGACACTAGTAAAAATTATCATTCTTAGCTTTACCAAACTTTTCCTTTGACAGGAATCAGCCAGGTAAAGTTACACAGCGAAAGTATTTGCCGTTAGGTAGGGATAGAGAAAAAGTTGGTTGCCTGTTTCCCGCCAGGTCCACATTCAGGAATTACAGACACAGATAGCCACATGGGACAGTGATGTTGGGATTACAATGGAGGCCTGGCTAAAAGAAGGGCAGGGCTGAATATTAAATATTCCTGGATACAGGAGGGTATTGAAAAGGAGCAACGTGCAGGGCTACGGGGAGAATGCAGGGGAATGATACTTGGTAAATGGTTCTAATAGAGAGCTAGCACAGACACAATGGCCTGAATGGTCTTCTGTGAATCTGTGCACCAGAGCGCCTGGCGAGACGGAGATTTGTCAAACGGGATGATTGATCACATTTCTCTTCCTTGAACAGCTATTTTTCCCGGTGCAGTTGGTGTCAGCAAGCCTGGATGTGAATGCAGGAATACAACACTCACAGCTGATACAGGTGAGTCACATTCTGACACACTCACAGCTGATACAGGTGAGTCACACTCTGACACACTCACAGCTCACACAGGTGAGTCACACTCTGACACACTCACAGCTGATACAGGTGAGTCACACTCTGACACACTCACAGCTCACACAGGTAAGTCATACTCTGACACACTCACAGCTGATACAGGTGAGTCACACTCTGACACACTCACAGCTGATACAGGTGAGTCACACTCTGACACACTCACAGCTCACACAGGTGAGTCACACTCTGACACACTCACAGCTGATACAGGTGAGTCACACTCTCACACACTCACAGCTGATACAGGTGAGTCACACTCTGACACACTCACAGCTGATACAGGTGAGTCACACTCTGACACACTCACAGCTGATACAGATGAGTCACACTCTGACACACTCACAGCTGATACAGGTGAGTCACACTGTGACACACTCACAGCTCACACAGGTGAGTCACACTCTGACACACTCACAGCTGATACAGGTGAGTCACACTCTGGCACACTCACAGCTCACACAGGTGAGTCATACTCTGACACACTCACAGCTGATACAGGTGAGTCACACTCTGACACACTCACAGCTCACACAGGTGAGTCACACTCTGACACACTCACAGCTGATACAGGTGAGTCACACTCTGACACACTCACAGCTCACACAGGTGAGTCACACTCTGACACACTCACAGCTGATACAGGTGAGTCACACTCTGACACACTCACAGCTGATACAGGTGAGTCACACTCTGACACACTCACAGCTGATACAGGTGAGTCACACTCTGACACACTCACAGCTCACACAGGCGAGTCACACTCTGACACTCACAGCTGATACAGGTGAGTCACACTCTGACACACTCACAGCTGATACAGGTGAGTCACACTCTGACACACTCACAGCTGATACAGGTGAGTCACACTCTGACACACTCACAGCTCACACAGGTGAGTCACACTCTGACACACTCACAGCTGATACAGGTGAGTCACACTCTGACACACTCACAGCTGATACAGGTGAGTCACACTCTGACACACTCATAGCTGATACAGGTGAGTCACACTCTGACACACTCACAGCTGATACAGATGAGTCACACTCTGACACACTCACAGCTGATACAGGTGAGTCACACTCTGACACACTCACAGCTGATACAGGTGAGTCACACTCTGACACACTCACAGCTGATACAGGTGAGTCACACTCTGACACACTCACAGCTCACACAGGTGAGTCACACTCTGACACACTCACAGCTGATACAGGTGAGTCACACTCTGACACACTCACAGCTCACACAGGTGAGTCACACTCTGACACACTCACAGCTGATACAGGTGAGTCACACTCTGACACACTCACAGCTGATACAGGTGAGTCACACTCTGACACACTCACAGCTCACACAGGTGAGTCACACTCTGACACACTCACAGCTGATACAGGTGAGTCACACTCTGACACACTCACAGCTCACACAGGTGAGTCACACTCTGACACACTCACAGCTGATACAGGTGAGTCACACTCTGACACACTCACAGCTCACACAGGTAAGTCATACTCTGACACACTCACAGCTGATACAGGTGAGTCACACTCTGACACACTCACAGCTGATACAGGTGAGTCACACTCTGACACACAGCTCACAAAGGTGAGTCACACTCTCACACACTCACAGCTGATACAGGTGAGTCACACTCTGACACACTCACAGCTGATACAGGTGAGTCACACTCTGACACACTCACAGCTGATACAGATGAGTCACACTCTGACACACTCACAGCTGATACAGGTGAGTCACACTCTGACACACTCACAGCTCACACAGGTGAGTCACACTCTGACACACTCACAGCTGATACAGGTGAGTCACACTCTGGCACACTCACAGCTCACACAGGTGAGTCATACTCTGACACACTCACAGCTGATACAGGTGAGTCACACTCTGACACACTCACAGCTCACACAGGTGAGTCACACTCTGACACACTCACAGCTGATACAGGTGAGTCACACTCTGACACACTCACAGCTCACACAGGTGAGTCACACTCTGACACACTCACAGCTGATACAGGTGAGTCACACTCTGACACACTCACAGCTGATACAGGTGAGTCACACTCTGACACACTCACAGCTCACACAGGCGAGTCACACTCTGACACTCACAGCTGATACAGGTGAGTCACACTCTGACACACTCACAGCTGATACAGGCGAGTCACACTCTGACACACTCACAGCTGATACAGGTGAGTCACACTCTGACACACTCACAGCTCACACAGGTGAGTCACACTCTGACACACTCACAGCTGATACAGGTGAGTCACACTCTGACACACTCACAGCTGATACAGGTGAGTCACACTCTGACACACTCATAGCTGATACAGGTGAGTCACACTCTGACACACTCACAGCTGATACAGATGAGTCACACTCTGACACACTCACAGCTGATACAGGTGAGTCACACTCTGACACACTCACAGCTGATACAGGTGAGTCACACTCTGACACACTCACAGCTGATACAGGTGAGTCACACTCTGACACACTCACAGCTCACACAGGTGAGTCACACTCTGACACACTCACAGCTGATACAGGTGAGTCACACTCTGACACACTCACAGCTCACACAGGTGAGTCACACTCTGACACACTCACAGCTGATACAGGTGAGTCACAATCTGACACACTCACAGCTGATACAGGTGAGTCACACTCTGACACACTCACAGCTCACACAGGTGAGTCACACTCTGACACACTCACAGCTGATACAGGTGAGTCACACTCTGACACACTCACAGCTCACACAGGTGAGTCACACTCTGACACACTCACAGCTGATACAGGTGAGTCACACTCTGACACACTCACAGCTCACACAGGTGAGTCACACTCTGACACACTCACAGCTGATACAGGCGAGTCACACTCTGACACACTCACAGCTGATACAGGTGAGTCACACTCTGACACACTCACAGCTCACACAGGTGAGTCACACTCTGACACACTCACAGCTGATACAGGTGAGTCACACTCTGACACACTCACAGCTCACACAGGTAAGTCATACTCTGACACACTCACAGCTGATACAGGTGAGTCACACTCTGACACACTCACAGCTGATACAGATGAGTCACACTCTGACACACAGCTCACAAAGGTGAGTCACACTCTGACACACTCACAGCTGATACAGGTGAGTCACACTCTGAGCTGATACAGGTGAGTCACACTCTGACACACTCACAGCTGATACAGGTGAGTCACACTCTGACACACTCACAGCTGATACAGATGAGTCACACTCTGACACACTCACAGCTGATACAGGTGAGTCACACTCTGACACACTCACAGCTCACACAGGTGAGTCACACTCTGACACACTCACAGCTGATACAGGTGAGTCACATTCTGACACACTCACAGCTCACACAGGTGAGTCATACTCTGGCACACTCACAGCTGATACAGGTGAGTCACACTCTGACACACTCACAGCTCACACAGGTGAGTCACACTCTGACACACTCACAGCTGATACAGGTGAGTCACACTCTGACACACTCACAGCTCACACAGGTGAGTCACACTGACACACACAGCTGATACAGGTGAGTCACACTCTGACACACTCACAGCTCACACAGGTGAGTCACACTCTGACACACTCACAGCTGATACAGGTGAGTCACACTCTGACACACTCACAGCTCACACAGGTGAGTCACACTCTGACACACTCACAGCTGATACAGGTGAGTCACACTCTGACACACTCACAGCTGATACAGGTGAGTCACACTCTGACACACTCACAGCTGATACAGGTGAGTCACACTCTGACACACTCACAGCTGATACAGGTGAATCACACTCTGACACACTCACATCTGATACAGGTGAGTCACACTCTGACACACTCACAGCTCACACAGGTGAGCCGTACTCTGACACACTCTGACACACTCACAGCTGATACAGGTGAGTCACACTCTGACACACTCACAGCTCACACAGGTAAGTCATACTCTGACACACTCTGACACACTCACAGGTCACACAGGTGAGCCGTACTCTGACACACTCTGACACACTCACAGGTCACACAGGTGAGCCGTACTCCGGCACACTCTGACACGCTCACAGCTGATACAGGTGAGTCACACTCTGACACACTCACAGCTCACACAGGTGAATCATACTCTGACACACTCTGACACACACAGCTGATACAGGTGAGACACACTCTGACACACTCACAGCTGATACAGATGAGCCACACTCTGACACACTCACAGCTGATACAGGTGAGTCACACCCTGGCACACTTACAGCCGATACAGGTGAGACACACCCTGACACACTCACAGCTGATACAGGTGAGACACACTCTGACACACTCACAGCTCACACAGGTGAATCATACTCTGACACACTCACAGCTGATACAGGTGAGACACACTCTGACACACTCACAGCTCACACAGGTGAATCATACTCTGACACACTCACAGCTGATACAGGTGAGTCACACTCTGACACACTCACAGCTCACACAGGTGAGTCACACTCTGACACACTCACAGCTGATACAGGTGAGTCACACTCTGACACACTCACAGCTGATACAGGTGAGTCACACTCTGACACACTCACAGCTCACACAGGTGAGTCACACTCTGACACACTCACAGCTGATACAGGTGAGTCACACTCTGACACACTCACAGCTCACACAGGTGAGTCACACTCTGACACACTCACAGCTGATACAGGTGAGTCACACTCTGACACACTCACAGCTCACACAGGTGAGTCACACTCTGACACACTCACAGCTGATACAGGCGAGTCACACTCTGACACACTCACAGCTGATACAGGTGAGTCACACTCTGACACACTCACAGCTCACACAGGTGAGTCACACTCTGACACACTCACAGCTGATACAGGTGAGTCACACTCTGACACACTCACAGCTCACACAGGTAAGTCATACTCTGACACACTCACAGCTGATACAGGTGAGTCACACTCTGACACACTCACAGCTGATACAGATGAGTCACACTCTGACACACAGCTCACAAAGGTGAGTCACACTCTGACACACTCACAGCTGATACAGGTGAGTCACACTCTGAGCTGATACAGGTGAGTCACACTCTGACACACTCACAGCTGATACAGGTGAGTCACACTCTGACACACTCACAGCTGATACAGATGAGTCACACTCTGACACACTCACAGCTGATACAGGTGAGTCACACTCTGACACACTCACAGCTCACACAGGTGAGTCACACTCTGACACACTCACAGCTGATACAGGTGAGTCACATTCTGACACACTCACAGCTCACACAGGTGAGTCATACTCTGGCACACTCACAGCTGATACAGGTGAGTCACACTCTGACACACTCACAGCTCACACAGGTGAGTCACACTCTGACACACTCACAGCTGATACAGGTGAGTCACACTCTGACACACTCACAGCTCACACAGGTGAGTCACACTGACACACACAGCTGATACAGGTGAGTCACACTCTGACACACTCACAGCTCACACAGGTGAGTCACACTCTGACACACTCACAGCTGATACAGGTGAGTCACACTCTGACACACTCACAGCTCACACAGGTGAGTCACACTCTGACACACTCACAGCTGATACAGGTGAGTCACACTCTGACACACTCACAGCTGATACAGGTGAGTCACACTCTGACACACTCACAGCTGATACAGGTGAGTCACACTCTGACACACTCACAGCTGATACAGGTGAATCACACTCTGACACACTCACATCTGATACAGGTGAGTCACACTCTGACACACTCACAGCTCACACAGGTGAGCCGTACTCTGACACACTCTGACACACTCACAGCTGATACAGGTGAGTCACACTCTGACACACTCACAGCTCACACAGGTAAGTCATACTCTGACACACTCTGACACACTCACAGGTCACACAGGTGAGCCGTACTCTGACACACTCTGACACACTCACAGGTCACACAGGTGAGCCGTACTCCGGCACACTCTGACACGCTCACAGCTGATACAGGTGAGTCACACTCTGACACACTCACAGCTCACACAGGTGAATCATACTCTGACACACTCTGACACACACAGCTGATACAGGTGAGACACACTCTGACACACTCACAGCTGATACAGATGAGCCACACTCTGACACACTCACAGCTGATACAGGTGAGTCACACCCTGGCACACTTACAGCCGATACAGGTGAGACACACCCTGACACACTCACAGCTGATACAGGTGAGACACACTCTGACACACTCACAGCTCACACAGGTGAATCATACTCTGACACACTCTGACACACACAGCTGATACAGGTGAGACACACTCTGACACACTCACAGCTGATACAGATGAGTCACACTCTGACACACTCACAGCTGATACAGGTGAGTCACACTCTGACACACTCACAGCTGATACAGGTGAGTCACACTCTGACACACTCACAGCTGATACAGGTGAATCACACTCTGACACACTCACATCTGATACAGGTGAGACACACTCTGACACACTCTTGCACACTCTGAAATACTGTGACACACTCACAGCTCATAAGAACATAAGAACTAGGAGCAGGAGTCGGCCATCTGGCCCCTCGAGCCTGCTCCGCCATTCAATGAGATCATGGCTGATCTTTTGTGGACTCAGCTCAACTTTCCGGCCCGAACACCATAACCCTTAATCCCTTTATTCTTCAAAAAACTATCCATCTTTATCTTAAAAACATTCAATGAAGGAGCCTCTACTGCTTCACTGGGCAAGGAATTCCATAGATTCACCACCCTTTGGGTGAAGAAGTTCCTCCTACACTCCGTCCTAAATCTACTTCCCCTTATTTTGAGGCTATGCCCCCTAGTTCTGCTTTCACCCGCCAGTGAAACAACCTGCCCGCATCTATCCTATCTATTCCCTTCATAATCTTATATGTTTCTATAAGATCCCCCCTCATCCTTCTAAATTCCAACGAGTACAGTCCCAGTCTACTCAACCTCTCCTCGTAATCCAAGCCCTTCAGCTCTGGGATTAACCTAGTGAATCTCCTCTGCACACCCTCCAGTGCCAGTACGTCCTTTCTCAAGTAAGGAGACCAAAACTGAACACAATACTCCAGGTGTGGCCTCACTAACACCGTATACAATTGCAGCATAACCTCCCTAGTCTTAAACTCCATCCCTCTAGCAATGAAGGACAAAATTCCATTCGCCTTCTTAATCACCTGTTGCACATTGTATTCCATCTGCCAGACCCTAGCCCATTCACCTAACCTACCCAAATCCCTCTGCAGACTTCCGGTATCCTCTGCACTTTTTGCTTTACCACTTATCTTCGTGTCGTCTGCAAACTTGGACACATTGCCCTTGGTCCCCAACTCTAAATCATCAAACACTCTGACACACTCTTACACACTCTGAAATACTCTGACACATTCACAGCTCATACAGGTGAGACACAACCTGACACACTCTTACACACTCTGAAATAGTCTGACACACCCACAGCTCATACAGATGAGTCACACCCTGACACACTCACAGCTGACACAGGTGAGACACACTCTGACACACTGACACATTCTGACACACTCACAGCTCATACGGTGGAGCAGTAGCGCAGATGGGGGTGGGGCATCTGACTGATGAACCCAGGTGGACTGATTGGCAGGACCACACAATGGATACAAAATATCTCCGAATGTAGAGAGAAACTCAGAATAATTTTAGGGCAAGTAGCTCTTTGCATATTTAAAGGTTGAAGAGCAGCTACCTCTATTCACAAAGAAAACATTTTCTTTCTTGCAGAATTTCCTCAATACTCGCAACTATCCTGAGATACAAGGTTTACTCCACATTAAAGATAAAGGAAAGAAAACATGGAGGCGCCTGTATTTCTTCCTGAGGAGGTCTGGCTTCTATTATTCCACAAAAGGGACATCCAAGGTGAGTGAGTATTCCTGGCATCATTTCTGTCCTTTATATTCAACAAGGTCTTGTTTCACATCACCAGAAACGTGTCATGTGATACTATTTGCCGTAACATAGTGTGACACTTTAAAATCTTACATAGCGACTAAAGAATAAAAATCTGGTTGAACAGGGAGACAAAAGCTGCTGAAGTTTTTCATCGTGCATTCATCAGGACAAAAACAAGGGGCGGGATTCTCCGACCCCACGCCGGGTCGGGGAATCGCCGGGGGGGCGGCGTGAATCCCGCCCCCGCCGGCCGTCGAATTCTCCGGCACCGAAAATTCGGCAGGGGAGGGAATCGCGCCGTGCCGGTCGGCGGGCCCCCCCCAGCGATTCTCCGGCCCGCGATGGGCCGCAGTCCCGCTGCTGTCATGCCAGTCCCGCCGGCGTGAATCAAACCACCTATCTTCCTGGCGGGGCGGGTGGGCTCCGGGGTCCTGTGGGGGGAGCGCGAGGCGATCTGGCCCCGGGGGATGCCCCCACGGTGGCCTGACCCGCGATCGGGGCCCACCGATCCGCGGGCGGGCCTATGCCGTGGGGGCACTCTTTTCCTTCCGCCTCGGCCATCACCTCTGCGATGGCCGATGCAGAAGTGACCCCCCCCCCCCCGCGCATGCGTGAACTTCCGCCGCGGAGACCCTTCGCCCCGGCTGCTGTGGCGCCAAAGGCCTTTCCCGCCGGCCGGCAGCGCGCCAACCACTCCGGCGCGGGCCTAGCCCCTCACGGTGAGGGCTTGGCCCCTAAAGGTGCGGAGAAATCCCCACCTTTGGGGTGGCCCGACGCTGGAATGGTTCCCGCCACTCCATCCCGCCGGGGCCCCCCACCGGGTAGGGGAGAATCCCGGCCAAGAGTACCAAATTTCAAATGATCGCAACTGACTGCCCTTGACATCAAGGCAGCATTTAACCAGGTGTGGCATCACGGAGCCCAAGCTAAACGAGAGTCAAAGGGAATGGGGCGAATCCTCTCCGCTGGTCAGGGGTACACCTGGCACAAAGGAAGGTGCCAGTGCTGGTTGGAGGTCAATCATTTCGCTGCATAATCATTTACAACTCCTCACACACTGAAGGAGTCCCTGTCCAAATGCAGAAAGACCAGGATGATATTCAGGCTTGGGCTGGCAAATGGCAAGTAACATTCGCGTCACACAAGTGCCAGGCAATGACCATCCCAAACAAGAGAGGATATAACCACCGTCCCTTATCACTCCATGGCATTACCATCGCAGAATCCCCCACTATCAACATCCTGAGGGTTACAATTGATCGGAAACCAAACTGGACTAGCCGCTTAATACTGTGGCTACAAGAGCAGGTCAGAGGAATCCTGCACTGAGTAATTCACCTCCTGACTCCCCAAAGCCTGTCCAACATCTACAAGGCTCAAGTCAGGAGTATGATGGAATACTCTCCTCTTGCCTGGATGATTTCAGTTCCAGCAACACTCAAGAAATTCAACATCCAGGACAAAGCAGCCCGTGTGATTGCTACCCAGTCTACAAACATTCACTCCCTCCACAGTAGCAGCCGTGTGCACCATCTACAAGATGCACTGCAGGAACTCGCCAAGGCTCCTTAGACAGCACCTTCCAAACCTACGACCACTGCCATCTGAAAGGACATGAGCAGCAGATACCTGGGAACCCCACCACCTGGAGGTTCCCCTCCAAGTCACTCACCACCCTGACTTAGATCGTCGTTCCTTCACTGTCACTGGGTCAGAATCCTGGAACTCCCTCCCTAACAGCACTGTGGGTGTACCTACACCTCAGGGACTGCAGCGGTTCAAGAAGGCAGCTCACCCCCACCTCCTGAAGGGCAACTAGGGATGGGCAATAAATGCTGGCCTAACCAGCGAAGCTCAACTCCCATAAAAAAATTTTTTTTAAAGTTTATAACACAGAAGAAAAAGGTGCTAATTGGTTAGAATATCGACCCTGGCAAAGAAAAAGCACTGGGGAACCATAGACTCCCCAAGATCTCGAATAACTCAAAAAGGTGCAAGGCTTGAATAAATGCCTTTTATTCACAGAGAACACGTTCCTGCTATAAATGTATGTCCCTTCTGGCAAGTGTAACTGAACCGCGTTGTGAGTTCCACTGATTATCTTGCCAGCAGCTAGAAAATGATTTGGCACCAGAAGCACGTGCAGGCAGGGCGCTTGACAGCGAGTGTACGTGCAGGGTGCGTGACGTGCTCGCTGCTGCCGCCTATGGCCAGAAGAAGCCTGATTTTGTTTTCCTTTAAAAGGGGGCAGCCGGTAGTGGCGTGGGCGCTTCTCCTGCCACCGCGGCATCGCCACGGCCAGACCGATTGCTCCATGACCCACCCGACACCCGCCCACCACTCACCCACGGGTTGTTACCTGCACTTTGAAAAAACCTGTTCTAGTTTATTGCTGGCCTGTTGAAAATCTAGATTTATTACATCTACTGAATTACCCTTATCTGCGCTTTCCATTACTTCTTTAAAGAATTTAGTAAGTTAAATCACGAATGACCTATTTCAGAATCAGTCCTGACCATTCTTTATTATATCTTTGATTTCTCTATTTTTTATATTGCAGCTTTGAGTAAAGATTCCATTATCTTTCTTACTTTGACTTTAAGCTAATGAATCTACAGTTTCCAAGACTTGTTCTCTCTCTTCTTAAACACAAGAGTAACATTAAATGTCCACCAATCCTCAGGCATGATTTCCTTTTTTAATGAATGTTTATGTCTGTAAAAATACTCTGCTATCCCCTCCCTATCTTCCTTTCAAATCTATGATGCAATCCATATTGGCCAGGCATTTTTATCCTCTCAAAGTTTGACTAGTTTACTCCTTGTCTCTCTCCCATTCCCCATCATACCCCGCCTGCAACTTTCTGATTTAAATGCCTTGATCTTTAATCATAGAATTTACAGTGCAGAAGGAGGCCATTCGGCACATCGAGTCTGCACCGGCTCTTGGAAAGAGCACCCTACCCAAGGTCAACACCACCCACCCTATCCCCATAACCCAGTAACCCCACCCAACACTAAGGGCAATTTTGGACACTAAGGGCAATTTATCATGGCCAATCCACCTAACCTGCACATCTTTGGACTGTGGGAGGAAACCGGAGCACCCGGAGGAAACCCACGCACACACGGGGAGGATGTGCAGTCTCCGCACAGACAGTGACCCAAGCCGGAATCGAACCTGGGACCCTGGAGCTGTGAAGCAATTGTGCTATCCACAAGGCTACCGTGCTGCCCCTGTATTCTTCTCCTGTGACGTTCACCGTGTTACGTTCATCCTGTTAGCCTCCTTGATAATCGTGTTGCTCTGTATTTATGGGGTGTCAAACTGAACATTCCCCAGTCTGTTTCAGCTCCATTGATGTAGTGTGAAGTCTTCCAATAGACAACACTTAATATTTGGCTAGAGTAAATTCCATTTGCCATCGGTCTGCTCTCTCAGACTTGTTTTTCAATCCGTGTTGGCTGTTGTTTTAAATTATAGTTGTACAGATGATGCTCAAGGTTACTCCTGATAACCAATTCCACCAATTTACATGGAATGAATGAATCTGCAGTTACCCGGATCTAATACAAACCACTCATTTCAATCTGTGCATCCACTACATTCTCAACAACTAATCTCACAAGTTAATTATGACGAAAGAGGAAACTCGAGCTGTTCCATGAGCCGGGAATCTGCCAAATTCAACCCTGAAATTAACGTTAATGACAGGGATAAGAACTAAAGCAGCTTTCAAACACACACAAGAAAATAAAGACCGATGATTCCTTTCCACGTGTCTGCTTCAAAAATCTTGAAAGGCTTTTGAGAGATTAAAGAATCATTCAGTTGTTGTTTCTCTTCTTGTTGATCTGTTGAAGTGAATGATGGGGGAATTGTGGTCAGGGGCGAGATTCTCCGACCCCCCGTCGGGTTGCCGGTTGCTGAATTCACCGGCACCGGAGATTCGGCAGGGGCGGGAATCGCGCCGCGCCGGTTGGCGGCCCCCCCCGCGATTCTCCGGCCCGGATGGGCCGAAGTCCCGCTGCTAGGATGCCTGTCCCGCCAGCGTGGATTGAACCACCTACCTTACCGGCGGGACAAGGCGGCGCGGGCGGGCTCTGGGGTCCTGGGGGGAGCGCGGGGCGATCTGGCCCTGGGGGGTACCCCCACAGTGGCCTGGCCCGTGATCGGGGCCCACCGATCTGCGGGCGGACCTGTGTCGTGGGGGCACTCTTTTCCTTCCGCCTTCGCCACGGTCTCCACCATGGCGGAGGCGGAAGAGACTCCCTCCACAGCGCATGCGCGGGGATGCCGTGAGCGGCCGCTAACGCTCCCGCGCATGCGCCGCCCGGCAATGTCATTTCCGCGCCAGCTGGCGGGGCACCAAAGGCCTTTTCCACCAGCTGGCGGGGCGGAAATCAGTCCTGCGCAGGCCTATCCCCTCAAGGTTAGGGCTCGGCCGCTCAAGATGCGGAGGATTCCGCACCTTTGGGGCGGCGCGATGCCCGACTGATTTGCGCCGTTTTTGGCGCCGTTCGGCGGACATCGCGCCGATACCGGAGAATTTCGCCCCTGTATCCCATTGCTGACACACACAATCACAACACTCAAGTGTTCATTTAGTGCACGTTGTTCTAATTGACAAGACTAATTAAAATTAGCAAAGCAGAATATTTTTTTTAAATGTTGAGACTGGGAAATGTTGTTATTCAGAGGAAACTCGGGTGACCATTTACACAAATCACAAAGTTAAGTTGCAGATACAGCGAGCAATTAGGAAATAAAACGTTGGGCTGGATTTACTGACCACCCCGCTGCGTGTTTTTCGGCGTGGGAGGTAACCCGCCAGTGGGATCTACCGGTCCTGCCATTGTCAACGGGACTTCCCGGTGACAGCAACCCATGCCGCCAGGAAAGCCGCGCGCCGGCTTGGCACCGGAATTTCACGCTGGCATGAAGAGCCGGAAAATCCCACCTGTTGTGTTACCCTTTATGACAAAGGGATTGGAGAATAAGAATAGAGAAATCCTACTGCAATTATACAGAGCATTAGCGAGACCACACCTGGAGGGCAGTTTCCCTCCTGGTGGAGTCTGGAAGTAGAGGGTGCTGTTTAACATGAGTGCAACTCCAACAACACTCAAGAAGCTCGTCAACATCCAGGACAAAACAGCCCCACTTGATTGGCATCCCTTCTACAAACATTCAGTCCCTCCACCATCAGCAGTGGCAGTGTGTGTACCATTTACAAGATGCACTTCAGAAACTCACCAACAGCCCTGAGACAGTACCTTCCAAACCCACGACCACTACCATCTAGAAGGACGAGAGCAGCAGATACCTGGGAACCCCACCCCCTGGAGGTTCCCCTCCAACTCACTCACCACCCTGACTTGGAAATATATCGCCGTTCCTTCACTGTCGCTGGGTCAACATCCTGGTACCCCGTTCCTAACAGCACAGTGGGTGTACTGTTGCTCGTTTTAGCTTAGTTTATTTGCTCTAATTCTGTCACCTTTGCTCTTGAGTCGCCAGGTATCTTTCTGATACCGCCACGTGGTTCAAGTCCGAGTAATGATTAATAATCCAACACACCGTTTAGTAAGAGTTAAATCAACGCTCATTTATTATATACAGCAATTAATACTTATACATCAATTCTACTTCTAGGCTACTTCCTACTACTAACAGGCCAATACTTAACTTTGGAAATGGCCCACCAGGTCAAGGAAACAAATGGCCTTTCGAATGGGTTCTGGGCCTGCGGGATTCAAAGCTGGTACTGGTCGATAGTCAGGAGTGCCTATCTGGTAGCGATCGTTGGAGTAAAGCTTACGTTCTCTTGCAGAAGGGTCTCGAAATGTGCGGAGAGGAGAAGAAGGGTCGATTTGAACTTGGACCCTATTCTTATAGTCCCCAGGGGCTTCCCGCCTCTCTGGGCGGACCTTGTACCTGGTTCCAAGTGATTGGACTTGGTTCCAATCACTTGGTTCGATATTCTCCAATGCTGGAGCGATTCCTTGATCGAGGGGTGGTCGTTTACCTCTCTTTGTGCCAGCTCCTGCTGGTGCCTAAAGGTCTGGGTTGGCTTTGTGTGTCTATTTTGTATCAATTGTTCCCGGGGATGGCTGATTAAAATGCAGATGGCTGGGTTGTTGTGATGTTGATGGCTGCAGGTATCGGTCTGGACTGGCTTCCCCAGAGCCGAATACACTGTTTTACCTGCAGCTGTCTGTTTGAGCCCTGTTGGCTAATTTTCCCATCAGCCTCTTCCGTTCGCCATTTTAAATCGCGGTTTGGCCATTCTAATCGGGAGTCAGCCATTTTACATGGCTACAGTACCTACACCACATGGACTGGAGCGGTTCAAGAAGGCAGCTCACCACCACCTTCTGAAGGGCAACTAGGGATGGGCAATAAATGCTGGCCTAACCAGCGACTCCCACGTCCCGGAAATTAATAAAAATAATTATCATAACCTCCCTCCTTTTGAACTCTAAAAGCTGCTGTTTATAAAATGAAGGATCCTGTCTGTTTTTTTAACAACCTTCTCAACTTAATAATAATAATAATAATCGCTTATTGTCACAAGTCGGCTTCAATGAAGTTACTGTGAAAAGCCCCTAGTCGCCACATTCCAGCACCTGTTCGGGGCCTGTCCTGCCAACTGAAATATTTGTGTACATACAACCCCAGCTCGCCCTCTTTCTGCATATCTCCAAAGATGTACCGTTCAGTTGGCACTGCCTCTCCTCATTGATCCGACTAGAATGTGTCACTTCACGTTGCTCTGCTACACCTTTCAGCTGATGGTTCTGTCCATTTCACCACTCTGTCTGTTACTATCCTCACACTTGCTACTTTTCCCAGTTTTGTGCTATCTGCAACCTTTGAAATGATGCTCTCTATATCCAGCAGAGGCCATGAATTTATATCAAGAACAGCAATGATCCCAATGCTGAGCCCTAGCGAACACCATTCAAAGCCTCACTCCAGTCTGAATGGCTCTGTGCTTACTGTCCCTTCGTCAAATCTGCATCCATTCTGCCACAGTCCTTTCAATTCCATGGAGTTTAATTTTGCTATCTATTGTGGTCTATTGTGTCTGAAATACAATTAGAGAACACTGGAATCATCATGTGAAGGCAGCTGTCTCCAAAGGAAGAACAGGTGGGCTCCACCACTGAGGGTTCAATCTTCCTCCTTCGGGTCTAATCAGGAGGCAGGAGAGTCAGTATCCCGATAACACAGAGTTAAGACAATTGGTGAAAGGTCTAGTGAAAAGGTGAGGAGAATGCTTTTACTTAGCAAGCTGTTGTAATCCGTTATGCACTCGATGGTGAACACCATAAGCAATAGGAACAGGGGGAGGCCATTCAGCCCTTCGGGCCTGCTCTAGCATTTAATAAGATTGTCGCTGATCTAACACTCAACTCCACTTTCCTGCCTTCTCGCTGTAACCCTCAATTCCCCAACTGATTAAAAACCTACCGATCTCAGCCTTGAGAATGTTCAAGGACTCGAGCCTCCACCGCTTCCTGGGTAAAGAATTCCAAAGATTCTCCACTCTGAGAGAATAAATTCTTCCTCAAAACTGTCTTCAATGAGCTCCCCCTAATTCTGCGACTGAGCCCTGGTCCTGCATTCACCCAGGAGCGGAAACATCCTCCCAACATTTACCCAGTCTAACCCCCTAAGGATCTTCTATGTTTCAATCCTGTCACCTCTCATTCTCCTGAACTCTGAGCAGTGCAGACCCAACCTGTTTAATCTTTCCTCATTTGGCAGTCTCTACATTCCTAGGATCACCCTGGTAAACATCCTCTGTACTGCCTCCAGTGGCAATATATCTGTACTTAGAATCCCTACAGTACAAAAGGTGGACATTCAGCCCATCGAGCCTGCACCGAACCTTAGAAAGAGTACTCCCCATGTCCACTCCCCCGTCCACCACACCATATCCCCAGAGCCCAAATTGAACATCCATGGACACTAAGGGGTAATTTATCATGGCTAATCCACCTAACCCGCACATCTTTGGACTGTGGGAGGAAACCGGAGCACCCGGAGGAAACCCACGCAGACACGGGGAGAACGTGCAGACTCCGCACAGACAGTGACCCAATGCCAGAATTGAACCCGGGTCCCTGGCACTGTGAGGTAGCAGTGCTAACCACTGTGCCACCGTGCCGCCCCTTTCCTTAAATAAGGGAACCAAAACAGCTGCAACGTATCCTAAATTGGCCTCACTAGTACCTTGTACAGTTGCAGCAACATCTCTTTACCTTTATGCTCCAGCCCCCTTGAAATAAAAGCCAGAGTTTGATTTGCCTTCCCTTTTACCTCCTGCACCTAGATGCTCGCTTTCTGGGTTTCAGCAATGACAACCTTGTGTTCTCCATTTAAATAATAATCCACCTTCTCATTCTTTAAAAAAAATAAATTTAGAGTACCCAATTATTATTTTTCTCCAATTAAGGGGCAATTTAGCGCGGCCAATCCACCTACCCGGCACATCTTTGGGTTGTGGGGGCGAAACCCACGCAGACATGGGGAGAATGTGCAAACTCCACACAGACAGTGACCCAGAGCTGGGATCGAACCTGGGACCTCAGCGCCGTGAGGCAGCAGTGCTAACCACTGCGCCACCTTGCTGCCCTCACCTTCTCATTCTTTGCTCCAAAATTAACAATCTCACATTTTCCACATTAAATTCCATTTGCCAATTTTCTGCCCATTCACGTAACCTGTCAATATCTCTCTGTAAACTACTATACATCCTCCTGACATCCTGCCTTCCCTTTGTATCATCCACAAATCTGGCCACAGTGCACTCTGCTCCTTCCTCCAAATCACTAATATATATTGTGAAGACTGTGGCCCCAGCACTGATCCCTGTGGCACTCCCCTGGTTACTGCCCTCTGACCTGAGAAAGACCCCTTATCCTGTCAGTTATCGATCCTCTATTCATGCCAAAATATTACCTCCAGCACCATGAGCTCCTATCTTGCTTAGTAATTTTTTGTGTGGCATCTTATCAAATGCCTTTTGAAAATCCAAATATATAACATTGATTGGTTCTCCTCTATCTACTCTGGCTGACTCCTCCTCAACAAGCTCTAGTAAACTTGTCAGCATTACTTCTCCTCCATGAAACCGTGCTGACTCTGCTTGATCAGATTCTGACTTTCCAAATGCATTGCTATTCTCTCCTTCATAATCAATTCTAATATTTTACTGATAACTGAAGTTAGACTAACGCCTCTGCCATTTCTTTGTTCTACATAATTACTTCCCAGTTTCATTCTCTAAGGGGCCAATGCTTTATTTTTCTTCTCTCTCCCTTTTATTGTCTGTTTTATGTTTCTTGCCACTTTGCCCTCTGTCATGTGAGAGCACCTTTTAAGAAATGGAGGTTTATTGATTAGCTGTACTGGGTGTACCTTTAAGAAATGGGTGTTTATTAGCGAGCTGCAGTGATGTCAGAGAGTGGGTGGAGCTGGGCTGGGCTTTACTTTCGTTTTTTGAGCAGGCTGCTATAGAGTGAGTTTTTAGTTTTGTTTTCAGAGAGAAGAGATGCAGTGAAAGGCAGCAGATGTGCATGGATCTCTCTGCAAACTAAAGACTGTCTCCAAATCAATTGGGTGATTTCAAAGTCCTGACTGCTCTCAATGATGAATTTAAACCAGGGGCGAAATTCTCTGGTATCGGCGCGATGTCCGCCGACTGGCGCCCAAAACGGCGCAAATCAGTCGGGCATCGCGCGCCCCAAAGGTGCGGAAGGCTCCGCATCTTTGGGGGCCGAGCCCCAACCTTAAGGGGCTAGGCCCGCGCCGGACGAATTTCCGCCCGCCAGCTGGCGGAAAAGGCCTTTGGTGCCCCGCCAGCTGCCGCGGAAATGACATCTCAGGGCGGCGCATGCGCGGGAGCGTTAGCGGCCGCTGACGGCATTCCCGCACATGCGCAGTGGAGGGAGTCTCTTCCGCCTCCGCCATGGCGGAGACCGTGGCGAAGGCGGAAGGAAAAGAGTGCCCCCACGGCACAGGCCCGCCCGCGGATCGGTGGGCCCCGATCGCAGGCCAGGCCACCATGGGGGCACCCCCCGGGGCCAGATCGCCCCGCGCCCCCCCCAGGACCCCGGAGCCCACCCGCGCCGCCTTGTCCCGCCGGTAAAGTAGGTGGTTTAATCTACGCCGGCGGGACACGCATTTTAGCGGCAAGACATCGGCCCATGCGGGCCGGTGAATCGCGGGGGGGGGGGGGGCCGCCAACCGGCGCAGCGCGATTCCTGCCCCCGCCAAATCTCCGGTGCCGGCGAATTCGGCAATCGGCGGGGGCGGGATTCACGCCAGCCCCCGCCGATGGGGTCGGAGAATCTCGCCCCATATCTCTGTTAAAAAGGGTCTTTTGTCTTCCGGATGTTGTTTGGAAATTTATTAAGGGTTATCTGTCGAGTACTGTATTCTTTGGGGATTTATTGGTGTTGATAGTTGTTAAGATGTTTCCTGTGCAGAGGAAACCCGTGTGTTCCCCATAACCACTATTAAAAGTTGTGGGTCAGATGAACTCCATGATACCCTTTGGGGTTCTCTAAACCCTGGCCCATAACACCCTCAAAGCTTATTTTATCCTTCCTGAGTATTTTTTGAGTCCAGCTTTGTTGCATTCGCTCCTCTGACAGGCATTTATTATTTCTTGACTTAAACTCTTTCCTGCAATGCGGCTACCTTTTGGGGGCTGACACAATCCTCCTTCAACCACTTTCCTCCTTCCTTTGGTATGTGTCACTTCCACCCAAATCGACTCCATATCCTCTGAGCCTAGATTGACGCTCAGAACTGTACTTATTTCCTCTTATTAGCAGCGCTACCCCACCATCTTTTCCTTCCCATCTATCCTTCCTAAAAGTCAAAAAACCCTGAATATCAAATACCCAGCTTTGATCTCATTACAACTTTCAAAATAGAATTTGGTGAATGCGGCCCAGGACTGCAGTATTCCTCTACTGGGAGCATCTGGGGTGGAGTTTGAATCTTGTCCCGTCAGAATCAGAGCCACAAATAGAAAGACCAATCAATGATTTGCTTCAGTGCCCAGGTAAGACAGAATTAACTCTGTGCTCTGACACTGCCTTTGCCCCGGAGATTATTCCATTTTTGCTGCCTCCTGCAGAAGACACATGTTATGGGTTTACAGAACCCCAAAGTGTTTCATGGAGTTCAACCGACCCACAACTTTTCATAGATTATGGTGTGGGAAGCACACGGCGTACTCTCCAGGTGTGATACAGCAGAAATGGACAAATAGTTTTAAAAACAAAACAATGTTTATTCTATGAACTCAATTTAACGTTTTAAAAACAAACATTGAATATCTTAACACCCATTACTTCAAAGATAACCCCAAAAGACTACAACACTAAATAATCATTCAAACTGTTGCTTTAAACATCCAAAAGACTTCAAACCTTCAAAAACAGATATGAGGTTACATTCAATATATTTATAGTCTTTGGATTTGCAGACATCAACAGACCAGTTCTGTGTTTTCCTGCAGCTCACAGCAAAATACACAGACACTCCCAGCTGCCTCCTCAAACTGAAACCAAAAGCAGAAGTGAGCTCAGCTCCCCCCACCCTCTGACATCACTTCAGTAATATGATCAGCTCCATTTCTTAAAGGTACATTGTTTAAACATCCATTTCTTAAAGGTACTCTCACATGACACACACCAGCGAAATATCAACTTCCAACGCACTTGGGATTGCCCAGAGCCGAGGATCCGGCACTGGATGAGACATCAAACCAAGGTCCCATCTGCCTCTCGGAGTAAGTGCAAATAAGCCCATGGCACGAAAGGTATCCAGGGAGCTTGGGATGGGTGTATAGTGTTTATGGGGATTTTATAGATTTTGGACCCTGGGCTGGGGATCGGGGGATAGAATAACTGAATCCAGGTTGATTTATATCCCAAGCTTGACAGGGAAAGGAAGGGATGAGGAGCAGACCAGACCAGCCTCCACCGTTAATCCCGGATGGAAAGAGCACGGGATCAGATCGCTGTGACTCAGATGTAACAGAGAGCAACGCCTGATGGAGATTGTGTTTCCAGAGGAGGATCGGATTTTCAGGCTCTGTCTGGAATTGGGATGCTGGATAAGGAATCCAGGACCTGTATTTTCAAGAAGAGCAGGGAGTCACCCCCGTGTCCTGGCCAGTGAACATCACTGAAACAGATTGTCTGCTCCTTATCACAATGCTGTGTGGGGGATTTTGCCGTGCGC
Organism: Scyliorhinus torazame; assembly: GCF_047496885.1. Taxonomy (NCBI): domain Eukaryota; kingdom Metazoa; phylum Chordata; class Chondrichthyes; order Carcharhiniformes; family Scyliorhinidae; genus Scyliorhinus; species Scyliorhinus torazame. The sequence goes on from NC_092727.1 coordinate 131,796,168, forward strand.
AAATTGGCTGCTGAGTTTCCTACTTTACAACAGTGACCACACTTCAAAAATACGTAAGTGGCAGAAAAACATATTGGGATGGCCAACGGTTTGAAAAGTACAGCAGAAACCACGGGCGGGATTGTCTGGTCGGCAACGGCAAAATCACTTTCACCGATCGGCTGGAGAATCAACAGTCACGCCGAAATTGGGGGCGGCGCTGCTTTCGCGATGCTCCGCCCCCTTATTTGTCGGGAAGTCGGTGTGGCGGGTGCGGACTGACTCCAGCGCCGCATGTGCAAGCGCGGCTACGGACACGGCAATTCTCCGGCCATATCCACAGCTGGATCCGGGGGCTCTTCGCTGCGTGCCTGCTAGCCCCGCACCAGACGGAGGATCGGTGACTATTTTGTGCCGTTTTTTTGGTCATAAAAGGCCACCTTTCCCACGCCGGCATGGGGACATAGTCTCAGAATCGGGGAATCCAGCCCCATGTTCTGGGTTTTTTAGCCCTGCTAACCGCACTAACTCTGACAGACCCGATGCCATTAACCCTCTAACCCTTGGATTGGCAGAATGTCTGCCGCTTGTACCTGCATGGACCAGAAGGGGTAAAAGTCTCCAACCTTTTTCAGGAGAGCCTGGGCACGATTAAAGGGGCAGTGCCCAGGATTAGTGTTGATCCATTGCTGCCACTGCACTATTTCCATGCTGGGCCTCAGACCGGACCAATCTACAAAGTGTAAGCACAAGGTGGTGAATTGAATCCACCCCCCCCCCCCAATCTTTCATCCACTACCCCCTCCTCGAACTTTCATCCACTGCCCCCCTCCCCCTCCTCCCCCTCGAACTTTCATCCACTGCCCCCCTCCCTCCCTCGAACTTTCATCCACTGCCCCCCTCCCCCTCCTCCCCCCTCTAACTTTCATCCACTGCCCCCCTCCCCCTCCTCCCCCCCTCAAACTTTCATCCACTGCCCCCCTCCCCCCCCTTTAACTTTCATCCACTGCCCCCCTCCCCCTCCTCCCCCCCCCCCTCTAACTTTCATCCACTGCCCCCTCCCCGATCTTCCATCCACCGCCAGTCTAAACATTCGGACGGGATGGGAAACGACCCAGAAATGGCCATTCACTGGCCACTTCAGGGCTTCAATTGGGATAAGGGTGGGCCTCTCTGGCTGAGACCCTGCCGCCCCCACGGAAAATCGCTAAGAGGCTGGGGCGGATGGCAACCTGGATATGTATATATGAATATATAAAGGATTAATGACTACATTATAGTGTAAGACAACCACTAGATGGCAGCAGTAGATCCATGTATAAATATAATGAACTCCGAGGATCTTGCTCTCTTCGAACCAGGAGTGAATAGACAACAGTGTGTTGGAGAGATAGATAATAGCATAGTTAGCACATGTAGTTAAATATAGTTAATACTTATTCTCAATTACTTTATCACCAGTTATAGTTCTGTAAGAGTGAACAAACTCATCTCAATATTATTTAATTCTTTATTCAATTAAACCTATTTGCTTTAAGTTGAAGATTGCTAGTTTCTTTTGAATCTAACCATCAGACCATTCTGGAAGTGTAAAGCAAAGAGTAACAACATATTACAAACAGGTAATATAACACCATCCATGCAATTGCACGCTCCCCGCCATCTCGGAACTAACCGGGGGGAGTGGGGGGGGAGCATTACATTCTGCCCATGAATTTCGTTATTTTTGTAATTCAGCTCTGCCAATTGCCCGTCTGTATATTCCTGTTCATTTTTCTTCTTTTATTTTGCTCATCAGGAACCAAGGCACCTTCAGTATTTCGCTGATGTGAAAGAGAGTGACATTTACACAGTAACAAACAGAAAGATGTACAACTCACCAACAGATTTTGGGTTCTGTATTAAGGTATACGTGTGTGCGTTGGTATTACAGACCCTGACCACTGGATGGTAGTATTTGCTGCATGTTTTATTTGGCGTGTTTAAACTTTGGCATTCTCAGGGTTGATTCTGCATCTGAAAGGTGATAAATGTCTGATACTCATCCAGTTCCATCACATCACCCAGAAATCAAAACTTCCTCTGGGATAACTTTGAAATTAACCATTATGCTCAGCACCAGTGTGTTCAATTATCCAGTGTGCCTGCACCCCAACACACTTCTGCGTGTGGGCCTCTGTACGAGTCTCTGTGTGGGTCTGTCTGTCTGGGTGTTTCTCTGTGGGTGCCTCTCTGCGGGATCTGTCCTCAACTCTGTTTAACTTGTGCTAAAGTCTCCATCTCAGGTCAGACTAAACTGAAACCAAGATCAAGCTATCCCACTCCCTGTCATTCTGGTGAGCTCCATGTGACTATCCAAAAAACGCTTGAAAGTTCCTAAAGTGTCCGACTCCACTATCACAGCAGGCAGTCCATTCCACACCCTAACCACTCTCTGAGTAAAGAACCTACCTTGGACATCCCTCCTATATCTCCCACCCTGAACCTTATAGTTATGCCCCCTTGTAACAGCTACAGCCACCCGAGGAAATAGTCTCTGATCATCCACTCTATCTATCCCCCTCATTATCTTATAAACCTCTATTAAGTCGCCTCTCATCCTCCTCCGCTCCAAAGGGAAAAGCCCTAGCTCCCTCAACCTTTCCTCATAAGACCTATCCTGCAAACCAGGCAGCATCCTGGTAAATCTCCTTTGCACCCTTTCCAATGCTTCCACATCCTTCCTATAATGACGGACAATGCTCGGCACAACATCGAGGGCCTAAGGGCCTGTTCTGTGCTGTAATGTTCTATGCAGACCCTGCCCCAGTCTCTGGCTTGGCTGTGTCTCTAGAAATCAGCATTCTGAATGGACCTCATTACCTCAGGCAGTGCTCCCCTCGTTAAATCATCACCTCAACCCACTTCAACCTGTTCACAATACCCTCGCCCACTGAACACTCCAAATCTGTCACCCTGAAGCGCTTTGTCCCAAACCAATTGGCTCTCTGGCTCATCAAACTAAACTCATCATATTAAACTCCTCTGATTGTTCGATTTTTCAGCTCGCTCACACTGCCACTCGGTAACCCCCCCCCCCCCCCCCCCACCCCCCATTAATGAGCAATTTAGTGTGGCCAATCCACCTAGCCTGCACATCTTTGGGTTGTGGGGGCGAAACCCACGCAAACACAGGGAGAATGTACAAACTCCACACGGACAGTGACCCAGAGCCCGGATCGAACCTGGGACCTCGGCACCGTGAGGCAGCAGTGCTAACCACTGTGCCAGCGTGCACCGTGCTTATTTATTGCCCAAAGAACTCTAATAAATTATTTGAACACAATTTTCCTTTTACAGAGCCATGTTGGCTCTGTCTGGCCACATTGTGATTTTCTAAGTTTCCTGCTGTAACTTCCTTGATAATGGATTTGACCAAGTTCCCTATGACAGATGTTAGGCTAACTGGCCGAGCGTTTCCTACTTTCTGTTTCCCTCCTTTCTTGAATAAAGGAATTTGCTATTTTCTAATCTGTTGAGACCCTTCCAGAATCTAAGGTATTTTGTAAGATTGTAACCAATGCCTTCACTGTCTCTGGAGCCACTTATTTTAAGATCCCAAGATTCAGGCCATCTGGTCCTGGGGACTTGACAGCCTTTAGAGCTGATAGCTTGCCCCAGCACCTTTACCCTGGTGATGGTGATTGCTTTAAGTTCCTCCTTCCCTATCACCTATTGATTTTCAAGTATCTTTGGGAAGTTTTCTAAGTTCTCTTCATAAAGACAGACACATTGGGATGGATTCTCCGCCGTCAGGATTCACTGTTTCGCCGGCGTGGGGCTTCCCACAATGGGAAAGCCTATTGGCCGGGATGCAAGGTGGAGAATCCCGCCCAATATATCTGCTCAATGCCTCTGCTTTTTCCTTGTTTTCCATTAATAATTTCCCAGACTCACTCTCTCGAGGAATTACATTACCTTCCGTTATCGATTTAAAATTTAGGTGCTAGCTTTCTGTCCCACTCTACTTTCTTCCTCTTTTTTTTTCGCCATTCTTTGCTGGTTCTTCAATCTGGCCGATCCTCTGACTCACTGTAATCTTCACAGATTGGTAGTGTTTCTTTCAATTTGATTCAATCCTTAACTTCCTTATTCAGCCATGGATGATGCATCCTTCTCTTTTTTTCAACAAACATTTTATTTAGGCATTTATGGTTTTATAACAACAAAAGATACGAATACAAATGTAAACATAATTTAGTGCAAAACACCCCCCCCCCCACAATCTCCCACTGTTCCCGCCTAAGCTAGACAAAAGTAGCCTAACTCCCCCTACCCCCTTACTCCCTAACCCCCCCCCCCCCCTCTTATTGAATCTGCTAACAGTTTTGTTTTCTCCGAGGAAGTTGATAAACGGCTGCCACCTCCGGACGAACCCTAACGTTGACGCTCTCAGGGCAAAATTAATTTTCTCAAGACTGAGAAACCCAGCTATGTCGCTAACCTAAATCCCCGATTTGGGGGCTTCGAGTCCCTCCACGCTAGTAAGATCCGCCTCCGGGCTACCAAGGAGGCAAAGGCTAAAACATCGGCCTCTCTCGTCCCCTGGACTCCAGGTTCTCCCGACACTCCAAAATCGGCATCTCTGGACTCGGTGCCACCCTCGTTTTTAGCACCGTGGACATGAGATCCGCAAATCCCTGCCAAAATCCCCTGAGCTTCGGACATGCCCAGAACATGTGGACATGGTTTGCAGGCCCCCCTGCACACCTCACACACCTGTCCTCCACCCCCAAAAACCTGCTCATTCCGGCCACCGTCATGTGTGCCCAGGGAACCACCGTGAATTGTATCAGGCTGAGCCTGGCACATGATGAGGGCGAGTTGACTCTACTCAGAGCATCCTCCCACAGACACGCCTCTACCTCCTTACCCAGCTCATCTTCCCATTTACACTTTAGCTCACCTATCTGAGTTTCCTCCCACTCCATAAGTTCTTTATAGATTTCCGATACCTTCCCCTCCCCACCCCCCGTTCTAGAAACTACCTTGTCAGATGATGCATCCTTCTCAAAGACTCTTTATTTCTCACTACATTTTTGCTATGGGTTATTAAATATTTCCTTGAACATCAGCATCTCTGCTCTCGTCCCTTTTAACCTAATTTCCCAGTCCAGTTAATCAGGTCTGTCTTCATCTCTTTACAGTTACTTTCATGTAGGTTTAACATAGAAACAGCAGGAGGCCATTCGGCCCTTCGAGCCCGCTCCGCCATTCATTACGATCTTGGCTGATCATCCAACTCAATACCCTAATCCCACTTTCTCCCATATCCTCTGGTCACCTTCACCTCAAGTGCTATATCTAACTGCTTTGTGAAAACATTTGGCCTCAATTACTTCCTGTGGCAATGAATTCCACAGGCTCACCACTCTCTGGGTGACAAAATTGATATTCATCTCTGTCCTAAACGATCTACCGTGCATTCTCAGACTATGGCCCCTGATTCCGGACCCACCATCCTTCCGGCATCTACCCTGTCCAGTCCTGTTAGAATTTCATAGGTTTCTATGAGATCCCCCCTCATTCCTCTAAACTCCAGCAAATATAATCCTAACCGACTCAATCTCTCCTCATTCGTCAGTCCTGCCATCCCAGGAATCAGCCTGGTAAACCTTCGCTGCACTCCCTCCAGACCAGGAACATCCTTCCTCAGATAAGGAGACCAAAACTGCCCACAATATTCCAGGTGTGGCCTCACCAAGGCTCCTGTACAATTGCAGCAACACATCCCTGCTCCTGCACTCGAATCCTCTCGCTATGAAGGCCAGCGTACCATTTGCCTTCCTAACCGCCGGCTCCACCTGCATGCTTACCTTCAGCGACTGTTGCACGAGGACAACCAGGTCTCGTTGCACATTCCCCTCTCCTAATTTATGGCCATTCAGATAATAGTCTGCTGTCCCCTTTCTGCTACCAAAGTGGATAACCTCACATTTCTCCAAATTATACAGCATCTGCCACACATTTGCCCACTCACTCAACTTGTCCAAATCACACTGAAGGATCGCTGCATCCTCCTCACAGCTCACCCTCCCACCCAACTTGGTGTCATCTGCAAATTTGGAGATATGACATTTTGTTCTCTCCAAATCATTAATGTGTATTGTGAATAGCTGTGGTCCCAGCACGAGTCACTGCCTGCCAATTTGAAAAACTTTTAGGCTCTTACTGGGGTGAAGTATTGCATATAAGGTGACCCTTTTAAATCGGCCACTTGGGCATCTGTCAGCCCCACTCGCTGCCTTCAAATTCCTCCCTGGGTCGATGGCCTGATTGCAGACTGATCCCAAGAATGAAAATTCTAATATTTTCCTGACACTTTCTCCCAAAGCAGGCAGGTCATGCTGGGAATTTTCCCAACTCCCATTACCCATCTCAAGGATGCAAACCCAGCCCTAAATCTCTCCTGATGTTAATCCAGCTCCCTCACACTGTCACTCGGTAACCCCTCTCCCCCAGCACCCTGTGTTACTGACTGTATCTCTACTGATGTTAATCCAGCTGCCTCACACTGTCACTCAGTAACCCCTCTCCCCCAGCACCCTGTGTTACTGACTGTATCTCTACTGATGTTAATCCAGCTCCCTCACACTGTCACTCAGTAACCCCTCTCCCCCAGCACCCTGTGTTACTGACTGTATCTCTACTGATGTTAATCCAGCTCCCTCACACTGTCACCCAGTAACCCCTCTCCCTCAGCACCCTGTGTTACTGACTGTATCTCTACTGATGTTAATCCAGCTCCCTCACACTGTCACTCAATAACCCCTCTCCCCCAGCACCCTGTGTTACTGACTGTATCTCTACTGATGTTAATCCAGCTCCCTCACACTGTCACTCAGTAACCCCTCTCCCCCAGCACCCTGTGTTACTGACTGTATCTCTACTGATGTTAATCCAGCTCCCTCACACTGTCACTCAGTAACCCCTCTCCCCCAGCACCCTGTGTTACTGACTGTATCTCTACTGATGTTAATCCAGCTCCCTCACACTGTCACTCAGTTACCCCACCCCTATGTGTCTCTGCTTTTAACAATGTTCTTCCCTGTACACAGCTCCACACGGTGGGCAATGGCGGGAATGATGTTGGAGTGCTGTGTTCCGAGGACGAGCAGAGTCGAACATGCTGGATGACAGCGTTCCGTCTCTTCAAGGTTAGTCTGACTGATGGAAATGAATGAACAAATTGCTGATGAAGAGAGTGAGTATGATCGGGTGGGTCATGGATCCAGACAGGATCCATGGGCAAGGGGCATTAATAGTCTTGGGTGGAGGGGGGAGCGGTTTTTGGGGTGGTTTTTGTACGAGGTGTGTGGGGAAGGGGTCTTAACAGACCATCTGTATGCGGGGGTAAATTACTCTTTAAAATCAGGATTTCATACTCATGAATCCAGGACCCCAGCACCTCTGGGACCCCAGCACCTCTGGGACCCCCGTGCCTCTGGGACCCCAGTGCCTCTGGGACCCCCGTGCCTCTGGGACCCCAGCGCCTCTGGGACCCCAGCACCGCTGGGACCCCAGCACCTCTGGGACCCCCGTGCCTCTGGGACCCCCGTGCCTCTGGGACCCCAGCACCTCTGGGACCCTGATCCAAATTGGACAAATACACCAAGAAGGAAAATGCATTTTTCGGAGGTTAGACCAAGAAGGTGGGATGACTGGTTCAAAGTGCCGGGAGTGACATGATGGACTCGATAGCTCCCTTTTGCACTGGATGTTTCGATGATCTCCCCAATTCTATTTGTGCCTATCTGTGGTGAATGTATAGTGCTAATAATTCACCAGTGCATTTGTATCATGTCCTGCTGTGTTATGTTGTTAACCCTGTGGGCTCCACCTATGGGCCATTGTGTGGCTTCACCCACAGGGGGATATGTTGGGGCAAATACGGGCTCCGCCCCTGGCTCCTCCCCTTTAGAGGAAGTATAAGAGCTGCTGTCCTGCAGGCAGTTCCCAGTATTGTACCAGTAGCAGGCAGGCACTGTTCTAAGCTGATTAAAACCACGGTTTACTTCTCCACGTGTCTTTGAGTGAATTGATGGTCGCTGTCATGATATTCAAACACACACATCATGATGGACACACTAACAGGCAAATCAGAGTACACAACACCACAACCAATCACAGACAAGAACACCAACCACATAAAAAGCACGAGCACGACACCTGGAGGTCAGTAGGTCTGGGGAGAAGGAAGCATGAAAGAGCTGTTGAAACACCACAAGCAGGGAGCCCCCCACGTGCAGAGTGCAAAGACCAAGTTGTAAATAGTGAGTTTAAATAAACAAGTGTTGTACCATATGCAACTGTGTTGGCTCTTCTGTGTGTTAGAACACCCAACACCACATGGTACAGGAGTGGATCGATACCTGCCTACCAACCTGCCATTCTGGACATGGACCACACCGGCAAACCGCAGCCGATGCAAGTCACGGGGAACCTAGGCACCAACTGGAAGCTCTACAGGCAGCGATTTGACCTGTACATCCGTGCCACCGAAAAACAGAATGTCTCGGATGATTCGAAGATTGCAATGCTCCTCTTCTACGCAGGCCCCCACCCAAATGATGTCTTTAATTCACTGGTGTTCGAGGAAGGCGAAAACCAGGCCAAATATGACACGGTCATCCTCAAAATGGACCAGCACTTTCAAACTGAAGTAAACGAAACTTTCGAAAGATACATCTTTCAGCAACGCCTGCAAGGTAAGGAGGAGCTTTTTCAACCCTTTTTGACGCACCTCCGGATTCTAGCGCAGTCCTGCGGTTACGGCACCACCACAGAGTCCATGATCAGGGACCAGATTGTTTTTGGCGTTGCCTCCAGTGGCCTACGCCAGCAGCTTCTTAAAATAAAGAGCCTCACCTTAGCGTCTGCTGTGGAAGCCTGTGTCCTCCATGAAAATGCGACCTGCCGTTTTGCCCGATTCCAGGCGTCCGAGTTGGCACGGAGGGGGTCCCCAGCCGTCGAATCGGCAAGCCAGGCCGCCCACGACGTTGAACGCATCCAGGCCGTCGATTTCTTCCCGCCCCACGGCCCGGACGACAGCGGCCGCTTCCCGCGCTTTTCGCGGTCTCCCGCGCAGGTGCGCGCCAAGAATAACGGCCACAACGAGGGACGCACTGCGCAGGCGCGCCCACCGCAAGATCGCACTGCGCATGCGCAGTGGCGCAACGAACGCCGTGACGTCATGACGTGCAGCAAGTGTGGAGGTCTACACTTAAAAGGGCAATGTCCTGCAAAATACCAACAGTGCAACAGATGTGCCATGATAGGCCACTACGCAGCCCGCTGTCGTGCGGCTCAACCCATGGATCCGGCGCATCCTCGACAACCTCGCACACGAGTCAGGACCGTCCAGCCCACGCATCAAGACTTCCAGTTAAGTGATGCAGATGACCAGGATGACTTCAGAGTTGCCGTCATTGATGTCAACAAGGTCAATGCCATCAATCCAGACGATGAGTGGTGTGCCACCCTGACGGTCAACCGATCGCGCGTCGCCTTCCGTCTGGACACCGGCGCATCCGCCAACCTGATTGCTTACTCTGCAGTCCAGGCCATGAAGGTCAAACCACTCATCACACCATCCCGGCTTAAGATGGTTGACTATAACGGGAACGTTATCCCGTCCGTAGGATCTTGCCAGCTACAGGTGACTCACAAGGGGTACACGGCCACACTCCCCTTCGAAGTTGTGGGCTCATCAAAGGACTCGTTACTGGGCGCACAAGCGTGTAAGGTCCTTCACCTGGTACAGCGCATCATGTCTCTCTCTCCAGATGAGATATCCGACTTCCCGGATGCTGAGTTCCACGCGAATCTCCATTCCCTCCTCGCTCACAACCAGGAGGTTTTTGAAGGCATGGGGACATTGCCACACACGTACAAGATTCGACTCAGACCGGACGCCATCCCTGTCGTTCACGCACCTCGCAGGGTTCCTGCGCCTCTCAAAGACCGCCTCAAGGCACAACTGCAGATTCTTCAGGACCAAGGGGTCCTATCCAAGGTCACGGAGCCCACGCCATGGGTCAGCTCCATGGTCTGTGTAAAGAAGCCCTCTGGCGAGCTCCGTATATGTATAGATCCAAAAGATCTGAACAACAACATCATGCGGGAACACTATCCCATCCCAAAACGAGAAGACCTCACCAGCGAGATGGCGCGAGCCAACATATTCACTAAATTGGATGCGTCCAAAGGATTCTGGCAGATCCAACTGGACCCGGCCAGCCGAAGACTATGCACATTCAACACCCCTTTTGGCAGATTCTGCTACAACCGGATGCCATTCGGCATCATTTCGGCATCTGAAGTATTCCACCGCATTATGGAGCAGATGATGGAAGGCATCGAAGGGGTACGTGTATATGTGGACGATATCATCATTTGGTCCACCACTCCGCAGGAACACATGCATCGTCTTCGACGTGTCTTCACCCGCATACGGCAAAATGGCCTGCGTCTCAACCGTGCGAAGTGTGCTTTCGGCCAGACGGAGCTGAAATTCCTCGGGGACCACATCTCAAGGTCCGGGGTCCGTCCCGATGCAGACAAGGTTAGCGCCATCACAGCCATGCCACGACCGGCTGACAAGAAGGCTGTCTTAAGATTCCTGGGCATGGTCAACTTCCTTGGGAAGTTCATTCCCAACCTGGCTTCTCATACAACAAACATGCGCCATCTCGTAAAAAAATCGACGGAATTCAACTGGCACCAGTCGCATCAGCAGGAATGGGAGGAGCTCAAGCACAAACTGGTCACGGCACCAGTGCTGGCCTTCTTTGACGCGACTCGCCCTACAAAGATCTCAACAGACGCCAGCCAATCTGGTATTGGAGCGGTACTCCTGCAAAAAGACAGCACGTCATCATGGGCCCCGGTTGCGTATGCCTCACGAGCCATGACCCCTACCGAACAGCGCTACGCGCAAATCGAAAAAGAATGCCTGGGCTTGTTAACTGGACTGGACAAGTTCCACGACTATGTGTATGGCCTGCCACGATTCACGGTCGAAACTGACCACCGCCCCCTGGTCAACATCATTAACAAAGACCTGAACGACATGACTCCTCGCCTCCAGCGCATCTTACTCAAACTCAGGAGGTACGATTTTGAACTGATCTACACTCCGGGGAAGGAACTCATAGTGGCGGACACTCTTTCCCGAGCAGTGAGCACACCACCAGATGCGGAGGGGTTCGTGCGTCAAATTGAGGCACACGTGACTCTGACAGCAGCAAATATGCCAGCTGATGATCCTTGTCTGGCCCACATACGCGCAGAGACGGCGACTGACCCTCTGCTGCAGCGAGTGATGCGCCACATGACGGAAGGGTGGCTAAAAGGGCAGTGCCCCCAGTTTTACAATGTGCGAGATGATCTCACCAATATAGACGGGGTCCTTATGAAATCGCATAGGATCGTCATTCCACACAGTGTGCGCCAGATGATTCTTCGTCAACTACACGAAGGCCACTTGGGTGTCGAAAAATGCAGACGAAGGGCCCGGGCGGCGGTATATTGGCCGGGTATTAATGAAGACATAGCCAACATGGTGCTCAACTGCACAACCTGTCAGAGGTTTCAGCCGGCGCAACCTCCGGAAACACTTCTACCACACGAGATGGTGACGTCCCCCTGGGCGAAGGTGGGTGTTGACCTATTTCACGCGCTCGGCAGAGATTACATTGTTATTATAGACTACTTCTCAAACTACCCGGAAGTCATGCCTCTCCATGATCTGACGTCGTCCGCAGTCATTGGGGCCTGCAAGGAAACGTTTGCTCGCCATGGCATTCCAAGGACTGTCATGTCAGACAATGGACCTTGTTTTGCCAGCCGTGAATGGTCGTCCTTTGCCGCAGCATATGGTTTCACTCATGTGACATCCAGCCCTCTGCATCCACAATCGAACGGGAAGGCTGAAAAGGGTGTCCACATCGCAAAGCGGCTCCTGTGCAAGGCGGCTGATGCCGGATCGGACTTTAACCTTGCCTTGCTGGCCTATCGATCGGCCCCGTTATCCACGGGCCTCTCGCCAGCGCAGCTACTAATGGGTCGCTCCCTCAGGACGACGGTACCTTCCGTCCTGGCACCGACAACAGACCATGAGGCGGTTCTTCGGGACATGCAACTGCAGCGTGATCGCCAGAAAGGTCGGTACGACACACGAGCGACGGACCTGCCCCCCCTGTCCTCCGGAGACAAAGTACGCGTCCATCAACCGTATGGTGGCTGGTCAGCACCGGCCGAAGTCCTCCGACAAGTGGCTCCCCGCTCGTTCCTGGTTCGCATGCCGGATGGTTCCGTGCGTCGCCGCAATCGGCGCGCCCTTCGCCGACTTCCACGTTCACAGCCACACAACACGCCAGATCCTCAACAGGCTTCCGAGGATGACTTTGTGGAGCTGCCGCACATCACGCCCTTTCCATCGCCACCCATGGCCATGCCTGCACAGCAGCCGGTGGTTCTTGATCCACCCTTAAGGCGGTCAACCCGAATTCGTCGCAAACCCATTAGAATGGACTTATAATACAGTTCATATGTTTAATAAGTTGGACAATTTTACATGATAACCTGTTGTTGTTTATCGTTCCAGATGTCGTCTGACTGGACAACTGTTCAAAATTTTTTTTCTTCTTCTCTCGTTCGCATTTCTGTTATGTTATGGTACAACTGGATTCATGTGACGCACTCGACATCGCCCCATGTACATAGTTCCGTCATAGACACATGCTGCACACGACACACACACACTCTTAGATGCACTCACGTCACGATCATATTTATTACCACGTAGGCACATATCTTTGTAAAAAGGGGGGATGTCATGATATTCAAACACACACATCATGATGGACACACTAACAGGCAAATCAGAGTACACAACACCACAACCAATCACAGACAAGAACACCAACCACATAAAAAGCACGAGCACGACACCTGGAGGTCAGTAGGTCTGGGGAGAAGGAAGCATGAAAGAGCTGTTGAAACACCACAAGCAGGGAGCCCCCCACGTGCAGAGTGCAAAGACCAAGTTGTAAATAGTGAGTTTAAATAAACAAGTGTTGTACCATATGCAACTGTGTTGGCTCTTCTGTGTGTTAGAACACCCAACACCACAGTCGCATCACTATCCTTGCTGGGATTCTCGGTGGTAACAATGTTAATTTCTTCCCCAGCTGGGTGAGCAACTCTGCCTCAACTATCAGATAGCAGAACAGAAGAAGAAACAGCAATCCTGGATCCAGCCATCCTTTGTGGTCAGTCTTCACCTACAACCCCCTCTCTCCCTTTCCCCCTCTCCCCCTCTCCACCCTTTTCCCCACTCCCCCCTCGTCTACCCTCTCCTCCCTCTACCCAGGTACCCCTACTACCCTGGACACACATCAGTGATTCCATCCAGCCCCTGTACCTCAGACACAGCCCCTAACCCCAGACACAGCCCCTAAACCCCAGACAGAGCCCCTAACCCCAGACAGAGCCCCGAACCCCAGACACAGCCCCTAAACCCCAGACAGAGCCCCTAACCCCAGACACAGACCCTAAACCCCAGACACAGCCCCTAAACCCCAGACAGAGCCCCTAACCCCAGACACAGTCCCTAAACCCCAGACACAGTCCCTAAACCCCAGACACAGCCCCTAAACCCCAGACACAGCCCCTGTACCCCAGACAAAGCCCCTAACCTCAGACACAGCCCCTAAACCCCAGACACAGCCCCTAACCCCAGACACATCCCCTAACCCCAGACACATCCCCTAACCCCAGACACATCCCCTAACCCCAGACACATCCCCTAACCCCAGACACAGCCTCTGTACCTCAGACACAGCCCCTGTACCTCAGACAGAGCCCCTGTACCTCAGACACAGCCCCTGTACCCCAGACACAGCCCCTGTACCCCAGACACAGCCCCTAACCCGACACATCCCCTAACCCCAGACACAGCCCCTAACCCCAGACACAGCCCCTAACCCCAGACACATCCCCTAACCCCAGACACATCCCCTAACCCCAGACACATCCCCTAACCCCAGACACATCCCCTAACCCCAGACACAGCCCCTGTACCTCAGACACAGCCCCTGTACCTCAGACACAGCCCCTGTACCCCAGACACAGCCCCTGTACCCCAGACACAGCCCCTAACCCGACACATCCCCTAACCCCAGACACAGCCCCTAACCCCAGACAGAGCCCCTAAACCCCAGACACAGCCCCTAACCCCAGACACATCCCGTAACCCCAGACACATCCCCTAACCCCAGACACAGCCCCTGTACCTCAGATACAGCCCCTAACCCCAGACACAGCCCCTAAACCCCAGACACAGCCCCTAAACCCCAGACACATCCCCTAACCCCAGACACATCCCCTAACCCCAGACACATCCCCTAACCCCAGACACAGCCCCTGTACCTCAGACACAGCCCCTATCCCCAGACACAGCCCGTAACCCCAGACACAGCCCGTAACCCCAGACACAGCCCGTAACCCCAGACACAGCCCGTAACCGCAGACACAGCCCGTAACCCCAGACACAGCCCGTAACCCCAGACACAGCCCGTAACCCCAGACACAGCCCCTAACCCCAGACACAGCCCCTAACCCCAGACACAGCCCCTAAACCCCAGACACAGCCCCTAAACCCCAGACACAGCCCCTAAACCCCAGACACAGCCCCTAAACCCCAGACACAGCCCCTAAACCCCAGACACAGCCCCTAACCCCAGACACAGCCCCTAACCCCAGACACAGCCCCTAAACCCCAGACACAGCCCCTAAACCCCAGACACAGCCCCTAAACCCCAGACACAGCCCCTAAACCCCAGACACAGCCCCTAAACTCCAGACACAGCCCCTAAACCCCAGACACAGCCCCTAAACCCCAGACACAGCCCCTAACCCCAGAAACAGCCCCTAACCCCAGAAACAGCCCCTAACCCCAGACACAGCCCCTAACCCCAGACACAGCCCCTAACCCCAGACACAGCCCCTAACCCCAGACACAGCCCCTAACCTCAGACACAGCCCCTAACCCCAGACACAGCCCCTAACCCCAGGCACAGCCCCTAAACCCCAGGCACAGCCCCTAAACCCCAGGCACAGCCCCTAAACCCCGGACACAGCCCCTAAACCCCGGACACAGCCCCTAAACCCCTGGCACAGCCCCTAACCCCAGACACAGCCCCTAACCCCAGACACAGCCCCTAACCCCAGACACAGCCCCTAACCCCAGACACAGCCCCTAACACCAGACACAGCCCCTAACACCAGACACAGCCCCTAACCCCAGACACAGCCCCTAACCCCAGACACAGCCCCTAACCCCAGACACAGCCCCTAACCCCAGACACAGCCCCTAAACCCCAGACACAGCCCCTAAACCCCAGACACAGCCCCTAAACCCCAGACACAGCCCCTAAACTCCAGACACAGCCCCTAACCCCAGACACAGCCCCTAACCCCAGACACAGCCCCTAACCCCAGACACAGCCCCTAACCCCAGACACAGCCCCTAACCCCAGACACAGCCCCTAACCCCAGACACAGCCCCTAACCCCAGACACAGCCCCTAACCCCAGACACAGCCTCTAACCCCAGACACAGCCCCTAAACCCCAGACACAGCCCCTAAACCCCAGACACAGCCCCAACCCCAGACACAGCCCCTAACCCCAGACACAGCCCCTAACCCCAGACACAGCCCCTAACCCCAGACACAGCCCCTAACCTCAGACACAGCCCCTAACCCCAGACACAGCCCCTAACCCCAGGCACAGCCCCTAAACCCCAGGCACAGCCCCTAAACCCCAGGCACAGCCCCTAAACCCCGGACACAGCCCCTAAACCCCGGACACAGCCCCTAAACCCCTGGCACAGCCCCTAACCCCAGACACAGCCCCTAACCCCAGACACAGCCCCTAACCCCAGACACAGCCCCTAACCCCAGACACAGCCCCTAACACCAGACACAGCCCCTAACACCAGACACAGCCCCTAACCCCAGACACAGCCCCTAACCCCAGACACAGCCCCTAACCCCAGACACAGCCCCTAACCCCAGACACAGCCCCTAAACCCCAGACACAGCCCCTAAACCCCAGACACAGCCCCTAAACCCCAGACACAGCCCCTAAACTCCAGACACAGCCCCTAACCCCAGACACAGCCCCTAACCCCAGACACAGCCCCTAACCCCAGACACAGCCCCTAACCCCAGACACAGCCCCTAACCCCAGACACAGCTCCTAACCCCAGACACAGCCCCTAACCCCAGACACAGCCCCTAACCCCAGACACAGCCTCTAACCCCAGACACAGCCCCTAAACCCCAGACACAGCCCCTAAACCCCAGACACAGCCCCAACCCCAGACACAGCCCCTAACCCCAGACACAGCCCCTAACCCCAGACACAGCCCCTAACCCCAGACACAGCCCCTAAACCCCAGACACAGCCCCTAAACCCCAGACACAGCCCCTAAACCCCAGACACAGCCCCTAAACCCCAGACACAGCCCCTAAACCCCAGACACAGCCCCTAAACCCCAGACACAGCCCCTAAACCCCAGACACAGCCCCTAAACCCCAGACACAGCCCCTAAACTCCAGACACAGCCCCTAAACTCCAGACACAGCCCCTAAACCCCAGACACAGCCCCTAACCCCAGACACAGCCCCTAACCCCAGACACAGCCCCTAACCTCAGACACAGCCCCTAACCCCAGACACAGCCCCTAACCCCAGACACAGCCCCTAACCCCAGACACAGCCCCTAACCCCAGACACAGCCCCTAACCCCAGACACAGCCCCTAACCCCAGACACAGCCCCTAAACCCCAGACACAGCCCCTAACCCCAGACACAGCCCCTAACCCCAGACACAGCCCCTAACCCCAGACACAGCCCCTAACCCCAGACACAGCCCCTAACCCCAGACACAGCCCCTAACCCCAGACACAGCCCCTAACCCCAGACACAGCCCCTAACCCCAGACACAGCCCCTAACCCCAGACACAGCCCCTAACCCCAGACACAGCCCCTAACCCCAGACACAGCCCCTAACCCCAGACACAGCCCCTAACCCCAGACACAGCCCCTAAACCCCAGACACAGCCCCTAAACCCCAGACACAGCCCCTAAACCCCAGACACAGCCCCTAAACCCCAGACACAGCCCCTAAACCCCAGACACAGCCCCTAAACCCCGGACACAGCCCCTAAACCCCAGACACAGCCCCTAAACCCCAGACCCAGACCCTAACCCCAAGACACAACCCCTAAACCACAGACACGGCCCCTAAACCCCAGGCACAGCCCCTAACCCCCAGACAAAACCCCTATACCCCAGACACAACCCCTATACCCCAGACACAGCCCCTAAACCCCAGGCACAGCCCCTAAACCCCAGACACAGCCCCTAACCCCAGACACAGCCCCTAACCCCAGACACAGCCCCTAACCCCAGACACAGCCCCTAACCCCAGACACAGCCCCTAACCCCAGACACAGCCCCTAACCCCAGACACAGCCCCTAACCCCAGACACAGCCCCTAACCCCAGACACAGCCCCTAACCCCAGACACAGCCCCTAACCCCAGACACAGCCCCTAAACCCCAGACACAGCCCCTAAACCCCAGACACAGCCCCTAAACCCCAGACACAGCCCCTAAACCCCAGACACAGCCCCTAAACCCCAGACACAGCCCCTAAACCCCGGACACAGCCCCTAAACCCCAGACACAGCCCCTAAACCCCAGACCCAGACCCTAACCCCAAGACACAACCCCTAAACCACAGACACGGCCCCTAAACCCCAGGCACAGCCCCTAACCCCCAGACAAAACCCCTATACCCCAGACACAACCCCTATACCCCAGACACAGCCCCTAAACCCCAGGCACAGCCCCTAACCCCCAGACAAAACCCCTAACCCCCAGACAAAACCCCTAAACCCCAGACACAGCCCCTAAACCCCAGACACAGCCCCTAAACCCCAGACCCAAACCCTAAACCCCAGACACAACCCCGAAACCCCAGACACGGCCCCTAAACCCCAGACACAGCCATTAAACTCCAGACACAGCCCCTAAACCCAAGACACAGCCCCTAAACCCCAGACACAGCCCCTAAACCCTGCCCGCATTCCCTGACCTTCGCCCGCAGTCCCTGATCCCTGCCCACAGTGCTTGAACCCCGGACACATCCGATGCAGCTGTCAACACACAACCTGATTATTTAATAATTTCCAGAATCATTTGATTATTGAAAAACCGTTTTCTGTTTTTATGCTTTCTCAGTTTCACTTCTGACAGTTGTGTGAATTTGGCGGAACATCACGTTTTACATTTATTACATTTCAGAAATGACGGGTAATTTAAAATCTCTCTGATCTCAGCAATTTCTCAGCAGCAGAAATCCTCCATTTCACTCCAGTAAGCAAACTGCGGCAGTGGCTCAGTGATGGGACCTGAGGCTGAGACACACAGACTGGCTGAAATCTCTCACTGGAGCTGAGCTATAGCGGGGTTCTGGGACGTGGGTCGAGCGTCTGTTATTATGGGGGGTGGATGTGGGGGCGGGGGTGGTGAGGGGAATGGTGGTATCAATGAACTGGTCGAGGGAGCAGAAACCAATCACTGTCTCAACACCCATCACTGCTCAGTGTGTGTGTGTGTGAGGGAGTCACGAGGAATGGGGGCTGGGATGTTGGAGGAGGACAGAAGTGGGTTCTCTGTGATGCTCCTATTGTTGAATAGCCTGTCAATTCACTCTGAGAGACAGTCTTGGGCCAAAGCACCGAACATTAAACTTCAACTCAAAGTAAAATTGGATAGGGCTAAATATGATTGGGGTCAAAGGGGGCTGGGGCAAACCAGGGAGTAAACTGGGAAATGATAAAGAAGTTGAGTGTAGATCAGATGGAGATAAATCTGGTGCAAGTTAAATTGCGCAGGGATTGAATCAGGCGGGGTCAAATTGAACGGGGGTTAGATTGGACAGGAGGTTAAATCGGGACAGGGTAAATAAGCATTCAGTCAAACAGTGGATAAATTGGGGGTAAGTTAGAGGGGGGGAAATGTGGGGAAATAGTACACTCACTATCTTGTTATCCTGTCCTGTGTGTTCAGACATGAGGGTGACAGTCGGGATGGTTTGGACTGAGCTGAGAGTGAATGCTGTCACTGAACACCTGATTGACAATGTTCCCATTTCCCTTTCACCTTGGTCACAGAGAAATGTCCCGGAGAATTGCCTGGTTCCCATGGATTTCTCCGGATGCACGGGCAGAGTGATCGAGAATGCGAAGGAAGCGTCGCTGGTCGCTGAGGAAGAGGCTCATGCTTGGAGGGTACGGATCCCAGTGCCCGGGCCTGTGAGCGCTGCTCCTGTTTGGCAGATATTTGGGATGGGGGGAGAATGGTGCAGGAGGCGAGTGGATCCTGCGTTATCCAAGTGATCCTCTCTGTAACCGCGTGTTCCTCATCATTCCCCACACCCTGAAAATGCTTTCCAATTATTATTGATCTTTGTGAAATTTGCCGTTGAATCTGATTTCACTGTCCTTCCAGACGGCACAACGCAGATCACAACAACTGGCTGAGTAAAACATATTTCCCTCAGTTCCTCTCAGTTCTTTTACCGATGATCTTAAATCTGAATCCTCTGCTGGCCAACCCTTCAGCCACTAGAAACCATGGGCGCAGTTTGATGGACACGATTCCCGTTCTGGGCAGCAGGGTGTTTCCTGGCGCTTGCAAAGCCGGGAACGACCCACTATTGAACGGAACTCTGCTTCATTTCTCGGCCTGAGCGGGTAACGCTCTGCTGAGGCCGCGCTTGGCCTCATTTCCTGCACCAATGACCCCAGCTCGCCATTTAAAAATGGTGCCCCGATCTCTGGACCCCCAACGCCCCAACTTACCAATTAGGGGGTCCTCGAACCCCCTGCACCCTCTTCTGCAGGGCTGGGCACCCCTGGTCCTGCCCACTGTCAGCCAGGTACCCGACAGTGCCACCCTGCCAGTGCCACTTGGACACCCTGGCATTGCCACAGTGCCCACGTGGCATTAAGAATGCCAGGGTACCACCCTGCCCAGAGCACAGGGCAGGGTAACACCCAGGGCCCCCTGATCCCCCAAGTGCCAGTACACCTGGTTCACGTTTGTGGAGACCAGTGTCAAAGGGCACCTGCTCAGGGTCTCCGAGGCGAGGCCATTATCCGAGGGTAACTCCGAGCCTAACTGCTCACCTGAATGTTCAAATATGAACCACGCCCATTGAGGGCGAGATGTAGATTATGATGACCCACGGGATCTCATTAGATCTCGTGAGGCGTAACGAGTGTTTTACAAGATTTACTGGCCTTGTCACGTCCAGAGTCTGGCGATACGAGACCGTTAGATTGCGCCCCATTTCTCCATATTTACTCTATCAAAGCTATTCATGATTTTGATAGCTCTATTAAGCCTCTTCTTAACCTTCTTCACTCAAAGGAGAACAAGGCTGGTTTCTGCAATCTCATCGCTGCTACCACTACAGTAAATCTCTCCAGAGCACTAACATCCTGCTTAAAGTGTGCTGCTCAGAACTGGACAAGGTACCCCAGGCCGGTGCTCTGTGTCTCTGTTTATAAAGCCATGGATCCCCTCTGCTTTTTAACAGGCTTTTCAACCTGTCACCATCAATGATTTGTGTACTAAGCCCCCCCCCCCCGTCTCTCTGTGCCTGCATCCCCTGTAACATCGTCTATTTCACCAACAGACAAGTATTCTCAGCAACTTGCATTTATAAAGCACCTGTAATGTAGTTAAATGTCATAAACCGCTTTCAGGAGCGATTATCAAAATAAATTGACGGTGAAGGACTTAAAGAGATATTAGCACAGGTGATCAAAACGCAGTCAAAGAGGTGGATTTTTTAGAAGCAGTCTGTGTCCATAGCAAGATCTGGGACAACATTCAGGATTGATCTGATAATTGGCAAGTAACATTGCACCACACAAGTGTGAGGTGAGAGGGAATCTAACCATCTCCCCTCGATGCACACTGGCATTTCCATTGCTGAATCCCTTACTATTAACATCCTGGGGGTTACCATTAAGCAGAAACTGAACTGAACCAGCCACATAAATACTGTGGCTACACTGAGGCTTCGGAATCCTGCAGCGATTCCCAAAGCCTGTGCACCATCAACAAGGCACAGGTCAGGAGTGTGATGGAAGACTCCCCACTTGCCTGGATGAGAGCAGCTCCAACAACACTCGAGAAGCTCATCACCATCCAGGACAAAGCAGCCCCGCTTGATTGCTCCTCCTTCCACAAACATTCAAACCCTCCCCCACCGACGCACAGTGGCAGCCGTGTGTACCGTCTACAAGATGCACTGCAGCAACTCACCAAGGTTCCTTAGAAAGCACCTTCCAAACCCACGACCACTACCATCTAGGAGGACAAGAGCAGCAGATACCTGGGAACCCCACCACCTGGAGGTTCCCCTCCGAGTCACTCACCATCCTGACTTGGAAATATATCGCCGTTCCTTCACTGTCGCTGGGGCAAATTGCTGGAACTCACTCTCTAACAGCACTATGGGTGTACCTACACCACATGGACTGCAGCGGTTCAAGAAGGACTGCAAGTGGTCAAAAACTTGTCAGGATCAATTAGGGTTGGGGCAATAAATACTGGCCCAGCCAGTGACTACCCAGAGTAATATATATTTTTTAAATTAAGCAGTGTTTTAACAGACAAGAGAGGGGTGGATTGCAGACGGCACGGTGGTGCAGTGGTTAGCACTGATGCCTCACGGCAACGAGGACCCGGGTTTGATCCCGGCCCCGGGTCACTGTCCGTGTGGAGTTTGCACATTCACCCCATGTCTACGTGGGTCTCACCCCAACAACCCAAAGATGTGCAGGTTAGGTGGATTG
The DNA here is from genome assembly GCF_047496885.1 of Scyliorhinus torazame. Classification (NCBI taxonomy): domain Eukaryota; kingdom Metazoa; phylum Chordata; class Chondrichthyes; order Carcharhiniformes; family Scyliorhinidae; genus Scyliorhinus; species Scyliorhinus torazame. The sequence continues at coordinate 131,818,132 of NC_092727.1, forward strand.
GCCACGCTAAATTGCCCCTTAAGTGAAAAAATTAACAAAAGAGAGAGAGGTAGATTTAGGGATAAAATGACAGACTTGTGTCCCAGACAACTGAAGACACAGTGCCATGTTTGGAGGGATGAAAATTGGGAATGTGCAGCTGGCCAGAAATGGAGAAGTGGGAGATCGCAGGGGGTTGGATGAAGGATGAAGGGTGATTGAAGAGGATAGCGTGGTCATTCATGTCGAAGACTGCAGGGAAGTCAAGTAGAATGGAGAACTCGCCGCAGTTACAGAGGATGTCGTTTGTGACTTTGATTCATGCTGTTTTATCTCACCAGCTGGCACTCATGTATTCAGTGTGTGTGAAAGCAACCTCTCAGCTGATCAGCTGACTGGGGAAAGGCAGGCACGATATACATGAGCATCAGGAGTGGGATTGAATTTGCTGTAATGCCTGTAGCTTAGTGTCTGGGCCCCTACAGGAAATGCAATCACTAATGTATACAGGCATGACTCAGTGGGCACACACCTACAGTCCTCTCCTGATTACTTAGGCGTTGAACCCCTTCAGGTTATTACCAAACCTAGCAGGAACTGAACGTGAGACTATCAGTATTAAGCTGCATCAACACAGTGTTACACTGCATAAATACAGTGTTACACTGCAGCAATAGAGTTATGCTGAATCAATACAGAGTTACACTGCATCAATAACGAGTTATGCTGCATCAATACAGTTCCACTGCATCAATACAGAGTTATGCTGCACCAATACAGAGTTACACTGCACCAATACAGTGTTACACTGCATCTATACACAGTTATGCTGCATCAATACAGAGTTACACTGCATCAATACAGTGTTACACTGCATCAATACACAGTTATGCTGCATCAATACAGAGTTATGCTGCATCAATACAGTGTTACACTGCATCAGTACAGAGTTACATAGCATCAATACACAGTTACACAGCAGCAATACAGTGTTACACTGCATCAATACAGAGTTACACTGCATCAGTACAGAGTTATGCTGCATCAATACATAGTTACACTGTATCAATACAGAGTTACACCACATCAATACAGAGTTACACTGCATCAATACAGAGTTACACTGCATCAATACAGAGTTACACTGTATCAATACAGAGTTACACTGCATCAATACAGAGTTATGCTGCATCAATACACAGTTACACTGTATCAATACAGAGTTACACTGCATCAATACAGAGTTACACAGCATCAATACAGAATTACACAGCATCAATACAGTTATGCTGCATCAATACAGAGTTACACTGCATCAATACAGTGTTACACTGCATCAATACACAGTTATGCTGCATCAATACAGCGTTACACTGCATCAATACAGAGTTACGCTGCATCAATACACAGTTCCACTGCATCAATACAGTGTTACACTGCATCAATACAGAGTTATGCTGCATCAATACAGAGTTACACAGCATCAATACAGAATTACACTGCATCAATACACAGTTATGCTGCATCAATACACAGTTACACTGTATCAATACAGAGTTACACCACATCAATACAGAGTTACACTATCAATACAGAGTTACACTGCATCAATACAGAGTTATGCTGCATCAATACACAGTTACACTGTATCAATACAGAGTTACACTGCATCAATACAGAGTTACACAGCATCAATACAGAATTACACAGCATCAATAGAGTGTTACACTGCATCAATACAGAATTACACAGCATCAATACAGTGTTACACTGCATCAATACACAGTTACACTGCATCAATACAGAGTTACACTGCATCAATACAGAGTTACACAGCATCAATACAGAATTACACTGCATCAATACAGAGTAATGCTGCATCAATACAGAGTTACACTGCATCAATACAGAGTTACACCACATCAATACAGAGTTACACTGCATCAATGCAGTTACACCACATCAATACAGAGTTACACTGCATCAATACACAGTTACACTGCATCAATACAGAGTTACACTGCATCAATACACAGTTACACTGCATCAATACACAGTTACACTGCATCAATACACAGTTACACTGCATCAATACACAGTTACACTGCATCAATACACAGTTACACTGCATCAATACAGAGTTACACTGCATCAATACAGAGTTACACTGCATCAATACACAGTTACACTGCATCAATAGAGAGTTACACTGCATCAATACACAGTTACACTGCATCAATACACAGTTACGCTGCATCAATACAGAGTTACACTGCATCAATACACAGTTACACTGCATCAATACAGAGTTACACTGCATCAATACACAGTTACACTGCATCAATACAGTGTTAAGCTGCATCAATACAGAGTTACACTGCATCAATACAGTGTTACACTGAATCAATACAGTGTTACACTGAATCAATACAGAGTTACACTGCATCAATACAGTGTTACACTGAATCAATACAGAGTTACACTGCATCAATACAGTGTTACACTGCATCAGTACACAGTTACACTGCATCAATACACAGTTACACTGCATCAATACACAGTTACACTGCATCAATACAGAGTTACACTGCATCAATACAGAGTTACACTGCATCAATACAGTGTTACACTTCATCAGTACACAGTTACACAACATCAATACTGAGTTACACTGCATCAGTACAGAGTTACACTTCATAAATACAGAGTTACACTGAATCAATACAGAGTTACACAGCATCAATACAGAGTTACACTGCATCAATACAGAGTTACACAGCATCAATACAGAATTACACTGCATCAATACAGAGTAATGCTGCATCAATACAGAGTTACACTGCATCAATACAGAGTTACACCACATCAATACAGAGTTACACTGCATCAATACAGTGTTAAGCTGCATCAATACAGAGTTACACTGAATCAATACAGTGTTACACTGAATCAATACAGAGTTACACTGCATCAATACAGTGTTACACTGAATCAATACAGTGTTACACTAAATCAATACAGAGTTACACTGCATCAATACAGTGTTACACTGAATCAATACAGAGTTACACTGCATCAATACAGTGTTACACTGCATCAGTACACAGTTACACAGCATCAATACAGAGTTACACTGCATCAATACAGAGTTACACTGAATCAATACAGAGTTACGCAGCATCAATACAGAGTTACACTGCATCAATACAGAGTTACACTGCATCAATACAGTGTTACACTGAATCAATACAGAGTTACACTGCATCAATACAGTGTAACACTTCATCAGTACACAGTTACACAGCATCAATACTGAGTTACACTGCATCAGTACAGAGTTACACTGCATCAATACAGAATTACACTGAATCAATACAGAGTTACACAGCATCAATACAGTGTTACACTGCATCAATACAGTGTTACACTGCATCGATACAGAGTTACACTGCATCAATACAGAGTTACACAGCATCAATACAGTGTTATACAGAATCAATAAAGAGTTACACTGCATCAATACAGAGTTACACTGCATCAGTACAGTGTTACACTGCATCAATACAGAGTTACACTGCATCAATACAGAGTTACACTGCATCAATACAGAGTTACACAGCATCAATACAGAATTACACTGCATCAATACAGAGTTACATTGCATCAATACAGAGTTACACCACATCAATACAGAGTAACACTGCATCAATACAGAGTAATGCTGCATCAATACAGAGTTACACTGCATCAATACAGAGTAATGCTGCATCAATACAGAGTTACACTGCATCAATACAGAGTTACACTTCATCAATACAGAGTTACACTGCATCAATGCAGTTACACCACATCAATACAGAGTTACACTGCATCAATACACAGTTACACTGCATCAATACAGAGTTACACTGCATCAATACAGAGTTACACTGCATCAATACAGAGTTACACTGCATCAATACACAGTTACACTGCATCAATACACAGTTACACTGCATCAATACACAGTTACACTGCATCAATACACAGTTACACTGCATCAATACAGAGTTACACTGCATCAATACAGAGTTACACTGCATCAATACACAGTTACACTGCATCAATAGAGAGTTACACTGCATCAATACACAGTTACACTGCATCAATACAGTTACGCTGCATCAATACAGAGTTACACTGCATCAATACACAGTTACACTGCATCAGTACAGAGTTACGCTGCATCAATACACAGTTACACTGCATCAATACAGTGTTAAGCTGCATCAATACAGAGTTACACTGCATCAATACAGTGTTACACTGAATCAATACAGTGTTACACTGAATCAATACAGAGTTACACTGCATCAATACAGTGTTACACTGAATCAATACAGAGTTACACTGCATCAATACAGTGTTACACTGCATCAGTACACAGTTACACTGCATCAATACACAGTTACACTGCATCAATACAGTGTTAAGCTGCATCAATACAGAGTTACACTGCATCAATACAGTGTTACACTGCATCAGTACACAGTTAAACACCATCAATACAGAGTTACACTGCATCAGTACTGAGTTACACTGCATCAATACAGAGTTACACTGAATCAATACAGAGTTACACAGCATCAATACAGAGTTACACGGCATCAATACAGAGTTACACTGCATCAATACAGTGTTACACTGAATCAATACAGAGTTACACTGCATCAATACAGCGTGACACTTCATCAGTACACAGTTACACAGCATCAATACTGAGTTACACTGCATCAATACAGTGTTAAGCTGCATCAATACAGAGTTACACTGCATCAATACAGAGTTACACTGCATCAATACACAGTTACACTGCATCAATACAGTGTTAAGCTGCATCAATACAGAGTTACACTGAATCAATACAGTGTTACACTGAATCAATACAGAGTTACACTGCATCAATACAGTGTTACACTGAATCAATACAGTGCTACACTAAATCAATACAGAGTTACACTGCATCAATACGGTGTTACACTGAATCAATACAGAGTTACACTGCATCAATACAGTGTTACACTGCATCAGTACACAGTTACACAGCATCAATACAGAGTTACACTGCATCAATACAGAGTTACACTGAATCAATACAGAGTTACACAGCATCAATACAGAGTTACACTGCATCAATACAGAGTTACACTGCATCAATACTGTGTTACACTGAATCAATACAGAGTTACACTGCATCAATACAGTGTAACACTTCATCAGTACACAGTTACACAGCATCAATACTGAGTTACACTGCATCAGTACAGAGTTACACTGCATCAATACAGAGTTACACTGAATCAATACAGAGTTACACAGCATCAATACAGAGTTACACTGCATCAATACAGTGTTACACTGCATCAATACAGAGTTACACTGCATCAATACAGAGTTACACAGCATCAATACAGTGTTATACAGAATCAATACAGAGTTACACTGCATCAATACAGAGTTACACTGCATCAATACAGAGTTACACTGCATCAATACAGAGTTACACTCCATCAGTACAGTGTTACACTGCATCAATACAGAGTTACACTGCATCAATACAGAGTTACACTGCATCAATACAGAGTTACACAGCATCAATACAGAATTACACTGCATCAATACAGAGTAATGCTGCATCAATACAGAGTTACACTGCTTCAATACAGAGTTACACCACATCAATACAGAGTAACACTGCATCAATACAGAGTAATGCTGCATCAATACAGAGTTACACTGCATCAATACAGAGTTACACCACATCAATACAGAGTTACACTGCACCAATACAGTTACACCGCATCAATACAGAGTTACACTGCATCAATACAGAGTAATGCTGCATGAATACAGAGTTACACTACATTAATACAGAGTTACACCATATCAATACAGAGTTACACTGCATCAATACAGAGTTACACTGCATCAATACAGAGTTACACTGCATCAATACAGAGTTACACTGCATCAATACACAGTTACACTGCATCAATACAGAGTTACACTGCATCAATACAGAGTTACACTGCATCAATACACAGTTACACTGCATCAATACACAGTTACGCTGCATCAATACAGAGTTACACTGCATCAATACACAGTTACACTGCATCATTACAGAGTTACACTGCATCAATACACAGTTACACTGCATCAATACAGTGTTAAGCTGCATCAATACAGAGTTACACTGAATCAATACAGTGTTGCACTGAATCAATACAGAGTTATACTGCATCAATACAGTGTTACACTGAATCAATACAGTGTTACACTGAATCAATACAGAGTTACACTGCATCAATACAGTGTTACACTGAATCAATACAGAGTTACACTGCATCAATACAGTGTTACACTGCATCAGTACACAGTTACACTGCATCAATACACAGTTACACTGCATCAATACAGTGTTAAGCTGCATCAATACAGAGTTACACTGCATCAATACAGTGTTACACTGCATCAGTACACAATTACACAGCATCAATACAGAGTTACACTGCATCAGTACTGAGTTACACTGCATCAATACAGAGTTACACTGAATCAATACAGAGTTACACAGCATCAATACAGAGTTACACTGCATCAATACAGAGTTACACTGCATCAATACAGTGTTACACTGAATCAATACAGAGTTACACTGCATCAATACAGCGTTACACTTCATCAGTACACAGTTACGCTGCATCAATACAGAGTTACACTGCATCAATACACAGTTACACTGCATCAATACAGAGTTACACTGCATCAATACTGAGTTACACTGCATCAGTACAGAGTTACACTGCATCAATACAGAGTTACACTGAATCAGTACAGTGTTATACAGCATCAATACAGAGTTACACTGCATCAATACACAGTTACGCTGCATCAATACAGAGTTACACTGCATCAATACACAGTTACACTGCATCAATACAGAGTTACACTGCATCAATACACAGTTACGCTGCATCAATACAGAGTTACACTGCATCAATACACAGTTACACTGCATCAATACAGAGTTACACTGCATCAATACACAGTTACACTGCATCAATACAGTGTTAAGCTGCATCAATACAGAGTTACACTGAATCAATACAGTGTTGCACTGAATCAATACAGAGTTACACTGCATCAATACAGTGTTACACTGAATCAATACAGTATTACACTGAATCAATACAGAGTTACACTGCATCAATACAGTGTTACACTGAATCAATACAGAGTTACACTGCATCAATACAGTGTTACACTGCATCAATACACAGTTACACTGCATCAATACAGTGTTAAGCTGCATCAATACAGCGTTACACTGCATCAATACAGTGTTACACTGCATCAGTACACAGTTACACAGCATCAATACAGAGTTACACTGCATCAGTACACAGTTACACAGCATCAATACAGAGTTACACTGAATCAATACAGAGTTACACAGCATCAATACAGAGTTACACGGCATCAATACAGAGTTACACTGCATCAATACAGTGTTACACTGAATCAATACTGAGTTACACTGCATCAGTACAGAGTTACACAGCATCAATACAGAGTTACACTGCATCAATACAGTGTTATACAGCATCAATACAGAGTTACACTGCATCAATACACAGTTACGCTGCATCAATACAGAGTTACACTGCATCAAACACAGTAACACTGCATCAATACAGAGTTACACTGCATCAATACACAGTTACACTGCATCAATACAGTGTTAAGCTGCATCAATACAGAGTTACACTGAATCAATACAGTGTTGCACTGAATCAATACAGAGTTACACTGCATCAATACAGTGTTACACTGAATCAATACAGTGTTACACTGAATCAATACAGAGTTACACTGAATCAATACAGTGTTACACTGCATCAATACAGAGTTACACTGCATCAATACAGAGTTACACTGCATCAATACAGAGTTACACTGCATCAATACAGAGTTACACTGAATCAATACAGAGTTACACTGCATCAATACAATGTTACACTGCATCAGTACACAGTTACACTGCATCAATACACAGTTACACTGCATCAATACAGTGTTAAGCTGCATCAATACAGAGTTACACTGCATCAATACAGAGTTACACTGCATCAATACACAGTTACACTGCATCAATACAGTGTTAAGCTGCATCAATACAGAGTTACACTGAATCAATACAGTGTTACACTGAATCAATACAGAGTTACACTGCATCAATACAGTGTTACACTGAATCAATACAGTGTTACACTGAATCAATACAGAGTTACACTGCATCAATACAGTGTTACACTGAATCAATACAGAGTTACACTGCATCAATACAGTGTTACACTGCATCAGTACACAGTTACACAGCATCAATACAGAGTTACACAGCATCAATACAGAGTTACACTGCATCAATACAGAGTTACACTGCATCAATACAGTGTTACACTGAATCAATACAGAGTTACACTGCATCAATACAGTGTTACACTTCATCAGTACACAGTTACACAACATCAATACTGAGTTACACTGCATCAGTACAGAGTTACACTGCATCAATACAGAGTTACACTGAATCAATACAGAGTTACACAGCATCAATACAGAGTTACACTGCATCAATACAGTGTTATACAGCATCAATACAGAGTTACACTGCATCAATACAGAGTTACACTGAATCAATACAGAGTTACATTGCATCAGTACAGTGTTACACTGCATCAATACAGAGTTACACTGAATCAATACAGTGTTACACTGCATCAGTACAGTGTTACACTGCATCAATACAGAGTTACACTGCATCAGTACAGAGTTACACTGCATCAGTACAGAGTTACACTGCATCAATACAGTGTTACACTGCATCAATACAGTGTTACACTGAATCAATACAGAGTTACATTGCATCAATACAGTGTTACACTGCATCAGTACAGAGTTACACTGCATCAATACAGAGTTACATTGCATCAGTACAGTGTTACACTGCATCAATACAGAGTTACACTGAATCAATACAGTGTTACACTGCATCAGTACAGTGTTACACTGCATCAATACAGAGTTACACTGCATCAGTACAGAGTTGCACTGAATCAGTACAGAGTTACACTGCATCAATACAGTGTTACACTGCATCAGTACAGAGTTACACTGAATCAATACAGTGTTACACTGCATCAGTACAGTGTTAAGCTGCATCAATACAGAGTTACACTGAATCAATACAGAGTTACACTGCATCAGTACAGTGTTACGCTGCAAAAAATACAGTGTTACACTGTATTAACATAGTTACACTGCATCAATACAGTGTTAAGCTGCATCAATACAGAGTTACACTGAATCAATACAGTGTTGCACTGAATCAATACAGAGTTACACTGCATCAATACAGTGTTACACTGAATCAATACAGTGTTACACTGAATCAATACAGAGTTACACTGCATCAATACAGTGTTACACTGAATCAATACAGTGTTACACTGCATCAATACAGTGTTACACTGCATCAGTACACAGTTACACTGCATCAATACACAGTTACACTGCATCAATACAGTGTTAAGCTGCATCAATACAGAGTTACACTGCATCAATACACAGTTACGCTGCATCAATACAGAGTTACACTGCATCAATACACAGTTACACTGCATCAATACACAGTTACACTGCATCAATACAGAGTTACACTGCATCAATACACAGTTACACTGCATCAATACAGTGTTAAGCTGCGTCAATACAGAGTTACACTGAATCAATACAGTGTTACACTGAATCAATACAGAGTTACACTGCATCAATACAGTGTTACACTGAATCAATACAGTGTTACACTGAATCAATACAGAGTTACACTGCATCAATACAGTGTTACACTGAATCAATACAGAGTTACACTGCATCAATACAGTGTTACACTGCATCAGTACACAGTTACACTGCATCAATACACAGTTACACTGCATCAATACAGTGTTAAGCTGCATCAATACAGAGTTACACTGCATCAATACAGAGTTACACTGCATCAATACACAGTTACACTGCATCAATACAGTGTTACGCTGCATCAATACAGAGTTACACTGAATCAATACAGTGTTACACTGAATCAATACAGAGTTACACTGCATCAATACAGTGTTACACTGAATCAATACAGTGTTACACTGAATCAATACAGAGTTACACTGCATCAATACAGTGTTACACTGAATCAATACAGAGTTACACTGCATCAATACAGTGTTACACTGCATCAGTACACAGTTACACAGCATCAATACAGAGTTACACAGCATCAATACAGAGTTACACTGCATCAATACAGAGTTACACTGCATCAATACAGTGTTACACTGAATCAATACAGAGTTACACTGCATCAATACAGTGTTACACTTCATCAGTACACAGTTACACAACATCAATACTGAGTTACACTGCATCAGTACAGAGTTACACTGCATAAATACAGAGTTACACTGAATCAATACAGAGTTACACAGCATCAATACAGAGTTACACTGCATCAATACAGTGTTATACAGCATCAATACAGAGTTACACTGCATCAATACAGAGTTACACTGCATCAATACAGAGTTACACTGCATCAATACAGAGTTACACTGCATCAATACAGAGTTACACTGAATCAATACAGAGTTACATTGCATCAGTACAGTGTTACACTGCATCAATACAGAGTTACACTGAATCAATACAGTGTTACACTGCATCAGTACAGTGTTACACTGCATCAATACAGAGTTACACTGCATCAGTACAGAGTTACACTGCATCAGTACAGAGTTACACTGCATCAATACAGTGTTACACTGCATCAATACAGTGTTACACTGAATCAATACAGAGTTACATTGCATCAATACAGTGTTACACTGCATCAGTACAGAGTTACACTGCATCAATACAGAGTTACATTGCATCAGTACAGTGTTACACTGCATCAATACAGAGTTACACTGAATCAATACAGTGTTACACTGCATCAGTACAGTGTTACACTGCATCAATACAGAGTTACACTGCATCAGTACAGAGTTGCACTGAATCAGTACAGAGTTACACTGCATCAATACAGTGTTACACTGCATCAGTACAGAGTTACACTGAATCAATACAGTGTTACACTGCATCAGTACAGTGTTAAGCTGCATCAATACAGAGTTACACTGCATCAATACAGAGTTACACTGCATCAATACACAGTTACACTGCATCAATACAGTGTTAAGCTGCATCAATACAGAGTTACACTGCATCAATACAGTGTTACACTGAATCAATACAGTGTTACACTGAATCAATACAGAGTTACACTGCATCAATACAGTGTTACACTGAATCAATACAGAGTTACACTGCATCAATACAGTGTTACACTGCATCAGTACACAGTTACACTGCATCAATACACAGTTACACTGCATCAATACAGTGTTAAGCTGCATCAATACAGAGTTACACTGCATCAATACAGAGTTACACTGCATCAATACACAGTTACACTGCATCAATACAGTGTTAAGCTGCATCAATACAGAGTTACACTGAATCAATACAGTGTTACACTGAATCAATACAGAGTTACACTGCATCAATACAGTGTTACACTGAATCAATACAGTGTTACACTGAATCAATACAGAGTTACACTGCATCAATACAGTGTTACACTGAATCAATACAGAGTTACACTGCATCAATACAGTGTTACACTGCATCAGTACACAGTTACACAGCATCAATACAGAGTTACACAGCATCAATACAGAGTTACACTGCATCAATACAGAGTTACACTGCATCAATACAGTGTTACACTGAATCAATACAGAGTTACACTGCATCAATACAGTGTTACACTTCATCAGTACACAGTTACACAACATCAATACTGAGTTACACTGCATCAGTACAGAGTTACACTGCATAAATACAGAGTTACACTGAATCAATACAGAGTTACACAGCATCAATACAGAGTTACACTGCATCAATACAGTGTTATACAGCATCAATACAGAGTTACACTGCATCAATACAGAGTTACACTGCATCAATACAGAGTTACACTGCATCAATACAGAGTTACACTGCATCAATACAGAGTTACACTGAATCAATACAGAGTTACATTGCATCAGTACCGTGTTACACTGCATCAATACAGAGTTACACTGAATCAATACAGTGTTACACTGCATCAGTACAGTGTTACACTGCATCAATACAGAGTTACACTGCATCAGTACAGAGTTACACTGCATCAGTACAGAGTTACACTGCATCAATACAGTGTTACACTGCATCAATACAGTGTTACACTGAATCAATACAGAGTTACATTGCATCAATACAGTGTTACACTGCATCAGTACAGAGTTACACTGCATCAATACAGAGTTACATTGCATCAGTACAGTGTTACACTGCATCAATACAGAGTTACACTGAATCAATACAGTGTTACACTGCATCAGTACAGTGTTACACTGCATCAATACAGAGTTACACTGCATCAGTACAGAGTTGCACTGAATCAGTACAGAGTTACACTGCATCAATACAGTGTTACACTGCATCAGTACAGAGTTACACTGAATCAATACAGTGTTACACTGCATCAGTACAGTGTTAAGCTGCATCAATACAGTGTTACGCTGCAAAAAATACAGTGTTACACTGTATTAACACAGTTACACTACATCAATACAGTGTTAAGCTGCATCAATACAGAGTTACACTGAATCAATACAGTGTTACACTGAATCAATACAGAGTTACACTGCATCAGTACAGTGACACTGCATCAATACAGTGTTACGCTGTATCAATACAGAGTTACACTGAATCAGTACAGAGTTACACTGCATCAGTACAGAGTTACACTGCATCAGTACAGTTACACTGCATCAATACAATTACACTGCATCAATACAGAGTTACACTGTATCAATACAGAGTTACACTGCATCAATACAGAGTTACACTGAATCAATACAGAGTTACACTGAATCAATACAGAGTTACACTGCATCAATACAGTGTTATACAGCATCAATACAGAGTTACACTGCATCAATACAGAGTTACACTGCATCAATACAGAGTTACACTGCATCAATACAGTGTTACACTGAATCAATACAGAGTTACACTGCATCAGTACAGAGTTGCACTGAATCAGTACAGAGTTACACTGCATCAATACAGTGTTACACTGCATCAGTACAGAGTTACACTGAATCAATACAGTGTTACACTGCATCAGTACAGTGTTAAGCTGCATCAATACAGAGTTACACTGAATCAATACAGAGTTACACTGCATCAGTACAGTGTTACGCTGCAAAAAATACAGTGTTACACTGTATTAACACAGTTACACTACATCAATACAGTGTTAAGCTGCATCAATACAGAGTTACACTGAATCAATACAGTGTTACACTGAATCAATACAGAGTTACACTGCATCAGTACAGTTACACTGCATCAGTACAGTGTTACGCTGTATCAATACAGAGTTACACTGCATCAGTACAGTTACACTGTATCAATACAGAGTTACACTGCATCAATACAGAGTTACACTGAATCAATACAGAGTTACACTGAATCAATACAGAGTTACACTGCATCAATACAGAGTTACACTGCATCAATACAGAGTTACACTGCATCAATACAGTGTTACACTGAATCAATACAGAGTTACACTGCATCAGTACAGAGTTGCACTGAATCAGTACAGAGTTACACTGCATCAATACAGAGTTACACTGCATCAGTACAGAGTTACACTGCATCAATACAGTTACACTGCATCAATACAGAGTTACACTGTATCAATACAGAGTTACACTGCATCAATACAGAGTTACACTGAATCAATACAGAGTTACACTGAATCAATACAGAGTTACACTGCATCAATACAGTGTTATACAGCATCAATACAGAGTTACACTGCATCAATACAGAGTTACACTGCATCAATACAGAGTTACACTGCATCAATACAGAGTTACACTGCATCAATACAGTGTTATACAGCATCAATACAGAGTTACACTGCATCAATACAGAGTTACACTGCATCAATACAGAGTTACACTGCATCAATACAGTGTTACACTGAATCAATACACAGTTACACTGCATCAATACAGAGTTACACTGCATCAATACAGAGTTACACTGTATCTATACAGAGTTACACTGCATCAATACAGAGTTACACTGCATCAATACAGAGTTACACTGCATCAATACAGTGTTACACTGAATCAATACACAGTTACACTGCATCAATACAGTGTTACACTGCATCAATACAGAGTTACACTGCATCAATACAGAGTTACACTGTATCTGTACAGTGTTACCCTTAACTCTGCATCCATGTGAAGGAATATTCACCCCAGTTTAGGTCCAAATCAAGTTTTTATTTTACATGTCTGCGACCAAATGTATCTTTTTGCAAACTTTGTTCTTTGTTTGTGCAGATGAAGGGAGCCCAGAGACACAGCTTGCCTAGCCCCTGCCAAGGCTCAGTACTCAGTGCAGGTGAGTTGCATCAATACAGAGTTACACTGCATCGATACAGTGTTATGGAAGGAGGTATAACATTCCAGAGTGGTAAAAATAGATTGAATGAATGAGAAAACTGGCAAATAGATTTCAATGTAGAGAAGTGTGAGGTATCCTGCTCTGAACTATAGGGATAAAACAGGACTTCTTAAATGGGGAAAAGTTAGAAACAGTGAGATCCAAAGAGGCTTACATCTCGGTCCTTTACCAACTCATTGTCTGTGGAACATGTTTCGTATTTCCTCTACAAAACCCTTCATGATTTTCAACACATGTTTAAATCGTCCAAAGATGTACAGGTTGGGTGGATTGGCCACGCTAAATTGCCCTTAGTGTCCAAAATTGCCCTTAGTGTTGGGTGGGGTTACTGGGTTATGGGGATAGGGTGGAGGTGTGGGCTTTGGTAGGGTGTTCTTTCCAAGGGCCGGTGCAGACTCGATGGGCCGAATGGCCTCCTTCTGCACTGTAAATTCTATGATTCTATGATTCTTAACTTTCGCTGCTCTAAGGCGAACAATCCCAGCTGCCCCAGTATCTCCACATTAACTAAAGTTTCCCATGCCTTGTACCATTCCAGTAAATCACGTCTGCATCCTCTCTGAGCATGTCATTTTATTTAATAAATTGATATTGAAGTTCTGAGAAATTAAGTTGAGTCTTTCCGATGATTCGTGCGAAATGAAGCGGCAACAACAAAATGTGATTTCCATGGGTGTGAAAACTGCAAACTAGCTGCCAGCCAGTTGTCCCAGGCTGCAAAAACACACTCGTTCATTCAAATCATAAACCTCAAAGAGTTAGAATCAAAACTTCCAAAACTAAGCCTTTCCATAGGAGCCGGAGGAAGCCATTCAACCCCTATTCAAACCTGGCCCTCCATTCAGTTAGATCGTGGCTGACCTGTACCTGACCTCCCTATAACCAGCTGGGATCCATAACAGATACCAACAAATAATCTGTCCGGTTCGGTGTTGACATTTTCAATTGATTCACAGACTCACCAGGTTTTATGGGGTGAGGGATGATGCTGAATGACACCAGAAACATTGGGCTTTATATTTCACTCTCCCCTTCTCAACATTAATCTGTTTAATAGGCGAGTTCAGGTCTCCATTGTCATTTTGAACAGAAAGTTATCAGCGTCGGGAAGGCCGGGTGCCTGAGTCCAAAAGGAACGGCAAAGTGCCGATAAACAACAGGGTGATTCTCAACACTGTAGCCACCAAGAAAAACCATGCCAAACGCGCCCAAAACCAAACATTTCCATTCAATCGCACCCTCTGTGTCTCCCTTTTTTGCCTTCTGTCATTGTCTCTCTCCCCCTCTGTCTGTCTCTCTTTCTTTCTCTCTCTCTCTGTCTCTCCCTCTCCCTCTCCCTGTTCCCCACTCCCTTTCCCTTTCTTTCTCTCTGTCTCTTTTTCTCCCTCTTTGTGTCTTTTTCTGTCTCTGTCTATTTCTCACTCTCTATCTCTCCATCTCATTGAATCTTCAACTGCCTCTCCCTGTCTGTCTTCTCACATTCCCTCACTCTCTGCTGTCTTTCTATCTCCCTATCTCTACCCCCTCTCTCTCTACCTCCCTCATTCCCTCTTTCTCCCCCTCTCTCTCCCTCTCTGAGTCTTTGCCTCTTACTGTCACTGCCTCTGTCTTTGTCTGCTTGTCTGTCTCTCCCTCTCTTTCACTCTCTCTCTATTCCTCATTTTCTGTCACAGCCCGCGTGTCTCTCTTTTTCTGTCTTTCTGTCACTCTGTCTGTCTCCCTGCCTCTATTTTCTGTCTTTGACCCTATCCCTCTGTCTGTCCCTCTCTCTCCTGTCTCTCGTTTCTGTTTCTCTGTTTTTTGTCTTTCTCTCTCTCTTACTCTCTACTAGTGCTTATCACGGAGGTTTTTCCCCCACCTACTCTCAAGATTACACAGATCACTTTGTTAGTGGAGAAACAGTAAGAGGTGGTGCTGCATTTGTCTCTGTTTTTTAACCATGATGTGGAGATGCCGGCGTTGGACTGGGGTGAGCACAGTAAGAAGTCTTACAACACCAGGTTAAAGTCCAACAGGTTTGTTTTGATGTCACTAGCTTTCAGAGCGAAAGCTAGTGACATCGAAACAAACCTGTTGGACTTTAACCTGGTGTTGTAAGACTTCTTACTATTCTGTTTTTTAAATATTATAATCAGTGTTGCAGCAGACAGGAACCCTCAGAGACGCCATTGTGAGTACTGAGGGCACAACGGGAACAGGCATCATAAAACATAGAACATAGAAAAATACAGCACAGAACAGGCCCTTCGGCCCACGATGTTGTGCCGAACCTTTGTACTAGATTAAGAACAAATAAATCTACACTATATCATTCTACCATAATCCATGTACCGATCCGATTGCCGCTTGAAGGTCCCTAATGTTTCCGACTCAACTACTTCCACAGGCAGTGCATTCCATGCCCCCACTACTCTCTGGGTAAAGAACCTACTTCTGACATCCCCCCTATATCTTCCACCATTCACCTTAAATTTATGTCCCCTTGTAATGGTTTGTTCCACCCGGGAAAAAGTCTCTGACTGTCTACTCTATCTATTCCCCTGATCATCTTATAAACCTCTATCAAGTCGCCCCTCATCCTCCTCCGTTCTAATGAGAAAAGGCCTAGCACCCTCAACCTTTCCTCGTAAGACCTACTCTCCATTCCAGGCAACATCCTGGTAAATCTCCTTTGCACCTTTTCCAAAGCTTCCACATCCTTCCTAAAATGAGGCGACCAGAACTGTACACAGTACTCCAAATGTGGCCTTACCAAAGTTTTGTACAGCTGCATCATCACCTCACGGCTCTTAAATTCAATCCCTCTGTTAATGAACGCTAGCACACCATAGGCCTTCTTCACAGCTCTATCCACTTGAGTGGCAACTTTCAAAGATCTATGAGCATAGACCCCAAGATCTCTCTGCTCCTCCACATTGCCAAGAACCCTACCGTTAACCCTGTATTCCGCATTCATATTTGTCCTTCCAAAATGGAAAACCTCACACTTTTCAGGGTTAAACTCCATCTGCCACTTCTCAGCCCAGCTCTGCATCCTATCTATGTCTCTTTGCAGCCGACAACAGCCCTCCTCACTGTCCACAACTCCACCAATCTTCGTATCGTCTGCAAATTTACTGACCCACCCTTCAACTCCCTCATCCAAGTCATTAATGAAAATCACAAACAGCAGAGGACCCAGAACTGATCCCTGCGGTATGCCACTGGTAACTGGGCTCCAGGCTGAATATTTGCCATCCACCACCACCCTCTGACTTCTATCGGTTAGCCAGTTCGTTATCCAACTGGCCAAATTTCCCACTATCCCATGTCTCCTTACTTTCTGCATAAGCCTACCATGGGGAACCTTATCAAATGCCTTACTAAAATCCATGTACACTACATCCACTGCTTTACCTTCATCCACATGCTTGGTCACCTCCTCAAAGAATTCAATAAGACTTGTGAGGCAAGACCTACCCCTCACAAATCCGTGCTGACTATCCCTAATCAAGCAGTGTCTTTCCAGATGCTCAGAAATCCTATCCTTCAGTACCCTTTCCATTACTTTGCCCACCAGCGAAGTAAAACTAACTGGCCTGTAATTCCCAGGGTTATCCCTATTCCCTTTTTTGAAGAGGGGCACGACATTCGCCACTCTCCAATCTCCTGGTACCACCCCTGTTGACAGTGACAACGAAAAGATCATTGCCAACGGCTCTGCAATTTCATCTCTTGCTTCCCATAGAATCCTTGGATATATCCCGTCAGGCCCGGGGGGACTTGTCTATCCTCAAGTTTTTCAAAATGCCCAACACATCTTCTTTCCTAACAAGTATCTCCTCGAGCTCACTAGTCTGTTTCACACTGTCCTCTCCAACAATATGGCTCCTCTCATTCGTAAATAATGAAGAAAAGTACTCGTTCAAGACCTCTCCTATCTCTTCAGACTCAGTACACAATCTCCCGCTACTGTCCTTGATCAGACCTACCCTCGCTCTAGTCATTCTCATATTTCTCACATATGTGCAAAAGGCCTTGGGGTTTTCATTGATCCTATCCGCCAAAGATTTTTCTTTGGGTTCTTAGCTCTCCTAATCCCTTTCTTCAGTTCTCTCCTGGCTATCTTGTATCCCCCAGCACCCTGTCTGAACCTTGTTTCCTCAGCCTTACTTGAGGATCCTTCTTCCTCTTAACAAGACATTCAACCTCTCTTGTCAACCATGGTTCCCTCACTCGACCATCTCTTCCCTACCTGACAGGGACATACATATCAAGGACACATAGTATCTGCTCCTTGAACAAGTTCCACATTTCACTTGTGTCCTTCCCTGACACCTATGGTCCCAACGTATGCACTTCAGTTCTTGTCTGACAGCATCGTATTTACCCTCCCCCCAATTGTAAACCTTGCCCTGTTGCACTCACCTATCCCTCTCCATTACTAAAGTGAAAGTCACAGAATTGTGGTCACTATCTCCAAAATGCTCCCCCACTAACAAATCTATCACTTGCCCTGGTTCATTACCAAGTTCTAAATCCAATATGGCCTCCCCTCTGGTCGGACAATCTACACACTGTGTTAGAAAAGCTTCCTGGACACACTGCACAAACTCCACCCCATCCAAACTATTTGATCTAAAGAGTTTCCACTCAACATTTGGGAAGTTTAAGTCACCCATGACTACTACCCTGTGACTTCTGCACCTTTCCAAAATCTGTTTCCCAATCTGTTCCTCCACATCTCTGCTGCTATTTGGGGGCCTATAGAAAACTCCTAACAAGGTGACTGCTCCTTTCCTATTTCTGACATCAACCCATACTACCTCAGTAGGCAGATCCTCCTCGAACTGCCTTTCTGCAGCTGTTATACTATCTCTAATTAACAATGCCACCCCCCCCACCTCTTTTACCATCCTCCCTAATCTTATTGAAACATCTATAACCAGGGACCCCCAAAACCATTTCTGCCCCTCTTCTATCCAAGTTTCCGTGATGGCCACTGCATTGTAGTCCCAAGTACCGATCCATACCTTAAGTTCACCCACCTTATTCCTGATGCTTCTTGCGTTGAAGTATACACACTTCAACCCATCTCCGTGCCTGCAAGTACTCTCCTTTGTCAGTGTTCCCTTCCCCACTGCCTCACTACACGCTTTTTTAAATTTTTTTATTTTTTATTAAAGTTTTTCGATCAAACTAAAACAAAAATTTCCCATTTTACAACTTTGTAATAATATATACATTGATCGTTTTTTAAATAAATAATATGCTAACTAACGGCAACTGCCAACAACAAAATAAGAAACAACAGAAATAGTAACTAAAATAGTAACTTCGTAAAATCTAATATAAATAACTAATATATAAACACACACATAAAACCCCATAGGACCCAAATGAGTCCTCCCCCCCCCCCCCCCCCCTCCCCCCTGGGCTGCTGCTGCTACCTTTCCTATTTTCCCTTATCGCTCTGCGAGATAGTCGAACGGTTGCCACCGCCTGGTGAACCCTTGAGCCGAACCTCTTAGTGCGTACTTTATCCGCTCCAATTTTATGAACCCTGCCATGTCATTGATCCAGGCCTCCACACCCGGGGGCTTAGCTTCTTTCCACATAAGTAGAATCCTTCGCCGGGCTACTAGGGACGCAAAGGCCAAAACATCGGCCTCTCTTGCCTCCTGCACTCCCGGCTCATCTGCAACCCCAAATATAGCCAACCCCCAGCCTGGTTCGACCCGGAACCCCACCACCTTTGAAATCACTTTTGCCACACCCACCCAGAACCAATGCAATACCGGACATGACCAAAACATGTGGGTGTGGTTCGCCGGGCTTCCCGCGCATCTCCCGCACCTATCCTCCACTCCAAAAAATCTACTCAGCCTTGCTCCAGTCATATGCGCCCTGTGTAGAACCTTAAATTGTATCAGGCTGAGCCTGGCACATGAGGACGAAGAGTTTACCCTACTTAGGGCATCTGCCCACAGCCCCTCCTCTATCTCTTCCCCCAGTTCCTCATCCCATTTTCCCTTCAGCTCCTCCACCATCGTCTCCCCCTCGTCTCTCATTTCCCTATATATATCTGACACCCTGCCATCACCCACCCATGCCCCCGAAATCACTCTGTCCTGGATCTCTTGCACCGGGAGCTGCGGAAATTCCCTCACCTGTTGCCTCACAAATGCCCTCACTTGCATATAGCGAAATGCATTCCCAGGTGGCAGCCCATATTTTTCTGTCAGTGCTCCCAGACTCGCGAACGTCCCGTCTAAGAACAAGTCCTTCAATTTCGCGATTCCTGCTCGCTGCCAAGATTTAAATCCCCCATCTATCCTTCCCGGGACGAACCTATGATTGTTCCTTATCGGGGACCACACTGAGGCACCCGTCACTCCCTTATGTCGTCTCCACTGCCCCCAAATTTTCAGCGTTGCCACCACCACTGGGTTTGTGGTGTATTTTTTCGGGGAGAACGGTAACGGCGCCGTCGCCAGTGCTTTTAGACTAGTTCCCCTACAGGACGCCATCTCCAGCCTTTTCCACGCCGCTCCTTCCCCTTCCCTCATCCACTTACATATCATTGACACGTTGGCGGCCCAATAATAATCACTTAGACTCGGCAGTGCCAGTCCCCCTCTGTCCCTACTGCGCTGCAGGAACCCCCTCTTTACTCTTGGGGTCTTTCCAGCCCACACAAAGCTCATAATACTCTTGTCCACCTTCTTAAAAAAGGCCTTTGTAATCAGTACAGGGAGGCACTGGAACACAAAAAGAAACCTCGGAAGGACCACCATTTTAACCGCCTGCACCCTGCCCGCCATTGACAGGGGCGCCATGTCCCACCTCCTAAAGTCCTCTTCCATCTGCTCTACCAGTCGTGCCAAGTTAAGTTTATGCAAGGTTCCCCAGTTCCTGGCCACCTGGATCCCTAAATACTGGAAATCCCTTGTTATCCTCCTCAACGGTAAATCGTCTATTCCCCTGCCCTGTTCCCCGGGGTGCATCACAAACAGTTCACTCTTCCCCATATTCAATTTATATCCTGAAAATTCTCCAAACTCCCTGAGTGTCTGCATTATCTCAGGCATCCCCTCCACTGGGTCCGCGACATACAACAACAAATCATCCGCGTATAATGACACCCGATGCTCTTCTCCTCCTCTGAGCACCCCCCTCCACTTCCTGGAGCCCCTCAGCGCTATGGCCAGTGGCTCAATTGCCAACGCAAACAGTAACGGGGACAGGGGACATCCCTGTCTTGTGCCCCTATATAGTCGGAAGTGGTCAGATCGTTGCCTATTTGTAATCACACTTACCACCGGGGCCCTGTACAGGAGCTGAACCCATCTAATGAACCCCTCTCCAAATCCAAATCTCCTCAGTACTTCCCACAGGTAGTCCCACTCCACTCTATCAAATGCTTTCTCTGCATCCATCGCCACCACTATCTCTGCCTCCCCCTCCGGCGGGGGCATCATCATCACCCCCAGCAGCCTCCGTATATTAGCATTCAATTGCCTCCCTTTAACAAACCCCGTTTGATCATCATGCACCACCCCAGGGACACAGTCCTCTATCCTCGTCGCCATCACCTTGGCCAAAAGCTTGGCATCTACATTCAAGAGGGAAATAGGCCTGTATGACCCGCACTGCAGCGGGTCTTTGTCTCTTTTCAAGATCAGCGATATCGTCGCCTCCGACATCGTCGGGGGTAGTGTCCCCCTTTCCCTAGCCTCATTAAAGGTTCTCGTCAGAAGTGGGGCCAGCAGGTCCACGTATTTCCTATAGAACTCTACCGGGAACCCATCCGGTCCCGGGGCCTTCCCTGCCTGCATGTTCCCAATTCCTTTTACCACCTCCTCCACCTCAATCTGCGCTCCCAGTCCTATCATCTCCTGTTCCTCAACCTTCGGGAACTCCAGCTGGTCTAGGAAACGCATCATTCCCTCTTTCCCTTCCGGGGGTTGAGCCTTATATAGCCTCTCGTAAAATACCTTAAACACCCCGTTCACCCTCTCCGCTCCCCGTTCCATCTTACCCTCCTCATCTCTAACCCCTCCGATCTCTCTCGCGGCCCCCCTCTTCCTAAGTTGTTGGGCCAGCAGCCGGCTCGCCTTCTCTCCATATTCATACTGCACTCCCTGTGCCTTCCTCCATTGTGCCTCCGCCTTACCCGTGGTCACCAAGTCCGTGTGCAATCTCCGTCTTTCCCTGTATAGCCCTTCATCTGGAGCCTCCGCATATTGCCTATCCACCCTCAAAATCTCCCTCAACAATCTCTCCCTTTCTTCACCCTCTTGTTTCCCCTTATGGGCCCTTATGGAGATCAGCTCCCCTCTAACCACCGCCTTCAGCGTCTCCCAGACCACTCCCACCTGGACCTCTCCGTCATCATTAATCTCTAGGTACCTTTCAATACATCCCCTCACCCTTACACATACCCCCTCGTCCGCCAACAGTCCCATATCTAATCTCCAGAGTGGGCGCTGTTCCTTTTCCTCTCCTACTTCCAGATCTACCCAATGTGGGGCATGATCTGAAATGTCTATAGCCGAATACTGCGTTCCTGCCACCTTCGGGATCAGCGCCCTTCCCAGGACAAAGAAGTCTATCCGGGGGTACACTTTGTGGACATGGGAGAAGAAGGAAAACTCTTTACTCCTTGGCCGAGTAAATCTCCAGGGATCCACTCCTCCCATCTGCTCCATAAAGCCCTTAAGCAGCTTGGCCGCTGCCGGCCTCCTCCCGGTCCTAGATCTGGACCGGTCCAGCCCTGGGTCCAGCACCGTGTTGAAGTCCCCCCCCCCCCCCCCCATTACCAACTTTCCCATCTCCAGGTCCGGGATGCGCCCCAACATACGCTTCATAAAGTTCGCGTCATCCCAGTTCGGGGCATATACATTCACCAGCACCACCGCCTCACCTTGCAGTCTGCCACTCACCATCACGTATCTACCCCCACTGTCCGCCACTATGGTCTTCGCCTCAAACAATACCCGTTTCCCCACCAGTATTGCCACCCCTCTATTTTTCGCATCCAAGCCCGAGTGGAATACCTGTCCCACCCATCCTTTCCTTAATCTGACCTGATCCGCCAGTTTCAGGTGCGTCTCCTGAAGCATGACCACGTCTGCCTTTAGCTTCTTTAGGTGCGCAAGTACCCTTGCCCTCTTAATCGGCCCGTTCAACCCTCTCACGTTCCACGTGATCAACCGGTTTGGGGGGCTCTTTACCCCCCCCCCCTCGTCGACTAGCCATCCCCTTTTTTAGACCAGCTCCTCACCCGGTTCCCACGCACCCGCTTTTCCCCCCGACGGCGCCCTCCCGTCCCGACCATCCCATCCCCTTAGGGATAGCTCCCCCTTCCCCTTAGCAGCAGCAACCCAGTTAACCGCCCCCCCCTCCCCCCCCCCCGCTAGATCCCTCTCTAGCTTAGTTGCTCCCCCCATATTGCTTCCGGAAGTCAGCAAACTCTGGCTGACCTCGGCTTCCCCCGTTTATCCTTAGCCTCCCATCATGTGAGGCCCCTCCTTCCTGCGCCCCCTTTTCCCGCCACAATTTCCATAGCGCGGGGACAAAGCCTGCGCTTCCCTCTCGGCCCCGCCCCTGATGGCGCAGCTCCCTCTCTCCTTCCCCCTCCCCTTCCCCACCGGCGCCCACATTTCTTCGTGTGTCCCCCCTTTGAGGGGAAAGAAATCCCTTCCCCTTCCCCCCCCCCATCTGATTCACAGTCCCTTGCCACCACCTCACTACTTCATTTCAACCACTCTTTCTCCAATCTAGTCCAACTTCTCCTCTTCAATAAATGTCCACGCCTCTTCTGCCGTTTCGAAGTAGTGGTGTTTACCCTGGTGTGTAACCCACAGTCTTGCCGGCTGCAACATTCCGAACTTCACTTTCCTCTTGTGGAGCACCGCCTTGGCCCGATTGAAACTCGCCCTCCTTCTCGCCACCTCCGCACTCCAATCCTGATACACGCGGATCACTGCGTTCTCCCACCTGCTGCTCCGAGTCTTTTTCGCCCATCTCAGGACCATCTCCCTGTCCTTGTAGCGGTGGAACCTCACCACTATTGCTCGAGGTGTTTCCCCTGCCTTTGGTCTTCTCACGAGGACTCGGTACGCTCCCTCCACTTCCAGGGGGCCCGTCGGGGCCTCAGCTCCCATTAAGGTATGAAGCATCATGCTCACATACGCCCCAACGTCCGCTCCCTCTGCCCCTTCGGGAAGACCCAAGATTCTTAAGTTCTTCCTCCTCGAGCTATTTTCCAGGGCTTCCAGTCTCTCCATACACCACTTATGCAGTGCCTCGTGCGTCTCCGTCTTCACCACCAAGCCCTGTACCTCGTCCTCATTTTCGGCAGCTTTTGCCTTCACTCCACGGAGCTCCATCTCTTGGGTCTTCTGCGTCTCCATTAACCCCTCAATCGCCTGCAGCATCGGCGCCAGCACCTCCTTCTTGAGCTCCTCCACACATCGCCGGAGGAACTCCTGCTGTTCCAGGCCCCATACCAACTGGCCTCCCTCCGCCGCCATCTTGCTTCTCACTTCCCTTCTTTGCCGCTGCTCCAGAGGATCCTCCGCAATCTGGCCACTATTATCTCTTCTGTCCATTCACATCCGGGGGGACTCCCTTCTATGTCGTCTCACAGTGGGTTTAGCCTTCGAAAATTGCCATTGGGGCTCCCGATAAGAGCCCAAAAGTCCGTTAAAATGGGAGGTGCCGAAACGTGCGACTTAGCTGGTCATCGCCGCACCCGGAAGTCCTCACTACATACTTTGACGTCCTGAACATCGGCTACATTAGTTGCTGGACTACAAATCCGGTTCCCATTCCCCTGCCAAATTAGTTTAAACCCTCCCGAAGAGTACTAGAAAACCTCCCTCCCAGGATATTGGTGCCCCTCTGGTTCGGATGCAACCCTTCCTGCTTGTATAGGTCCCACCTTCCCCAGAATGCGCTCCAATTATCCAAATACCTGAAGCCCTCCCTCCTACACCATTCCTGCAGCCACGTGTTCAGCTGTACTCTCTCCCTATTCCTCGCCTCGCTATCACGTGGCACCGGCAACAAACCAGAGATGACAACTCTGTCTGTCCTGGCTTTTAACTTCCAGCCTAACTCCCTCAACTTGTTTAGTACATCCACACCCCTTTTCCTACCTACATCGTTGGTACCAATGTGCACCACGACTTCTGGCTGCTCCCCCTCCCCCTTAAGGATCCTGAAGACACGATCCGAGACATCCCTGGCCCTGGCACCCGGGAGGCAACATACCTTCCGGGAGTCTCGATCGCGACCACAGAATCTCCTATCTATTCCCCTAACCATTGAATCTCCTACAACTATTGCTTTTCTATTCTCCCCCCTTCCCTTCTGAGCCCCAGAGCCAGACTCAGTGCCAGAGACCTGGCCGCTAGGGCCTTCCCCCGGGAGGTCATCCCCCCCAACAGCATCCAAAACGGTATACTTGTTTTGAAGGGGAATGGCCACGAGGGATCCCTGCACTGTCTGCCCGTTCGTTTTCCTTCACCTGACTGTTACCCTGCTACGCTTGTCCTGTACTTTGGGTGTGGTTACCTCCCTGTAATTCTTGTCTATTACCCCCTCTGCCTTCCGGATGATCCGAAGTTCATCCAGCTCAGCTCCAGTTCCCTAACACGGTCTCTGAGGAGCTGGAGTTGGGTGCACTTCCCGCAGGTATAGTCAGCGGGGACACCGGTGGTATCCCTCACCACCCACATCCTACAGGAGGAGCATGCAACTGGCCTAGCCTCCATCCCCTCTTACCTTACAGAATATAGCTGCCCTGTGGACCAACTGGATCTCCGTCCTCCGACTCTGCTCCCAGTCAGCTGCACTCTCTGTAAACTCCCGGCTCCCTTCACGCTCTTTGAGGAAATGTACGAAATGAAATGAAAGGAGCACCTTCCTCCCTCCTCACCTAACTCCCTCAGTCACCAAACTCTCACTATAGCACTCAAATGCACCCAAATTCAGTACTCCCTCAGTCACCAAACTCTCACTATAACACTCAAATGCACCCAAATTCAGTACTCCCTCAGTCACCAAACTCTCACTATAGCACTCAAATGCACCCAAATTCAGTACTCCCTCAGTCACCAAACTCTCACTATAACACTCAAATGCACCCAAATTAAGCACTCAGTGCAAACAAAGTCAGCACTGTAGCTAGATAGTGTGAATCTAGCCTCCCACAATCTGATGCATTCGGCAGGAATTCAGGTTCCACAAGGGGCAGTCGGGTCTCTATTTAAACATAAGGGATAATCCAGGTAGAGATGGGGAGAGTGGATCTTCGCGGTCACTGCCATAGGCTCAGTGCGGGCGTAATGTGCAGATGTTTTTAGCCCAATGCCAGCTGTTGCAACAGATAGATTCCTGCGATAAATATGGGTGGGGAGAAGAGTGTGAGGGGTAACAACTACAATAACAGTTTTGTTTATCATGAATCCAGCAATACACAGGAGTCAGCCCTGGTTTCATGGACGGATCTCGAGAGAGGAAGCGCACAGACTGATTATCCAACATGGCCACATTGATGGGTGAGAACACAGCACTGGGACTAAGTTACAACCTGGGGGGCGTTTAAATAGTTTAATTTCAGAAGAATTTTGCAAGTGAGCAGTGATTGAGAGGGAACAAGGAAATCACTGACTACAAATAAACACAGAAACAGCGAACCAGCTTGGAGCCCCCGGGTGAGTGAGTGAGTTGGGGAGGCATCACAATCCCAGGTAAAGCAGTAATGGCCTGCGAGTTAGGTGAAATAGCCTCCTTACACCATTACCAGTAGTGTATGTGAGTCACTGACTGCAGGATCGGGGGGGTCAGAGCTGACAGCAGCATTGCCTCAGATCCTCATATCCAACTGAAGGGATGAAGACAGTTTGCTGAGAAACCGATCCCCCAGGTCCAGACTCGGGGCAAGCAAATTAACTGAGGCTACTGGGGGGTCACTCCGACTGCACAAGGACCGATTGGGGCTGTAACTAACCACCAAAATCATCCACATCTTTTAACATGAAATGCACGGTCCCATCTCACTGACTGTCTATCGATTCTGCACACTACGGGTGCTCTTCCAGCCAGTTTTGTGTCACCAACCCTCTGTAAACATTGTCACAATGAGTGAGTTCAGCCAAACCTCTGCCACCCAAATCCTAAATGACAGCAAGTCCTCTTTCCATATCACGCCGTTACTCACTGATTTACATTAACAACTCAACTTTAAAATTCTCATCCATGTTCCCTGTGTGGCTTTGTGATTCCCTATCCCCGTAACCTCCCCCAGCCCGACAACCTTCCCTTCCCTCTCTCTGAAATACCATCCTGCCCCACAATACTCCTTATCGCTGTAACTTGTACAAGAAGGGCAGGTTGCACCTGAACTGGACGGGCACCAATATCCTGGGCAGGAGGTTTGCTAGTGCTGTTCGGGAGGGTTTAAACTAGTGTGGCGGGGGTTAGGACCCAGAGCAGCAGGACAGTGAGTGTAGAGACTGGGGAACAGTGAGACTGCGATAATCATGGCGCAGAGTAAGCGCAGGCGGAGGGACACATGGCTCAGCGGGACTGGACGTCTGGAGTGCGTTTGCTTCAATGCAACAAGTATAAAATGTAAAACAGACAGACTGAGAGCCTGGATCACTGCATGGAACTATGATGTAATTGCAATTACGGAGACACGGTTAAAGGAGGGACAGGACTGGCAGCTTAACGTTCCGTGATATCGGTGTTTTAGACGGGACAGAAGGGGAAACGAAGGAGGTGGGGGAGTGGGATTGCTGATTAGGGAGCAGATCACAGCTGTGTTGAGTGAGGACACATTGGAGGGATCTTGTAGTGAGGCATTATGGGTGGAGCTCAGGAATAAGAAGGGTGAAGTCACAATGTTGGGAGTGTGCAATAGACCTCCCAACAGCCCTCAGGAGACAGAGGAGCAGTTGTGTAGTCAGATACTGGGTAGTTGTGATGGGCGACTTTAACTCCCCCCATATTGACTGGGAATCCCTCACAGCCAGGAACTCGGATGGAGAGCAATTTGTTAGATGTGTCCAGGAGGGCTTTTTGATCCAGTGTGATGACAATCCAGCCAGGGAAGAGGCCATACTAGACTTGGTATTGGGGAGTGAGCCAGGCCAGGTGATTGATGTTTCTGTGGGGGAGCATTTTGGGCTTAGTGACCATAATTCCATAAGATTTTGAGGAATCATGGAT
The DNA here is from genome assembly GCF_047496885.1 of Scyliorhinus torazame. Taxonomy (NCBI): domain Eukaryota; kingdom Metazoa; phylum Chordata; class Chondrichthyes; order Carcharhiniformes; family Scyliorhinidae; genus Scyliorhinus; species Scyliorhinus torazame. Next base: position 131,847,070 of record NC_092727.1, read on the forward strand.
AAGGACAAGAGTGGCCCGCGGGTGAGGGTGCTGAATTGGGCGAGGGCCAATTACATCTAATTTAGACAGAAACTGGGCAATGTGGGTGGGAGCGGCTACTTGAGGGCAAATCCACGTGTGACATGTGGGAGGCTTTAAAAGGCCAGTTCATTGAAGTGCAGGCCAGGCATGTCCCCGCAAAAATGAAGGATAGAAATGGCAGGATTCGGGAACCATGGGTGACAAATGAAATTGTAAACTTAGTCAAAAGGAAAAAGGAAGCATACGATCGGCCTAGGCATCGAAAAACTGACGCAGATCTTGAGGAGTACAGTGAAAGTAGGAAGGAACTTAAATTTGGAATTAGAAGGGCTAAAGGGACCATGAAATGTCTTTAACGAACATGGTCAAGGAGAATCCCAAGGCTTTTTATGCATATATTAGGAGCAAGAGGGTAGCAAGAGAAAGAGTAGGCCCACTCGAGGACAATGGAGGGAAGTTATACGTGGAACCACAGGAAGTGGGTGAAATCCTTTGCATTGGTATTCACCAGAGAGAAGGACATGACGGAGGCTGAGCTCAGGGATGGGTGTGTGAATGCTCTTCAGAACTCAATATATCAAAGGAGGAAGTGTTGAGTATCCTGAATTGCATTAAGATAGACAAGTCCCCGGGGGCCGGATGGGATCTATCCCAGGTTACTGCGGGAGGCAAGGGGAGAAATAGCTGGGGCCTTAACAGATATCTTCACATCCTCTTTGACCACAGGCGAGGTTCCAGAGGACTGGAGAATAGCCAATGTTATTCCCTTGTTTAAGAAAGGAAGCAGGGACAATCCAGCAAATTATAGGCCGGTGAACCTGGCATCAGTGGTGGGGAAGCTTTTGGAAAAGATACTGAGGGACAGGATATATGCACATTTGGAGGAAACTGGACTAGTTAGTGACAGGCAGCATGGTTTTGTACGGGGAAGGTCATGTCTCACCAACTTGATTGAGTTTTTTGAAGAGGTGACAAAGAAAATTGATGTGGGAAGGGCTGTGGGTGTGGTTTCTATGGACTTCAGTAAGGCATTTGGCAAGGTTGCACATGGCAGACTGGTACAAAACCTAAAATCACATGGGATTCGGGGTTGGGCTGGCTATATGGATACTGAACTAGCTCGGTTGTAGAAAACAGGGAGTAGCGGTGGAAGGGTGTTTTTCTGAATGGAGATCTGTAGCTAGTGGTGTTTGCAGGGATCAGTGCAGGGACCTCTGTTGTTTGTAGTAAATATAAATGATTTGGAGGAAAATGTGGGTGGTCTGATTGGTAAGTTTGTGGATGACGCGAAGATTGGTGGAGTTGCTGATAGTGCCGAGGATTGTCAGAGGATACAACGGGATATAGATAAATTGGAGTCTTGGGCACAGAAATGGCAGATGGAGTTTAATCCAGACAAATGCGAGGTGGTGGATTTTGGAGGATCAAATCTAGGTATGAATTATATTGTAAATGGCAGAACTCTTGGGAACATTAACATACAGAGGGATCTGGGCGTGCAGGTCCACAGTTCCATAAAAGTGGAAACCCAGGTGGCTAAGGTGATTAAGAAGGCATGTGGCACGCTTGCCTTCATCAGCCGGGCATTGAGTACAGGAGTTGGGAACTCATGTTGCAGCTATATAAAATGCTATATAAAACCTTGGTTAGGCCGCATTTTGGAGTGTTGCGCGCAGTTTTGGTCACATTGTCAGAAGGATGTGGAAGCTGGAGAGAGTGCAAAGAAGGTTCACCAGGATGTTGCCTGGTCTCGAGGGTGTCGGCTATGAGGAGAGGTTGAATAAACCAGGATTGTTTTCACTGGAAAGACAGAGGCTGAGTGAGACCGGATAGAGGGCTATAAAATTATGAGAGGCATAGACAGGGTGGATAGTCAGAGGCTTTTTCCAAGGGTGGAAGTGTCAATTACACAGGGGGCACAGGTTCACGGTGAGAGGGGGAAAGTTTAAGGGATTTGTGCGGGGTATGTTTTTCACAGTGTTAGGTGCCTGGAACGCACGGCCAGAGGATGTGGTGGAAGCAGCACATTAGCAACATTTAAGAGGCATCTGGACGGGTCCATGAATAGGGAGGAAATAGAGGGTCAAGGACCGAGTAAGGGCAGGTTTGTTTTTTAGTGAGGGCATCATGGTCTGCACAGGCTTGGAGGGCCGAAGGGCCTGTTCCTGTGCTGTAATGGGCTTTGTTCTTTCACTCCATAACCCCCCCTATCTCTGTAACCTCCTCCAGCCTCACAACCCTCACTATCTCTGTAACCTCCTCCAGCCTCACAACCCTCACTATCTCTGTAACCTCCTCCAGCCTCACAGCCTCCCTATCTCTGTAACCTCCTCCAGCCCCTACAACCCTCCCTATCTCTGTAACCTCCCCCAGCCTCACAACCCTCCCTATCTCTGTAACTGTCTCCAGCCTCACAAACCTCCCTATCTCTGTAACCTCCCCCAGCCTCACAACCCTCACTATCTCTGTAACCTCCCCCAGCCTCACAACCCTCACTATCTCTGTAACCTCCCCCAGCCTCACAACCCTCACTATCTCTGTAACCTCCCCCAGCCTCACAACCCTCCCTATCTCTGTAACTGTCTCCAGCCTCACAACCCTCCCTATCTCTGTAACCTCCTCCAGCCTCACAACCCTCCCTATCTCTGTAACCTCCCCCAGCCTCACAACCCTCCCTATCTCTGTAACTGTCTCCAGCCTCACAACCCTCACTATCTCTGTAACCTCCTCCAGCCTCACAACCCTCCCTATCTCTGTAACCTCCTCCAGCCTCACAACCCTCCCTATCTCTGTAACCTCCCCCAGCCTCACAACCCTCCCTATCTCTGTAACCTCCTCCAGCCTCACAACCCTCCCTATCTCTGTAACCTCCTCCAGCCTCACAACCCTCACTATCTCTGTAACCTCCCCCAGCCTCACAACCCTCCCTATCTCTGTAACCTCCTCCAGCCTCACAACCCTCCCTATCTCTGTAACCTCCCCCAGCCTCACAACCCTCCCTATCTCTGTAACTGTCTCCAGCCTCACAACCCTCCCTATCTCTGTAACCTCCTCCAGCCTCACAACCCTCCCTATCTCTGTAACCTCCCCCAGCCTCACAACCCTCCCTATCTCTGTAACTGTCTCCAGCCTCACAAACCTCCCTATCTCTGTAACCTCCCCCAGCCTCACAACCCTCACTATCTCTGTAACCTCCCCCAGCCTCACAACCCTCACTATCTCTGTAACCTCCCCCAGCCTCACAACCCTCACTATCTCTGTAACCTCCCCCAGCCTCACAACCCTCCCTATCTCTGTAACTGTCTCCAGCCTCACAACCCTCCCTATCTCTGTAACCTCCTCCAGCCTCACAACCCTCCCTATCTCTGTAACCTCCCCCAGCCTCACAACCCTCCCTATCTCTGTAACTGTCTCCAGCCTCACAACCCTCACTATCTCTGTAACCTCCTCCAGCCTCACAACCCTCCCTATCTCTGTAACCTCCTCCAGCCTCACAACCCTCCCTATCTCTGTAACCTCCCCCAGCCTCACAACCCTCCCTATCTCTGTAACCTCCTCCAGCCTCACAACCCTCCCTATCTCTGTAACCTCCTCCAGCCTCACAACCCTCACTATCTCTGTAACCTCCCCCAGCCTCACAACCCTCCCTATCTCTGTAACCTCCTCCAGCCTCACAACCCTCCCTATCTCTGTAACCTCCCCCAGCCTCACAACCCTCCCTATCTCTGTAACTGTCTCCAGCCTCACAACCCTCCCTATCTCTGTAACCTCCCCCAGCCTCACAACCCTCCCTATCTCTGTAACCTCCTCCAGCCCCTACAACCCTCCCTATCTCTGTAACCTCCCCCAGCCTCACAACCCTCCCTATCTCTGTAACTGTCTCCAGCTTCACAACCCTCACTATCTCTGTAACCTCCTCCAGCCTCACAACCCTCCCTATCTCTGTAAACTCCCCCAGCCTCACAACCCTCCCTATCTCTGTAACCTCCTCCAGCCTCACAACCCTCCCTATCTCTGTAACCTCCTCCAGCCTCACAACCCTCCCTATCTCTGTAAACTCCCCCAGCCTCACAACCCTCCCTATCTCTGTAACCTCCTCCAGCCTCACAACCCTCCCTATCTCTGTAAACTCCCCCAGCCTCACAACCCTCCCTATCTCTGTAACCTCCCCCAGCCTCACAACCCTCCCTATCTCTGTAACCTCCCCCAGCCTCACAACCCTCACTATCTCTGTAACCTCCCCCAGCCTCACAACCCTCCCTATCTCTGTAACCTCCCCCAGCCTCACAACCCTCCCTATCTCTGTAACCTCCCCCAGCCTCACAACCCTCACTATCTCTGTAACCTCCCCCAGCCTCACAACCCTCCCTATCTCTGTAACCTCCCCCAGCCTCACAACCCTCCCTATCTCTGTAACCTCCCCCAGCCTCACAACCCTCACTATCTCTGTAACCTCCCCCAGCCTCACAACCCTCCCTATCTCAGTAACCTCCTCCAGCCTCACAACCCTCCCTATCTCTGTAACCTCCCCCAGCCTCACAACCCTCACTATCTCTGTAACCTCCCCCAGCCTCACAACCCTCCCTATCTCTGTAACCTCCTCCAGCCTCACAACCCTCACTATCTCTGTAACCTCCTCCAGCCTCACAACCCTCACTATCTCTGTAACCTCCCCCAGCCTCACAACCCTCCCTATCTCTGTAACCTCCTCCAGCCTCACAACCCTCCCTATCTCTGTAACCTCCCCCAGCCTCACAACCCTCACTATCTCTGTAACCTCCCCCAGCCTCACAACCCTCCCTATCTCTGTAACCTCCTCCAGCCTCACAACCCTCACTATCTCTGTAACCTCCTCCAGCCTCACAACCCTCCCTATCTCTGTAACCTCCTCCAGCCTCACAACCCTCCCTATCTCTGTAACCTCCCCCAGCCTCACAACCCTCCCTATCTCTGTAACCTCCCCCAGCCTCACAACCCTCCCTATCTCTGTAACCTCCCCCAGCCTCACAACCCTCACTATCTCTGTAACCTCCTCCAGCCTCACAGCCTCCCTATCTCTGTAACCTCCTCCAGCCCCTACAACCCTCCCTATCTCTGTAACCTCCCCCAGCCTCACAACCCTCCCTATCTCTGTAACCTCCCCCAGCCTCACAACCCTCCCTATCTCTGTAACCTCCCCCAGCCTCACAACCCTCCCTATCTCTGTAACTGTCTCCAGCCTCACAACCCTCCCTATCTCTGTAACCTCCCCCAGCCTCACAACCCTCACTATCTCTGTAACCTCCTCCAGCCTCACAGCCTCCCTATCTCTGTAACCTCCTCCAGCCCCTACACCCCTCCCTATCTCTGTAACCTCCTCCAGCCCCTACAACCCTCCCTATCTCTGTAACCTCCCCCAGCCTCACAACCCTCCCTATCTCTGTAACCTCCCCCAGCCTCACAACCCTCCCTATCTCTGTAACCTCCTCCAGTCCCTACAACCCTCCCTATCTCTGTAACCTCCCCCAGCCTCACAACCCTCCCTATCTCTGTAACCTCCTCCAGCCTCACAACCCTCCCTATCTCTGTAACCTCCTCCAGCTTCACAACCCTCACTATCTCTGTAACTGTCTCCAGCCTCACAACCCTCCCTATCTCTGTAACCTCCTCCAGCTTCACAACCCTCACTATCTCTGTAACTGTCTCCAGCCTCACAACCCTCCCTATCTCTGTAACCTCCCCCAGCCTCACAACCCTCCCTATCTCTGTAACCTCCTCCAGCCTCACAACCCTCCCTATCTCTGTAACCTCCCCCAGCCTCACAACCCTCCCTATCTCTGTAACCTCCCCAGCCTCACAACCCTCCCTATCTCTGTAACCTCCCCCAGCCTCACAACCCTCCCTATCTCTGTAACCTCCTCCAGCTTCACAACCCTCCCTATCTCTGTAACCTCCCCCAGCCTCACAACCCTCCCTATCTCTGTAACCTCCCCCAGCCTCACAACCCTCCCTATCTCTGTAACCTCCCCCAGCCTCACAACCCTCCCTATCTCTGTAACCTCCCCCAGCCTCACAACCCTCACTATCTCTGTAACCTCCTCCAGCCTCACAACCCTCCCTATCTCTGTAACCTCCCCCAGCCTCACAACCCTCCCTATCTCTGTAACCTCCCCCAGCCTCACAACCCTCCCTATCTCTGTAACCTCCCCCAGCCTCACAACCCTCCCTATCTCTGTAACCTCCTCCAGCTTCACAACCCTCCCTATCTCTGTAACCTCCCCCAGCCTCACAACCCTCCCTATCTCTGTAACCTCCCCCAGCCTCACAACCCTCACTATCTCTGTAACCTCCTCCAGCCTCACAACCCTCCCTATCTCTGTAACCTCCCCCAGCCTCACAACCCTCCCTATCTCTGTAACCTCCCCCAGCCTCACAACCCTCACTATCTCTGTAACCTCCTCCAGCCTCACAACCCTCACTATCTCTGTAACCTCCCCCAGCCTCACAACCCTCACTATCTCTGTAACCTCCTCCAGCTTCACAACCCTCCCTATCTCTGTAACCTCCCCCAGCCTCACAACCCTCCCTATCTCTGTAACCTCCTCCAGCCTCACAGCCTCCCTATCTCTGTAACCTCCCCCAGCCTCACAACCCTCACTATCTCTGTAACCTCCTCCAGCCTCACAACCCTCCCTATCTCTGTAACCTCCTCCAGCCTCACAACCCTCCCTATCTCTGTAACCTCCTCCAGCCTCACAACCCTCACTATCTCTGTAACCTCCTCCAGCCTCACAACCCTCCCTATCTCTGTAACCTCCCCCAGCCTCACAACCCTCACTATCTCTGTAACCTCCTCCAGCCTCACAACCCTCCCTATCTCTGTAACCTCCTCCAGCCTCACAACCCTCCCTATCTCTGTAACCTCCTCCAGCCTCACAACCCTCACTATCTCTGTAACCTCCCCCAGCCTCACAACCCTCCCTATCTCTGTAACCTCCTCCAGCCTCACAACCCTCACTATCTCTGTAACCTCCCCCAGCCTCACAACCCTCACTATCTCTGTAACCTCCCCCAGCCTCACAACCCTCACTATCTCTGTAACCTCCCCCAGCCTCACAACCCTCACTATCTCTGTAACCTCCTCCAGCCTCACAACCCTCCCTATCTCTGTAACCTCCCCCAGCCTCACAACCCTCCCTATCTCTGTAACCTCCTCCAGCCTCACAACCCTCACTATCTCTGTAACCTCCCCCAGCCTCACAACCCTCACTATCTCTGTAACCTCCCCCAGCCTCACAACCCTCACTATCTCTGTAACCTCCCCCAGCCTCACAACCCTCACTATCTCTGTAACCTCCTCCAGCCTCACAACCCTCCCTATCTCTGTAACCTCCCCCAGCTTCACAACACTCCCTATCTCTGTAACCTCCCCCAGCCTCACAACCCTCCCTATCTCTGTAACCTCCTCCAGCCTCACAACCCTCCCTATCTCTGTAACCTCCTCCAGCCTCACAACCCTCACTATCTCTGTAACCTCCCCCAGCCTCACAACCCTCCCTATCTCTGTAACCTCCCCCAGCCTCACAACCCTCCCTATCTCTGTAACCTCCCCCAGCCTCACAACCCTCCCTATCTCTGTAACCTCCCCCAGCCTCACAACCCTCCCTATCTCTGTAACTGTCTCCAGCCTCACAACCCTCCCTATCTCTGTAACCTCCTCCAGCCTCACAACCCTCCCTATCTCTGTAACCTCCTCCAGCCTCACAACCCTCACTATCTCTGTAACCTCCCCCAGCCTCACAACCCTCCCTATCTCTGTAACCTCCCCCAGCCTCACAACCCTCCCTATCTCTGTAACCTCCTCCAGCCTCACAACCCTCCCTATCTCTGTAACCTCCCCCAGCCTCACAACCCTCCCTATCTCTGTAACCTCCTCCAGCCTCACAACCCTCACTATCTCTGTAACCTCCCCCAGCCTCACAACCCTCACTATCTCTGTAACCTCCCCCAGCCTCACAACCCTCCCTATCTCTGTAACCTCCCCCAGCCTCACAACCCTCCCTATCTCTGTAACTGTCTCCAGCCTCACAACCCTCCCTATCTCTGTAACCTCCTCCAGCCTCACAACCCTCCCTATCTCTGTAACCTCCTCCAGCCTCACAACCCTCACTATCTCTGTAACCTCCCCCAGCCTCACAACCCTCCCTATCTCTGTAACCTCCCCCAGCCTCACAACCCTCCCTATCTCTGTAACCTCCTCCAGCCTCACAACCCTCCCTATCTCTGTAACCTCCCCCAGCCTCACAACCCTCCCTATCTCTGTAACCTCCCCCAGCCTCACAACCCTCACTATCTCTGTAACCTCCCCCAGCCTCACAACCCTCCCTATCTCTGTAACCTCCTCCAGCCTCACAACCCTCCCTATCTCTGTAACCTCCTCCAGCCTCACAACCCTCACTATCTCTGTAACCTCCCCCAGCCTCACAACCCTCACTATCTCTGTAACCTCCCCCAGCCTCACAACCCTCACTATCTCTGTAACCTCCCCCAGCCTCACAACCCTCCCTATCTCTGTAACCTCCCCCAGCCTCACAACCCTCACTATCTCTGTAACCTCCCCCAGCCTCACAACCCTCCCTATCTCTGTAACCTCCTCCAGCTTCACAGCCCGAGGGGAAGGGATTTAAATCCCAAAGCCTCAGATACCTCGGGAATCTGCACATTAGAGTGAGGCTTTGCCAAAACGTGATCCCGCCCGTTGTGGACGGGAATGATCTTGCAACGCCTCATGAGATTGTGTTGAATCTCGCTAGCCGTTGCGAGCCGGGTGGAGCGGGGGTCTCCTGGCTTTCACCAGCCAGGCTGCACCGGGGCGAGCTGCTTTTCGGCGCAGTGTGCCCGGAGGATCCCGCCCTGAGTCTCAGAAACAATAAAATCCCGCCGTACTTCTTTGACCGGTCTCCTTTCCTATTATCTCCTTGCAGAGTTCAGTATTATAGTTTCCAGCCTCCTCTGTTCATTCAATACTGTTGCCAATGTCCAATCAGCATTTGAAATCTCAGAGAACAATCACCATTTGGCTGGGATATAAAGAGGCTCACTGCGCACCACAAACACAATTCTAACCCATATTTACCACTGGCTGTACATTATCGCAAAGATTCCAGCGGTGATGGTGGTCAGAGATTGAACAGACACACAACGGGATTAACGGCATGACTGAATGAGAATTGACTTGGGTTTCGGTATAGTTCTGATTGCGAGATATTTATTTATGTCCTTTTCTCTTGATACAGTGTTTTTCTGATTAGGGAGAGTCAGAGGACACCTAAAGGGTTTGTGCTGACACTCAGCCATCATCACAAGACCAAGCACTTCCTGGTTGTTCCGGTAATTTCCTTCTGTAGAATTATTCGGTCATATTCGGTTAAAGATTTCTCCTGCTCGTCACTGATCACAATCCCCAAAAACCAAACACACCGCAGACTGAACAAATTATGCAACCGGCATTTTATAAACACAATAAGTCTCCACTCTGGCTGGACATAAGAAGTACGCATTTACATAATAATATAAGGCAACAGCAGCCAGAGCTGCTCGGGGGGAGTTGTGTGGAACTGTATCCCAGTGAGAGTCAGTGTGTGTGGAACTGTATCCCAGTGAGAGTCAGTGTGTGTGGAATTGTATCCCAGTGAGAGTCATTGTGTGTGGAACTGTATCCCAGTGAGAGTCAGTGTGTGTGGAACTGTATCCCAGTGAGAGTCAGTGTGTGTGGAACTGTATCCCAGTGAGAGTCAGTGTGTGTGGAACTGTACCCCAGTGAGAGTCAGTGTGTGTGGAACTGTATCCCAGTGAGAGTCAGTGTGTGTGGAACTGTATCCCAGTGAGAGTCAGTGTGTGTGGAACTGTACCCCAGTGAGAGTCAGTGTATGTGGAACTGTATCCCAGTGAGAGTCAGTGTGTGTGGAGCTGTATCCCAGTGACAGTCAGTGTGTGTGGAACTGTATCCCAGTGAGAGTCAGTGTGTGTGGAATTGTATCCCAGTGAGAGTCATTGTGTGTGGAACTGTATCCCAGTGAGAGTCAGTGTGTGTGGAACTGTACCCCAGTGAGAGTCAGTGTGTGTGGAACTGTATCCCAGTGAGAGTCAGTGTGTGTGGAACTGTATCCCAGTGAGAGTCAGTGTGTGTGGAACTGTATCCCAGTGAGAGTCAGTGTGTGTGGAACTGTATCCCAGTGAGAGTCAGTGTGTGTGGAACTGTACCCCAGTGAGAGTCAGTGTGTGTGGAACTGTATCCCAGTGAGAGTCAGTGTGTGTGGAACTGTATCCCAGTGAGAGTCAGTGTGTGTGGAACTGTACCCCAGTGAGAGTCAGTGTATGTGGAACTGTATCCCAGTGAGAGTAAGTGTGTGTGGAGCTGTATCCCAGTGACAGTCAGTGTGTGTGGAACTGTATCCCAGTGAGAGTCAGTGTGTGTGGAACTGTATCCCAGTGAGAGTCAGTGTGTGTGGAACTGTATCCCAGTGAGAGTCAGTGTGTGTGGAACTGTATCCCAGTGAGAGTCAGTGTGTGTGGAACTGTACCCCAGTGAGAGTCACTGTGTGTGGAACTGTATCCCAGTGAGAGTCAGTGTGTGTGGAACTGTACCCCAGTGAGAGTCACTGTGTGTGGAACTGTATCCCAGTGAGAGTCAGTGTGTGTGGAACTGTATCCCAGTGAGAGTCAGTGTGTGTGGAACTGTATCCCAGTGAGAGTCAGTGTGTGTGGAACTGTACCCCAGTGAGAGTCAGTGTGTGTGGAACTGTATCCCAGTGAGAGTCAGTGTGTGTGGAACTGTATCCCAGTGAGAGTCAGTGTGTGTGGAACTGTATCCCAGTGAGAGTCAGTGTGTGTGGAACTGTATCCCAGTGAGAGTCAGTGTGTGTGGAACTGTACCCCAGTGAGAGTCAGTGTGTGTGGAACTGTATCCCAGTGAGAGTCAGTGTGTGTGGAACTGTATCCCAGTGAGAGTCAGTGTGTGTGGAACTGTATCCCAGTGAGAGTCAGTGTGTGTGGAACTGTATCCCAGTGAGAGTCAGTGTGTGTGGAACTGTATCCCAGTGAGAGTCAGTGTGTGTGGAACTGTACCCCAGTGAGAGTCACTGTGTGTGGAACTGTATCCCAGTGAGAGTCAGTGTGTGTGGAACTGTACCCCAGTGAGAGTCACTGTGTGGAACTGTATCCCAGTGAGAGTCAGTGTGTGTGGAACTGTATCCCAGTGAGAGTCAGTGTGTGTAGAACTGTATCCCAGTGAGGGTCAGTGTGTGTGGAACTGTACCCCAGTGAGAGTCAGTGTGTGTGGAACTGTATCCCAGTGAGAGTCAGTGTGTGTGGAACTGTATCCCAGTAGGGCAGTAGATGTTGTCTATATGGACTTCAGTAAGGCCTTTGACAAGGTCCCACATGGTAGACTAGTACAAAAGGTGAAGTCACACGGGATCAGGGGTGAGCTGGCAAGGTGGATACAGAACTGGCTAGGACATAGAAGGCAGAGAGTAGCAATGGAGGGATGCTTTTCTAATTGGAGGGCTGTGACCAGTGGTGTTCCACAGGGATCAGTGATGGGACCTTTGCTCTTTGTAGTATATATAAATGATTTGGAGGAAAATGTAACTGGTCTGATTAGTAAGTTTGCAGACGACACAAAGGTTGGTGGAATTGCGGATAGCGATGAGGACAGTCGGAGGATACAGCAGGATTTAGATTGTCTGGAGACTTGGGCGGAGAGATGGCAGAGGGAGTTTAATCCGGACAAATGTGAGGTAATGCATTTTGGAAGGTCTAATGCAGGTAGGGAATATACAGTGAATGCTAGAACCCTCAAGAGTATTGAAAGTCAAAGAGATCTAGGAGTACAGGTCCACAGGTCATTGAAAGGGGCAACACAGGTGGAGTAGGTAGTCAAGAAGGCATACGGCATGCTTGCCTTCATTGGCCGGGGCATTGAGTATAAGAATTGGCAAGTCATGTTGCAGCTGTATAGAACCTTAGTTAGGCCACACTTGGAGTATAGTGTTCAATTCTGGTCGCCACACTACCAGAAGGATGTGGAGTCTTTAGAGAGGGTGCAGAAGAGATTTACCAGAATGTTGCCTGGTATGGAGGGCATTAGCTATGAGAAGCGATTGAATAAGCTCGGTTTGTTCTCACTGGAACGAAGGAGGTTGAGGGGAGACCTGATAGAGGTCTACAAAATTATGAAGGGCATAGACAGAGGGGATAGTCAGAGGCTTTTCCCCAGGGTAGAGGGGTCAATTACTAGGGGGCATAGGTTTAAGGTGAGAGGGGCAAGGTTTAGAGTAGATGTACGAGGCAAGTTTTTTACGCAGAGTGCAGTGGGTGCCTGGAACTCACTACCGGAGGAGGTAGTGGAAGCAGGGACGGTAGGGACATTTAAGGGGCATCTTGACAAATATATGAATAGGATGGGAATAGAAGGATACGGACCCAGGAAGTGTAGAAGATTGTAGTTTAGTCGGGCAGCATGGTCGGCACGGGCTTGGAGGGCCGAAGGGCCTGTTCCTGTGCTGTACATTTCTTTGTTCTTTGTTGTTCTTTGAGTCAGTGTGTGTGGAACTGTATCCCAGTGAGAGTCAGTGTGTGTGGAACTGTATCCCAGTGAGAGTCAGTGTGTGTGGAACTGTATCCCAGTGAGAGTCAGTGTGTGTGGAACTGTATCCCAGTGAGAGTCAGTGTGTGTGGAACTGTATCCCAGAGAGAGCCAGAGTGTGTGGAACTGTATCCCAGTGAGAGTCAGTGTGTGTGGAACTGTACCCCAGTGAGAGTCAGTGTGTGTGGAACTGTACGCCAGTGAGTGTCAGTGTGTGTGGAACTGTATCCCAGTGAGAGTCAGTGTGTGTGGAACTGTATCCCAGTGAGAGTCAGTGTGTGTGGAACTGTATCCCAGTGAGAGTCAGTGTGTGTGGAACTGTATCCCAGTGAGAGTCAGTGTGTGTGGAACTGTATCCCAGTGAGAGTCAGTGTGTGTGGAACTGTATCCCAGTGAGAGTCAGTGTGTGTGGAACTGTATCCCAGTGAGAGTCAGTGTGTGTGGAACTGTATCCCAGTGAGAGTCAGTGTGTGTGGAACTGTATCCCAGTGAGAGTCAGTGTGTGTGGAACTGTTTCCCAGTGAGAGTCAGTGTGTGTGGAACTGTACCCCAGTGAGTCAGTGTGTGTGGAACTGTACCCCAGTGAGAGTCAGTGTGTGTGGAACTGTATCCCAGTGAGAGTCAGTGTGTGTGGAACTGTATCCCAGTGAGAGTCAGTGTGTGTGGAACTGTATCCCAGTGAGGGTCAGTGTGTGTGGAACTAAATCCCAGTGAGAGTCAGTGTGTGTGGAACTGTATCCCAGTGAGAGTCTGTGTGTGTGGAACTGTATCCCAGTGAGAGTCAGTGTGTGTGGAACTGTACCCCAGTGAGAGTCAGTGTGTGTGGAACTGTATCCCAGAGAGAGTCAGTGTGTGTGGAACTGTATCCCAGTGAGAGTCAGTGTGTGTGGAACTGTATCCCAGTGAGAGTCAGTGTGTGTGGAACTGTATCCCAGTGAGAGTCAGTGTGTGTGGAACTGTATCCCAGTGAGAGTCAGTGTGTGTGGAACTGTATCCCAGTGAGTGTCAGTGTGTGTGGAACTGTACCCCAGTGAGAGTCAGTGTGTGTGGAACTGTATCCCAGTGAGAGTCAGTGTGTGTGGAACTGTATCCCAGTGAGAGTCAGTGTGTGTGGAACTGTACCCCAGTGAGAGTCAGTGTGTGTGGAACTGTACCCCAGTGAGAGTCAGTGTGTGTGGAACTGTATCCCAGAGAGAGTCAGTGTGTGTGGAACTGTATCCCAGTGAGAGTCAGTGTGTGTGGAACTGTATCCCCGTGAGAGTCAGTGTGTGTGGAACTGTATCCCAGTGAGAGTCAGTGTGTGTGGAACTGTATCCCCGTGAGAGTCAGTGTGTGTGGAACTGTATCCCAGTGAGAGTCAGTGTGTGTGGAACTGTATCCCAGTGAGAGTCAGTGTGTGTGGAACTGTATCCCAGTGAGAGTCAGTGTGTGTGGAACTGTATCCCAGTGAGAGTCAGTGTGTGTGGAACTGTATCCCAGAGAGAGCCAGAGTGTGTGGAACTGTATCCCAGAGAGAGTCAGTGTGTGTGGAACTGTACCCCAGTGAGAGTCAGTGTGTGTGGAACTGTACGCCAGTGAGTGTCAGTGTGTGTGGAACTGTATCCCAGTGAGAGTCAGTGTGTGTGGAACTGTATCCCAGTGAGAGTCAGTGTGTGTGGAACTGTATCCCAGTGAGAGTCAGTGTGTGTGGAACTGTATCCCAGTGAGAGTCAGTGTGTGTGGAACTGTATCCCAGTGAGAGTCAGTGTGTGTGGAACTGTATCCCAGTGAGAGTCAGTGTGTGTGGAACTGTATCCCAGTGAGAGTCAGTGTGTGTGGAACTGTATCCCAGTGAGAGTCAGTGTGTGTGGAACTGTATCCCAGTGAGAGTCAGTGTGTGTGGAACTGTATCCCAGTGAGAGTCAGTGTGTGTGGAACTGTACCCCAGTAAGTCAGTGTGTGTGGAACTGTACCCCAGTGAGAGTCAGTGTGTGTGGAACTGTATCCCAGTGAGAGTCAGTGTGTGTGGAACTGTATCCCAGTGAGAGTCAGTGTGTGTGGAACTGTATCCCAGTGAGAGTCTGTGTGTGTGGAACTGTATCCCAGTGAGAGTCAGTGTGTGTGGAACTGTACCCCAGTGAGAGTCAGTGTGTGTGGAACTGTATCCCAGAGAGAGTCAGTGTGTGTGGAACTGTATCCCAGTGAGAGTCAGTGTGTGTGGAACTGTATCCCAGTGAGAGTCAGTGTGTGTGGAACTGTATCCCAGTGAGAGTCAGTGTGTGTGGAACTGTATCCCAGTGAGAGTCAGTGTGTGTGGAACTGTATCCCAGTGAGTGTCAGTGTGTGTGGAACTGTACCCCAGTGAGAGTCAGTGTGTGTGGAACTGTATCCCAGTGAGAGTCAGTGTGTGTGGAACTGTATCCCAGTGAGAGTCAGTGTGTGTGGAACTGTACCCCAGTGAGAGTCAGTGAGTGTGGAACTGTACCCCAGTGAGAGTCAGTGTGTGTGGAACAGTATCCCAGAGAGAGTCAGTGTGTGTGGAACTGTATCCCAGTGAGAGTCAGTGTGTGTGGAACTGTATCCCCGTGAGAGTCAGTGTGTGTGGAACTGTATCCCAGTGAGAGTCAGTGTGTGTGGAACTGTATCCCCGTGAGAGTCAGTGTGTGTGGAACTGTATCCCAGTGAGAGTCAGTGTGTGTGGAACTGTATCCCAGTGAGAGTCAGTGTGTGTGGAACTGGATCCCAGTGAGAGTCAGTGTGTGTGGAACTGTATCCCAGTGAGAGTCAGTGTGTGTGGAACTGTATCCCCGTGAGAGTCAGTGTGTGTGGAACTGTATCCCAGTGAGAGTCAGTGTGTGTGGAACTGTATCCCAGTGAGAGTCAGTGTGTGTGGAACTGTATCCCAGTGAGAGTCACTGTGTGTGGAACTGTATCCCAGTGAGAGTCAGTGTGTGTGGAACTGTATCCCAGTGAGTGTCAGTGTGTGTGGGACTGTATCCCAGAGAGAGTCAGTGTGTGTGGAACTGTATCCCAGTGAGTGTCAGTGTGTGTGGGAGTGTATCCCAGAGAGAGTCACTGTGTGTGGAACTGTATCCCAGTGAGAGTCAGTGTGTGTGGAACTGTATCCCAGTGAGTGTCAGTGTGTGTGGGACTGTATCCCAGAGAGAGTCAGTGTGTGTGGAACTGTATCCCAGTGAGTGTCAGTGTGTGTGGGACTGTATCCCAGAGAGAGTCACTGTGTGTGGAACTGTATCCCAGTGAGAGTCAGTGTGTGTGGAACTGTATCCCAATGAGAGTCAGTGTGTGTGGAACTGTATCCCAATGAGAGTCAGTGTGTGTGGAACTGTACCCCAGTGAGAGTCAGTGTGTGTGGAACTGTATCTCAGTGAGAGTCAGTATGTGTGGAACTGTATCCCAGTGAAAGTCAGTGTGTGTGGAACTGTATCCCAGTGAGAGTCAGTGTGTGTGGAACTGTATCCCAGTGAGAGTCAGTGTGTGTGGAACTGTACCCCAGTGAGAGTCAGTGTGTGTGGAACTGTATCTCAGTGAGAGTCAGTGTGTGTGGAACTGTATCCCAGTGAGAGTCAGTGTGTGTGGAACTGTATCCCAGTGAGAGTCAGTGTGTGTGGAACTGTATCCCAGTGAGAGTCAGTGTGTGTGGAACTGTATCCCAGTGAGAGTCAGTGTGTGTGGAACTGTACCCCAGTGAGAGTCAGTGTGTGTGGAACTGTATCTCAGTGAGAGTCAGTGTGTGTGGAACTGTATCCCAGTGAAAGTCAGTGTCTTTGGTAATGGCGCATATAATCTACGATGGTCAGTATTGTGGAATGGGGATGGGTGGTTGGGATTAAATATTGAATATGTGGGAATTAAATTACATTGTTTTCACATATGTGAATCCTTCCTGTTGGTTCTGTGCTGCGAGTGATTGATTTTGTGAGCATGTGTTGGGCGTTTGTTCCAGGGCAGGGTTGGTGGGGAGGAGGGGTTCCAGTCAATCAGTCCTGGCTTTATCGGCAACCCTAGCCTGATCGGAGCTTCAATAGATCCCAACCAGGATTTGCAATTGGTCAAGGGTGAGGCAATGAAAACAACGAATAACATTGTGGATACCAAGCTTTTTTTGGAGTAGATTTTAAATGTGTGTTTTCTCTCCCTGAGGCAGTGCGAGGAAGATGGTCAAACATACTTCACTGTGGACACTGGCCAGACTAAATTCATTGACCTCATTCAGCTGGTGGACTTCTATCAGATCAACAGAGGTGTGCTGCCGTGCAGCCTGAAACATTACTGTACCCGCCTGCCACTCTAACCAGGGCATTTGCACATCAGACATCAAGCACTGCCTTGCACACCTGCCTTATTTATGCCCTTGCTACGCACTGCTGTTTTCTTCCGCCGTGCTCTCAGTGATCCACTCGCTAATCTGCAGAGTTGACCCAGCGTGCAGGTACAGCGGATGTGAAGGAGCGTCTCGTTCCCAACTCCTATTCGACTTTTAAACAACCTGCTGAGGAATTTCGCTCTATTTTCTGAATGGATTCAGACCTCACGTCCGGGCATTTCCTCAATCTGGAGACTGTGGCAGTAACAGGGATTCGTCCTTTCTGAAAGGCCCCAAGTGATTCAGGGTCACTGCGTCACTGCTTTTAGAGTAGGAATGTAAATCATGTGATCATTAGGGATATTATTTAATCAGGGGACTGTGTGCTGGTGTGGAAGGTGAGAAGATATTCGGAGCCGACCGCCCCAAGGCAGAGATAGCAGCCGTGATAACAGCACCACATGTGTGGACAATTACTGTCATGGCAAGGACACAACAATTGGCCAGTAACAACTCAGCCTTTCCCAAGATGTGTCCCGAAGACAACAGGAATACAACTCTCTATTTCACACACAGGCTACCAGGCCGGACTGGAGTGTTCCGGTGTTACTCTTACTTGTAAATGGATTTTAGTTTAGTCAGCATTCAGAAATCAGAACTGCTGTAAAGAGTTTGTGGATCGCTCTCTCTCTGGCACATTAACATAACCGGCTCCTCATTAACATAACCGGCTCCTCATTAACAGAACCGTCTCCTCATTAACAGAACCGTCTCCTCATTAACACAACTGGCTCCTCATTAACGTAACCGGTTCCTCATTAACGTAACCGGTTCCTCATTAACATAACCGGCTCCTCATTAACGTAACCGGCTCCTCATTAACAGAACCGTCTCCTCATTAACATAACCGGCTCCTCATTAACACAACTGGCTCCTCATTAACGTAACCGGTTCCTCATTAACATAACCAGCTCCTGATTAACATAACCGGCTCCTCATTAACGTAACCGGCTCCTCATTAACATAACCGTCTCCTCATTAACACAACTGGCTCCTCATTAACGTAACCGGTTCCTCATTAACATAACCAGCTCCTGATTAACATAACCGGCTCCTCATTAACATAACCGTTCCCCATTCACGTAACCAACTCCTCATTAACATAACCAGCTCATTAACATAACTATCTGCTCATTAAGATATACCGCTCCTCGGTAACATAAACCACTCCTCATTAACATAACTGGCTCCTCATTAACATAACTGGCTCCTCATTAACATAAACCACTACTCATTAACATAACTGGCTCCTCATTAACATAACTGGCTCCTCATTAACATAGACCACTCCTCATTAACATAAACCGCTCCTGTGAACAGACTGACTCCAGAGTTAATGAAATCGATCAGTAATTAGCCATTCAGTGAAGAGTTACCACAGCAACAGAGAATGAATATTCACCAATTCCCATCTTTACAAGGGGAGAGTGACCGAACGGGGGGAGGGGGTGTTTCGAGAGTGACTGGGGGGCTAGGGGAGAGTGAGCGATGAGCGGGAGTGAGCGAGAGTGAGCAAGGAGCAAGAGGGAGCAAGAGTGTGCGAGGAGCGAGAGTGAGCGAGGAGCGAGAGTGGGCAAGGAGCGAGAGTGAGCGAGGGGTGAGAGTGAGCAAGGAGCAAGAGTGCCATGGACACTGAGGGTGGGTCAGTGCTGTGAACACTGAGGGTGGGTCAGTGCTGTGGGTACTGAGGGTGGGTCAGTGCTGTGGGTACTGAGGGTGGGCCAGTGCTGTGGGTACTGAGGGTGGGTCAGTGCTGAGGGTGGGTCAGTGCTGTGGACACACAGGGTGGGTCAGTGCAGTGCACAATGAGGGTGGGTCAGTGCTGTGGGTGCTGAGGATGGGTCAGTGCTGTGGGCACTGAGGGTGGGTATGTGCTGTGGGTACTGAGGTGGGTCAGTGCTGTGGACACTGAGGGTGGGTCAGTGCTGTGAACACTGAGGGTGGGCCAGTGCTGTGGGTACTGAGGGTGGGTCAGTGCTGAGGGTGGGTCAGTGCTGTGGACACACAGGGTGGGTCAGTGCAGTGCACAATGAGGGTGGGTCAGTGCTGTGGGTGCTGAGGATGGGTCAGTGCTGTGGGCACTGAGGGTGGGTCAGTGCTGTGGGTGCTGAGGTTGGTCAGTGCTGTGGACACAGGGTGGGTCAGTGCTGTGGGTGCTGAGGGTGGGTCAGTGCTGTGGGTGCTGAGGTTGGGTCAGTGCTGTGGGTGCTGAGGGTGGGTCAGTGCTGTGGGCACTGAGGGTGGGTCAGTCCTCTGGGTACTGATGGTGGGTCAGTGCTGTGGGTGCTGAGGGTGGGTCAGTGCTGAGGGTGGGTCAGTGCTGTGGGTGCTGAGGTTGGTCAGTGCTGTGGACACAGGGTGGGTCAGTGCTGTGGTTGCTAAGTGTGGGTCAGTGCTGTGGGTGCTGAGGTTGGGTCAGTGCTGAGGGTGTGTCAGTGCTGTGGGTGCTGAGGGTGGGTCAGTGCTGTGGACACTGAGGGTGGGTCAGTCCTCTGGGTACTGATGGTGGGTCAGTGCTGTGGGTGCTGAGGGTGGGTCAGTGCTGAGGGTGGGTCAGTGCTGTGGGTGCTGAGGTTGGGTCAGTGCTGTGAGTGGTGAGGGTGGGTCAGTGCTATGGGTGCTGAGGGTGGGTCAGTGCTGTGGGTGCTGAGGGTGGATCAGTGCTGTGGGCACTGAGGGTGAGTCAGTGCTGTGGGTGCTGAGGGTGGGTCAGTGCTGAGGGTGGGTCAGTGCTGTGGACACTGAGGGTGGGCCAGTGCTGTGGTGACTGAGGGTGGGTCAATGCTGTGGACACTGAGGGTGGGTCAGTGCTGTGGGTGCTGAGGGTGGGTCAGTGCTGTGGGCACTGAGGGTGGGTCAGTGCTGTGGACACTGAGGGTGTGTCAGTGCTGTGGACACTGAGGGTGGGTCAGTGCGGTGGACACTGACGGTGGGTCAGTGCTGTGGACACTGAGGGTGGGTCAGTGCGGTGGACACTGAGTGTGGGTCAGTGCTGTGGATGCTGAGGGTGGGTCAGTGCTGTGGTTGCTGAGGGTGAGTCAGTGCTGTAGGTACTGAGGGTGGGTCAGTGCTGTGGACACTGAGGGTGGGCCAGTGCTGTGGTGACTGAGGGTGGGTCAATGCTGTGGACACTGAGGGTGGGTCAGTGCTGTGGGTGCTGAGGGTGGGTCAGTGCTGTGGGCACTGAGGGTGGGTCAGTGCTGTGGACACTGAGGGTGTGTCAGTGCTGTGGACACTGAGGGTGGGTCAGTGCGGTGGACACTGACGGTGGGTCAGTGCTGTGGACACTGAGGGTGGGTCAGTGCGGTGGACACTGAGTGTGGGTCAGTGCTGTGGATGCTGAGGGTGGGTCAGTGCTGTGGTTGCTGAGGGTGAGTCAGTGCTGTAGGTACTGAGGGTGGGTCAGTGCTGTGGACACTGAGGGTGGGTCAGTGCTGTGGGTGCTGAGGGTGGGTCAGTGCTGTGGGTGCTGAGTGTGGGTCAGTGCTGTGGGTGCTGAGTGTGGGTCAGTGCTTTGGGTGCTGGGGGTGTGTCACTGCTGTGGGTGCTGAGGGTAGGTCAGTGCTGTGGGTGCTAACGGTGGGTCAGTGCTGTGGGTGCTGTGGGTGGGTCAGTGCTGTGGACACTGAGGGTGGGTCAGTGTTGTGGACACTGAGGGCGGGTCAGTGCTGTGGGCACTGAGGGTGGGTCAGTGCTGTGGGTGCTGAGGGTGGGTCAGTGCTGTGGGTGCTGAGGGTGGGTCAGTGCTGTGGGTGCTGAGGGTGGGTCAGTGCTGTGGACAGTGAGGGTGAGTCAGTGCTGTGGACACTGAGGGTGGGTCAGTGCTGTGGGTGCTGAGTGTGAGTCAGTGCTGTGGGTACTGAGGGCGGGTCAGTGCTGTGGACACTGAGGGTGGGTCAGTGCTGTGGACACTGAGGGTGGGTCAGTGCTGTGGATGTTGAGGGTGGGTCAGTGCTGTGGGTGCTGAGGGTGGGTCAGTGCTGTGGACACTGAGGGTGGGTCAGTGCTGTGGGTGCTGAGGGTGGGTCAGTGCTGTGGGCACTGAGGGTGGGTATGTGCTGTGGACACTGAGGGTGGGTCAGTGCTGTGGACAATAAGGGTGGGTCAGTGCTGTGGGCACTGAGGGTGGGTCAGTGCTGTGGGAGCTGAGGGTGGGTCAGTGCTGTGGGTGAGTCAGTGCCGTGGGTGCTGAGGATGGGTCAGTGCTGTGGGTGCCGAGGGTGGGTCAGTGCTGTGGGTGCTGAGGTTGGGTCAGTGCTGTGGGTGCTGAGGGTGGGTCAGTGCTGTGGGCACTGAGGGTGGGTCAGTCCTCTGGGTACTGATGGTGGGTCAGTGCTGTGGGTGCTGAGGGTGGGTCAGTGCTGAGGGTGGGTCAGTGCTGTGGGTGCTGAGGTTGGTCAGTGCTGTGGACACAGGGTGGGTCAGTGCTGTGGGTGCTGAGGTTGGGTCAGTGCTGAGGGTGTGTCAGTGCTGTGGGTGCTGAGGGTGGGTCAGTGCTGTGGACACTGAGGGTGGGTCAGTCCTCTGGGTACTGATGGTGGGTCAGTGCTGTGGGTGCTGAGGGTGGGTCAGTGCTGAGGGTGGGTCAGTGCTGTGGGTGCTGAGGTTGGGTCAGTGCTGTGAGTGGTGAGGGTGGGTCAGTGCTATGGGTGCTGAGGGTGGGTCAGTGCTGTGGGTGCTAAGGGTGGATCAGTGCTGTGGGCACTGAGGGTGAGTCAGTGCTGTGGGTGCTGAGGGTGGGTCAGTGCTGAGGGTGGGTCAGTGCTGTGGACACTGAGGGTGGGCCAGTGCTGTGGTGACTGAGGGTGGGTCAATGCTGTGGACACTGAGGGTGGGTCAGTGCTGTGGGTGCTGAGGGTGGGTCAGTGCTGTGGGCACTGAGGGTGGGTCAGTGCTGTGGACACTGAGGGTGTGTCAGTGCTGTGGACACTGAGGGTGTGTCAGTGCTGTGGACACTGAGGGTGGGTCAGTGCGGTGGACACTGACGGTGGGTCAGTGCTGTGGACACTGAGGGTGGGTCAGTGCGGTGAACACTGAGTGTGGGTCAGTGCTGTGGATGCTGAGGGTGGGTCAGTGCTGTGGTTGCTGAGGGTGAGTCAGTGCTGTAGGTACTGAGGGTGGGTCAGTGCTGTGGACACTGAGGGTGGGTCAGTGCTGTGGGTGCTGAGGGTGGGTCAGTGCTGTGGGTGCTGAGTGTGGGTCAGTGCTGTGGGTGCTGAGTGTGGGTCAGTGCTTTGGGTGCTGTGGGTGTGTCACTGCTGTGGGTGCTGAGGGTAGGTCAGTGCTGTGGGTGCTAACGGTGGGTCAGTGCTGTGGGTGCTGTGGGTGGGTCAGTGCTGTGGACACTGAGGGTGGGTCAGTGTTGTGGACACTGAGGGCGGGTCAGTGCTGTGGGCACTGAGGGTGGGTCAGTGCTGTGGGTGCTGAGGGTGGGTCAGTGCTGTGGGTGCTGAGGGTGGGTCAGTGCTGTGGGTGCTGAGGGTGGGTCAGTGCTGTGGACAGTGAGGGTGAGTCAGTGCTGTGGACACTGAGGGTGGGTCAGTGCTGTGGGTGCTGAGTGTGAGTCAGTGCTGTGGGTACTGAGGGCGGGTCAGTGCTGTGGACACTGAGGGTGGGTCAGTGCTGTGGACACTGAGGGTGGGTCAGTGCTGTGGATGTTGAGGGTGGGTCAGTGCTGTGGGTGCTGAGGGTGGGTCAGTGCTGTGGACACTGAGGGTGGGTCAGTGCTGTGGGTGCTGAGGGTGGGTCAGTGCTGTGGGCACTGAGGGTGGGTATGTGCTGTGGACACTGAGGGTGGGTCAGTGCTGTGGACACTAAGGGTGGGTCAGTGCTGTGGGCACTGAGGGTGGGTCAGTGCTGTGGGAGCTGAGGGTGGGTCAGTGCTGTGGGTGAGTCAGTGCCGTGGGTGCTGAGGATGGGTCAGTGCTGTGGGTGCCGAGGGTGGGTCAGTGCTGTGGGTGCTGGGGGTGGGTCAGTGCTGTAGGTACTGAGGTTGGGTCAGTGCTGTGGACACTGAGGGTGGGTCAGTGCTGAAGGTGGGTCAGTGCTGTGGGTGCTGAGGGTGGGTCAGTGCTGTGGACACTGAGGGTGGGTCAGTGCTGTGGACACTGAGGGTGGGTCAGTGTTGTGGACACTGAGGGCGGGTCAGTGCTGTGGGCACTGAGGGTGGGTCAGTGCTGTGGGTGCTGAGGGTGGGTCAGTGCTGTGGGTGCTGAGGGTGGGTCAGTGCTGTGGGTGCTGAGGGTGGGTCAGTGCTGTGGACAGTGAGGGTGAGTCAGTGCTGTGGACACTGAGGGTG
The DNA here is from genome assembly GCF_047496885.1 of Scyliorhinus torazame. Taxonomy (NCBI): domain Eukaryota; kingdom Metazoa; phylum Chordata; class Chondrichthyes; order Carcharhiniformes; family Scyliorhinidae; genus Scyliorhinus; species Scyliorhinus torazame. The sequence continues at coordinate 131,870,380 of NC_092727.1, forward strand.
GGTCAGTGCTGTGGGTGCTGAGTGTGAGTCAGTGCTGTGGGTACTGAGGGCGGGTCAGTGCTGTGGACACTGAGGGTGGGTCAGTGCTGTGGACACTGAGGGTGGGTCAGTGCTGTGGATGTTGAGGGTGGGTCAGTGCTGTGGGTGCTGAGGGTGGGTCAGTGCTGTGGACACTGAGGGTGGGTCAGTGCTGTGGGTGTGTCAGTGCCGTGGGTGCTGAGGATGGGTCAGTGCTGTGGGTGCCGAGGGTGGGTCAGTGCTGTGGGTGCTGGGGGTGGGTCAGTGCTGTAGGTACTGAGGTTGGGTCAGTGCTGTGGACACTGAGGGTGGGTCAGTGCTGAAGGTGGGTCAGTGCTGTGGGTGCTGAGGGTGGGTCAGTGCTGTGGACACTGAGGGTGGGTCAGTGCTGTGGACACTGAGGGTGGGTCAGTGCTGTGGGTGCTGAGGTTGGGTCAGTGCTGTGGACACTGAGGGTGGGTCAGTGCTGAAGGTGGGTCAGTGCTGTGGGTGCTGAGGGTGGGTCAGTGCTGTGGACACTGAGGGTGGGTCAGTGCTGTGGGTGAGTCAGTGCCGTGGGTGCTGAGGATGGGTCAGTGCTGTGGGTGCCGAGGGTGGGTCAGTGCTGTGGGTGCTGGGGGTGGGTCAGTGCTGTAGGTACTGAGGTTGGGTCAGTGCTGTGGACACTGAGGGTGGGTCAGTGCTGAAGGTGGGTCAGTGCTGTGGGTGCTGAGGGTGGGTCAGTGCTGTGGACACTGAGGGTGGGTCAGTGCTGTGGACACTGAGGGTGGGTCAGTGCTGTGGGTGCTGAGGTTGGGTCAGTGCTGTGGACACTGAGGGTGGGTCAGTGCTGAAGGTGGGTCAGTGCTGTGGGTGCTGAGGGTGGGTCAGTGCTGTGGACACTGAGGGTGGGTCAGTGCTGTGGACACTGAGGGTGGGTCAGTGTTGTGGACACTGAGGGCGGGTCAGTGCTGTGGGCACTGAGGGTGGGTCAGTGCTGTGGGTGCTGAGGGTGGGTCAGTGCTGTGGGTGCTGAGGGTGGGTCAGTGCTGTGGGTGCTGAGGGTGGGTCAGTGCTGTGGACAGTGAGGGTGAGTCAGTGCTGTGGACACTGAGGGTGGGTCAGTGCTGTGGGTGCTGAGTGTGAGTCAGTGCTGTGGGTACTGAGGGCGGGTCAGTGCTGTGGACACTGAGGGTGGGTCAGTGCTGTGGACACTGAGGGTGGGTCAGTGCTGTGGGTGCTGAGGGTGGGTCAGTGCTGTGGGTGCTGAGGTTGGGTCAGTGCTGAGGGTGGGTCAGGGCTGTGGGCACTGAGGGTGGGTCAGTCCTCTGGGTACTGATGGTGGGTCAGTGCTGTGGGTGCTGAGGGTGGGTCAGTGCTGAGGGTGGGTCAGTGCTGTGGGTGCTGAGGTTGGTCAGTGCTGTGGACACAGGGTGGGTCAGTGCTGTGGTTGCTAAGTGTGGGTCAGTGCTGTGGCTGCTGAGGTTGGGTCAGTGCTGAGGGTGTGTCAGTGCTGTGGGTGCTGAGGGTGGGTCAGTGCTGTGGACACTGAGGGTGGGTCAGTCCTCTGGGTACTGATGGTGGGTCAGTGCTGTGGGTGCTGAGGGTGGGTCAGTGCTGAGGGTGGGTCAGTGCTGTGGGTGCTGAGGTTGGGTCAGTGCTGTGAGTGGTGAGGGTGGGTCAGTGCTATGGGTGCTGAGGGTGGGTCAGTGCTGTGGGTGCTGAGGGTGGATCAGTGCTGTGGGCACTGAGGGTGAGTCAGTGCTGTGGGTGCTGAGGGTGGGTCAGTGCTGAGGGTGGGTCAGTGCTGTGGACACTGAGGGTGGGCCAGTGCTGTGGTGACTGAGGGTGGGTCAATGCTGTGGACACTGAGGGTGGGTCAGTGCTGTGGGTGCTGAGGGTGGGTCAGTGCTGTGGGCACTGAGGGTGGGTCAGTGCTGTGGACACTGAGGGTGTGTCAGTGCTGTGGACACTGAGGGTGGGTCAGTGCGGTGGACACTGAGGGTGGGTCAGTGCTGTGGACACTGAGGGTGGGTCAGTGCGGTGGACACTGAGTGTGGGTCAGTGCTGTGGATGCTGAGGGTGGGTTAGTGCTGTGGTTGCTGAGGGTGAGTCAGTGCTGTAGGTACTGAGGGTGGGTCAGTGCTGTGGACACTGAGGGTGGGTCAGTGCTGTGGGTGCTGAGGGTGGGTCAGTGCTGTGGGTGCTGAGTGTGGGTCAGTGCTGTGGGTGCTGAGTGTGGGTCAGTGCTTTGGGTGCTGTGGGTGTGTCACTGCTGTGGGTGCTGAGGGTAGGTCAGTGCTGTGGGTGCTAACGGTGGGTCAGTGCTGTGGGTGCTGTGGGTGGGTCAGTGCTGTGGACACTGAGGGTGGGTCAGTGTTGTGGACACTGAGGGCGGGTCAGTGCTGTGGGCACTGAGGGTGGGTCAGTGCTGTGGGTGCTGAGGGTGGGTCAGTGCTGAGGGTGCTGAGGGTGGGTCAGTGCTGTGAGTGCTGAGGGTGGGTCAGTGCTGTGGACAGTGAGGGTGAGTCAGTGCTGTGGACACTGAGGGTGGGTCAGTGCTGTGGGTGCTGAGTGTGAGTCAGTGCTGTGGGTACTGAGGGCGGGTCAGTGCTGTGGACACTGAGGGTGGGTCAGTGCTGTGGACACTGAGGGTGGGTCAGTGCTGTGGATGTTGAGGGTGGGTCAGTGCTGTGGGTGCTGAGGGTGGGTCAGTGCTGTGGACACTGGGGGTGGGTCAGTGCTGTGGGTGCTGAGGGTGGGTCAGTGCTGTGGGCACTGAGGGTGGGTATGTGCTGTGGACACTGAGGGTGGGTCAGTGCTGTGGACACTAAGGGTGGGTCAGTGCTGTGGGCACTGAGGGTGGGTATGTGCTGTGGACACTGAGGGTGGGTCAGTGCTGTGGGAGCTGAGGGTGGGTCAGTGCTGTGGGTGAGTCAGTGCCGTGGGTGCTGAGGATGGGTCAGTGCTGTGGGTGCCGAGGGTGGGTCAGTGCTGTGGGTGCTGGGGGTGGGTCAGAGCTGTAGGTACTGAGGTTGGGTCAGTGCTGTGGACACTGAGGGTGGGTCAGTGCTGAAGGTGGGTCAGTGCTGTGGGTGCTGAGGGTGGGTCAGTGCTGTGGACACTGAGGGTGGGTCAGTGCTGTGGACACTGAGGGTGGGTCAGTGTTGTGGACACTGAGGGCGGGTCAGTGCTGTGGGCACTGAGGGTGGGTCAGTGCTGTGGGTGCTGAGGGTGGGTCAGTGCTGTGGGTGCTGAGGGTGGGTCAGTGCTGTGGGTGCTGAGGGTGGGTCAGTGCTGTGGACAGTGAGGGTGAGTCAGTGCTGTGGACACTGAGGGTGGGTCAGTGCTGTGGGTGCTGAGTGTGAGTCAGTGCTGTGGGTACTGAGGGCGGGTCAGTGCTGTGGACACTGAGGGTGGGTCAGTGCTGTGGACACTGAGGGTGGGTCAGTGCTGTGGATGTTGAGGGTGGGTCAGTGCTGTGGGTGCTGAGGGTGGGTCAGTGCTGTGGACACTGAGGGTGGGTCAGTGCTGTGGGTGCTGAGGGTGGGTCAGTGCTGTGGGCACTGAGGGTGGGTCAGTGCTGTGGACACTGAGGGTGGGTCAGTGCTGTGGGCACTGAGGGTGGGTATGTGCTGTGAACACTGAGGGTGGGTCAGTGCTGTGGGAGATGAGGGTGGGTCAGTGCTGTGGGTGAGTCAGTGCCGTGGGTGCTGAGGATGGGTCAGTGCTGTGGGTGCCGAGGGTGGGTCAGTGCTGTGGGTGCTGGGGGTGGGTCAGTGCTGTAGGTACTGAGGTTGGGTCAGTGCTGTGGACACTGAGGGTGGGTCAGTGCTGAAGGTGGGTCAGTGCTGTGGGTGCTGAGGGTGGGTCAGTGCTGTGGACACTGAGGGTGGGTCAGTGCTGTGGACACTGAGGGTGGGTCAGTGCTGTGGGTGCTGAGGTTGGGTCAGTGCTGTGGACACTGAGGGTGGGTCAGTGCTGAAGGTGGGTCAGTGCTGTGGGTGCTGAGGGTGGGTCAGTGCTGTGGACACTGAGGGTGGGTCAGTGTTGTGGACACTGAGGGCGGGTCAGTGCTGTGGGCACTGAGGGTGGGTCAGTGCTGTGGGTGCTGAGGGTGGGTCAGTGCTGTGGGTGCTGAGGGTGGGTCAGTGCTGTGGGTGCTGAGGGTGGGTCAGTGCTGTGGACAGTGAGGGTGAGTCAGTGCTGTGGACACTGAGGGTGGGTCAGTGCTGTGGGTGCTGAGTGTGAGTCAGTGCTGTGGGTACTGAGGGCGGGTCAGTGCTGTGGACACTGAGGGTGGGTCAGTGCTGTGGACACTGAGGGTGGGTCAGTGCTGTGGATGTTGAGGGTGGGTCAGTGCTGTGGGTGCTGAGGGTGGGTCAGTGCTGTGGACTCTGAGGGTGGGTCAGTGCTGTGGGTGCTGAGGGTGGGTCAGTGCTGTGGGCACTGAGGGTGGGTCAGTGCTGTGGACACTGAGGGTTGGTCAGTGCTGTGGGCACTGAGGGTGGGTATGTGCTGTGGACACTGAGGGTGGGTCAGTGCTGTGGGAGCTGAGGGTGGGTCAGTGCTGTGGGTGAGTCAGTGCCGTGGGTGCTGAGGATGGGTCAGTACTGTGGGTGCCGAGGGTGGGTCAGTGCTGTGGGTGCTGGGGGTGGGTCTGTGCTGTAGGTACTGAGGTTGGGTCAGTGCTGTGGACACTGAGGGTGGGTCAGTGCTGAAGGTGGGTCAGTGCTGTGGGTGCTGAGGGTGGGTCAGTGCTGTGGACACTGAGGGTGGGTCAGTGCTGTGGACACTGAGGGTGGGTCAGTGCTGTGGGTGCTGAGGGTGGGTCAGTGCTGTGGTCATTGAGGGTGGGTCAGTGCTGTGGGCACTGAGGGTGGGTATGTGCTGTGGACACTGAGGGTGGGTCAGTGCTGTGGATGTTGAGGGTGGGTCAGTGCTGTGGGTGCTGAGGGTGGGTCAGTGCTGTGGACACTGAGGGTGGGTCAGTGCTGTGGGTGCTGAGGGTGGGTCAGTGCTGTGGGCACTGAGGGTGGGTATGTGCTGTGGACACTGAGGGTGGGTCAGTGCTGTGGATGTTGAGGGTGGGTCAGTGCTGTGGGTGCTGAGGGTGGGTCAGTGCTGTGGACACTGAGGGTGGTCAGTGCTGTGGACACTGAGGGTGGGTCAGTGCTGTGGACACTGAGGGTGGGTCAGTGCTGTGGACACTGAGGGTGGGTCTGTGCTGTGGGTGCCGAGGGTGGGTCAGTGCTGTGGGTGCTGAGGGTGGCTCAGTGCTGTGGGTGCTGAGGGTGGGTCAGTGCTGTGGGTACTGAGGGTGGGTCAGTGCTGTGGGTGCTGAGGGTGGGTCAGTGCTGTGGACACTGAGGGTGGGTCAGTGCTGTGGGTGCTGAGGGTGGGCCAGTGCTGTGTACACTGAGGGTGGTCAGTGCTGTGGGTGCTGAGGGTGGGTCAGTGCTGTGGACACTGAGGGTGGGTCAGTGCTGTGGGTGTTGAGGGTGGGTCAGTGCTGTGGGCACTGAGGGTGGGTCAGTGCTGTGGGTGCTGAGGGTGGGTCAGTGCTGTGGGTGCTGAGGGTGGGTCAGTGCTGTGGACATTGAGGGTGGGTCAGTGCTGTGGACACTGAGGGTGCGTCAGTGCTGTGGACACTGAGGGTGGGTCTGTGCTGTGGGTGCTGAGGGTGGGTCAGTGCTGTGGGTGCTGAGGTCAGGACAGTGCTGTGGGTGCTGAGGGTGGGTCAGTGCTGTGGGTGCTGAGGGTGGGTCAGTGCTGTGGGTACTGAGCTTGGGTCAGTGCTGTGGACACTGAGGGTGGGTCAGTGCTGTGGGTGCTGAGGGTGGGTCAGTGCTGTGGGTGCTGAGGGTGGGTCAGTGCTGTGGGTGCTGAGGGTGGGTCAGTGCTGTGGATACTGAGGGTGGGTCAGTGCTGTGGGTGCTGAGGGTGGGTCAGTGCTGTCGACACTGAGGGTGGGTCAGTGCTGTGGGTACTGAGGTGGGTCAGTGCTGTGGTTGGGTCAGTGCTGTGGGTGCTAAGGGTGGGTCAGTGCTGTGGGTGCTGAGGGTGGGTCAGTGCTGTGGGTACTGAGGTGGGTTAGTGCTGTGGGTACTGAGGGTGGGTCAGTGCTGTGGACACTGAGGGTGGGTCAGTGCTGTGGGTACTGAGGTGGGTCAGTGCTGTGGGTGCTGAGGGTGGGTCAGCGCTGTGGACACTGAGGGTGGGTCAGTGCTGTGGGTACTGAGGTGGGTTAGTGCTGTGGGTACTGAGGGTGGGTCAGTGCTGTGGATACTGAGGGTGGGTCAATGCTGTGGACACTGAGGGTGGGTCTGTGCTGTGGGTGCTGAGGGTGGGTCAGTGCTGTGGGTGCTGAGGTCGGGACAGTGCTGTGGGTGCTGAGGGTGGGTCAGTGCTGTGGGTGCTGAGGTTGGGTCAGTGCTGTGGACACTGAGGGTGGGTCAGTGCTGAAGGTGGGTCAGTGCTGTGGGTGCTGAGGGTGGGTCAGTGCTGTGGACACTGAGGGTGGGTCAGTGCTGTGGACACTGAGGGTGGGTCAGTGTTGTGGACACTGAGGGCGGGTCAGTGCTGTAGGTGCTGAGGGTGGGTCAGTGCTGTGGGTGCTGAGGGTGGGTCAGTGCTGTGGGTGCTGAGGGTGGGTCAGTGCTGTGGACAGTGAGGGTGAGTCAGTGCTGTGGACACTGAGGGTGGGTCAGTGCTGTGGGTGCTGAGTGTGAGTCAGTGCTGTGGGTACTGAGGGCGGGTCAGTGCTGTGGACACTGAGGGTGGGTCAGTGCTGTGGACACTGAGGGTGGGTCAGTGCTGTGGATGTTGAGGGTGGGTCAGTGCTGTGGGTGCTGAGGGTGGGTCAGTGCTGTGGACACTGAGGGTGGGTCAGTGCTGTGGGTGCTGAGGGTGGGTCAGTGCTGTGGGCACTGAGGGTGGGTCAGTGCTGTGGACACTGAGGGTGGGTCAGTGCTGTGGGCACTGAGGGTGGGTATGTGCTGTGGACACTGAGGGTGGGTCAGTGCTGTGGGAGCTGAGGCTGGGTCAGTGCTGTGGGTGAGTCAGTGCCGTGGGTGCTGAGGATGGGTCAGTGCTGTGGGTGCCGAGGGTGGGTCAGTGCTGTGGGTGCTGGGGGTGGGTCAGTGCTGTAGGTACTGAGGTTGGGTCAGTGCTGTGGACACTGAGGGTGGGTCAGTGCTGAAGGTGGGTCAGTGCTGTGGGTGCTGAGGGTGGGTCAGTGCTGTGGACACTGAGGGTGGGTCAGTGCTGTGGACACTGAGGGTGGGTCAGTGCTGTGGGTGCTGAGGGTGGGTCAGTGCTGTGGTCATTGAGGGTGGGTCAGTGCTGTGGGCACTGAGGGTGGGTATGTGCTGTGGACACTGCGGGTGGGACAGTGCTGTGGATGTTGAGGGTGGGTCAGTGCTGTGGGTGCTGAGGGTGGGTCAGTGCTGTGGACACTGAGGGTGGGTCAGTGCTGTGGGTGCTGAGGGTGGGTCAGTGCTGTGGGCACTGAGGGTGGGTATGTACTGTGGACACTGAGGGTGGGTCAGTGCTGTGGATGTTGAGGGTGGGTCAGTGCTGTGGGTGCTGAGGGTGGGTCAGTGCTGTGGACACTGAGGGTGGTCAGTGCTGTGGACACTGAGGGTGAGTCAGTGCTGTGGACACTGAGGGTGGGTCAGTGCTGTGGACACTGAGGGTGGGTCTGTGCTGTGGGTGCCGAGGGTGGGTCAGTGCTGTGGGTGCTGAGGGTGGCTCAGTGCTGTGGGTGCTGAGGGTGGGTCAGTGCTGTGGGTACTGAGGGTGGGTCAGTGCTGTGGGTGCTGAGGGTGGGTCAGTGCTGTGGACACTGAGGGTGGGTCAGTGCTGTGGGTGCTGAGGGTGGGCCAGTGCTGTGTACACTGAGGGTGGTCAGTGCTGTGGGTGCTGAGGGTGGGTCAGTGCTGTGGACACTGAGGGTGGGTCAGTGCTGTGGGTGTTGAGGGTGGGTCAGTGCTGTGGGCACTGAGGGTGGTTCAGTGCTGTGGGTGCTGAGGGTGGGTCAGTGCTGTGGGTGCTGTGGGTGGGTCAGTGCTGTGGACATTGAGGGTGGGTCAGTGCTGTGGACACTGAGGGTGCGTCAGTGCTGTGGACACTGAGGGTGGGTCTGTGCTGTGGGTGCTGAGGGTGGGTCAGTGCTGTGGGTGCTGAGGTCAGGACAGTGCTGTGGGTGCTGAGGGTGGGTCAGTGCTGTGGGTGCTGAGGGTGGGACAGTGCTGTGGGTACTGAGCTTGGGTCAGTGCTGTGGACACTGAGGGTGGGTCAGTGCTGTGGGTGCTGAGGGTGGGTCAGTGTTGTGGGTGCTGAGGGTGGGTCAGTGCTGTGGGTGCTGAGGGTGGGTCAGTGCTGTGGACACTGAGGGTGGGTCAGTGCTGTGGGTGCTGAGGGTGGGTCAGTGCTGTGGACACTGAGGGTGGGTCAGTGCTGTGGGTACTGAGGTGGGTCAGTGCTGTGGGTGGGTCAGTGCTGTGGGTGCTAAGGGTGGGTCAGTGCTGTGGGTGCTGAGGGTGGGTCAGTGCTGTGGGTACTGAGGTCGGTTAGTGCTGTGGGTACTGAGGGTGGGTCAGTGCTGTGGACACTGAGGGTGGGTCAGTGCTGTGGGTACTGAGGTGGGTCAGTGCTGTGGGTGCTGAGGGTGGGTCAGCGCTGTGGACACTGAGGGTGGGTCAGTGCTGTGGGTACTGAGGTGGGTTAGTGCTGTGGGTACTGAGGGTGGGTCAGTGCTGTGGATACTGAGGGTGGGTCAATGCTGTGGACACTGAGGGTGGGTCTGTGCTGTGGGTGCTTAGGGTGGGTCAGTGCTGTGGGTGCTGAGGTCGGGACAGTGCTGTGGGTGGGTCAGTGCTGTGGGTGCTGAGGGTGGGACAGTGCTGTGTGTACTGAGCTTGGGTCAGTGCTGTGGACACTGAGGGTGGGTCAGTGCTGTGGGTGCTGATGGTGGGTCAGTGCTGTGGACACTGAGGCTGGGTCTGTGCTGTGGGTGCTGAGGGTGGGTCAGTGCTGTGGGTGCTGAGGGTGGGTCAGTACTGTGGGTGCTGAGGGTGGGTCAGTGCTGTGGGTGCTGAGGGTGGGTCAGTGCTGTGGACACTGAGGGTGGGTCAGTGCTGTGGGTGCTGAGGATGGGTCAGTGCTGTGGACACTGAGGGTGGGTCAGTGCTGTGGGTACTGAGGTGGGTCAGTGCTGTGGGTGGGTCAGTGCTGTGAGTGCTAAAGGTGGGTCAGTGCTGTGGGTGCTGAGGGTGGGTCAGTGCTGTGGACACTGAGGGTGGGTCAGTGCTGTGGGTGCTGAGGGTGGGTCAGTGCTGTGGACACTGAGGGTGGGTCAGTGCTGTGGGTACTGAGGTGGGTCAGTGCTGTGGGTGCTGAGGGTGGGTCAGTGCTGAGGGTGGGTCAGCGCTGAGGGTGGGTCAGTGCTGTGGACACTGAGGGTGGGTCAGTGCTGTGGGTGCTGAGGGTGGGTCAGTGCTGTGGACACTGAGGGTGGGTCAGTGCTGTGGGTACTGAGGTGGGTCAGTGCTGTGGGTGCTGAGGGTGGGTCAGTGCTGAGGGTGGGTCAGCGCTGAGGGTGGGTCAGCGCTGTGGACACTGAGGGTGGGTCAGTGCTGTGGGTACTGAGGGTGGGTCAGTGCTGTGGATACTGATGGTGGGTCAGTGCTGTGGATACTGAGGGTGGGTCAGTGCTGTGGGTACTGATGTGAGTCAGTGCTGTGGACACTGAGGGTGGGTCAGTGCTGTGGGTACTGAGGTGGGTCAGTGCTGTGGATACTGAGGGTGGGTCAGTGCTGTGGATACTGAGGGTGGGTCAGTGCTGTGGATACTGAGGGTGGGTCAGTGCTGTGGGTGCTGAGGGTGGGTCAGCGCTGTGGACACTGAGGGTGGGTCAGTGCTGTGGGTACTGATGTGAGTCAGTGCTGTGGACACTGAGGGTGGGTCAGTGCTGTGGGTACTGAGGTGGGTCAGTGCTGTGGGTACTGAGGTGGGTCAGTGCTGTGGGTGCTGAGTGTGTGGTCAGTGCTGTCGACATAGTCTGTGACAGAAAGTTTGATGAACAATTGTAAATGTCAAAGGAAACTGTGTTATTGGCACTCAGAATGCAACTCGTTCTTTTAAACTTAGTGTTTATTTTGCAGTCTGTTTGCATGTGTCGCTCGACCCTCTTTGCTCGGCTGGGGTCCTGAACCAATGTGCCTGTTGATGCCCCACATTAGTGATGGCAAGAATGATTTCCAGGGCCGTTAATAGGAAGGATGATTGCCATTTCTTTTACTTTGTTATTTCTTAGTCATAATGAAGGGTTTTGTGTCTCCGCAGCATCAGTGAGATCTGCATTGCCTCTCACCCAGAACCCCACATTCATCTGCTTGACATTTGGAATAGTCACATTTCCGACAAAGATAGTCTGTTGCAATAGACTAATGGGGCAAAGTTCTCCCTAATTAACAACTTGAATGAAATCCAGAGAACAGATAATTGATAAAGAGTAAAAATTATCAGAGAAGAACAAGCAAGAAAGGAGTTTTAGAATTTGATACTCGACCACATCACGTGATCTCCACAATCGAATGCTGGAACTCAGCCTGACTAAATCAAGTACAACAGCAGACACGGTACATGCTCAATCAGATAGCTACCATCTCAAGAATGACTGCCTTGAAATGCAGTCTCGTAGACAGACGAGCAAATAGCTGCTCCTCACATGGTTTTTCAGTGAGGAATGAATGTCAAGGATCGAGTCCAACACGGATCAAGGTTAGCCAGCGGGAGCACAGGAGGTTGAGCAAGTTACTGTCAGAACTATTCTCAAGGTTTTTTTTGTTCATGGGATGTGGGTGTCGCTGACTAGACCGGCATTTATAGCCCATCAATCATTGCCCTTTAGAAGGTGGTGGTGAACTGCCTCCTGAACTGCTGCAGCCCCTGAGGTGTAAATACACCCACTGTGCTGTTAGGGAGGGAGTTCCAGGATGTGAGGCGAGATACCGCCGGGTCGGAGAATTGCCGGGGGCTGGCGTGAATCCCGCCCCCGCCGGTTGCCGAATTCTCCGGCACCGGAGATTCGGCGGGGGCGGGAATCGCGCCGCACCGGTTGGCGGGCCCCCCCCCCCCGGCGATTCTCCGGCCCGGATGGGCCGAAGTCCCGCTGCTAGGATGCCTGTCCCGCCGGCGTGGATTAAACCACCTCTCTTACCGGCGGGACAAGGCGGCGCGGGCGGGCTCCGGGGTCCTGGGGGGGGGCGCGGGGCGATCTGATCCCGGGGGGTGCCCCCACGGTGGCGTGGCCCGCGATCGGGGCCCACCGATCCGCAGGCGGGCCTGTGCCGTGGGGGCACTCTTTCCCTTCTGCCTTCGCCACGGTTTCCACCATGGCGGAGGCGGAAGAGACCCCCTCAACTGTGCATGCGCGGGGATGCCGTGAGCGGCCGCTGACGCTCCCGCGCATGCGCCGCCCGGCAATGTCATTTCCGCGCCAGCTGGCGGGGCACCAAAGGCCTTTCCCACCAGCTGGCGGGGCGGAAATCAGTCCGGCGCGGGCCTAGCGCCTCAAGGTTAGGGCTCGGCCGCTCAAGATGCGGAGGATTCCGCACCTTTGGGGCGGCGCGATGCCCGACTGATTTGCTCCGTTTTTGGCGCCGGTCGGCGGTCATCGCGCCGATTACGGAGAATTTCGCCCATGGTCCCAGCGACAGTGAAGGAACGGCGATATATTTCCAAGTAAGGATGGTGAGTGACTTGGAAGGGAACCTCCAGAGGGTGGTGTTCCCAGGTCGCTGCTACTCTTGTCCTTCTAGATGATAGTGGTCCCGGATGTGGATGGTGCTGTCTGCGGAGGTTTGATGAGTTCCTGCAACGCATCTTGTAGATGTTGCCACTGTGCACCAGTGGTGGAGGGAGTGAATGTTTAAGGTGCTGAATGGGGTGTTGATGAGCGAGCTGCTTTATCCTAGATTTTGCAAGTGTCTTGAGTGTTGGAGCTGCACTCATCCAGGCAAGTGGAGATTATTCCATCACACTCCTGACTTGTGCCTTGTAGATGGTGGACTGGCTTTGTGGGGTCAGGAGGTGAGTTACTCCCCGCAGAGTTCCCAGCCACTGACTTGCTCTGTAGCCACAGGATTTATATGGCTGGGTTTCTGGTCAATGGTAACCCCCCCAGGATGTTGATGGTGAGGGATTCCGGAATGGAGAATTTGGTATTGCTGATTGGTTAAGCACCGTAGTCTATATCCAGCCTGGAGATTGGGGGAGGGGCAACTGAGAGTTCCCCAAATCAAACACATCCGACCATTTTATGCTCAGTGAGGTTTCCACAAAAGTTGACTGACATTATCAAACCCGTCCTGTAATTACACTGCGCAAGCAGCAGCTGAACATATCACATTCAGAATGGTCCAAGCAAAAACTATTGTACAATTTGAAAAGATCCTCTGCAATTCAGAAACAGTTCTGACTTCCAGAGACATGTGGCCCAGTACTGGGAGGCAGAAAAAAGTTTAGAATGAAACTTAATAAAACAGAACTTTTGAAAAGATTAAGTATGAAGATTTCACTTTCACTTCAAACATTAGAGATTTCTTCAGTGAACAAGTTTGAAGATTTTATTGGGGATAATATTTAGTGTTTAAAATAAATGGAAAAGTGAATTACCTCGGCTCAGTGTGATATTATTACTGTAATGATGCATTTACTTCAATGGTTTTGCCACGGTATCCAATTTTCTCATTCCCGCTTATTCTCTTTTCAGGATTTGTGGAATAAAATACATTTTACTGATAATTTCACTTCCAATTACATCATTTCCTTTGACGGTAATGCTGTTTCCTGTTCTCTTATTTCCTGGTACAGTGTATATTCTCAAGGCCAGTGAACGGTTAATGTATTTTTCTACAAAAGATTGGTTTGTGTTTAAAATGATTTTAAATAAACTTCCTTTGCTACTGTTACAGCATGCATACCAGTGTTTTACTGTTACCGCATGCATACCAGTGTTTTACTGTTACCGCATGCGTATCAGTGTTTTACTGTTCCCGCATGCGTACCAGTGTTTTACTGTTACAGCATGCGTATCAGTGTTTTACTGTTACCGCATGCGTATCAGTGTTTTACTGTTACCGCATGCGTACCAGTGTTTTACTGTTACAGCATGCGTATCAGTGTTTTACTGTTACCGCATGCGTATCAGTGTTTTACTGTTACAGCATGCGTATCAGTGTTTTACTGGTACAGCAAGCGTATCAGTGTTTTACCGTTACAGCAAGCGTATCAGTGTTTTACTGTTACAGCAAGCGTATCAGTGTTTTACTGTTACAGCATGCGTATCAGTGTTTTACTGTTACAGCATGCGTATCAGTGTTTTACTGTTACCGCATGCGTATCAGTGTTTTACTGTTAACGCATGCGTATTAGTGTTTTACTGTTACAGCGTGCATACCAGTGTTTTACTGTTACCGCATGCGTATCAGTATTTTACTGTTACAGCATGCGTATCAGTGTTTTACTGTTACAGCATGCGTATCAGTGTTTTACTGTTACCGCATGCGTATCAGTGTTTTACTGTTAACGCATGCGTATTAGTGTTTTACTGTTACAGCGTGCGTACCAGTGTTTTACTGTTACCGCATGCGTATCAGTGTTTTACTGTTACAGCATGCGTATCAGTGTTTTACTGTTACCGCATGCGTATCAGTGTTTTACTGTTAACGCATGCGTATTAGTGTTTTACTGTTACAGCGTGCGTACCAGTGTTTTACTGTTACAGCGTGCGTATCAGTGTTTTACTGTTACCGCATGCGTATCAGTGTTTTACTGTTACAGCAAGCGTATCAGTGTTTTACTGTTACAGCAAGCGTATCAGTGTTTTACTGTTACCGCATGCGTATCAGTGTTTTACTGTTACAGCAAGCGTATCAGTGTTTTACTGTTACAGCATGCGTATCAGTGTTTCACTGTTACAGCAAGCGTACCAGTGTTTTACTGTTACAGCATGCGTACCAGTGTTTTACTGTTACAGCATGCGTATCAGTGTTTTACTGTTACAGCGTGCGTATCAGTGTTTTACTGTTACAGCAAGCGTATCACTGTTTTACTGTTACAGCATGCATACCAGTGTTTTACTGTTACAGCATGCATACCAGTGTTTTACTGTTACAGCATGCGTATCAGAGTTTTACTGTGACAGCAAGCGTATCAGTGTTTTACTGTTACAGCATGCGTATCAGTGTTTTACTGTTACAGCATGCGTATCAGTGTTTTACTGTTACAGCAAGCGTATCAGTGTTTTACTGTTACAGCATGCGTACCAGTGTTTTACTGTTACAGGATGCGTATCAGTGTTTTACTGTTACAGCAAGCGTACCAGTGTTTTACTGTTACAGCATGCGTATCAGTGTTTTACCGTTACAGCATGCGTATCAGTGTTTTACTGTTACAGCATGTGTACCAGTGTTTTACTGTTACAGCGTGCGTATCAGTGTTTTACTGTTACCGCCTGCGTATCAGTGTTTTACTGTTACAGCAAGCGTATCAGTGTTTTACCGTTAGAGCATGCGTATCAGTATTTTACTGTTACCGCATGCGTATCAGTGTTTTACTGTTACCGCATGCGTATCAGTGTTTTACTGTTACCGCATGCATACCAGTGTTTTACTGTTACAGCATGCGTATCAATGTTTTACTGTTACAGCATGCGTATCAGTGTTTTACTGTTACCGCATGCGTACCAGTGTTTTACTGTTACAGCAAGCGTACCAGTGTTTTACTGTTACAGCAAGTGTATCAGTGTTTTACTGTTACAGCATGCGTATCAGTGTTTTACTGTTACAGCATGCGTATCAGTGTTTTACTGTTACAGCGTGCGTATCAGTGTTTTACTGTTACAGCGTGCGTATCAGTGTTTTACTGTTACAGCATGCGTATCAGTGTTTTACTGTTACAGCAAGCGTACCAGTGTTTTACTGTTACGGCATGCGTATCAGTGTTTTACTGTTACCGCATGCGTATCAGTGTTTTACTGTTACAGCATGCGTATCAGTGTTTTACTGGTACAGCAAGCGTATCAGTGTTTTACCGTTACAGCAAGCGTATCAGTGTTTTACTGTTACAGCGTGCGTATCAGTGTTTTACTGTTACAGCAAGCGTATCAGTGTTTTACTGTTACAGCATGCGTATCAGTGTTTTACTGTTACAGCGTGCGTATCAGTGTTTTACTGTTACAGCATGCGTATCAGTGTTTTACTGTTACAGCATGCGTATCAGTGTTTTACTGTTACCGCAAGCGTATCAGTGTTTTACTGTTACAGCAAGCGTATCAGTGTTTTACTGTTACAGCAAGCGTATCAGTGTTTTACTGTTACAGCATGCGTATCAGTGTTTTACAGTTACAGCAAACGTATCAGTGTTTTACTGTTACAGCGTGCGTATCAGTGTTTTACTGTTACAGCATGCGTATCAGTGTTTTACTGTTACAGCGTGCGTATCAGTGTTTTACTGTTACCGCATGCGTATCAGTGTTTTACTGTTACAGCAAGCGTATCAGTGTTTTACTGTTACAGCATGCGTATCAGTGTTTCACTGTTACAGCAAGCGTACCAGTGTTTTACTGTTACAGCATGCGTACCAGTGTTTTACTGTTACAGCATGCGAATCAGTGTTTTACTGTTACAGCGTGCGTATCAGTGTTTTACTGTTACAGCAAGCGTATCACTGTTTTACTGTTACAGCATGCATACCAGTGTTTTACTGTTACAGCATGCATACCAGTGTTTTACTGTTACAGCATGCGTATCAGAGTTTTACTGTGACAGCAAGCGTATCAGTGTTTTACTGTTACAGCATGCGTATCAGTGTTTTACTATTACAGCATGCGTATCAGTGTTTTACTGTTACAGCAAGCGTATCAGTGTTTTACTGTTACAGCAAGCGTATCAGTGTTTTACTGTTACCGCATGCGT
The DNA here is from genome assembly GCF_047496885.1 of Scyliorhinus torazame. Taxonomy (NCBI): domain Eukaryota; kingdom Metazoa; phylum Chordata; class Chondrichthyes; order Carcharhiniformes; family Scyliorhinidae; genus Scyliorhinus; species Scyliorhinus torazame. Next base: position 131,886,360 of record NC_092727.1, read on the forward strand.
ACCAGTGTTTTACTGTTACAGCAAGCGTAACAGTGTTTTACTGTTACAGCGTGCGTACCAGTGTTTTACTGTTACAGCATGCGTATCAGTGTTTTACTGTTACCGCATGCGTACCAGTGTTTTACTGTTACAGGATGCGTATCAGTGTTTTACTGTTACAGCAAGCGTACCAGTGTTTTACTGTTACAGCATGCGTATCAGTGTTTTACCGTTACAGCGTGCGTATCAGTGTTTTACTGTTACAGCAAGCGTATCAGTGTTTTACTGTTACAGCATGCATACCAGTGTTTTACTGTTACAGCATGCGTATCAGAGTTTTACTGTGACAGCAAGCGTATCAGTGTTTTACTGTTACAGCATGCGTATCAGTGTTTTACTGTTACAGCATGCGTATCAGTGTTTTACTGTTACAGCAAGCGTATCAGTGTTTTACTGTTACCGCATGCGTACCAGTGTTTTACTGTTACAGGATGCGTATCAGTGTTTTACTGTTACAGCAAGCGTACCAGTGTTTTACTGTTACAGCATGCGCATCAGTGTTTTACCGTTACAGCGTGCGTATCAGTGTTTTACCGTTACAGCAAGTGTATCAGTGTTTTACTGTTAGAGCAAGCGTATCAGTGTTTTACTGTTTCAGCAAGCGTATCAGTGTTTTCCTGTTTCAGCAAGCGTCTCAGTGTTTTACTGCTACAGCAAGCGTATCAGTGTTTTACCGTTACAGCAAGCGTATCACTGTTTACTATTACAGCATGCATACCAGTGTTTTACTGTTCCAGCATGCATACCAGTGTTTTCCTGTTACAGCAAGCGTATCAGTGTTTTACTGTTACAGCAAGCGTATCACTGTTTTACTGTTACAGCAAGCGTATCACTGTTTACTATTACAGCATGCATACCAGTGTTTTACTGTTCCAGCATGCATACCAGTGTTTTCCTGTTACAGCATGCGTATCAGTGTTTTACTGTCACAGCATGCGTATCATTGTTTTACTGTTACAGCATGCGTATCAGTGTTTTACTGGTACAGCAAGCGTATCAGTGTTTTACTGTTACAGCAAGCGTATCAGTGTTTTACTGTTACAGCATGCGTATCAGTGTTTTACTGTTACCGCATGCGTATCAGTGTTTTACTGTTACAGCATGCGTATCAGTGTTTTACTGTTACAGCATGCATACCAGTGTTTTACTGTTCCAGCATGCATACCAGTGTTTTACTGTTACAGCATGCGTATCAGTGTTTTACAGTTACAGCATGCGTATCATTGTTTTACTGTTACAGCATACGTATCAGTGTTTTACTGTTACAGCATGCGTATCAGTGTTTTACTGGTACAGCAAGCGTATCAGTGTTTTAATGTTACAGCAAGCGTATCAGTGTTTTACTGTTACAGCATGCGTACCAGTGTTTTACTGTTACAGCGTGCGTATCAGTGTTTTACTGTTACAGCAAGCGTATCAGTGTTTTACTGTTACAGCGTGTGTACCAGTGTTTTACTGTTACCGCATGCGTATCAGTTTTTTACTGTTACAGCATGCGTATCAGTGTTTTACTGGTACAGCAAGCGTATCAGTGTTTTACTGTTACAGCAAGCGTATCAGTATTTTACTGTTACAGCAAGCGTATCAGTGTTTTACTGTTACAGCGTGCGTATCAGTGTTTTACTGTTACAGCATGCGTATCAGTGTTTTACTGTTACAGATTGCGTACCAGTGTTTTACTGTTACAGCAAGTGTATCAGTGTTTTACTGTTACAGCAAGCGTATCAGTGTTTTACAGTTACAGCATGCGTATCAGTGTTTTACTGTTACAGCATGCGTATCAGTGTTTTACTGTTACAGCAAGCGTATCAGTGTTTTACTGTTACAGCATGCGTACCAGTGTTTTACTGTTACAGGATGCGTATCAGTGTTTTACTGTTACAGCAAGCGTACCAGTGTTTTACTGTTACAGCATGCGTATCAGTGTTTTACCGTTACAGCATGCGTATCAGTGTTTTACTGTTACAGCATGTGTACCAGTGTTTTACTGTTACAGCGTGCGTATCAGTGTTTTACTGTTACCGCCTGCGTATCAGTGTTTTACTGTTACAGCAAGCGTATCAGTGTTTTACCGTTAGAGCATGCGTATCAGTATTTTACTGTTACCGCATGCGTATCAGTGTTTTACTGTTACCGCATGCGTATCAGTGTTTTACTGTTACCGCATGCATACCAGTGTTTTACTGTTACAGCATGCGTATCAGTGTTTTACTGTTACCGCATGCGTATCAGTGTTTTACTGTTACCGCATGCGTACCAGTGTTTTACTGTTACAGCAAGCGTACCAGTGTTTTACTGTTACAGCATGCGTATCAGTGTTTTACCGTTAGAGCGTGCGTATCAGTGTTTTACTGTTACAGCGTGCGTACCAGTGTTTTACTGTTACAGCGTGCGTATCAGTGTTTTACTGTTACAGCAAGCGTACCAGTGTTTTACCGTTACAGCAAGTGTATCAGTGTTTTACTGTTACAGCATGCGTATCAGTGTTTTACTGTTACAGCATGCGTATCAGTGTTTTACTGTTACAGCGTGCGTATCAGTGTTTTACTGTTACAGCGTGCGTATCAGTGTTTTACTGTTACAGCAAGCGTATCAGTGTTTTACTGTTACAGCATGGTATCAGTGTTTTACTGTTACAGCAAGCGTATCAGTGTTTTACTGTTACAGCAAGCGTATCAGTGTTTTACTGTTACAGCAAGCGTATCAGTGTTTTATTGTTACAACAAGCGTATCAGTGTTTTACTGTTACAGCAAGCGTATCAGTGTTTTACTGTTACAGCAAGCGTATCAGTGTTTTACTGTTACAGCAAGCGTATCAGTGTTTTACTGTTACAGCAAGCGTATCAGTGTTTTACTGTTACAGCAAGCGTATCAGTGTTTTACTGTTTCAGCGAGCGTACCAGTGTTTTACTGTTACAGCAAGCGTACCAGTGTTTTACTGTTACAGCAAGCGTATCAGTGTTTTACTGTTACAGCAAGCGTATCAGTGTTTTACTGTTACAGCAAGCGTATCAGTGTTTTACTGTTTCAGCAAGCGTACCAGTGTTTTACTGTTACAGCAAGCGTTTCAGTGTTTTACTGTTACAGCAAGCGTATCAGTGTTTTACTGTTACAGCAAGCGTATCAGTGTTTTACTGTTACAGCAAGCGTATCAGTGTTTTACTGTTAGAGCAAGCGTACCAGTGTTTTACTGTTACCGCATGCGTATCAGTGTTTTACTGTTACCGCATGCGTATCAGTGTTTTACTGTTACAGCGTGCGTATCAGTGTTTTACTGTTACAGCAAGCGTACCAGTGTTTTACTGTTACAGCAAGCGTATCAGTGTTTTACTGTTACAGCAAGCGTATCAGTGTTTTACTGTTACAGCGTGCGTATCAGTGTTTTACTGTTACAGCAAGCGTACCAGTGTTTTACTGTTACAGCAAGCGTATCAGTGTTTTACTGTTACAGCAAGCGTATCAGTGTTTTACTGTTACAGCATGCGTACCAGTGTTTTACTGTTACCGCATGCGTACCAGTGTTTTACTGTTACAGCGTGCGTATCAGTGTTTTACTGTTACAGCAAGCGTATCAGTGTTTTACTGTTACAGCAAGCGTATCAGTGTTTTACTGTTACAGCAAGCGTATCAGTGTTTTACTGTTACAGCAAGCGTATCAGTGTTTTACTGTTAGAGCAAGCGTACCAGTGTTTTACTGTTACCGCATGCGTATCAGTGTTTTACTGTTACAGCGTGCGTATCAGTGTTTTACTGTTACAGCAAGCGTACCAGTGTTTTACTGTTACAGCAAGCGTACCAGTGTTTTACTGTTACCGCATGCGTACCAGTGTTTTACTGTTACAGCGTGCGTATCAGTGTTTTACTGTTACAGCAAGCGTATCAGTGTTTTACAGTTACAGCAAGCGTACCAGTGTTTTACTGTTACAGCGTGCGTATCCGTGTTTTACTGTTACAGCGTGCGTACCAGTGTTTTACTGTTACAGCAAGCGTATCAGTGTTTTACTGTTACAGCAAGCGTATCAGTGTTTTACTGTTACAGCAAGCGTATCAGTGTTTTACTGTTACAGCAAGCGTATCAGTGTTTTACTGTTACAGCAAGCGTATCAGTGTTTTACTGTTACAGCAAGCGTATCAGTGTTTTACTGTTACAGCAAGCGTATCAGTGTTTTACTGTTACAGCGTGCGTATCAGTGTTTTACTGTTACAGCAAGCGTACCAGTGTTTTACTGTTACAGCAAGCGTATCAGTGTTTTATTGTTACAGCGTGCGAACCAGTGTTTTACTGTGACAGCAAGCGTATCAGTGTTTTACTGTTACAGCGTGCGTACCAGTGTTTTACTGTTACAGCAAGCATATCAGTGTTTTACTGTTACAGCAAGTGTATCAGTGTTTTACTGTTTCAGCAAGCGTATCAGTGTTTTACTGTTACAGCGTGCGTATCAGTGTTTTACTGTTACAGCATGCGTATCAGTGTTTTACTGTTACAGCAAGCGTATCAGTGTTTTACTGTTACAGCAAGCGTACCAGTGTTTTACTGTTACAGCCTGCATATCAGTGTTTTACTGTTACAGCGTGCGTACCAGTGTTTTACTGTTACAGCAAGCGTATCAGTGTTTTACTGTTACAGCAAGCGTACCAGTGTTTTACTGTTACAGCGTGCGTATCAGTGTTTTACTGTGACAGCAAGCGTATCAGTGTTTTACATTTACAGCAAGCGTATCAGTGTTTTACTGTTACAGCAAGCGTATCAGTGTTTTACTGTTACAGCAAGCGTACCAGTGTTTTACTGTTACAGCAAGCGTATCAGTGTTTTACTGTTACAGCAAGCGTATCAGTGTTTTACTGTTACAGCAAGCGTATCAGTGTTTTACTGTTACAGCAAGCGTATCAGTGTTTTACTGTTACAGCAAGCGTATCAGTGTTTTACTGTTACAGCAAGCGTATCAGTGTTTTACTGTTACAGCATGCGTATCAGTGTTTTATTGTGACAGCAAGCGTATCAGTGTTTTACTGTTACAGCGTGCGTACCAGTGTTTTACTGTTACAGCAAGCATATCAGTGTTTTACTGTTACAGCAAGTGTATCAGTGTTTTACTGTTTCAGCATGCGTATCAGTGTTTTACTGTTACAGCAAGCGTACCAGTGTTTTACTGTTACAGCCTGCATATCAGTGTTTTACTGTTACAGCGTGCGTACCAGTGTTTTACTGTTACAGCAAGCGTATCAGTGTTTTACTGTTACAGCAAGCGTATCAGTGTTTTTACTGTTACAGCAAGCGTATCAGTGTTTTACTGTTACAGCAAGCGTACCAGTGTTTTACTGTTACAGCAAGCGTATCAGTGTTTTACTGTTATAGCAAGCGTATCAGTGTTTTACTGTTACAGCAAGCGTATCAGTGTTTTACTGTTACAGCGTGCGTATCAGTGTTTTACTGTTACAGCAAGCGTATCAGTGTTTTACTGTTACAGCAAGCGTACCAGTGTTTTACTGTTACAGCAAGCGTATCAGTGTTTTACTGTTACAGCAAGCGTACCAGTGTTTTACTGTTACAGCAAGCGTATCAGTGTTTTACTGGTACAGCAAGCGTATCAGTGTTTTAATGTTACAGCAAGCGTATCAGTGTTTTACTGTTACAGCATGCGTACCAGTGTTTTACTGTTACAGCGTGCGTATCAGTGTTTTACTGTTACAGCAAGCGTATCAGTGTTTTACTGTTACAGCGTGTGTACCAGTGTTTTACTGTTACCGCATGCGTATCAGTTTTTTACTGTTACAGCATGCGTATCAGTGTTTTACTGGTACAGCAAGCGTATCAGTGTTTTACTGTTACAGCAAGCGTATCAGTATTTTACTGTTACAGCAAGCGTATCAGTGTTTTACTGTTACAGCGTGCGTATCAGTGTTTTACTGTTACAGCATGCGTATCAGTGTTTTACTGTTACAGATTGCGTACCAGTGTTTTACTGTTACAGCAAGTGTATCAGTGTTTTACTGTTACAGCAAGCGTATCAGTGTTTTACAGTTACAGCATGCGTATCAGTGTTTTACTGTTACAGCATGCGTATCAGTGTTTTACTGTTACAGCAAGCGTATCAGTGTTTTACTGTTACAGCATGCGTACCAGTGTTTTACTGTTACAGGATGCGTATCAGTGTTTTACTGTTACAGCAAGCGTACCAGTGTTTTACTGTTACAGCATGCGTATCAGTGTTTTACCGTTACAGCATGCGTATCAGTGTTTTACTGTTACAGCATGTGTACCAGTGTTTTACTGTTACAGCGTGCGTATCAGTGTTTTACTGTTACCGCCTGCGTATCAGTGTTTTACTGTTACAGCAAGCGTATCAGTGTTTTACCGTTAGAGCATGCGTATCAGTATTTTACTGTTACCGCATGCGTATCAGTGTTTTACTGTTACCGCATGCGTATCAGTGTTTTACTGTTACCGCATGCATACCAGTGTTTTACTGTTACAGCATGCGTATCAGTGTTTTACTGTTACCGCATGCGTATCAGTGTTTTACTGTTACCGCATGCGTACCAGTGTTTTACTGTTACAGCAAGCGTACCAGTGTTTTACTGTTACAGCATGCGTATCAGTGTTTTACCGTTAGAGCGTGCGTATCAGTGTTTTACTGTTACAGCGTGCGTACCAGTGTTTTACTGTTACAGCGTGCGTATCAGTGTTTTACTGTTACAGCAAGCGTACCAGTGTTTTACCGTTACAGCAAGTGTATCAGTGTTTTACTGTTACAGCATGCGTATCAGTGTTTTACTGTTACAGCATGCGTATCAGTGTTTTACTGTTACAGCGTGCGTATCAGTGTTTTACTGTTACAGCGTGCGTATCAGTGTTTTACTGTTACAGCAAGCGTATCAGTGTTTTACTGTTACAGCATGGTATCAGTGTTTTACTGTTACAGCAAGCGTATCAGTGTTTTACTGTTACAGCAAGCGTATCAGTGTTTTACTGTTACAGCAAGCGTATCAGTGTTTTATTGTTACAACAAGCGTATCAGTGTTTTACTGTTACAGCAAGCGTATCAGTGTTTTACTGTTACAGCAAGCGTATCAGTGTTTTACTGTTACAGCAAGCGTATCAGTGTTTTACTGTTACAGCAAGCGTATCAGTGTTTTACTGTTACAGCAAGCGTATCAGTGTTTTACTGTTTCAGCGAGCGTACCAGTGTTTTACTGTTACAGCAAGCGTACCAGTGTTTTACTGTTACAGCAAGCGTATCAGTGTTTTACTGTTACAGCAAGCGTATCAGTGTTTTACTGTTACAGCAAGCGTATCAGTGTTTTACTGTTTCAGCAAGCGTACCAGTGTTTTACTGTTACAGCAAGCGTTTCAGTGTTTTACTGTTACAGCAAGCGTATCAGTGTTTTACTGTTACAGCAAGCGTATCAGTGTTTTACTGTTACAGCAAGCGTATCAGTGTTTTACTGTTAGAGCAAGCGTACCAGTGTTTTACTGTTACCGCATGCGTATCAGTGTTTTACTGTTACCGCATGCGTATCAGTGTTTTACTGTTACAGCGTGCGTATCAGTGTTTTACTGTTACAGCAAGCGTACCAGTGTTTTACTGTTACAGCAAGCGTATCAGTGTTTTACTGTTACAGCAAGCGTATCAGTGTTTTACTGTTACAGCGTGCGTATCAGTGTTTTACTGTTACAGCAAGCGTACCAGTGTTTTACTGTTACAGCAAGCGTATCAGTGTTTTACTGTTACAGCAAGCGTATCAGTGTTTTACTGTTACAGCATGCGTACCAGTGTTTTACTGTTACCGCATGCGTACCAGTGTTTTACTGTTACAGCGTGCGTATCAGTGTTTTACTGTTACAGCAAGCGTATCAGTGTTTTACAGTTACAGCAAGCGTACCAGTGTTTTACTGTTACAGCAAGCGTATCCGTGTTTTACTGTTACAGCGTGCGTACCAGTGTTTTACTGTTACAGCAAGCGTATCAGTGTTTTACTGTTACAGCAAGCGTATCAGTGTTTTACTGTTACAGCAAGCGTATCAGTGTTTTACTGTTACAGCAAGCGTATCAGTGTTTTACTGTTACAGCAAGCGTATCAGTGTTTTACTGTTACAGCAAGCGTATCAGTGTTTTACTGTTACAGCAAGCGTATCAGTGTTTTACTGTTAGAGCAAGCGTACCAGTGTTTTACTGTTACCGCATGCGTATCAGTGTTTTACTGTTACAGCGTGCGTATCAGTGTTTTACTGTTACAGCAAGCGTACCAGTGTTTTACTGTTACAGCAAGCGTACCAGTGTTTTACTGTTACCGCATGCGTACCAGTGTTTTACTGTTACAGCGTGCGTATCAGTGTTTTACTGTTACAGCAAGCGTATCAGTGTTTTACAGTTACAGCAAGCGTACCAGTGTTTTACTGTTACAGCGTGCGTATCCGTGTTTTACTGTTACAGCGTGCGTACCAGTGTTTTACTGTTACAGCAAGCGTATCAGTGTTTTACTGTTACAGCAAGCGTATCAGTGTTTTACTGTTACAGCAAGCGTATCAGTGTTTTACTGTTACAGCAAGCGTATCAGTGTTTTACTGTTACAGCAAGCGTATCAGTGTTTTACTGTTACAGCAAGCGTATCAGTGTTTTACTGTTACAGCAAGCGTATCAGTGTTTTACTGTTACAGCGTGCGTATCAGTGTTTTACTGTTACAGCAAGCGTACCAGTGTTTTACTGTTACAGCAAGCGTATCAGTGTTTTATTGTTACAGCGTGCGAACCAGTGTTTTACTGTGACAGCAAGCGTATCAGTGTTTTACTGTTACAGCGTGCGTACCAGTGTTTTACTGTTACAGCAAGCATATCAGTGTTTTACTGTTACAGCAAGTGTATCAGTGTTTTACTGTTTCAGCAAGCGTATCAGTGTTTTACTGTTACAGCGTGCGTATCAGTGTTTTACTGTTACAGCATGCGTATCAGTGTTTTACTGTTACAGCAAGCGTATCAGTGTTTTACTGTTACAGCAAGCGTACCAGTGTTTTACTGTTACAGCCTGCATATCAGTGTTTTACTGTTACAGCGTGCGTACCAGTGTTTTACTGTTACAGCAAGCGTATCAGTGTTTTACTGTTACAGCAAGCGTACCAGTGTTTTACTGTTACAGCGTGCGTATCAGTGTTTTACTGTGACAGCAAGCGTATCAGTGTTTTACATTTACAGCAAGCGTATCAGTGTTTTACTGTTACAGCAAGCGTATCAGTGTTTTACTGTTACAGCAAGCGTACCAGTGTTTTACTGTTACAGCAAGCGTATCAGTGTTTTACTGTTACAGCAAGCGTATCAGTGTTTTACTGTTACAGCAAGCGTATCAGTGTTTTACTGTTACAGCAAGCGTATCAGTGTTTTACTGTTACAGCAAGCGTATCAGTGTTTTACTGTTACAGCAAGCGTATCAGTGTTTTACTGTTACAGCATGCGTATCAGTGTTTTATTGTGACAGCAAGCGTATCAGTGTTTTACTGTTACAGCGTGCGTACCAGTGTTTTACTGTTACAGCAAGCATATCAGTGTTTTACTGTTACAGCAAGTGTATCAGTGTTTTACTGTTTCAGCATGCGTATCAGTGTTTTACTGTTACAGCAAGCGTACCAGTGTTTTACTGTTACAGCCTGCATATCAGTGTTTTACTGTTACAGCGTGCGTACCAGTGTTTTACTGTTACAGCAAGCGTATCAGTGTTTTACTGTTACAGCAAGCGTATCAGTGTTTTTACTGTTACAGCAAGCGTATCAGTGTTTTACTGTTACAGCAAGCGTACCAGTGTTTTACTGTTACAGCAAGCGTATCAGTGTTTTACTGTTATAGCAAGCGTATCAGTGTTTTACTGTTACAGCAAGCGTATCAGTGTTTTACTGTTACAGCGTGCGTATCAGTGTTTTACTGTTACAGCAAGCGTATCAGTGTTTTACTGTTACAGCAAGCGTACCAGTGTTTTACTGTTACAGCAAGCGTATCAGTGTTTTACTGTTACAGCAAGCGTACCAGTGTTTTACTGTTACAGCAAGCGTATCAGTGTTTTACTGTTACAGCAAGCGTACCAGTGTTTTACTGTTACAGCAAGCGTATCAGTGTTTTACTGTTACAGCAAGCGTATCAGTGTTTTACTGTTACAGCATGCGTATCAGTGTTTTACTGTTACAGCAAGCGTATCAGTGTTTTACTGTTACAGCAAGCGTACCAGTGTTTTACTGTTACAGCAAGCGTATCAGTGTTTTACTGTTACAGCAAGCGTACCAGTGTTTTACTGTTACAGCAAGCGTATCAGTGTTTTACTGTTACAGCAAGCGTATCAGTGTTTTACTGTTACAGCAAGCGTATCAGTGTTTTACTGTTACAGCAAGTGTATCAGTGTTTTACTGTTTCAGCATGCGTATCAGTGTTTTACTGTTACAGCGTGCGACCAGTGTTTTACTGTTACAGCAAGCGTATCAGTGTTTTACTGTTACAGCAAGCGTATCAGTGTTTTACTGTTACCGCATGCGTATCAGTGTTTTACTGTTACAGCAAGCGTAACAGTGTTTTACTGTTACAGCAAGCGTATCAGTGTTTTACTGTTACAGCATGGTATCAGTGTTTTACTGTTACAGCAAGTGTATCAGTGTTTTACTGTTACAGCAAGCGTATCAGTGTTTTACTGTTACAGCAAGCGTATCAGTGTTTTACTGTTACAGCAAGCGTATCAGTGTTTTACTGTTACAGCAAGCGTATCAGTGTTTTACTGTTACAGCAAGTGTATCAGTGTTTTACTGTTACAGCAAGCGTATCAGTGTTTTACTGTTACAGCAAGCGTATCAGTGTTTTACTCTTACAGCATGCGTATCAGTGTTTTCCTGTTACAGCAAGCGTATCAGTGTTTTACTGTTACAGCATGGTATCAGTGTTTGACTGTTTCAGAAAGCGTATCAGTGTTTTACTGTTACAGCATGCGTATCAGTGTTTTACTGTTACAGCGTGCGTACCAGTGTTTTACTGTTACAGCAAGCGTATCAGTGTTTTACTGTTACAGCAAGCGTATCAGTGTTTTACTGTTACAGCAAGCGTATCAGTGTTTTACTGTTACAGCATGGTATCAGTGTTTTACTGTTACAGCAAGCGTATCAGTGTTTTACTGTTACAGCATGCGTATCAGTGTTTTACTGTTACAGCAAGCGTATCAGTGTTTTACTGTTACAGCAAGCGTATCAGTGTTTTACTGTTACAGCATGCGTATCAGTGTTTTACTGTTACAGCATGCGTATCAGTGTTTTACTGTTACAGCAAGCGTATCAGTGTTTTACTGTTACAGCATGCGTATCAGTGTTTTACTGTTACAGGAAGCGTATCAGTGTTTTACTGTTACAGCATGGTATCAGTGTTTTACTGTTACAGCAAGCGTATCAGTGTTTTACTGTTACAGCATGGTATCAGTGTTTTACTGTTACAGCAAGCGTATCAGTGTTTTACTGTTACAGCAAGCGTATCAGTGTTTTACTGTTACAGCAAGCGTATCAGTGTTTTACTGTTACAACAAGCGTATCAGTGTTTTACTGTTACAGCAAGCGTATCAGTGTTTTACTGTTACAGCAAGCGTATCAGTGTTTTACTGTTACAGAAAGCGTATCAGTGTTTTACTGTTACAGCAAGCGTATCAGTGTTTTACTGTTTCAGCGAGCGAACCAGTGTTTTACTGTTACAGCAAGCGTACCAGTGTTTTACTGTTACAGCAAGCGTATCAGTGTTTTACTGTTACAGCAAGCGTATCAGTGTTTTACTGTTACAGCAAGCGTATCAGTGTTTTACTGTTTCAGCGAGCGTAGCAGTGTTTTACTGTTACAGCAAGCGTATCAGTGTTTTACTGTTACAGCAAGCGTATCAGTGTTTTACTGTTACAGCAAGCGTATCAGTGTTTTACTGTTACAGCAAGCGTATCAGTGTTTTACTGTTAGAGCAAGCGTACCAGTGTTTTACTGTTACCGCATGCGTATCAGTGTTTTACTGTTACCGCATGCGTATCAGTGTTTTACTGTTACAGCGTGCGTATCAGTGTTTTACTGTTACAGCAAGCGTACCAGTGTTTTACTGTTACAGCAAGCGTACCAGTGTTTTACTGTTACCGCATGCGTCCCAGTGTTTTACTGTTACAGCGTGCGTATCAGTGTTTTACTGTTACAGCAAGCGTATCAGTGTTTTACAGTTACAGCAAGCGTACCAGTGTTTTACTGTTACAGCGTGCGTATCCGTGTTTTACTGTTACAGCGTGCGTACCAGTGTTTTACTGTTACAGCAAGCGTATCAGTGTTTTACTGTTACAGCAAGCGTATCAGTGTTTTACTGTTACAGCAAGCGTATCAGTGTTTTACTGTTACAGCAAGCGTATCAGTGTTTTACTGTTACAGCAAGCGTATCAGTGTTTTACTGTTACAGCAAGCGTATCAGTGTTTTACTGTTACAGCAAGCGTATCAGTGTTTTACTGTTACAGCGTGCGTATCAGTGTTTTACTGTTACAGCAAGCGTATCAGTGTTTTACTGTTACAGCAAGCGTACCAGTGTTTTACTGTTACAGCAAGCGTATCAGTGTTTTATTGTTACAGCGTGCGTACCAGTGTTTTACTGTGACAGCAAGCGTATCAGTGTTTTACTGTTACAGCGTGCGTACCAGTGTTTTACTGTTACAGCAAGCATATCAGTGTTTTACTGTTACAGCGTGCGTATCAGTGTTTTACTGTTTCAGCATGCGTATCAGTGTTTACTGTTACAGCGTGCGACCAGTGTTTTACTGTTACAGCAAGCGTATCAGTGTTTTACTGTTCCAGCAAGCGTATCAGTGTTTTACTGTTACCGCATGCATATCAGTGTTTTACTGTTACAGCAAGCGTATCAGTGTTTTACTGTTACAGCAAGCGTATCAGTGTTTTACTGTTACAGCAAGCGTATCAGTGTTTTACTGTTACAGCAAGCGTATCAGTGTTTTACTGTTACAGCATGGTATCAGTGTTTTACTGTTACAGCAAGTGTATCAGTGTTTTACTGTTACAGCAAGCGTATCAGTGTTTTACTGTTACAGCAAGCGTATCAGTGTTTTACTGTTACAGCATGCGTACCAGTGTTTTACTGTTACAGCAAGCGTATCAGTGTTTTACTGTTACAGCATGCGTACAGTGTTTTACTGTTACAGCAAGCGTATCAGTGTTTTACTGTTACAGCAAGCGTATCAGTGTTTTACTGTGACAGCAAGCGTATCAGTGTTTTACTGTTGCAGCAAGCGTATCAGTGTTTTACTCTTACAGCATGCGTATCAGTGTATTACTGTTACAGCAAGCATATCAGTGTTTTACTGTTTACAGCATGGTATCAGTGTTTTACTGTTACAGCAAGCGTACCAGTGTTTTACTGTTACAGCATGCGTATCAGTGTTTTACTGTTACAGCATGCGTATCAGTGTTTTACTATTACAGCAACGTATCAGTGTTTTACTGTTACAGCGTGCGTACCAGTGTTTTACTGTTACAGCAAGCGTATCAGTGTTTTACTGTTACAGCAAGCGTATCAGTGTTTTACTGTTACAGCAAGCGTATCAGTGTTTTACTGTTTCAGAAAGCGTACCAGTGTTTTACTGTTACAGCAAGCGTATCAGTGTTTTACTGTTACAGCGTGCGTATCAGTGTTTTACTGTTACAGCATGCGTATCAGTGTTTTACTGTTACAGCGTGCGTATCAGTGTTTTACTGTTACAGCAAGCGTATCAGTGTTTTACTGTTACAGCAAGCGTATCAGTGTTTTACTGTTACAGCAAGTGTATCAGTGTTTTACTGTTACAGCGTGCGTACCAGTGTTTTACTGTTACAGCATGCGTATCAGTGTTTTACTGTTACAGCAAGCGTATCAGTGTTTTACTGTTACAGCAAGCGTATCAGTGTTTTACTGTTACAGCAAGCGTATCAGTGTTTTACTGTTACAGCGTGCGTATCAGTGTTTTACTGTTACAGCAAGCGTATCAGTGTTTTACTGTTACAGCAAGCGTATCAGTGTTTTACTGTTACAGCAAGCGTATCAATCAGTGTTTTACTGTTACAGCAAGCGTGTCAATCAGTGTTTTACTGTTACAGCAAGCGTATCAGTGTTTTACTGTTACAGCAAGCGTATCAGTGTTTTACTGTTACAGCAAGCGTATCAGTGTTTTACTGTTACAGCAAGCGTATCAGTGTTTTACTGTTACAGCATGGTATCAGTGTTTTACTGTTACAGCAAGCGTATCAGTGTTTTACTGTTACAGCAAGCGTATCAGTGTTTTACTGTTACAGCAAGCGTATCAGTGTTTTACTGCTACAACAAGCGTATCAGTGTTTTACTGTTACAGCAAGCGTATCAGTGTTTTACTGTTACAGCAAGCGTATCAGTGTTTTACTGTTACAGCGTGCATATCAGTGTTTTACTGTTTCATCGAGCGTATCAGTGTTTTACTGTTACAGCATGCGTATCAGTGTTTTACTGTTACAGCGTGCGTATCAGTGTTTTACTGTTACAGCGTGCGTATCAGTGTTTTACTGTTACAGCATGCGTATCAGTGTTTTACTGTTACAGCGTGCGTATCAGTGTTTTACTGTTACAGCGTGCGTATCAGTGTTTTACTGTTACAGCAAGCGTATCAGTGTTTTACTGTTACAGCGTGCGTATCAGTGTTTTACTGTTTCAGCAAGCGTATCAGTGTTTTACTGTTACAGCAACGTATCAGTGTTTTACTGTGACAGCAAGCGTATCAGTGTTTTACTGTTACAGCAAGCATATCAGTGTTTTACTGTTACAGCATGCATATCAGTGTTTTACTGTTACAGCGTGCGTATCAGTGTTTTACTGTTACAGCGTACGTACCAGTGTTTTACTGTTACAGCGTGCGTATCAATGTTTTACTGTTACAGCAAGCGTATCAGTGTTTTACTGTTCCAGCAAGCGTATCAGTGTTTTACTGTTACAGCGTGCGTATCAGTGTTTTACTGTTACAGCGTGCGCATCAGTGTTTTACTGTTACAGCATGCGTAGGGCTGAAGGAGCAGAAGGGCTGGAGGATGCAGAATCCCATGTATGAAAGAAAATGTGGAACATTTCTTTATACAGAGGGTGATTAGTTACACTGTAGGTCAGAGTGTACATCAAGAAATAATGGGGGCTCGCAAGAAAGGTACGGGACAAATTGGCACGGTGAGTTGCTAGATTCTCGGTGAGATAGTTTCTGAGAATAATACATACTATCAGTTAACAGGCTGTTTTGGACCTGGTATTGTGCAATAAGGCAGGATTAATTAAAGACTTAATAGTCAAGGATCCTTTGGGCAAGAGTGATCATAACATGTTAGAATTTCACATTCAGTTTGAGAGTGATGTGTGGGTCCATGCAAAGTGTCTTCAACTCAAATTACAAGCATATGAAGACAAATTTAACTAAAGCATACAAGAGGATGGTAGATTACCAGTGACAGATATTTAAGGATATATTTCAGCCATTTCCAGGATTTTCCTCACAACTGTCTGTATGGTGTTTACATTGACCACACGTTCTCCCAGTGGATCTATTACTTGTAACTTCCAAAAAGTACCTAGATTCAATAAAGGAAAACCGTAAATGTAACACTTCTGTTCAAGAAGGAGGGAGATGGAAAACAGACAACTATAGATCAGTTTGCCTTATGTCTGTTGTTTGGAAAATGCTAAAATCCATTATTAAAGAGATAGTAGCAGGACATTTAGAAAAAGATAATGCAATCAGACAGAGTCAACATGGTTTTGTGAAAGGTAAATCGTATTGGACAAATTCTGGAAGTTCTGTGAGGGTGTAACAAGCAGAGTAGCTAAAGGAGAACCCGTAGATGTAATATATTTGGATTTCCAAAAGGCAATCAACAAGGTCCCACATAAAAGGTCCCACTGCTGCTAATGTTTGGGGACTGGTTTCGCTCAATTGGCTAGTTCATGATGCAGAACAAGGCCAGCAGCGTGGGTTCAATCCCCAGACCGGCTGAGCTTATTCATGAAGGCCCTGCCTTCTCAACCTTGCCCTTCACCCAATGTGTGGTGATCCTCAGGTTAAATCACCACCCTCAGAGGGGAAAGCAGCCTATGGTCATCTGGGACTAGAGCGACTTTACTTAGTATAAAATATTAATTTATGGTGTTGGTGGTGATATATGAGCACAGATAGAGCATTAACTAACAACAGGAACAGAGAGTTGGGATTGCAAACTGTAACTACTAGAGTGCCACAGGGATCAGCGCTGGGATCCCAAACTATTTCCAATTTATATTAATCACTTGGACAAAGGGACCAACTATTCGGAGTCAAATTTGCTGATGATACGAAGATTGAAAGAAAAACCAGGTGTGGGAAGGATACAAATGTTGTGTTTAGTTCCTTGTACTTTATATGAACTCACCAAACACTTTGATCTATCCAAATCAAGATCCTTTTATTGTGTCTCATGCAGCAGGATGGCAATCTGATACAGACCACGTTATCATGGAGTCTTGCTACTCCTCTGGAATTTACACCTTCTGCCGACCTGTTACACATACATCTTATTACCCTCTACCTCGTGTTCTCCTGCCGATGGCCGGATGAGCCTCTCTTTATATCCAGGTCCCAGCTCACATAACCTCGGTCTGGAGACCGCATGGTGTGTCTGTAATGCCACCTGCTGGTTGGAGGTCTCACACCATCCAGCTATGATATAGCCCATAGGCATATCACCACAACAAAGAGTCAACAAAGCGATATTGATAGGTTAAGTGAGTGGGCAAAAACCTGGTGGACAGGGTGGAATCTTACCCAAAAATGGCAAAGTTTCGGTTCCGATGATAAAAACGGTATGAATGCAGGATTTCTCATGGAACCTTGAACCTCTTAAAGAAACATTTCTTTCCCCATGTGAATTGCACCATGTTCTGGATGGCCTCCCCTTGATTGGCTCACCTGGACTAAACCTAATGACTGCAATCACTGTGGAGTTCCATATAAAGACCACCCCTGCACTCATTGCAGATCCATAGGGCCAGCACCTTGTTTCTCACAGGGAACCCTGACCATATTCCAGGGTGGAGTGCAGCAGAGGCAAGATATCTGTACCCTCAGTCTAGGAAGCAGCCCACCAGTAATATGATCACCTCTGCCTGGGAGGGGATTGCAGCTTTAGTCAGTGCCAGCTCCCTGCAGAAGAGGCAGGGCCACAAAAAATGAATGAGCTGCATACGGCCAGGGCAGGTGTGCCACCTGCAGTCTCTCACTGCACCCCTCACCCACCCCTCCCACCTCCAACGTGATCTCTCACCCAGTCACCTCGCCCTCTTCCCCCAATCCCTCCCCAACCACCTTGGTGCCCCCCAGTCCCACCTCCACTCCTCATATCCCCCTTCCCACTCCAGTTCCACACATGCCACTGCTCAACTATCTAAACTGGCAGGACTGTCGCTGCACCCTCCCCATCGGTCTCCCCGCAGGACAACATCCAACACAACCGACGGAAGAGGGCACAGCCACCCAGAACCATGAGAGAGTTCACACCCTCAACTACCCCATGAGACATGAGCCCTTGAGTTGGCTGAGCAGGAGCAAGACCATGTCTGTGCTGATGCAAAATGGGGGCAGCGAGCAAATGTGAGAACCCCGAGGACAAACAGTCATTCCCCAAACCTCTCGTCAGTAAACATCTCGCATCATTTATCCCCGTGGTGAACAAATGCCGTCTCCCTTCCCTTGCAAGACATTCAGGAGAGCAGCCCCTGCAAACCAAAGACCAGAGCGGGAATTCTCGGACATAACCGTCAAGGAGGCGTCACATCTGTCACCCAGTGCAGACGCTCACGCCTCGGTGGGGTTCAGTAGCTTCTGGTTCACTCACAGGTGAGCAGTTCACAGCTGATGTTCCTCCACAGGTGGAGGCCCGGACATCCCAGGGATCCAGCACTTGGAATGATGCCAGATCCCAGGAAGCTGCCAGACACGTCTCTGGGTCCAGTCACGAGCATCAGGAAGGGATGGTAGTGTCTCTCCTCGGCCTGGAGGAGTCCCATCGCCTTCTGTCAGAGGGGATGGTACAGTCAGTGCAAGACAATAAGGCTGACAGTGCGAGGGTGGCATCCACAGCAGAGACTTTGGTCCAGGACGTGCATTGCATGGCACGGGATGTCTGCTCACTGGCTGAGGGCATGGGCTCCGTGGTACAGGGCTTCAGCTGCATGGTGCAGGCTCTGGTAGCAATCAGCGGAGAGGCAGCGAGAGAGGAAATGGGGGCAACTTGATCTCAGTCCAGCTGCCTCTCTATCCTATGGAGGAGCCCAGGGGCCCCCAGGCCACTGACAGCCCGGGGCGTTCCATCCAGGGGACCCTGGGGGTGCCCAGCCCATCTGACATCTACCTCCCTGTGACTGACACAGTCCCGAACACTGAGGAGGGCAGCACTGCACACCCGTGCTCAAGGTCCAGGCCCCAGGGACTCCCCGTAAAGATCATCTCAGGCAACAGGGCATGGAAGAGAGCAGACCACCTCGACCCCAGCTGTGGATCCTGGGGAGACACCCAGGTGAAGTGTGAGGGTTAGGAAGAGTCAGAAACTGGAGACACCTGGTGGGCTCGGCAGAGGCACGAGGTAAGATTGGTCATCACTGTGAAAAAAGCGCATGTAAATAAACATCACTTTGTTCACCAGCCTCCACTCTGCCCTTTAATGGCACCAAGATCCGCAAACACTCGGTGCTTCACCCCCGTACAATGTGAGACAGGGGTAGATATCTCCCACCTCCCACAATGAAGATGTGCCCTGCTGGCATACCCCCCCCCCCCCCCCCGCTCTGCACCCCCCTCTCTCCCACCTCCCCATGCATCCCCACCCTCTCCACCCACCACCCGTTCCACACACACCCTCTCTCCCACCCCTGCCATGCACCCCCCTCTCTCCCAACCCCCCCACCCGCTCCGCACCCCCCTCTCTCCCACCCCCGCCATGCACCCCACCCTCTCTCCCACCCCTTCAGCCACACATCCTCACCCTCTGTCCCATCCCAACCACTGTCTCCCCCACCCCCAAACGCACCCCTCCCTCTCTCCCACCCATCCCTGCTGCACCCCCCCCCCCCACCCACCCTTTCCCCCCCAAAGATGAACAGGTGTCCCAGGTCAGGTGGAGAGGCGGGTGGGTGACTTGTACATCTTTCTCAGTCACTGGATGGGAGGATTGGGTCTTCAGCCCAGGAGGGTCCCAGCCAAAATTTCACAAAGGTTCTTTTCTTCACCTCCCATCTCTGTTCCAGCAAAATTTTAAAAAGATAGGAAATCGCCCCCCCTCTTTCAGAGAAAAAGTACTAACCTTCCTCTCCCTGGGCTGCAGGCTTCAATGTTTCAGGCTTCTGTAGGTTTTGAAATTAATCCCAGACTCTCCAATCCTCCTGCGCCTCCCACTCTCGCAGGCTATGAGTCCTCAGCCTTCGGCCTCTGTGGATGTCGGGATTGGAGGTCCCACTCTCTGTAATGTAATCCTCCTTCACCCTCCACCTCAGGTCCCTGATGTGAAGAACATAAGAACCTAAGAACTAGGAGCAGGAGTGGGCCATCTGGCCCCTCGAGCCTGCTCCACCATTCAATGAGATCATGGCTGATCTTTTGTGGACTCAGCTCCACTTTCCGGCCCGGACACCATAACCCTTAATCCCTTTATTCTTCAAAAAACTATCTATCTTTATCTTAAAAACATTTAATGAAGGAGCCTCAACTGCTTCACTGGGCAAGGAATTCCATAGATTCACAACCCTTTGGGTGAAGAAGTTCCTCCTAAACTCAGTCCTAAATCTACTTCCCCTTATTTTGAGGCTATGCCTAGTTCTGCTTTCACCCGCCAGTGGAAACAACCTGCCCGCATCTATCCTATCTATTCCCTTCATAATCTTATATGTTTCTATAAGATCCCCCCTCATCCTTCTAAATTCCAACGAGTACAGTCCCAGTCTACTCAACCTCTCCTCATAATCCAACCCCTTCAGCTCTGGGATTAACCTAGTGAATCTCCTCTGCACACCCTCCAGTGCCAGTACGTCCTTTCTCAAGTAAGGAGACCAAAACTGAACACAATACTCCAGGTGTGGCCTCACTAACACCTTATACAATTGCAGCATAACCTCCCTAGTCTTAAACTCCATCCCTCTAGCAATGAAGGACAAAATTCCATTTGCCTTCTTAATCACCTGTTGCACCTGTAAACCAACTTTTTGCGACTCATGCACTAGGACACCCAGGTCCCTCTGCACAGCAGCATGTTTTAATATTTTATCATTTAAATAATAACCCCTTTTGCTGTTATTCCTACCAAAATGGATAACCTCACATTTGTCAACATTGTATTCCAATGAGAACTCCTCCATCGAGGGACCTCCACCGGCGGACGGCTACAAGACGTGTTCGATTGAGGGCCGAGAGCAAACAAGTGAAGGGTGTGCAGAGCAGCCCATACAGGAAACCCGCCCGTGCCGTGCGATAGGGCACCAAGGGCATTGATGTGAGACGGACCAAGCTCTGGGGCTCTCTCCCGAGGGAGGGTTCAGAGTTTGGGGTCAATGTGAAGTTCAATCCACCTAACCTGCACATCTTTGGGTTGTGGGGGTGAAACCCACGCAAACACGGGGAGAATGTGCAAACTCCACACGGACAGTGACCCGGGGCCGGGATCGAACCTGGGACCTCGGTGCCATGAGGCAGCAGTGCTAACCACTGCGCCACCGTGCTGCCTGAACTTATGCACTTATGAATGAGGAGACCTATATGGATCATCCATTCGGCACTTCTGGCTGAAGATTGTTGCGAATGCTTCAGCCTTGTCTTTTACACAGATGTGCTGGGCTCCTCCATCATTGAGGATGGGGATATTTGTGGAGACCCCTGTTCCAGTGAGTTGTTTAATTGTCCACCACCATTCACAGCTGGATGTGGCAGGACTGCAGAGCTTGGATCCGATGTGTTGGTTGTGGAATCACAGAATTTACAGTGCAGAAGGAGGCCATTCAGCCCATTGAGTCTGCACCGGCTGTTGGAAAGAGCACCCTACGTAGGCCCACACCTCCACCCTATCCCCACACCTCCACCTTATCCCCATAACTCCACCTTGCCTTACCTTTTTTTTTGTGCACTAAGGGCTATTTATCATGGCCAATCCACCTAACCTGCACATCTTTGGACTGTGGGAGGAAACCTGAGTACCCGGAGGAAACCCACGCACACACGCAGAGAACGTCCAGACTCCGCACAGACAGTGACCCAAGCCGGGAATCGAACCTGGGACCCTGGCGCTGTGATTCATTGTGCTAACCACTATGCTACCGTTCCTCCCTAATCCCTTAGCTCTGTCTATCACTTGCTGCTTATGCTGTTTGGTTCACAAGTAGTCCTGTGTTGTAGCTTCACCAGGTTTACACCTGATTTTTCAGTCTGCCTGGTGTTGCTCCTGGCACGCTCTCCTGCGCTCTTCATTGAACCAGGGTTGACCCCTGGCTGGGCGGTAATGGTAGACTGGGGGATACGCTGGGCCATGAGGTTACAGGTTGGGGTTGATACAATTCTGCTTCTGCTATTGGCCCACAGGACCTCATGGATGCCCAGTCTTGAGTTGCTAGATCTGTTTGAAGTCTATCCCATTTAGCACAGTGGCAGTGCCACACAACACGATGGAGGGTGTCCTCAATGTGAAGACGGGACTTGTCTCCACAAGGACTGTGCGGTGGTCACTGCTACCGATACTGTCATGGACAGATACATCTGCAGCAGGCAGGTTGGGGAGGATGAGGTCAAGTATGTTTTTCCCTCTTGTTGGTTCCCTCACCACCTCAGTCCCAGTCTCGCAGCTTTGTCCTTTAGGACCCGGCCAGCTCAGTCTGTGGTGGTACTACCGAGCCATCCTGCTGGTGAGAGAGTGCAAAGAAGGTTTACCAGGATGTTGCCGAGTCACGAGGGTGCTAGCTATGAGGAGAGGCTGAATAAGCTCGGATTGTTTTCGCAGCGGAGAATTGATTGAGGTCTACAAAATTCCGAGAGGTATAGACAAGGTGAATAGTCAAAAGCTTTTTCCCCAGGGTGGACGACTCAATTACAAGAGGGCAGAGGTTCAAGATGAGAGAGGGAATGTTTAGGGGAGATGTGCGGGGAAAGTTTTTCACTCAGAGGGTGGTGGTGCCTGGAAGTTGTTGCCAGTGGTGGTGGTGGAGACAGACACGATACCAGTGAGCAGGCGGGGAATGGCGGGGTACAGATTGTTAGAGCAATAAGCAGTAGGTCTAAATAAGATGCTGGCTTGGTGGGCCGAAGGGCCTGTTCCTGTGCTGTAATGTTCTTTGAATGGTGATAGTGGTGTCTGAGACATTGGGCGCAATTCTCCGACCCCCCACCGGGTCGGAGAATCACCGGGGGCCGGCGTGAATCCCGCCCCTGCCGTGTCACGAATTCTCCGCCACCGGAGATTCGGCGGGGGCGGGAATCCCCCGGCAATTCTCCGGTCCGCGATGGGCCGAAGTCCCGCCGCTGTCAACCCACGCCAGCCGGTGTGGATTAAACCACCTTTGGGACGGCGGGACAAGGCAGCGCGGGCGGGCTCTGGGGTCCTGGGGGGGGGCGCGGGGCGATCTGGCCCCGGGGGGTGCCCCCACGGTGGCCTGGCCCGCGATCGGGGCCCACCGATCCGCGGGCGGGCCTGTGCCGTGGGGACACTCTTTTCCTTCGGAAGAGACCCCCCTCCACTGCGCAAGCGCGGGGATGCCGTCAGCGGCCGCTAGCGCTCCCGCGCATGCGCCGCACGGCAAAGGCCGTTTCCGCGCCAGCTGGCGGGGCGGAAATCAGTCCGGCGCGGGCCTAGCCCCTCAGGGTGAGGGCTCGGCCCCTCAAGATGCGGAGACTTCCACACCTTTGGGGAGGCGCGATGCCGGACTGATTTGCGCCGTTTTTGGCGCCGGTCGGCGGACATCGCGCCGATTACGGAGAATTTCACCCATTGTCTCTAAGGTCTGATTCTGTGAGTGTGACTATGTCTGGCTATTGCTGACTAGTCTGTGAGAAGCTCTCCCAACTTTGACACAAGCCCCCAGATGTTAGTGAGGAGGATTTTGCAGGGTCGGCAAGGCTGGGTTTGCCGTTGTCGTTTCCGGTGCCTGGGTCGATGCCGGGTGGTCCGTCCGGTTTCATTCCCTTTTTGTGTTTTCGTCGCGGTTGGATGCAACCGAGTGTCTCGCTCGGCCATTTCTGAGGACATTTCAGAGTCAACCACATTGCTGTGGGCCTGGAGTCACGTGTAGGCCAGACCGGGTAAGGACGGCAGATTTCCTTCCCTAAAGGACATTAGTGACCCAGATTTCAACAATCAACAATGGTTTTGTGCTCATCATTAGACTTTTAACTCCAGATATTTTACTGAGTTTAAATTCCAGCACCTGCCGGGGTGGGATTCGAACCCGGGTCCCCAGATCATCATCCTGCCTCTCTGCATTACTAGTCCAACGACAATACCACTACATCACCTCCTCCTCGAATGTCCTATTCCTACTCGTGTTATACCGTTATTAAAAACTGGAGGAGTGAGGACCTGGGTTCGAATCCCGACCCCGGGTCACTGTCCGTGTGGAGTTTGCACATTCTCCCCCCGCGTCTGCGTGGGTTTCGCCCCCACAACCCAAAGATGTGCTGGGTCATTGGGTTGGCCACGCTAAATTGCCCCTTAAGTGGAAAAAAAAAATTGGCTACACTAAATTATAAATAAATTTAAAAATAAATAAAAACTGGAGTAGATTGCGGAAGGATGGTTGAGGCAAAGTGGTTGTTATAACCTGTCCGGATCCTATTGGCTAGGGACAATTGGTTTACCCAGATTCCTTGGGGAATATGAGCTCCCCCACTTGGGTGGGACAATGATAGGCAATGATTGTATAAATAGAGCTGGCCAGTGTGGTACCGGCGAGAGAGGGAAGCAGCAGTCAACGGTTGGTACTATGTACATATTGTTGTAAATCTAGTTACTTTCTGTTCGACTCCACAAACTCGTGCTGGATTAATCGTGGCCCTCACAAACGTGGTGATTCAGTTGAGTGCTGTAGGAAGAAAGACTTGCAGCCCTGTAGCTTCTCCCATGGGCACAGGATCTTCCAAACTACTTTAGAGCCAATGCAGAGTTGTTAATGTGTAGTGACTGCTGTGATGGGGAGAGCAGCAGCCAGTTTACACACAGCAAGCTCCCACAAACAGCAACATGATGATGGTGGTCTGGGAGGATCACCTGATCTCACAGTTAAAATCCTGGCCACCAGTTTCATATCTTTGTAAAACTAATAGCGAGTTCTCAATCTGACACAGGGAGCTGTCGGGAGCAATAGTCGATGAGAAACAGAGTTGAAGTGTTGCTATTGATCCAAGCACATATAAAACCTCTCAGTTTGGAAAAGGGGTTGTTATGAGTTTCATGAACACGGTCTGGACCGACCACAATGACACTCGATGGTAACTGGGTTTCAATAAATGACTAACCTCCCCCCTCCCTAACAGTTAGCTGACTGCGTCTCTGCTAAATGTGCAAAACATTAGTCTTCTCTGATGATTGCAAACTGACTCCTCTGGGAGAGCTGCCCTCAGCATTTTTACAAAGCACCAAACTTGCCACGAACCCGAGATCATCCCATTAACCAGCTGCTCCCAGCTCCGAGGTACTGACAGATCACCAATACCACTAATCCCCACATAACTGAAACACCACCCAAACCTGCTTTAAAACAACACACCAAATCCTGACACCTGGGGCGAAATTCTCCCCCAACGGCGGGATGCCCGCCGACTGCCGCCAAAGCCGGCGCCAATCAGACGGGCATCGCGCCGGCAAAAAGGTGCGGAAGTCTCCGCATCTTTGGCGGCCTAGCCCCAACATTGAGGGGCTAGGCCGACGCCGGAGGGATTTCCGCCCCGCCAGCTGGCGGAAATGGCGTTTGTTGCCCCGCCAGCTGGCGCGGAAATGCGGCGCATGCGCGGGAGCGTCAGCGGCCGCTGTCAGTTTCCCAGCGCATGCGCAGTGGGGAGAGTCACTTCCGCCTCCGCCATGGTGGAGGCCGTGGTGGAGGCGGAAGGGAAAGAGTGCCCCCACGGCACAGGCCCGCCCGCGGATCGGTGGGCCCCGATCGCGGGCCAGGCCACCGTGGGGGCACCCCCCGGGGTCAGATCGCCCCGCGCCCCCCCCAGGACCCCGGAGCCCGCTCACGCCGCCTGGTCCCGCCGGTAAATACCAGGTTTGATTTACGCCGGCGGGACAGGCAATTCCTGGGCGGGACTTCGGCCCATCCGGGCCGGAGAATCCAGCGGGGGGTCCCGCCAACCGGCGCAGCCGGATTCCCGCCCCCGCCCAATCTCCGGGAGCGGAGACTTCGGCGGGAGCGGGGGCGGGATTCACGGCGGCCAACGGCCATTCTCCGACCCAGCGGGGGGTCGGAGAATGACGCCCCTTATTCTTGACCAACGAGATATTGGCAAATCCCTCAGTCACCCTGCCCCTCGGTCACCTTGCCCCTCGGTCACTCTGTCCCTCGGTCACTCTGCCCCTCGGTCACCCTGCCCCTCAGTCACTCTGCCCCTCGGTCACCCTGCCCCTCGGTCACTCTGCCCCTCGGTCACCCTGCCCCTCGGTCACCTTGCCCCTCGGTCACTCTGTCCCTCGGTCCCCTGCCCCTCAGTCACCCTGCCCCTCGGTCACCTTGCCCCTCGGTCACTCTGCCCCTCGGTCACTCTGTCCCTCGGTCACTCTGTCCCTCGGTCACTCTGCCCCTCGGTCACCCTGCCCCTCAGTCACTCTGCCCCTCGGTCACCCTGCCCCTCGGTCACTCTGCCCCTCGGTCACCCTGCCCCTCGGTCACCTTGCCCCTCGGTCACTCTGCCCCTCGGTCACCTTGCCCCTCGGTCACTCTGCCCCTCGGTCACCTTGCCCCTCGGTCACTCTGCCCCTCGGTCACCCTGCCCCTCGGTCACCTTGCCCCTCGGTCACTCTGTCCCTCGGTCACTCTGCCCCTCGGTCACCTTGCCCCTCGGTCACTCTGCCCCTCGGTCACCTTGCCCCTCGGTCACTCTGCCCCTCGGTCACCCTGCCCCTCGGTCACCTTGCCCCTCGGTCACTCTGCCCCTCGGTCACCTTGCCCCTCGGTCACTCTGCCCCTCGGTCACCCTGCCCCTCGGTCACCTTGCCCCTCGGTCACTCTGTCCCTCGGTCCCCTGCCCCTCAGTCACCCTGCCCCTCGGTCACCTTGCCCCTCGGTCACCTTGCCCCTCAGTGACCCTGCCCCTCGGTCACTCTGTCCCTCGGTCAGCTTTCCCCTCAGTCACCCTGCTCCTCAGTCACCCTGTCCTTCAGTCACCCTGTCCCTCGGTCACTCTGTCCCTCGGTCAGCTTTCCCCTCAGTCACCCTGTCCCTCGGTCACCCTGCCCTTCGGTCACTCAGTCCCTCGGTAACCCTGTACCTCGGTCACCCTGTCCCTCGGTCACCCTGCCCCTCGGTCACCTTGCCCCTCGGTTACTCTGTCCCTCAGTCACCCTGTCCCTTGGTCACCCTGCCCCTCGGTCACCCTGCCCCTCGGTCACCTTGTCCCTCGGTCCCCTGTCCCTCAGTCACCTTGTCCCTCGGTCACCTGTCCCTCAATCATCCTGCCCCTCGGTCACCTTGTCCCTCGGTCACCTTGCCCCTCAGTGACCCTGCCCCTCGGTCACCCTGCCCCTCGGTCACTCTGTCTCTCGGTCACTTTGCCCCTCGGTCACTCTGTCCCTCGGTCACTTTGCCCCTCGGTCACCTTGTCCCTCGGTCACTCTGTCCCTCGGTCACTTTGCCCCTCGGTCACTCTGTCCCTCGGTCACTCTGTCCCTCGGTCACTTTGCCCCTCGGTCACTCTGTCCCTCGGTCACTCTGTCCCTCGGTCACTTTGCCCCTCGGTCACTTTGCCCCTCGGTCACTCTGTCCCTCGGTCACTCTGTCCCTCGGTCACTCTGTCCCTCGGTCACTTTGCCCCTCGGTCATTCTGTCCCTCGGTCACTTTGCCCCTCGGTCACCTTGTCCCTCGGTCACTCTGTCCCTCGGTCACTCTGTCCCTCGGTCACTTTGTCCCTCGGTCACTCTGTCCCTCGGTCACTTTGCCCCTCGGTCACTCTGTCCCTCGGTCACTCTGCCCCTCAATCACCCTGCCCCTCGGTCACCTTGTCCCTCGGTCATTTTGCCCCTCGGTCACTCTGTCCCTCGGTCACTCTGTCCCTCGGTCACTCTGTCCCTCGGTCACTCTGCCCCTCGGTCACTCTGTCCCTCGGTCACTTTGCCCCTCGGTCACTCTGTCCCTTGGTCACTCTGTCTCTCGGTCACTCTGTCCCTCGGTCACTCTGTCCCTCGGTCACTTTGCCCCTCGGTCACTCTGCCCCTCGGTCACTCTGTCCCTCGGTCACTCTGTCCCTCGGTCACCTTGTCCCTCGGTCACCTTGCCCCTCGGTCACCTTGCCCCTCGGTCACTCTGTCCCTCGGTCACTCTGTCTCTCGGTCACTCTGCCCCTCGGTCACTTTGCCCCTCGGTCACTCTGTCCCTCGGTCACTCTGTCCCTCGGTCACCTTGTCCCTCGGTCACCCTGTCCCTCGGTCACCTTGCCCCTCGGTCACTCTGTCCCTCGGTCACTCTGTCCCTCGGTCACTTTGCCCCTCGGTCACTTTGCCCCTCGGTCACTTTGCCCCTCGGTCACTCTGTCCCTCGGTCACTCTGCCCCTCGGTCACTCTGTCCCTCGGTCACTCTGTCCCTCGGTCATCTTGTCCCTCGGTCACCTTGTCCCTCGGTCACCTTGCCCCTCGGTCACTCTGTCCCTCGGTCACTCTGTCTCTCGGTCACTCTGCCCCTCGGTCACTTTGCCCCTCGGTCACTCTGTCCTTCGGTCACTCTGTCCCTCGGTCACCTTGTCCCTCGGTCACCTTGTCCCTCGGTCACCTTGCCCCTCGGTCACTCTGTCCCTCGGTCACTCTGTCCCTCGATCACTCTGCCCCTCGGTCACTCTGCCCCTCGGTCACTCTGTCCCTCGGTCACTCTGTCCCTCGGTCACTCTGCCCCTCGGTCACTTTGCCCCTCGGTCACCCTGCCCCTCGGTCACTTTGCCCCTCGGTCACCCTGCCCCTCGGTCACTTTGCCCCTCGGTCACTCTGTCCCTCGGTCACTTTGCCCCTCGGTCACTCTGTCCCTCGGTCACTTTGCCCCTCGGTCACTCTGTCCCTCGGTTACTCTGTCTCTCGGTCACTCTGTCCCTCGGTCACTCTGTCCCTCGGTCACTTTGCCCCTCGGTCACTCTGCCCCTCGGTCACTCTGCCCCTCAATCACCCTGCCCCTCGGTCACCTTGTCCCTCGGTCACTCTGCCCCTCGGTCACTCTGTCCCTCGGTCACTCTGCCCCTCGGTCACTCTGTCCCTCGGTCACTCTGCCCCTCGGTCACTCTGTCCCTCGGTCACTCTGTCCCTCGGTCATCTTGTCCCTCGGTCACCTTGTCCCTCGGTCACCTTGCCCCTCGGTCACTCTGTCCCTCGGTCACTCTGTCTCTCGGTCACTCTGCCCCTCGGTCACTTTGCCCCTCGGTCACTCTGTCCTTCGGTCACTCTGTCCCTCGGTCACCTTGTCCCTCGGTCACCTTGTCCCTCGGTCACCTTGCCCCTCGGTCACTCTGTCCCTCGGTCACTCTGTCCCTCGATCACTCTGCCCCTCGGTCACTCTGCCCCTCGGTCACTCTGTCCCTCGGTCACTCTGTCCCTCGGTCACTCAGTCCCTCGGTCACTTTGCCCCTCGGTCACCCTGCCCCTCGGTCACTTTGCCCCTCGGTCACTCTGTCCCTCGGTCACTTTGCCCCTCGGTCACTCTGCCCCTCGGTCACTTTGCCCCTCGGTCACTCTGTCCCTCGGTCACTCTGTCCCTCGGTCACTTTGCCCCTCGGTCACCCTGCCCCTCGGTCACTTTGCCCCTCGGTCACTCTGTCCCTCGGTCACTTTGCCCCTCGGTCACCCTGCCCCTCGGTCACTTTGCCCCTCGGTCACTCTGTCCCTCGGTCACTCTGTCCCTCGGTCACTCTGCCGCTCGGTCACTTTGCCCCTCGGTCACTTTGTCCCTCGGTCACTCTGTCCCTCGGTCACTCTGTCCCTCGGTCACTTTGTCCCTCGGTCACTCTGTCCCTCGGTCACTTTGTCCCTCGGTCACTCTGTCCCTCGGTCACTTTGTCCCTCGGTCACTCTGTCCCTCGGTCACTCTGTCCCTCGGTCACTTTGCCCCTCGGTCACTTTGCCCCTCGGTCACTCTGTCCCTCGGTCACTTTGCCCCTCGGTCACTCTGTCCCTCGGTCACTTTGCCCCTCGGTCACTCTGTCCCTCGGTCACTTTGTCCCTCGGTCACTTTGCCCCTCGGTCACTTTGCCCCTCGGTCACTCTGTCCCTCGGTCACTTTGCCCCTCGGTCACTCTGTCCCTCGGTCACTCTGTCCCTCGGTCACTTTGCCCCTCGGTCACTCTGTCCCTCGGTCACTCTGTCCCTCGGTCACTTTGCCCCTCGGTCACTTTGCCCCTCGGTCACTCTGTCCCTCGGTCACTCTGTCCCTCGGTCACTCTGTCCCTCGGTCACTTTGCCCCTCGGTCATTCTGTCCCTCGGTCACTTTGCCCCTCGGTCACTCTGTCCCTCGGTCACTTTGTCCCTCGGTCACTCTGTCCCTCGGTCACTCTGCCCCTCGGTCACTCTGTCCCTCGGTCACTTTGCCCCTCGGTCACTCTGTCCCTCGGTTACTCTGTCTCTCGGTCACTCTGTCCCTCGGTCACTCTGTCCCTCGGTCACTTTGCCCCTCGGTCACTCTGCCCCTCGGTCACTCTGCCCCTCAATCACCCTGCCCCTCGGTCACCTTGTCCCTCGGTCACCTTGCCCCTCGGTCACTCTGTCCCTCGGTCACTCTGTCCCTCGGTCACTCTGTCCCTCGGTCACTTTGCCCCTCGGTCACCCTGCCCCTCGGTCACTCTGTCCCTCGGTTACTCTGTCTCTCGGTCACTCTGTCCCTCGGTCACTCTGTCCCTCGGTCACTTTGCCCCTCGGTCACTCTGCCCCTCGGTCACTCTGCCCCTCAATCACCCTGCCCCTCGGTCACCTTGTCCCTCGGTCACCTTGCCCCTCGGTCACTCTGCCCCTCGGTCACTCTGTCCCTCGGTCACTCTGTCCCTCGGTCACTCTGCCCCTCGGTCACTTTGCCCCTCGGTCACTCTGTCCCTCGGTCACTCAGTCCCTCGGTCACTTTGCCCCTCGGTCACCCTGCCCCTCGGTCACTTTGCCCCTCGGTCACTCTGTCCCTCGGTCACTTTGCCCCTCGGTCACCCTGCCCCTCGGTCACTTTGCCCCTCGGTCACTCTGTCCCTCGGTCACTCTGTCCCTCGGTCACTCTGCCCCTCGGTCACTTTGCCCCTCGGTCACTTTGTCCCTCGGTCACTCTGTCCCTCGGTCACTCTGTCCCTCGGTCACTCTGTCCCTCGGTCACTTTGTCCCTCGGTCACTCTGTCCCTCGGTCACTTTGTCCCTCGGTCACTCTGTCCCTCGGTCACTCTGTCCCTCGGTCACTTTGCCCCTCGGTCACCCTGCCCCTCGGTCACTTTGCCCCTCGGTCACTCTGTCCCTCGGTCACTTTGCCCCTCGGTCACCCTGCCCCTCGGTCACTTTGCCCCTCGGTCACTCTGTCCCTCGGTCACTCTGCCCCTCGGTCACTTTGCCCCTCGGTCACTTTGTCCCTCGGTCACTCTGTCCCTCGGTCACTCTGTCCCTCGGTCACTCTGTCCCTCGGTCACTTTGTCCCTCGGTCACTCTGTCCCTCGGTCACTTTGTCCCTCGGTCACTCTGTCCCTCGGTCACTCTGTCCCTCGGTCACTTTGCCCCTCGGTCACTCTGTCCCTCGGTCACTTTGCCCCTCGGTCACTCTGTCCCTCGGTCACTTTGCCCCTCGGTCACTCTGTCCCTCGGTCACTTTGTCCCTCGGTCACTTTGCCCCTCGGTCACTTTGCCCCTCGGTCACTCTGTCCCTCGGTCACTCTGTCCCTCGGTCACTCTGTCACTCTGCCCCTCGGTCACTCTGTCCCTCGGTCACTTTGCCCCTCGGTCACTCTGTCCCTCGGTCACTTTGTCCCTCGGTCACTTTGCCCCTCGGTCACTTTGCCCCTCGGTCACTCTGTCCCTCGGTCACTCTGTCCCTCGGTCACCTTGCCCCTCGGTCACTCTGCCCCTCGGTCACCTTGTCCCTTGGTCACTTTGCCCCTCGGTCACCCTGCCCCTCGGTCACTCTGTCTCTCGGTCACTCTGTCTCTCGGTCACTCTGTCTCTCGGTCACTTTGCCCCTCGGTCACCCTGCCCCTCGGTCACCCTGCCCCTCGGTCACTTTGCCCCTCGGTCACTCTGTCTCTCGGTCACTTTGCCCCTCGGTCACCCTGCCCCTCGGTCACTCTGTCTCTCGGTCACTCTGTCTCTCGGTCACTCTGTCTCTCGGTCACTTTGTCCCTTGGTCACTTTGCCCCTCGGTCACTCTGTCCCTCGGTCACTCTGTCCCTCGGTCACTTTGCCCCTCGATCACTCTGTCCCTCGGTCACTCTGCCCCTCGATCACTCTGTCCCTCGGTCACTTTGCCCCTCGGTCACTCTTTCCTTCGGTCACTTTGCCCCTCGGTCACTCTGTCCCTCGGTCACTTTGCCCTTCGGTCACTCTGTCCCTCGGTCATTTTGCCCCTCGGTCACTCTGTCCCTCGGTCACTTTGCCCCTCGGTCACTCTGTCCCTCGGTCACTTTGCCCCTCGGTCACTCTGTCCCTCGGTCACTTTGCCCCTCGGTCACTCTGTCCCTCGGAAACTTTGTCCCTCGGTCACTCTGTCCCTCGGTCACTCTGTCCCTCGGTCACTCTGTCCCTCGGTCACTTTGCCCCTCGGTCACTCTGTCCCTCGGTCACCCTGTCCCTCGGTCACTTTGTCCCTCGGGTTTTTGTTGAATTACGACGTAGCCCTGGTTGTCGGTGGAATCACTCCTGGGGTGAAGTTTCCTTTCCTCACAGTTTACAAATTGGCGCTGCCCTCTCGGAGAACTGAACTGGTTTGATTGTGCCCAGCTCTTTACCTCTGCTTCAACAGTCTGCAGCAGGGCATGTGGCTGTGGTCTAGCCAGAGGAGGAACTTGGGTGTCAAATTCGGATTGACATAGATTTTGTCTTTGGAACATTTGATCCATCCCAGTTACTTGTGAAAACCTCCTCTTGGAGGATTCTGTTGGACATTTTGAAAATTTCCAGCCCGTTGAGGCGGATCTTCTGGAACCATCTCTTCCCACTAGGCCAGGTCTGTGCCCTTCACATCAACCAGGGGCAGATTGGCCTCCCGCCTTTTGTACACCACGAGGGTGTTGGTGGTTCCATGGATTTTCAAAGTTTCCCCAGTATCAGTGGAAGGTTTGGCTGTTGTACTGTCGAAACGTAAAGACTGAGTTCCTGCACGAAGACTTTGGAAAGTCTGCTCTCCCACAATGACCACCCAAGCCCCGTCTTCCATTGTGAGGGGTTTGCCGGTTACATTCAAGACAATTTCAATTAGGTCCATCTTATTCACTGGACTGCATTTAACCGATTCATTGCAGGCTCCTCTTCAGAGATTTTCTCCACTATGTTAAGTGGCGCTATGGGCTGCTGCTGTTATTTTTTGCATTGGTGCCTTTTGCCGAACACAGCAACGAGCTTGAATGTGATCTCTGTGATTGCATCAGAAACGCACAAACCCCCGAACATGGAAGGCATCTTGGGGATGGCCCCCTCACAGTGAAAACCGTCCGCCTCAGATTTGGGTAGGTGCCTGGACCGCTGACTCTGGTCCGGTCCCGAGGACCGGGTCTGTTTCTCTGCTGTGCCTGTTGATCCTTCCATGTCCCTCGCTGCCATACCACCTCATACTTGATTGATCTCCCCTTCAGCCTGGCTTTGGAGCTCAGTGGCCTGAGCTATCTCGATCGCTTTTTCCAATGTGGTTTCAGCCAGGAGCTTCTTCTGGATTGGATTTGTTTATTGTCACGGGTACCGAGGTACAGTGAAAAGTATTTTTCTGCGAGCAGCTCAACAGATCATTAAGTACATGGGAAGAAAAGGGAATAAAAGAAAATACATAATAGGGCAACACAACATATACAATGTAACTACATAACACCGGCATCGGATGAAGCATACAGGGTGTAGTGTTAATGAGGTCAGTCCATAAGAGGGTCATTTAGGAGTCTGGTGACAGTGGGGAAGAAGCTGTTTTTGAGTCTGTTCGTGCGTGTTCTCAGACTTCTGTATCTCCTGCCCGATGGAAGAAGTTGGAAGAGTGAGTAAGCAGGGTGGGAGGGGTCTTTGATTATGCTGCCCGCTTTCCCCAGGCAGCGGGAGGTGTAGATGGAGTCAATGGATGGGAGGCAGGTTCGTGTGATGGACTGGGCTGTGTTCACGACTCTCTGAAGTTTCTTGCGGTCCTGGGCCGAGCAGTTGCCATACCAGGCTGTGATGCAGCCCGATAGGATGCTTTCTATGGTGCATCTATTGAGCTTGTGGATGCCACACACCAGCCGGTCATGCAACATGTCACTAAGTGCAGTCCCGAACTCACAGTGCACAGTGACTGACAAAGCCTGGCTATGAAGCTGAGACAGACTCTTCATGGTCCTTCACTACAGAGTTAAACTTGGAACGTTGGAGGATAATTAAGGGCCTTGGATTGACCTTTGACCAATTTCATTATCTGGTCAAAGGTCTTTGAGGTGAGCACCTCTGGGGACGTGAGACTTCTAATTGAATTATATGTTTGCAGCCTGCAAACGTTCACACTGCCTGAGGACCTGCACATTCTCCACAGGTCAGCAGGGTCCGTGAACATGAGGAGAAGATCAGCGTAAGCCCAGAGGACCACCCCGATGCCCGGCCTGTGCAGAGTCAGTCCCGACAACTGCTCCGCAAGAGGCGCTGAAAAGGCTCCGGCGCAGATAGTGTATCGTTTTCCAGACAAGGAGCAGCCAGGATGAACTCCTCTCCCAAAGTGAAGGGGACCTGGGAAGGGGACATTCTGCGGCCTCCTACAGAAGTCAGATCTGGGTGGCAAAGTGCATCCGAACCGGAATAGCCATCAAGTTCAGAATAGAAATTCGGGATCCAGCCTGTTCAATGCCTTCTCCTGGTCAAGATACAGGAAGACGCTTGACAGGCCAGCCCCCTGGGAATGAGGGATCAGGTCCCGGACCAGGTGAATGTTGTCATAGATAGAACATAGAACATACAGTGCAGAAGGAGGCCATTCGGCCCATCGAGTCTGCACCGACCCACTAAAGCTCTCACTTCCACCCTATCCCCGTAACCCAATAACCCCATCTAACCTTTTTTGGTCACTAAGGGCAATTTACCATGGCCAACCCACCTAACCTGCACGTCTTTGGTCTGTGGGACGGAACCGGAGCACCCGGAGGAAACCCACGCACACATGGGGAGAACGTGCAGACTCCGCACAGACAGTGACCCAGCGGGGAATCGTACCTGGGACCCTGCCGCTGTGAGGCCACAGTGCTAACCACTATGCTATCGTGCTGCCCGTGGCAGATGGTTGAGCCCGGGACTGTGTAGGACTGGTCAGCAGAGCCAAGGCGGGACTTTCTAGTCGGAGCTGAGGAGGGAGACTAGGCGGAGATCTCCCTTCCTGGGCAGAAAAATCCAAGGCATCCAACTAACTTAATGAGCACAAATAACCAAGTAAATGAAATCAAATAAACTGAGGAACAGGTTAAAGTGACAATCCCTGAAAGGCTAAACGGGAATGTTAGGATTGGGTTAAAAATTGGGCGCCAATCAGTCGGACACTCAAGTAATGCGGTACTGACTAAATTGGCACAATTTAATTTTCATTAAGGGTCAGGGAGCTGATTAGGCAACTGGCTTCAAGTTGTGGCAGGCGAGATAGACCTGATGTGGGTGAAGACTGAAATTAGCATGTTAACTACACCTTAGAGGATCGAGCCACCCAGGCACTATTCCTTGACAGCCTGGCCTCCGTAACCTGTGCCTTTGACATTCCAGACATCTCACACAATGCTGCCTGAGTGTGGGGGGTGGTCACTCACACTGCTGTTGTCCAACCCGCTGTGTGAGGGGCTTCAGGCCTCATGAGGCAGGAAATCGCCCCTTTTCAGAGTCCCCCCCACTCGGCCCGTGCAGCCTGGCATCTCATGGGACCCCACCCAGGGGCTTTGCAGTCTTCCCAGTGCTGACCCTGGTGATTCATCTGTTGCCACCCACTTTCAGCTGTCACTCTGGAGGGCGAATCCCTCAGTGTTGTTACCCCCAGAAGCCCAGCAAGGAGCACATGTCAGACCACCTTAAACCTAAAGGCTCATGTTGGGCTGGGGAGGCTCGGCGAGATGCCGATACTAACAACCCCGCCCCCCCACCGGCCCCGAGTTGAACTTATCAAGTTCTCCTTTGTCCAATCTGCTGCCCTCGCTGTGACCCTGGAGGGTGAAGGTGACCTGATCCCTTACCTCCCGTGGGAGGGGAGATTACCAGCTTCTCGTTTCCACTGTTGTAAATCGCGCCAGCGTGACAACATGCAGTGACCACTAGTGACCGATGAATATTCAGTGACTGGGGATGTCCCAGTGGGAGGACTCACTAATGATATTATAATGTATGCAAATGAGGTTGCCAGTGGTGGGATTCCCCATATGCCTCTGTGTCGCCCTTCATTACAACGAAATTGACGAGTAATGACCTTTACTATTTTCACTGTCGCTGGGTAAAATTCCTGGAACTCCCTCCCTAACAGCACTGTGGGTGTACCTACACCTCAGGGACTGCAGCGGTTCAAGAAGGCAGCTCACCCCCACCTTCTGAAGGGGCAATTAGGGATGGGCAATAAATGTTGACCTCACCAGCAACGCCCACATCCTGTAAGAGAATTAAAAAAAAGATAGTCTGCCCCTTCCTGCTTCAATGGAAAGTTTTGGGACATTTTATTGTATTAAAAGCAATGATATAAATACAACTTGCTGTTGTTTAACTAATGCTTGGGCTTTGTTGGTTTAACCAGTACTAATCCTGCCCCTAAGAGCAGCAACTTGTCGGTTTAGCTGAGTTGGCTAGACAGCTGGTTGGTGATGCAGAGCGAGGCCGTCAGCGTGGGTCCCATCCTCTGTACCGGCTGAGGTTATTCATAAAGGCCCCGTCTTCTCAACCTTGCCCCTCGCCCGAGGTGTGGTGATCCTCGGGTTAAATCGCCGCCAGTCAGCTCCCCCGCTCAAAGGGGAAAGCAGCCTATGGTCACCTGGGACTGTGGCCACTTTACCTTCACTCTCCGTGACTTCTCACCTAGTGTTCTTACTCCTGGGTGGAGTTTCATGAGAGTTAATCTGGGACCTGGTACAGGTCAATGGGCCGCAGACACCATAGGGTCAGAGAACAAGTGCAACCAGAACATTCTAGATCAATGTTTACATAGGCTGAACTGGAGAATCAGCTCGAACAGGGTCCAACATCACCCCCTCTGACAAGCAATGACCCTATTGATCTCAAGACAAAGCCAAACAACCTGGATAGGGTTCAATCCAGGAAGATGTGCGAGTGAGATCGACGTGGCGCCAAAGGCCAGAGAGGTCATGGGCAGGGTTCTCCATTGGCTGACTCCAAGATCGGGTGGAGAATTCCTCCCGACGCCAAAATCACGGCAGCCGTCGGTTTGACGCCGAATCGTGATGCTCCGCCCCCTCGAAAACGACATCATTACGACGCATGCCATGTGCAGTTGCAACCGTATTCGCACCTCACTAGCGGGTTCTCCACGATTCTCCGCCTCCGATGGGCCGAGTTTCCGATGACGTTGTCCACGTGTGTTCTCACAAATGGCTGCGGAGAGCGAAAGAGGAGGTCCGGACAGTGTCCACCACCACCATACTTCACCGACAGTCGTGCCGCTGGTCGGTGGGGCTTCTGCCAGGGCTGGGGGGAGTAGTAGGGGGTGGCCAGAAGGTGGGCTGTGGGGTTGGGGTGAAGAGGGATGCGGTCCAGCACAACAAGTGCCATCTTTCCGGGCGCGATCGGTGTGTGTGTGGGGGGGTGTATAGTGTACGCACAGCTGCAGCTTGTCAGCCCTTCGCGTGTCCATCACGGACCCGCCGCTTCTCCCACCGTTTTTCGGGTGTTCCATGCGGTGCCGGTGCTAGCTGCTCACCGGTAGTGGAATCGGCGCGGGTGTGGCGGCGAGTTTTCTGACGTGGAACTTAGTCAATGAGACGGAGACTCTGCCTGCACCGTACATGGAGGCTACAATTGCCTGTGGTATACACAGGAGCTGTTAATTGCTAGAACACGTGTAGGGGTTGTTACTCGATAACATACAGAGACTACTACCCCCAATAACAGATACAGGG
Organism: Scyliorhinus torazame; assembly: GCF_047496885.1. NCBI lineage: Eukaryota > Metazoa > Chordata > Chondrichthyes > Carcharhiniformes > Scyliorhinidae > Scyliorhinus > Scyliorhinus torazame. Next base: position 131,923,888 of record NC_092727.1, read on the forward strand.
GCTGCTGTTCTCGATAAAGCACACTCTGGCTGATCATGTCTGCGACTGTGCGGAAACTTTGCAGAAAGGATTCAGACACAAACACACTTTCAGAATCTACAGAATGGAAGCCACTCAGTCACTGCATTATTGAAGGATGTCTAATTTTAGGCCTGTACAAGTGAACAGCCTCTGGAAAGTAATTTCACAAAGAGATTTGTGATCATCTGTACTTTTCACATTCACTATTTAAAACTTAACAGATTTAAATCTTTAAACCCAAGGTCAGCTTGAAGCAATGTTGATTTTTAGTCACTTGTTGTTTTCAGTGGTAGGGCCTCAGAGTCAAGCATCCATCTCAGTTTGCCAAATCAAAGTGTAGATAAGTGTGGGATTACAATCTTATTTTCTGGATTGTGTGTTCTTGGAATCCTGGAAGAAACCCATAAGGAAAAATGGAACAAAATATTGTCCTGGTAACTGACAGTCCCCAGGGATTGGGCCGACTTTGCTCGTACAAGTCATTGATGAACAGAAGCGGTTTAAAGGTGAGATTCCCATTGTGTGTTTTTGGCTGCTATTCCCCCATCACCCATTGAGCTTGTTTGATCTACATTGACCCCTTGCCCAATTGACCCCTTGAGGGTTTTGGCCAAGGTTGGTATCATGACCGGTTCAGCTCCTTGAATGTAGCTGAACATGACGTGCCACAAAGTGACAAGGCCTCTCTGAAACCTGAGGATTGCTCCCTCCCATCACTGGGCCGCCCTCAGGAGCTGAGGAACAGATTAAGGAGTCCTAAGGGGCAGCACGGTGGCACAGTGGTTAGCACTGATGCCTCACAGCGTCCTGGGTTCGATCCCGACTCTGGGTCACTGTCCATGTGGAGTTTGCACATTCTCCCCGTGTCTACGTGGATTTCGCCCCCACAACCCAAAGATGTGCAGGCTAGATGGATTGGCCATGCTAAATTGCCCATTAATTGGAAAAAATTAATTGGGTACTCTAAAAAATGTTTTAAATTAAGGGGCGAAATTCTCCGTAATCGGTGCGATGTCTGCCGACCAACGCCAAAAATGGCGCTAATCAGTCCGGCATCGCGCCGCCCCAAAGGTGCGGAATCCTCTGCATCTTGGGGGGCCGAGCCCTAACCTTGAGGGGCTAGGCCTGCGCCGGACTGATTTCCGCCCCACCAGCTGGCGGGAAAGTCCTTTGGTGCCCCGCCAGCTGGTGCGGAAATGACATCTCCAGGTGGCACATGCGCGGGAGCGTCAGCGGCCGCTCACGGCATCCCCGCGCATGCGCTATGGAGGGAGTCTCTTCCGCCTCCGCCATGGTGGAGACCGTGGCGAAGGCGGAAGGAAAAGAGTGTCCCCACGGCACAGGCCCGCCCGTGGATCGGTGGGCCCCGATCGCGGGCCAGGCCACCGTGGGGGCACCCCCCCGGGGCCAGATCGCCCCGCGCCCCTCCCCAGGACCCCGGAGCCCGCCCGCGCTGCCTTGGCCCACCGGTAAGAGAGGTGGTTTAATCCACACCGGTGGAACAGGCATTCTTGCAGCGGGACTTCGGCCCATGCGGGCCGGAGAATCACGGGGGGGGCGGGGCCCGCCAACCGGCGCGATTCCTGCCCCTGCCGAATCTCCGGTGCCGGCGAATTCGGCAACCGGCGGGGGCGGGATTCACGCCAGCCCCCGGCGATTCTCCGACCCGGCGGGGGGTCGGAGAATCTCGCCCAAGGAGCCCTATATTTTTCTGTTTTCAATTTTCGCACAAACTGCTCCATATGACAGGGTAGTTAAACACAGCTTCTTCCTGCACGCACACATCTTGGGACTTGATATCAAATGTAATCTAATCAGTGGTTTCAGCACTTGTGAGTCATATAATCATTACATTGAAATAAAGTCAAACCGCACAGACCTGGGTTCAAGGTTCTCTCTTAATCTTTGTCTATTGGTGCAAAGTGACTGGGATATTCTCTAATGGAAAGAAACAGAGTTATGGTGACTGCTGAGGCAATCCAATGTCAAATTGCCTTTCACCCCTGAGCTGGACAATGGTCAGGTCCCAGCTAGAATATTGCCCAGTCCCTCTCACAGGAACAGAAGGGTCAAGACAGGGTGAGCTGGGTAAAATCTCATTGAAAAACCTTCAGCTATCTGTGGTAGTCAGCACTGTTTGTATAATACGTATATGAGAGGTAATACAGTAAGGCTCCTGTACTACAGGTACGGGGGTAGATCCCTGCCTGCTGGCTCCGCCCAGTAGGCGGAGTATAAATGTGTGTGCTCCCCGAACTGCAGCCATTTCGGCAGCAGCTGTAGGAGGCCACACATCTCTGCTTAATAAAGCCTAGATTACTCTCTACTCTCGTCTCGTCGTGATTGATAGTGCATCATTATCATAATCCGCCAGAGAGACGGGCCTTTCTCCTCGAGTAAACACCAATTTCACAGAGACCAGATTGAAGTATTTCAAATAATCAGCTGGTGCAGGAAGAATATTTCAAAGACATTTCAGCAGAACAAAGAGGCAAAGTGTCTGAGTTACATCAACATTGAGTTCGGGGTTTCTCTTTCCCCGAAGGCTGAACGGCCTCGTCAGTGCTGTATTATTTATTCACAGACTGGGTCTGTTGTTGCCAACTTGTGCAAATGGGCAAGTTATGAGAGGTCTGGATGTTGTGATAATTAGTTCATCATCACTATTCCCCCAGAACAATGTTCTAGGGTTGTCGAGGAATTGTCCAGCGACCATTTTGGAATCTGCTTTTCTGAAATTAGTTTTCCTTTCTCTCTCAGGAGCCGCAGGATTGCTCATGCCTGGGGAGAGCTCGCTGCTCAGCGAGAACATCTGGGGATAGGGCAGCTTCCATTCTCTTTTAGATACTTGTTTCATATTTCTCTGCCCCGTGTTTAACACAAGTAGTAAGTGTCCTGCTTCACCACAACTAACAACAAGTGAGGATTTTGAGAGGAGGCCATTGACTGTTCCAAATGGGCGTGGTTTGTGTGTCTGTGTGTGTGTGTCTGTGTTTCCTTGTGTGTGTCTGTGTTTCTGTGTGTGTGTGTGTTTCTGTGTGTGTGTGTCTGTGTTTCTCTGTGTGTGTGTGTCTGTGTATGCTGTGTGTGTCTGTGTTTCTGTGTGTGTGTGTCTGTGTTTCTGTGTGTGTGTGTTTATGCGTCTGTGTGTTTTTGTGAGTGTTTATGTGAGTGTGTTTATGTGAGTGCCTGTTTGTCTGAGGATTGAGGATTTGCGTATGATGTATTTCAGCGTTTGTGTGTTTCTGTGTGTGTGTGTCTGCGTTTCTATGTGTGTGTGTGTTTCTGTGTGTGTGTGTGTTTCTGTGTGTGTGTGTCTGTGTTTCTGTGTGTGTGTCTGTGTATGCTGTGTGTCTGTGTCTGTGTTTCTGTGTGTTTGTGTCTGTGTATGCTGTGTGTGTCTGTGTCTGTGTTTCTGTGTGTGTGTGTTTGTGCGTCTGTGTGTGTTTTCGTGAGTGTTTATGTGGGTGTGTGTGTGTGCGTGTGTGTGTTTATGTGGGTGTGAGTGTGTGCGTGTGTGTTCATGTGAATGTGTTTTTGTGAGTGTGTAGCGTGTGTGTGTTTATGTGGGTGTGAGTGTGTGCGTGTGTGTTTATGTGAGTGTCTGTTTGTCTGAGGATTGAGGATTTGCGTATGATGTATTTCAGCGTGTGTGTGTTTCTGTATGTGTGTTTCTGTGTGTGTGTGTCTGCGTTTCTATGTGTGTGTGTGTGTGTGTTTCTGTGTGTGTGTGTTTCTGTGTGTGTGTGTCTGTGTTTCTGTGTGTGTGTCTGTGTATGCTGTGTGTCTGTGTCTGTGTTTCTGTGTGTGTGTGTCTGTGTATGCTGTGTGTGTCTGTGTGTCTGTGTCTGTGTTTCTGTGTGTGTGTGTTTGTGCGTCTGTGTGTGTTTTCGTGAGTGTTTATGTGGGTGTGTGTGTGTGCGTGTGTGTGTTTATGTGGGTGTGAGTGTGTGCGTGTGTGTTCATGTGAATGTGTTTTTGTGAGTGTGTAGCGTGTGTGTGTTTATGTGGGTGTGAGTGTGTAGCGTGTGTGTGTTTATGTGGGTGTGAGTGTGTGCGTGTGTGTTTATGTGAGTGTGTTTTTGTGAGTGTGTAGCGTGTGTGTGTTTATGTGGGTGTGAGTGTGTAGCGTGTGTGTGTTTATGTGGGTGTGAGTGTGTAGCGTGTGTGTGTTTATGTGAGTGTCTGTTTGTCTGAGGATTGAGTATTTGCGTATGATGTATTTCAGCGTGTGTGTGTTTATTGGTGGGTGTGTTCCCCATTCCCCCCTGTATTTCACCCCACATTCCCCCATCCCCCAGTTATGGGCCAGGGTTTAGAGAACCCTAAAGTGTATCATGGAGTTCACCTGCCCCACAACTTTTAATAGATTGTGGTATGGGGAGCACACGGCCCACTCTACAGGTGTGGGACAGCAGAAATGGAAAAGTATTTTTTAAAGCAAAACAATGTTTATTCTATGAACTCAAGTTAACCTTTTTAAAACATACAGTAAACATTTTAGCAACTATCAATTCAAATACAACCCCCAAAGAATACAACACTAAGTAATTCTTACTTTCCTTTTAACATCCATAAGACTTTTAAAAAAACTTTTAACAGAAGCACATCAGGTTAAAGTCACTACTGAGAGCAGTTATTAGTTTTAAATCACCAAAGGATCGATTTACAGTCTTTAGATTACAGAGAGAGAGACCCTTCTGGCTGTGACTGCAGCTATCCAGCTCTGAAAACGAAACTAAAACACACCCTGCAGCAAACAGCCTAAAACGAAAGTAAAAAGCTGACAGACAGCCCAGCTCCACCCACACTCTGACATCACTGATAAACACTCATTTCTTAAAGGTACATTTCTTAAACACCCATTTCTTAAAGGTACTCTCACATGACACCCCCCACCCATTCCCCCAAACCCCTCCTCCCTGTCACATCGTCCCCCCCCTCCCGACCACCCTGTTCCCCCCTCCAAGTGTCTGTGTAACATCACTCCAGGGTGCTGGTCCTGTGTCGGCTCAGTCAGTGAGGCCCCATCACCGTCAGCGGGTCGCTGTACAAGGCAGAAGAGAGATGCTCACTCGCTGTGAGGGAAGCTCTGGTGCTCCTCAGTTTGTGATAAAGTCTGACTCCTGTCTTTCCGCTGTCAGCGCCTCACACCCTCCCTCTGGACGGGGTCTGCACCGGGGGTGTTTGATCTCGGACCACTGCGCGGGGAGGGGGGAGCTGATCCGCTGCGAAGATTAACGTGACAAAGGCTTCACATATATCAGGTGTGACATGTTTTAATGGTGAAGAGTTTACTGTGACAGATTTCAATTCCCCCCCAGCTACAGATAGTGACCCCACCAGTGCTCACTCAGTGCCCCTCACTCCTCTTGGTCTTCTGTGATCTACCGCTACGTCTCGGTGTGTCCCCAGGATGCACATCGCAGGTGGAGGCAGCCACTGCTCGCCACGCCCTGGGGAACCAAAGGACATCCTCCTGTAGCCGGAAGGCACAGGCCGAACCTGCTGGTGTGACTGGCATCGCCATGCCACCCTGTTCTGCCCACTGCCCTTGAGGTGGGCCGGTGTCAGGGGGGCATTCAGAAGAACTGGAGACCGTCATCGTATCCTTGGTGCCAGGGCCCATGGTTGGCCTCCAGCACTACCTCCTCCCTGACGGCGCTCATAGGGCCCTGGGGGACTCCAGTGGATAGAGGGGCATCTGGAGTGAGCTCAAGGGTCCTCAGAGTCAACTGGAGGCTCCCCACTGTCTGCACCATGGTGTTGCCATCCTCAGCTATGGTCCTCAGTGACTCCGTCATGCTCTGGAGTGCCTCGGCAATGTCCACCTGCACCTGGGACATACCCCTCATTGACTGCGACATGATGTCGAGGCCCTCAGGTTGTCACAGACTGAGCCATGCTTTGGACACCACCACGTAAGCCGTGGATGTCGTGCTCCAAGGTTTCCACTGCGGTCACCACCCCAGCTGGGTTGGCCTCAGTGCCACGTACTGTTGGCACCATCTCCTGCACCTGACAGCTTTGGGATTCCTCCAATCAGCCTTGTGGAGTGTCACTGACAGACCCTCCTGAATCTCGGGGCTCTGGCCTATCATCTGCATCAACTCTGGGAGAACCTTGTCCACAGGCTCAGCATCTGGCTGGGACCCAGCTGGGTTCTGGGATCCAGCAGCCCTCCCACTGCTGTCCCGCCTGGGGGGGTTCCTGCCTCCACCTGATGTCCATCAGCAGCTGTGTGGTGCTTAGATTGTGCCCCCGAAGCCTGTCCACTAATTTCTCCCACCGAGCTGTGTGTGTCTGCGATGGTGCAGGGCGCGGGTGAGGGCTGTGTGCCTTGCCAATGGTGTCCTCGGAGTTCACCTCCGAGCTGGTCTCTTGGGTGGCGGCACTCCCAACGAGGCCGCACTCAACCCCGTCTCGGGTGATCGGGACGTCATTTTCGCTCGGAGTTCCGGTGAGCAGAGCTCCATTAGTACCGAAGACGGAGTTGAGTGCGGCCTCGTCGGGGAGTCCCTCACTGATGCCCCCGATCTACCTGGATGGGCATTAGATGGCGGGGTGTTTCTTGGTGCTCTGACCACCGGGTAACACCCGACTAATCTCTTACTTTGGGTCTCTGTCCCTATTCAGGTAGATCGCGATGTGAACTATTGCTAAGTTCAAATGAAAAAGGATCAAGTTCTTCCAATCTTTCCTTGGGTACAATGCACTCACCAAATGACTGCGGCGCCATTCAACGGGAAAAGTTCAAAGTGTAATGTTGGGTGAATTTTGCGGGCTATTTCGCACCGGCCACATTGGTGAGGTTGTGACCTGTATTCAATTGCACCTAGTCCCAAATTTGAGCCCCCCTCACCCTCCCTCCCCCCCCGCCCACAGCCCCCCCCCCCCCATGCCCACACGGGGCACCCCAGTCCGATCACCATTGCACAGAAAATGCCAGCTTAGCAGTGCCACCCTGGCAGTGCCAAGATCCTGTCCCTGGCCGACCAGGGCACTGTTACGCCTGGTCCCCGTTTGTGGAAGCCAACGGCACCCTGGCAAGTTCTCGCGGTGAAGCCGGTGACTCCAGGGCACGGGGTTCATCCGGAGACCGGGTATTTGAATGAATCTAATAGTTCATATGCAGAACTGGAACTCCCCCAGCGAGGGCGAGATCCAGATCGTGCGGGACGGAGCAAGTCGGGTGACACGCGATTGGCCTGGCACGGAGACCGATTTGGAGTTCTCGCGGGACTCACCCCTTGCCCTGGATCCGCGGTAGGCTCAAGGCGGTCGCTGAATCGCGCCGGACATCCACATTCAAGACGAGATTGGATATGTAGATGAGGAGGTGAGACGCAGTGGAGAAGTGTGATTGGGGGAGGAGGGTGTAAACACTGGCAGTGATTGGTTGGCCACGTGGTTTGGAATATGGCTGTTTCTCTGCTCTGGGCGAATCTCTGTCCCGTTCTCTGAGTGAACCAGGACCAGTAATGACAGTCACGATGTGGAGATGCCGGCGTTGGACTGGGATAACTCACCTGAGGAAGGGGCTGCGCTCCGAAAGCTAGTGATTCCAAACAAACCTGTTGGACTTTAACCTGGTGTTGTCAAACTAGTAATGATACTGTTTGAGGAGGAGGTTACTGAGGAGGCACCAAATGCTGATTAATCACGTACGGCTATCAGGTTTGTGAAGGTTTACCTGGAAAGAACATTCCTGAGCAGAGGTGTGAACATAAATATCATTAACATTATCATTAGAGAGAATTGCAGCAACATCAAAGTTGCTCAGAGTGTCTGTCACTGAACCTCAGCAACACATTAAACCAAGCTGAGATTCTCGCATTGACAAACTGTACTAGGACAGCATTGTCTGTACGCAGAAACAACTGACATTCCGCACACAGTCATTGACTTGGGCAATATCCGAGCACGACTGCAGCATGGTAGCACAGTAGCACAGTGGTTAGCGCTATTGCTTCACAGCTCCAGGGTCCCAGGTTCGATTCCCGCTGGGTCACTGTCTGTGCGGAGTCTGCACGTCCTCCCCGTGTGTGCGTGGGTTTCCTCCGGGTGCTCCGGTTTCCTCCCACAGCCCAAAGATGTGCAGGTTAGGTGGATTGGCCGTGATAAACTGCCCTTAGTGTCCAAGAAAAAAAGGTTAGGTAGGGTTACGGGGATACAGAGGAGGTGTGGGCTTAAGTAGGGTGCTCTTTCCAAGGGCCAGTGCAGACTCGATGGGCCAAATGGCCTCCTTCTGCACTGTAAATTCTATGATTCTATGATACTGCAGGGAATTAAGCACAAAACTACAGGCTCACAATTCAGTGTAGTACTGAGGGAGTGCCGCACTGTCAGAGGGTCAGTACTGCGGGAGTGCCGCACTGTCAGAGAGTCAGTACTGATGGAGTGCTGCACTGTCAGAGGGTAGGTACTGAGGGAGAGCTGCACTGTCAGAGAGTCAGTACTGTGGGAGTGCCGCACTGTCAGAGGGTCAGTACTGAGGGAGTGCTGCACTGTCAGAGGGTCAGTAATGAGGGAGTGCTGCACTGTCAGTGGGTCAGTACTGAGGGAGTGCTGCACTGTCAGTGGGTCAGTACTAAGGGAGTGCTGCACTGTCAGTGGGTCAGTACTGAGGGAGTGCCGCATTGTCAGAGGGTCAGTACTGAGGGAGTGCCGCACTGTCAGAGGGTCAGTACTGAGGGAATGCTGCACTGTCAGACGGTCAGTCCTGAGGGAGTGCCGCACTGTCAGAGGGTCAGTACTGAGGGAGTGCTGCACTGTCAGTGGGTCAGTACTGAGGGAGTGCTGCACTGTCAGTGGGTCAGTACTAAGGGAGTGCTGCACTGTCAGTGGGTCAGTACTGAGGGAGCGCCGCATTGTCAGAGGGTCAGTACTGAGGGAGTGCCGCACTGTCAGAGGGTCAGTACTGAGGGAATGCTGCACTGTCAGACGGTCAGTCCTGAGGGAGTGCCGCACTGTCAGAGGGTCAGTACTGAGGGAGTGCTGCACTGTCAGTGGGTCAGTACTGAGGGAGTGCCGCTCTGTCGGAGGGTGAGTACTGAGGGAGTGCCGCACTGTCAGAGGGGCAGTACTGAGGGAGTACTGCACTGTCAGAGAGTCAGTACTGAGGGAGTGTTGCACTGTCAGTGGGTCAGTACTGAGGGAGTGCTGCACTGTCAGAGGGTCAGTACTGAGGGAGTGCCGCACTGTCAGAGGGTCAGTACTGAGGGAGTGCCGCACTGTCAGAGGGTCAGTACTGAGGGAGTGCCGCACTGTCAGAGGGTCAGTACTGAGGGAGTGCCGCACTGTCAGAGGCTCAGTACTGAGGGAGTGCTGCACTGTCAGTGGGTCAGTACTGAGGGAGTGCCGCATTATCAGTGGGTCAGTACTGAGGGAGTGCCGCACTGTCAGAGGGTCAGTACTGAGGGAGTGCCGCACTGTCAGAGGGTCAGTACTGAGGGAGTGCCGCACTGTCAGAGGGTCAGTACTGAGGGAGTGCCGCACTGTCAGAGGGTCAGTACTGAGGGAGTGCTGCACTGTCAGTGGGTCAGTACTGAGGGAGTGCCGCATTATCAGTGGGTCAGTACTGAGGGAGTGCTGCACTGTCAGACGGTCAGTACTGAGGGAGTGCTGCATTGTCAGTGGGTCAGTACTGAGGGAGTGCCGCATTATCAGTGGGTCAGTACTGAGGGAGTGCTGCACTGTCAGAGGGTCAGTACTGAGGGAGTGCCGCACTGTCAGAGGGTCAGTACTGAGGGAGTGCCGCACAGTCAGAGGGTCAGTACTGAGGGAGTGCCGCACTGTCAGAGGGTCAGTACTGAGGGAGTGCTGCACTGTCAGAGGGTCAGTACTGAGGGAGTCAATTACAAGGGGCACAGGTTTACGGTGAGAGGGGGAAAGTTTAAGGGAGATGTGAGGGGTAAGTTTTTCACACAGAGTGGTGGGTGCCTGGAACGCGCTGCCAGAGGATGTGGAGGAAGCAGCACATTAGCAACATTTAAGAGGCATCTGGACGGGTCCATGAATAGGGAGAAAATAGAGGGACACGGACTGAGTCAGGGCAGAAGGTTTTTTCTTTAAGTTAGGGCACCGTGGTCGGCACGGGCTTGGAGGGCCGAAGGGCCTGTTCCTGTGCTGTACTTTTCTTTGTTCTCTTTGTTCGTTGAAACCAATTAAGTCGGTCATGCACAGTCGCACAGTGGTTAGCACTGCTGCCTCACAGCGCCAGGGACCCGGGCGGCACGGTAGCACAGTGGTTAGCACTGCTGCCTCACAGCGCCAGGGACCCGGGTTCAATTCCGGTCTCGGGTGACTGTCCTTGTGTCTGCGAGGGTTTCCTCCCACAGTCCAAAGATGTGCTGGTTAGGTGGATTGGCCACGGTAATATTGCCCAAAGGTTAGGTGGACCCTCTGTAAATACTCAGACCCTCACACGGACCCTCTGTAAATACTCAGACCCTCACACGGACCCTCTGTAAATACTCAGACCCTCACACGGACCCTCTGTAATTACTCACACCCTCACACGGACCCTCTGTAATTACTCAGACCCTCACACGGACCCTCTGTAATTACTCAGACCCTCACACGGACCCTCTGTAAATACTCACACCCTCACACGGACCCTCTGTAATTACTCACACCCTCACACGGACCCTCTGTAATTACTCAGACCCTCACTGGACCCCCTGTAAATACTCAGACCCTCACTGGACCCCCTGTAAATACTCAGACCCTCACTGGACCCCCTGTAAATACTCAGACCCTCACTGGACCCTCTGTAAATACTCAGACCCTCACTGGACCCCCTGTAAATACTCAGACCCTCACTGGACCCTCTGTAAATACTCAGACCCTCACTGGACCCCCTGTAAATACTCAGACCCTCTCTGGACCCCCTGTAAATACTCAGACCCTCACTGGACCCTCTGTAAATACTCAGACCCTCACTGGACCCTCTGTAAATACTCAGACCCTCACTGGACCCTCTGTAAATACTCAGACCCTCACTGGACCCTCTGTAAATACTCAGACCCTCACTGGACCCTCTGTAAATACTCAGACCCTCACACGGACCCTCAGTAAATACTCAGACCCTCACTGGACCCTCTGTAAATACTCAGACCCTCACTGGACCCTCTGTAAATACTCAGACCCTCACACGGACCCTCTGTAAATACTCAGACCCTCACACGGACCCTCTGTAAATACTCAGACCCTCACTGGACCCCCTGTAAATACTCAGACCCTCACCGAACCCTCAGTAATTATTCACACCCTCACTGGACCCCCTGTAAATACTCAGACCCTCACTGGACCCTCTGTAAATACTCAGACCCTCACACGGACCCTCTGTAATTACTCACACCCTCACACGGACCCTCAGTAAATACTCAGACCCTCACACGGACCCTCTGTAAATACTCAGACCCTCATACGGACCCTCAGTAAATACTCAGACCCTCACACGGACCCTCTGTAAATACTCAGACCCTCATACGGACACTCAGTAAATACTTATGAACCTTTGGGAGGATTAGAATTATTGAGAAACCTTTGATTGAAAACTTGCACTGTCCCTGGAATCCACTTGTCAAGCCAATGGGCTCAATTCTCCGATTCAGAGGCTATGCCTGGAGCACGTGTCAGCGGCGCCCCCCCACCGATGCTCTGCCCTGTGGGGGGCTGGGAGCCGCGCCACGTACAACCCCCGGTGTTCCCAACAGAAACGGCCCGCGCCACCTCCGGACCACCCTCACCAGTCCCCCCAGTCCCCCGCCAAAGCCACCCTTGGCTAGCAGAACGGCTCTCCCCGACTGTGGCGACGCTGGACACAGTCCGCAGCCGCCACGCGAGGTTGACGAAACCTCAGAGCACACGCGCTCCACGCCATCGGGACGTCAGCCCATCGGGGGCGGGGCATCGGGGGAGGGCCTTCAGGTGGCGTCCGGAGGCCGGCCCAATGGCGTGCGGCGTAGTCACCGATGATCCCGTTTTAGAGGGGGCAGAGTATCCAAAAACAGCCCCCCCCCCCCACCTGACTTTGGCGTTCAAAGGGATTCTCCGCCCAATCGTCGAATGCGATTTCGGCATCGGAAATTGCAGAACCCCGGCCAAAGTTCAGTCAAAAACGTTGAATGGGACCCTGTGCCCTGTGCTGACTCTGTTACTATCAGTGACAGAAACGACAGCCGAGTAAATAGAGAATTCTGGAGAAGCAGAAACCCAACAACCCTGTAGCCTTGAAATGTTTCCTGAACGAACTGAGAAGGTGGAGAATCTGACTGTCACTCTGCGATTGGAGGACAAAGAGTTTGTTTTCCAATCCTTCGAGCCAGCTCCATAGCTGATCTTGATATCATCGGCACTTCACTAAACCACAGCCTGCGTTCCATTAGAGCCTAAACTCTGGTGCGGCCGTATTTGGAGTATTGCGTGCAGTTCTGGTCGCCGCATTATAGGAAGGATGTGGAAGCATTGGAAAGGGTGCAGCGGAGATTTAGCAGAATGTTGCCTGGTATGGAGTGAAGATCTTATGAGGGAAGGCTGAGGGACTTGAGGCTGTTTTCGTTAGAGAGAAGATGGTTAAGAGGTGACTTAATTGAGGCATACAAGATGATCAGAGGATTGGATAGGGTGGACAGTGAGAGCCTTTTTCCTCGGATGGTGATGTCCAGCACGAGGGGACATAGCTTTAAATTGAGGGGAGATAGATATAGGACAGATGTCAGAGGTAGGTTCTTTACTCAGAGAGTAGTAAGGGCGTGGAATGCCCTGCCTGCAACAGTAGTGGACTCGCCAACACTAAGGGCATTCAAATGGTCACTGGATAGACATATGGACGATAAGGGAATAGTGTAGATGGGCTTTAGAGTGGTTTCACAGGTCGGCGCAACATCGAGGGCCGAAGGGCCTGTACTGCGCTGTAATGTTCTATTCATCGACCTCTGTTTTGAAGATACTCAAAAGCCAAATTTCCACAGCCCAATGCGGTGGAGAATTCCAAAGATTCTTAGCCCTCTGAGTGAAGACATTCCTCCTCACTGCAATCCTAAATGTCCATCTCCTTGTCCTGACGCTGTGACTCCCAGTTCTAGATTCTCCAGCTGGCCGCGGGGCAGTGGATGTTGGAGTGGGTGTTGGGGTGGGTGTTGGGGTGGGTGTTGGAGTGGGTGTTGGAGTGGGTGTTGGAGTGGGTGTTGGAGTGGGTGTTGGAGTGGGTGTTGGGGTGGGTGTTGGAGTGGATGTTGGGGTGGGTGTTGGAGTGGGTGTTGGAGTGGGTGTTGGAGTGGGTGTTGGAGTGGGTGTTGGAGTGGGTGTTGGGGTGTGTGTTGGAGTAGATGTTGGGGTGGGTGTTGGAGTGGGTGTTGGGGTGGGTGTTGGAGTGGGTGTTGGAGTGGGTGTTGGAGTGGGTGTTGGAGTGGGTGTTGGGGTGGGTGTTGGAGTGGATGTTGGGGTGGGTGTTGGGGCGGGTGTTGGGGTGGGTGTTGGAGTGGGTGTTGGGGTGGGTGTTGGGGTGGGTGTCGGGGTGGGTGTTGGAGTGGGTGTTGGGGTGGGTGTTGGGGTGGGTGTTGGGGTGGGTGTTGGAGTGGGTGTTGGAGTGGGTGTTGGGGCGGGTGTTGGGGTGGGTGTTGGAGTGGGTGTTGGGGTGGGTGTTGGGGTGGGTGTTGGGGGGGGGGTTGGAGTGGATGTTGGGGTGGGTGTTGGAGTGGGTGTTGGGGTGGGTGTTGGAGTGGGTGTTGGAGTGGGTGTTGGGGTGGGTGTTGGAGTGGGTGTTGGGGTGGGTGTTGGAGTGGATGTTGGGGTGGGTGTTGGGGTGGGTGTTGGAGTGGGTGTTGGGGTGGGTGTTGGGGTGGGTGTTGGGGTGGGTGTTGGAGTGGGTGTTGGAGTGGGTGTTGGAGTGGGTGTTGGGGTGGGTGTTGGAGTGGGTGTTGGGGTGGGTGTTTGGGTGGGTGTTGGGGTGGGTGTTGGGGTGGGTGTTGGGGTGGGTGTTGGAGTGGGTGTTGGAGTGGGTGTTGGGGTGGGTGTTGGAGTGGGTGTTGGAGTGGGTGTTGGAGTGGGTGTTGGGGTGGGTGTTTGGGTGGGTGTTGGAGTGGGTGTTGGAGTGGGTGTTGGGGTGGGTGTTGGGGTGGGTGTTGGAGTGGGTGTTGGGGTGGGTGTTTGGGTGGGTGTTGGGGTGGGTGTTGGGGTGGGTGTTGGAGTGGGTGTTGGAGTGGGTGTTGGAGTGGGTGTTGGGGTGGGTGTTGGGGTGGGTGTTGGAGTGTGTGTTGGAGTGGGTGTTGGAGTGGGTGTTGGGGTGTGTGTTGGAGTGGGTGTTGTGGTGGGTGTTGGAGTGGGTGTTGGGGTGGGTGTTGGGGTGGGTGTTGGAGTGGGTGTTGGGGTGGGTGTTGGGGTGGGTGTTGGAGTGGGTGTTGGGGTGTGTGTTGGGGTGGGTGTTGGAGTGGGTGTTGGAGTGGGTGTTGGAGTGGGTGTTGGAGTGGGTGTTGGGGTGGGTGTTGGAGTGGGTGTTGGGGTGGGTGTTGGAGTGGATGTTGGGGTGGGTGTTGGGGCGGGTGTTGGGGTGGGTGTTGGAGTGGGTGTTGGGGTGGGTGTTGGGGTGGGTGTTGGGGTGGGTGTTGGAGTGGGTGTTGGAGTGGGTGTTGGAGTGGGTGTTGGGGTGGGTGTTGGAGTGGGTGTTGGAGCGGGTGTTGGGGTGGGTGTTGGAGTGGGTGTTGGGGTGTGTGTTGGGGTGGGTGTTGGAGTGGGTGTTGGAGTGGGTGTTGGGGTGGGTGTTGGAGTGGGTGTTGGGGTGTGTGTTGGGGTGGGTGTTGGAGTGTGTGTTGGGGTGGGTGTTGGAGTGGGTGTTGGGGTGGGTGTTGGAGTGGGTGTTGGGGTGGGTGTTGGGGTGTGTGTTGGGGTGTGTGTTGGGGTGGGTGTTGGAGTGGGTGTTGGGGTGTGTGTTGGGGTGGGTGTTGGAGTGGGTGTTGGAGTGGGTGTTGGGGTGGGTGTTGGGGTGGGTGTTGGAGTGGGTGTTGGAGTGGGTGTTGGAGTGGGTGTTGGAGTGGGTGTTGGAGTGGGTGTTGGGGTGGGTGTTGGAGTGGGTGTTGGGGTGGGTGTTGGGGGTTGGGAGATAGCTCCTCCGCACGATCCTGTCCATTTTCTCTGTTTCATGAGCTCATCCCTCATTCTTTCAAACTCAGAGAATATAGACCCACTCTGCTCAATCGCTACCTCATAAGAGAACTCTCATCCTGTGAATCAATCTGGTGAACCACATTGCACCCACCATAAGGCAGGATTATCATTTCTTGGACACAGGTTGAAGGTGCTGAGTGGCGTGCTCCTGATGTTGACAGTTATTATGCACGGGGTCAGTATACACATGATTGATCTTTTGTTCAATTTCTTCAGATTTACACTCTATTAAGTTTGATTAACTACTGAGACATTGATTAGTTAGTTTTGTATTTGACGATTGTACAGCACATTGAGTTAGTTGTTGTATTTGTTCAGTGTCCAGGTTATACACATTCTGACTGATTGGTGTCAGTGTTGTCTTGTACACAATGGTTCTCAGCCTCTATTTCTTTGATTTTAATCAACTCCAGTGCAAAAAACAGATGGTCGAAAGAAGGAAAAGTTTAGTGAATCTTTTGAAATGTGGCTCAGACTTTACCTCATCTCAACAGTTTGATGTGGTGATTTGCTCCTTATCCTAATAATGTTTCGATTGAAAATGAAATTCAAGCCGCGAGATGGCGTTGAGATTGTGTCGCAGAGTGAGAGAGCCTCTGTGTGACCACTTTACACCCGCTCCCAGTCTGGCAATTCCTCAAATTTGAAACGGCCATCCTTGTTTATCCAATCCATGGCTCTGCCTCGCTCTCTCCGCCACCTCCTCCAGCCCCATAACCCTCCGGGATCTCTGCACTTCTCGAATTCGGGCCTCTTGAATATCCCTGATTTGAATTATTCTACCACTGGTAACCGTGCCTCCATCTGCCTGGGGCCTAACTCAGGAATGTGCTCCCTAAATGTCTGCGCTTACCTCTGTGACTGAGATTTTGCCCACATGTTCCAATATCTCCTTAAGTGGCTGATTGTCCACATTTGTCTGATCACACTCCTGTCAAGTTCCTGGGAATGTTCCCCGGATCGGAAAGTCGGCTGGTAAATTAACACCCTTGTTTTTGTTATACTTAAGAAGTGGCGATGTAGAGCTGACAGACGCAGTGAGCAGACATGGGCACTGGGGCAGAATGCTGGGTAAGAGGGTGACTGTGTTGACAGATGTGAGGAAGGCAGGATTGTTTTTGTGGCTAAATGTCTCTCTTCACTCACATACGGAATTGTAGAATCACCGAGTGTGACAAACACAGTTTCACTTCCCAATCAACAATTAAAATAAACTAAAATGAGAATTTCTAATTTTATCCTGTGTTATATTTACTTCCATCTGAAGTAGAAATAGGTTTATGTATAAAGGTGCAGAGATGTGGTCACGCAGTAGAATAACCTTGCATCTGTCAGACCGGTGATAAAAATCCTCCTGGGCACTGGGGTCAGAACGGCACGTTCAGTTTTCAAAGCTTTCCCGTGTAATCCAACCCAATTCTCTGACCTTTGGTCATTGAGAGAATTAAACTTTCAAATTATTTCTATGATGGTCAAGGGTGTGAAATGGTCAGGGGTGTGGGGTGGTCAGGGGTGTGGGGTGGTCAGGGGTATGGGGTGGACAGGGGTGTGGGATGGTCAGGGGTGTGGGATAGTCAGAGGTGTGAGATGGTCAGGGGTGTGGGATGGTCAGGGGTGTGGGATAGTCAGGGGTGTGGGATGGTCAGGGGTGTGGGATGGTCAGGGGTGTGGGATGGCCAGGGGTGTGGGATGGTCAGGGGTGTGGGATGGTCAGGGGTGTGGGATGGTCAGTGGTGTGGGATGGCCAGGGGTGTGGGATGGTCAGGGGTGTGGGATGGTCAGGGGTGTGGGATGGTCAGGGGTGTGAGGTGGTCAGGCATGTGAGATGGTCAAGGGTGTGAGATGATCAGGGGTGTGGGGTGGTCAGGGGTGTGAGATGGTCAGGGTGTGAGGTGGTCAGGGGTGTGAGATGGTCAAGGATGTGGGGTGGTCAGGGGTGTGAGATGGTCATGGGTGTGGGATGGTCAGGGGTGTGAGATGGTCAAGGGTGTGAGATGGTCAGGGGTGTGAGATTGTCAGGGGTGTGAGATGGTCATGGGTGTGGGATGGTCAGGGGTGTGAGATGGTCAAGGGTGTGAGATGGTCAGGGGTGTGAGATTGTCAGGGGTGTGGGATGGTCAGGGGTGTGGGATGGCCAGGGGTGTGGGATGGTCAGGGGTGTGAGACGGTCAGGTGTGTGAGACGGCCAGGAGTGTGAGATGGTCAGGGGTGTGAGATGGTCAGCGGTGTGGGATGGTCAGAGTTGTGAGATGGTCAGGGGTGTGGGGTGGTCAGGGGTGTGGGGTAGTCAGGGGTGTGGGATGGTCAGGGGTGTGGGATGGTCAGGGGTGTGGGATGGTCAGAGGTGTGAGATGGTCAGGGGTGTGGGGTGGTCAGGGGTGTGAGATGGTCAGGGTTGTGGGATGGTCAGGGGTGTGAGATGGTCAGTGGTGTGGGATGGTCATGGGTGTGGGATGGTCAGGGGTATGAGATGGTCAAGGGTGTGAAATAGTCAGGGGTGTGAGATGGTCAGGGGTGTGGGATGGTCAGGGGTGTGGGATGGTCAGGGGTGTGAGATGGTCAGGGGTGTGGGATAGTCAGAGGTGTGGGATGGTCAGGGGGGTGGGATGGTCAGGGGTGTGGGGTGGTCAGGCGTGTGGGGTGGTCAGGGGTGTGGGATGGTCAGGGGTGTGGGATGGTCGGGGGTGTGGGATGGGCAGGGGTGTGGGGTGGTCAGGCGTGTGGGGTGGTCAGGGGTGTGGTTAACAAGTTGAAAGAGCATCATGTATCCTCGCTATACAATATCCTCGGTATACAGTATCCTCGATATACAGTATCCTCGATATATAATATCCTCAATATACAGTATCCTTGATATACTGTATCCTCGATATACAATATCCTCAATTTACAATATCCTCGATATACAGTATCCTCGATATTCAGTATCCTCGATATAAAATATCCTCGATATACAATATCCTCGATACACAGTATCATCGATATACAGTATCCTCGCTGTACAGTATCCTCGATATACAATATCCTCGATATACAGTATCCTCGATATTCAATAGTCTCGGTATACAGTATCCTCGATATACAATATCCTCGATATACAGTATCCTTTATATACCAGGTTCTCGATATACAATATCCTCAATATACAGTATCCTCGATATACAATATCCTCCATATACAATATCTTCAATATACAGCATACATGATATACAATATCCTCGATATACAATACCCTCAGTATAGAATATCCTCGATATACAATATCCTCAGAATACAATATCCTCGATATACAATATCCTCGATATACAATATCCTCGATATACAGTTTCCTCAATATACTGTATCCTCAATATACAGTATCCATGCTATACAGAATCCTCGATATAAAATATCCTTGATATACAATATCCTTGATAAACACTGTCCTCGATATGTAGTACCCTCGATATAAAATATCCTCGATATACAATATCCTCAATATACAGTATACTCGAGAAACAATATCCTCGATATACAATATCCTCGATACACAGTGTCCTCGATATACAATATCCTCGATATACAGTAGCCTCGATATACAATATCCTTGATATATAGTATCCTCGATATACAATATCCTTGATATACAGTATCCTTGATATACAATATCCTTGATATACAGTACGCTCGATATACAATATCCTCGATATACAGTATCCTTGGTATACAATATCCTCGATATACAGTATCCTCGATATACAATAGCCTCGATATACAGTAACCTCGATATACAGTATCCTCGATATACAAATCCTCAATATACAATATTCTCAATATGCAGTATTCTCGATATACAATATCCTCGATATACAATATCCTCGATATACAGTATCCTCGAAAAACAGTATCCTCGATATACAATATCCTCGATATACAGTATCCGCAATATACAGTATCCTCGATATACAGTATCTTCGATATACAGAATCCTCGATATACAATATCCTCTATATACAGTATCCTCGATATACAATATCCTCGATATACAAAATCCTCGATATACAAAATCCTCGATTATACAGTATCCTTGATATACAATATCCTCAATATACAATATCCTCGATATACAGTATCCTCGATATACAATATCCTCGATATACAATATCATCAATATACAATATCCTCAGTGTACAATATCCTCGATATACAATATCCTCGATATACAGTATACTCGATATACAATATCCTCGATATACAGTATGCTCGAAATATAATATCCTCGATATACAGTATCCTCGATATACAAATCCTCGATATACAATATCCTCAATATACAGTATCCTCGATATACAGTATCCTCGATATACAATATCCTCTATATACAGTATCCTCGATATACAATATCCTCGATATACAAAATCCTCGATATACAAAATCCTCGATTATACAGTATCCTTGATATACAATATCCTCAATATACAATATCCTCGATATACAGTATCCTCGATATACAATATCCTCGATATACAATATCATCAATATACAATATCCTCAGTGTACAATATCCTCGATATACAATATCCTCGATATACAGTATACTCGATATACAATATCCTCGATATACAGTATGCTCGAAATATAATATCCTCGATATACAGTATCCTCGATATACAAATCCTCGATATACAATATCCTCAATATACAGTATCCTCGATATACAGTATCCTCGATATACAATATCCTTGATATACACTATCCTCGATATGCAATATCCTTGATGTACAGTTTCCTCGATATACAATATCATCGATATACAGTATCCTCCATATACAATATCCTCAATATCCTCGATATACAGTATTGTCGATGTACAGTGTCCTCGATATTCAATATCCTCAATACACAGTATCCTCGATATATAATATCCTTGATATACAGTATCATCGATATACAGTATCGTCGATATACAGTATCCTCGATATACAATATCCTCAATATACAGTATCCTTGATATACAATATCCTTGATATACAATATCCTCAACATACAGTATCCTTGTTGTACAATATCCTTGATATACAATATCCTCAACATACAGTATCCTTGTTGTACAATATCCTTGATATACAGCATCGTCGATATACAATATCCTCGATATACAGTATCTTCAATTTACAGTATCCTCAATATACAGTATTTTCAACAGACAATATCCTCGATATACAGTATCCTCGATATACAATATCCTCAATATACAGTATCCTTGATATACAATATCCTCGATATACAGTATCCTCAATTTACAGTATCCTCGATATACAGTATCCTCAATTTACAGTATCCTCAATATGCAATATCCTCAATATACAGTATTTTCAACAGACAGTATCCTCGATATACAGTACCCTCAATATGCAATATCCTCACTATACAGTATCCTCAATTTACAGTATCCTCAATATACAATATCCTCGATATACAGTGTCCTCAATATGCAATATCTTCGATATACAGTATTTCCGACAGACAATGTCCTCAATTTCATTGATAAGAGCAAGTTGGTTATGTTGAACTCTGAAAAGTCATTAGTTTGGCCTCAGCTGGAGTGCTGTGTCCTGTTCTGGGCCCCAGACTTTAGAAAGGTTGTGTGGGCAATAGAGAGAGTGCAGAAAAGATTCATGAGAGTGGGTCCTGGGATGTGATGGGAATGGTTCATGATCTCACAGTGAAGATGCCCTGAGGAGGAGTGACCATAATATGATTGAATTTTACATTCAGATTGAAGGAGAGAGGAGTGGGTCCGGGTCTCTGGGTATGATTCAGCAACCCTATTTCACTCCGGGCCAAACTGGGGAAAGGGCCAGGCTCGAAACCTCACGCAAGGCACTCAACACATTCCGCCTTCCGTGATCCGCATCTTACTCTCGCTGGATTCACCCGCTGCCCGGGAGTCACCTCCTGTGCCTGGGAGACCTCACCAGGCTGCCGTGAGGTACTGCTCCACACAACTGTGTACTTCCCCAGCACCCGTGAACCTTGGTGCTTCAAGCCAGCTAGCACTGCCAAGATGCTGGGGCACTGCCAGTGTGCCAGGTGGCACTGCCAGGGTGCCAGGGCACTGCCAATGTGCCAGGTGGCATGGTCAGGGGGCACAGGTGCCAGGTTGACACTGCCAGAGGTCAGGCCGATGGGACCATTGTCAGTTTTGGGGGGAGGCTCACGGGGGTCATCTAAAGGTTTGGGGGGTGTCGAGGGGGTGCAAAATAGCCGAGGGGGGCTGAAGGTGGCGGATGGGGGTAGAGGATTGGGGTAGCCTTCCAAAATGGAACCCCAATCCACAAGGAACTTTCACCATCAGGAACTCCCTCAAAGGCAGGAGAAATCCAGGCTAGGCTGGGCTGGGCTGGGCTGGGTTGGGTTGGGTTGGGCTGGGTTGGGCTGAGTTGGGCGGGGCTGGGTAGGACTGGACTGGGTTGGGCTGAGTTGGGCGGGGTTGGGTAGGACTGGGTTGGGTTGGATTGGGTTGGGTTGGGTTGGATTGGGTTGGGCTGGGTTGGGTTGGGTTGGGCCGGATTGGGCTGGGTTGGGCTGGGCTGGGTTGGGTTGGGTTTGATTGGATTGTGTTTTGTTGGGCTGGGTTGAGCTGGGCTGGGTTGGGTTGGGTTGGGTTGGGCTGGGTTGGGCTGTGCTGTGTTGTGTTCAGCTGGGTTGGGTTGGGTTGGGCTGGGCTGCACTGGTCTGGGTTGGGTTGGGTTGGGCTGGGTTGGGCTGGGCTGGGTTGGGCTGGGCTGGGTTGGGTTGGGTTGGGTTGGGCTGGGTTGGGCTGGGCTGGGTTGGGCTGTGCTGGCTTGGGTTGGGCTGGGTTGGGCTGGGCTGGGCTGGACTGCACTGGTCTGGGTTGAGTTGGGTTGGGCTGGGCTGGGCTGGGCTGGGCTAGGTTGGGTTGGGTTGGGCTGGGTTGGGCTGGGCTGGGTTGGGTTGGGTTGGGTTCAGCTGGGTTGGGTTGGGCTGGGTTGGACTGGGCTGGGTTGGGCTGGGCTGGGTTGGGCTGGGTTAGGCTGGGCTGGGTTGGGCTGTGCTGGGTTGGGCTGTGCTGGGTTGGGTTCGGCTGGGCTAGGCTGCACTGGTCTGGGTTGGGCTGGGTTGGGCTGGGTTGGGCTGGGCTGGATTGTGCTGTGCTGGGTTGGGTTCGGCTGGGCTGGACTGCACTGGTCTGGGTTGGGTTGGGCTGGGTTGGGTTCGGCTGGGCTGGACTGCACTGGTCTGGGTTGGGCTGGGCTGGGTTGGGCTGTGCTGGATTGGGTTGGGCTGGATTGGGTTGGGCTGGGTTGGGTTGGGCTGGACTGGGCTGGGCTGGGTTGGGCTGGGCTGGGTTGCGTTGTGTTGGGCTGGGCTGTGTTGGGCTGGGCTGGGTTGGGTTGGGTTGAGTTGGGCTGGGCTGTGTTGGGTTGGGTTGGGCTGGGTTGAGTTGGGCTGTGTTGGGCTGAGTTGGGTTGGGCTAGGCTGGGCTGGGTTGGGCTGTGCTGGGTTGGGCTGTGCTGGGTTGGGTTCGGCTGGGCTGGGCTGCACTGGTCTGGGTTGGGCTGGGTTGAGCTGGGCTGGGCTGGGTTGGGCTGCACTGGTCTGGGTTGGGCTGGGTTGGGCTGGGCTGGGCTGGGTTGGGCTGGGCTGGATTGGGCTGTGCTGGGTTGGGTTCGGCTGGGCTGGACTGCACTGGTCTGGGTTGGGCTGGGCTGGGTTGGGCTGTGCTGGATTGGGTTGGGCTGGGTTGGGTTGGACTGGGCTGGGTTGGGCTGGGCTGGGTTGGGCTGGGCTAGGCTGGGCTGTGCTGGGTTGGGCTGTGCTGGGTTGGGTTCTACTGGGCTGGGCTGCACTGGTCTGGGCTGGGTTGTGTTGTGTTGGGCTGGGCTGGGTTGGGTTGGGTTGGGCTGGGCTGAGTTGGGCTGGGCTGGGCTGGGTTGGGCTGGGCTGGGTTGAGTTGCGTTGTGTTGGGCTGGGCTGGGTTGGGTTGGATTGGGTTGAGTTGGGCTGGGCTGGGTTGTGTTGGGTTGGGCTGGGTTGAGTTGGGCTGGGCTGGGCTGGGCTGGGTTGAGTTTCGTTGTGTTGGGCTGGGCTGGGTTGGGCTGGGCTGGGTTGGTTTGGGTTGGGTTAGGTTGGGTTGGGTTAGGCCGGGTGGGCTGGGCTGGGCTGGGTTGGGTTGGGTTGGGCTGGGTTGGGCTGGACTGGGCTGGGCTGGGTTGGGTTGGGTTGGGTTGGGCTGCACTGGGCTGGGCTGGGCTGGGTTGGGTTCGACTGGGTTGGGCTGGGCCAGGCTGCACTGGGCTGGGGTTGGGCTGGGTTGGGTTGGGCTGGGTTAGGCTGGGCTGGGTTGGGCTGTGCTGGGTTGGGCTGTGCTGGGTTGGGTTCGGCTGGGCAGGGCTGCACTGGTCTGGGTTGGGTTGGACTGGGTTTGGTTGGGTTGCACTGGGCAGGGTGGGACTGGCCTGGGTTGGGCTGGGCTGGGCTGGGTTGGGCTGGGCTGCACTGGCTGGGTTGGGCTGCACTGGGCTGTGTTGGACTGGGCTGCACTGGCTGGATTGGGCTGTGCTGGGTTGGGTTCGGCTGGGCTGGACTGCACTGGTCTGGGTTGGGCTGGGTTGGGCTGGGCTGGGTTGGGCTGTGCTGGATTGCGTTGGGCTGGGTTGGGTTGGGTGGACTGGGCTGGGCTGGGTTGGGCCGGGCTGGGTTGCGTTGTGTTGGGCTGAGCTGTGTTGGGTAGGGTTGGGCTGGGTTGAGTTGGGTTGGGTTGAGCTTGGTTGGGTTGAGTTGGATTGGGCTAGGCTGGGCTGGGTTGTGCTGGGCTGGGTTGAATTGCGTTGTGTTGGGCTGGGCTGGGTTGGGCTGGGCTGGGTGGCGTTGTGTTGGGCTGGGCTGGGTTGGGTTGGGTTGGGCTGGGCTGAGTTGGGCTGGGCTGGGCTGGGTTGCGTTGTGTTGGGCTGGGCTGGGCTGGGTTGGGTTGGATTGGGTTGAGTTGGGCTGGGCTGAGTTGGGCTGGGCTGGGCTGGGTTGAGTTGTGTTGTGTTGGGCTGGGCTGGGTTGGGTTGGATTGGGTTGAGTTGGGCTGGGCTGGGTTGGGTTGGGTTGGGCTGGGCTGAGTTGGGCTAGGCTGGGCTGGGTTGGGTTGAGTTGGGCTGGGCTGGGTTGGGTTGGGTTGGGCTGGGCTGAGTTGGGCTAGGCTGGGCTGGGTTGTGCTGGGCTGGGTTGAATTGCGTTGTGTTGGGCTGGGCTGGGTTGGGCTGGGCTGGGTGGCGTTGTGTTGGGCTGGGCTGGGTTGGGTTGGGTTGGGCTGGGCTGAGTTGGGCTGGGCTGGGCTGGGTTGCGTTGTGTTGGGCTGGGCTGGGTTGGGTTGGGTTGGGCTGGGCTGAGTTGGGCTGGGCTGGGCTGGGTTGCGTTGTGTTGGGCTGGGCTGGGTTGGGTTGGGTTGGGCTGGGCTGAGTTGGGCTGGGCTGGGCTGGGTTGCGTTGTGTTGGGCTGAGCTGGGCTGGGTTGGGTTGGGTTGGGCTGGGCTGAGTTGGGCTGGGCTGGGCTGGGTTGGGCTGGGCTGGGTTGAGTTGTGTTGTGTTGGGCTGGGCTGGGTTGGGTTGGATTGGGTTGAGTTGGGCTGGGCTGGGTTGGGTTGGGTTGGGCTGGGCTGAGTTGGGCTGGGCTGGGCTGGGTTGTGCTGGGCTGGGTTGAATTGCGTTGTGTTGGGCTGGGCTGGGTTGGGCTGGGCTGGGTGGCGTTGTGTTGGGCTGGGCTGGGTTGGGTTGGGTTGGGCTGGGCTGAGTTGGGCTGGGCTGGGCTGGGTTGCGTTGTGTTGGGCTGGGCTGGGTTGGGTTGGGTTGGGCTGGGCTGAGTTGGGCTGGGCTGGGCTGGGTTGCGTTGTGTTGGGCTGGGCTGGGTTGGGTTGGGTTGGGCTGGGCTGAGTTGGGCTGGGCTGGGCTGGGTTGCGTTGTGTTGGGCTGAGCTGGGCTGGGTTGGGTTGGGTTGGGCTGGGCTGAGTTGGGCTGGGCTGGGCTGGGTTGGGCTGGGCTGGGTTGAGTTGTGTTGTGTTGGGCTGGGCTGGGTTGGGTTGGATTGGGTTGAGTTGGGCTGGGCTGGGTTGGGTTGGGTTGGGCTGGGTTGAGTTGGGCTGGGCTGGGCTGGGTTGAGTTTCGTTGTGTTGGGCTGGGCTGGGTTGGGCTGGGCTGGGTTGGTTTGGGTTGGGTTAGGTTGGGTTAGGCCGGGTGGGCTGGGTTGCGTTGGGTTGGGTTAGGCCGGGTGGGCTGAGCTGGGCTGGGTTGGGTTGGGTTGGGCTGGGTTGAGTTGGGCTGGGTTGGGCTTGGTTGAGTAGAGTTGCGTTGGGCTGGGCTGGGCTGGACTGGGCTGGGTTGGGTTGGGTTGGGCTGCACTGGGCTGGGCTGGGCTGGGCTGCACTGGGCTGGGCTGGGTTGGGTTGGGTTGGGTTGGGCTGCACTGGGCTGGGCTGGGCTGGGTTGGGTTCGACTGGGTTGGGCTGGGCCAGGCTGCACTGGGCTGGGTTGGGCTGGTCTGCACTGGGCAGGGTAGGACTGGGTTGGGTTGGGCTGGGTTAGGCTGGGCTGGCTTGGGCTGTGCTGGGTTGGGTTCGGCTGGGCAGGGCTGCACTGGTCTGGGTTGGGCTGGGT
Source organism: Scyliorhinus torazame (assembly GCF_047496885.1). Taxonomy (NCBI): domain Eukaryota; kingdom Metazoa; phylum Chordata; class Chondrichthyes; order Carcharhiniformes; family Scyliorhinidae; genus Scyliorhinus; species Scyliorhinus torazame. The sequence goes on from NC_092727.1 coordinate 131,949,720, forward strand.
TGGGCTGGGCTGGGCTGGGTTGGACTGGGCTGGGTTGTGTTCAGCTGGGCTGGACTGCACTGGTCTGGGCTGGGTTGGGCTGGGCTGGGTTGGGCGGTGCTGGATTGGGTTGGGCTGGGTTGGGTTGGGCTGGGCTGGGCTGGGCTGGGCTGGGCTGGGCTGGGCTGGGCTGGGCAGGGCTGGGCTGGGCTGGGCTGGGCTGGGCTGAGCTGGGTTGGATTGGGTTGTGTTTGGCTGGGCTGGGCTGGGTTGGGTTGGGTTGGGCTGCACTGGGCTGGGCTGAACTAGGCTGGGCTGAGCTGGGCTGGGCTGGGCTGGGTTGGGTTGGGTTGGGTTGGGCTGGTTTGGGCTGGGCTGGCCTGGGCTGGGCTGGGCTGGGCTGCACTGGCCTGGGTTGGGTTGGGCTGCACTTGGTTGGGCTGGGCTGGGCTGGCCTGGACTGGGCTGCACTGGGCTGGGCTGGGCTGGGCTGGGCTGGGTTGGGTTGGACTGGGTTTGGTTGGGTTGCACTGGGCAGGGTGGGACTGGCCTGGGTTGGGCCGGGCTAGGCTGGGCTGGGCTGGGTTGGGCTGGGCTGGGCTGCACTGGCTGGGTTGGGCTGCACTGGGCTGGGTTGGGCTGGGCTGGGCTGGGTTGGGCTGGGCTGGGCTGAGCTGGGTTGGGTTGGGTGGGCTGGGCTGGGCTGGTTTGGGCTGGGCTGCACTGGCCTGGGTTGGGCTGGGCTGGGCTGGGTTGGGCTGGGCTGGGCTGGGCTGGGCTGGGCTGGGCTGGGCTGGCCTGGGTTGGGCTGGGCTGGGCTGGGTTGGGTTGGGCTGGGCTGGGCTGGGCTGGCCTGGGATGGGCTGGGCTGGCCTGGCCTGGCCTGGGTTGGGCTGGGCTGGGCTTGGCAGGGTGGGGTTGGGTTGGGCTGGGCTGGGCTGGGCTGGGCTGTGTTGCACTGGGCTGGGCTGGGCTGGGCTGGGCTGCGCTGGGTTGGGCTGGGCTGGGCTGGGCTGGGTTGGGCTGGGCTGGGCTGGCCTGGGCTGGGCTGGCCCGGCCTGGGCTGGGCTGGGCTGGGCTGGGCTGGCCTGGGCTGTGTTGCACTGGGCTGGGCTGGGCTGGGCTGGGCTGGCCTGGGTTGGGCTGGGCTGGGCTGGGCTGGGTTGGGCTGGGCTGGGCTGGCCTGGGCTGGGCTGGCCCGGCCTGGGCTGGGCTGGGCTGGGCTGGGTTGGGTTGGGTTGGGCTGGGCTGGGCTGGGTTGCGTTGTGTTGGGCTGAGCTGGGCTGGGTTGGGTTGGGTTGGGCTGGGCTGAGTTGGGCTGGGCTGGGCTGGGTTGGGCTGGGCTGGGTTGAGTTGTGTTGTGTTGGGCTGGGCTGGGTTGGGTTGGATTGGGTTGAGTTGGGCTGGGCTGGGTTGGGTTGGGTTGGGCTGGGTTGAGTTGGGCTGGGCTGGGCTGGGTTGAGTTTCGTTGTGTTGGGCTGGGCTGGGTTGGGCTGGGCTGGGTTGGTTTGGGTTGGGTTAGGTTGGGTTAGGCCGGGTGGGCTGGGTTGCGTTGGGTTGGGTTAGGCCGGGTGGGCTGAGCTGGGCTGGGTTGGGTTGGGTTGGGCTGGGTTGAGTTGGGCTGGGTTGGGCTTGGTTGAGTAGAGTTGCGTTGGGCTGGGCTGGGCTGGGTTGGGCTGGACTGGGCTGGGTTGGGTTGGGTTGGGCTGCACTGGGCTGGGCTGGGCTGGGCTGCACTGGGCTGGGCTGGGTTGGGTTGGGTTGGGTTGGGCTGCACTGGGCTGGGCTGGGCTGGGTTGGGTTCGACTGGGTTGGGCTGGGCCAGGCTGCACTGGGCTGGGTTGGGCTGGTCTGCACTGGGCAGGGTAGGACTGGGTTGGGTTGGGCTGGGTTAGGCTGGGCTGGCTTGGGCTGTGCTGGGTTGGGCTGTGCTGGGTTGGGTTCGGCTGGGCAGGGCTGCACTGGTCTGGGTTGGGCTGGGTTGGGCTGGGCTGGGCTGGGTTGGACTGGGCTGGGCTGGGCTGGGCTGAGCTGGGTTGGATTGGGTTGTGTTTGGCTGGGCTGGGCTGGGTTGGGTTGGGTTGGGCTGCACTGGGCTGGGCTGGGCTGGGCTGCACTGGGCTGGGCTGGGTTGGGTTGGGTTGGGTTGGGCTGCACTGGGCTGGGCTGGGTTGGGTTGGGCTGCACTGGGCTGGGCTGGGCTGGGCTGCACTGGGCTGGGCTGGGTTGGGTTGGGTTGGGTTGGGCTGCACTGGGCTGGGCTGGGCTGGGTTGGGTTCGACTGGGTTGGGCTGGGCCAGGCTGCACTGGGCTGGGTTGGGCTGGTCTGCACTGGGCAGGGTAGGACTGGGTTGGGTTGGGCTGGGTTAGGCTGGGCTGGCTTGGGCTGTGCTGGGTTGGGCTGTGCTGGGTTGGGTTCGGCTGGGCAGGGCTGCACTGGTCTGGGTTGGGCTGGGTTGGGCTGGGCTGGGCTGGGTTGGACTGGGCTGGGTTGTGTTCAGCTGGGCTGGACTGCACTGGTCTGGGTTGGGCTGGGTTGGGCTGGGCTGGGTTGGGCGGTGCTGGATTGGGTTGGGCTGGGTTGGGTTGGGCTGGGCTGGGCTGGGCTGGGCTGGGCTGGGCTGGGCTGGGCTGGGCTGGGCTGGGCAGGGCTGGGCTGGGCTGGGCTGGGCTGGGCTGAGCTGGGTTGGATTGGGTTGTGTTTGGCTGGGCTGGGCTGGGTTGGGTTGGGTTGGGCTGCACTGGGCTGGGCTGAACTAGGCTGGGCTGAGCTGGGCTGGGCTGGGCTGGGTTGGGTTGGGTTGGGTTGGGCTGGTTTGGGCTGGGCTGGCCTGGGCTGGGCTGGGCTGGGCTGCACTGGCCTGGGTTGGGTTGGGCTGCACTTGGTTGGGCTGGGCTGGGCTGGCCTGGACTGGGCTGCACTGGGCTGGGCTGGGCTGGGCTGGGCTGGGTTGGGTTGGACTGGGTTTGGTTGGGTTGCACTGGGCAGGGTGGGACTGGCCTGGGTTGGGCCGGGCTAGGCTGGGCTGGGCTGGTTTGGGCTGGGCTGGGCTGCACTGGCTGGGTTGGGCTGCACTGGGCTGGGTTGGGCTGGGCTGGGCTGGGTTGGGCTGGGCTGGGCTGAGCTGGGTTGGGTTGGGTGGGCTGGGCTGGGCTGGTTTGGGCTGGGCTGCACTGGCCTGGGTTGGGCTGGGCTGGGCTGGGTTGGGCTGGGCTGGGCTGGGCTGGGCTGGGCTGGGCTGGGCTGGCCTGGGTTGGGCTGGGCTGGGCTGGGTTGGGTTGGGCTGGGCTGGGCTGGGCTGGCCTGGGATGGGCTGGGCTGGCCTGGCCTGGCCTGGGTTGGGCTGGGCTGGGCTTGGCAGGGTGGGGTTGGGTTGGGCTGGGCTGGGCTGGGCTGGGCTGTGTTGCACTGGGCTGGGCTGGGCTGGGCTGGGCTGCGCTGGGTTGGGCTGGGCTGGGCTGGGCTGGGTTGGGCTGGGCTGGGCTGGCCTGGGCTGGGCTGGCCCGGCCTGGGCTGGGCTGGGCTGGGCTGGGCTGGCCTGGGCTGTGTTGCACTGGGCTGGGCTGGGCTGGGCTGGGCTGGCCTGGGTTGGGCTGGGCTGGGCTGGGCTGGGTTGGGCTGGGCTGGGCTGGCCTGGGCTGGGCTGGCCCGGCCTGGGCTGGGCTGGGCTGGGCTGGGTTGGGTTGGGTTGGGCTGGGCTGGGCTTGGCTGGGCTGGGCTGGGTTGCGTTGTGTTGGGCTGAGCTGGGCTGGGTTGGGTTGGGTTGGGCTGGGCTGAGTTGGGCTGGGCTGGGCTGGGTTGGGCTGGGCTGGGTTGAGTTGTGTTGTGTTGGGCTGGGCTGGGTTGGGTTGGATTGGGTTGAGTTGGGCTGGGCTGGGTTGGGCTGGGCTGGGCTGGCCTGGCCTGGGCTGGGCTGGGCTTGGCTGGGCTGGGCTGGGTTGGGTTGGGTTGGGCTGGGCTGGGTTGGGCTGGCCTGGGTTGGGCTGGGCTGAGCTGGGCAGTGGGTGCGAGAGAGAGCAGAGGCCAGATAGCCAGCCCAACCACCAGCAGGAGCTCTGCGAGGCAGTGATTTGGTTTCTGTGCCGAGCTGAGGGTGGGCCTGGTCAGGAGGGCATTGTTATTGTTCAGGATGGGACTCCTGGCATTGTGGGCGGGGCTCGGCCTCATTGAGGGTGGGGCTTGTTGAGATTGGGATGTGGCTTGATATCATTGGGGGGGGGGGGGAGATGTGGGGACCCCAAACCTGTGAGGGCTTGATTTAACAGAAACCTTTGTCAGTGTAATTTTGTGTGAGTTTCGTCGGGTGGCCCCGTTGGTTTTTGGGTGAGATCCATACCTGTTTTCAACCACACTTGAAGTGATCTAACGACCGCGTCCCACCGGAACCAGGGACCTCACTAGGGATTCCCGACGACCGGATCTCGCAAGACGTTGCAACTTAGCCATCCGGCATCTCCCGGCCTGACTCAGGAGGCCCCTGCTGGATGCCGTTCAGTACTGGTCCCCACAAACAGGGACTCGGTGGAACGGTACCTGATGGACTTCATCCTCGGGTCTGAAAAGAAATGTCTAATCAGATTGTCGATGTATTTCCAAAACTCCCAAGGTTTGAGGAATATCCCACTAGATTGGAAGAAGTAAATGTAGCTGCATTGTTCAAAAAGGGAGACAGTAAGTGGGAATTTTCAAAAATTAGTCCAGGGAATGGCATCGCTGGGCTGGGCCAGCATTTAGCGCTCATCCCTTACTGCCCTTCAACTGAGTGGCTTGCTACTCGGCACTTTCCGAGGGAAGTTAAGACTGGGTCTGGAGTCACATGTAGGCCAGACAGTGTAAGGACGGCAGAAGGACATTAGTGAACCAGATGGGTTTTTGCAACAATTGTTTCATGGTTAATTCCAGATTTTTATTGCACTCAAATTTCACCATCTGCTGTGGTGAGATTTGAACTCAGGTCCCCAGAGCAGCACTAGTCCAGTGACAATACCACTACTCCACTGCCTCCCCTAATACTGCATGCCAATCTGCCGTGAGGAAAATGTTGGAGGCTGTTATTAAAAAAGCTACAGCAGGGCACTTAGATCAGTTCAAGATAATCAGGCAGTTAACATGGTTTTGTGAAAGGAAAATTATGTTTAACCAACTTATTAGAGCTCTTTGAGGAAGTAACATGTCTTGTGGATAAAGGGGAGCCAGTGGATGTGCTGTACTTAGACTGCCACAAGGCATTTGATAAAATGCCACATCAAAGGTTATTGCAGAAAATAAACGCTCATGGGGGGGTAACATATTGACATGGATTGAAGATTGGCTCGCTAACAGGAAGCCGAGACTAGGCATAAAGGGTCTTTTTCAGATTGGCAGGATGTGACACAGGGATCCGTTCTGGGACCTCAACTGGTTATAATTTATACAAATGACTTGGATGAAGGGTGAGTGGATGATTGCTAAAGTTACGATGGCAGAAAGATAGGTAGGGAAGTAAGTTGTGAAGAGGATGGAAGGAAGCTACAAAGGGACAGGGATCGGTTAAGTGAGTGGGAAAAGATCTGACAAATGGAGAATAATGTGGGAAAATGTCAAATTGTCCATTTTGACAAGAAGAATAAAAAATATGTTTATCATTTAAATGATGAGAGATTGCAGAATTTTGAGATGCAGAGGTTTCTGGGTGAGTACATGAATCACATAAGACTAGTTTGCAGGTACATTTATAGAACGTTGAAATGAAATGAAATGAAAATCGCTTATTGTCACAAGTAGGCTTCAAATGAAGTTACTGTGAAAAGCCCCTAGTCACCACATTCCAGCGCCTGTTCGGGGAGGCTGCTATGGGAATCATTGATTACATTGTCATTGATTACGAGGGGAATTGAATAGAAAATTCATGCTTCAGTTGCACAGGCCACTAGAGTGACCACATCCAGAGTATTGGGTATTGTATTGGTCTCCTTATTTAAGAAGATGTGTATTAGAAGCAGTTCAGAGACGTTTTACCAGACTAATATCTGGAATGGGTGGGTTGTCTTCTGAGGAAAAGTTGGCAGGCTGGGCTTGCATCTGTAGAGTTCAGAAAAATGAGAGGCAACTTGATTGAAGCAAAAGATCCTGAGGGGTATCGACAAGATGGATGTGGAGAGCATGTTTCCTCAGACACTCCTGAGTCTCTGCAGCTCTCTTGCGAAAAAGGCAATGCCAGCAGAATCTTTGAATATTTTTAAGGCAGAGGTGGATAGATTTTGGATAAGCAAGGGGGTGATCAGTTATCGGGGGTCGGCAGCAATGTGGAATTGAGGCTACAATCGGATCATCCATTATCTTATTAAAGGCGGAGCAGGTTCGAGGGGCCTCTCTTCCTGCTCCTTGCCATGTCTGTATGAGAAATTGGAATTCTGAGGTTTGCCGGAGACTGTTCTCCTTGGAGAGAAGGGGTTTTAAAAGAATATTTTATTCAAGGCATTTTCATATAAACAAACAAAAGCAGAACAACCAAACAACTCAATAAACAACCTACCCCCCCCCCCACCCCGCTCCCCTAACATCACCCTTCTAACATCACGCCTTCCCCAATTTAACCCCCTTACTCCCCCATTCCCCCTCCCTTCCTCACTCCTTAAACCTCCTGAAAAAAATCAATAAACGGCCTTCACCTCCGAGTGAACCCATGCAAGCTGAACTTAATTCGGGCAAGTCGCTCACACCACACTCCCGCTTTCGGCAGCTCCGAGCAAAATCCATCTCCAGGCTATCAGGGAGGCAAAGGCCAAAACATCGGCCTCTCTCACCCCCTGGACTCCCGGATCCCCCGAATATCGCCACCTCTGGGCACGGGGCCAGCTTTACCCCCAGCACCTCGGACATCACGTCCGCAAACGCCCGCCAGAATCCCTTCAACCTTGGACACCCCCAGATCATGTGGATATGATTTGCAGGCCTCCCCGCACAGCGCTCACACCTATCCTCTACCCCCTCAAAGAATCTGCTCATCCTCGCTATCGTCATATGTGCCTTTTGTATCACTTTAAACTGAATGAGGCTTAACCTCACACATGACGGGGACGCATTCACCTTCTGCTGGAGAGAAGAAGGTTGAGAGGAGATTTGATTGAGATGTTCAAAATCATGAGAGGGCTGGACAGAGTAGGCAGGAGGGAAGTATTCTCACTCGTGAAAGGATTGCAAAACGAGAGGGCACAAACAGGAGGGAAAACATTTTCACACAGCGAGTGGTTGGGGTCTGCAATGATCTGTCTGAGAATGTGGTGAAGGCAGGTTCCACTGAAACATTCACAAGGGAGTTAGACTGTAATCTGAAAAGGAAGAGTGTGCCGAGTGATGTGGGAAAGGTGGGAGAATGTCCCCTTCGTGGGGTCAGTGCAGATGTGAGGGGCTGAATGGCCTTCTCGTGCACCGTAACAATTCTGTCATTCGGAGTCCAGGCTGGTGTCTCTGATGTTTCCACGACAACAGACAAGGCTATTTGCAGATTCAATCATTTGAAAGTAAAAATGAGAATCTGTTAGTTTTCCAAATGACCTGAACTGTCATACCTCCCGTACCCTAACCTGGTCACCACCACTCAGAGTGAGCCTCCGTGGGCAGTGAACACCAGAAAATAACTTCTGGCTTCAGTCACACATGTTTTGAACTCTGTGACCAGATTCCAATTCTCAGGAAGGTTGGAGATACAGCGGGGAGGATTCTCCGATAATGGGGCTAAGTGGGGGCTGGAGCGTTTTACACCGGCGTCACCTGGCCGCTAGGAGCTGCGATCCTGGGCCGCACAGGGGGTCAGCACAGCACTGGAGCGCCAGCTGCCGATACAGGCGCCAGCACGGGCGGCACGGTAGCCCCCGATCGCAGGCCTGGCCAATGAGAAGCCCCCCCCCGGAGTCGGTAGTCCCTCCCTCCCACCAGGACGGCCCCCGCAGCCAGACGGCGAGGTCCCGCCGGGTAGGACCACACGCGAATGACGCCGGCGAGACTCGTCCGAACTGGGCGGGCATTCAGGCTGTCGAGGGTGGAGAATCGCCATGGGGGGGCCGCATTGAGCAGCCCCTGACTGGCGCCACAGCGCCCGCGCCGGCGCCATTGCCGCTGATTCTCCGGTCTCCAGAGCGGCGTCGCAAGATTCACGCGCCCCCCCCCCCCCCCCCCACCCCCCCCCCCGGAGATTCTCCGACCCGGCGGCGGATCAGAGAATCCTGCCCAGTGTTCCTGAATCTCCGTGGGATTGCGAGCTGGAGAACGGGCAGCTGATCAGAACCAAATTTCAGCAAGAATGAATACCCCGTGTTGGTTATGTGCGGGTAACACACAGCACACCCGTCTCGCCTTGTGCGAAAGGGATAATGGGCCAGTATTTAAAAGCAGCCACTCAATATCCAAGTGGTTTGGGTGGGATTTGCACAAAGGGGAGTTTAGCTCCTCAGGTTATTTTTCAAGGTTTTAAACTGGGAAAAATGTCTGGTACCATCACAGTGAATCCGGTGAGAATCCCGTAAATCCTGGTATGTGGAGACATATGAGTAAATCGGGAGAATGTTTTGGGTGAAGGAATATACCATTCAACTCAGCAAGTCTCTGTGACTCTTACCCTAATCCTGACTCCCCTCAGTCCCCTGACACGTTCTCAGTTGCTTGGTAAAATGATTAATACATCTTCACTGGGGGGGGGGGGGGGGGTGGGGGGGGGGGGGGGGGGGCATGGGGGGACAGTGGGAGGGGCATTGGGAGGGGCATTGGGAGGGGCTTCAATAGCCTCTCTGAGGAGCCTCACTACAATTACAATGACAGTTTCTATTTACAATGTTGATTCCATGTCTACATGTCTACGTTTGACATGTTTCCAACCTCTCAGAGTGTGACAGCAGGAGACTCTTTCCCCATTGAGTCTCTGTGGCGGCTGCCCCAAGCTTGAGTGCGTCCCTCAAACGTAGTCCTGGACTTTGGAATGTGCCCGTCTGCAACACTCGGTACCCATCAGCTCCTCGCACTGGAAAACCAACAATGTCCGGAGAGAACAAGGAGGGTGTTTCACCACTCTTCCTCCAGCAACAGTTGGTGTTTAACCCAGTGTGTGTGCCTGGGAACAGCCCATTGAGCACATAGTCCTGCATCATGGATCTGCTCATGATTAACCGTGACAAAAACCCCAGCATCTCTACCCTGACCTGCTTTGCAATAGCACATTCCCGGGAGGAGGTGAGCGACAGACTCTGCCCCAACATGGCCCCTTTGAGGGTAACACGGGAAGCGGGTGAGACTCCGAGAATCTATTGGGAGGTCATTACCAGCCCAAGATATGTCTTGGTGCTTGTTTGAAAGTTCTGGTGATAAAGCGTTCCGACAGTCTGCACAGGGAATCATCCAACGGGAACCCCTATCCCCATTACCCTGCCGAGTCTCGCAGACGTAATGGGCAGACCACTCGCTGATGGACTTACGGTCAAAGATGCTTTTTTGCGTAAACCTTTCCATGAGGGACAGGTTATTCAGTGCTGTCCAACGGACTGGAGTGTTCATAGAAATGAGATCAGACCCATTCTTTGTAATATCTGCTAATGTTCCCTCCCACTTTCCCATATTCAGCCTGCACTCTGGTACATATCCCGCTCCTTGTATGTTCACCCACTCATGTTTCAGTCATTCTGTATCTGAGCCCAGCCTGGTCAGAGAGAGCCAAGATTCCACAAACCCCCGAGCCCAGCCCCTACAGTGGCAAACGGACAGATTCACATCCAGCCAGTTTTATTCTGCTGCAGCTAGCCTGATAGCCAGCAGATTGCCACCAGACGCAACCTGTTAAAGCTTCCCCAGGGTTTTAATTAAACCCTCCTGTTTTCTGTGGAAGGATTCAGTGCTAAACTGTCTCTTTAGCCGACCTTGAGCAGAGTGGATCCATCACTCGTCTCACTGCAACAAACAGTAACTGATTCTGCACAAAACAATGACTCAAATAAAAAAATCATTAATTAGCAGAAAAATTGGAAGGCCTGTGTGTGGTTGAAATATATGATCAGCAGTGCGGATTTCCAGGGAAATAAACCACTAATTGACATCACCTATCATCTGTGGGTTATGAGGTTATGTTATTAGTGTTTATATTTCAGTAAATCTCCGTTTTTGGTATCAATAATGGTCCTTGTTTTTTTACTGCTTCGCTCACAATACAAACCATATGAAACAGCCAGTATCACGCCCCCCCATTGTAATAGTCCCCGAAACACCACATCCTCCAGTGCACAGGTCCACCTGCAAAACAGAAACCAGAACAAAACAGATTGAGGGAGACGCCTAGAACTGAACTCACAACAGTTGCTCACTGCAAAGCCATCCCATTGCTCCAAGACACTTTAAACAAGCAACTGGCGCAATGAGGTGGCTCAGTCCTCAACGATGGCAGAACCGAGCAAACAAATGCAAAATCCAGCAACAAATGTCAGCCAGCATTGCCAAGTGGATGATTCATCTCAGTCCCCCAGTCTTTAGACAATTCGATTCACTCCACATGATATTGGGAAGTAAATGAAGGCCTGGATACTGCAAAGGTAATTGGCCCCGACAATATCACATTGTATTGCTGAAGATTTGTATTCCGGAATTAGCCATTCCTCTAGCCAAGCTTCCCAGGACAGCTACAGCAATGGTACCAATCTGACAGTGTAGAAAGCTGCCCACATAGGTCCAGTCCACAAACAGCAGGACAAATCCAAACTGCCAGTTATCACCCCATCAGTCTAGTCTCGATTGAGTCAGAGTTAGGAGGAGTTTTGATAAAGACAAACCATATGAATCAGCGGCTACAGAGTTTCAGCAAGTCATTTGTCAACTCATCCGCTCCCATCTTGGAGGGGATGCTGAGAGGTCTGACCAGACTGCCAAGCCTGCTTCAGATGGGATACCACTACCCCGGTACCTCCCCCTCCCACATCCCGCTGCTCCTCCTACTGCCTTTCCCACTGTCCTTCCCACTGTCCCTCCCACTGCCCCTCCCACTGCCCTTCCCACTGCCCCTCCCACTGCCCTTCCCACTGTCCCTCCCTCTGTCCCTCCCACTGCCCCTCCCACTGTCCTTCCCACTGTCCCTCCCACTGCCCCTCCCACTGCCCCTCCCACTGCCCTTCCCACTGCCCCTCCCACTGCCCCCTCCCACTGTCCTTCCCCACTGTCCCTCCCACTGCCCCTCCCACTGCCCCCTCCCACTGCCCTTCCCACTGTCCCTCCCTCTGTCCCTCCCACTGTCCCTCCCACTGCCCTTCCCACTGCCCTTCCCACTGTCCCTCCCACTGTCCCTCCCTCTGTCCCTCCCACTGCCCTTCCCACTGTCCCTCCCTCTGTCCCTCCCACTGCCCTTCCCACTGCCCTTCCCACTGTCCTCCCTCTGTCCCTCCCACTGCCCTTCCCACTGTCCCTCCCACTGTCCCTCCCTCTGTCCCTCCCACTGCCCTTCCCACTGTCCCTCCCACTGCCCTTCCCACTGTCCCTCCCTCTGTCCCTCCCACTGCCCTTCCACTGTCCCTCCCTCTGTCCCTCCCAATGCCCTTCCCACTGCCCTTCCCACTGTCCCTCCCTCTGTCCCTCCCACTGCCCTTCCCACTGTCCCTCCCACTGTCCCTCCTCTGTCCCTCCCACTGCCCTTCCCACTGCCCTCCCCTCCCCACTGCCCTTCCACTGTCCCTCCCTCTGTCCCTCCCACTGCCCTTCCCACTGCCCTTCCCACTGTCCCTCCCACTGCCGTTCCCACTGTACCTCCCACTGTCCCTCCCTCTGTCCCTCCCACTGCCCTTCCCATTGTCCCTCCCACTGCCCTTCCCACTGTCCCTCCCTCTGTCCCTCCCACTGCCCTTCCCATTGTCCCTCCCACTGCCCTTCCCACTGTCCCTCCCACTGTCCCTCCCACTGCCCTTCCCATTGTCCCTCCCTTTGTCCCTTCCATTGCCACTCCCACTGCCCTTCCCACTTCCCCTCCCACAGCTCATCCAACTGCACCTCTCACTGCTCACTTGGGTTGAAGGAACCTTGGTGAGTTGCTGCAGTGCATCTTGTAGACGGTACACACGGCTGCCACTGTGCATCGGTGGTGGAGGGAGTGAATGTTAGTGGATGGGGTGCCAATCAAGTGGGTTGCTTTGTCCTGGATGCTGTCAAGATTCCTGAATGTGATCAGAGCTGCCCCAGAGTTTATTCTGGGTCCTCTGCTGTTTGTGATTTTCATTAATGACTTGGATGAGGGAGTTGAAGGGTGGGTCAGTAAATTTGCAGACGATACGAAGATTGGTGGAGTTGTGGATAGTGAGGAGGGCTGTTGTCGGCTGCAAAGAGACATAGATAGGATGCAGAGCTGGGCTGAGAAGTGGCAGATGGAGTTTAACCCTGAAAAGTGTGAGGTTGTCCATTTTGGAAGGACAAATATGAATCCGGAATACAGGGTTAACGGTAGAGTTCTTGGCAATGTGGAGGAGCAGAGAGATCTTGGGGTCTATGTTCATACATCTTTGAAAGTTGCCACTCAAGTGGATAGAGCTGTGAAGAAGGCCTATGGTGTGCTCGCGTTCATTAACAGAGGGATTGAATTTAAGAGCCGTGAGGTGATGATGCAGCTGTACAAAACTTTGGTAAGGCCACATTTGGAGTACTGTGTACAGTTCTGGTCGCCTCATTTTAGGAAGGATGTGGAAGCTTTGGAAAGGTTGCAAAGAAGATTTACCAGGATGTTGCCTGGAATGGAGAGTGGGTCTTACGAGGAAAGGTTGAGGGTGCTAGGCCTTTTCTCATTAGAACGGAGAAGGATGAGGGGCGACTTGATAGAGGTTTATAAGATGATCAGGGGAATAGATAGAGTAGACAGTCAGAGACTTTTTCCCCAGGTGGAACAAACCATTACAAGGGGACATAAATTTAAGGTGAAAGGTGGAAGATATAGGAGCGATATCAGAGGTAGGTTCTTACCCAGAGAGTAGTGGGGGCATGGAATGCACTGCCTGTGGAAGTAGTTGAGTCGGAAACATTAGGGACCTTTAAGCAGCTGTTGGATAGGTACATGGATTACGGTAAAATTATATGGTGTAGATTTATTTGTTCTTAAGGGCAGCACGGTAGCATTGTGGATAGCACAATGCTTCACAGCTCCAGGGTCCCAGGTTCGATTCCGGCTTGGGTCACTGTCTGTGCGGAGTCTGCACGTCCTCCCCGTGTGTGCGTGGGTTTCCTCCGGGTGCTCCGGTTTCCTCCCACAGTCCAAAGATGTGCGGGTTAGGTGGATTGGCCAATGATAAATTGCCCTTAATGTCCAAAATTGCCCTTGGTGTTGGGTGGAGGTGTTGAGTTTGGGTAGGGTGCTCTTTCCAGGAGCCGGTGCAGACTCAAAGGGCCGAATGGCCTCCTTCTGCACTGTAAATTCAATGATAATCTATGATTAATCTAGGACAAAGGTTCGGCCCAACATCGTGGGCCGAAGGGCCTGTTCTGTGCTGTATTTTCTATGTTCTATGTTCATGTTAAACAGCACCTCTCGCTCTAGATTCCCCTAAACAGGTAGCATCCTCCCAGCGTCTATCTTGTCAAGCCTCCTCAGAATCTGCTAGAATAACCACATCACCTCTCATTCTTCTAAACTCAATGACTATAGGACCAACCTGCTCAACATTTCCTCATAAGACAACCCTTTCATCCCAGCAATCATCCCGGTGAACCGCCTTTGAATTATTTCCAATGCAGGTATATTCCTCCTTTAATAAAGAGATCAAGACTGGGACTTCCGGGTGCGGCGATGACCAGCTGAGTCGCACGTTTCGACAGCTCCCTGTGAAACGGACTTTTGGGCTCTTGATAGGAGCCCCAACGGCAATTTTAACGGCTGAAAACACCGTGCGGTAAACCAGAAGGGTGTTCCCCCTGGACACGGATGGAAAAAGGAGAGGAAAGTGGCCGGATTGCAGCGGATCCTTTGGAACAACGGCAAGGAAGGCAAGCAGAAACCAAGATGGCGTCGGAAGGTGGCAGTTTCATATGGGGCCCTGAACAACAAGAGTTTTTGAAACGCTGCGTGGAGGAGATAAAAAAGGAAATGAAGAAAGAGTTGTTGGCCCCGATATTACAGGCGATTGAAGGGCTGAAAGAGGAACAAAAGACCCAGGAGCAGGAGCTTCGGGTCGTGAAGGCGAAAGCAGCAGAGAATGAAAACGACATACAGGGCCTGGTGGTGAAGTCGGAGATACAGGAGGCACACCAGAAACGATCTGTGGAGAGGTTGGAGGCACTGGAAAATAACGCAAGGAGGAACAACTTGAGGATTCTTGGCCTTCCTGAAGGTGTGGAGGGGGCGGACGTCGGGGCATATGTGAGCACGATGCTGCACTCGTTAATGGGAGCGGAGGCCCCGACGGGTCCGTTGGAGGTGGAGGGAGCATACCGAGTTATGGTGCGAGGACCGAGAGCAGGAGAAGCTCCCAGAGCCATAGTGGTGAGATTTCTCCGTTTTAAGGATAGAGAAATGGTCCTTAGATGGGCGAAGAAAACTCGGTGTAGTAAATGGGAGAACGCGGTGATCCGCGTCTATCAAGATTGGAGTGCGGAGGTGGCGAGAAGGAGGGCGAGCTTTAATCGGGCCAAAGCGGTACTTCACAAAAAAAAGATAAAGTTTGGAATGCTGCAACCGGCAAGACTGTGGGTCACATATCAAGGGAGGCACCACTACTTTGAGACGGCGGATGAAGCGTGGACTTTTATTGTAGAAGAAAAATTGGAATGATTGGACTACGAAAATGAACGTTTGGACAAAGTGGTGGGACGAGTGGGGGGGGGGGGCGAAGAGGGATTGTATGATTAATCCTGCGGTATGGTAACTTTTCTTTCTCCCACAGGTGGTGATGGGGGGAGGTGGGGAGGGAGAGGAGATGGGGCGTTGGCCATGGGAGGCGGGGCCGAGGGAGAGGCGCGGGCTTGGTTCCCGCGCTATGATAATTATGGCGGGAATAGAGAAGCAGGAAGGAGGGGGCGCCGCACGGGGCGAGCCGTGATCACGGGGGGAAGCCGAGGTCAGCCAGAGTTTGCTGACTTCTGGGAGCAACATGGGGGGAGTAATTACGCTAGCGGGGGGTCTAGCGGGGGGGGGGGGAGGGGGGAATTACTGGGTTGCTGCTGCTGGGGAAAGGGGGGAGTGGGTGCGGGAAAGGATGGGCGGGGGGGCACCGTCTGGGAGAAATACAGCCGCGTGGGAACTGGGCGAGAAGCTGGAAAAAGATGATGGCTAACCGGCAAGGGGGGGGGGGTGGGAAGCCCCCCAACTCGGCTGATCACGTGGAACGTGAGGGGGCTTAACGGGCCGATAAAGAGGGCACGAGTACTCGCACACCTTAAGAAACTTAAAGCAGATGTGGTCATGTTACAGGAAACGCACCTGAAACTGATAGATCAGGTTAGGTTGCGCAAAGGATGGGTAGGGCAGGTGTTCCATTCGGGGCTGGATGCGAAAAACAGGGGGGTGGCTATATTAGTGGGGAAGCGGGTAATGTTCGAGGCAAAGACTATAGTGGCGGATAACGGGGGCAGATACGTGATGGTGAGTGGCAAATTACAGGGAGAGATGGTGGTGTTGGTAAACGTGTATGCCCCGAATTGGGACGATGCCAATTTTATGAGGCGAATGCTAGGACGCATCCCAGACCTAGAGACCGGAAAGCTGATAATGGGGGGAGACTTTAACACGGTGTTGGAACCAAGGCTGGATAGGTCGAAGTCCAGGACTGGTAGGAGGCCGGCAGCAGCCAAGGTGCTTAAGGATTTTATGGAGCAGATGGGAGGGGTGGACCCGTGGAGATTCAGTAGACCTAGGAGTAAGGAGTTCTCGTTTTTCTCCTATGTCCATAAAGTCTATTCACGCATAGACTTTTTTGTGTTGGGTAGGGCATTGATCCCGAGGGTGAGGGGAACGGAATATACGGCTATAGCCATTTCGGATCATGCCCCACACTGGGTAGACTTGGAGATAGGGGAGGAAACAAGAGGGCGTCCACCCTGGAGAATGGATATGGGACTAATGGCGGATGAGGGGGTGTGCTTAAGGGTGAGGGGATGCATTGAAAAGTACTTGGAACTCAATGACAATGGGGAGGTTCAGGTGGGAGTGGTCTGGGAGGCGTTGAAGGCGGTGGTTAGGGGGGAGCTGATATCAATAAGGACACATAAAGGGAAGCAGGAGAGTAAGGAACGGGAGCGGTTGTTGCAAGAACTTTTGAGGGTGGACAGACAGTATGCGGAAGCACCGGAGGAGGGACTGTATAGGGAAAGGCAAAGGCTGCATGTGGAATTTGACTTGCTGACCACAGGCACTGCAGAGGCACAATGGAGGAAGGCGCAGGGTGTACAGTATGAATATGGAGAGAAGGCGAGCAGATTGCTGGCACACCAATTGAGGAAAAGGGGAGCAGCGAGGGAAATAGGGGGGGTGAGAGACGAAGATGGAGAGACGGAGCGGGGAGCGGAGAGAGTGAATGAAGTGTTTAAGACATTTTATAAAAAATTGTATGAAGCTCAACCCCCGGATGGGAGGGTGAGAATGATGGAGTTTTTGGATCGGCTGGAAATTCCCAAGGTGGAAGAGCAGGAAAGGATGGGATTGGGAGCACAGATCACGGTAGAAGAAGTGGTGAAAGGAATTAGGAACATGCAGACGGGAAAGGCCCCGGGACCGGACGGATTCCCAGTTGAATTTTACAGAAAATATTTGGACTTGCTCGCCCCGCTACTGACGAGGACCTTCAACGAGGCAAAGGAAAGGGGACAACTGCCCCCGACTATGTCAGAAGCAACGATATCGCTTCTTTTAAAGAAGGAAAAGGATCCGCTACAATGTGGCTCCTACAGACCAATCTCCCTCCTCAATGTAGATGCCAAGGTCTTGGCCAAGGTAATGGCAATGAGAATAGAGGAATGTGTCCCGGGGGTGGTTCATGAGGACCAAACTGGGTTTGTGAAGGGGAGACAGCTGAACACGAACATACGGAGGTTGTTAGGGGTAATGATGATGGCCCCACCAGAGGGTGAAACGGAGATAGTAGTGGCGATGGATGCCGAGAAAGCATTTGATAGAGTGGAGTGGGATTATCTGTGGGAGGTGTTGAGGAGATTTGGGTTCGGAGAGGGGTATGTTAGATGGGTGCAGCTGTTGTATAGGGCCCCAGTGGCGAGTGTGGTCACGAATGGACGGGGATCGGCATATTTTCGGCTCCATAGAGGGACAAGGCAGGGATGTCCTCTGTCCCCATTACTGTTTGCACTGGCGATTGAGCCCCTGGCGATAGCGCTGAGAGGTTCCAAGGGATGGAGGGGAATACTTAGGGGAGGAGAAGAACACCGGGTATCTTTATATGCGGATGATCTGCTACTATATGTGGCGGATCCAGCGGAGGGGATGCCAGAAATAATGCGGATACTTGGGGAGTTTGGGGATTTTTCAGGGTATAAATTGAATATGGGAAAGAGTGAGCTGTTTGTGGTGCATCCAGGGGAGCAGAGTAGAGAAATAGAAGACCTACCGTTGAGGAAGGTAACAAGAGACTTTCGTTACCTGGGGATCCAGATAGCTAAGAATTGGGGCACATTGCACAGGCTAAATTTGACGCGGTTGGTGGAACAGATGGAGGAAGATTTCAAGAGATGGGACATGGTAGCATTGTCAATGGCAGGGAGGGTGCAGGCAGTTAAGATGGTGGTCCTCCCGAGATTCCTTTTTGTGTTTCAGTGTCTCCCGGTGGTGATCACGAAGGCTTTTTTCAAAAGGATAGAAAAGAGTATTATGGGTTTTGTTTGGGCCGGGAAGACTCCGAGAGTGAGGAAGGGATTCTTACAGCGTAGTAGGGATAGGGGGGGGCTGGCACTACCGAGCCTAAGTGAGTATTATTGGGCCGCTAATATTTCAATGGTGAGTAAGTGGATGGGAGAGGAGGAAGGAGCGGCGTGGAAGAGATTAGAGAGGGCGTCCTGTAGGGGGACCAGCCTGCAGGCTATGGTGACAGCCCCATTGCCGTTCTCACCAAGGAACTATACCACGAGTCCGGTGGTGGTAGCTACACTGAAGATGTGGCCTGAGACAAGGCAGTTGCCAATTAGGGCTAGTTTTTATTTTTTGTTATTTAATATTTATTTATTTGTTGTTGTTTTTGTTTAAATTTAAAAAAGGTCATTATTATCTGTATTGTTACAATGTTGTGTAAAGGATGCACAATGTACTGTGTTGGTTGACCAAAAATTTTCAATAAAATATTATTTAAAAAAAAAGAGATCAAGACTGTACGCAGTACTCCAGGTGTGGTCTCACCAATACCCTGCACTGTTACAACAAGGTTACTCTACTTTTATATTCCATTCCCCTTGGAAAAAATGCCAACATTCCATTTGCTTTCCTAATCATTTCCTGTACCTGCAAACTGACTATTGTGTACAAGGACACCCAGATTCCTCTGTATCTCAGTATTCTAGCGTTTCCCCCCCATTTTAATAATATTCTGCTTCTTTATTCTTCCTAACAAAGTGAACAACCTCGCATTGTACTCCATCTGCCAAACCTTTGCAAATTCTGTATCCTCACAATTTACTTTTCTATCTATCTTTGGCTTATCAGCAAATCTTGTCCCTTCATCCAAGTTATTGGTATAGATTCTAATTGTTTGAGGTTCCAGCACTGATTCCTGGGGGACTCCACTAGTTACAATTTGCCAACCTGGAAATGACTGATTTATACCAACTGCCTTACATTTATCCATGCTAATATATCACCGACATCAGCAGCTCTCAACATGTGCAGTAACATTTTATGTGGAACCTTTTCAAATGCCTTTTGGAAATCCAAGTACATCACATCCCCAGGTTCTCCTTTAACCGTTTTTCTTGTTAAAACTCAAGGAATTCTAATAATTTTGTCAAATATGATTTCCCTTTCAGAAAACCATGCTGGCCCAGCCTGATTCTGTGATGAATTTCTAAATCTCCTCCTTAATAGTGGATTCTAGCATTTTCCCAACGACAGATGTTTGACTAACTGGCCTATAAATTCCCGACTTTCTTGAATAGTGGTGTTACACTTGTGCTTTTCCAATCTACTGGGGCCTCTAGAATTTGAGGAATTGTGGAAGATTACAACCTGTGCATCATGATCACTTCAGCCGCCTCTCTCAAGGCTCCTCGATGAAGCCATTGGGGCCCAGGACACATGTCAGCCTTTAGTCCTTTTATTTTACTGATCGTTTTTCTCCGGTGATTGTGATTGGTTTAATTTCCCTCCCTTTTGAAACTGATTCCCTCATATTCATGAGTTGCTTTTTGTTTTCTACTGGGAAGATAGATAAAAATAGCAGAGAACATAAGAACCAGGAGCTGGAGTTGGCAATTCAGCCTCTCGACCCGCTCCACCATCCAAAGCGATCATGGCTGATCTCATCTCGGCCTCATCTCCACCTTCCTGCCCACTCCCCATTATCCTTCATCTCACCACTAATTAAAAATCGATCCCCTCCTTAAATTTGTTTAGTGTTCCAGCGTCCGCTGCACTCGGAGAATCCCCAGACTCACGGCCCTCTGAGTGAAGTAATTCCTCCTCATTTCTGTTTAACTCTGCTGCCTCTTAGCCTAAAATTATGTTGCTTCGTTCCAGAATGTCCAACGTGGGGAAACATCTGCTCTACATCTGCCCTGTCAAATCCTCAATTAGATCTCCTCTCATTCTTCTAAATTCCAGTGAGTACAAAGAACAAAGAACAATACAGCACAGGAACAGGCCCTTCGGCCCTCCAAGCCTGTACCAGTCATGATACCAACCTTGGCCAAAACCCTCAGCTCTTCCTTGTGCCGTATCCCTCTATTCCCATCCTATCCATGTGTTTGTCAAGATGCCTTTTGAACATCGTTAATGTATCTGCTTCCACAACCTCCCCCGGGCAACGCGATCCGGGCACTCTCCACCCTCTGCGTAAAATACCTGCCTCCCACATCTCCTCTAAACTTTGCCCCATGGACCTTAAACCCATGCCCCCTGGTGACTGACCCCTCCACCCTGGGAAAGAGTGCCTGCCCATCCACTCTATCCATGCCCCTCATAATCTTAGAACATAGAACATAGAACATACAGTGCAGAAGGAGGCCATTCGGCCCATCGAGTGTGCACCGACCCACTTAAGCCCTCACTTCCACTCTATCCCCGTGACCCAATAACCCCTCCTAACCTTTTGGTCACTAAGGGCAATTTATCACGGCCAATCCACCTAACCTGCACGTCTTTGGACTGTGGGAGGAAACCGGAGCACCCGGAGGAAACCCACGCAGACACTGGGAGAACGTGCAGACTCCGCACAGACAGTGACCCAAGCCGGGTATCGAACCTGAGATCCTGGCGCTGTGAAGCCACAGTGCTAACCACTGTGCTACCGTGCTGCCCACTAGACTGCCATCTTGTAGACCTCTATCAGGACACCCCTCAACCTCCGTCTTTCTTTCGAGTCTATTCAGCCTCTCCGCATAGCTAACACCCTCCAGACCAGGCAACATCCTGGTGAACCTCCTCTGCACCCTCTCCAAAGCCTCCACATCCTTCTGGTAGTGTGGCGACCAGAATTGTGCGCAATATTCCAAGTGCCGCCTTACCAAGGTTCTATAGCATGACTTGCCAGTTTTTCTACTCGATGCCCCGTCCAATGAAGGCAAGCATTCCGCCTGCTTTCTTGACGACCTCATCCACTTGTGCTGCCGCCTTCAAAGATCTGTGGAGCTGCACGCCCAGATCTCTCTGACTTTCTATATTCCGAAGAGTTTTGCCATTTACGGTATATTTCCCCTCTATGTTAGACCTACCAAAATGCATTTCCTCACATTTGTCCAGATTAAACCCCATAGGCCTGAACTGCTCAATCTTTCTTCGTAAGGGTGGCACAGAGGTTGGCACTGTTGCCTCACAACACCAGGGACCCAGGATCAATTCCCGGCTTGGGTGACTGTGCAGCGTCTGCACGTTCTCCCCGTATCTGCGTGGGTTTCTTACGGGTGCTCCGGTTTCCTCTCACAGACCAAAGATGTGCAGATGAGGTGGATTGGCCGTGCTAAATTGCCCCTTAGTGTCCAAAAGGTTAGGTGGGGTTACTGGGTTACGGTGATAGGGTGGGGACATGGGACGAGGTTGGGTGCACTTGCAGTGGGTCAGTGCAGAGTTGATGGCTGAATGGCCTCCTTCTGCACTGTAGTGATACTATGATTCTATAAGACAAGTCCTTCATCCCTGCAATCAATCTAATGAACCTTCTCTGCACTGCCTCTAATGTATTTACATCCTTCAAGTAAGGGAACCAACGTAGTGCTTGGTACTCCAGGTACAGCCTTCCAATGTCCTATTGTTACAGCACTCTGGCACACACATAAAACAGACAAACACAGAGGGGTAGAAAAGGGTAAAAACCAGAAGTGGAGGGAAGAAAGAGTCTTTCTTCCAGGGGATGGTTTCAGCACACTTTTCTTCACAGCAAGCGTGCGGATTAAAGTCTTTGGTTTACAGCCTGCAATGATCTTCTCTGTGGATTCATTCATTCAAGTTCTCTGTAGTTTAGGAATGCATTACCCCCAACTTTCCCTGGAGAAGCATCTTATTTCTCATCAAACGGTACTTTCAGTTTGTGGTTTGTATCAGGCCTCTGTAGTTCCAGCAACTCAGCCCCCACACGATTTCTGGAGAGAGTCAGCCCTCACAGTGGCCTTCTAGAGAGAGTTAGTGCGATCTTTCTTTCTCCAGGCTGCCAGAATCAAAACTAAAACCAAACTCAAACCTTGGACGCCGTAAATCATTCCAGGGGGATCAGATCCCATCACCACCTGTTACCGAGCAGAGAACAGCCTTTTGGGCCAATCCAATGGCCACCAGACGATCAATCAAACCGAGTACCAGCCCATCTCTCTGATGCTGGCCAGTCTGCAACTCTCGTTTAAACCAGCATAACCTACCGGAATCTTCCTGTTTGAGTTAGAGATACAGGCTGCTTGCCTTAAAGAGACATCTCCATTAATGTTACAACAACCTGGGCTAGTGCGCAGTCAATCCCAGCCCCACAGGCCCCGGAATCCCCACAGAAGTGAATTAACCGTTAATTTGTATATTTCCCTGAGATCTTCGACCCTCGACTGCTCCAATGACTTACAGGCACCAGATTTGTAAGTAAAACATTTTAAAAACTGTTTATTTAACCAGATAAAATATCAACCTGTAATGGTAATAATAGAACAATGGTCTGCTAATGATTCCCCATGCCCCGTCCCACCCTCCACCCAGACACACGCAAGACAGGCACATGGTTGGGGTAGGGAAAGGATCAAAAAATAACAGGGGGTCAAAACGACGTGAGGTAAATCTTTGCTGCTGTTGTGGTAATCTTTACAGTTGGCACTCTTCCATGGGTGCAAAGTGTTGGTTTAGATCTTCCAATGTTTGTCTTCAATTAGAACATGCAGGCTGTTGAATTTTCTCTGGGGAGTCACTTTCATTTGAATGACCTCCATCAGACTGCCTCTCAGTCTCACTAAGATAATATTACAGCTCTTCACCTGAGGATTTAAAATAGGTTTTAAGACAGCCCCCTCTTCCTGCAGGTGGCGCTAGACTGGATCCTCCCGCAAGTTGAACTGACTCCAGAAAGAAACGTCTTTAAACAGAGGCCATCAGTTGAGAGCAATCAGACTCCCTAACCTTTTAATCAGAAGTGAACCTTTCACAGGCCGAGCTGAAAAATATTTTAACCACCAACCTTAGCTGATAGAACCTGCTGTTTGCTAGGTTTTCACAGAGCTGGCTGCCGACTGCTTGCAGCGTTTTAATTAGAGGTTAAAATTTCACGGGTCTGACTGGATAGAGAGAGTGTTTTAAACCTGCTCTCGATGTCTAAACAGAACTGAGAGCCAAAATGACATCTATCTTCTGTTCCAGAATCTCCTGAAGGGCTCTACCAATCACAGTCAAAAACAGGATATGACCCAGAATTTCAGAAGAGCCAATTGGCTGCCAACCAAGTCCATCAAAATGGCTTCCTGAGACCCTGCCACACAGCACACTGCACGGAGGGAATCTCCTTGGGTCAGTTCAAATAGCAGCTTGCAGCAGGGGTGTGGAGGAGGAGGGTGGCGGCATTCAAAAGTCTGTATTAACAGGGACACACAATGATCAAACAAGGATTTAAAAGGGGTTCCTTACATACCCGCCCGAAAAGAATAAATGTCAGGACACCGACATTTCATTATGAGATATATGAGACACACAACACCCACACATACTAGTCCCATGATACAAGTCCCTTGCCCAGTTTTTAACTTTTAAACGCATGACAAAGTACAATCACATTATTGTTTTGCAGGAAATATATACAGTCTTCAAATAACTGTAATCACAGAATTTACAGTGCAGAAGGAGGCCATTCGGCCCATCGAGTCTGCACCGGCTCTTGGAAACAGCACCCTACCAAAGCCCACACATCCACCCTATCCCCACAACCCAGTAACCCCACCCAACACTAAGGGCAATTTTGGACACTAAGGGCAATTTATCATGGCCAATCCACCTAACCTGCACATCTTTGGACTGTGGGAGGAAACCGGAGCACCCGGAGGAAACCCACGCACACACGGGGAGGATGTACAGACTCCACACAGACAGTGACCCAAGCCGGGAATCGAACCTGGGACCTTGGAGCTGTGAAGCAATTGTGCTAACCACCATGCTACCATGCTGCCCATACTGTAATATTAACTCTGTTGAAAAATCTTGCGTTCTGGGTTTTAAATGTCTGGATAAAGGCAGGTAAAAATTAAAAGTCCAAGGCAGCCAGCACGGATTCATCCTCCTCTATGCCCATCATGTGGCCCCACTATTTAAGAAAGGTGGTCGAGATAAACCCGGGATCTACAGACCAGTGAGTCTCATGTCAGTGGTGGGGAAATTAATGGAGGAAATTCTGAAGGAGATAATCTATCTCCACTTGGAGACCTAAGGTTTGATCAGGAATAGTCAGCGTGGCTTTGTCAGAGGGATTGCATTTTCTGAGCATGTGACTGGGTGTGTAGATCAGGGTAGTGTAGTTGATGTAGTTTACATGGATTTTAGCAAAGCCTTTGACAAGGTCCCATTTGGGGGACTGATAACGAAGGTAAATGGGATACAGGATAATTTGATACGGTGAATTTAAAATTGGCTTAGTTGTGGGAGACAGAGGCTGCGATTCAGCCGTCACAGATCCGGGTGCAGCAGGGGAATCGTGCGAGAACCCCACACTGGGCCAATAGCGAGCCATCCAGCTGGTTTGCCTGGTGGAATCTGGATCTCGCCCTCGCTGGATGAGATCCACATCTGTCTATTTAAATGAGCCGAATGAAAAAGCGAGGTCTGAAAAGGGGTAAGATCGGAGCTACCGATCAGAATGGCGGCCCGGTCTGTGAACAACCGTTCACGCTGGCAAAATCCGCTCACCATCAGTAAATCTCACCCAAGCCAAAGAAAACGGCAGTGCTACAGCCACCCAGAAACACCTCGCCAAATGCCAATCCGCTGAGTTGCACCCAGAGGGCGATGACAGACGGTTGCTTTAGTGACTGGACGCTCGTGCCCAGCAGCGCCCAGCAGCATCCAGCAGCGCCCAGCAGCGTCCAGCAGCGCCCAGCAGCGTCCAGCAGCGCACAGCAGCATCCAGCAGCGTCCAGCAGCGCCCAGCAGCGTCCAGCAGCGTCCAGCAGCGCCCAGCAGCGTCCAGCAGCGTCCAGCAGCGCCCAGCAGCGTCCAGCAGCGCACAGCAGCATCCAGCAGCGTCCAGCAGCGCCCAGCAGCGCCCAGCAGCGTCCAGCAGCGCCCAGCAGCGTCCAGCAGCGTCCAGCAGTGCCCAGCAGCGCCCAACAGCGTCCAGCAACGCCCAGCAGCGTCCAGCAGCGCCCAGCAGTGTCCAGCAGCGCCCATCAGCGTCCAGCAGCGCCCAGCAGCGTCCAGCAGCGCCCAGCAGTGTCCAGCAGCGTCCAGCAGCGCCCAGCAGCGTCCAGCAGCGCCCAGCAGTGTCCAGCAACGCCCAGCAGCGTCCAGCAGCGCCCAGCAGCGCCCAGCAGTGCCCAGCAGCGTCCAGCAGCGCCCAGCAGTGTCCAGCAGCGCCCAGCAGCGCCCAGCAGTGCCCAGCAGCGTCCAGCAGCGCCCAGCAGTGTCCAGCAGCGTCCAGCAGTGCCCAGCAGCGTCCAGCAGCGCCCAGCAGTGTCCAGCAGCGCCCAGCAGTGTCCAGCAGCGCCCAGCAGCGTCCAGCAGCACCCAGCAGTGTCCAGCAGCGTCCAGCAGTGTCCAGCAGCGCCCAGCAGTGTCCAGCAGCGTCCAGCAGCGTCCAGCAGCGCCCAGCAGTGTCCAGCAGCGTCCAGCAGCGTCCAGCAGCGCCCAGCAGCGCCCAGCAGTGTCCAGCAGCGTCCAGCAGCGTCCAGCAGCGCCCAGCAGCGTCCAGCAGCGCCCAGCAGCGTCCAGCAGCGCCCAGCAGCGTCCAGCAGTGTCCAGCAGCGCCCAGCAGCGCCCAGCAGTGTCCAGCAGCACCCAGCAGCGCCCAGCAGTGTCCAGCAGCACCCAGCAGCGCCCAGCAGTGTCCAGCAGCGCCCAGCAGTGTCCAGCAGCGCCCAGCAGCGTCCAGCAGCATCCAGCAGTGCCCAGCAGCGTACCACAGGGATCTCTGCTGGGCTCCCTATTAATCATCATTCATATCAATGACACAGGTGACTATGTGGTGTAGGCTCAGTAAGTTTGGCCGGGTGGTTAACAGTGAGGTTGAGTGTCTTGGGTTGTAGGAAGGGTGTGATTGCTCTGGAGGGGGTGCAGAGGAGATTCACCAGGATGTTTCCTGGGTTGTTTTCTCTGGAGCAGAGACGACTGAGGGGTGACCTGATCGAGGTGGACAAGATTCTGAGGGGCGAGGACAGGGTGGAGAGGGAGCAGCTGTTCCCCTTAGTTGAAGGGTCAGTTACGAGGGGGACACATGCTCAAGGTGAGGGGTGGGAGGTTTAAGGGGGATTTGAGGGAAAACGTTTTTACACAGAGGGTGGTGAGGGTCTGGAACGCGCTGCCTGGGAGGGGGGTAGAGGCGGGTCTGGAACGCACTGCCTGGGAGGGGGGTAGAGGCGGGTCTGGAACGCGCTGCCTGGGAGGGGGGTAGAGGCGGGTTGCCTCACATCCTTTAAAAAGTAGCTGGATGGGCACTTGGCGCGTCAGAATGTTCAAGGCTCTGGGTCTATGCTGGTAAATGGGACGAGCAGACAGGCCAGGTGTTTTTCATGTGTCAGTGCGGGCTCGGTGGGCCGAAGGGCCTCCATCTGCACTGTGATTCTGTGAAGCCTTTAATGGATTGTCCACTGTTGCAGCACTCCAACTATTGGCCCAACTATTGGTCCCGTGCTGTAGCTCGCAATGATTCTCTGCTGCATTCAAATTGTAAGAAATTTAATTTCCAATTCATATTTGAATGATAAATGTAACTCAGGATATGCATTAAAGTTGTGATTGTAATTAAAATCCCTAATTGTATCCAGCTGGAGCCAGACTTGCACAGATGGTTAAAGAGGTGATATTCAGCATCGAAACAGTTACAATCCAGACTCTCGGTGCAAACTGCAACGACAGAAAGAATTTTATCAGATTGGACTCGTCTGCGAGGCAACAGCCAGATACACTTTCAGCTTCGCTACGAACTGTAGAACCAATACTCCAATCCTAGCTCTTTAATCTATATTTAATGCAATGCTATCACCACTCGGTCTGAGCACTGCAATTTCCACTGCTCCCCACAGAAATTACTGTAGATCGAAGATAAAGAACAGAAAGAAGTTAACCACTAAATGTAACGCTTCAAATTGTTAGTTTGAACAGACTTCAGCACTTGGCCCAGATGCAATTCATTTTTGCAAAACTATATTATTAAAGATGCAAATTACTTCTGCTTTGGGGAGTTGCTGCTATTTTTATTTCAACATCAACAGCTTGAATCGTTCCCAAATTTTATTTTTACAGAAAACTTCTCTGGCTGATACCATCTCGCGCCGAGCATAATATTGTGACTTTGTCACTTTCGGCCAAAAAAGTGTGTTTGTGTGTGTGTGGGGGGGAGGGGTCATGTGTATGTGTGTGTTGGGGGGGGGTGGTTGGTGGTGGAGGTGAGTGTGTGTGTATGTGGGGTGGGTGTGGATGAGTGTGAGTGTGTATGTGAGTGTGTGTGTGAGTGAGTGTGGGTTTTTGTGAGTGAGTGTGAGTGTGTGAGAGTGTGTGTGTGAATGAGTGAGTGTGTGTGAGTGAGTGTGAGTGTGAGAGTGTGTGAGTGTGGGAGTGTGTGAGTGTGTGTGGGAGTGTGTGTGAGTGAGTGTGAGTGTGTGAGTGAGTGAGTGTGAGAGTGGGAGTGTGGGAGTGTGTGTGGGAGTGTGTGAGTGAGTGTGAGTGTGTGCGTGTGAGTGTAAGTGAGAGTGAGTGAGTGTGTGTGATGAGAGTGTGTAAGTGAGAGTGTGTGAGTATGAGTGAGTGTGAGAGTGTGTGAGTGAGTGTGTGTGGGAGTGTGTGTGAGTGAGTGTGTGCGTGTGAGTGTGTAAGTGAGAGTGTGATGAGAGTGTGTAAGTGAGAGTGTGTGAGTATGAGTGAGTGTGAGAGTGTGTGAGTGAGTGTGTGTGGGAGTGTGTGTGAGTGAGTGTGAGTGTGTGCGTGTGAGTGTGTAAGAGAGTGTGATGAGAGTGTGTAAGTGAGAGTGTGTGAGTATGAGTGAGTGAGTGTGTATGTGGGTTTTTGTGAGTGAGTGTATGTGAGTGTGTCTGTGAGTATGAGTGAGTGTGTGAGTGAGTGAATGAGTGTGTAAGTGAGTGTGTCTTTTTGTGAGTGAGGGTGAGTGAGTGTGTGTGAGTGTGCATGTCTGGGAGTGGGTGAGTGAGTGTGAGTGAGTGCATGTGGCAGTGTGCGTAAGAGCGACTGAGTGAGTGATTGAGTGAGTGAGTGAGTGATTGAGTGCGTGAGTGAGTGATTGAGTGATTGAGTGAATGAGTAAGTGAGTATGTGAGTGAGTTAGTGAGTGAGTGAGCGAGAGTAAATGAGTGACGATTGAGTGAGTGAGCGAGCGAGAGTGATTGAGTGAGTGAGTGATTGAGTGAGTGAGCGTGAGTGTGAGTGAGTGAGTGAGTGAGTGTGAGTGAGTGTGAGTGAGTGAGTGTGATCATGAGTGAGTGTGAGTGAGTGAGTGTGAGTGAGTGAGTGTGATAGTGAGTGAGTGAGTGTGATAGTGAGTGAGTGAGTGTGAGTGAGTGAGTATTAGTGAGTGAGTGTGATAGTGAGTGAGTGTGAGTGAGTGTGAGTGAGTGAGTGTGTGTGAGTGTGAGTGAGTGCGTGTGATAGTGAGTGAGTGAGTGAGTGAGTGAGTGTGATAGTGAGTGAGTGAGTGCGAGTGAGTGTGAGTGTGATAGTAAGTGAGTGAGTGTGAGTGCGTGAGTGTGAGTGAGGGAGTGAGTGTGATAGTGAGTGAGTGAGTGAATGTGAGTGAGTGAATGAGTGAGTGAGTGTGAGTGAGTGAGTGAATGAGTGTTAGTGAGTGAATGAGTGTGAGTGAGTGTGAGTGAGTGAGTGTGAGTGAGTGAATGAGTGAGTGAGTGTGAGTGAGTGAGTGAGTGAGTGTGAGTGAGTGAGTGTGAGTGAGTGAGTGAGTGTGAGTGAGTGAGTGAATGAGTGAGTGTGAGTGAGTGAGTGTGAGAGTGAATGAGTGAGTGTGAGTGAGTGAGTGAGTGTGAGTGAGTGAGTGTGAGTGAGTGAATGAGTGAGTGAGTGAGTGAGTATGATAGTGAGAGTGTGAGTGAGTGAGTGAGTATGATAGTGAGTGAGTGTGAATGAGTGAGTGTGAGTGAGTGAGTATGATAGTGAGTGAGTGAGTGTGAGTGAGTATGATAGTGAGTGAGTGTGAGTGAGTATGATAGTGAGTGAGTGTGGGTGAGTGAATGAGTGAGTGTGAGTGAGTGAGTGTGAGTGAGTGAGTGAGTATGATAGTGAGTGAGTGTGAGTGAGTGAGTGAGTATGATAGTGAGTGAGTGAGTGTGAGTGAGTATGATAGTGAGTGTGAGTGAGTGAGTATGATAGTGAGTGAGTGTGAGTGAGTGAGTGTGAGTGAGTGAGTATGATAGTGAATGAGTATGATAGTGAGTGAGTGAGTGCGAATGAGTGAGTGAGTATGATAGTGAGTGAGTGTGAGTGAGTGAGTATGATAGTGAGTGAGTGTGAGTGAGTGTGAGTGAGTGAGTGAGTATGATAGTGAGTGAGTGAGTATGATAGTGAGTGAGTGTGAGTGAGTGAGTGAGTATGATAGTGAGTGAGTGAGTGTGAGTGAGTGTGAGTGAGTGAGTATGATAGTGAGTGAATGAGTATGATAGTGAGTATGAGTGAGTGAGTGTGAGTGAGTGAGTATGATAGTGAGTGAGTGTGAGTGAGTGTGAGTGAGTGAGTGTGAGTGAGTGAGTGAGTGCGAGTGAGTGAGTGAGTATGATCGTGAGTGAGTGAAAATGATAGTCAGTGAGTGTGAGGGAGTGAGTGAGTATGATAGTGAGTGAGTGAGAGTGTGAGTGAGTATGATAGTGAGTGAGTGTGAGTGAGTGTGAGTGAGTGAGTGTGAATGAGTGAGTGTGAGTGAGTGAGTATGATAGTGAGTGAGTATGATAGTGAGTGAGTGTGAGGGAGTTAGTGAGTATGATAGTGAGTGAGTGTGAGTGAGTGAGTATCATAGTGAGTGAATGAGTATGATAGTGAGTGAGTGTGAGTGAGTGAGTATGATAGTGAGTGAGTGTGAGTGAGTGAGAGAGTATGATAGTGAGTGAGTGAGTGAATGAGTGAGTGTGAGTGAGTGAGTGAGTGAGTATGATAGTGAGTGAGTGAGTGTGAGTGAGTGAGTATGATAGTGAGTGAGTGAGAGTGAGTGTGAGGGAGTATGATAGTGAGTGAGTGTGAGTGTGAGTGAGTGAGTATGATAGTGAGCGAGTATGATAGTGAGTGAGTGAGTGAGTATGATAGTGAGTGAGTGAGTGTGAGTGAGTATGATAGTGAGTGAGTGTGAGTGAGTGTGAGTGAGTGAGTGTGAATGAGTGAGTGAGTGAGTGTGATAGTGAGTGAGTGAGTGTGAGTGAGTGAGTATGATAGTGAGTGAATGGGTATGATAGCGAGTGAGTGTGAGTGAGTGAGTGTGAGTGAGTGAGTGAGAGTGAGTGAGTGTGAGTGAGTGCGAGTGAGTGAGTGAGTATGGTAGTGAGTGAGTGAGTATGATAGTGAGTGAGTGAGTGTGTGAGTATGATAGTGAGTGAGTGAGAGTGATAGTGAGTGAGTGAGTATGATAGTGAGTGAGTATGATAGTGAGTGAGTGAGTGAGTGTGAGTGAGTGAGTGTGAGTGAGTGAGTGAGTATGATAGTGAGTGAGTGAGAGTGAGTGTGAGTGAGTATGATAGTGAGTGAGTGAGTGTGAGTGAGAGTATGATAGTGAGTGAGTGAGTGCGAGTGAGTGTGGGTGAGTGAATGAGTGAGTGTGAGTGAGTGCGAGTGAGTGAGTGAGTATGATAGTGAGTGAGTGACTATGATAGTGAGTGAGTGTGAGTGAGTGAGTGAGTATGATAGTGAGTGAGTGAGTGAGTATGATAGTGAGTAAGTGAATATGATAGTGAGTGAGTGTGAGGGAGTGAGTGAGTATGATAGTGAGTGAGTGAGTGAGTGTGAGTGAGTATGATAGTGAGTGAGTGTGAGTGAGTGTGAGTGAGTGAGTGTGAATGAGTGAGTGTGAGTGAGTATGATAGTGAGTGAGTGAGTATGATAGTGAGTGAGTGTGAGGGAGTGAGTGAGTATGATAGTGAGTGAGTGTGAGTGAGTGAGTATGATAGTGAGTGAATGAGTATGATAGTGAGTGAGTGTGAGTGAGTGAGTGTGAGTGAGTGAGTATGATAGTGAGTGAGTGTGAGTGAGTGAGAGAGTATGATAGTGAGTGAGTGTGAGTGAGTGAGTATGATAGTGAGTGAGTGAGTATGATAGTGAGTGAGTGTGAGTGAGTGAGTATGATAGTGAGTGAGTGAGAGTGAGTGTGAGTGAGTATGATAGTGAGTGAGTGTGAGTGAGTGAGTGTGAGTGAGTGAGTATGATAGTGAGCGAGTATGATAGTGAGTGAGTGAGTGAGTGCGAGCGAGTGAGTGAGTATGATAGTGAGTGAGTGAGTGTGAGTGAGTATGATAGTGAGTGAGTGTGAGTGAGTGAGTGAGTGTGAGTGAGTGCGAGTGAGTGAGTGAGTATGATAGTGAGTAAGTGAGTATGATAGTGAGTGAGTGTGAGTGAGTGAGTATGATAGTGAGTGAGTGAGAGTGAGTGTGAGTGAGTATGATAGTGAGTGAGTGTGAGTGAGTGAGTGTGAGTGAGTGAGTATGATAGTGAGCGAGTATGATAGTGAGTGAGTGAGTGAGTGAGTGCGAGCGAGTGAGTGAGTATGATAGTGAGTGAGTGAGTGAGTGTGAGTGAGTATGATAGTGAGTGAGTAGGAGTGAGTGAGTGTGAATGAGTGAGTGTGAGTGAGTGAGTGAGTATGATAGTGAGTGAGTGAGTGTGAGTGAGTATGATAGTGAGTGAGTGTGAGTGAGTGTGAGTGAGTGAGTGTGAATGAGTGAGTGTGAGTGAGTGAGTGAGTATGATAGTGAGTGAGTGAGTGTGAGTGAGTGAGTATGATAGTGAGTGAATGAGTATGATAGTGAGTGAGTGTGAGTGAGTGTGAGTGAGTGAGTGAGTATGATAGTGAGTGAGTGTGAGTGAGTGAGTATGTTAGTGAGTGTGAGTGAGTGAGTGAGTGAGTATGATAGTGAGTGAGTGAGTATGATAGTGAGTGAGTGAGTGTGAGTGAGTGAGTGAGTATGATAGTGAGTGAGTGTGAGTTAGTGAGTGTGAGTGAGTGAGTATGATAGTGAGTGAGTGAGTATGATAGTGAGTGAGTGTGAGTGAGTGAGGATGATAGTGAGTGAGTGTGAGTGAGTGAGTATGATAGTGAGTGAGTGTGAGTGAGTGAGTGTGAGTGAGTGAGTGAGTGCGAGTGAGTGAGTGAGCGTGAGTGAGTATGATAGTGAGTGAGTGAGTGAGTGTGAGTGAGTGTGAGTGAGTGAGTATGATAATGAGTGAGTGAGTATGATAGTGAGTGAGTGTGAGTGAGTGAGTGAGTGTGAGTGAGTGCGAGTGAGTGTGTGAGTATGATAGTGAGTGAGTGAGTGAGTGCAGCTCCAATAACACACAAGAAGAATGACATCATCCAGGTCAAAGCAGCCAGCTTGACTGGGACCGCATCCTCCGCCTTCGACATCCGTTACCCCCACCTGTCATGAATGAGTGAGTGAGAGTGAGTGAGAGATTGAGTGAGTGATTGAGTGAATGAGTAAGTGAGTATGTGAGTGAGTTAGTGAGTGAGCGAGAGTAAATGAGTGACGATTGAGTGAGTGCGTGAGCGAGAGTGATTGAGTGAGTGAGTGATTGAGTGAGTGAGCGAGCGAGAGTGAGTGAGCGAGCGAGAGTGAGTGAGTGTGAGTGAGTGAATGAGTGAATGTGAGTGAGTGAGTGTGAGTGAGTGAGTGTGAGTGAGTGAGTGTGATAGTGAGTGTGAGTGAGTGCGAGTGAGTGAGTGTGAGTGAGTGAGTGTGATTGTGAGTGAGTGTGAGTGAGTGAGTGTGATAGTGAGTGAGTGTGAGTGAGTGAGTATTAGTGAGTGAGTGTGATAGTGAGTGAGTGTGAGTGAGTGAGTGTGTGTGAGTGAGTGTGTGAGTGTGAGTGAGTGAGTGTGATAGTGAGTGAGTGTGAGTGAGTGTGTGTGATAGTGAGTGAGTGAGTGCGAGTGAGTGTGAGTGAGTGTGATAGTAAGTGAGTGAGTGTGAGTGTGAGTGTGAGTGAGTGTGATAGTGTGTGAGTGAGTGAATGTGAGTGAGTGAATAGTGAGTGAGTGTGAGTGAGTGAGTGTTAGTGAGTGAATGAGTGTGAGTGAGTGTGAGTGAATGAGTGAGTGAGTGTGAGTGAGTGAGTGTATTGAGTGAGTGAGTGAGTGAGTGTGAGTGAGTGAGTGAATGTGAGTGAGTGAGAGAGTGCGAGTGAGTGTGAGTGAGTGAATGAGTGAGTGTGAGTGAGTGAGTATGATAGTGAGTGAGTGAGTGAGTTTGATAGTGAGTGAGTGTGAGTGAGTGAGTGAGTGTGTGAGTATGATAGTGAGAGAGTGAGCGAGTATGATAGTGAATGAGTAAGTGCAAGTGAGTGTGGGTGAGTGAATGAGTGAGTGTGAGTGAGTGAGTGAGTATGATAGTGAGTGAGTGTGAGTGAGTGTGTGAGTATGATAGTGAGTGAGTGAATGAGTGAGTATGATAGTGAGTGAGTGTGAGCATGATAGTGAGTGAGTGTGAGTGAGTGTGAATGAGTGAGTGAGTGAGTGCGAGTGAGTGAGTGAGTATGCTAGTGAGTGAGTGAGTATGATAGTGAGTGAGTGTGAGGGAGTGAGTGAGTATGATAGTGTGTGAGTGAGTATGATAGTGAGTGAGTGTGAGGGAGTGAGTGAGTATGATAGTGTGTTAGTGTGAGTGAGTGAGTGTGAGTGAGTGAGTGTGAGTGAGTGAGTATGATAGTGAGTGAGTGTGAGTGAGTGAGTGAATGAGTGAGTGAGTGTGAGTGAGTGAGTATGATAGTGAGTGAGTGAGTGTGAGTGAGTATGATAGTCAGTGAGTGAGTGTGAGTGAGTGAGTGTGAGTGAGTGAGTGCGAGTGAGTGAGTGAGTGCGAGTGAGTATGATAGTCAGTGAGTGTGAGTGAGTGAG
The DNA here is from genome assembly GCF_047496885.1 of Scyliorhinus torazame. Classification (NCBI taxonomy): domain Eukaryota; kingdom Metazoa; phylum Chordata; class Chondrichthyes; order Carcharhiniformes; family Scyliorhinidae; genus Scyliorhinus; species Scyliorhinus torazame. The sequence goes on from NC_092727.1 coordinate 131,983,548, forward strand.
TGAGTCAGTGCGAGTGAGTGAGTGTGAGTGAGTGAGTGTGAGTGAGTGAGTGTGAGTGAGTGAGTGTGAGTGAGTGAGTGCGAGTGAGTGAGTGTGAGTGAGTGCGAGTGAGTGAGTGTGAGTGAGTGAGTGCGAGTGAGTGAGTGTGAGTGTGTGAGTGTGAGTGAGTGTGAGTGAGTATGATAGTCAGTGAGTGAGTGCGAGTGAGTGAGTGTGAGTGAGTGAGTGCGAGTGAGTGAGTGTGAGTGAGTGAGTGAGTGCGAGTGAGTGAGTATGATTGTGAGTGTGAGTGAGTGAGTATGATAGTGAGTGAGTGAGAGTGAGTGAGTGTGAGTGAGTATGATAGTCAGTGAGTGAGTGTGAGTGAGTGTGAGTGAGTGAGTGCGAGTGAGTGAGGGTAAGTGAGTGAGTGCGAGTGAGTGAGTGTGAGTGAGTGAGTGCGAGTGAGTGAGTATGATTGTGAGTGAGTGTGAGTGAGTGAGTATGACAGTGAGTGAGAGTGAGTGAGTGTGAGTGAGTATGATAGTCAGTGAGTGAGTGTGAGTGAGTGAGTGCGAGTGAGTGAGTGTAAGTGAGTGAGTGCGAGTGAGTGAGTGTGAGTGTGTGAGTGCGAGTGAGTGAGTATGATAGTGAGTGTGTGAGTGTGAGTGAGTGAGTGAGTGTGAGTGTGTGAGTGAGTGAGTGTGAGTGAGTGAGTGCGAGTGAGTGAGTGAGTATGATAGTGAGTGAGTGAGTATGATAGTGAGTGAGTGAGTGTGAGTGAGTGAGTGAGTGCGAGTGTGTGAGTGAGTGAGTGTGAGTGTGTGAGTGAGTGAGTGTGAGTGAGTGAGTGAGTGAGTATGATAGTGAGTGAGTGAGTATGATAGTGAGCGTGTGAGTGAGTGAGTATGATAGTGAGTGAGTGAGTATGATAGTGAGCGTGTGAGTGTGTGAGTATGATAGTGAGTGAGTGAGTGTGAGTGAGTGAGTGTGAGTGAGTGCGAGTGAGTGAGTGAGTATGATAGTGAGTGAGTGAGTGCAGCTCCAATAACACACAAGAAGAATGACATCATCCAGGTCAAAGCAGCCAGCTTGACTGGGACCGCATCCTCCGCCTTCGACATCCGTTACCCCCACCTGTCATGTGAGAGTACCTTTAAGAAATGGGTGTTTAAGAAATGTACCTTTAAGAAATGGGTGTTTATCAGTGCTGTCAGAGTGTGGGTGGAGCTGGACTGTCTGTCAGCTTTTTACTTTCGTTTTAGGCTGTTGCTGCAGGGTGTGTTTTAGTTTCATTTTCAGTGTTGGAGCTGAAGCCAGACCAAGCAGGTGTACTGATGTTCTCTCTGCCATCAAAAGACTATCTCTTGATCATTTGATGAATTCAAATTATAAATGTTCTCAGTAGTGAATGTAAACCTGATGTGCTTCTGTTGAAAGGTGTTTCTTTTGTCTTCTGGATGTTGTTTGGGAAGTTATTAAGGATTGCTTAGTGTTGTATTCTTTGGGGGTTGTATTTGAATTAATGGTTGCTAAAATGTTCACTGTTAGTTTAAAAAGGTTAACTTGAGTTCACAGAATAAACATTGTTTTGCTTTAAAAAATACTTTTCCATTTCTGCTGTCCCACACCTGTAGAGTGGGCCGTGTGCTCCCCATACCACAATCTAGTAAAAGTTGTGGGTCAGGTAAACTCCATGATACACTTTGGGGTTCTCTAAACCCTGGCCCAAAACAAACCACTGACGCACAGTGGCAGCGTGTATACCATCCACAACAGTGGCAGCGTGTGTACCATCCACAACTGAGGCAGCGTGGATACCATCCACAACTGAGGCAGCGTGTGTACCATCCACAACGGAGGCAGCGTGTATACCATCCACAACTGAGGCAGCATGTGTACCATCCACAACTGAGGCAGCGTGTATACCATCCACAACTGAGGCAGCGTGTGTACCATCCACAACTGAGGCAGCGTGGATACCATCCACAACTGAGGCAGCATGGATGCCATCCACAACTGAGGCAGCGTGTGTACCATCCACAACTGAGGCAGCGTGTGTACCATCCACAACTGAGGCAGCGTGTGTACCATCCACAACTGAGGCAGCGTGTGTACCATCCACAACTGAGGCAGCGTGTGTACCATCCACAACAGTGGCAGCGTGTATACCATCCACAACTGAGGCAGCGTGTGTACCATCCACAACTGAGGCAGCGTGTGTACCATCCACAACTGAGGCAGCGTGTGTACCATCCACAATTGAGGCAGCGTGTGTACCATCCACAACTGAGGCAGCGTGTGTACCATCCACAAATGAGGCAGCATGTGTACCATCCACAACTGAGGCAGCGTGTATACCATCCACAACTGAGGCAGCGTGTGTACCATCCACAACTGAGGCAGCGTGTGTACCATCCACAACTGAGGCAGCGTGTATACCATCCACAACTGAGGCAGCATGGATACCATCCACAACTGAGGCAGCATGGATACCATCCACAACTGAGGCAGCATGGATACCATCCACAACTGAGGCAGCGTGTGTACCATCCACAACTGAGGCAGCGTGTGTACCATCCACAACTGAGGCAGCGTGTGTACCATCCACAAATGAGGCAGCATGTGTACCATCCACAACTGAGGCAGCGTGTATACCATCCACAACTGAGGCAGTGTGTGTACCATCCACACATGAGGCAGTGTGTGTACCATCCACAACTGAGGCAGCGTGTGTACCATCCACAACTGAGGCAGCGTGTGTACCATCCACAACTGAGGCAGTGTGTGTACCATCCACAACAGTGGCAGCATGTGTACCATCCACAACTGAGGCAGCGTGTATACCATTCACAACTGAGGCAGCGTGTGTACCATCCACAACTGAGGCAGCGTGTGTACCATCCACAACTGAGGCAGCGTGTGTACCATCCACAACAGTGGCAGCATGTGTACCACCACAACTGAGGCAGCGTGTATACCATTCACAACTGAGGCAGCGTGTGTACCATCCACAACTGAGGCAGCGTGTATACCATTCACAACTGAGGCAGCGTGTGTACCATCCACAACTGAGGCACCGTGTGTACCATCCACAACTGAGGCAGCGTGTGTACCATCCACAACAGTGGCAGCATGTGTACCACCACAACTGAGGCAGCGTGTGTACCGTCCACAACAGTGGCAGCGTGTATACCATCCACAACTGAGGCAGCGTGTGTACCATCCACAACAGTGGCAGCGTGTGTACCATCCACAACAGTGGCAGCGTGTGTACCATCCACAACTGAGGCAGCGTGTATACCATCCACAACTGAGGCAGCGTGTGTACCATCCACAACTGAGGCAGTGTGTATACCATCCTCAACTGAGGCAGCGTGTGTACCATTCACAACTGAGGCAGCGTGGATACCATCCACAACTGAGGCAGCGTGTGTACCATCCACAACAGTGGCAGCGTGTGTACCATCCACAACTGAGGCAGCATGGATGCCATCCACAACTGAGGCAGCGTGTGTACCATCCACAACTGAGGCAGAGTGTGTACCATCCACAACTGAGGCAGCGTGTGTACCATCCACAACTGAGGCAGCGTGTGTACCATCCACAACTGAGGCAGCGTGTGTACCATCCACAACAGTGGCAGCGTGTATACCATCCACAACTGAGGCAGCGTGTGTACCATCCACAACTGAGGCAGCGTGTGTACCATCCACAACTGAGGCAGCGTGTGTACCATCCACAATTGAGGCAGCGTGTGTACCATCCACAACTGAGGCAGCGTGTGTACCATCCACAAATGAGGCAGCATGTGTACCATCCACAACTGAGGCAGCGTGTATACCATCCACAACTGAGGCAGCGTGTGTACCATCCACAACTGAGGCAGCGTGTGTACCATCCACAACTGAGGCAGCGTGTATACCATCCACAACTGAGGCAGCATGGATACCATCCACAACTGAGGCAGCATGGATACCATCCACAACTGAGGCAGCATGGATACCATCCACAACTGAGGCAGCGTGTGTACCATCCACAACTGAGGCAGCGTGTGTACCATCCACAACTGAGGCAGCGTGTGTACCATCCACAAATGAGGCAGCATGTGTACCATCCACAACTGAGGCAGCGTGTATACCATCCACAACTGAGGCAGTGTGTGTACCATCCACACATGAGGCAGTGTGTGTACCATCCACAACTGAGGCAGCGTGTGTACCATCCACAACTGAGGCAGCGTGTGTACCATCCACAACTGAGGCAGTGTGTGTACCATCCACAACAGTGGCAGCATGTGTACCATCCACAACTGAGGCAGCGTGTATACCATTCACAACTGAGGCAGCGTGTGTACCATCCACAACTGAGGCAGCGTGTGTACCATCCACAACTGAGGCACCGTGTGTACCATCCACAACTGAGGCAGCGTGTGTACCATCCACAACAGTGGCAGCATGTGTACCACCACAACTGAGGCAGCGTGTGTACCGTCCACAACAGTGGCAGCGTGTATACCATCCACAACTGAGGCAGCGTGTGTACCATCCACAACAGTGGCAGCGTGTGTACCATCCACAACAGTGGCAGCGTGTGTACCATCCACAACTGAGGCAGCGTGTATACCATCCACAACTGAGGCAGCGTGTGTACCATCCACAACTGAGGCAGTGTGTATACCATCCACAACTGAGGCAGCGTGTGTACCATCCACAACTGAGGCAGCGTGTATACCATCCACAACTGAGGCAGCGTGTGTACCATCCACAACTGAGGCAGTGTGTATACCATCCACAACTGAGGCAGCGTGGATACCATCCACAACTGAGGCAGCGTGTGTACCATCCACAACAGTGGCAGCGTGTGTACTATCCACACCTGAGGCAGCGTGTATACCATCCACAACTGAGGCAGCGTGTGTACCATCCACAACTGAGGCAGCGTGTATACCATCCACAACTGAGGCAGTGTGTATACCATCCACAACAGTGGCAGCGTGCGTACCATCCACAACTGAGGCAGCGTGTATACCATCCACAACAGTGGCAGCGTGTGTACCATCCACAACTGAGGCAGCGTGTGTACCATCCACAACTGAGGCAGCGTGTGTACCATCCACAACTGAGGCAGCATGTGTACCATCCACAACTGAGGCAGCGTGTGTACCATCCACAATAGTGGCAGCGTGTACCATCCACAACAGTGGCAGCGTGTGTACCATCCACAACTGAGACAGCGTGTATACCATCCACAACTGAGGCAGCGTGTGTACCATCCACAACTGAGGCAATGTGTATACAATCAACAACTAAGGCAGCGTGTGTACCATCCACAACTGAGGCAGTGTGTGTACCATCCACAACAGTGGCAGCGTGTATACCATCCACAACTGAGGCAGCGTGTGTACCATCCACAACTGAGGCAATGTGTATACAATCAACAACTAAGGCAGCATGTGTACCATCCACAACTGAGGCAGCGTGTATACCATCCACAACTGAGGCAGTGTGTGTACCATCCACACATGAGGCAGTGTGTGTACCATCCACAACTGAGGCAGCGTGTGTACCATCCACAACTGAGGCAGTGTGTGTACCATCCACAACAGTGGCAGCATGTGTACCATCCACAACTGAGGCAGCGTGTATACCATCCACAACTGAGGCAACGTGTGTACCATCCACAACTGAGGCAGCGTGTGTACCATCCACAACTGAGGCAGCGTGTGTACCATCCACAACTGAGGCAGCGTGTATACCATCCACAACTGAGGCAGCGTGTATACCATCCACAACTGAGGCAGCGTGTGTACCATCCACAACTGAGGCACCGTGTGTACCATCCACAACTGAGGCAGCGTGTGTACCATCCACAACAGTGGCAGCATGTGTACCACCACAACTGAGGCAGCGTGTGTACCGTCCACAACAGTGGCAGCGTGTATACCATCCACAATTGAGGCAGCGTGTGTACCATCCACAACTGAGGCAGTGTGTATACCATCCACAACTGATGCAGTGTGTGTACCATCCACACACGAGGCAGTGTGTGTACCATCCACAACAGTGGCAGCATGTGTACCATCCACAACTGAGGCAGCGTGTATACCATCCACAACTGAGGCAGCTTGTGTACCATCCACAACTGAGGCAGCGTGTGTACCATCCACAACTGAGGCAGCGTGTGTACCATCAATAACTGAGGCAGCGTGTGTACCATCCACAACAGTGGCAGCGTGTGTACCATCCACAACAATGGCAGCGTGTATACCATCCACAACTGAGGCAGCGTGTGTACCATCCACAACTTAGGCAGCGTGTGTACCATCCACAACTGAGGCAGTGTGTGTACCATCCACAACAGTGGCAGCGTGTGTACCATCCACAACTGAGGCAGCGTGTATACCATCCACAACTGAGGCAGCGTGTGTACCATCCACAACTGAGGCAGTGTGTATACCATCCACAACTGAGGCAGCGTGTGTACCATCCACAACTGAGGCAGCGTGTATACCATCCACAACTGAGGCAGTGTGTGTACCATCCACACACGAGGCAGTGTGTGTACCATCCACAACAGTGGCAGCATGTGTACCATCCACAACTGAGGCAGCGTGTATACCATCCACGACTGAGGCAGCGTGTGTACCATCCACAACTGAGGCAGCGTGTGTACCATCCACAACTGAGGCAGCGTGTGTACCATCCATAACTGAGGCAGCGTGTGTACCATCCACAACTGAGGCAGTGTGTGTACCATCCACAACAGTGGCAGCATGTGTACCATCCACAACTGAGGCAGCGTGTATACCATCCACAACTGAGGCAACGTGTGTACCATCCACAACTGAGGCAGCGTGTGTACCATCCACAACTGAGGCAGCGTGTGTACCATCCACAACTGAGGCAGCGTGTATACCATCCACAACAGTGGCTTTGTGTATACCATCCACAACTGAGGTAGCGTGTGTACCATCCACAACTGAGGCAGCGTGTGTACCATCCACAACAGTGGCAGCGTGTATACCATCCACAACTGAGGCAGCGTGTGTACCATCCACAACTGAGGCAGCATGGATGCCATCCACAACTGAGGCAGCGTGTGTACCATCCACAACTGAGGCAGCGTGTGTACCATCCACAACTGAGGCAGCGTGTGTACCATCCACAACTGAGGCAGCGTGTGTACCATCCACAACAGTGGCAGCGTGTATACCATCCACAACTGAGGCAGCGTGTGTACCATCCACAACAGTGGCAGCATGTGTACCATCCACAACTGAGGCAGTGTGTATACCATCCACAACTGAGGCAGCGTGTGTACCATCCACAACTGAGGCAGCATGTGTACCATCCACAACAGTGGCAGCGTGTATACCATCCACAACTGAGGCAGCGTGTGTACCATCCACAACTGAGGCAGCGTGGATACCATCCACAACTGAGGCAGCATGGATGCCATCCACAACTGAGGCAGCGTGTGTACCATCCACAACTGAGGAAGCGTGTGTACCATCCACAACTGAGGCAGCGTGTGTACCATCCACAACTGAGGCAGCGTGTGTACCATCCACAACAGTGGCAGCGTGTATACCATCCACAGCTGAGGCAGCGTGTGTACCATCCACAACTGAGGCAGCGTGTGTACCATCCACAACTGAGGCAGCATGGATACCATCCACAACTGAGGCAGCATGGATACCATCCACAACTCAGGCAGCGTGTGTACCATCCACAACTGAGGCAGCGTGTGTACCATCCACATCTGAGGCAGCGTGTGTACCATCCACAAATGAGGCAGCATGTGTACCATCCACAACTGAGGCAGCGTGTATACCATCCACAACTGAGGCAGTGTGTGTACCATCCACACATGAGGCAGTGTGTGTACCATCCACAACTGAGGCAGCGTGTGTACCATCCACAACTGAGGCAGCGTGTGTACCATCCACAACTGAGGCAGTGTGTGTACCATCCACAACAGTGGCAGCGTGTATACCATTCACAACTGAGGCAGCGTGTGTACCATCCACAACTGAGGCAGCGTGTGTACCATCCACAACTGAGGCAGTGTGTGTACCATCCACAACAGTGGCAGCGTGTATACCATTCACAACTGAGGCAGTGTGTGTACCATCCACACATGAGGCAGTGTGTGTACCATCCACAACTGAGGCAGCGTGTGTACCATCCACAACTGAGGCAGCGTGTGTACCATCCACAACTGAGGCAGTGTGTGTACCATCCACAACTGAGGCAGCGTGTATACCATTCACAACTGAGGCAGCGTGTGTACCATCCACAACTGAGGCAGCGTGTGTACCATCCACAACTGAGGCACCGTGTGTACCATCCACAACTGAGGCAGCGTGTGTACCATCCACAACAGTGGCAGCATGTGTACCACCACAACTGAGGCAGCGTGTGTACCGTCCACAACAGTGGCAGCGTGTATACCATCCACAACTGAGGCAGCGTGTGTACCATCCAGAACAGTGGCAGCGTGTGTACCATCCACAACAGTGGCAGCGTGTGTACCATCCACAACTGAGGCAGCGTGTATACCATCCACAACTGAGGCAGCGTGTGTACCATCCACAACTGAGGCAGTGTGTATACCATCCACAACTGAGGCAGCGTGTGTACCATTCACAACTGAGGCAGCGTGGATACCATCCACAACTGAGGCAGCGTGTGTACCATCCACAACAGTGGCAGCGTGTGTACTATCCACACCTGAGGCAGCGTGTATACCATCCACAACTGAGGCAGCGTGTGTACCATCCACAACTGAGGCAGCGTGTATACCATCCACAACTGAGGCAGTGTGTATACCATCCACAACAGTGGCAGCGTGCGTACCATCCACAACTGAGGCAGCGTGTATACCATCCACAACAGTGGCAGCGTGTGTACCATCCACAACTGAGGCAGCGTGTGTACCATCCACAACTGAGGCAGCGTGTGTACCATCCACAACTGAGGCAGCATGTGTACCATCCACAACTGAGGCAGCGTGTGTACCATCCACAATAGTGGCAGCGTGTACCATCCACAACAGTGGCAGCGTGTGTACCATCCACAACTGAGGCAGCGTGTGTACCATCCACAACTGAGGCAATGTGTATACAATCAACAACTAAGGCAGCGTGTGTACCATCCACAACTGAGGCAGTGTGTGTACCATCCACAACAGTGGCAGCGTGTATACCATCCACAACTGAGGCAGCGTGTGTACCATCCACAACTGAGGCAATGTGTATACAATCAACAACTAAGGCAGCATGTGTACCATCCACAACTGAGGCAGCGTGTATACCATCCACAACTGAGGCAGTGTGTGTACCATCCACACATGAGGCAGTGTGTGTACCATCCACAACTGAGGCAGCGTGTGTACCATCCACAACTGAGGCAGTGTGTGTACCATCCACAACAGTGGCAGCATGTGTACCATCCACAACTGAGGCAGCGTGTATACCATCCACAACTGAGGCAACGTGTGTACCATCCACAACTGAGGCAGCGTGTGTACCATCCACAACTGAGGCAGCGTGTGTACCATCCACAACTGAGGCAGCGTGTATACCATCCACAACTGAGGCAGCGTGTATACCATCCACAACTGAGGCAGCGTGTGTACCATCCACAACTGAGGCACCGTGTGTACCATCCACAACTGAGGCAGCGTGTGTACCATCCACAACAGTGGCAGCATGTGTACCACCACAACTGAGGCAGCGTGTGTACCGTCCACAACAGTGGCAGCGTGTATACCATCCACAATTGAGGCAGCGTGTGTACCATCCACAACTGAGGCAGTGTGTATACCATCCACAACTGATGCAGTGTGTGTACCATCCACACACGAGGCAGTGTGTGTACCATCCACAACAGTGGCAGCATGTGTACCATCCACAACTGAGGCAGCGTGTATACCATCCACAACTGAGGCAGCTTGTGTACCATCCACAACTGAGGCAGCGTGTGTACCATCCACAACTGAGGCAGCGTGTGTACCATCAATAACTGAGGCAGCGTGTGTACCATCCACAACAGTGGCAGCGTGTGTACCATCCACAACAATGGCAGCGTGTATACCATCCACAACTGAGGCAGCGTGTGTACCATCCACAACTTAGGCAGCGTGTGTACCATCCACAACTGAGGCAGTGTGTGTAGCATCCACAACAGTGGCAGCGTGTGTACCATCCACAACTGAGGCAGCGTGTATACCATCCACAACTGAGGCAGCGTGTGTACCATCCACAACTGAGGCAGTGTGTATACCATCCACAACTGAGGCAGCGTGTGTACCATCCACAACTGAGGCAGCGTGTATACCATCCACAACTGAGGCAGTGTGTGTACCATCCACACACGAGGCAGTGTGTGTCCCATCCACAACAGTGGCAGCATGTGTACCATCCACAACTGAGGCAGCGTGTATACCATCCACGACTGAGGCAGCGTGTGTACCATCCACAACTGAGGCAGCGTGTGTACCATCCACAACTGAGGCAGCGTGTGTACCATCCATAGCTGAGGCAGCGTGTGTACCATCCACAACTGAGGCAGTGTGTGTACCATCCACAACAGTGGCAGCATGTGTACCATCCACAACTGAGGCAGCGTGTATACCATCCACAACTGAGGCAACGTGTGTACCATCCACAACTGAGGCAGCGTGTGTACCATCCACAACTGAGGCAGCGTGTGTACCATCCACAACTGAGGCAGCGTGTATACCATCCACAACAGTGGCTTTGTGTATACCATCCACAACTGAGGTAGCGTGTGTACCATCCACAACTGAGGCAGCGTGTGTACCATCCACAACAGTGGCAGCGTGTATACCATCCACAACTGAGGCAGCGTGTGTACCATCCACAACTGAGGCAGCATGGATGCCATCCACAACTGAGGCAGCGTGTGTACCATCCACAACTGAGGCAGCGTGTGTACCATCCACAACTGAGGCAGCGTGTGTACCATCCACAACTGAGGCAGCGTGTGTACCATCCACAACAGTGGCAGCGTGTATACCATCCACAACTGAGGCAGCGTGTGTACCATCCACAACAGTGGCAGCATGTGTACCATCCACAACTGAGGCAGTGTGTATACCATCCACAACTGAGGCAGCGTGTGTACCATCCACAACTGAGGCAGCATGTGTACCATCCACAACAGTGGCAGCGTGTATACCATCCACAACTGAGGCAGCGTGTGTACCATCCACAACTGAGGCAGCGTGGATACCATCCACAACTGAGGCAGCATGGATGCCATCCACAACTGAGGCAGCGTGTGTACCATCCACAACTGAGGAAGCGTGTGTACCATCCACAACTGAGGCAGCGTGTGTACCATCCACAACTGAGGCAGCGTGTGTACCATCCACAACAGTGGCAGCGTGTATACCATCCACAGCTGAGGCAGCGTGTGTACCATCCACAACTGAGGCAGCGTGTGTACCATCCACAACTGAGGCAGCGTGTGTACCATCCACAATTGAGGCAGCGTGTGTACCATCCACAACTGAGGCAGCGTGTGTACCATCCACAAATGAGGCAGCATGTGTACCATCCACAACTGAGGCAGCGTGTGTACCATCCACAACTGAGGCAGCGTGTATACCATCCACAACTGAGGCAGCGTGTGTACCATCCACAACTGAGGCAGCGTGTGTACCATCCACAACTGAGGCAGCGTGTATACCATCCACAACTGAGGCAGCATGGATACCATCCACAACTGAGGCAGCATGGATACCATCCACAACTGAGGCAGCATGGATACCATCCACAACTGAGGCAGCGTGTGTACCATCCACAACTGAGGCAGCGTGTGTACCATCCACAACTGAGGCAGCGTGTGTACCATCCACAAATGAGGCAGCATGTGTACCATCCACAACTGAGGCAGCGTGTATACCATCCACAACTGAGGCAGTGTGTGTACCATCCACACATGAGGCAGTGTGTGTACCATCCACAACTGAGGCAGCGTGTGTACCATCCACAACTGAGGCAGCGTGTGTACCATCCACAACTGAGGCAGTGTGTGTACCATCCACAACAGTGGCAGCGTGTATACCATTCACAACTGAGGCAGCGTGTGTACCATCCACAACTGAGGCAGCGTGTGTACCATCCACAACTGAGGCAGTGTGTGTACCATCCACAACAGTGGCAGCGTGTATACCATTCACAACTGAGGCAGTGTGTGTACCATCCACACATGAGGCAGTGTGTGTACCATCCACAACTGAGGCAGCGTGTGTACCATCCACAACTGAGGCAGCGTGTGTACCATCCACAACTGAGGCAGTGTGTGTACCATCCACAACTGAGGCAGCGTGTGTACCATTCACAACTGAGGCAGCGTGTGTACCATCCACAACTGAGGCAGCGTGTGTACCATCCACAACTGAGGCACCGTGTGTACCATCCACAACTGAGGCAGCGTGTGTACCATCCACAACAGTGGCAGCATGTGTACCACCACAACTGAGGCAGCGTGTGTACCGTCCACAACAGTGGCAGCGTGTATACCATCCACAACTGAGGCAGCGTGTGTACCATCCAGAACAGTGGCAGCGTGTGTACCATCCACAACAGTGGCAGCGTGTGTACCATCCACAACTGAGGCAGCGTGTATACCATCCACAACTGAGGCAGCGTGTGTACCATCCACAACTGAGGCAGTGTGTATACCATCCACAACTGAGGCAGCGTGTGTACCATTCACAACTGAGGCAGCGTGGATACCATCCACAACTGAGGCAGCGTGTGTACCATCCACAACAGTGGCAGCGTGTGTACTATCCACACCTGAGGCAGCGTGTATACCATCCACAACTGAGGCAGCGTGTGTACCATCCACAACTGAGGCAGCGTGTATACCATCCACAACTGAGGCAGTGTGTATACCATCCACAACAGTGGCAGCGTGCGTACCATCCACAACTGAGGCAGCGTGTATACCATCCACAACAGTGGCAGCGTGTGTACCATCCACAACTGAGGCAGCGTGTGTACCATCCACAACTGAGGCAGCGTGTGTACCATCCACAACTGAGGCAGCATGTGTACCATCCACAACTGAGGCAGCGTGTGTACCATCCACAATAGTGGCAGCGTGTACCATCCACAACAGTGGCAGCGTGTGTACCATCCACAACTGAGGCAGCGTGTATACCATCCACAACTGAGGCAGCGTGTGTACCATCCACAACTGAGGCAATGTGTATACAATCAACAACTAAGGCAGCATGTGTACCATCCACAACTGAGGCAGCGTGTATACCATCCACACATGAGGCAGTGTGTGTACCATCCACAACTGAGGCAGCGTGTGTACCATCCACAACTGAGGCAGTGTGTGTACCATCCACAACAGTGGCAGCATGTGTACCATCCACAACTGAGGCAGCGTGTATACCATCCACAACTGAGGCAGCGTGTGTACCATCCACAACTGACGCAGCGTGTGTACCATCCACAACTGAGGCAGCGTGTATACCATCCACAACAGTGGCTTTGTGTATACCATCCACAACTGAGGTAGCGTGTGTACCATCCACAACTGAGGCACCGTGTGTACCATCCACAACTGAGGCAGCGTGTGTACCATCCACAACAGTGGCAGCATGTGTACCACCACAACTGAGGCAGCGTGTGTACCACCACAACAGTGGCAGCGTGTATACCATCCACAACTGAGGCACCGTGTGTACCATCCACAACTGAGGCAGCGTGTGTACCATCCACAACTGAAGCACCGTGTGTGCCATCCACAACTGAGGCAGTGTGTGTACCATCCACAACTGGGGCAGCGTTTGTACCATCCACAACAGTGGCAGCGTGTATACTATCCACAACTCAGGCAGCGTGTGTACCATCCACAACTGAAGCAGCGTGTATACCATCCACAACTGAGGCAGCGTGTATACCATCCACAACTGAAGCAGCGTGTGTACCATCCACAACTGAGGCAGCGTGTATACCATCCACAACTGGGGCAGCGTTTGTACCATCCACAACAGTGGCAGCGTGTATACTATCCACAACTCAGGCAGCGTGTGTACCATCCACAACTGAAGCAGCGTGTATACCATCCACAACTGAGGCAGCGTGTGTACCATCCACAACAGTGGCAGCATGTATACCATCCACAACTGAGTCAGCGTGTGTACCATCCACAACTGAGGCAGCGTGTATACCATCCTCAACTGAGGCAGCGTGTATACCATCCACAACTGAGGCAGCGTGTGTACCATCCACAACTGAGGCAGCGTGTGTACCATCCACAACTGAGGCAGCGTGTGTACCATCCACAACTGAGGCAGCGTGTGTACCATCCACAACTGAGGCAGCGTGTGTACCATCCACAACTGAGGCAGCGTGTATACCATCCACAACTGAGGCAGCGTGTGTACCATCCACAACTGAGGCAGCGTGTGTACCATCCACAACTGAGGCAGCGTGTGTACCATCCACAACTGAGGCAGCGTGTGTACCATCCACAACTGAGGCAGCGTGTGTACCATCCACAACTGAGGCAGTGTGTGTACCATCCACAACTGAGGCAGCGTGTATACCATCCTCAACTGAGGCAGCGTGTATACCATCCACAACTGAGGCAGCGTGTGTACCATCCACAACAGTGGCAGTGTGTATACCATCCACAACTGAGGCAGCGTGTGTACCATCCACAACTGTGGCAGCGTGTGTACCATCCACAACTGAGGCAGCGTGTGTACCATCCACAACAGTGGAAGCATGTGTACCACCACAACTGAGGCAGCGTGTGTACCGTCCACAGCAGTGGCAGCGTGTGTACCATCCACAACGGAGGCAGCGTGTGTACCATCCACAACTGAGGCAGTGTGTGTACCATCCACAACTGAGGCAGCGTGTGTACCATCCACAACTGAGGCAGCGTGTATACCATCCACAACTGGGGCAGCGTTTGTACCATCCACAACAGTGGCAGCGTGTATACCATCCACAACTGAAGCAGCGTGTGTACCATCCACAACAGTGGCAGCGTGTATACCATCCACAACAGTGGCAGCGTGTATACCATCCACAACTGAGGCAGCATGTGTACCATCCACAACTGAGGCAGCGTGTATACCATCCACAACTGAGGCAGCGTGTATACCATCCACAACTGAGGCAGCGTGTGTACCATCCACAACTGAGGCAGCGTGTGTACCATCCACAACAGTGGAAGCGTGTATACCATCCACAACTGAGGCAGCGTGTGTACCATCCACAACTGAGGCAGCGTGTGTACCATCCACAACGGAGGCAGCGTGTGTACCATCCACAACTGAGGCAGTGTGTGTACCATCCACAACTGAGGCAGCGTGTGTACCATCCACAACTGAGGCAGCGTGTATACCATCCACAACTGGGGCAGCGTTTGTACCATCCACAACAGTGGCAGCGTGTATACCATCCACAACTGAAGCAGCGTGTGTACCATCCACAACAGTGGCAGCGTGTATACCATCCACAACAGTGGCAGCGTGTATACCATCCACAACTGAGGCAGCATGTGTACCATCCACAACTGAGGCAGCGTGTATACCATCCACAACTGAGGCAGCGTGTATACCATCCACAACTGAGGCAGCGTGTGTACCATCCACAACTGAGGCAGCGTGTGTACCATCCACAACTGAGGCAGCGTGTGTACCATCCACAACTGAGGCAGCGTGTATACCATCCACAACTGAGGCAGCGTGTGTACCATCCACAACTGAGGCAGCGTGTGTACCATCCACAACTGAGGCAGCGTTTGTACCATCCACAACAGTGGCAGCGTGTGTACCATCCACAACAGTGGCAGCGTGTGTACCATCCACAACTGAGGCAGCGTGTATACCATCCACAACTGAGGCAGCGTGTGTACCATCCACAACTGAGGCAGTGTGTATACCATCCACAACTGAGGCACCGTGTGTACCATCCACAACTGAGGCAGCGTGTATACCATCCACAACTGATGCAGTGTGTGTACCATCCACACACGAGGCAGTGTGTGTACCATCCACAACAGTGGCAGCATGTGTACCATCCACAACTGAGGCAGCGTGTATACCATCCACAACTGAGGCAGCGTGTGTACCATTCACAACTGAGGCAGCGTGTGTACCATCCACAACTGAGGCAGCGTGTGTACCATCCATAACTGAGGCAGCGTGTGTACCATCCACAACAGTGGCAGCGTGTGTACCATCCACAACAATGGCAGCATGTGTACCATCCACAACAGTGGCAGCGTGTATACCATCCTCAACTGAGGCAGCGTGTGTACCATCCACAACTTAGGCAGCGTGTGTACCATCCACAACTGAGGCAGCGTGTGTACCATCCACAACAGTGGCAGCGTGTGTACCATCCACAACTGAGGCAGCGTGTATACCATCCACAACTGAGGCAGCGTGTGTACCATCCACAACTGAGGTAGTGTGTATACCATCCACAACTGAGGCAGCGTGTGTACCATCCACAACTGAGGCAGCGTGTATACCATCCACAACTGAGGCAGTGTGTGTACCATCCACACACGAGGCAGTGTGTGTACCATCCACACCAGTGGCAGCATGTGTACCATCCACAACTGAGGCAGCGTGTATACCATCCACAACTGAGGCAGCGTGTGTACCATCCACAACTGAGGCAGCGTGTGTACCATCCACAACTGAGGCAGCGTGTGTACCATCCATAACTGAGGCAGCGTGTGTACCATCCACAACTGAGGCAGTGTGTGTACCATCCACAACAGTGGCAGCATGTGTACCATCCACAACTGAGGCAGCGTGTGTACCATCCATAACTGAGGCAGCGTGTGTAACATCCACAACTGAGGCAGCGTGTGTACCATCCACAACAGTGGCAGCATGTGTACCATCCACAACTGAGGCAGCGTGTATACCATCCACAACTGAGGCAGTGTGTGTACCATCCACACATGAGGCAGTGTGTGTACCATCCACAACTGAGGCAGCGTGTGTACAATCCACAACTGAGGCAGCGTGTATACCATCCACAACTGAGGCAGCGTGTATACCATCCACAACTGAGGCAGTGTGTGTACCATCCACACACGAGGCAGTGTGTGTACCATCCACAACTGAGGCAGCGTGTGTACAATCCACAACTGAGGCAGCGTGTATACCATCCACAACTGAGGCAGCGTGTGTATCATCCACAACTGAGGCAGCGTGTGTACAATCCACAACTGAGGCAGCGTGTGTACCATCCACAACTGAGTCAGTGTGTGTACCATCCAAAACAGTGGCAGCATGTGTACCATCCACAACTGAGGCAGCGTGTATACCATCCACAACTGAGGCAGCGTGTGTAGCATCCACAACTGAGGCAGCGTGTGTACCATCCACAACTGAGGCAGCGTGTGTACCGTCCACAACAGTGGCAGCGTGTATACCATCCACAACTGAGGCAGCGTGTGCACCATCCACAACTGAGGCAGCGTGTATACCATCCACAACTGAGGCAGCGTGTGTACCATCCACAACTGAGGCAGCGTGTGTACCATCCACAACAGTGGCAGCATGTGTACCACCACAACTGAGGCAGCGTGTGTACCGTCCACAACAGTGGCAGCGTGTATACCATCCACAATTGAGGCAGCGTGTGTACCATCCACAACTGAGGCAGTGTGTATACCATCCACAACTGATGCAGTGTGTGTACCATCCACACACGAGGCAGTGTGTGTACCATCCACAACAGTGGCAGCATGTGTACCATCCACAACTGAGGCAGCGTGTATACCATCCACAACTGAGGCAGCTTGTGTACCATCCACAACTGAGGCAGCGTGTGTACCATCCACAACTGAGGCAGCGTGTGTACCATCAATAACTGAGGCAGCGTGTGTACCATCCACAACAGTGGCAGCGTGTATACCATCCACAACAATGGCAGCGTGTATACCATCCACAACTGAGGCAGCGTGTGTACCATCCACAACTTAGGCAGCGTGTGTACCATCCACAACTGAGGCAGCGTGTATACCATCCTCAACTGAGGCAGCGTGTGTACCATCCACAACTTAGGCAGCGTGTGTACCATCCACAACTGAGGCAGCGTGTGTACCATCCACAACAGTGGCAGCGTGTGTACCATCCACAACTGAGGCAGCGTGTATACCATCCACAACTGAGGCAGCGTGTGTACCATCTACAACTGAGGTAGTGTGTATACCATCCACAACTGAGGCAGCGTGTGTACCATCCACAACTGAGGCAGCGTGTATACCATCCACAACTGAGGCAGTGTGTGTACCATCCACACACGAGGCAGTGTGTGTACCATCCACACCAGTGGCAGCATGTGTACCATCCACAACTGAGGCAGCGTGTATACCATCCACAACTGAGGCAGCGTGTGTACCATCCACAACTGAGGCAGTGTGTATACCATCCACAACTGAGGCAGCGTGTGTACCATCCACACATGAGGCAGTGTGTGTACCATCCACAACTGAGGCAGCGTGTGTACCATCCACAACTGAGGCAGCGTGTGTACCATCCACAACAGTGGCAGCATGTGTACCATCCACAACTGAGGCAGCGTGTATACCATCCACAACTGAGGCAGTGTGTGTACCATCCACACATGAGGCAGTGTGTGTACCATCCACAACTGAGGCAGCGTGTGTACAATCCACAACTGAGGCAGCGTGTATACCATCCACAACTGAGGCAGCGTGTATACCATCCACAACTGAGGCAGTGTGTGTACCATCCACACACGAGGCAGTGTGTGTACCATCCACAACTGAGGCAGCGTGTGTACAATCCACAACTGAGGCAGTGTGTGTACCATCCACAACTGAGGCAGCGTGTGTACAATCCACAACTGAGGCAGTGTGTGTATCATCCACAACTGAGGCAGCGTGTGTACAATCCACAACTGAGGCAGCGTGTGTACCATCCACAACTGAGTCAGTGTGTGTACCATCCAAAACAGTGGCAGCATGTGTACCATCCACAACTGAGGCAGCGTGTATACCATCCACAACTGAGGCAGCGTGTGTAGCATCCACAACTGAGGCAGCGTGTGTACCATCCACAACTGAGGCAGCGTGTGTACCGTCCACAACAGTGGCAGCGTGTATACCATCCACAACTGAGGCAGCGTGTGCACCATCCACAACTGAGGCAGCGTGTATACCATCCACAACTGAGGCAGCGTGTGTACCATCCACAACTGAGGCACCGTGTGTACCATCCACAACTGAGGCAGCGTGTGTACCATCCACAACAGTGGCAGCATGTGTACCACCACAACTGAGGCAGCGTGTGTACCGTCCACAACAGTGGCAGCGTGTATACCATCCACAATTGAGGCAGCGTGTGTACCATCCACAACTGAGGCAGTGTGTATACCATCCACAACTGATGCAGTGTGTGTACCATCCACACACGAGGCAGTGTGTGTACCATCCACAACAGTGGCAGCATGTGTACCATCCACAACTGAGGCAGCGTGTATACCATCCACAACTGAGGCAGCTTGTGTACCATCCACAACTGAGGCAGCGTGTGTACCATCCACAACTGAGGCAGCGTGTGTACCATCAATAACTGAGGCAGCGTGTGTACCATCCACAACAGTGGCAGCGTGTGTACCATCCACAACAATGGCAGCGTGTATACCATCCACAACTGAGGCAGCGTGTGTACCATCCACAACTTAGGCAGCGTGTGTACCATCCACAACTGAGGCAGTGTGTGTACCATCCACAACAGTGGCAGCGTGTGTACCATCCACAACTGAGGCAGCGTGTATACCATCCACAACTGAGGCAGCGTGTGTACCATCCACAACTGAGGCAGTGTGTATACCATCCACAACTGAGGCAGCGTGTGTACCATCCACAACTGAGGCAGCGTGTATACCATCCACAACTGAGGCAGTGTGTGTACCATCCACACACGAGGCAGTGTGTGTACCATCCACAACAGTGGCAGCATGTGTACCATCCACAACTGAGGCAGCGTGTATACCATCCACGACTGAGGCAGCGTGTGTACCATCCACAACTGAGGCAGCGTGTGTACCATCCACAACTGAGGCAGCGTGTGTACCATCCATAACTGAGGCAGCGTGTGTACCATCCACAACTGAGGCAGTGTGTGTACCATCCACAACAGTGGCAGCATGTGTACCATCCACAACTGAGGCAGCGTGTATACCATCCACAACTGAGGCAGCGTTTGTACCATCCACAACTGAGGCAGCGTGTGTACCATCCACAACTGTGGCAGTGTGTGTACCATCCACAACTGAGGCAGCGTGTGTACCATCCACAACTGAGGCAGTGTGTGTACCATCCACAACAGTGGCAGCGTGTGTACCATCCACAACTGAGGCAGTGTGTGTGCCATCCACAACAGTGGCAGCGTGTGTACCATCCACAACACTGGCAGCGTGTGTACCATCCACAACTGAGGCAGTGTGTGTACCATCCACAACTGAGGCAGTGTGTGTACCATCCACAACTGAGGCAGCGTGTGTACCATCCACAACTGAGGCAGTGTGTGTACCATCCACAACAGTGGCAGCGTGTGTACCATCCACAACACTGGCAGCGTGTGTACCATCCACAACTGAGGCAGTGTGTGTACCATCCACAACTGAGGCAGCGTGTGTACCATCCACAACTGAGGCAGCGTGTGTACCATCCACAACTGAGGCAGCGTGTGTACCATTCACAACTGAGGCAGCGTGTGTACCATCCACAACTGAGGCAGCGTGTATACCATTCACAACTGAGGCAGCGTGTGTACCATCCACAACTGAGGCAGCGTGTATACCATCCACAACTGAGGCAGCGTGTGTACCATCCACAACTGAGGCAGCGTGTGTACCATCCACAACTGAGGCAGCGTGTGTACCATCCACAACTGAGGCAGTGTGTGTACCATCCACAACAGTGGCAGCATGTGTACCATCCACAACTGAGGCAGCGTGTATACCATCCACAACTGAGGCAGCGTGTGTACCATCCACAACTGAGGCAGCGTGTGTACCATCCACAACTGAGGCAGTACGTGTACCATCCACAACTGAGGCAGCGTGTGTACCATCCACAACTGAGGCAGCGTGTGTACCATCCACAACAGTGGCAGCGTGTGTACCATCCACAACACTGGCAGCGTGTGTACCATCCACAACTGAGGCAGTGTGTGTACCATCCACAACTGAGGCAGCGTGTGTTCCATCCACAACTGAGGCAGTGTGTGTACCATCCACAACAGTGGCAGCGTGTGTACCATCCACAACTGAGGCAGCGTGTATACCATCCACAACTGAGGCAGTGTGTGTACCATCCACAACTGAGGCAGCGTGTGTACCATCCACAACTGAGGCAGGGTGTGTACCATCCACAACTGAGGCAGCGTGTGTACCATCCACAACTGAGGCAGCGTGTATACCATCCACAACTGAGGCAGCGTGTGTACCATCCACAACTGAGGCAGCGTGTATACCATCCACAACTGAGGCAGCGTGTGTACCATCCACAACTGAGGCAGTGTGTATACCATCCACAACTGAGGCAGTGTGTGTACCATCCACAACTGAGGCAGCGTGTATACCATCCACAACTGATGCAGTGTGTGTACCATCCACACACGAGGCAGTGTGTGTAACATCCACAACAGTGGCAGCGTGTGTACCATCCACAACAATGGCAGCGTGTATACCATCCACAACTGAGGCAGCGTGTGTACCATCCACAACAGTGGCAGCGTGTGTACCATCCACAACAGTGGCAGCATGTGTACCATCCACAAATGAGGCAGCATGTATACCATTCACAACTGAGGCAGCGTGTGTACCATCCACAACTGAGGCAGCGTGTGTACCGTCCATAACTGAGGCAGCGTGTGTACCATCCACAACAGTGGCAGCGTGTGTACCATCCACAACAATGGCAGCGTGTATACCATCCACAACTGAGGCAGCGTGTGTACCATCCACAACTTAGGCAGCGTGTGTACCATCCACAACTGAGGCAGCGTGTGTACCATCCACAACAGTGGCAGCGTGTGTACCATCCACAACAGTGGCAGCGTGTGTACCATCCACAACTGAGGCAGCGTGTATACCATCCACAACTGAGGCAGCGTGTGTACCATCCACAACTGAGGCAGTGTGTATACCATCCCCAACTGAGGCAGTGTGTGTACCATCCACAACTGAGGCAGTGTGTATACCATCCACAACTGAGGCAGTGTGTGTACCATCCACACAGGAGGCAGTGTGTGTACCATCCACAACAGTGGCAGCATGTGTACCATCCACAACTGAGGCAGCGTGTATACCATCCACAACTGAGGCAGCGTGTGTACCATCCACAACTGAGGCAGCGTGTGTACCATCCACAACTGAGGCAGCGTGTGTACCATCCATAACTGAGGCAGCGTGTGTACCATCCACAACTGAGGCAGTGTGTGTACCATCCACAACAGTGGCAGCATGTGTACCATCCACAACTGAGGCAGCGTGTATACCATCCACAACTGAGGCAGCGTGTGTACCATCCACAACTGAGGCAGCGTGTGTACCATCCACAACTGAGGCAGTGTGTGTACCATCCACAACTGAGGCAGCGTGTGTACCATCCACAACTGAGGCAGTGTGTGTACCATCCACAACAGTGGCAGCGTGTGTACCATCCACAACTGAGGCAGTGTGTGTACCATCCACAACAGTGGCAGCGTGTGTACCATCCACAACAGTGGAAGCGTGTGTACCATCCACAACTGAGGCAGTGTGTGTACCATCCACAACTGAGGCAGTGTGTGTACCATCCACAACTGAGGCAGCGTGTGTACCATCCACAACTGAGGCAGTGTGTGTACCATCCACAACAGTGGCAGCGTGTGTACCATCCACAACTGAGGCAGCGTGTATACCATCCACAACTGAGGCAGTGTGTGTACCATCCACACATGAGGCAGCGTGTGTACCATCCACAACTGAGGCAGCGTGTATACCATCCACAACTGAGGCAGCGTGTGTACCATCCACAACTGAGGCAGCGTGTGTACCATCCACAACAGTGGCAGCGTGTGTACCATCCACAACAGTGGCAGCGTGTGTACCATCCACAACTGAGGCAGCGTGTATACCATCCACAACTGAGGCAGCGTGTGTACCATCCACAACTGAGGCAGCGTGTGTACCATCCACAACTGAGGCAGCGTGTGTACCATCCACAACAGTGGCAGCGTGTGTACCATCCACAACAGTGGCAGCGTGTGTACCATCCACAACAGTGGCAGCGTGTGTACCATCCACAACTGAGGCAGCGTGTATACCATCCACAACTGAGGCAGCGTGTGTACCATCCACAACTGAGGCAGCGTGTGTACCATCCACAACAGTGGCAGCGTGTGTACCATCCACAACAGTGGCAGCGTGTGTACCATCCACAACTGAGGCAGCGTGTGTACCATCCACAACTGAGGCAGCGTGTGTACCGTCCACAACTGAGGCAGCGTGTGTACCATCCACAACTGAGGCAGCGTGTGTACCATCCACAACTGAGGCAGCGTGTGTACCATCCACAACTGAGGCAGTGTGTGTACCATCCACAACAGTGGCAGCATGTGTACCATCCACAACTGAGGCAGCGTGTATACCATCCACAACTGAGGCAGCGTGTGTACCATCCACAACTGAGGCAGCATGTGTACCATCCACAACTGAGGCAGTACGTGTACCATCCACAACTGAGGCAGCGTGTGTACCATCCACAACTGAGGCAGTGTGTGTACCATCCACAACAGTGGCAGCGTGTATACCATCCACAACTGAGGCAGTGTGTGTACCATCCACAACAGTGGCAGCGTGTGTACCATCCACAACACTGGCAGCGTGTGTACCATCCACAACTGAGGTAGTGTGTGTACCATCCACAACTGAGGCAGTGTGTGTACCATCCACAACTGAGGCAGCGTGTGTACCATCCACAACTGAGGCAGCGTGTGTACCGTCCACAACAGTGGCAGCGTGTGTACCATCCACAACAGTGGCAGCGTGTGTACCATCCACAACACTGGCAGCGTGTGTACCATCCACAACTGAGGCAGTGTGTGTACCATCCACAACTGAGGCAGTGTGTGTACCATCCACAACTGAGGCAGTGTGTGTTCCATCCACAACTGAGGCAGTGTGTGTCCCATCCACAACAGTGGCAGCGTGTGTACCATCCACAACACTGGCAGCGTGTGTACCATCCACAACTGAGGCAGCGTGTGTACCATCGACAACTGAGGCAGCGTGTGTTCCATCCACAACTGAGGCAGTGTGTGTTCCATCCACAACTGAGGCAGTGTGTGTCCCATCCACAACAGTGGCAGCGTGTGTACCATCCACAACACTGGCAGCGTGTGTACCATCCACAACTGAGGCAGCGTGTGTACCATCCACAACAGTGGCAGCGTGTGTACCATCCACAACAGTGGCAGCGTGTGTACCATCCACAACTGAGGCAGCGTGTATACCATCCACAACTGAGGCAGTGTGTGTACCATCCACAACTGAGACAGCGTGTGTACCATCCACAACTGAGGCAGCGTGTGTACCATCCACAACTGAGGCAGCGTGTGTACCATCCACAGCTGAGGCAGCGTGTATACCATCCACAACTGAGGCAGCGTGTGTACCATCCACAACTGAGGCAGCGTGTGTACCATCCACAACTGAGGCAGCGTGTGTACCATCCACAACAGTGGCAGCGTGAGTACCATCCACAACAGTGGCAGCGTGTGTACCATCCACAACTGAGGCAGCGTGTATACCATCCACAACTGAGGCAGCGTGTGTACCATCCACAACTGAGGCAGTGTGTATACCATCCACAACTGAGGCAGCGTGTGTACCATCCACAACTGAGGCAGCGTGTATACCATCCACAACTGATGCAGTGTGTGTACCATCCACAACTGAGGCAGTGTGTGTACCATCCACAACAGTGGCAGCGTGTGTAACATCCACAACAATGGCAGCGTGTATACCATCCACAACTGAGGCAGCGTGTGTACCATCCACAACTTAGGCAGCGTGTGTACCATCCACAACTGAGGCAGCGTGTGTACCATCCACAACTGAGGCAGCGTGTGTACCATCCACAGCTGAGGCAGCGTGTATACCATCCACAACTGAGGCAGCGTGTGTACCATCCACAACTGAGGCAGCGTGTGTACCATCCACAACTGAGGCAGCGTGTGTACCATCCACAACAGTGGCAGCGTGAGTACCATCCACAACAGTGGCAGCGTGTGTACCATCCACAACTGAGGCAGCGTGTATACCATCCACAACTGAGGCAGCGTGTGTACCATCCACAACTGAGGCAGTGTGTATACCATCCACAACTGAGGCAGCGTGTGTACCATCCACAACTGAGGCAGCGTGTATACCATCCACAACTGATGCAGTGTGTGTACCATCCACAACTGAGGCAGTGTGTGTACCATCCACAACAGTGGCAGCGTGTGTAACATCCACAACAATGGCAGCGTGTATACCATCCACAACTGAGGCAGCGTGTGTACCATCCACAACTTAGGCAGCGTGTGTACCATCCACAACTGAGGCAGCGTGTCTACCATCCACAACAGTGGCAGCGTGTGTACCATCCACAACTGAGGCAGTGTGTGTACCATCCACAACTGAGGCAGTGTGTGTACCATCCACAACTGAGGCAGCGTGTCTACCATCCACAACAGTGGCAGCGTGTGTACCATCCACAACTGAGGCAGCGTGTGTACCATCCACAACTGAGGCAGCATGTGTACCATCCACAACTGAGGCAGCGTCTGTACCGTCCATAACTGAGGCAGCGTGTGTACCATCCACAACAGTGGCAGCGTGTGTACCATCCACAACAATGGCAGCGTGTATACCATCCACAACTGAGGCAGCGTGTGTACCATCCACAACTTAGGCAGCGTGTGTACCATCCACAACTGAGGCAGCGTGTGTACCATCCACAACAGTGGCAGCGTGTGTACCATCCACAACAATGGCAGCGTGTGTACCATCCACAACTGAGGCAGCGTGTATACCATCCACAACTGAGGCAGCGTGTGTACCATCCACAACTGAGGCAGTGTGTATACCATCCCCAACTGAGGCAGCGTGTGTACCATCCACAACTGAGGCAGTGTGTATACCATCCACAACTGAGGCAGTGTGTGTACCATCCACACAGGAGGCAGTGTGTGTACCATCCACAACAGTGGCAGCATGTGTACCATCCACAACTGAGGCAGCGTGTATACCATCCACAACTGAGGCAGCGTGTGTACCATCCACAACTGAGGCAGCGTGTGTACCATCCACAACTGAGGCAGCGTGTGTACCATCCATAACTGAGGCAGCGTGTGTACCATCCACAACTGAGGCAGTGTGTGTACCATCCACAACAGTGGCAGCATGTGTACCATCCACAACTGAGGCAGCGTGTATACCATCCACAACTGAGGCAGCGTGTGTACCATCCACAACTGAGGCAGCGTGTGTACCATCCACAACTGAGGCAGTGTGTGTACCATCCACAACAGTGGCAGCGTGTGTACCATCCACAACTGAGGCAGTGTGTGTACCATCCACAACAGTGGCAGCGTGTGTACCATCCACAACAGTGGCAGCGTGTGTACCATCCACAACTGAGGCAGTGTGTGTACCATCCACAACTGAGGCAGTGCGTGTACCATCCACAACTGAGGCAGCGTGTGTACCATCCACAACTGAGGCAGTGTGTGTACCATCCACAACAGTGGCAGCGTGTGTACCATCCACAACTGAGGCAGCGTGTATACCATCCACAACTGAGGCAGTGTGTGTACCATCCACACATGAGGCAGCGTGTATACCATCCACAACAGTGGCAGCGTGTGTACCATCCACAACTGAGGCAGCGAGTGTACCATCCACAACAGTGGCAGCGTGTGTACCATCCACAACTGAGGCAGCGTGTATACCATCCACAACTGAGGCAGCGTGTATACCATCCACAACTGGGACAACGTGTATACCATCCACAACTGAGGCAGCGTGTGTACCATCCACAACTGAGGCAGCGTGTGTACCATCCACAACAGTGGCAGTGTGTGTACCATCCACAACAGTGGCAGAGTGTGTACCATCCACAACCGAGGCAGTATGTGTACCATCCACAACTGAGGCAGCGTGTGTACCATCCACAACAGTGGCAGCGTGTGTACCATCCACAACTGAGGCAGCGTGTGTACCATCCACAACTGAGGCAGCGTGTGTACCATCCACAACTGAGGCAGCGTGTATACCATCCACAACTGGGGCAGCATGTATACCATCCACAACTGAGGCAGCGTGTATACCATCCACAATTGGGGCAGCGTGTATACCATCCACAACTGAGGCAGCGTGTGTACCATCCACAACTGAGGCAGCGTGTGTACCATCCACAACTGAGGCAGCGTGTATACCATCCACAACAGTGGCAGCGTGTATACCATCCACAACTGAGGCAGCGTGTGTACCATCCACAACTGAGGCAGCGTGTATACCATCCACAACTGAGGCAGCGTGTGTACCATCCACAACTGAGGCAGCGTGTATACCATCCACAACAGTGGCAGCGTGTGTACCATCCACAACTGAGGCAGCGTGTATACCATCCACAACTGAGGCAGCGTGTGTACCATCCCCTATACAGTTGTATAGGACTTTGGTTAGGCCACATTTGGAATACTGCGTGCAGTTCTGGTCGCCACATTACCAGAAGGATGTGGATGCTTTAGAGAGGGTGCAGAGGAGGTTCACCAGGATGTTGCCTGGTATGGAGGGTGCTCGCTATGAAGAAAGGTTGAGTAGATTAGGATTGTTTTTGTTGGAAAGACGGAGGTTGAGGGGGGACCTGATTGAGGTCTACACAATTATGAGAGGTATGGACAGGGTGGATGGCAACAAGCTTTTTCCAAGAGTGGGGGTGTCAATTACAAGGGGTCACGATTTCAAGGTGAGAGGGGGAAAGTTTAAGGGAGATGTGCGTGGAAAGTTTTTTACGCAGAGGGTGGTGGGTGCCAGGAATGCTTTGCCAGCGGAGGTGTTAGAGGCGGGCACGATAGCATCATTTAAGATGCATCTAGACAAATATATGAACGGGGGGGGGGGGGGGGGGAGAGGGAAGTAGATCCTTGGAAAATAGGCGACATGTTTAGATAAAGGATCTGGATCGGCGCAGGCTGGGAGGGCCGAAGGGCCTGTTCCTGTGCTGTAATGTTTTTAAAAAGCTGGAAAAGAACCAAATTGACCAGAAACCAGCCTGATAAATGCTCCAAATATCCTTCTCAAACTCAGCCACTGTCTCCTCTTTCTGTGGCCTGGGTTGGTGACAATCTGGAAACATGCAGCATTTGGAAACAGGAGGAAGAGTTTGTGTTTCAGACAGAAACCCGACAAACTCTGCAACTGAAACGCTCTTCACAGTTTTACCGATTCCGTTCTGCGATTCTGTTTAGCACAGGGCTAAATCGCTGGCTTTGAAAGCAGACCACGGCAGGCCAGCAGCACGGTTCAATTCCCGTAACAGCCTCCCCGAACAGGTGGCGGAATGTGGCGACTAGGGGCTTTTCACAGTAACTTCATTGAAGCCTACTTGTGACAATAAGCCATTTTCATTTTCATTTCACCTGTTGATCCATCGTATCTGTGAGCTCCATCCACCGCCTCCTCCTTCAACATTGTTCTCTGAAATAGGCCGGAATTCTCCAGCCGCAGGAATTCTCTGGTCCCGCTGGCAGTTCGTTCCCGCCCATGTGTTTGCCGGCAGTGTGGGGTGGGCGGCTTCAATGGGAAATCTCATTGACGAGCAGCGGGAAGAGGGAATGCAGCCGGCAGTGAATGGTTCGGCCGAGAGACAGGCATCTGGGGAACTGGGGAATTCCGCCCACGGTCTTCACTTTGACACCAGTGGGTGGCACTCGGGAACGCGAGTAAAAGGCAATAAGGGGAGTCTCCTCCTCATTGGACTGGTGACAGCCCAGCGGAGACCCTTCAACCTGAAAGAGCCGCCCAACTCCCCAGCTTTCTACACACGTCCAATTGCTTTCTGAAAGTTCCTTCATAATCAGATTCTATCCCATTTTCAGGTCACGTGTTCCAGATTTTAACAGTCCGGGGCTGACAGCCAGTGGCAGGAATCTCGCTGCCCAGTGAACCCAGTGTCGGGCAAAAAATGGATTTACCGCCAGTCATGAAAACCATTGCGGGTCGTCCCCCCCAACCCCACCCCCCCCCCACCCCACCCCACCTCAATTAAAAGATTGTAAACGGTAATGGTCTGTGAAATTGAATGTAAACAACACAGTTCAAAGCTTTTAGACTCCCTGAGCGTAGATTCAATAATTCTCCCTACTTGTTCTAACAAAACTCCTTATAATTTTGAACACCTCTATTAAGTCTCAATCTTCTGATCTGTTACTAAGGAAAACAATCCCAGCCTCTCCAGTCTGTCCACATTAACTGAACTTCCTCATTCCTGAAATCATCCTGGTAAATCTTCACCAATTCTGAGGCCTTGACATCCATCCTAAAGTTTGGTGCCCAGGATTTGACACAGTACTTCAACATGGGCCTAACTGGGGATATGTAAATGTTTGTATTCTATTACCTATTTATAAAATCAGCTTAGCCTAATGTAGTTACATAGTTCATTATATTGAATGGACCTTCAGTAAAAGAAGCGGCGGGCAAAACATTTAAGTAACATTAAGGTATCGTGCTGGATTCTCCGTTCTCCCAGCCACCTGTTTCACGGCGTGCCATTCGCTGGCATCGGAATTCTGTCTTCCTGTCGCTTGTCAATGGAAGTTTCCATTGAAACCCACCTCTCGCCACTAGGAAATTCCCGAGCCGTAGAATTCTGGCCATTAAGTCCACTTGCCAACCAATCAGCACTCTCCTCTTATGCGGTAGGAAGTTGCCGTTTCCCCTCCCACTGATGAGATTGTCGTGATGAGTGCAAGGTGAAAAGTTTTGACGAAACATCTTTTTTCAACAATACTCAAGTTCTCTATTACCAAACAATACAAGATGTTGTGATGGGCCTTTCTGAATGGATTAATTAGAAAGGCTGAATGATCCTACTCTGCTGTAACTACCTTGTGATCCTGTGAAGAGCTTCACACGCCACACGGTCATGAGATAGACTGAGAAAGTCATGAGAGTTGATTTTAACACAATGAAAATCATAGAATCCCAACAGTGCAGAAGGAGGCCATTCAGTCGATCAAGTCTGCACTGACTCTCCGAAAGAGCACCCCATCTACGCCCACGCCCTCGCCCTAACCCCATAACTCCACCTAACTTGCACATCTTTGGACTATGGGAGAAAACCGGAGCACCCG
The DNA here is from genome assembly GCF_047496885.1 of Scyliorhinus torazame. NCBI lineage: Eukaryota > Metazoa > Chordata > Chondrichthyes > Carcharhiniformes > Scyliorhinidae > Scyliorhinus > Scyliorhinus torazame. The sequence goes on from NC_092727.1 coordinate 132,013,983, forward strand.
GAGGAAACCCACGCAGACACGGGGAGAACGTGCAGACTCTGCAGTCACCCGAGGTTGGAATTGGATTGGATTTGTTTATTGTCACGTGTACCGAGGTACAGTGAAAAGTATTTTTCTGCGAGCAGCTCAACAGATCATTAAGTACATGGGAAGAAAAGGGAATAAAAGAAAATACATAATAGGGCAACACAACATATACAATGTAACTACATAAGCACCAGCATCGGATGAAGCATACAGTCCATAAGAGGGTCATTTAGGAGTCTGGTGACAGTGGGGAAGAAGCTGTTTTTGAGTCTGTTCGTGCGTGTTCTCAGACTTCTGTATCTCCTGCCCGATGGAAGAAGTTGGAAGAGTGAGTAAGCCGGGTGGGAGGGATCTTTGATTATGTTGCCTGCTTTCCCCAGGCAGCGGGAGGTGTAGATGGAGTCAATGGATGGGAGGCAGGTTTGTGTGATGGACTGGGCGGTGTTCACGACTCTCTGAAGTTTCTTGCGGTCCTGGGCCGAGCAGTTGCCATACCAGGCTGTGACGCAGCCCGATAGGATGCTTTCTATGGTGCATCTGTAAAAGTTGGTAAGAGTCAATGTGGACATGCTGAATTTCCTTAGTTTCCTGAGGAAATATAGGCGCTGTTGTGCTTTCTTGGTGGTAGCGTCGACGTGGGTGGACCAGGACAGATTTTTGGAGATGTGCACCCCTAGGAATTTAAAACTGCGAACCATCTCCATCTCGGCCCCGTTGATGCTGACAGGGGTGTGTACAGTACTTTGCTTCCTGAAGTCAATGACCAGCTCTTTAGTTTTGCTGGCATTGAGGGAGAGATTGTTGTCGCTCCACCACTCCACTAGGTTCTCTATCTCCCTCCTGTATTCGGACTCATCGTTATTCGAGATCCGGCCCACTATGGTCGTATCGTCAGCAAACTTGTAGATGGAGTTGGAACCACGTTTTGCCACGCAGTCGTGTGTGTACAGGGAGTAGAGTAGGGGGCTAAGTACGCAGCCTTGCGGGGCGCCGGTGTTGAGGACTATTGTGGAGGAGGTGTTGTTCATTCTTACTGCTTGTGGTCTGTTGGCCAGAAAATCGAGGATCCAGTTGCAGAGTGGGGAGCCAAGTCCTAGGTTTTGGAGCTTTGATATGAGCTTGGCTGGGATTATGGTGTTGAAGGCGGAGCTGTAGTCAATAAATAGGAGTCTGATGTAAGAGTCCTTGTTGTCGTGATGCTCTAGGGATGAGTGTAGGGCCAGGGAAATGGTGTCTGATGTGGACCGGTTGCAGCGGTACGCGAATTGCAGTGGATCAAGGCGTTCTGGGAGTATGGAGATGATGCGCTTCATGATCAACCTCTCGAAGCACTTCATTATTAGGGGCTGTTTAGCACAGGGCTAAATCACTGGCTTTGAAAGCAGACCAAGACAGGCCGGCAGCACGGTTCAATTCCCGCAACAGCCTCCCTGAACAGGTGCCGGAATGTGGTGACTAGGGGCTTTTCACAGTAACTTCATTTGAAGCCTACTTGTGACAATAAGCGATTTTCATTTCATTTTTCATTATGATGAAGTCAGGGTCACCGGACAGTAGTCATTGAGGCACGTTGCCTGGTTCTTCTTTGGCACCGGTATGATGGTGGTCTTCTTGAAGCAGAGTAGTGGAGTGGAGTAGGGACCGATTAAAGATGTCCGCGAATACCTCTGCCAGCTGGTCCGTGCAGGCTCCGAGTGCATGACCAGGGATCAATTTGTGCACCCGAATTGCATCCGGGTCCCTGGCGCTGTGAGGCAGTAGTGCGAATCACTGTGCCATCCTCAAAGAGGGAGTGGGGAGAGTATGTGGGACTAAGAGGAGTAGAGTGCAAGACAGGGGGAGAAACTATGGGATGGGGCATTTGGAGTTTAGGGGAAAGAAATAGGAATAATCTCTGAGAGTCAGATACCTTTGGCAAAGCAGAAGCAAGAATAAAAGGAGGGAGAGAGAGGGAGAAAGAGAGAGAGAAAGAGAGAGAGAGAGTGAGATGGAGAAAGAGAGATAGAGAGAGAGGTATATATGTATGTATGAGAGAGGGAGAGAGAGAGAGGGCTGGAGTAAGAGAGAGAGAAAGAGATGAAGAATGGAGTCTAGTGGTGAGAGTGGAATCACAGCATTGGGTTCTGTTAATATATCTGACAAGATCTGTTGGTTATCCTTTTATGACTTGTAATGTTTTATTAAATCCAATTCCTCTTTCAAAAAGAGTGTCTTTGAGCAGGTGTAACCGCAGTGTCTGAGAATCTTTGAGCTGCCAGTCAGGTCCCTGATGAATGGATCGTTTATTGTTTGAGTGTCAGATTAGAAGTTGAAACTGAGAGCAGAGGGGATTCCACACATTAAACAGACATCAGCATTAACCAACCCAGGACTGGGCTCAGGGTGTGTGTTTCCTGGGAATAGTACGCCAACTCACCTGAAACTGAACTGGTGACAGTCGGCCATGGGGTGGAGAGGAGCAAATCAGAACAGTCCCAATAACCAGGAAAATATGAGTTTAAAAAGAGTCATTGCTTCATTAAGCATTTTCTAACATTTCTTTAAACATTGTCACATTCTGAATTACTTTGAACTGTTCACACCGTTTATACGTCCTACAGTTGCCGCTTTGGAGGGGGTGGAGCATCGCGAAAGTGGCGCTGCTCCCGATATATTCAGGAAAATCGGATTCTCCGGCCCCTCGCCGAACACGATTTCGGCATCGGCGGACGGACAATCCAGCCTCGTATCTTTTCTGAAATTGCAATTCTGTATTTCTTATATACTGTAAAAAAAGTGTCATTTCATGAAGAAACATTTCATTGAGTATGGATAATTTATGTCTGCATGCTTAGCTCATCATCTAAATACTTTGTCAATTTAAGATGCTTTTCTTTAAGTCATTGTTTGAAGTCCTTTCTCAAAGCTTTCTTGCCGATTTTGTATATAAATTTGTACAGATCATGGCTGATCTTTGATCTCAACTCCAAAATCCCACCCGACACACATAACTCTTGATTCCCTTAGTGTTCAGAAATGTACCAATCTCAGCCTTGAATCTGAGACGTTCAGTATTTTCCACAGCCCTCTGGGGTAGAGAATCCCAAAGCTTCGCAACAGCTTAAAGAAACTGTTCCTTCTCTCAGACTGAAGTGGCCACCTTCTCTTTTCTGAAACTATGCCTCCAGCTCTCAACTTTTCAGCCAGGGAAAGCAGCCTCTTGGCATTTACCTTGTGTAGGCAGCAGGGTAGCACAATGATTAGCACGGTTGCTTCACACGCCAGGGTCCCAGGTTCGATTCCCCGCTGGGTCACTGTCTGTGCAGAGTCTGCACGTTCTCCCCGTGTCTGCGTGGGTTTCCTCTGGGTGCTCCGGTTTCCTCCCACACACATCCCGAAAGACGTGCTGTTACGTAATTTTCACATTCTGAATTCTCCCTCGGTGTACCTGAACAGGTGCCGGAGTGTGGCGACTAGGGGCTTTTCACAGTAACTTCATTGCAGTGTTAATGTAAACCTACTTGTGACAATAAAGATTATTAAAAAAAAAAAAAATTATTATTAAATGGGTGTTTTTCATCCAAAGATGAGGTAGAGAGCACAGTCTCACGCTATGCAGATGACCTGCTCCTCTACATTTTGGACCCACAAGGCAGCATGGACGGAATCATCGCGCTCCTGAAAGAGTTTGGCACCTTCTCGGGCTACAAACTCAACATGAGCAAAAGCGAGATCTCCCCGGTACACCCACAAGTAGGGGGGACAGCCCCAACGGGACTGCCCCTTAAACAAGCCCGACACAAATTCCGCTACCTGGGGATCCAAATAGCCCATGACTGGAAAGGGATCCACAAATGGAACCTCACCAGTCTGACAGAGGAAGTAAGAAAGGACCTGCAGAGTTGGAGCACACTCCCACTCTCCCTCGCGGGGAGGCCAGACGATCAAAAAGAACGTGCTGCCCAGGTACCTCTTCCTATTCAGGTCCATCCCGATCTACATCCCCAAGGCCTTTTTCAAAGCATTAGACAAACAATCATGGCATTCGTATGGGGGAGAAAGAATGCGAGGATCCCAAAGAAGGTCTTACAAAAAACAAAATCCAGGGTGGGGGGGGACTTTCCCTCCCAAACCTACAACTTTACCACTGGGCGGCGACGGCCGAGCGAATAAGGGGATGAATCAAGAAGCCAGAAGCCGAGTGGGTGCGTGCGGAAGAGGCCTCCTGCAGGGGGCCCTTCCTCCGGGCCCTCGCCACGGTGGCGCTCCCATCCCCACCCAAACAACACTCCAGCAGCCCGGTGGCGATAGCCACCCTCCAGTCCTGGAACCAATTACGGCAGCAATTTGGCCTGACCAGAATGTTGGACAAAGCTCCCATCTGCAACAACCATAGGTTCGCACCAGCACTGACTGACGCCACCTTCAAAAGGTGGGGACAGGACAGAAGGACACTGACAGTCAGGGACCTATACACGGACGGCAGGATCGCAACACTGGACGAACTAACAGACAAATTCCAGCTGGCCAGGGGGAACGAGCTAAGGTACCTGCAACTAAAAAGCTCACTACAAAAGGAGACAAGGACGTACCCACAACCGCCTCGACAGACATTACTGGAAGAGTTACTGGACGCAAGCATCCGAGATAAAGGGAACTGTAGCGACATGTATGGCCGACTGGGAGAAAAGGCCGACACCGTACTGGACGCAACAAGAATGAAGTGGGAGGAGGACCTGGGGATTGAGATAGGATGGGGACTCAGGAGCGAAGCACTGCATAGGGTCAACTCCACCTCCACGTGCACAAGGCTCAGCCTGATGCAGCTAAACCTAAGAGAAAAGAAAGGTGAACCACAGGAGAAGGGGAGGGGGGGAGGGTTGGAAGAGGGAGGAGACAGGGAATAATAGAGGGGAACCAGTGAGGTGGGAGGGAGGCAAGGGAATGACAGCCGGAAGGAATGCACGGGAAACAATAACAAACTTGGCATCTACAGGAGCAGAGAACAAGGAAAATCCGGGGGAAAGACGTGAGGAACGGCTGAAGCGGAGGTGAACGCGAGACGATAACGGCAGCGAGATCCGTCCGGGAGGAGCGAGCAACAAACACCAACACCAGATCCATTTGCGTATTGCCCTCTGTAATTGTTCTGTATTTGTTACCCCGGCGCCCAAATGTATATGTACCCCCCCCCAAACACAAACAGCAGCACGGTAGCATTGTGGATAGCACAAATGCTTCACAGCTCCAGGGTCCCAGGTTCGATTCCGGCTTGGGTCACTGTCTGTGCGGAGTCTGCACACCCTCCCCGTGTCTGCGTGGGTTTCCTCCGGGTGCTCCGGTTTCCTCCCACAGTCCAAAGATGTGCGGGTTAGGTGGATTGGCCATGCTAAATTGCCCATAGTGTCCAAAATTGCCCTTAGTGTTGGGTGGGGTTACTGGGTTATGGGGATAGGGTGGAGGTGTGGACCTTGGGTAGGGTGCTCTTTCCAAGAGCTGGTGCAGACTCGATGGGCCGAATGGCCTCCTTCTGCACTGTAAATTCTATGATAATCTATGAAGCAGATGCCTACTTCTGTGCTAAAAACAATACAGCCAATTGGGGACTCGATAGTCAGGGGCACAGATAGGAGATTTTGTGGGAGCGTGAGAGACTCACGTTTGGTATGTTGCCTCCCAGGGGCAAGGGTACGTGATGTCTCGGATCGTGTTTTCCGGGTCCTTCGGGGGGAGGGGGAGCAGCCCCAAGTCGTGGTCCACATTGGCACTAACGACATAGGTAGGAAAGGGGACAAGGATGTCAGGCAGGCTTTCAGGGAGCTAGAATGGAAGCTCAGAACTAGAACAAACAGAGTTGTTATCTCTTGGTTGTTGCCCGTGCCATGTGATAGTGAGATGAGGAATAGGGAGAGAGAGCAATTAAACATGTGGCTACAGGGATGGTGCAGGCGGGAGGGATTCAGATTTCTGGATAACTGGGGCTCTTTCTGGGGAAGGTGGGACCTCTACAGACAGGATGGTCTACATCTGAACCTGAGGGGCACAAATATCCTGGGGGGGAGATTTGTTAGTGCTCTTTGGGGGGGTTTAAACTAATGCAGCAGGGGCATGGGAACCTGGATTGTAGTTTTAGGGTAAGGGAGAATGAGAGTATAGAGGTCAGGAGCACAGATTTGACGTCGCAGGAGGGGGCCAGTGTTCAGGTAGGTGGTTTGAAGTGTGTCTACTGGAAATTACTGGAGAGAATTCTTCGAGACAGGATCTACTCCCATTTGGAAGCAAATGGACGTATTAGTGAGAGGCAGCACGGTTTTGTGAAGGGGAGGTTGTGTCTCACTAACTTGATAGAGTTTTTCGAGGAGGTCACTAAGATGATTGATGCAGGTAGGGCAGTAGATGTTGTCTATATGGACTTCAGTAAGGCCTTTGACAAGGTCCCTCATGGTAGACTAGTACAAAAGGTGAAGTCACACGGGATCAGGGGTGAACTGGCAAGGTGGATACAGAACTGGCTAGGCCATAGAAGGCAGAGGGTAGCAATGGAGGGATGCTTTTCTAATTGGAGGGCTGTGACCAGTGGTGTTCCACAGGGATCAGTGCTGGGACCTTTGCTCTTTGTAGTATATATAAATGATTTGGAGGAAAATGTAACTGGTCTGATTAGTAAGTTTGCAGACGACACAAAGGTTGGTGGAATTGCGGATAGCGATGAGGACTGTCTGAGGATACAGCAGGATTTAGATTGCCTGGAGACTTGGGCGGAGAGATGGCAGATGGAGTTTAATCCGGACAAATGTGAGGTAATGCATTTTGGAAGGGCTAATGCAGGTAGGGAATATACAGTGAATGGTAGAACCCTCAAGAGTATTGAAAGTCAAAGAGATCTAGGAGTACAGGTCCACAGGTCATTGAAAGGGGCAACACAGGTGGAGAAGGTAGTCAAGAAGGCATACGGCATGCTTGCCTTCATTGGCCGGGGCATTGAGTATAAGAATTGGCAAGTCATGTTGCAGCTGTATAGAACCTTAGTTAGGCCACACTTGGAGTATAGTGTTCAATTCTGGTCGCCACACTACCAGAAGGATGTGGAGGCTTTAGAGAGGGTGCAGAAGAGATTTACCAGAATGTTGCCTGGTATGGAGGGCATAAGCTATGAGGAGCGATTGAATAAACTCGGTTTGTTCTCTCTGGAACGAAGGAGGTTGAGGGGCGACCTGATAGAGGTATACAAAATTATGAGGGGCATAGACAGAGTGGATAGTCAGAGGCTTTTCCCCAGGGTAGAGGGGTCAATTACTAGGGGGCATAGGTTTAAGGTGAGAGGGGCAAGGTTTAGAGTAGATATACGAGGCAAGTTTTTTACGCAGAGGGTAGTGGGTGCCTGGAACTCGCTACCGGAGGAGGTAGTGGAAGCAGGGACGATAGGGACATTTAAGGGGCATCTTGACAAATATATGAATAGGATGGGAATAGAAGGATACGGACCCAGGAAGTGTAGAAGATTGTAGTTTAGTCGGGCAGTATGGTCGGCGCGGGCTTGGAGGGCCGAAGGGCCTGTTCCTGTGCTGTACATTTCTTTGTTCTTTGTTCTTTGTTGTACTTCAATGCCAGGAGTATGCAAAATAAGGTAGGGGAACTGGCAGCATGGGTTGGTACCTGGGACTTCGATGTTGTGGCCATTTCGGAGACATGGATAGAGCAGGGACAGGAATGGATGTTGCAGGTTCCGGGGTTTAGGTGTTTTAGTAAGCTCAGAGAAGGAGGCAAAAGAGGGGGAGGTGTGGCGCTGCTAGTCAAGAGCAGTATTACGGTGGCGGAGAGGATGCTAGATGGGGACTCATCTTCCGAGGTAGTATGGGCTGAGGTTAGAAACAGGAAAGGAGAGGTCACACTGTTGGAAGTCTTCTATAGGCCTCCAAATAGTTCTAGGGATGTAGAGGAAAGGATGGCGAGGATGATCCTGGATAAGAGCGAAAGTAACAGGGTAGTTATTATGGGAGACTTTAACTTTCCAAATATTGACTGGAAAAGATATAGTTCGAGTACATTAGATGGGTCGTTTTTTGTACAGTGTGTGCAGGAGGGTTTCCTGACACAATATGTTGACAGGCCAACAAGAGGCGAGGCCACGTTGGATTTGGTTTTGGGTAATGAACCAGGCCAGGTGTTGGATTTGGAGGTAGGAGAGCACTTTGGGGACAGTGACCACAATTTGGTGACGTTTACGTTAATGATGGAAAGGGATAAATATACACCGCAGGGCAAGAGTTATAGCTGGGGGAAGGGCAATTATGATGCCATTAGACGTGACTTGGGGGGGATAAGGTGGAGAAGTAGGCTGCAAGTGTTGGGCACACTGGATAAGTGGAGCTTGTTCAAGGATCAGCTACTGCGTGTTCTTGATAAGTATGTACCGGTCAGGCAGGGAGGAAGGCGTCGAGCGAGGGAACCGTGGTTTACCAAAGAAGTGGAATCTCTTGTTAAGAGGAAGAAGGAGGCCTATGTGAAGATGAGGTGTGAAGTTTCAGTTGGGGCGATGGATAGTTACAAGGTAGCGAGGAAGGATCTAAAGAGAGAGCTAAGACGAGCAAGGAGGGGACATGAGAAGTATTTGGCAGGTAGGATCAAGGAAAACCCAAAAGCTTTCTATAGGTATGTCAGGAATAAGCGAATGACTAGGGAAAGAGTAGGACCAGTCAAGGACAGGGATGGGAAGTTGTGTGTGGAGTCTGAAGAGATAGGTGAGATACTAAATGAATATTTTTCGTCAGTATTCACTCAGGAAAAAGATAATGTTGTGGAGGAGAATGCTGAGCCCCAGGCTAATAGAATAGATGGCATTGAGGTACGTAGGGAAGAGGTGTTGGCAATTCTGGACAGGCTGAAAATAGATAAGTCCCCAGGACCTGATGGGATTTATCCTAGGATTCTCTGGGAGGCCAGGGAAGAGATTGCTGGACCTTTGGCTTTGATTTTTATGTCATCATTGGCTACAGGAATAGTGCCAGAGGACTGGAGGATAGCAAATGTGGTCCCTTTGTTCAAAAAGGGGAGTAGAGACAACCCCGGCAACTATAGACCGGTGAGCCTCATGTCTGTAGTGGGTAAAGCCTTGGAGGGGATTATAAGAGACAAGATTTATAATCATCTAGATAGGAATAATATGATCAGGGATAGTCAGCATGGCTTTGTGAAGGGTAGGTCATGCCTCACAAACCTTATCGAGTTCTTTGAGAAGGTGACTGAACAGGTAGACGAGGGTAGAGCAGTTGATGTGGTGTATATGGATTTCAGCAAAGCGTTTGATAAGGTTCCCCACCGTAGGCTATTGCAGAAAATACGGAGGCTGGGGATTGAGGGTGATTTAGAGATGTGGATCAGAAATTGGCTAGCTGAAAGAAGACAGAGGGTGGTGGTTGATGGGAAATGTTCAGAATGGAGTTCAGTTACAAGTGGAGTACCACAAGGATCTGTTCTGGGGCCGTTGCTGTTTGTCATTTTTATCAATGACCTAGAGGAAGGCGCAGAAGGGTGGGGGAGTAAATTTGCAGACGATACTAAAGTCGGTGGTGTTGTCGATAGTGTGGAAGGATGTAGCAGGTTACAGAGGGATATAGATAAGCTGCAGAGCTGGGCTGAGAGGTGGCAATTGGAGTTTAATGTAGAGAAGTGTGAGGTGATTCACTTTGGAAGGAATAACAGGAATGCGGAATATTTGGCTAATGGAAAAGTTCTTGAAAGTGTGGATGAGCAGAGGGATCTAGGTGTCCATGTACATAGATCCCTGAAAGTTGCCACCCAGGTTGATAGGGTTGTGAAGAAGGCCTATGGAGTGTTGGCCTTTATTGGTAGAGGGATTGAGTTCCGGAGTCAGGAGGTCATGTTGCAGCTGTACAGAACTCTGGTACGGCCGTATTTGGAGTATTGCGTACAGTTCTGGTCACCGCATTATAGGAAGGACGTGGAGGCTTTGGAGCGGGTGCAGAGGAGATTTACCAGGATGTTGCCTGGTATGGAGGGAAAATCTTATGAGGAAAGGCTGATGGACTTGAGGTTGTTTTCGTTGGAGAGAAGAAGGTTAAGAGGAGACTTAATAGAGGCATACAAAATGATCAGGGGGTTGGATAGGGTGGACAGTGAGAGCCTTCTCCCGTGGATGGAAATGGCTGGCACGAGGGGACATAACTTTAAACTGAGGGGTAATAGATATAGGACAGAGGTCAGAGGTAGGTTCTTTACGCAAAGAGTGGTGAGGCCGTGGAATGCCCTACCTGCTACAGTAGTGAACTCGCCAACATTGAGGGCATTTAAAAGTTTATTGGATAAACATATGGATGATAATGGCATAGTGTAGGTTAGATGGCTTTTGTTTCGGTGCAACATTGAGGGCTGAAGGGCCTGTACTGCGCTGTATTGTTCTATGTTCTATGTTCTATAATTGTACAGAGCTGCTGTTGTTGAGCTAGCTCATAATACCCGACCAGTTATTTTATTCTAACTTTTTTGTTGTTGTTGTTTGTTTTGTTTTTTGTGCGTGTTCCCTTCTCGTATATGTATATATATATATGTATACGTATTCTATTTTGTGTACAGAAGGGTAAATATACTTTATTCAAAAACTCAATAAAAAACATGGGTGTTTCTCTGGTTGGCAATCAGTAGCTAGTGGTGTCCCTCAGGGATCAGCGTTGGGCCCGCAACTGTTCACAATTTACATAGATGATTTGGAGTTGGGGACCAAGTGCAATGTGGCAAAGTTCGCAGATGGCACTAAGATGAGTGGGAGAGTAAAGTGTGCAGAGGACACTGAAAGTCTGCAGAGGGATTTGGATAGTTTAAGTGAGTGGACAAGGGTCTGGCAGATGGAATACAATGTTGATAAATGTGACGTCATCCATTTTGGTAGGAATAACAGCAAATAGGATTATTATTTAAATGGTAAAAAATTGCAACATGCTGCCATGCAGAGGGACCTGGGTATCCTTGTGCATGAGTCGCAAAAAGTTGGTTTGCAGGTGCAGCAGGTAATTAAGAAGGCAAATGGAATTTTGTGCTTCATTGCTAGAGGGATGGAGTTTAAAAAAAGGGAGGTTATGTTGCAGCTGTATGGGGTGCTAGTGAGGCCACACCTGGAGTACTGTGTACAGTTTTGGTCTCCTTACCTGAGAAAGGATGTACTGGTGCTGGAGGGTGTGCAGAGGAGATTCACTGGATTGATTCCAGAGTTGAGGGGATTGGCTTATGAGGAGAGGTTGAGTAGACTGGGACTATAGTCATTGGAATTTAGAAGAATGAGGGGGAATCTTATGGAAATATATAAAATTATGAAGGGAATAGATAAGATAGAAGCAGGGAGGTTGTTTCCACTGGCGGATGAAAGCAGAACTCGGGGGCATAGCCTCAAAATAAGGGGAAGTAGATTCAGGACTGACTTGAGGAGGAACCTCTTCACCCAAAGGGTTGTGAATCTGTGAATTCCCTGCCCAGTGAAGCAGTTGAGGCTCCTTCATTAAATGTTTTTAAAGCAAAGAAAGATAGACTTTGAACAATAAGGAATTCAGGGTTATGATGATCGGGTGGGAAAGTGGAGCTGAGTCCACAGAAAGATTGGCCATAATCTCATTGAATGGCGGAGCAGGCTCGAGGGGCCAGATGGCCTACTCCTGCTCCTAGTTCTTATGTTCTTATGGATGAGTGACCATAATATGGTAGAATTAATTATCAAGGTGAATAGTGAGGTAGTTGATTCTGGGACCAAGGTCCTGAACCTCAATAAAGGTAACTATGATGGTGTGAGGCATGAGCTGGCTATGACGGACTGGGAAACATTATTAAAGGAAGGACAGTGGACAGGCAATGGCAGCATTCAAGGAATAAATAGGTGAACTCCAAAAGTTTTTATTCCTATTTGGTGCAAGAGCAGAAAGGGAACTGTGGCCAAACCCTGGCTCACAAAGGAAATTAGAGAAAGTATTAGATTCAAAGAAGAGGCTTACAAATTAGCAAGAAAAAGCAATAGACTGGAGCATTGGGAACAGATTAAAATTCAGCAAAGGCGGACCAAGGGTTTGATTAAGAAGGAGAAAATACGGCCCTGAGAGTCTGGGGGCAATGGAGAAGACGTGTGGGAGCAGAGGGAGCATCGGTCTGGTCCCCAATCTGTAACAATCACCGGTTTGTCCCGGAACGTATGGACGGGGGATTCCGGATATGGCGGAGAGCAGGGATTGAGAGGATGGGGGACATGTTTATTGAGGAGCTTTCCGAGTATGAGGGCGCTGGAGGAGAAGTTTGGGTTGGCGAGGGGAAACAAATTCAGGTATCTTCAGGTGTGGGACTTCCTACGTAAACAGGTGTCAACCTTCCTGCTCCTACCGCTGAGGGGGATTCAGGACAGGGTAGTTTCCAGAGGGTGGGTCGGAGAAGGGAGCACCTCGGAAATTTACAAGGAACCTATGGGGTCAGAGGAGACGCAGACTGAGGAGCTGAAGCGCAAGTGGGAGGAGGAGCTGGGAGGAGAGATAGAGGATGGTCTATGGGCGACGCGTTGAATAGAGTCAACGCGTCCACAACATGTGCCAGGTTCAGCCTGATACAATTTAAGGTCATTCACGGGCTCACATGACAGTGGCCTGGATGAGCAGATTCTTTGGGGTGGAAGACAGGTGTGCAAAATGCACGGGAGGACCAGCGAACCATGTCCACATGTTCTGGGCATGTCCGAAGCTTTGGGGATTTTGGCAGGGGTTTGCAGATGTCATGTCCACGGTGTTAAAAACAAGGGTGGCACCGAGTCCGGAGGTGGCGATTTTCGGGGAGTCGGAAGACCCGGGAATCCAGGAGGAGAAAGAGGCAGACGTTCTGGCCTTTGCTTCCCTGGTAGCCCGGAGACGGAGACTATTAGCTTGGAGGGACTCAAAGCCCCCGAAGTCGGAGACCTGGCTATTGGACACGGCTAGCTTTCTCTGTTTGGAGAAAATCAAGTTCGCCTCGAGAGGGTCAGTGTTAGGGTTCACCCGGAGGTGGCAACCGTTCATCGACTTCTTCGCGGAAAATTAATCGTCAGCAGAAGGGGGGAGGGGGGTTAGTTTAGCTTAGAGTAGGGGGTTAGTAAAGGTGGGACCTGTAAGGGGGGGGGAGACGGCTTTTGCACTATGTTTATAGTTTCATGTACATTGTTTATTGTGTTGTTGTTATAATACCAAAAATACCTCAATAAAATGTTTATTAAAAAAAAAGGAGAAAGTACAATCTGAAAGTAAGCTAGCGGGGAACAGAAAAACTGACTGTAAAAGTTTCTATCGGTGCGTAAAGAGAAAAAGAAACGGGGAATTCATAACAGGGAACAAAGAAATTGGTGAGGAACTAAATTTGTACTTTGCTTCAGTCTTCGCAAAGGAAGACATGAATAATGTACCGGACGTTCTAAGACATGGATAATGTACTGGAAATTCTGAGAAACATAAGTTTCAGTGAGGAGCTGAAGGAAATCAATTTTAGTCGAGAAATAATTTTGGGGAAATTAATGGGATTGAAGGTGGATAAATCTCCAGGGCCGGATAATCTTCTACTTCAGGAAGTGGCCCTAGAAATAGAAAATCCATTGGTGATCATTTTCCAAAATTATTTGGACTCTGGAATGGTTCCTACAGTTGGAGGTTTGTGAATATAACCCGCTTTTAAAAAAGGGAGCTAAAGAGAAAATAGAGAACTATAGACCAGTGAGCCTAACATCGGTAGTAGGGAAGTTGCTGGAGTCCATTATGAAGGATTTCATAGCACAGCATTTGGAAAGCAGGGGTGTAATCTGACTAAGTTGGCATGGATTTACAAAAGGAAAATCATGCTCGACAAATCTACGAGAATCCTTTGAAGATGTAACTAGTAGAGTTGACCAGAGAGAACCGGTGGATGTCGTTTATTTTAGAAGGCTTTCGACAAGGTGAGGTGAGAGTGACTGCCCTTGACATCAAGGCAGCATTTGACCGAGTGTGGCATCAAGGAGCCCGAGCTAAACTGGAGCCAATGGGAATCAGGGGGGAAACTCTCCGCTGGCTGGAGTCATACCCGGCACAAAGGAAGGTGGTTGTGGTGGTTGGAGGTCAATCATCTCAGCTCCAGGACCTCACTGCAGGAGTTCCTCAGGATAGTGTCCTCGGCCCAACCATCTTCAGCTGCTTCATCAATGACCTCCCTTCCATCATAAGGTCAGACGTGGGGATGTTTGCGGGTGACAGCACAATGTTCAGCACCATTCGCGACTCCTCAGATAATGAAGCAGTCCCCGTCCAAATGCAGCAAGACCTGGACAATATCCAGGCTCGGGGCTGACAAGTGGCAAGTTACATTCACACCACACAAGTGCCGACAATGACCATCTCCTACAAGAGAGGATCTAACCATCACCTCTTGTCATTCACTGGCATCCTCCACAATCAACATCCTGGGGGTTACCATTGATCAGAAACGGAACTGGACTAGACACATTAATTTAAATTTAAAAAAAATGTTATTAAAGGTTTTCATAAAATATCAATAACAAAATGAGAAAGAAAAAGAACCCAACAGGGTTAAGTACAAAACACAATCAAAAAAAGCAACCCCCCAAACCCCTCTCCCCCGTGCCTAAATAATAAATTAACATTAACACCCCGACTAAAGACAACAGGTGTATACACCCCCTCAGACCCTTCAGTGTAGATAACATAAACAAAAATAAAGTAACCCCCCCCCCGCGAGCTGCTGCTGCCATTGACCAATGTCTATCGTTCTGCCAGAAAGTCTAAGAACGGTTGCCACCGCCTAAAGAACCCTTGTACCGACCCTCTCAAGGCAAATTTCACCCTCTCCAATTTAATGAACCCTGCCATATCGCTGATCCAGGATTCCACGCTTGGGGGCCTCGTATCTTTCCACTGAAGAAGAATCCTTCGCCGGGCTACTAGGGATGCAAAGGCCAGAATTCCAGCCTCTTTCGCCTCCTGCACTCCCGGCTCCTCTGCCACCCCAAATATTGCGAGCCCCCAGCCCGGTTTGACCCTGGATCCTACCACCCCCGACACCGTCCTCGCTACGCCCTTCCAAAATTCCTCCAGTGCTGGGCATGCCCAGAACATATGGGTGTGATTTGCTGGGCTCCCTGAGCACCCCCAAAGAACCGGCTCATCCTTGTCCCGGTCATGTGTGCCCTGTGCAGCACCTTAAACTGTATGAGGCTGAGCCTCGCGCACGAAGAGGAAGAGTTCACCTTCCCTCAGACATCTGCCCACGTCCCCTCTTCGATCTCCTCTCCCAACTCCTCCTCCCACTTACCTTTCAACTCCACCACCGAGGCCTCCTCCACCTCCTGCATCACCTGGTACATTTCCGAGATCTTCCCCACTCCTACCCCCCCGCCCCCCCCCCGAGAGCACCCTGTCCTGTACTGTGTGTGGCAGTAGCCGCTGGAATTCCACCACCTGCCGTCTGGCAAACGCCCTTACCTGTAAGTACCTGAAGGTGTTCCCCAGGGGGAGCCCGTACTTCTCCTCCAGCTCACCCAAGCTCGCGAACTTCCCGTCCACAAACAGCTCCCCCAGCATTCGTATGCCTGCTCTGTGCCACCCCGAAAACCCTCCACCTGTTCTTCCTGGGGCGAACCGGTGGTTCCCCCGTAATGGGGTCCACGCCGAGGCCCCAACTTCCCCCCTATGCTGCCTCCACTGCCCCCAAATTTTGAGGGCCGCCACCACCACCGGGCTTGTGGTATACCTCCTTGGAGGGAGTGGCGGCGGCGCCGTTGCCAGCGCCCCCAGACTCGTACCCACACAAGATGCCGTCTCCAGCCTCTTCCATGCGGTCCCCTCCCCCTCCATCACCCACTTGCGCACCATCGTCGCATTGGCGGCCCAGTAGTACCCACAGAGGTTGGGCAGCGCCAGCCCCCCCCTATCTCTACTCCGCTCCAGGAATACCCTTCTCACCCTCGGAGTCCCTCGCGCCCACAATAACCCCATTATACTCCTGTTAACCCGCCTGAAAAAAGCCTTCGGGATAAACACGGAGAGGCACTGGAACAGGAACAAAAACCTTGGGAGCACCGTCATTTTGATTGACTGCACCCTACCCGCCAGGGACAGCGGCAACGTGTCCCACCTCTTGAACTCCTCCTCCATTTGCTCCACCAGCCTTGTAAAGTTAAGCCTATGCAGGGCCCCCCAGCTCCTGGCCACCTGGACCCACAAATATCTGAAGCTCCTCTCCGCCCTTTTTAGTGGGAGCTCACCAATCCCCCTCTCCTGGTCCCCTAGCTGAACTACAAACAGCTCGCTATTCCCCATATTGAGCTTGTACCCCGAAAAGTCCCCGAATTCCCTAAGGATCCTCATTACCTCTGGCATTCCTCCCACCGGGTCCGCCACATACAGCAGCAGGTCGTCCGCATAGAGCGACTCCCTATGCTCCTCCCCACCCCGCACCAACCCCCTCCAGTTCCTCGACTCTCTCAGTGCCATAGCCAGGGGTTCAATCGCCAGTGCGAAGAGCAGGGGGGGACAGGGGACACCCCTGTCTCGTCCCTCGGTGCAACCGAAAGTACTCGAACCTCCTCCTATTTGTGGCCACACTCGCCATCGGGACCTCATACAACAGCCTAACCCACCTGACAAATCCCTCCCCAAACCCGAACCTCTTCGGCACCTCCCACAGGTACCCCCAATCTACCCTATCGAAGGCTTTCTCAGTGTCCATCGCCACCACTATCTCCGCCTCCCCCTCCCTCACCGGCATCATGATAACGTTCAAAAGCCTCCGCACATTCGCGTTCAACTGTCTCCCCTTCACAAACCCCGTCTGGTCTTCATGGATGATCTGCGGCACACAATCCTCAATCCTCGTGGCTAAGACCTTCGCCAGCACCTTGGCATCTACATTTAGCAAGGAAATCGGTCTGTAAGACCCACATTGCAGGGGATCCTTGTCCCGCTTCAGGATCAAGGAGATCAGTGCCCGGGACATCGTCGGGGGTCAAGCCCCCCCCTCCCGTGCCTCATTAAAGTTCCTAACTAACAGCGGGTCCAACAGGTCCATATATTTTTTATAGAACTCGACCAGGAAACCATCCGGCCCCAGTGCCTTCCCCGCCTGCATGCTCCCTATCCCTTTGGCCAGCTCCTCCAGCCCAATCGGGGCCCCCAATCCCGCCACCAGTCCCTCTTCCACCTTTGGAAACCTCAATTGGTCCAGGAAACGGCCCATCCCTCCCTCCTCCCGTGGGGGCTCGGACCGATACAGTTCCTCGTAGAAGTCCCTGAAGACCCCATTGATGCCAACGACTAGCCACATTAATACTGTGGCTATCAGGACAGGTCGAAGGCTAGGAATCCTATGGCGGTAACTCACCTCCTGACCCCGCCAAAGCCTGTCCACCATCTACAAGGCACAGGTCAGGAGTGTGATGGAAACTCTCCACTTGCCTGGATGAGCGCAGCTCCAACAACACTAAAGAAGCTCGACACCATCCAGGACAAAGCAGCCCCGCTTGATTGCTCCCCTTCCACAAACATTCAAACCCTCCCCCACCGACGCACAGTGGCAGCCGTGTGTACCATCTACACGATGCATAGCAGTAACTCACCAACAGCGCTGAGACAGCACCTTCCAAACCTACAACCTCTACCATTTAGAAGAACAAGAGCAGCAGATACCTGGGAACCCCACCACCTGGAGGTTCCCCTCCAAGTCATTCACCACCATGACTGGGAAATATATCGTTGTTCCTTCACTGTCGCTGGGACAAAATTCTGGAACTCTACCTAACAGCACAGTGGGTGTACCTCGGGGACTGCAGCGGTTCAAGAAGGCAGCTCACCACCACCTTCTGAAGTGCAATAAATGCTGAACAGCGTCGCCCACTACCTGTAAATTAATTTTGAAAAATGGTCTCACAGAGCGGATTACAATGTAAAGTTAAAGCACATGGGATTACGGGTAGTGTCTCGAGATGGAATGAAAGCGGGTTAGCAGACAGGAAGCGAAACTTTGGAATAAATGGGTCTTTTTCCGATTGGCAGGCAGTGACTAGTGGGGGACCGCAGGGATCAGTGCCAGGACCCCAACTGTTCACATTATATATTAATGATTTGGATGAGGGAACTGAATGTCTCCAAATTTGCAGATGATACAAAGCTGGGTGGGAGGGTGAGCTGTGAGGAGGATGCAGAGATGTTTCAGCGGCATTGGGACAGGCTGAGTGAGTGGGACACGCACGGCAGATACAGTATAATGTGGATAAATGTGAGGTTATCCACTTTGGTAGCAAAAATAGGAAGGCTGATTATTATGTGAATGGGTGTAAATTGAGGAGGTGGATACTCAGCGAGACCTTGTGTCCTCGTGCATCAGTCGCTGAAAGGAAGCGCGCAGGTACAGCAGGCAGCCAAGAAGGCAAATGGTACGTTGGCCTTCATAGCGAGAGGATTGGAGTATCGGAACAGAGATGTTTTCCTACAATTGTTTAGGGCATTGGCGAGGCCGAACCTGGAGTATTGTGAGCAGTTTTGGTGTCCTTCTCTGAGGAAGGATGTTCTCGCTGTGGAGGGAGCGCAGCGAAGGTTTACCAGACTGATTCCTGGGATGGCGGGACTGTCATATGAGGAGAGACTAAGTCGGTTAGGATTATATTCATTGGAGTTTCGAAGAGTGAGAGGGGATCTCACAGAAACTTACAAAATTCGAACAGGATTAGACAGGGTAGATTCAGAAAGAATGTTCCCGATGGTGGGGGAGTCCAGAACTAGGGGTTGTAGTATAAGGGTCCTTCCGATTTATTTCCTTATTTCTCCTTTCTTTTATTTTTGCCGTTGATTTTTGATCCATGGGTGATTAATGGACATCTGACTTTAAGGCAAGTGGCCTGGATCTTTAATTTGAGTGGAAGAATCCAGAAGATCCAGGGGAGGACATTCTGATGAGCTGCAGATTTGTCGACACCAGTGAGAGAGATGAGGTTTTGACTCGGTTTGATTAATTGGCCCAAAAGGCTGTGCTCTGCCCTGTAACAGGTGGTGATTGAATCCACTCCCACTGGAATGCTTTCCGAATCCCAAGGTTTCAGTTTTGTTACTGGCAGCCTGGAGACAGGATTCTGCTAACTCTGTAGCGCACTGGGGTTTATTATAGGGACAGTGACAGCGCACTGGGGTTTAATATAAGAACAGTAACAGCGCACTCGGGTTTATTGAAGGGACAGTGACAGCGCACTGGGGTTTATTATAGGGGCAGTGACAGCGCACTGGGGTTTATTATAGGGACAGTGACAGCGCACAGGGGTTTATTGAAGGGACAGTGACAGCGCACTGGGGTTTATTATAGGGACAGTGAGAGCGCACTGGGGGTTATTATAGGGACAGTGACAGCGCACTGGGGTTTATTATAGGGACAGTGACAGCGCACTGGGGTTTATTATCGAGACAGTGACAGCGCACTGGGGTTTATTATAGGGACAGTGAGAGCGCACTGGGGGTTATTATAGGGACAGTGACCGCGCACTGGGGTTTATTATAGGGACAGTGACAGTGACTGGGGTTTATTATAGGGACAGTGAGAGTGCACTGGGGGTTATTATAGGGACAGTGATAGCGCACTGGGGTTTATTATAGGGACTGTGAGAGCCCACCGGGATTTATTATAGGGACAGTGATAGCGCACTGGGGTTTATCATAGGGACAGTGACAGTGACTGGGGTTTATTATAGGGACAGTGATAACGCACTGGGGTTTATTATAGGGACAGTGACAGTGACTGGGGTTTATTATAGGGACTGTGAGAGCGCATTGGGGTTTATTATAGGGATAGTGAGAGCCCACTGGGATTTATTATAGGGACAGTGAGAGCGCACTGGGGTTTATTATAGGGACAGTGACAGCGCACTGGGGTTTATTATAGGCACAGTGACAGCGCACCGGGGTTTATTATAGGGACAGTGAAAGCGCACTGGGGTTTATTATAGGGACAGTGAGAGCGCACTGGGGATTATTATAGGCACAGTGACAGCGCACTGGGGTTTATTATAGGGACAGTGACACGCACTGGGGTTTATTATAGGGACAGTGAAAGCGCACTGGGGTTTATTATAGGGACAGTGAGAGCACACTGGGGTTTATTATAGGGTCTGTGAGAGCCCACTGGGATTTATTATAGGGACAGTGATAGCGCACTGGGGTTTATTATAGTGACTGTGAGAGCCCACTGGGATTTATTATAGGGACAGTGACAGCGCACTGGGGTTTATTATAGGGACTGTGACAGCGCACTGGTTTTTATTGTAGGCACAGTGATAGCGCACTGGGGGTTATTATAGGGACTGTGATAGCGCACTGGGGTTTATTATAGGGACTGTGAGAGGCCACTGGGATTTATTATAGGGACAGTGAGAGTGCACTGGGGTTTATTATAGGGACAGTGATAGCGCACTGGGGTTTATTATAGGGACAGTGACAGCGCACTGGGATTTATTATAGTGACAGTGACAGCGCACTGGGGTTTATTATAGGGACTGTGACAGCGCACTGGTTTTTATTGTAGGCACAGTGATAGCGCATTGGGGTTTATTGTAGGGACAGTGACAGCACACTGGTTTTTATTGTAGGCACAGTGATAGCGCACTGGGGGCTATTATAGGGACTGTGAGAGCACACTGGGATTTATTATAGGGACAGTGATAGCGCACTGGGGTTTATTATAGGGGCTGTGAGAGCCCACTGGGATTTATTATAGGCACAGTGACAGCGCACTGGGGTTTATTATAGGGACAGTGAAAGCGCACTGGGGTTTATTATAGGGACAGTGACAGTGACTGGGGTTTTTTATAGGGACTGTGAGAGCCCACTGCGATTTATTATAGGGACAGTGATAGCGCACTGGGGTTTATTATTGGGACAGTGACAGCGCACTGGGGTTTATTATAGGGACAGTGACAGCGCACTGGGGTTTATTATAGGGACAGTGACAGCGCACTGGGGTTCATTATAGGCACAGTGACAGCGCACTGGGGTTTATTATAGGGACAGTGACAGCGCACTGGGGTTTATTATACGAACAGTAACAGCGCACTGGGGTTTATTATAGGGACAGTGACAGCGCACTGGGGTTTATTATAGGGACAGTGACAGCGCACTGGGGTTCATTATAGGCACAGTGACAGCGCACTGGGGTTTATTATAGGGACAGTGATAGCGCACTGGGGTTTATTATAGGGACAGTGAGAGCGCACTGGGGTTTATTATATGAACAGTGACAGGACACTGGGGTTTATTATAGGCACAGTGACAGCGCACTGGGGTTTATTATAGGGACAGTGAGAGTGCACTGGGGTTTATTATAGGGACAGTGAGAGCGCACTGGGGTTTATTATAGGCACAGTGACAGCGTACTGGGGTTTATTATAGGGACAGTGACAGCGCACTGGGGTTCATTATAGGCACAGTGACAGCGTACTGGGGTTTATTATAGGAACAGTGACAGCGCACTGGGGTTTATTATAGGGACAGTGATAGCGCACTGGGGTTTATTATAGGGACAGTGAGAGCGCACTGGGGTTTATTATAGGGACAGTGATAGCGCACTGGGGTTTATTATAGGGACAGTGAGAGCGCACTGGGGTTTATTATAGGAACAGTGACAGCGCACAGGGGTTTATTATAGGGACGGTGATAGCGCACTGGGGTTTATTATAGGGACAGTGAGAGCGCACTGAGGTTTATTATATGAACAGTGACAGCACACTGGGGTTTATTATGGGCACAGTGACAGCGCACTGGGGTTTATTATAGGGACAGTGAGAGCGCACTGGGGGTTTATTATATGAACAGTGACAGCACACTGGGGATTATTATAGGCACAGTGACAGCGCACTGGGGTTTATTATAGGGACAGTGACAGTGACTGGGGTTTATTATAGGGACAGTGAGAGCGCACTGAGGTTTATTATATGAACAGTGACAGCACACTGGGGATTATTATAGGCACAGTGACAGCGCACTGGGGTTTATTATAGGGACAGTGACAGTGACTGGGGTTTATTATAGGGACATTGATAACGCACTGGGGTTTATTATAGGGACAGTGACAGTGACTGGGGTTTATTATAGGGACTGTGAGAGCGCATTGGGGTTTATTATAGGGACAGTGAGAGCCCACTGGGATTTATTATAGGGACAGTGAAAGCGCACTGGGGTTTATTATAGGGACAGTGACAGTGACTGGGGTTTATTATAGGGACAGTGAGAGCGCACTGAGGTTTATTATATGAACAGTGACAGCACACTGGGGATTATTATAGGCACAGTGACAGCGCACTGGGGTTTATTATAGGGACAGTGACAGTGACTGGGGTTTATTATAGGGACATTGATAACGCACTGGGGTTTATTATAGGGACAGTGACAGTGACTGGGGTTTACTATAGGGACTGTGAGAGCGCATTGGGGTTTATTATAGGGACAGTGAGAGCCCACTGGGATTTATTATAGGGACAGTGAAAGCGCACTGGGGTTTATTATAGGGACAGTGACAGGGAACTGGGGTTTATTATAGGCACAGTGACAGCGCACCGGGGTTTATTATAGGGACAGTGAAAGCGCACTGGGGTTTATTATAGGGACAGTGAGAGCGCACTGGGGATTATTATAGGCACAGTGACAGCGCAATGGGGTTTATTATAGGGACAGTGACAGCGCACTGGGGTTTATTATAGGGACAGTGAGAGCGCACTGGGGGTTATTATAGGGACAGTGACAGTCACTGGGGTTTATTATAGGGACAGTGGCAGCGCACTGGGGTTTATTATAGGGACAGTGACAGCGCACTGGGGTTTATTATAGACACAGTGAGAGTGCACTGGGGTTTATTATAGGCACAGTGACAGTGACTGGGGTTTTTTATAGGGACTGTGAGAGCCCACTGGGATTTATTATAGGGAGAGTGATAGCGCACTGGGGTTTATTATTGGGACAGTGACAGCGCACTGGGGTTTATTATAGGGACAGTGAAAGCGCACTGGGGTTTATTATAGGGACAGTGACAGTGCACTGGGGTTCATTATAGGCACAGTGACAGCGCACTGGGGTTTATTATAGGGACAGTGACAGCGCACTGGGGTTTATTATACGAACAGTAACAGCGCACTGGGGTTTATTATAGGGACAGTGACAGCGCACTGGGGTTTATTATAGGGACAGTGACAGCGCACTGGGGCTCATTATAGGCACAGTGACAGTGCACTGGGGTTTATTATAGGGACAGTGATAGCGCACTGGGGTTTATTATAGGGACAGTGAGAGCGCACTGGGGTTTATTATATGAACAGTGACAGCACACTGGGGTTTATTATAGGCACAGTGACAGCGCACTGAGGTTTATGATAGGGACAGTGAGAGTGCACTGGGGTTTATTATAGGGACAGTGAGAGCGCACTGGGGTTTATTATAGGCACAGTGACAGCGTACTGGGGTTTATTATAGGGACAGTGACAGCGCACTGGGGTTCATTGTAGGCACAGTGACAGCGTACTGGGGTTTATTATAGGAACAGTGACAGCGCACTGGGTTTATTATAGGGACAGTGATAGCGCACTGGGGTTTATTATAGGGACAGTGAGAGCGCACTGGGGTTTATTTTCGGGACAGTGATAGCGCACTGGGGTTTATTATAGGGACAGTGAGAGCGCACTGGGGTTTATTATAGGAACAGTGACAGCGCACTGGGGTTTATTATAGGGACAGTGATAGCGCACTGGGGTTTATTATAGGGACAGTGAGAGCGCACTGGGGTTTATTATATGAACAGTGACAGCACACTGGGGTTTATTATAGGCACAGTGACAGCGCACTGGGGTTTATTACAGGGACAGTGACAGTGACTGGGGTTTATTATAGGGACATTGATAACGCACTGGGGTTTATTATAGGGACAGTGACAGTGACTGGGGTTTATTATAGGGACTGTGAGAGCGCATTGGGGTTTATTATAGGGACAGTGAGAGCCCACTGGGATTTATTATAGGGACAGTGAGAGCGCACTGGGGTTTATTATAGGGACAGTGACAGCGCACTGGGGTTTATTATAGGCACAGTGACAGCGCACCGGGGTTTATTATAGGGACAGTGAAAGCGCACTGGGGTTTATTATAGGGACAGTGAGAGCGCACTGGGGATTATTATAGGCACAGTGACAGCGCACTGGGGTTTATTATAGGGACAGTGACAGCGCACTGGGGTTTATTATAGGGACAGTGAGAGCGCACTGGGGGTTATTATAGGGACAGTGACAGTCACTGGGGTTTATTATAGGGACAGTGGCAGCGCACTGGGGTTTATTATAGGGACAGTGACAGCGCACTGGGGTTTATTATAGACACAGTGAGAGTGC
Source organism: Scyliorhinus torazame (assembly GCF_047496885.1). NCBI lineage: Eukaryota > Metazoa > Chordata > Chondrichthyes > Carcharhiniformes > Scyliorhinidae > Scyliorhinus > Scyliorhinus torazame. Next base: position 132,038,394 of record NC_092727.1, read on the forward strand.
ACTGGGGTTTATTATAGGGACAGTGACAGTAACTAGGGTTTATTATCGGGACAGTGACAGTCACTGGGGTTTATTATAGGCACAGTGACAGTCACTGGGGTTTATTATAGGGACAGTGAGAGCGCACTGGGGTTTATTATAGGCACAGTGACAGCACACTGGCGTTTATTATAGGGACAGTGAGAGCGCACTGGGAGTTATTATAGGGACAGTGACAGTCACTGGGGTTTATTATAGGGACAGTGACAGTGCACTGGGGTTTATTATAGGGACAGTGACAGTCACTGGGGTATATTATAGGCACAGTGAAAGCGCACTGGGGTTTATTATAGGGACAGTGACAGCGCACTGGGGTTTATTATAGGGACAGTGGCAGCGCACTGGGGTTTAATATAGGGACAGTGATAGCGCACTGGGGTTTATTATAGGGACAGTGAGAGCGCACTGGGGTTTATTATAGGGACAGTGATAGCGCACTGGGGTTTATTATAGGGACAGTGAGAGCGCACTGGGGTTTATTATAGGGACAGTGACAGCACACTGGCGTTTATTATAGGGACAGTGAGAGCGCACTGGGAGTTATTATAGGGACAGTGACAGTCACTGGGGTTTATTATAGGGACAGTGACAGCGCACTGGGGTTTATTATAGGGACAGTGACAGTCACTGGGTTATATTATAGGCACAGTGAAAGCGCACTGGGGTTTATTATAGGGACAGTGACAGCGCACTGGTTTTTATTGTAGGCACAGTGATAGCGCATTGGGGTTTATTGTAGGGACAGTGACAGCACACTGGTTTTTATTGTAGGCACAGTGATAGCGCACTGGGGGCTATTATAGGGACTGTGAGAGCACACTGGGATTTATTATAGGGACAGTGATAGCGCACTGGGGTTTATTATAGGGGCTGTGAGAGCCCACTGGGATTTATTATAGGCACAGTGACAGCGCACTGGGGTTTATTATAGGGACAGTGAAAGCGCACTGGGGTTTATTATAGGGACAGTGACAGTGACTGGGGTTTTTTATAGGGACTGTGAGAGACCACTGGGATTTATTATAGGGAGAGTGATAGCGCACTGGGGTTTATTATTGGGACAGTGACAGCGCACTGGGGTTTATTATAGGGACAGTGAAAGCGCACTGGGGTTTATTATAGGGACAGTGACAGCGCACTGGGGTTCATTATAGGCACAGTGACAGCGCACTGGGGTTTATTATAGGGACAGTGACAGCGCACTGGGGTTTATTATACGAACAGTAACAGCGCACTGGGGTTTATTATAGGGACAGTGACAGCGCACTGGGGTTTATTATAGGGACAGTGACAGCGCACTGGGGTTCATTATAGGCACAGTGACAGCGCACTGGGGTTTATTATAGGGACAGTGATAGCGCACTGGGGTTTATTATAGGGACAGTGAGAGAGCACTGGGGTTTATTATATGAACAGTGACAGCACACTGGGGTTTATTATAGGCACAGTGACAGCGCACTGGGGTTTATTATAGGGACAGTGAGAGCGCACTGGGGTTTATTATAGGAACAGTGACAGCGCACAGGGGTTTATTATAGGGACGGTGATAGCGCACTGGGGTTTATTATAGGTACAGTGAGAGCGCACTGAGGTTTATTATATGAACAGTGACAGCACACTGGGGTTTATTATAGGCACAGTGACAGCGCACTGGGGTTTATTATAGGGACAGTGACAGTGACTGGGGTTTATTATAGGGACATTGATAACGCACTGGGGTTTATTATAGGGACAGTGACAGTGACTGGGGTTTATTATAGGGACTGTGAGAGCGCATTGGGGTTTATTATAGGGACAGTGAGAGCCCACTGGGATTTATTATAGGGACAGTGAGAGCGCACTGGGGTTTATTATAGGGACAGTGACAGCGCACTGGGGTTTATTATAGGCACAGTGACAGCGCACCGGGGTTTATTATAGGGACAGTGAAAGCGCACTGGGGTTTATTATAGGGACAGTGAGAGCGCACTGGGGATTATTATAGGCACAGTGACAGCGCAATGGGGTTTATTATAGGGACAGTGACAGCGCACTGGGGTTTATTATAGGGACAGTGAGAGCGCACTGGGGGTTATTATAGGGACAGTGACAGTCACTGGGGTTTATTATAGGGACAGTGGCAGCGCACTGGGGTTTATTATAGGGACAGTGACAGCGCACTGGGGTTTATTATAGACACAGTGAGAGTGCACTGGGGTTTATTATAGGGACAGTGACAGTCACTGGGGTTTATTATAGGGACAGTGACAGTCACTGGGGTTTATTATAGGCACAGTGACAGTCACTGGGGTTTATTATAGGGACAGTGAGAGCGCACTGGGGTTTATTATAGGCACAGTGACAGCACACTGGCGTTTATTATAGGGACAGTGAGAGCGCACTGGGAGTTATTATAGGGACAGTGACAGTCACTGGGGTTTATTATAGGGACAGTGACAGCGCACTGGGGTTTATTATAGGGACAGTGACAGTCACTGGGGTATATTATAGGCACAGTGAAAGCGCACTGGGGTTTATTATAGGGACAGTGACAGCGCACTGGTTTTTATTGTAGGCACAGTGATAGCGCATTGGGGTTTATTGTAGGGACAGTGACAGCACACTGGTTTTTATTGTAGGCACAGTGATAGCGCACTGGGGCTATTATAGGGACTGTGAGAGCACACTGGGATTTATTATAGGGACAGTGATAGCGCACTGGGGTTTATTATAGGGGCTGTGAGAGCCCACTGGGATTTATTATAGGCACAGTGACAGCGCACTGGGGTTTATTATAGGGACAGTGAAAGCGCACTGGGGTTTATTATAGGGACAGTGACAGTGACTGGGGTTTTTTATAGGGACTGTGAGAGCCCACTGGGATTTATTATAGGGAGAGTGATAGCGCACTGGGGTTTATTATTGGGACAGTGACAGCGCACTGGGGTTTATTATAGGGACAGTGAAAGCGCACTGGGGTTTATTATAGGGACAGTGACAGCGCACTGGGGTTCATTATAGGCACAGTGACAGCGCACTGGGGTTTATTATAGGGACAGTGACAGCGCACTGGGGTTTATTATACGAACAGTAACAGCGCAATGGGGTTTATTATAGGGACAGTGACAGCGCACTGGGGTTTATTATAGGGACAGTGACAGCGCACTGGGGTTCATTATAGGCACAGTGACAGCGCACTGGGGTTTATTATAGGGACAGTGATAGCGCACTGGGGTTTATTATAGGGACAGTGAGAGCGCACTGGGGTTTATTATATGAACAGTGACAGCACACTGGGGTTTATTATAGGCACAGTGACAGCGCACTGAGGTTTATTATAGGTACAGTGAGAGCGCACTGGGGTTTATTATAGGCACAGTGACAGCGTACTGGGGTTTATTATAGGGACAGTGACAGCGCACTGGGGTTCATTGTAGGCACAGTGACAGCGTACTGGGGTTTATTATAGGAACAGTGACAGCGCACTGGGTTTATTATAGGGACAGTGATAGCGCACTGGGGTTTATTATAGGGACAGTGAGAGCGCACTGGGGTTTATTATAGGGACAGTGATAGCGCACTGGGGTTTATTATAGGGACAGTGAGAGCGCACTGGGGTTTATTATAGGAACAGTGACAGCGCACTGGGGTTTATTATAGGGACAGTGATAGCGCACTGGGGTTTATTATAGGGACAGTGAGAGCGCACTGGGGTTTATTATATGAACAGTGACAGCACACTGGGGTTTATTATAGGCACAGTGACAGCGCACTGGGGTTTATTATAGGGACAGTGACAGTGACTGGGGTTTATTATAGGGACTGTGAGAGCGCATTGGGGTTTATTATAGGGACAGTTAGAGCCCACTGGGATTTATTATAGGGACAGTGAGAGCGCACTGGGGTTTATTATAGGGACAGTGACAGCGCACTGGTGTTTATTATAGGCACAGTGACAGCGCACCGGGGTTTATTATAGGGACAGTGAAAGCGCACTGGGGTTTATTATAGGGACAGTGAGAGCGCACTGGGGATTATTATAGGCACAGTGACAGCGCACTGGGGTTTATTATAGGGACAGTGACAGCGCACTGGGGTTTATTATAGGGACAGTGAGAGCGTACTGGGGGTTATTATAGGGACAGTGACAGTCACTGGGGTTTATTATAGGGACAGTGGCAGCGCACTGGGGTTTATTATAGGGACAGTGACAGCGCACTGGGGTTTATTATAGACACAGTGAGAGTGCACTGGGGTTTATTATAGGGACAGTGACAGTAACTGGGGTTTATTATAGGGACAGTGACAGTCACTGGGGTTTATTATAGGCACAGTGACAGTCACTGGGGTTTATTATAGGGACAGTGAGAGCGCACTGGGGTTTATTATAGGCACAGTGACAGCACACTGGCGTTTATTATAGGGACAGTGAGAGCGCACTGGGAGTTATTATAGGGACAGTGACAGTCACTGGGGTTTATTATAGGGACAGTGACAGTGCACTTGGGTTTATTATAGGGACAGTGACAGTCACTGGGGTATATTATAGGCACAGTGAAAGCGCACTGGGGTTTATTATAGGGACAGTGACAGCGCACTGGGGTTTATTATAGGGACAGTGGCAGCGCACTGGGGTTTATTATAGGGACAGTGACAGCGCACTGGGGTTTATTATAGGGACAGTGAGAGCGCACTGGGGTTTATTATAGGGACAGTGATAGCGCACTGGGGTTTATTATAGGGACAGTGAGAGGGCACTGGGGTTTATTATAGGGACAGTGACAGCACACTGGCGTTTATTATAGGGACAGTGAGAGCGCACTGGGAGTTATTATAGGGACAGTGACAGTCACTGGGGTTTATTATAGGGACAGTGAAAGCGCACTGGGGTTTATTATAGGGACAGTGACAGTCACTGGGGTATATTATAGGCACAGTGAAAGCGCACTGGGGTTTATTATAGGGACAGTGACAGCGCACTGGTTTTTATTGTAGGCACAGTGATAGCGCATTGGGGTTTATTGTAGGGACAGTGACAGCACACTGGTTTTTATTGTAGGCACAGTGATAGCGCACTGGGGGCTATTATAGGGACTGTGAGAGCACACTGGGATTTATTATAGGGACAGTGATAGCGCACTGGGGTTTATTATTGGGGCTGTGAGAGCCCACTGGGATTTATTATAGGCACAGTGACAGCGCACTGGGGTTTATTATAGGGACAGTGAAAGCGCACTGGGGTTTATTATAGGGACAGTGACAGTGACTGGGGTTTTTTATAGGGACTGTGAGAGCCCACTGGGATTTATTATAGGGAGAGTGATAGCGCACTGGGGTTTATTATTGGGACAGTGACAGCGCACTGGGGTTTATTATAGGGACAGTGAAAGCGCACTGGGGTTTATTATAGGGACAGTGACAGCGCACTGGGGTTCATTATAGGCACAGTGACAGCGCACTGGGGTTTATTATAGGGACAGTGACAGCGCACTGGGGTTTATTATACGAACAGTAACAGCGCACTGGGGTTTATTATAGGGACAGTGACAGCGCACTGGGGTTTATTATAGGGACAGTGACAGCGCACTGGGGTTCATTATAGGCACAGTGACAGCGCACTGGGGTTTATTATAGGGACAGTGATAGCGCACTGGGGTTTATTATAGGGACAGTGAGAGCGCACTGGGGTTTATTATATGAACAGTGACAGCACACTGGGGTTTATTATAGGCACAGTCACAGCGCACTGGGGTTTATTATAGGGACAGTGAGAGTGCACTGGGGTTTATTATAGGGACAGTGACAGCGCACTGGGGTTCATTATAGGCACAGTGACAGTGCACTGGGGTTTATTATAGGGACAGTGACAGTGCACTGGGGTTTATTATAGGGACAGTGATAGCGCACTGGGGTTTATTATAGGGACAGTGAGAGCGCACTGGGGTTTATTATATGAACAGTGACAGCACACTGGGGTTTATTATAGGCACAGTGACAGCGCACTGAGGTTTATTATAGGGACAGTGAGAGTGCACTGGGGTTTATTATAGGGACAGTGAGAGCGCACTGGGGTTTATTATAGGCACAGTGACAGCGTACTGGGGTTTATTATAGGAACAGTGACAGCGCACTGGGTTTATTATAGGGACAGTGATAGCGCACTGGGGTTTATTATAGGGACAGTGAGAGCGCACTGGGGTTTATTTTCGGGACAGTGATAGCGCACTGGGGTTTATTATAGGGACAGTGAGAGCGCACTGGGGTTTATTATAGGAACAGTGACAGCGCACTGGGGTTTATTATAGGGACAGTGATAGCGCACTGGGGTTTATTATAGGGACAGTGAGAGCGCACTGGGGTTTATTATATGAACAGTGACAGCACACTGGGGTTTATTATAGGCACAGTGACAGCGCACTGGGGTTTATTATAGGGACAGTGACAGTGACTGGGGTTTATTATAGGGACATTGATAACGCACTGGGGTTTATTATAGGGACAGTGACAGTGACTGGGGTTTATTATAGGGACTGTGAGAGCGCATTGGGGTTTATTATAGGGACAGTGAGAGCCCACTGGGATTTATTATAGGGACAGTGAGAGCGCACTGGGGTTTATTATAGGGACAGTGACAGCGCACTGGGGTTTATTATAGGCACAGTGACAGCGCACCGGGGTTTATTATAGGGACAGTGAAAGCGCACTGGGGTTTATTATAGGGACAGTGAGAGCGCACTGGGGATTATTATAGGCACAGTGACAGCGCACTGGGGTTTATTATAGGGACAGTGACAGCGCACTGGGGTTTATTATAGGGACAGTGAGAGCGCACTGGGGGTTATTATAGGGACAGTGACAGTCACTGGGGTTTATTATAGGGACAGTGGCAGCGCACTGGGGTTTATTATAGGGACAGTGACAGCGCACTGGGGTTTATTATAGACACAGTGAGAGTGCACTGGGGTTTATTATAGGGACAGTGACAGTAACTAGGGTTTATTATCGGGACAGTGACAGTCACTGGGGTTTATTATAGGCACAGTGACAGTCACTGGGGTTTATTATAGGGACAGTGAGAGCGCACTGGGGTTTATTATAGGCACAGTGACAGCACACTGGCGTTTATTATAGGGACAGTGAGAGCGCACTGGGAGTTATTATAGGGACAGTGACAGTCACTGGGGTTTATTATAGGGACAGTGACAGTGCACTGGGGTTTATTATAGGGACAGTGAGAGCGCACTGGGGTTTATTATAGGAACAGTGACAGCGCACTGGGGTTTATTATAGGGACAGTGATAGCGCACTGGGGTTTATTATAGGGACAGTGAGAGCGCACTGGGGTTTATTATATGAACAGTGACAGCACACTGGGGTTTATTATAGGCACAGTGACAGCGCACTGGGGTTTATTATAGGGACAGTGACAGTGACTGGGGTTTATTATAGGGACATTGATAACGCACTGGGGTTTATTATAGGGACAGTGACAGTGACTGGGGTTTATTATAGGGACTGTGAGAGCGCATTGGGGTTTATTATAGGGACAGTGAGAGCCCACTGGGATTTATTATAGGGACAGTGAGAGCGCACTGGGGTTTATTATAGGGACAGTGACAGCGCACTGGGGTTTATTATAGGCACAGTGACAGCGCACCGGGGTTTATTATAGGGACAGTGAAAGCGCACTGGGGTTTATTATAGGGACAGTGAGAGCGCACTGGGGATTATTATAGGCACAGTGACAGCGCACTGGGGTTTATTATAGGGACAGTGACAGCGCACTGGGGTTTATTATAGGGACAGTGAGAGCGCACTGGGGGTTATTATAGGGACAGTGACAGTCACTGGGGTTTATTATAGGGACAGTGGCAGCGCACTGGGGTTTATTATAGGGACAGTGACAGCGCACTGGGGTTTATTATAGACACAGTGAGAGTGCACTGGGGTTTATTATAGGGACAGTGACAGTAACTAGGGTTTATTATCGGGACAGTGACAGTCACTGGGGTTTATTATAGGCACAGTGACAGTCACTGGGGTTTATTATAGGGACAGTGAGAGCGCACTGGGGTTTATTATAGGCACAGTGACAGCACACTGGCGTTTATTATAGGGACAGTGAGAGCGCACTGGGAGTTATTATAGGGACAGTGACAGTCACTGGGGTTTATTATAGGGACAGTGACAGTGCACTGGGGTTTATTATAGGGGCAGTGACAGTCACTGGGGTATATTATAGGCACAGTGAAAGCGCACTGGGGTTTATTATAGGGACAGTGACAGCGCACTGGGGTTTATTATAGGGACAGTGGCAGCGCACTGGGGTTTATTATAGGGACAGTGATAGCGCACTGGGGTTTATTATAGGGACAGTGAGAGCGCACTGGGGTTTATTATAGGGACAGTGATAGCGCACTGGGGTTTATTATAGGGACAGTGAGAGCGCACTGGGGTTTATTATAGGGACAGTGACAGCACACTGGCGTTTATTATAGGGACAGTGAGAGCGCACTGGGAGTTATTATAGGGACAGTGACAGTCACTGGGGTTTATTATAGGGACAGTGACAGCGCACTGGGGTTTATTATAGGGACAGTGACAGTCACTGGGGTATATTATAGGCACAGTGAAAGCGCACTGGGGTTTATTATAGGGACAGTGACAGCGCACTGGTTTTTATTGTAGGCACAGTGATAGCGCATTGGGGTTTATTGTAGGGACAGTGACAGCACACTGGTTTTTATTGTAGGCACAGTGATAGCGCACTGGGGGCTATTATAGGGACTGTGAGAGCACACTGGGATTTATTATAGGGACAGTGATAGCGCACTGGGGTTTATTATAGGGGCTGTGAGAGCCCACTGGGATTTATTATAGGCACAGTGACAGCGCACTGGGGTTTATTATAGGGACAGTGAAAGCGCACTGGGGTTTATTATAGGGACAGTGACAGTGACTGGGGTTTTTTATAGGGACTGTGAGAGACCACTGGGATTTATTATAGGGAGAGTGATAGCGCACTGGGGTTTATTATTGGGACAGTGACAGCGCACTGGGGTTTATTATAGGGACAGTGAAAGCGCACTGGGGTTTATTATAGGGACAGTGACAGCGCACTGGGGTTCATTATAGGCACAGTGACAGCGCACTGGGGTTTATTATAGGGACAGTGACAGCGCACTGGGGTTTATTATACGAACAGTAACAGCGCACTGGGGTTTATTATAGGGACAGTGACAGCGCACTGGGGTTTATTATAGGGACAGTGACAGCGCACTGGGGTTCATTATAGGCACAGTGACAGCGCACTGGGGTTTATTATAGGGACAGTGATAGCGCACTGGGGTTTATTATAGGGACAGTGAGAGAGCACTGGGGTTTATTATATGAACAGTGACAGCACACTGGGGTTTATTATAGGCACAGTGACAGCGCACTGGGGTTTATTATAGGGACAGTGAGAGCGCACTGGGGTTTATTATAGGAACAGTGACAGCGCACAGGGGTTTATTATAGGGACGGTGATAGCGCACTGGGGTTTATTATAGGGACAGTGAGAGCGCACTGAGGTTTATTATATGAACAGTGACAGCACACTGGGGTTTATTATAGGCACAGTGACAGCGCACTGGGGTTTATTATAGGGACAGTGACAGTGACTGGGGTTTATTATAGGGACATTGATAACGCACTGGGGTTTATTATAGGGACAGTGACAGTGACTGGGGTTTATTATAGGGACTGTGAGAGCGCATTGGGGTTTATTATAGGGACAGTGAGAGCCCACTGGGATTTATTATAGGGACAGTGAGAGCGCACTGGGGTTTATTATAGGGACAGTGACAGCGCACTGGGGTTTATTATAGGCACAGTGACAGCGCACCGGGGTTTATTATAGGGACAGTGAAAGCGCACTGGGGTTTATTATAGGGACAGTGAGAGCGCACTGGGGATTATTATAGGCACAGTGACAGCGCAATGGGGTTTATTATAGGGACAGTGACAGCGCACTGGGGTTTATTATAGGGACAGTGAGAGCGCACTGGGGGTTATTATAGGGACAGTGACAGTCACTGGGGTTTATTATAGGGACAGTGGCAGCGCACTGGGGTTTATTATAGGGACAGTGACAGCGCACTGGGGTTTATTATAGACACAGTGAGAGTGCACTGGGGTTTATTATAGGGACAGTGACAGTCACTGGGGTTTATTATAGGGACAGTGACAGTCACTGGGGTTTATTATAGGCACAGTGACAGTCACTGGGGTTTATTATAGGGACAGTGAGAGCGCACTGGGGTTTATTATAGGCACAGTGACAGCACACTGGCGTTTATTATAGGGACAGTGAGAGCGCACTGGGAGTTATTATAGGGACAGTGACAGTCACTGGGGTTTATTATAGGGACAGTGACAGCGCACTGGGGTTTATTATAGGGACAGTGACAGTCACTGGGGTATATTATAGGCACAGTGAAAGCGCACTGGGGTTTATTATAGGGACAGTGACAGCGCACTGGTTTTTATTGTAGGCACAGTGATAGCGCATTGGGGTTTATTGTAGGGACAGTGACAGCACACTGGTTTTTATTGTAGGCACAGTGATAGCGCACTGGGGGCTATTATAGGGACTGTGAGAGCACACTGGGATTTATTATAGGGACAGTGATAGCGCACTGGGGTTTATTATAGGGGCTGTGAGAGCCCACTGGGATTTATTATAGGCACAGTGACAGCGCACTGGGGTTTATTATAGGGACAGTGAAAGCGCACTGGGGTTTATTATAGGGACAGTGACAGTGACTGGGGTTTTTTATAGGGACTGTGAGAGCCCACTGGGATTTATTATAGGGAGAGTGATAGCGCACTGGGGTTTATTATTGGGACAGTGACAGCGCACTGGGGTTTATTATAGGGACAGTGAAAGCGCACTGGGGTTTATTATAGGGACAGTGACAGCGCACTGGGGTTCATTATAGGCACAGTGACAGCGCACTGGGGTTTATTATAGGGACAGTGACAGCGCACTGGGGTTTATTAGACGAACAGTAACAGCGCAATGGGGTTTATTATAGGGACAGTGACAGCGCACTGGGGTTTATTATAGGGACAGTGACAGCGCACTGGGGTTCATTATAGGCACAGTGACAGCGCACTGGGGTTTATTATAGGGACAGTGATAGCGCACTGGGGTTTATTATAGGGACAGTGAGAGCGCACTGGGGTTTATTATATGAACAGTGACAGCACACTGGGGTTTATTATAGGCACAGTGACAGCGCACTGAGGTTTATTATAGGGACAGTGAGAGTGCACTGGGGTTTATTATAGGGACAGTGAGAGCGCACTGGGGTTTATTATAGGCACAGTGACAGCGTACTGGGGTTTATTATAGGGACAGTGACAGCGCACTGGGGTTCATTGTAGGCACAGTGACAGCGTACTGGGGTTTATTATAGGAACAGTGACAGCGCACTGGGTTTATTATAGGGACAGTGATAGCGCACTGGGGTTTATTATAGGGACAGTGAGAGCGCACTGGGGTTTATTATAGGGACAGTGATAGCGCACTGGGGTTTATTATAGGGACAGTGAGAGCGCACTGGGGTTTATTATAGGAACAGTGACAGCGCACTGGGGTTTATTATAGGGACAGTGATAGCGCACTGGGGTTTATTATAGGGACAGTGAGAGCGCACTGGGGTTTATTATATGAACAGTGACAGCACACTGGGGTTTATTATAGGCACAGTGACAGCGCACTGGGGTTTATTATAGGGACAGTGACAGTGACTGGGGTTTATTATAGGGACTGTGAGAGCGCATTGGGGTTTATTATAGGGACAGTTAGAGCCCACTGGGATTTATTATAGGGACAGTGAGAGCGCACTGGGGTTTATTATAGGGACAGTGACAGCGCACTGGTGTTTATTATAGGCACAGTGACAGCGCACCGGGGTTTATTATAGGGACAGTGAAAGCGCACTGGGGTTTATTATAGGGACAGTGAGAGCGCACTGGGGATTATTATAGGCACAGTGACAGCGCACTGGGGTTTATTATAGGGACAGTGACAGCGCACTGGGGTTTATTATAGGGACAGTGAGAGCATACTGGGGGTTATTATAGGGACAGTGACAGTCACTGGGGTTTATTATAGGGACAGTGGCAGCGCACTGGGGTTTATTATAGGGACAGTGACAGCGCACTGGGGTTTATTATAGACACAGTGAGAGTGCACTGGGGTTTATTATAGGGACAGTGACAGTAACTGGGGTTTATTATAGGGACAGTGATAGTCACTGGGGTTTATTATAGGCACAGTGACAGTCACTGGGGTTTATTATAGGGACAGTGAGAGCGCACTGGGGTTTATTATAGGCACAGTGACAGCACACTGGCGTTTATTATAGGGACAGTGAGAGCGCACTGGGAGTTATTATAGGGACAGTGACAGTCACTGGGGTTTATTATAGGGACAGTGACAGTGCACTTGGGTTTATTATAGGGACAGTGACAGTCACTGGGGTATATTATAGGCACAGTGAAAGCGCACTGGGGTTTATTATAGGGACAGTGACAGCGCACTGGGGTTTATTATAGGGACAGTGGCAGCGCACTGGGGTTTATTATAGGGACAGTGACAGCGCACTGGGGTTTATTATAGGGACAGTGAGAGCGCACTGGGGTTTATTATAGGGACAGTGATAGCGCACTGGGGTTTATTATAGGGACAGTGAGAGGGCACTGGGGTTTATTATAGGGACAGTGACAGCACACTGGCGTTTATTATAGGGACAGTGAGAGCGCACTGGGAGTTATTATAGGGACAGTGACAGTCACTGGGGTTTATTATAGGGACAGTGAAAGCGCACTGGGGTTTATTACAGGGACAGTGACAGTCACTGGGGTATATTATAGGCACAGTGAAAGCGCACTGGGGTTTATTATAGGGACAGTGACAGCGCACTGGTTTTTATTGTAGGCACAGTGATAGCGCATTGGGGTTTATTGTAGGGACAGTGACAGCACACTGGTTTTTATTGTAGGCACAGTGATAGCGCACTGGGGGCTATTATAGGGACTGTGAGAGCACACTGGGATTTATTATAGGGACAGTGATAGCGCACTGGGGTTTATTATAGGGGCTGTGAGAGCCCACTGGGATTTATTATAGGCACAGTGACAGCGCACTGGGGTTTATTATAGGGACAGTGAAAGCGCACTGGGGTTTATTATAGGGACAGTGACAGTGACTGGGGTTTTTTATAGGGACTGTGAGAGCCCACTGGGATTTATTATAGGGAGAGTGATAGCGCACTGGGGTTTATTATTGGGACAGTGACAGCGCACTGGGGTTTATTATAGGGACAGTGAAAGCGCACTGGGGTTTATTATAGGGACAGTGACAGCGCACTGGGGTTCATTATAGGCACAGTGACAGCGCACTGGGGTTTATTATAGGGACAGTGACAGCGCACTGGGGTTTATTATACGAACAGTAACAGCGCACTGGGGTTTATTATAGGGACAGTGACAGCGCACTGGGGTTTATTATAGGGACAGTGACAGCGCACTGGGGTTCATTATAGGCACAGTGACAGCGCACTGGGGTTTATTATAGGGACAGTGATAGCGCACTGGGGTTTATTATAGGGACAGTGAGAGCGCACTGGGGTTTATTATATGAACAGTGACAGCACACTGGGGTTTATTATAGGCACAGTGACAGCGCACTGGGGTTTATTATAGGGACAGTGAGAGTGCACTGGGGTTTATTATAGGGACAGTGAGAGCGCACTGGGGTTTATTATAGGCACAGTGACAGCGTACTGGGGTTTATTATACGGACAGTGACAGCGCACTGTGGTTCATTATAGGCACAGTGACAGCGTACTGGGGTTTATTATAGGAACAGTGACAGCGCACTGGGGTTTATTATAGAGACAGTGATAGCGCACTGGGGTTTATTATAGGGACAGTGAGAGCGCACTGGGGTTTATTATAGGGACAGTGATAGCGCACTGGGGTTTATTATAGGGACAGTGAGAGCGCACTGGGGTTTATTATAGGAACAGTGACAGCGCACTGGGGTTTATTATAGGGACAGTGATAGCGCACTGGGGTTTATTATAGGGACAGTGAGAGCGCACTGGGGTTTATTATATGAACAGTGACATCACACTGGGGTTTATTATAGGCACAGTGACAGCGCACTGGGGTTTATTATAGGGACAGTGACAGTGACTGGGGTTTATTATAGGGACATTGATAACGCACTGGGGTTTATTATAGGGACAGTGACAGTGACTGGGGTTTATTATAGGGACTGTGAGAGCGCATTGGGGTTTATTATAGGGACAGTGAGAGCCCACTGGGATTTATTATAGGGACAGTGAGAGCGCACTGGGGTTTATTATAGGGACAGTGACAGCGCACTGGGGTTTATTATAGGCACAGTGACAGCGCACCGGGGTTTATTATAGGGACAGTGAAAGCGCACTGGGGTTTATTATAGGGACAGTGAGAGCGCACTGGGGATTATTATAGGCACAGTGATAGCGCACTGGGGTTTATTATAGGGACAGTGACAGCGCACTAGGGTTTATTATAGGGACAGTGAGAGCGCACTGGGGGTTATTATAGGGACAGTGACAGTCACTGGGGTTTATTATAGGGACAGTGGCAGCGCACTGGGGTTTATTATAGGGACAGTGACAGCGCACTGGGGTTTATTATAGGGACAGTGACAGTGACTGGGGTTTATTATAGGGACTGTGAGAGCGCATTGGGGTTTATTATAGGGACAGTTAGAGCCCACTGGGATTTATTATAGGGACAGTGAGAGCGCACTGGGGTTTATTATAGGGACAGTGACAGCGCACTGGTGTTTATTATAGGCACAGTGACAGCGCACCGGGGTTTATTATAGGGACAGTGAAAGCGCACTGGGGTTTATTATAGGGACAGTGAGAGCGCACTGGGGATTATTATAGGCACAGTGACAGCGCACTGGGGTTTATTATAGGGACAGTGACAGCGCACTGGGGTTTATTATAGGGACAGTGAGAGCATACTGGGGGTTATTATAGGGACAGTGACAGTCACTGGGGTTTATTATAGGGACAGTGGCAGCGCACTGGGGTTTATTATAGGGACAGTGACAGCGCACTGGGGTTTATTATAGACACAGTGAGAGTGCACTGGGGTTTATTATAGGGACAGTGACAGTAACTGGGGTTTATTATAGGGACAGTGATAGTCACTGGGGTTTATTATAGGCACAGTGACAGTCACTGGGGTTTATTATAGGGACAGTGAGAGCGCACTGGGGTTTATTATAGGCACAGTGACAGCACACTGGCGTTTATTATAGGGACAGTGAGAGCGCACTGGGAGTTATTATAGGGACAGTGACAGTCACTGGGGTTTATTATAGGGACAGTGACAGTGCACTTGGGTTTATTATAGGGACAGTGACAGTCACTGGGGTATATTATAGGCACAGTGAAAGCGCACTGGGGTTTATTATAGGGACAGTGACAGCGCACTGGGGTTTATTATAGGGACAGTGGCAGCGCACTGGGGTTTATTATAGGGACAGTGACAGCGCACTGGGGTTTATTATAGGGACAGTGAGAGCGCACTGGGGTTTATTATAGGGACAGTGATAGCGCACTGGGGTTTATTATAGGGACAGTGAGAGGGCACTGGGGTTTATTATAGGGACAGTGACAGCACACTGGCGTTTATTATAGGGACAGTGAGAGCGCACTGGGAGTTATTATAGGGACAGTGACAGTCACTGGGGTTTATTATAGGGACAGTGAAAGCGCACTGGGGTTTATTACAGGGACAGTGACAGTCACTGGGGTATATTATAGGCACAGTGAAAGCGCACTGGGGTTTATTATAGGGACAGTGACAGCGCACTGGTTTTTATTGTAGGCACAGTGATAGCGCATTGGGGTTTATTGTAGGGACAGTGACAGCACACTGGTTTTTATTGTAGGCACAGTGATAGCGCACTGGGGGCTATTATAGGGACTGTGAGAGCACACTGGGATTTATTATAGGGACAGTGATAGCGCACTGGGGTTTATTATAGGGGCTGTGAGAGCCCACTGGGATTTATTATAGGCACAGTGACAGCGCACTGGGGTTTATTATAGGGACAGTGAAAGCGCACTGGGGTTTATTATAGGGACAGTGACAGTGACTGGGGTTTTTTATAGGGACTGTGAGAGCCCACTGGGATTTATTATAGGGAGAGTGATAGCGCACTGGGGTTTATTATTGGGACAGTGACAGCGCACTGGGGTTTATTATAGGGACAGTGAAAGCGCACTGGGGTTTATTATAGGGACAGTGACAGCGCACTGGGGTTCATTATAGGCACAGTGACAGCGCACTGGGGTTTATTATAGGGACAGTGACAGCGCACTGGGGTTTATTATACGAACAGTAACAGCGCACTGGGGTTTATTATAGGGACAGTGACAGCGCACTGGGGTTTATTATAGGGACAGTGACAGCGCACTGGGGTTCATTATAGGCACAGTGACAGCGCACTGGGGTTTATTATAGGGACAGTGATAGCGCACTGGGGTTTATTATAGGGACAGTGAGAGCGCACTGGGGTTTATTATATGAACAGTGACAGCACACTGGGGTTTATTATAGGCACAGTGACAGCGCACTGGGGTTTATTATAGGGACAGTGAGAGTGCACTGGGGTTTATTATAGGGACAGTGAGAGCGCACTGGGGTTTATTATAGGCACAGTGACAGCGTACTGGGGTTTATTATACGGACAGTGACAGCGCACTGGGGTTCATTATAGGCACAGTGACAGCGTACTGGGGTTTATTATAGGAACAGTGACAGCGCACTGGGGTTTATTATAGAGACAGTGATAGCGCACTGGGGTTTATTATAGGGACAGTGAGAGCGCACTGGGGTTTATTATAGGGACAGTGATAGCGCACTGGGGTTTATTATAGGGACAGTGAGAGCGCACTGGGGTTTATTATAGGAACAGTGACAGCGCACTGGGGTTTATTATAGGGACAGTGATAGCGCACTGGGGTTTATTATAGGGACAGTGAGAGCGCACTGGGGTTTATTATATGAACAGTGACATCACACTGGGGTTTATTATAGGCACAGTGACAGCGCACTGGGGTTTATTATAGGGACAGTGACAGTGACTGGGGTTTATTATAGGGACATTGATAACGCACTGGGGTTTATTATAGGGACAGTGACAGTGACTGGGGTTTATTATAGGGACTGTGAGAGCGCATTGGGGTTTATTATAGGGACAGTGAGAGCCCACTGGGATTTATTATAGGGACAGTGAGAGCGCACTGGGGTTTATTATAGGGACAGTGACAGCGCACTGGGGTTTATTATAGGCACAGTGACAGCGCACCGGGGTTTATTATAGGGACAGTGAAAGCGCACTGGGGTTTATTATAGGGACAGTGAGAGCGCACTGGGGATTATTATAGGCACAGTGATAGCGCACTGGGGTTTATTATAGGGACAGTGACAGCGCACTAGGGTTTATTATAGGGACAGTGAGAGCGCACTGGGGGTTATTATAGGGACAGTGACAGTCACTGGGGTTTATTATAGGGACAGTGGCAGCGCACTGGGGTTTATTATAGGGACAGTGACAGCGCACTGGGGTTTATTATAGACACAGTGAGAGTGCACTGGGGTTTATTATAGGGACAGTGACAGTAACTGGGGTTTATTATAGGGACAGTGACAGTCACTGGGGTTTATTATAGGCACAGTGACAGTCACTGGGGTTTATTATAGGGACAGTGAGAGCGCACTGGGGTTTATTATAGGCACAGTGACAGCACACTGGCGTTTATTATAGGGACAGTGAGAGCGCACTGGGAGTTATTATATGGACAGTGACAGTCACTGGGGTTTATTATAGGGACAGTGACAGTGCACTGGGGTTTATTATAGGGACAGTGACAGTCACTGGGGCATATTATAGGCACAGTGAAAGCGCACTGGGGTTTATTATAGGGACTGTGAGAGCACACTGGGATTTATTATAGGGACAGTGATAGCGCACTGGGGTTTATTATAGGGGCTGTGAGAGCCCACTGGGATTTATTATAGGCACAGTGACAGCGCACTGGGGTTTATTATAGGGACAGTGAAAGCGCACTGGGGTTTATTATAGGGACAGTGACAGTGACTGGGGTTTTTTATAGGGACTGTGAGAGCCCACTGGGATTTATTATAGGGAGAGTGATAGCGCACTGGGGTTTATTATTGGGACAGTGACAGCGCACTGGGGTTTATTATAGGGACAGTGAAAGCGCACTGGGGTTTATTATAGGGACAGTGACAGCGCACTGGGGTTCATTATAGGCACAGTGACAGCGCACTGGGGTTTATTATAGGGACAGTGACAGCGCACTGGGGTTTATTATACGAACAGTAACAGCGCACTGGGGTTTATTATAGGGACAGTGACAGCGCACTGGGGTTTATTATAGGGACAGTGACAGCGCACTGGGGTTCATTATAGGCACAGTGACAGCGCACTGGGGTTTATTATAGGGACAGTGATAGCGCACTGGGGTTTATTATAGGGACAGTGAGAGCGCACTGGGGTTTATTATATGAACAGTGACAGCACACTGGGGTTTATTATAGGCACAGTGACAGCGCACTGGGGTTTATTATAGGGACAGTGAGAGTGCACTGGGGTTTATTATAGGGACAGTGAGAGCGCACTGGGGTTTATTATAGGCACAGTGACAGCGTACTGGGGTTTATTATACGGACAGTGACAGCGCACTGGGGTTCATTATAGGCACAGTGACAGCGTACTGGGGTTTATTATAGGAACAGTGACAGCGCACTGGGGTTTATTATAGAGACAGTGATAGCGCACTGGGGTTTATTATAGGGACAGTGAGAGCGCACTGGGGTTTATTATAGGGACAGTGATAGCGCACTGGGGTTTATTATAGGGACAGTGAGAGCGCACTGGGGTTTATTATAGGAACAGTGACAGCGCACTGGGGTTTATTATAGGGACAGTGATAGCGCACTGGGGTTTATTATAGGGACAGTGAGAGCGCACTGGGGTTTATTATATGAACAGTGACATCACACTGGGGTTTATTATAGGCACAGTGACAGCGCACTGGGGTTTATTATAGGGACAGTGACAGTGACTGGGGTTTATTATAGGGACATTGATAACGCACTGGGGTTTATTATAGGGACAGTGACAGTGACTGGGGTTTATTATAGGGACTGTGAGAGCGCATTGGGGTTTATTATAGGGACAGTGAGAGCCCACTGGGATTTATTATAGGGACAGTGAGAGCGCACTGGGGTTTATTATAGGGACAGTGACAGCGCACTGGGGTTTATTATAGGCACAGTGACAGCGCACCGGGGTTTATTATAGGGACAGTGAAAGCGCACTGGGGTTTATTATAGGGACAGTGAGAGCGCACTGGGGATTATTATAGGCACAGTGATAGCGCACTGGGGTTTATTATAGGGACAGTGACAGCGCACTAGGGTTTATTATAGGGACAGTGAGAGCGCACTGGGGGTTATTATAGGGACAGTGACAGTCACTGGGGTTTATTATAGGGACAGTGGCAGCGCACTGGGGTTTATTATAGGGACAGTGACAGCGCACTGGGGTTTATTATAGACACAGTGAGAGTGCACTGGGGTTTATTATAGGGACAGTGACAGTAACTGGGGTTTATTATAGGGACAGTGACAGTCACTGGGGTTTATTATAGGCACAGTGACAGTCACTGGGGTTTATTATAGGGACAGTGAGAGCGCACTGGGGTTTATTATAGGCACAGTGACAGCACACTGGCGTTTATTATAGGGACAGTGAGAGCGCACTGGGAGTTATTATATGGACAGTGACAGTCACTGGGGTTTATTATAGGGACAGTGACAGTGCACTGGGGTTTATTATAGGGACAGTGACAGTCACTGGGGCATATTATAGGCACAGTGAAAGCGCACTGGGGTTTATTATAGGGACAGTGACAGCGCACTGGGGTTTATTATAGGGACAGTGGCAGCGCACTGGGGTTTATTATAGGGACAGTGACAGCGCACTGGGGTTTATTATAGGGACAGTGAGAGCGCACTGGGGTTTATTATAGGGACAGTGATAGCGCACTGGGGTTTATTATAGGGACAGTGAGAGCGCACTGGGGTTTATTATAGGGACAGTGAAAGCGCACTGGGGTTTTTTATAGGGACAGTGACAGCGCACTGGGGTTTATTATAGGGACAGTGAGAGCGCACTGGGGTTTATTATAGGGACAGTGATAGCGCACTGGGGTTCATTATAGGGACAGTGAGGGCGCACTGGGGTTTATTATGGGGACTGTGAGAGTGCACTGGGGTTTATTATAGGAACAGTGACAGCGCACTGGGGTTTATTATAGGGACAGTGACTGGGGTTTATTATAGGGACAGTGAGAGCGCACTGGGGTTTATTATAGGGGCAGTGAGAGCGCACTGGGGTTTATTATAGGAACAGTGACAGCGCACTGGGGTTTATTATAGGGACAGTGATAGCGCACTGGGGTTTATTATAGGGACAGTGACAGTGACTGGGGTTTATTATAGGGACAGTGAGAGCGCACTGGGGTTTATTATTGGGACAGTGACAGCGCACTGGGGTTTATTATAGGGACAGTGAGAGCGCACTGGGGTTTATTATAGGGACAGTGAGAGCGCATTGGGGTTTATTATAGGGGCAGTGAGAGCGCACTGGGGTTTATTATAGGGACAGTGAAAGCGCACTGGGGTTTATTATAGGAACAGTGACAGCGCACTGGGGTTTATTATAGGAACAGTGACAGCGCACTGGGGTTTATTATAGGAACAGTGACAGCGCACTGGGGTTTATTATAGGGACAGTGATAGCGCACTGGGGTTTATTATAGGGACAGTGACAGTGACTGGGGTTTATTATAGGGACAGTGAGAGCGCACTGGGGTTTATTATTGGGACAGTGACAGCGCATTGGGGTTTATTATAGGGGCAGTGAGAGCGCACTGGGGTTTATTATAGGGACAGTGAGAGCGCACTGGGGATTATTATAGGCACAGTGACAGCGCACTGGGGTTTATTATAGGGACAGTGACAGCGCACTGGTGTTTATTATAGGGACAGTGAGAGCGCACTGGGGGTTATTATAGGGACAGTGACAGTCACTGGGGTTTATTATAGGGACAGTGGCAGCGCACTGGGGTTTATTATAGGGACAGTGACAGCGCACTGGGGTTTATTATAGACACAGTGAGAGTGCACTGGGGTTTATTATAGGGACAGTGACAGTAACTGGGTTTTATTATAGGGACAGTGACAGTCACTGGGGTTTATTATAGGCACAGTGACAGTCACTGGGGTTTATTATAGGGACAGTGAGAGCGCACTGGGAGTTATTATAGGGACAGTGACAGTCACTGGGGTTTATTATAGGGACAGTGACAGTGCACTGGGGTTTATTATAGGGACAGTGACAGTCACTGGGGTATATTATAGGCACAGTGAAAGCGCACTGGGGTTTATTATAGGGACAGTGACAGCGCACTGGGGTTTATTATAGGGACAGTGGCAGCGCACTGGGGTTTATTATAGGGACAGTGACAGCGCACTGGGGTTTATTATAGGGACAGTGAGAGCGCACTGGGGTTTATTATAGGGACAGTGATAGCGCACTGGGGTTTATTATAGGGACAGTGAGAGCGCACTGGGGTTTATTATAGGGACAGTGAAAGCGCACTGGGGTTTTTTATAGGGACAGTGACAGCGCACTGGGGTTTATTATAGGGACAGTGAGAGCACACTGGGGTTTATTATAGGGACAGTGATAGCGCACTGGGGTTTATTATAGGGACAGTGAGGGCGCACTGGGGTTTATTATAGGGACTGTGAGAGTGCACTGGGGTTTATTATAGGAA
The DNA here is from genome assembly GCF_047496885.1 of Scyliorhinus torazame. Lineage (NCBI taxonomy): Eukaryota > Metazoa > Chordata > Chondrichthyes > Carcharhiniformes > Scyliorhinidae > Scyliorhinus > Scyliorhinus torazame. The sequence continues at coordinate 132,060,413 of NC_092727.1, forward strand.
CAGTGACAGCGCACTGGGGTTTATTATAGGGACAGTGACTGGGGTTTATTATAGGGACAGTGAGAGCGCACTGGGGTTCATTATAGGGGCAGTGAGAGCGCACTGGGGTTTATTATAGGAACAGTGACAGCGCACTGGGGTTTATTATAGGGACAGTGATAGCGCACTGGGATTTATTATAGGGCCAGTGACAGTGACTGGGGTTTATTATAGGGACAGTGAGAGCGCACTGGGGTTTATTATTGGGACAGTGACAGCGCACTGGGGTTTATTATAGGGACAGTGAGAGCGCACTGGGGTTTATTATAGGGACAGTGAGAGCGCATTGGGGTTTATTATAGGGGCAGTGAGAGCGCACTGGGGTTTATTATAGGCACAGTGAAAGCGCACTGGGGTTTATTATAGGAACAGTGATAGCGCACTGGGGTTTATTATAGGAACAGTGACAGCGCACTGGGGTTTATTATAGGAACAGTGACAGCGCACTGGGGTTTATTATAGGGACAGTGATAGCGCACTGGGGTTTATTATAGGGACAGTGACAGTGACTGGGGTTTATTATAGGGACAGTGAGAGCGCACTGGGGTTTATTATTGGGACAGTGACAGCGCATTGGGGTTTATTATAGGGGCAGTGAGAGCGCACTGGGGTTTATTATAGGGACAGTGAAAGCGCACTGGGGTTTATTATAGGAACAGTGACAGCGCACTGGGGTTTATTATAGGAACAGTGACAGCACACTGGGGTGTATTACAAAGACAGTGTCACAGGCACAGCTTGTCATTACATTGCTGCAAATCTGATTTATTGCTGCATCACTGCTATATGTATACCTCAATACTCCAAATGTACTCTTTTGACAGGCTATAAGACCATAAGACAGAGGAGCAGAATTAGGCCACTCGGCCCATCGAGTCTGCTCCGCCATTCAATCATGGCTGATATTTTTCTCATCCTCATTCTCCTGCCTTCTCCCCATAATCCCTGATCCCCTTATTAATCAAGAACCTATTTATCGGGCAGCACGGTGGCGCAGTGGGTTAGCACTGCGCCCTCACGGCGCCGAGGTCCCAGGTTTGACCCCGGCTCTGGGTCACTGTCTGTGTGGAGTTTGCACATTCTCCCCGTGTTTGCGTGCGTTTCGCCCCCACAACCCAAACATGTGCAGGCTAGGTGAATTGGCCACGCTAAATTGCAAGAAATTAATTGGGTACTCTAAATTTATTTTTAAAAAGAACCTATCTATCTCTGTCTTTTATTCGCAAGTTATAGCTTCAGATTTTCGGCAGGATCAGTGGCCAGGGGTCTGTTGGGAAGGTACGTTTACCCTTTAACAACTTACCTTGCAGGAGAAGCGGCCTTCAGATTTTCGGCGGGAGCAGTGGCCCGGGGTCTGTCGGGAAGTTAAGTAGCTGGGAGAAATTTAACTCTTCCTGGGTTGGTAAGTATTGTGATTGGTAAGTAAAATCTTTATTCCTTTCACTTATTCATTATTTGATATTATCTTTGTAATCAGTTAAGGTAAAGTGTAAAAATGGCAGGCGATCCCAGACCCATGCTATGCTCCTCGTGCTCAATGTGGGAGTTCAGGGACGTGGCCGATGCCCCTGACTCCTTCATGTGCGGGAAGTGTGTCCAGCTGCAGCTCCTGTTAGACCGCATGACGGCTCTGGAGCTGCGGATTAGGGTTGGTGAGGGAGACAGGGAATGGGTGACCAAAAGGCAGAGAAAGAGCAGGAAGGCAGTGCAGGTGTCCCCTGCGGCCATCTCCCTCCAAAACAGGTATACCGTTTTGGATACTGTTGGGGGAGGTGACTCACCAGGGGAAGGCAGTAGTAGCCAGGCTCATGGCACCGTGGCTGGCTCTGCTGCACAGAAGGGCGGGAAAAAGACTGGCAGGGCTATAGTCATAGGGGATTCAATCGTAAGGGGAGTAGACAGGTGTTTCTGTGGTCGAAAACGAGACTCCCGAATGGTATGTTGCCTCCCGGGTGCACGGGTCAGGGATGTCTCAGATCGGCTGCAGGACATACTGAAGGGGGAGGGTGAACAGCCAGTTGTCGTGGTGCATATAGGCACCAACGATATAAGTAAAAAACGGGATGAGGTCGTACAATCAGAATTTAGGGAGTTAGGAGATAAGTTAAAAAGTAGGACCTCAAAGGTAGTAATCTCAGGATTGCTACCAGTGTCATGAGACAGTCAGAGTAGAAATTCAAGAATAGTCAGAATGAATACGTGGCTTGAGAGATGGTGCAGGAGGGAGGGGTTCAGATTTTTGGGACATTGGAAGCAGTTCTGGGGGCGGTGGGACCATTACAAATCGGATGGTCTACACCTGGGCAGGACTGGAACCAATGTCCTAGGGGGTGCTTTTGCTAACACTGTTGGGGAGGTTTTAAACTAAAGTGGCAGGGGGATGGGAACCAGATTAGGAAGTTAGAGGTCAGTAAAGAGGCAGCAACTAAAGCCAGTAAGGTACTAGATAATAAACTCAATGTGACTAAGGGGAAGAGTAGACAGGGAAGAGATGATGAATGCAAAGGGGCAGGTGTTCTGAGGTGCATTTGTTTCAATGCGAGAAGTGTAGCAGGTAAGGCAGATGAACTTAGGGCTTGGATTGGTATGGGAATGTGATGTTATTGATATTACGGAGATTTGGTTGAGGGAAGGGCAAGACTGGCAACTAAATATCCCAGGGTATAGATGCTTCAGGAGGGGTAGAGAGGGAGGTAAAAGGGGTGGAGGAGTTGCATTACTGGTCAGAGATGATATCACAGCTATGATTAAGGAGGGCATGATGGAGGATTCGAGCACTGAGGCAATATGGGTAGAGCTAAGAAATAGGAAGGGTGCAGTAACATTGTTGGGACTTTACTACAGGCCTCCCAAAAGCGAGTGTGAAGTAGAGGTACAAATATGTAGACAGATTATAGAAAAATGTAGGAGCAATAGGGTGGTCGTGGTGGGAGATTTTAACTTCCCCAACATTGAATGGAACTCATGTAGTGTTGGAGGTGTAGATGGAGCAGAATTTGTAAGGAGCATCTAGGAGAGTTTTTTAGAGCAGTATGTAAATAGTCGAACTCGGGAAGGGGCCATACTGGACCTGGTATTGGGGAATGATCCCGGCCAGGTGGTTGAAGTTTCAGTCAGTGATTACTTTGGGAATAGCGATCACAATTCCGTAAATTTTAGAATACTCATGGACAAAGACGAGTGTGGTCCTAAAGAAACAGTGCTAAATTAGGGAAAGGCCAAGTATAACAAAATTCGGCAGGAGCTAGGGAATGTGGATTGGGAGCAGCTGTTTAAGGGTAAATCCACATTTGAAATGTGGGAGTCTTTTAAGGAAAGGATGGTTAGAGTGCAGGACAGACATGTCCCTGTGAAAATGAGGGATAGAAATGGCAAGATTAGGGAACCATGGATGATGTGTGGAATTGTGAGACTAACTAAGATGAAAAAGGAAGCATACATAAGATCTAGGCGACTTAAATCTGATGAAGCTTTGGAGGAATATCGGGAAAGTAGGACAAATCTCAAACGCGCAATAAAGAGGGCTAAAAGGGGTCATGAAATATCTTTGGCGAACAGGGTTAAGGAAAATCCCAAAGCCTTTTATTCGTATCTAAGGAGCAAGAGGGTAACTAGAGAAAGGATTGGCCCACTCAAAGACAAAAGAGGGAATTTATGCATGGAGTCAGAGGAAATGGGTGAGATTCTTAATGAGTACTTTGCATCGGTATTCACCAAGGAGAGGGACATGACGGATGTTGAGGCCAAGGATGGATGTTTAAATACTCTAGGTCAAGACAGCATAAGGGAAAGTTTTGGGTATTCTGAAAGGCATTAAGGTGGACAAGTCCCCAGGTCCGGATGGGATCTATCCCAGGTTACTGAGGGAAGCGAGGGAAGAAATAGCTGGGCCCTTAACAGATATCTTTGCAGCATCCTTGAGCACGGGTGAGGTCCCGGAGGACTGGAGAATTGCTAATGTTGTCCCTTTGTTTAAGAAGGGTAGCAGGAATAATCCAGGGAATTATAGACCTGTGAGCTTGACGTCAGCGGTAGGCAAACTGTTGGAGAAGATACTGAGGGATAGGATCTATTCACATTTAGAAGAAAATAGACTTATCAGTGGTAGGCAGCATGGTTTTGTGCAGGGAAGGTCATGTCTTACAAACCTAATAGAATTCTTTGAGGAAGTGACGTTAATTGATGAGGGAAGGGCTGTAGATGTCATATACATGTACTTCAGTAAGGCGTTTGATAAAGTCTCCCATGGCAAGTTGATGGAAAAAGTGAAGTCGTATGGGGTTCAGGGTGTACTAGCTAGATGGATAAAGAACTGGCTGGGTAACAGGAGAAAGAGAGTAGTGGTGGAAGGGAGTGTCTCAAAATGGAGAAAGGTGACTAGTGGTGTTCCACAGGGATCCGTGCTCGGACCACTGTTGTTTGTGATTTACATAAATTATCTGGACGAAGGTATAGGTGGCCTAATTCGCTAGTTTGCAGATGATATTAAGACTGGTGGAGTTGCAGATAGCGAGGAGGACTGTCAGAGAATACAGCAAAATATAGATAGATTGGAGAGTTAGGCAGAGAAATGGCAGATGGAGTTCAATCCAGGCAAATGCGAGGTGATGCATTTTGGAAGATCTAATTCAAGAGTGGACTATACGGTCAATGGAAGAGTCCTGGGGAAAATTGATGTACAGAGAGATCTGGGAGTTCAGGTCCATTGTACCCTGACGGTGGCAACGCAGGTCGATAGAGTGGTCAAGAAGGCATACAGCATGCTTGTCTTCATTGGACGGGGTATTGAGTACAAGAGTCGGCAGGTCATGTTACAGTTGTATAGGACTTTGGTGCGGCCACATTTGGAATACTGCATGCAGTTCTGGTCGCCACATTACCAGAAGGATGTGGCTTCAGAGAGAGTGCAGAGGAGGTTCACCAGGATGTTGCCTGGTATGGAGGGTGCTAGCTATGAAGAAAGGTTGAGTAGATTAGGATTGTTTTCGTTGGAAAGACGGAGGTTGAGGGGGGATCTGATTGAGGTCTACAAAATTATGAGAGGTATGGACAGGGTGGATAGCAACAAGCTTTTTCAAAGAGTGGGGGTGTCAATTACAAGGGGTCACGATTTCAAGGTGAGAGGGGGAAAGTTTAAGGGAGATGTGCGTGGAAAGTTTTTTACGCAGAGGGTGGTGGGTGCCTGGAACGCTTTGCCAGCGGAGGTGGTAGAGGCGGGCACGATAGCATCATTTAAGATGCATCTAGAGATATATGAACGGACGGGGAACAGATTGAAGTAGATCCTTGGAAAATAGGTGACAGGTTTAAAGGATCTGGATCGGCGCAGGCTGGGAGGGCCGAAGGGCCTGTTCCTGTGCTGTAATTTTCTTTGTTTTTTGTCTTAAAGGCACTCAGTGAATTGGCCACCACAGCCTTCTGCGGCAAAGAGTTCCACAGATTCACCACCCTCTGGCTGAAGAAATTTCTCCTCATCTCTGTTTTAAAGGATCGTCCCTTTCGTCTGAGATTGTGACCTCTGGTTCTAGTTTTTCCTACAAGTGGAAACATCCTCTCCACATCCACTCTATCCAGGCCTCGCAGTATCTTTTAAGTTTCAATAAGATCCCCTCTCATCCTTCTAAACTCCAACGAGTACAGACCCAGAGTCCTCAAACGTTTCTCATATGACATGTTCTTCATTCCAGGGATTACTAGGTCTAACTAGGGTAGGCTAGTTAGTGTTCCCTTCTGCCTCGGGTCAAATCATATCGGGCCAATGTGATGAATGATTCCTCTGGCTGTAGATGAAATGTGTCTGGACAACATTGTATTAATTTTTGGACAGCTTTTTATTAATTCTTTTTGGAGCGCTAAATACATTTCCAACTGACAAATTTGACCAAAGGAGTCTGCAGGCTGAATCTATGGGGATGGAGAAATACCTGGTTGGGGCTGGGATGGATTATCTGCAATCAGGGAGAAGACACTCTTTGATGAAAATATAGTTTACCTAAATTAGTTGGGAACATAAGTACTAGGAACAGGAGTCGGCCATCTGGCCCCTCGAGCCTGCTCCACCATTCAATGGGATCATGGCTGATCTTTTGTGGACTCAGCTCCACTTTCCGGCCCGAACACCATAACCCTTAATTCTTCAAAAAAATATCTATCTTTATCTTGAAAACATTTAATGAAGGAGCCTCAACTGCTTCACTGGGCAAGGAATTCCATAGATTCACAACCCTTTGGGTGAAGAAGATTTAAGCTCAGTCTTAAATCTACTAACTGCAACTTTTATCATATTTCTGGAAAATCCTTGTATTTGGCACATCATATTTAAATTCTCATTCGGTTTTGTACTCAAATGATTTCTTAAAATACTTCAGATGATCTGCAACTGCTCGGATTGTCCCAGTGGCTGTGTGTGTGGAGAAGCCTGTGATCATTGACCTGTGATTTACTGTGCATGTGACAGGCTCAGTCTGGCACCTAAAACACGAGAACAGTTCCAATCATTGATTACATTTCAGACTTTCACCCACAGAATTAATTCAGGGCTTTCTTGCCTCACCCAATCCCCTGGACTCCAGAAACTGTGAATCTGGATGACCTCTCTCAGGACTGCGTACAATCTTGTTTGACTCAGTGAGATTCTAATTATAAAAGTAAATTGCCAGTACAGAATGGGCCTGGAGTGAGTGGTGTGATATGTGTCAGTCTGATGGGAAATCTATGCCAGTGGGAGGTCTGTGCAAATCTACCGTTAATTGGGGAAATTCAGATCATTTGCACAAATTGCCAAGGGACTGGAAGCCGGTCGTGCTGGCACTCTGAGAATGCATCAAGGGCTGTGCCAAGATATCTCCTGCAGTTATATGCTGCACGAATAATGTTTATAATTATTGCCTCTTTTTCTTTATTTCTCCAGCAGAGGAAGAAACAACAAAATTCTTTGCAGTACATCAAAGGCCTTCTCCAGCTAGAGCATTAATATAGGTGGAACAGGCTCCGCACCATCTGGGATATGTAGTACACAAACTCTCCCAGTGTGCAGTCAATGCTGGACCCTTCAGCAACAGTGGTCAAACAGGCAGCTAAATATTCAAACCCTGCTTGCGATATTAGCAAAGGAAAGTATTTCAGTTTCTCCAAGTAAAAGGTGACTATGCCGCATGTATGTTGTAATTGCAATGAACACCAAATGATTTTAAAAGCTGTTAGTTTAACAGCTATGCTTCTCAGATTAAATTAGTTTGCAAACTCATTGTGTCACGACTATCTCAACAATGGAGAAAATAAAACTGAAGAAAGACTGCCGAATTCATTCACACACAACAAAGTATTTCCAAATTCTTTATTTGACAGTTAATTAAACAGTAATTTAGTCCTGCATTACACAAGAACATGATTTAAAAATAGAAAGTCTGACATTTATATCGCGCTTTCCACTACCTCAGCCGATTGAAGTATTTTGGACGTGGAGACACTGTTGCAATGTAGCATTTTGTGCAAATATGTCCATGTGCACAGCACTCCCACAATGACCTGGTCATCTGTTTTTCACTAATGCTCTTCACAATGGAGCCATGGGATCTTTTACAGAATCACAGATTAATACAGCTCAGAAGAGGCCCTTCGGCCCATCAAGCCTACACCGATGGACAGATGGAGCCTGTTTAAGGCTCCAAAGGAAAGACAGCCCCTCCAACAGTGCCAGCCTAGATTTTTACACTCATGTCTCTAAAGTGGGAATATGAACCCACAGCCTCCTGCCTCAGGTGCGAGCGCTCCCCACTCAGCCAGGGCTGGCACTAATACCAGAGCCGAGATTTCCCAGCCCCGTCTGCAACCAGGGACTCCCGGTCCCACTAGAATGGCTGGTTTGCTGCACCCGCCGCACCGGGGCTAACCACGGTGCAGCCAGGAAATACAGGCCTAAACTCCAAAATCTATTCATTCTCTCATGGCCCCCTGTCCATGGTGAGGGTTCAGGGGTTTGTGGGGGAGAGAAGTTGGTCAGGGGAAGAATAATTGTCAGTTGAGTTTGGGATTTTATCCCAGTACCTCTGATCCATGACAGTTTGCAACAGGATCAAACTGCAGGGACTGCAGGAATATATGGGATTCTATGCAGCTGAGCAATGAGGCAATGACTGCTGCTCTATTACGAATTCTAATAGGCTGAGGTGCACCTTGAACATGACTCTCTGCAACTACTGTACTGAAAGCATTCACACACATATAGAATGAGGTGTGTTCCAATGCTGCTAGCTTGCATCAAGCAATGTACTGGTCTTGTTTATTTCAAAGGGAGGGTTGTAAGTATTTTAAAATTTCACTGACACAATTGTGGGTGGCACGGTATCACAGTGGTTAGCACTGTTGCTTCACAGCGGCAGGGTCCTAGGCTCAATTCCCAGCTTGGGTCACTGTCTGTGCGGAGTCTGCACGTTCTCCCCGTGTCTGCGTGGGTTTCCTCCGGGTGCTCCGGTTTCCTCCCACAAGTCCTGAAAGACGTGCTCAGAACATAAGACATAGGAGCAGAATTAGGCCACTCGGCCCATCGAGTCTGCTCCGCCATTCAATCATGGCTGATATCTTTCTCATCCCCATTCTCCTGCCTTCTCCCCACAACCCTGATCCACGTATTGATCAAAAACCCATCTATCTCTGTCTTAAAGACATTCAGTGATTTAGGTGAATTGGACATTCTGAATTCTCCCTCCCTGTAGCGAAACAGGTGCCGGAATGTGGCGACGAGGGGATTTTCACAGTAACTTCATTGGAGTTACAATAAACAGTAAACCTACTTGTGATACTAATAAAGATTATTACCTAGACTGTGGGGCAGGACTGGATTCAGTGTAACCGTTCATTGGATATTTGAAGTCTGGAGTTCACATGTACAGCCAGCAGGTTTGGTGTAGGGTATCTTGGGATTCTTCTTGCCCTGGCGAAGCTCATCTCCAATGGCTGGGACAGCACTGGTGCGATCGGTGTCTATTTCAAACATGATTGTAACGTTTTTAAAATAACATGCAACAAGTTTTGCATCAGTATTCCGTTGTGAGTGAGTCAGACAGACCAAAATAAAAACTGTCATGAATCTGCTACTTCAGAAGTCACTGTCTGGAACCTTTATTTTTAAAGGAACAAAACCTGGTGGAATCTGTTCACTTCGATTATTAAAAAAATACATGCAAATGGTTCCAGATAAAAAGAATTATATTACAGAAAGCGAACAAAGCACAGCTCAATAGTAAAATGCACAAACTATATAAAATAAAAAAGAGCTTTGTTTGGAAATAACTTTACTGTGTCAATCTAGTGTAAAATCTAGTGAAGCAGGAAATATAAAAACGTTTCACATTTACATTCACAGTAGAAAGGGGTATTTTGGGTGTTTATGCACCAACAGCTGGTTCTATCAGACAGCACAGTGAATCTGCTTTCCTGTCTTATAGACTGTTCCCGCGGGTTCCTGTTCCGATGTGGGTCAATGATCACTCACTTTGCTGTCTTAGATACTGCCCTAATAATGGAATCTGAACTAAATCTTAGCAACTGCGGGACAATGCAAAGGGCTCTGCCTGTTCTTTCTCCGTACTCCAACACTCTTTCATCCCAATACCACCCCATCAAATGTTTCTGACAGCTGAGCTCTGTGCAAACAGACTCCAGTCTCGTCTACAACACAAGTACAACAGAGAATGCTCAAAGAATTTAGATTTTCTGCAGTTTAAATTCTTTGTTATAAAGTTGCATTGTTTACTTTGCAATAGATGAAAAAGCAGAGAGAAGTTAAGGGTTAATGATTTGGGGATGCAATATATCTCATGTAGGTGTGAACCATAGAATCCATAGAACTGTGAACAATTTCTTGGAAGCGGATACTGCTTGTGAGATGTATATATTATAATGAACTGTATCACAAGGTCATGTATTAGACCTGACAGGAAAAACTCAGAGAAAACCTGATTGCAGTCTTCATTATGAAGTCCATTAGGTCTGTATAAAAAAATGAGATGGATTTGAAAAGGTTTATTTACTGCACCATCCATGTGCTGGATGTGAACTACAGTACAATGTGCTTTCAACATTTACAGGGTCAGCCAAAGCTTCTAATCTTAACAGGCTACACCTGAGTGAACATCACTGTAAGTGAACTCACAACCTGCCCGATATTAATGGTTTCAGGATTCTCATGGACTGTCCACTAGCAATATCACTGGATTTTGGAAAGCTTCCAGTAAAACTTGTCAAGTATAGAAACACATTGGAAGTAACTGGGGTTCCCCAGGGCAGCAGCGGGGCATAGTCTGTGCAATGACAGTGCTGACGTTAGACGCATGGTTAGATGGCCGTTGTTGTAAGGCTTGAACGTGGGGCCAAGAACAAGAGCTACAGCAGAAATGAGTTGGGAATCCAAAACCAGATTACCCAATCACAGGAGCATTAAACATTGATGGGGCCATTCCTCGTGTTACACTGAAATTAACGTCAACAAAAGGAATACTTCACCTGCAATCTGAGGGTATTGTGCCAACTCACACGTCAGATTGGTCAGATTGACGCTGCTCAGATGCAGTGTTGATGTGCACAGATTAACTGTGACTCCTGAACAATGGCATCAGGCAATTGGAAAGGAGTTACTTCCTGCATTTCTTATTTACTTGTGTGGAAATGGGAAATAAAAGTGCTTTTTCAGTTCATCTTGAGATTCGTATCTTCCGTCCAACACACAGACATGCGGTCTAAAATCTTACGAATTTAGTATTTTATAACAACACTGTGTAAAAATTATAATGATGAAAATCAGAAAAGAAATACAAAAATTAAAATGAAGGCACTAAGGATGGAATGTGAAGAATGGGATTGAAATTAAAGCTGTTAAAGCTGGAATCCTAAAATGTTTATACAAATTCAAAAGTAAACCATTACATGAATTTTCTGGAAGGATGAATATGCGATGTAGTTAAAGGTAGTAGTAAGGAATGTCCATTCTTGCTGCGCACAGCACAGTGGGCGCAATTCTCCCATCGGGAGTCTAAGTCCCAACGCCGGAGTGAAAACTGGAGTGTTTCACTCCGGCGTCGGAGGCCGTTCCTAGCCCCCTATTCTCCCACCTCCGGGGGGGGCTAGGAGCGGTGCCGCGTCATTTACGTACGCCGGGCCTTAGCGCCGCGTAAATGACGCGGCCGGCGCCGCGTAAATGACATCACCCGCGCATGCGCGGGTGCCGTCCTCCCCGCGGTCGCCCCGCAAGAATATGTCGGATGTATCCTGTGGGGCAGCGGAGGAAAGGAGGTCCTCCTTCAGAGAGGCCGACCCGCCCATCGGTGGGCGCCCATCGGTGGGCACCGATTGCGGGCCAGACCCCTTTTGAGGCCCCCTCCCCCCAGGTGCAGGAACCCCCCTCTCCCCCCCCAACGTTCCCGCACTGTTCCCGCCGGCAGCAACCAGGTGTGGATGGCGCCGGCGGGAACCTGTCGTACTGGGCAGGCCGCTCGGCCCATTCGGGCCGGAGAATCGGCGCTCGCCCATTACCAACAGCAAGCGGCAATTCTCCCAGCGGCCAGCCGTGTTTCGCGCCGCGCCAGTTTGGGGGGGGGGGGGGAGAATCGCGTGCAGGCATCGGGGCGGCACTCACGCGGCACCCGGGCGATTCTCCCACCCGGCGTGGGGGGGGGGGGGGGGGGGAGAATTCCGCCCATGGGGTTTCCTCACAGTAACTTAGCTAGAGCAATAAAGGAACAAATCAAAACTTAACATGGCATCAACTTTGCAACAGACACCTGTGAAGCTACTGTTTTGTTCTGTTCCAATATTACTGTCTCCATACAATATGAAAGCAGTGTTAAAAGGCAGGTGGAAGCTATTTACAAAAGCTGAAAGAATGCAACAAGAAAGGCAATGCCATGTGTCTGTCTGAGGTACTGCTCCAATGCACAATCCAATTGGGGAATGTGGTCCTTCAACGTGGATGGAATTAAATGTCACTTTCTCTTGTAACCTGCATTTGATGATTCGCATCCACCGAACAGGAACCTCTGAGATGAGCTATCTTCAAACTCCAGCAACTGTTTTTGAGTGTTAGGTGGCACTGGAATACGCTCTTATCAGGATAGGTAATGAATTCTGAACTCTGGAATTCACATTTGTAACTATCTGGTGGAAGAGCTTCAGTTAATGGAGTCAAGAAAGAAAATAGTCTTTTGAGAGATAGCAGTTACGAAGCAGCTGGAACAGGAGAGAGGTGTCTGACTACAGCTAGGCCAGAATCCCACTAACTTCCAGAACAAATGACACTCTGTCACAGGGCACAGAAAGATCTTGATTAAATACCAGAGGAAACAATGAAGTACACCGCTCACAATTTTAACGGAGATGCTGGCCGGCAGGCTTGGTGGGATGGATCACCGGATTGTCCTTCAGTTATTGACAGAGGAGGATTTAGACGAGGATGGCAACTCAATCTGGTGCCTGTTGCTTCACAGAAAGTCAGAGAATATTGAAGATTAACTGTTCTAATTGGTGAAGTTCATTGTTCTCTTAGGAGGTATTTGTGAAATGTTCAGATCGAATCTCTGTGCCTGGGAGGTGCACCTTGCTGAAGGTGCAGTCATTCCATGTTTAGCATTGCTGCATATCTGTTACTGGATGAGTTCATTACTGCTACAATGTAATGTCTCCAAGTGATTCACGTTATTGCTCAACAAATGAAACGTCTTTTACCCGAGTGCAGATTTCAGATTTGTGCTCAGTAAGGCACACAGCATTAAGTATGAAAGCATAGCATGAGGCCTAAAAATATTTTTGTTCTTTTTTGATTCCCGAATAGAACATCTCTGCAGCTCATTTCCTGTAGTAACGATGCTCCCCTCTTGCTATATGTGAGGAGAACTCGTACCTGTCCTGACTGTGGTACCCACACACATTACATTCAAAAGGATTACGAAAACCATGGCAGCCCATATGAATAGTGAACATCACATAATCCAGGTACAGCACTCGACAGTGGTCACATTTGAATACTCTGACCTGTTCACCCTCATTAGTGATCACTTTAAACATCTCGCGACCCAATCCCCCTGTTGTTTTGATGATGTCAAACGGTTTGGGACCCTCTTTGACGGCGGGGACCCCATTTCTTATTCGGGGCGCAATCATCTGGTGCTGCAGGTAGGCCTGATGGTGTCGCTCCTCATGGTTACTCTCAGTGTCTGTGGAGTCCTGGCTAGGGGACGTGCCTCTTTCAGAGGACTTTGTTTTCAATTGGGAGCCGCTGTTCTCTGTGGCTACTTCTCGCATATGATGGCCATTCGCGGCATCAGATCGTGTCAGTGACAGTGGGTAAAGGCTGCTGATAACGGACACCATCTCTGATGTGGGAGCAGGGGCTGTCTGGACGAGGGGTCGCAATGATTCTGCCCCCAGGTAAGAAATGGCATTGTTGATAGCCTGGTCCATAAAACGGGTCTGCATCATCTCACCATCCTTGTCATAAATTGGGGCTGAGGCGTACTGCAGGTCAGGGTAGCCTAGGCAAAATTGCTTCTCACCTGCATACAAAAAAAAGGCATATTTTAGGGCTCAGGGGAAGCATCACAAACTCAAATTCTGCATGCGCTGAAAAACTACAGGGACATTCGGAGAGTTACTTGAATCCTGAGGATAACTGGTTTTACGGACAACATCATTTGTTGTAACATGAGCTGGTTACTTACTGAAGTGGAGCCTATTATCTGGATCAATATGAAGTGGGTCTGTGAGGAGAGGCACATCTGTAACTTAATCCAGGGTCTGTAAACTCTCAGGCTGGTTATTCAATGTCACTCCCTCAACCACTGGGAAATATCTGGCAGCATTTATTCAGGGACGTGACCTGGAGCCCAGTCGGTGGGGAATATCCCAGTTTATATTCAGGATTCTGTGTTTTTACTGCAGGTGGGAATGCATTCTTCAAAATGAGAGAAACTGTTTGTAATGTTGCTGTGAACTAATGATATATGAAACTGAGACGGTCACATTAAATATCAGCAATCAAAACACTTGTTAATTTCTTCTTAATGTTAATTTCCTGTTTTGTATTTATACCTCTCACAGTGTGATTTTTCCAAATGTCACTTATGGGGGGGGGGGGGGGGTCTGCATTAACCCCAATGTTCAACACTTTTTAATTTGCTTCAACCTCAAATTTAAATCTTTTTGCCTCTATTATATTTTCTAAAACAATGCCATAATTTCTTTGAAATACTATCCTCAGCATTAGATTCCAGTACAACTTATTCCTTACCACTGAAGGGGTAATTTTGTGATCCTATGCTCCCACTATGGAGCTAGCCTTGCAGGAACTGGGGTTAGTGAACGTCACACTCGCTCTCTCGCCTGTATCGCTGGTGCGTGCATCATTCCCCATTGCAAACCTGAGGCTGCACAATGACTTTCTATTTTCTAAACTGTGGAGTTAATGGAGGTACGGGGTCTCGGCTAGCAGCTGACAGGAGCTCCACTTCACCTCGTTTGCCTCTATTATATTTTTATAAAACAGTGCCACCATTTCTTTGAAATGCTATCCTCAGCTTTAGAGTCCAGTACAACTTATTCCCTACTATTGAAGGAGTAACTGTGTGAGCTTATGCTCCTAATATACAGCTAGACTTGTAGGGAACTAGGGTTATAGAATGTCACAGAGAACGCCTGCCAAATTAAGTTCTACTCAAGCACTTGTCAGACCAGCAGCATGGGGACTCTGGTAACACACAGGCAACAGTCTTCTCTAGGTTGTGGTACGGGGACCAAGGCCCAATTTGTTGGGACGTGACTGGTGGCAAGTCCTCTGTTTCAACTGAAAACAGGTTTTACGGGCACCGGGAATCTCCATGAGGTACTGAACAAATATCCCAAAGTGTTGCAGGAGGGTCTGTGCAGGATAAAATGGGCCAATGTCCTTATCAACATGGATCCTAAGACTCAGCCCTGGTACTTCAGGGCAAAGCCTGTCCCCTAAGCATTGCCTGCCAGGGTTGACGTGGAGCTTCAGCGACTGAAGAATCTGGGAATTATACGCCCTGTACAATTTGCAGAGTGGGCCGCATCTGCGGTGCCCGTAATGTAGCCTGGTTAATCTGTCCGACCCTGCGGTAAACAGAGCTTCACACCTGGACTGGTACCTGATGCCTAGAGTGGAAACTCAACAGGGGACACGCCTATTTACAGGTGGAGCTACATCCAGAGATGAGGATGAATTTATTCTCTCAGTGGGTAGTGAATCTGTGGAATTCTTTACCCCAGAGAACTGTTGAGGTTGCGTCATTAAGTTTGTTCAAGACTGGCGGCACGGTGGCGCAGTGGTTAGCACTGCTGCCTCACGCCGCTGAGATCCCGGGTTCGATCCCGGATCTGGGTCACTGTCTGTGTGGAGTTTGCACATTCTCCCCGTGTTTGCGTGGGTTTCACCCCCACCCACAACACAAAAGATGGGCAGGGTAGGTGGGTTGGTCACGCTAAATTGCCCTTAATTGGGAAAAAAAATGATTTGAGTACGTTAAATTTAGTTTTTAAAATATGGAGACAAGAAATTCAACCAATATGTTTATGGGAGACACCTCTGACCACTGAGAATAAGTAAATCTCACCCATCACATCAGCCAGAATTCAGCGTTGGGCGTTTCTACTCGCTGTGAATGAATATTTGTTCTCTCACCGCCCGGGTACACAGATTACCAATACCGACGCTCTCAGTCGTCTACCATTGCCCACAAGGTTGGATACCTTGCCAGTGACGGCCACTCAGGTGCGAGCATGGACGCAGCTTTTGAGCAGCAGAATGCAGAGGACCCATCCTGTAGCCCGACAGACCTTTGTCCTGAAGCTCTCTGAGCTCAGTGTGGAGGATGGTGCCATATTGTCATCACGCCACAGGCCAGGAGTCTCTGCTGAAGGACATACAGAGTGAGCCCCCTGGCAACTCCAAGATGAAGACATAACCATAGCTATGTCTGGTGGTCCAGCATCGATGGGGATATTGAGAGGATCGTATGCAGCTGCCCAGCGTGCCAAGACCATCAGAAGGTCCCGCCAGCAGCCTTCCTTTATCCATGGGAATGGCTGGGATGCCCGTTGCTGCGACTGCACACAGACTTTGTAGGGCCATTCGTGGGGTCCATGTTTCTCTCTTCGTAGTTGCCCACTCAAAGTGGCTTGACTTGTAAAAGATGGCCTCGATGACATTCGGGGCCACGGAGGAGAAGCTCCAGTGCTCGTTCAACACCCACGGGATCCCTGAGGTGCTGGTGATGGACAATGGGATGCCTTTCACGAGTGAGGAGTTTGCTACATTTACAAAACGGAATGGCATCCGGCCTATAAGAACCGCCCCGTACCATCCCTCATCCAACAGTGGAAAGGGTGGTCCAGACTTTCAAAGGGGGCAAAAAAAACCAACCACGGGCTCCATGGTAATGCAACTGGTGCGGTTCCTTTTTAACTAATGCCACACGTGACAACAGGAATCACCCCTGCACAACTGCTGATGGGCCGAAGGCTTCGAACCCGGTTGAGTCACACATTTCAGAACCTCGGCAGGAAAGTGGAGGTGCAGCAAGGAGGCGCAGAAGCAGCACCATGACTTGAGGTCGTCAGGGCAGCAGGTTCACTCAGGGGATGCATCTATGTCGCAACTTTGGAGACGGGGCACTGAGGCTCCCAGGTGTCGTGCTGGAGGGAACGGGACCGGTCTCCTACAAAGTTAGGATTCAGGGGATGGTCAGCGGAAGTATTTGGACCACCTCAAGAGGCAGGAGCCTGCGCTACGTGACGCCCATCCAGAAGCTTTAGTTTAGATGTCCTCTCTATGCCAGGAACTGCCCCTCAGCCAGGGGACCCAGCCGTCTATGTCTAAGTGCGCAGTCCAGCGGGAGAAGGATGACTCCGGCTCAGAAATGGACATGGAAGTATCCATGCAGACGGACGACGTCATGTCCAGAACCAAGATCCTGGCGTTAACATTTCGGAGGTCGGCCAGAAAGAGACGGTCGAAAAACCGATATACAGCGCCTGACCCAGAGCCGCTGCAAGCTGACGTACCGCCTCGGGCGAAGTGGCGCAGAAGGCCCCTACCGCTGTTGGCTGAAGGGGAATGTTTGGACTGGCGGGAGGGGGGGGGGGTTCATAACCCCCCCCACGAGGACCATGGGAAAACCATTGTCGATCTCCCTGTGGGACCCGTGGAGTACGAGCTTCCCAGGTAGAGGGCGGAGGCCACCCGGCTGGAACTCGTTAAAGACTACACATAAAAACTGGCCCAAGCAGGGCCCGCAGTTGTTGGTTGTCCCAACAAGGACTGGATTGGGAGAGAGTTACTGCTATGGACAGAGTTTGTACATAGTTCAATAAATCCTTGTTCCACTACGGATGTCTTCCTCAAGTTACTCAACCCCACCATGGAGCAGTTAGTTAGACAGCTGGACAACTCGCAAAAGCAACTGATGCCCTTCCAAAGGCAAGTGGATAAATAGCTGACAGTAATCAGGATTAGGAATACAGTCGAGAAAAACAAATTCTCCAGTGCGGGGGCAATGACAATCCCTATTCTGCAGAAGACAAAATCGAGGGAGACGGGGGTTGGACAGCAGATGGATTGATTGATAATCAGAGTTTTTCCGAGGGAACAGGAAGTACTTATTGCAAATGGGGCAAAGCATATAATGAGGGTAGATTGCATATGGATTGTGGAAAGGGCGGGTCTGATAACCTGCATTATTCTCTTCCGATGTTTACTGAAAGCCTGTCATTACAGGAAAGGATCCCAGGTAATAATAGAAAAGTCTGCAACATGGAAATCATGAAACTGCTCGACATGTGGCCACTTCTGCATGGTGCAAGTGGAAATGTACAGTATTTGAAACTGAAATTCTCACCACATTCACCCCCTGTTTAATGTCTATTTCACACATTCTGGTAATCCAGAAATTGAGTGGGGCTTGTTTGAATATACAGGAGACCTAACAATGGAAACAGGTAGTTAATGTATTATCCACTGTTAAACACTCTGGAATACAAGGTGATAAATTATTTTACATTTTTCATTACTGAATAAGAAGTGTAATTGTGTTGCAGTCTAACATTGTTCAATAGGATGCTCTGTCTCCCGAGATTTTAGGAGGTGCAGTTTTGAAACAATGAGCATGTTGAGTACTGGCATCGAGTTTAACACCTTAGAAAGTTGTTACCGGTACATCATGATCTGAGTGAGCTGGTTAAGAAGATGTCAATCCAGGTTTATTCAACCTGTGCTCATCGTTTAAACCTTCAGCCTTGCTATCCATCTGGTGAATCTGCTCTGCACGCTTTCCAAGGCAATATATTTTTGCTGGGATATGAATTGAATGGAGTTCCCAATCCTAACAGGATCACAGGGGGATGTATAGACAGATCCTGCTTCCAGCAGTAATCTTCTTGTCCTTCAGTCAATACTTGACTAAGGAAACCACAAAACCGTAGGTTTCAAGTGAAGGAGAAGAGCTGGGAACTAAATGGAAACACAGTGCACTGCTGCTGGGAATGTAAACCCCATGGCATTCAGGTTCACCCTGTATACAATATGGAAGCTGTGAACAGTTAAGATGCACCAATGCACAGCTTTTGGAAGCCTTGAATCTGTACCAGAGCCACTGATATTAACAAACCCGCCTTCACTTGAAACTGAGAAAAGTGACTCACGAGCTTAAATACTCATCAATATGATGTGAAGTGAGCTGATCCGGTGGCAGAGGATGTCACTTCTTCCCTCTCCTACTAAAACAAGCCTAATCCAAATGGTATTGTGGGTTTGGTCTAAATGAGTAAAACATACAGATATCTATCACAATGTTCTTACATTTACGGGTAACATAAATGTCAAGAGCTCTCAAGCAGATGAAAGCGATTGTTCAAATCATTTTGGTTGGATTCTTGTTACTTTCTCTCTTAATTTACAGAACACAGATAACAAGAGTTCAGAAAAACCGGTGTGAAAAAGCCTCCAGTGAACAGGAAAAGGACTCTGACACTTTGATCCACATTAACACTTTAGCTACAGTCAGTGCAGCTTTGCTGAATCTATTTGAAAACCCTTTGCAAAGTATCTTTTTTGTGGTAAATGGCTGGGAACAAAATGATATAAACTGGGAAACGTTCAGAGAAAAAGGTCTTCTTTTTAAAAAAATGTATTTCCTGTAAAGTGGAAACCTTTGGGGGTTGTGCTGTACAGAGAGAACTCCTAGAAACTTTAAAAGGGTTAAAATACCACAGGCAGAGGTGTTACAAAGTTTAGTATTTTTATCTCTTGGAACTGCTGCTAACATGAAACTATAATATTACGCTTTGGTAGATCGGACAAGGGTAATTTTATTTGATGTGTTGAGTTAACCCATACAATATTACAGATCAATTTTCAGCTGCAAAGAAAACTAAACTGCTACAATGTGAAATGTACAATCATACCTGTAGCTAAACCAGGCCCTGCATTTAATATTCCCTGATGTCACACACAGCACGATTTGCTTTGTCACTATTTAATTGAATGATTTAAAAGGCATTGATCCATATAAAGAGAACAGAACAGGCCAAAATGCAATAACTTCTGATAGATGAAGTTCACATTGTAAACTGATATTATGTACCCGTCTGCACTACTTTTATACCAGTGTTAATCCAGTTAATTGGTAAAATTAGCACACAAATACAAACTCTTAAGCGTTCGACCTGGGTTTTGCATTGAAAAGTCGAACCTAAAGTCTCTAAATATTGATTTGATTCTCAGTGAATGCTCTAAACAGCAGAAAATCTTAACCGAATACAAGTTGCTTCAATTCTTTTCCTGAAATGATTTGCACCTGTCATATGAATTGTAAAGCATTTTTATTTTTTTTTAAATCCTGCAGCTTAGAATTTCAAACATGACACCTGGTAACATGAGAAAAACGTAGCACAGAATATTAAAACACGGAACACAATGACAGAAATTCAAGGGCTGAACTAACTTCTCAGTTTCTTATTAGACTGAAGGGTGTTTTACACGAGGAGTTGAACATTTAATATAATTCACCTTTTTCCCTCCAAATTTATTCTTTGACCATGCTTCATTTTAATTAGCCTTTTAGTTAACGTTGATTATAAAATCTGATTTATTTCAGTGGAACTTATCTTTTAGTTTAAAACTGGGATCCTAGTAATGAAACTGAACTGGTTAATCTTTCAGCAAAACTAACATATAAATGGATTAGTAACATGACGTCCTCAAATAACATCACAGCAACTGTATATCGAGCTCTGAATCCTTCAGATCCATAAAGGACCAAGAAAGTTTAATTTTACAGCAAAATGGTTATTACATTGTAGACAGCGTACAGATACACATGTCTGTATTTTAAATGAAAACAGCTCTACAGGCAATGCCTGGAGGATACTGTGTAACTATTTTTTTCAACAGTAACCTTTCTAAAATCCACTACAAAAATATCACTCTTTTCTTGAAAGAACAAGTTGCAAAAAACTTTAAAAACTCCAACCAAACGTAATCTTCAATTGTAAAAAAAGCTTCAACAGTCCAGCAATTGCTAACTCTACAGCAGCTAATTACCAGAGATCTATTTCTCTCAGGGTTTGTCATTGCTACAAGCAACACCAGAAAAAGCGACACTGCCATTTATGAAAATAAGAGCTCAATCCAAACACCAGAGTGTAAAAATCTTCAGCTTCATCTGCAGGAACTGGTGGGCGTCAGAAGCCAGCTTACTTACAATGACTAAAATAAAGTGTCTAAGTTCTTGGTCTTACCAATAAACTTTTGAGGCATTGAGCTTTTCCGTTTGGCAACATTACTCGCAAGCCTATCCAGGACCAGAGCTCTCTCGGATCCCATCTCTGTCTTTAGGCTGTGCTGTCGAACTTCTTCAGTCGCTGCGAAAAGAGAAAAAAAAAATCAACAGAATAACATGAGGTTTCACCTCTGAACAGTTTGTGGCAGGTGGAAGGAAGGTCTGACGTAACGACAGGGTGCTGACTCTGGCCAGTGGGGGCATGCAGAGAAACCTTGTGGTTACCAAAGTTATGCTGGAGATGTACTATCAGTGTTATTTCATCAATGGAGGAAATAACTGATCAAAACTGAGCTTGGGGTGAACAGAGAGGAAGACAATGAGGAACATTTGCTGGATCAACACTAAACTCTACAATCCTGGCTAACTAGGCTAAATGAAACTCTGCCGTGACTTCCGATGATGTACGTGGGGGAGTCGCACACGCGTGTTAAAAATACATTATTTTGAAGCCCAACGGATAATCAAAACAGCTTTCAGGCTCAACAACTTGGCATAGGAAGGCATTGACCTTATAAAAATGTCAAAAGAGATAAAAGTAAGTAGGGTCCCAATCACTCATCAGAATCCGAGGCGTCACAGCACTCGGTACTAAGTAAGATGATGGGAGCAGCGAGCTCACCTTCTCCCCAATGACCATGCCACTGCCGGCCGACAACATCAGCTGGAATTAGATGGAATTAGAAAAACATCACCAAGATTTGGTGGCAGAATTAAAACAATCTTTTGATGACGCTCCAGCCAACATGACTGTAAAATGAGATTGTTGGAGCCGGAGCTGTCACAGGGAAACGGCAGTGTAGCAGCCCAGCCGGACCAGAGAGCAGCTCACATCCTCAGAAGCACCACTTGACCTCAGTAATCTAAGGGTTAAAATAACCGACCTGGAGAAGTGGTCACAAAGGCAAAGAGCTGGATTCTCCGCTGCTCCGGCAGCGCTCCCACGCCTGGGGGTTTTCCGCCGGCTTGGAGCTGCCCACAATGGGAAATCCCATTGGCCGGCTGGCGTTACGGAGGATCCTGGGGCGGCGGGGCGGAGAATCCCACCCAAAATGTCTGCATTGTGGGGTTACCGGAGAAGATAGAGGACAACGCTCCTACTGATTACTGGTATGTCATATAAAATGGTGGGTGAGGCTATGTTCACAACCCCCCTGAGCTAGGCGGGGCTGATTGCTCTCCGCGACGAGGCCTCGAGCTGGCCGACCATCACGTGTGGGAGTCAACCAGGTCCACAACTTTGAAAAGAAGCAGGGGCGGGAATCTCCGACCACCCGCTGGGTCAGAGAATCACCGGGGGGCTGCGTGAATCCCGCCCCAACGGCTGCCGAATTCTCCGGCGCCAGGGATTTGGCGGGGGGCGGGAATCGCGCCGCGCCGGCCGGGGTCCAATGTGCCGAGTGGCTGCCCGTTCACGACCGGTCCCGCCGGCGTAAATTAGAGTAGGTACTTACCGGCGGAACCTGGCTCCGCGGGTGGCCTCCGGGGTCCTCGGGAGGATCTAGCCCCGGGGGATGCCCCCACGGTGGCCTGGTCCGCGGTCGGGGCCCACCGATCCGCGGGGGGGCCTGTGCCGTGGGGGCACTCTATTCCTCCGCGTCGGCTGGTGTGGACCTCCGCGATGGCCGACGCGGAGATTAACCACCCTGCGCATGCGCTGGGATGACACCAGCACACGCTGGCGCTCCTGCGTATGCGCCAACTCGCGCCAGCCGGCGGAGGCCCTTCGGCACCGGTTGGTGTGGCACCAATCCCCTTCCGCGACGGCTGGCGCGGCGCAAACCACTCCGGCGCCGGCCTAGCCCCTGAGGGTGCGGAGGAATCCGCATCTTCGAGGCGGCCTGATGCCGGAGTGGTTCACGCCACTCCTTCGCGCCGGAGTTGTCCGCCCCACCGATTCCCGCCCCAGGTCCCTTGCTGGGCCAGGGAGCACTGGGAGAGAAAGTGGGAGCCCACTCCATCCAGATTTATCACCATCTGAGCTCAGGCCTGGCAAAGAGAAGAGCTGCCTTCACCAGGCTGAAGACCATCCCATATCCAAAAATATTTAGGTTTTGGTATGACCTACCCAGCCCCCCTCCATGTGACTGTTGTAGAGAAGGGTAATTTCTTTGATTCTCTTGAAGAACAAACTCCTTTATTCAAAGACTTAACTTGAATTCTGTTTGATTCTTCTTCCTGTTTGTTTTATTACGTACACTGATGTCTGGCCATTTTTATATTGCTTGTTTTTACTGAGGTTGGGGATTGTAATCCCGGTTAATGATGAGGTTTAGTTGACGGGAGAGTCTCCCGGTTAATGATGGGGTTTAGCTGACGGGAGAGTCTCCCGGTTAATGATGAGGTTTAGTTGACGGGAGAGTCTCCCGGTTAATGATGAGGTTTAGTTGACGGGAGTCTCCCGGTTAATGATGAGGTTTAGTTGACGGGAGAGTCTCACGGTTAATGATGAGTTTTAGTTGACGGGAGTCTCTCGGTTAATGATGGGGTTTAGCTGACGGGAGCCTCCCGGTTAATGATGAGGTTTAGTTGACGGGAGTCTCTCGGTTAATGATGGGGTTTAGCTGACGGGAGCCTCCCGGTTAATGATGGGGCTTAGCTGACGGGAGAGTCTCCCGGTTAATGATGAGGTTTAGTTGACGGGAGCCTCCCGGTTAATGATGGGGTTTAGCTGACGGGAGAGTCTCCCGGTTAATGATGAGGTTTAGCTGACGGGAGAGTCTCCCGGTTAATGATGGGGTTTAGCTGACGGGAGAGTCTCCCGGTTAATGATGAGGTTTAGTTGACGGGAGAGTCTCCCGGTTAATGATGAGGTTTAGTTGACGGGAGAGTCTCCCGGTTAATGATAGGGTTTAGCTGACGGGAGACTCCCGGTTAATGATGGAGTTTAGCTGACGGGTGAGTCTCTCGGTTAATGATGGGGTTTAGGTGACGGGAGTGTCTCACGGTTAATGATGGGGTTTAGGTGACGGGAGTGTCTCTCGGTTAATGATAGGGTTTAGCTGACGGGTGAGTCTCCCGGTTAATGACGAGGTTTAGTTGACGGGAGAGTCTCCCGGTTAATGATGGGGTTTAGCTGACGGAAGAGTCTCCCGGTTAATGATGGGGTTTAGCTGACGGGTGAGTTTCTCGGTTAATGATGGGGTTTAGTTAACGGGAGTCTCTCAGTTGATGATGGGGTTTAGTTGACGGGAGTCTCTCGGTTAAGGATGGGGTTTAGTTGACGGGAGAGTCTCCCGGTTAATGATGAGGTTTAGTTGACGGGAGAGACTCCCGGTTAATGATGTGGTTTAGTTGACGGGAGAGTCTCCCGGTTAATGATGGGGTTTAGTTGACGGGAGAGTCTCCCGGTTAATGATGAGGTTTAGTTGACGGGAGTGTCTCCCGGTTAATGATGGGGTTTAGCTGACGGGAGAGTCTCCCGGTTCATGATGAGGTTTAGTTGACGGGTGAGTCTCTCGGTTAATGATGGGGTTTAGCTGACGGGAGAGTCTCCTGGTTAATGATGGGGTTTAGCTGACGGGAGAGTCTCCTGGTTAATGATGAGGTTTAGTTGACGGATGAGTCTCCCGGTTAATGATGGGGTTTAGCTGACGGGAGAGTCTCCCGGTTAATGATGAGGTTTAGTTGACGGGAGAGTCTCCCGGTTAATGATGAGGTTTAGTTGACGGGAGAGTCTCCCGGTTAATGATGGGGTTTAGCTGACGGGAGAGTCTCCTGGTTAATGATGGGGTTTAGCTGACGGGTGAGTCTCTCGGTTAATGATGGGGTTTAGGTGACGGGAGTGTCTCTCGGTTAATGATGGGGTTTAGCTGACGGGTGAGTCTCCCGGTTAATGACGAGGTTTAGTTGACGGGAGAGTCTCCCGGTTAATGATGAGGTTTAGTTGACGGGAGAGTCTCCCGGTTAATGATGGGGTTTAGCTGACGGAAGAGTCTCCCGGTTAATGATGAGGTTTAGCTGACGGGAGACTCCCGGTTAATGATGGGGTTTAGTTGACGGGAGTCTCTCGGTTAATGATGGGGTTTAGCTGACGGGAGAGTCTCCCAGTTAATGATGGGGTTTAGGTGACGGGAGAGTCTCTCGGTTAATGATGGGGTTTAGCTGACGGGAGTGTCTCCCGGTTAATGATGGGGTTTAGTTGACGGGAGAGTCTCCCGGTTCATGATGAGGTTTAGTTGACGGGAGAGTCTCCCGGTTAATGATGAGGTTTAGTTGATGTGAGAGTCTCCCGGTTAATGATGGGGTTTAGCTGACGGGAGAGTCTCCCGGTTAATGATGGGGTTTAGCTGACGGGAGAGTCTCCCGGTTAATGATGGGGTTTAGCTGACGGGAGAGTCTCCCGGTTAATGATGAGGTTTAGTTGACGGGAGAGTCTCCCGGTTAATGATGAGGTTTAGTTGACGGGAGAGTCTCCCGGTTAATGATGAGGTTTAGTTGACGGGAGAGTCTCCCGGTTAATGATGGGGTTTAGCTGACGGGAGTGTCTCTCGGTTAATGATGGGGTTTAGCTGACGGGTGAGTCTCCCGGTTAATGACGAGGTTTAGTTGACGGGAGAGTCTCCCGGTTAATGATGAGGTTTAGCTGACAGGAGAGTCTCCCGGTTAATGATGGGGTTTAGCTGACGGAAGAGGCTCCCGGTTAATGATGGGGTTTAGCTGACGGGTGAGTTTCTCGGTTAATGATGGGGTTTAGTTAACGGGAGTCTCTCAGTTAATGATGGGGTTTAGTTGACGGGAGTCTCTCGGTTAAGGATGGGGTTTAGTTGACGGGAGAGTCTCCCGGTTAATGATGGGGTTTAGCTGACGGGAGCCTCCCGGTTAATGATGAGGTTTAGTTGACGGGAGAGACTCCCGGTTAATGATGAGGTTTAGTTGACGGGAGAGTCTCCCGGTTAATGATGGGGTTTAGTTGACGGGAGTGTATCCCGGTTAATGATGGGGTTTAGCTGACGGGAGAGTCTCCCGGTTAATGATGGGGTTTAGTTGATGGGAGAGACTCCCGGTTAATGATGAGGTTTAGTTGACGGGAGAGTCTCCCGGTTAATGATGAGGTTTAGTTGACGGGAGAGTCTCCCGGTTAATGATGGGGTTTAGTTGACGGGAGTGTATCCCGGTTAATGATGGGGTTTAGCTGACGGGAGAGTCTCCCGGTTAATGATGGGGTTTAGTTGACGGGAGTGTATCCCGGTTAATGATGGGGTTTAGTTGACGGGAGAGTCTCCCGGTTAATGATGAGGTTTAGTTGACGGGAGAGGCTCCCGGTTAATGATGAGGTTTAGTTGACGGGAGAGTCTCCCGGTTAATGATGGGGTTTAGTTGACGGGAGTGTATCCCGGTTAATGATGGGGTTTAGCTGACGGGAGAGTCTCCCTGTTAATGATGGGGTTTAGTTGACGGGAGTGTATCCCGGTTAATGATGGGGTTTAGCTGACGGGAGAGTCTCCCTGTTAATGATGAGGTTTAGTTGACGGGAGTGTATCCCGGTTAATGATGGGGTTTAGTTGACGGGAGAGTCTCCCGGTTAATGATGGGGTTTAGTTGACGGGAGTGTATCCCGGTTAATGATGAGGTTTAATTGACGGGTGTGTCTCCCGGTTAATGATGGGGTTCAGCTGACGGGAGAGTCTCTCGGTTAATGATGGGGTTTAGCTGACGGGAGAGTCTCTCGGTTAATGATGAGGTTAAGCTGACGGGAGAGTCTCCCGGTTAATGATGAGGTTTAGTTGACGGGTGAGTCTCCCGGTTAATGATGGGGTTTAGTTGACGGGTGAGTCTCCCGGTTAATGATGAGGTTTAGATGATGGAAGAGTCTCCCGGTTAATGATGAGGTTAAGCTGACGGGAGAGTCTCCCGGTTAATGATGAGGTTTAGTTGACGGGTGAGTCTCCCGGTTAATGATGGGGTTTAGTTGACGGGTGAGTCTCCCGGTTAATGATGAGGTTTAGCTGACGGGAGAGTCTCTCGGTTAATGATGAGGTTAAGCTGACGGGAGAGTCTCCCGGTTAATGATGAGGTTTAGTTGACGGGTGAGTCTCCCGGTTAATGATGAGGTTTAGTTGACGGGTGAGTCTCCCGGTTAATGATGGGGTTTAGTTGACGGGTGAGTCTCCCGGTTAATGATGAGGTTTAGCTGACGGGAGAGTCTCTCGGTTAATGATGAGGTTAAGCTGACGGGAGAGCCTCCCGGTTAATGATGAGGTTTAGTTGACGGGAGAGTCTCTCGGTTAATGATGAGGTTTAGTTGACGGGAGAGTCTCCCGGTTAATGATGGGGTTTAGCTGACGGGAGAGTCTCCCGGTTAATGATGGGGTTTAGCTGATGGGAGAGTCTCCTGGTTAATGATGAGGTTTAGCTGATGGGAGAGTCTCCCGGTTAATGATGAGGTTTCGTTGACAGGAGAGTCTCCCGGTTAATGATGGGGTTTAGTTGACGGGAGAGTCTCTCGGTTAATGATGGGGTTTAGCTGATGGGAGAGTCTCCCGGTTAATGATGAGGTTTCGTTGACGGGAGAGTCTCCCGGTTAATGATGGGGTTTAGTTGACGGGAGAGTCTCCCGGTTAATGATGGGGTTTAGCTGATGGGAGAGTCTCTTGGTTAATGATGAGGTTTAGCTGACGGGAGAGTCTCCCGGTTAATGACGGGGTTTAGCTGATGGGAGAGTCTCCCGGTTAATGATGGGGTTTAGCTGATGGGAGAGTCTCGCGGTTAATGATGAGGTTTAGTTGACGGGAGAGTCTCCCGGTTAATGATGGGGTTTAGCTGATGGGAGAGTCTCTTGGTTAATGATGAGGTTTAGTTAACGGGAGTCTCTCGGTTAATGATGAGGTTTAGATGATGGAAGAGTCTCTTGGTTAACGATGAGGTTTAGCAGACGGGAGAGTCTCTCGGTTAATGATGGGGTTTAGTTGACGGGAGAGTCTCCCGGTTAATGATGGGGTTTAGTTAACGGGAGAGTCTCCCGGTTAATGATGGGGTTTAGCTGACGGGAGAGTCTCTCGGTTAATGATGGGGTTTAGCTGACGGGAGAGTTTCTCGGTTAATGATGAGGTTTAGCTGACGGGAGAGTCTCTCGGTTAATGATGGGGTTTAGCTGACGGGAGCCTCCCGGTTAATGATGGGGTTTAGTTGACGGGAGAGTCTCTCGGTTAATGATGGGGTTTAGCTGACGGGAGAGTTTCTCGGTTAATGATGAGGTTTAGCTGACGGGAGAGTCTCTCGGTTAATGATGGGGTTTAGCTGACGGGAGCCTCCCGGTTAATGATGGGGTTTAGTTGACGGGAGAGTCTCCCGGTTAATGATGGGGTTTAGCTGACGGGACTGATGAGAGAGGGCTTGCTGTAGCTCATCACAAATGGTTTGTGAATAGGAGCTAAGACCGTACTTTTAGTCGGGTCCTGTTAAGTAGGGGCTTAGGGATAAGGTATTGTCTGTTAATGTTATTGAGCGGCGTTGTTGGGACGGGCAGGGTGAAGGTGTTAATGTTGCTTCGCTGATGGTGTCTTTATGACTTGCCTTGGTTGCGGTCTTGGGTGCATCTTCTCACTTTAACTTTTCGAGATGCCTTGCTTGATATTCCTGAGTGGATATATCCGGTGTACAGAGTAAAGTGGGACCTCCACTTCGCTTCGTAATCTGCAATGTTCGAGGTCGAAATGGCCCAGTAAAGCGGGGTGGGACTTTTGCCCATTTTAAGAATCTAAACTCTGATCTTGTGTTTTTACAGGACACCCACCTGCGTGTGAAGGACGAGACAAGGCCTTGTAAAAACTGGGTCGGAGGGTCCTTCACTCGAGTTTTAACAGTAGGACCAGAGGCACGGCAATTCTAATTCATAAAATAATACAATACTCCTCCTCGGATTATAGATTACCCTGACGATCGCTATATTATGTTTGTAGTTTATTGGCAAGCACTCCAGTAATCCTAGTAAACATCTCTGCTCCCAAATGGGAAAACCCGAACTTTACAAAGGTACCATTGAACTCCCTCCCTGAGCTGATTCACACCAGATGATTCTGGGAGGCATCCTGAACTGTGTCTTGGGCCCAAATCTGATCCAGTCCATTCAATGTGGGATGGCCAGGGTATTGACCTCATTTGCAGAATGGCATGGTGGGACAGTCCCGTACCGTTTTCTACATCCAGGCAATCAAGAATTTTTTTTCACATGTCCACCATGCTTATTCCCGAGTGGATGATTTTATTGTTGATAAGACCCTTCTCCCTTCAGTGGTACCAACTGAATATTCACCGATTATCACCTAACACCACGCCCCTCATTTTGTTGATTTATGCTTTGATTTTGGCCCTTCCCAACACCCACCTTGGAGACCAGACACCACACTGATGTCTGATGACAAATTCTGTGAGCGTTTATCTGCTGCCACAGCAGACTTTATCAAGCTCAACAAGCCAGAGTCAGGCTCTTCTTCGACACTCTGGGAGATCCTAAAGCAATCATTTTAATGTCCTCGTGCATCAGTCGCTGAAAGTAAGCATGCAGGTACAGCAGGCAGTCAAGAAAGCAAATGTTGGCCTTCAAAGCGAGAGGATAGGAGTATAGGAATAGAGATGTTTTACTGCAATTGTACAGGGCATTGGTGAGGCCACACCTGGAGTATTGTGGGCAGTTTTGGTCTCCTTCTCTGAGGAAGGATGTTCTTGCTCTCGAGGGAGAGCAGCGAAGGTTTACCAGGCTGATTCCTGGACTGTCATATGAGGTTAGGATTAAATTCATTGGAGTTTAGAAGAGTGAGAGGGGATCTCATAGAAATTTATAAAATTCTAACAGGGTTAGACAGGGTAGATTCAGAAAGAATGTTCCCGATGGTGGGGAGTCCAGAACTCGGGGTCATAGTTTGAGGATAAGGGGTAAACCTTTTAGGACTGAGGTGAGGAGAAATGTCTTCACCCAGAGAGCAGTGAATCTGTGGAATTCACTCCCACAGAAAGTAGTTGAGGCCAAAATGTTGTGTAATTTCAAGAAGGAATTCGATACAGCTCTCGGGACGAAAGGGGGATGAGGGGAAGGTGGGATCAGGGTCTTGAGCTTGATGATCAGCAATGATCATAATGAATGGTGGAGCAGGCTAGAAGGGCCGAATGGCCTCCTCCTGCTCCTATTTTCTATGTTTTTATAAATGTGGAAATTATCTCATATAAAGCTCACACCATAAAAACGGAGAGATTGAGGTGACAGGGGCAAGTGGACTCCATTTTGGACGTTGACCACCAATATTCACAAGTCCCGATGGTGGAGCTACTGACGCATGGGAAAAAAAATTACTGTTGCAATTTGAACTGATATCTACCAGTAAGGCAGTGTGTCAGTTACGGTGCTCGAGGGGCACCTGCTATGAACATGGTGAGAAGGTTCAAGCGGAAAACCGCCTCTCGGGAGATGCCAATGATTGGAACAAGGAGGGTAATCTGGTTTCCGCTCCTCTCCAGGTTAATACGACTTTCGGTTTGTATCACCGTGAACTATAAGAGTCAGAGCCTCCTCTGAACACATCAGGTATGGTAAATTTTACCAAGATCCACATATCCCGACCATTGAGGAATGTAGGGGACAGGAATTGGATTCCCCCTCTGCCAGGGCGAGATACTGAAGAGCATTGGGCGGCTGCAACCTGGCAATGCCCACGGTCCTGGCGGATTCCCAGCCGAGTTTTACAAAAGGTTCTCGGAACAGCTCATACCTTTATTAATGGACATGTTTAACCACTCGCTGTCCAAGGGTCACTATCCCGACCTTCACTCAAGCCTCAATTTTGTTGCTCCTCAAGGGAGATGAGGACCCAGCAGAATGTGGGTCATACCGACCCATTTCTAGGCGTTAAGCTGCTGGCTGAGGTCCTGTCGGATGCCTCATCTCCCAGGTAGAATATCTGAGGGGAAGACAGGCTTTGTGAAATGAAATGAAAATGAAAATCGCCTATTGTCACAAGTAGGCTTCAAATGAAGTTACTGTGAAAAGCCCCTAGTCACCACATTCCGGCGCCTGTTCAGGGAGGCTGGTACGGGAAGGGCCGGCAGTTGTCAATCAATGTTCGACTCCTCTTAAACATTGTCCTCTCTCCTTCCACTGCACCGGAACCTGCAGTCATAGTGTCTTTGGATACTGAAAAAGCATTTGATGGGGTGAAATAGGGCTTTCTACTTGAGATTCTGGGCATTTGGATTGGGCCCTAAATTAGCCTCCTGGATTTGTCTGTTGTACAATGCCCCTGAGGCCAATATTTGTACAAATACGGTATTTTCAGAATACTTTCCCTTAGGCAGGGGCACGAGACAGAGCTGTGCTCGCCTCCCGCTGCTCTTTGCATTAGCTATTAAGCCCCTCTTGAAAGCGTTGAGGGCATCTGATTGGTGGAGGGTTATTTCATAGAATCATAGAATCCCTACAGTGCCGGAGGCCATTCGGTCCATCGAGACTGCACGGCCCTCTGAAAGAGCACCTACCTAGGCCCAATCCCCCACCCTATCCTCGGAACCCCACCTAGGGGCAATCTAGAATGGCCAATCAACCTAACCTGCACTGAGGTAGGAAACCGGAGCACCCAGAGGAAACCCACGCAGACACGGGAAGAAAGTGCAAACTCCACACAGTCACCTGAGGTTGGAATCGAACCCGAGTTCCTGGCGCTGTGAGGCAGCAGTGCTCGCCACTGTGTCATCGTGCCGCCCCATTTGTTGGGGCAGAGTGGAGCATCGGGTATCGCTTACATTACAGACCTGGCTCCCTCTGCAGACGACATAATGAAGATAGTCACTACCTTTGGTACCTTCTCTGGTGACAGACTAAATGTGGGTAATAGTGGGTGTTTTCCAGTGAGTCTACTTGCTAGAGGAGCTCAACTTAATTCATTGCCTTTTCGCATCTCTGACACCAGTTTCTGTTATTTGGGGGTCCGTGTAGCTCATAATTGGGCATCACTTCACAAATTGAATTATTCAACCTCATCAGTAATGTCAAAGCAGATCAGCAGAGGTGGAGAAGCCTCCCTTTGTCCCTGGCAGGTAGCATCCAAACAATTAAAACAAATGTGCTTCCCAGATTCCTCTTTTTCTTTCAACATATCTCCACTTTTTTGCCCATATCAATTTTTATTATGGCCAACAAATAGATTTCTGCTTTTATTTGGGTGGACAAGTGTTCCCGAGTCAGCAGCGCTCTGCTTCAGAGAGACAGGGGATCAGGAGGTTTGACCCTCCCAAATCTTTTGTTTTATTATTGGGCTGCCAACATACAGAAAATCCTGCAATGGCCGAGTGACCCTGGCTGGATTTGGGGCAAAATGGAGGCTCAATCATGGTCCACCACTGTGGTGAACACCACGAGTGGTATATTATATGTATTATGGCACTGCCCGTACATTAGAGGTACCGACGGTAAATCCCTGCCTGCTGGCTCCGCCCAGTAGGCGGAGTATAAATGTGTGTGCTCGCCGTGCTGCAGCCATTCTGGTTCCAGCTGCAGGAGGCACAACATCTTTGCTCAATAAAGCCTCGATTATCCCACCATTCCCGTCTCGTGGTTGTTGACGGTACATCAACCACCTCCTCTCTTTGCGCCATAATTACTGTTAACGCACCCAAGGCACTAAGAATAAAGGGAATTGGGATGGGGTGAGCACGAGGTTAGGACATTATCTGTGTACTGTCCTTAGCTAAACAAATCAACAAACGGTGATACTGCTGTGTGCGTGAAGTACCTGCAAAAGCCTCAACAACCAGATTTTTTAAATTTCCTTGAAGGCGACAGGTAGGGCAAATAAATCCAGCGCACTCTGGATGACGACAGAGTTGGAGGAGTGAGGTGTGACGATGAAAAAGAAGAAGTGCGAGTACAACAGATGTCAGGCAGAAAATACTCTTTTTAAAGTATGTTTATTAAAATGTTTAATATAAAACAACTAACCCCAGTTACAATATCACAGAACAAGACAAACAAATCTAGGCACAAATTAACTTAACCCCACAGAACTAAACTAAACCCCTGAATAACTAATGGTGACTAGCTCTTGGAAAAAGGAATTGAATGGCTGCCATCTTAGGTAGAACCCTTCTCCTGACCCCCTGATGGTGAACTTAACCTTCTCCAAACGTTAGTAAGACATGAGGTCACCCAGCCAAGCTGGTGGACTGGCCTCCACCCAAGCAGAACTCGTCTCCGGGCTATTAACAAAGCAAAGGCAAGGACATCAGCCTTCACCCTCATCTGGAGCACCGACGAGTCTGACACCCCGAAAATGGCCACCGGCGGACACGGCTCCAGATCGACATTGAGTATCTGTGACATGGTGTTGAAGAAAGAGACCCAAAAGCTTACTAACTTGGGACAAGACCAGAAAATATGAGTGTGGTTGGCTGGCCCCCGAGAACAACACTCACACTCTTCCTCCACCCCAGAGAAGACACTGCTCATCCTTGCTTTAGTCAGATAAGCCCCGTGCACCACCTTGAACTGGATCAGACTAAGCCGAGCACATGAGGATACAGAGTTGACCCTGTGGAGGATTTCGCTCCATACCTCCTCATCCAGAATGGGACCCAACTCACCCTCTCATTTTATCTTTACTTCATTCAGACTCCGCTGATAGGATCTGGCCGTTTCTGCACAAAATATTCCCCCCACCAGACTCGAACAAAGACAAAATCATCTTCAACAGGGAGGAGAGTGGTGCCAAGGGGAAAGAGGGAAAAGCCTTGCGTGAACAATTGTGAATCTGAAAGTATAATCTGAAAGGACCTGAAAAGACTGGAACCAGGCAGTGGAAATTTCTCCGCCAGCTCCTTAAAGCTGGCAAACCTTCCCTCAACATGAACAGGTCCCCAAACCTCTCCAAACCCTTCCCCTCCCGTAACCTAAATGTTGAGTCCAAACCCGGTGGCAAAAAAGGTGATTGTTGCAGATAAGGGGGCAGCAAAGACATGGGACTGAGTTTAAAATGCTGCCTGAACTGCTTCCAGATTCTCAGGGTGGACACCACTACCGGATTCAGGGAAAATCTTGCCGGAGAGAACAGCAGCAATATGATTCCTATTGCACGGAGGCTCGAACCCTTACAGACTCCATTTGCCCCCAGATTGAACCCGGATCATTGAACCACAACAGTACTTTCTGAATATTGGCTGCCCAAGAGCAAAATAATAAATTGGGTAAAGTCAAGCCTGTGGGCTTAGCGCAGGTGCTCTTTCTAAGGGCGGGTGCAGACTCGATGGGCTGAATGGCCTCCTTCTGCACTGTAAATTCTATGAAATCCTAACTGCCTGTCTCTCTGGAACAAAGCCCACAGACCCTTGGAGTCTTAACCACCCAAATAAATGAAGACATATTTTATTAACTTTGACAAAGAAGGACTTGGGGAGGAAAGTGGGGAGACATTGAAAAAGAAATAGAAATCTCTGAAGCACATTAATTTGAATAGCCTGAACCCTGCCCGCCAAGGACAGGGGAAGGTTGTCCCACTTCTGACTCCCCAACTCAGATTTAACCCCATTAACCAGACTAGTACAATTCAATTTATGAAGCAAGGTCCAACTGTGGACCCCCCGGATTCCCAGATAACGAAAGCTGGATCTGGCAAGGCAAAAAGGTAACACCCCCAGAAAGGCTCCCCTCCCCGGGGGGTTAACCGGGAAGCATTCGCTCTGATCCAAATTCAACTTATACCCAGAGAGGGAGCCCAAACTCCCAAGCAGCTTCATTATCTCACCCATAATGGATACTGGGTCCGTAATGTAAAGAATGAGTTCATCTGCTCACAAGGAAACCCTATGCTCCACCCCTCCTCGAATTATGCCACTCCACTTAATAAAAGGTCTCACTCTATGGCAAGCGGTTCTGTTGCCAAAGCAAACAGGAACAGAGACAATGGACATCCCTGCCTCGTGCCCCTATTCAGCGCGAAGTAGTTAGCATTCGTGCGAACACCAGCAATGAGGGCCCTATAAAATAAGCGAGTACAGGATATAAACTTCTGTCCAAATCCAAACCTTCCAAAATCTCAAACCGATATTCCCACTCCTTTCTATCCAACGCCTTTTCAGTGTCTCGGGAAACAATCTCCTTCGGTTCGGGCATCGAGGAGGGGAGAGGACAACATTTAACAGACGGCGTATATTGGCCGACAATTGCCGACACTTGACAAAGCCTGTCTGATCTTCCAAGATCACCCCTGGGAGGGCTCCAAACGCAGCGCCAGCACTTTGGCAAGTTACCTAATATCCGTATTTAAAAGTGAAACAGGTCTTTACGACCCACTCTGTTGGGTCTTTGTCTTTCTTAAGCATCAAGGAAATAGAGGCCTGCACAAGTGTATCGGGCAATGAGCCCGGATAAGGAGTCGTGAGCATATCTAAAATTAGAGGTACCAATTGCTCTGCAAACTTCTGATAAAACCCAAAGGGGCAGCCATCAGGGCTGGGAGCTTTACCCGTCTGCATCAACCTAGTGGGGCAGCCATCAGGGCTGGGAGCTTTACCCGTCTGCATCAACCCAATGCATTTCCTCATTTTCTCTGGCCCAACGGGGATTCCAACTCTGCGCACCTCTCCCCCTCCACAGCCGGATGCATAATCCATCCAAAAAAAATCAATCATGACCAAACTCTTTGCCGGTGCTCCAATGCATAGAGACCCCGATAACACGGTTCAAAAGGCATTATGACTTGAGATGGGGTGGAAACCAGGCTGTCTGCCTCTCAAGTCACGTACCTGTACAATCTCCCAGGAAGTCACCTGTCATTTCAGCTGGTGCACTAAGAGGCGCCTGGCCTTCTCCCCGTGTTCATAAAATACTCCCCTAGAACGTTGCAGCTGGCCCGCAGCCCTATCCACTGACAATAATTTAAATTGTGTCTGCAGCTTTATCCTACTTGCCTCAAATCTGGGGCAACCTAACTCCCACCCCCCTCATCTTCAGACACTACTACACCCAAATACGCATATAGAAAACAGCAAGGAGAACATAAACCACTAAAACCTACTTTTAATAAACATAACTCCAAACAGAACAAAAACACTAAGCTCATTATTGATGCACCTATCAATTACGACGAGACGAGAGTAGAGAGTAATCGAGGTTTTATTAAGCAGAGATGTGTGGCCTCCTACAGCTGCTGCCGAAATGGCTGCAGCTCGGTGAGCACACACATTTATACTCCACCTATTGGGCGGAGCCAGCAGGCAGGGATCTACCCCCGTACCTGTAGTACAGGGACCTTACCGTAATACCCTCATATACAGTGCAGTATATACAATGTAATACAACAGTGGTGACTACCACAATTATCTAAAACAGAACGACTATAATGAGAATCAGTCAACCCCTAACACCACTCCCCTTAGCTCAGTCTTCAGGGAGAAAATACAATGGAATATAAGGCTGGATGTAGAAGGAACACAGGGAAGTGAAAATGCTAATCAGAAAGACAAGGAGAGAGCATTAAAGTGACTGGCATTGTTCAATCAAGGTTACGAGGACCAGGCAGGGGTGTGGGAGGAGGTAGAATGCTTTTTCAGAGAGCCGCTGCAGGCTTGATAGCCTCTTACCACACTCAAAATTCTGTGATGTGAAAACTGGTATTTATTATTATGCCAAGTTTGTGTACCTGGCTTTAAACTGTCCACATTTTGAAGCTGAAGTCAAACTCAGGCCCAGGAGGAATGTGAATCTAAGCCACTGCACAAACCAATACTTTGAATGCTAGACGATTTATTGATCTGATGTTTTAAATAATGCGTGATACGGTAAGAGTTTGTTATGGTGTTTTCACATGTGTGACAAGTGTGGAGTTCCCTCATCTAGGTACACAGCAACATGTGGAAGTGTACAAGATTTTCATAGAAGTCACAGAATAGCTGAAGCATGAACTGATTTGGCCCATTGTCTGTGCCAGCTCTCTGAAGGAGCAATTCACCCAGTGCCTCTCCCCCGTCCTGCATTCTTCCTTTTCAGATCGTAATCCAATTCCCTCTTGGGGCGG
This sequence comes from Scyliorhinus torazame, assembly GCF_047496885.1. Classification (NCBI taxonomy): domain Eukaryota; kingdom Metazoa; phylum Chordata; class Chondrichthyes; order Carcharhiniformes; family Scyliorhinidae; genus Scyliorhinus; species Scyliorhinus torazame. The sequence continues at coordinate 132,097,290 of NC_092727.1, forward strand.
GATTCTCCAATCCCGCGGCAGTGTCCACGCCATCATTAACGCCGTCGTGTTTTACGACAGTGTGAATGGGCCGCTCCCACGTCTAATTCTGGCCTCTACAGGGGGCCAGCACGCTGGAGTGGTTTGCGCCGCTCCAGATCCCGGCGCGAACTGGACGCCGCGGGATCCGCGCATGCGCAGTGGCCTCCTTCAGCACGCCGGCCTTGACGCAACATGGCGCAGGATTACAGGGTCCGGCGCGTAGGAAAGGAGGCCCCCAGCCAGAGAGGCCGGCCCGTCGATCGGTGGGTCCCAATCGTGGGCCAGGCCACATCGGATCCCCCCCCCCCCCCCCACAGGCCGCCACCCGACCCTTCCACGCCGAGCTCCCGCCGGCCCAGAGCAGGTTAGAATGGCGCCGGCGGGACTCAGCTCCTTTCCTACGGCCGCTCGGCCCAGAGAATCGGTGGGCTGGCCGCGGAGAATAGCGTGCCGTCCACCAATGGGAACAGTTTCTCCCAATCTACATAATTTTGGATACCTCTTCAAATTTACTGCCAACCTTCTCTGCTCCAAACAAAACAGCCCCGATTTCCCCAATTTATCTGTGGTGTGTCATTCATTTATGACACAAAAATAGGTGAGCGGCAGGTGGTGAGGATGTCACAAAGAGTCTACAGAGGGATATGGACAGGTTAGGTGAGTGGACAAAAACTTGGCAGGTGGAATATGATGTAGGAAAATGCGAAGTTATGCACTTTGCAGGGAAGAAAAAAGGGGGTGAATATTGTTCAAATGGAAAAAGTTGCAGTCCAGAGGGGATTTGGGTGTTTGTGTGCATCAATCTGAAAAGCTAGCATACAAGTTCAGCGGGTAATTGGGAAGGCGAGTGGAATGTGGGCCTTCATTGCAAAAGAAATGGAGTATAAAAATAGGGAAGTCCTGCTCAAACTATACAAAGCACTAGTTGGACCACAACTGGAATACAGTGAACAGTTTAGGTCCCCTTAACTAAGGAAAGACAGACTGGCATTGGAGGCAGTCCAGAGAAGGTTCACTAAGTTGATCCTGGTTAAGGAGGGATTTTCTTATGAGGAGAAATGTTAACATTGCATTTGCCTTCCTAACTGCCAACTGAACCTGCACATTAACCTGAAGAAAATCTTTTTTTTTTTTTAAACGCATTTTATTCAAACTTGTATCAAAGTAGATTACAGCAAATAAACACCCCGGGAAACATTCTTTCCAACAATCAACTATACAGTTTGTACAGATATTTCTCCTTTTTCACCCCCCCCCCCGACGAACAGCTCCTCAAACACGGTCACAAACATCCCCCACTTTTTCTCAAACTCCTCTGCTGAGCCCCTTAACTCATACTTTATCTTCTCTCTAATCGCAGGAAGTTGTACAGGTCACCCAACCAAGCTGCTACCCCCGGTGGCGATGCCGACCGCCACTCCAGCAAAATTCGCTGCGTGCAATCAGAGAGGCAAAGGCCACGACATCGGCCTTCCTCCTCTCCATGAGCTCCGGCTTCTCTGAAACCCCAAATATCGTCACCAAAGGGTCCGGGTCCACCTCCTCCTCCACTATCCTGGCTAAGACCGCGAGCACTCCCGCCCAGAATCTTCCCAATTTTTCACAACCCCAAAACATGTGCGCATGATTCGCTGGCCCCCGCCCACACCTCTCACACTCATCTGCTACCCCCTGAAAGAACCCACTCATTCTCACCTGAGTCATATGCACCCTGTGCACCAACTTAAACTGTATCAGGCTCATCCTGGCACAGGAGGAGGTCCCATTTACCCTTCGCAGTGCCTCACTCCATACTCCCCAATTGATCTCCATTCCCAACTCCGCTTCCCATTTCTCCTTGATCTTCACCACCCGCTCCCCCAGCCACTTAGAGATATCCCCGATTCTTCCCTCCCCTTCCACATCCGGAAGCAGCAGTCGCTCCAGCAGGGTGTATCCCAACAATCTAGGGAACCCCTTCCAGACCTTTTGTGCAAAGTCCTGTAGATACCTGAACTCACTACCCCTCGGCAGCTCTACCCTCTCCCTTAGCTCCTCCAGACTGGCGAACCCTTCCTCCAAGTACAAATCCCTCACCTTGACCAGCCCCACTTCCCTCCACCTCCTGTATACACTATCCAACCCCCCGGCTCAAACCCATGATTCTCGCACAGCGACGTTAGCACCGACATCCCTTCCACCCTAAAATGCCTCCTCAGCTGATTCCATATCTTCACCGTGGACTGCACCACTGGGCTCCCTGAATACCTACTCGGAGCCATTGGCAACGCTGCCGTCACCATAGCCCTCAAACTAGACCCCTTACAAAATTCCTCCTCCATCCTAACCCACTCTACCCCTTCTCCATCTCAGCACCGCCGCACCTTGTCCACATTCGCCGCCCAATAATAACGAAGCAAGTTTGGCAATGCCAACCCCCCCCTGCTGCCTCTGCCGCAGGGTCCTCCCCACCCTCGGCACCTTCCCTGCCCATACAAAGTCAGATATGATTGTGTCCACTTTCCGAAAAAAGGCCTTTGGTATAAAGATCGGGAGAGCCTGAAAGATAAACAAACCTTAAGAAAATCTTGAACAAGGACCCCCAAGTCCCTTTGTGCTTCTGATTTCTTAAGCATTTCCCCATCTAGAAAATAGTCTATGCCTCCATTCCTCCTTCCAAAGTGCATAACCTCACACATTTCCACATTGTATTTCATTTGCCACTTCTTTGCCCACTCTCCTAGCCTGTCCAAGTCCTTCTGCAGCCCCCTTGCTTCCTCAATACTATCTGTCCCTCTACAGATCTTCGTATCATCTGCATCATCTGCAAACTTAGCAACAGTGCCTTCAGTTCCTTCTTCCAGATCATTAATGTATATTGTGAAAAGTTGTGGTCCCAGCACAGACCCCTGAGGCACACCACTAGTCAGCAGCTGCCATCCTGAAAAAGACCCCTTTATCCTCACTCTCTGCCTTCTGCCAGTCAGCCAATCCTCTATCCATGCCAGGATCTTACCCTTAACTTATTTAACAGTCTCCTAGGTGGCACCTTGTCAAAGGCTTTCTGGAAATCTAAATAAACCACGTCCACTGGTTCTCCTTTGTCTAACTTCCTTGTTACCTCCTCAAAGAACTCTAACAGGTGCATGATGGTATTATAGATTTCAAACAACTAACAGCTCTTTGAACTTTGTTTTTTTTCATAGAATCATAGAATTTACAATGCAGAAGGAGGCCATTCAGCCCATCGAGTCTGCACCCCCCCTGTAACCCCCATCGATCTGCACCCCCCCCTGTAAACCCCATTGAGTCCGCACCGGCCCTGTAACCCCCATCGAGTCCGCACCGGCCCTGTAACCCTCCCTGTAACCCCCATCGGGTCTGCACTGGCCCTGTAACCCCCCCCTGTAACCCCCATCGGGTATGCACTGGCCCCTGTAACCCCCATCGATCTGCACCGGCCCTGTAACCCCCATCGAGTCCGCACCGGCCCTGTAACCCCCCTTGTAACCCCCATCGGGTCTGCACTGGCCCTGTAACCCCCCCCTGTAACCCCCATCGGGTATGCACCCCCCCCTGTAACCCCCAGCGTGTCTGCACCGGCCCTGTAACCCCCCTGTAACCCCCATCGGGTCTGCACCGGCCCTATAACCCCCCTGTAACCCAGTAACCCCCATTTAACCGTTTTGAACAGTAACGGCAATTTACCATGGCCAATCCACCTAACCTGCACACCTTTGGACTGTGGGAGGAAACCGGAGCACCCGGAGGAAACCCACGCACACACGGGGAGGACGTGCAGACTCCGCACAGACAGTGACCCAAGCAGGGAATCGAACCTGGGACCCTGGAGGTGTGAAGCAACTGTGCTAACCACTGCGCTACCGTGAGAATCCAGTAACTTTTTTCCAAGGGGCAATTTAGCGTGGCCAATCCACCTAACCGGCACATCTTTTTGGGTTGTGGGGGTGAGACCCACGCAGATACGGGGAGAATGTGCTAACTCCACACAGACAGTGACCCAAGGTCGGGATTGAATCCTGGTCCTCAGCACAATAGGCAGCAGTGCTAACCACTGCATCACCTTGCTGCCCGAGCTGCTTGAACTTTGCTTGTCCTCTCAACTCTGACAACCTTCCGATAAAATAACCTAGAACAGCAAACTGCAGGACTGGATGGAACGAGCAAACTATTTCAATGATGCTCTCATTGAAAATTCTTTTACGATGTATAATTATTTGAGAGTATTCAATTTCTGGAGAATTGCAAAGTTTTGAAATGAGAAATTAAAAGAATGTAACGTCACAGATCAGAAGCTGTGACCTATATAAAGGGATGTGATGCGATCATATCTGAATGTAGTGCCCTATTTAATAAAATGGAAATTTTACATAAAGGAAAATAAAATGATCGCACTTTTAACCTTTTGACTAATGACAGGTGCAGGGAAGTGGCAAGCTTCTTAGACCAGCTAGTCACTTTTTCAAATTTCAGCCACACAGCCCGGTGACGAAACGCGGTTGAGTAAGGCTCTGTAACAAGTGTCCGTTGTTACAAAATATCTCTCTTCCAGAACCATCACTGGCTGGATTCCCCGTCACCGTGTCCAAAATGCGAATTGCGATCAGGCAGAGAATCGCGAGGTAAACCAAAAATCCAGGTCTGTGCCCGGCACCGATTCCGACACCACGCTCCTGTCCCTCACTGGCGAGGATATGGATGTTTGCGCCCACGGGGTGGGTGGGGGTTGCCGAGGCCGGGGTGCAGTAGTGGTGAGTGACTTGGTGCATTTCCCCCTCGGGATCAGGGTGGCTTGGCTCAGACCGCCATTGTTGCCGTCTAGCTGTTTAATGAACCCCTTTGGTGTTCCGTACCGGCCCCTGGCTGCTCACTTTGCTGAGTGCTACCGGTGTCCCGTGAATGCTCAGAGAGCCTCGGGCCATCTGGGAGCCCACCCAGGCCGCTCCTCTGGATATCCTCATACCCCAGTGATTCATCAAGGGGATGGGCGTGGCCATGTTCAACCAGGGCACACAGGTGTTGGCACGCCTCAGTAGCGCTGCCCCACTGCACAGAAAGCAGGGGATCAGCAGAGCTCACCTCAACACGAGGATACCTGCACATGACCTTTACAGTCCTCCCTGGTTCTCTGCCTGTCTCAGGGCAGAGGCCTCAACGGTGACCGCCACCCGTCCAGATCTCCTCCTGGTGAGACTGGCAGCGCTGACAGCCTCTGCCACCACCCCCCAGGCGCTGTTCAGGCGGGCGGGCTTGAGACTGCAGCGCACCCTGGGGAAGGCAAGCCTGGAGCTGTGGGTCCACCTGGGACTCCCGAACTCGGGTGGTAGGTCTTATGTGAGCCATTTTTGTGGGTGCAGTGAGTGTGTGGTAAATGGAGTGCTTAAAAACAGCTCCAGCAGGTTAGCACTGCTGCCTCACGACGGCGAGGACCCAGGTTCAATCCCGGCTCCGGGTCACTGTCCGTGTGGAGTTTGCACATTCTCCCCGTGTCGGTGAGGGTCTCACCCCCACAACACAAAGATGTGCAGGGTAGGTGGATTGGCCACGCTAAATTACCCCTTTATTGGAAATTTAAAACAAAAACAGCTCCAGCTGCCAGGCTCTTTAGCGCTAACTCCGGCTCCAGTGATTACAATGTCCTTAGGGCCAGGAATTGCTCTGAATTTACACTGGCAGAGTGCTGGCCATTTTCATGTCCTGACTCGTTTACCGAATAGCACCTGCAGTGGGAATGTGAATCACACACTATCCAGCCCCAACGGCAATAATTAGGCTGCGATTCAGTAACCGCGTTGCGCCCGGCGCGGATCCGGGTGAATTGTGCGGGAACCACTCCGGCGTCGGGCTGCCTCAAAGGTGCAGAAGTCTCCGCACCTTTAGGGGCCAAGCTCTCACCTTGAGGGGCTAGGCCCGCGCCAGAGTGGTTTGCGCTCCACCGGCCGGCGGGAAAGGCCTTTGACTCCACGACAGCCGGGGCCAAAAGGTCTTCGCCCGGTGACGCGGGTCGGCGCATGCGCAGGGGAGGGGGTCTCTTCCGCCTCCGCCATAGTGAAGACCATGGCGAAGGCGGAAGAAAAAGAGTGCCCCCACGGCACAGGCTCGCCCGCGGATCGGTGGGCCCCAATCGCGGGCCAGGCCAGATCGCCTCGCGCCCCCCCAGGACCCCGGAGCCCACCTGCGCCACCTTGTCCCGCCGTTCAAAAGTTGGTTTACTCCACGCTGGCGGGACAGGCATTCCAGCAGCGGGACTTCGGCCCATCGCGGGCTGGAGAATCGGTGGGGGTGGGCCTGCCGACCGGCGCGGCACGATTCCCGCCCCCGCCGAATCTCTGGTGGCAGAGACTTCGGCCCATCGCGGGCCGGAGAATCGGCGGGGGTGGGCCTGCCGACCGGCGCGGCACGATTCCCGCCCCCGCCGAATCTCTGGTGGCGGAGACTTCGGGACACGGCGGGGGCGGGATTCACGCCAGTCCCCGGCGATTCTCCGACCCAGCGGGGGTGGGGGGGTCGGAGAATCCCGCCCAAGGGCTGGAATCTCATGGCCCTGCATGCCAAAGGGATCATCCAGTTCCGCCGATAGTGCGCCCCAGCTGCGGGCTTCCCGATGGCGAGGGGGGTGGGTTGCGTGGACAATACCGTCCACGGATTTGCAAAATCTTCCCTCTTGCGTCCGGTTTTGTCTCCAAATGAGATGATGCTGCTGAGTTGATCAGCCAGGAGGTGAATATTTGTGGAATATTCGCCCAAGCAGTATCTCAGTAAACCATCAGAGTGCGGGGCACCGTCCAACACCAGCAATGAGAACCATTTTGTGAACACCCTTGGTGCTGAGGAACATGTACCCTGGAAATTGAGCTACAGATACCGGAAGTGAAAATTCTTAATGGGACTGTGAACGTAAGCATTTTTCAGACTGATTTAGACCAGTCCATTTTTTTGTGGACTCACTGCATGGTTAACTTTTAAAAAATAAATTTAGAGTACCCACTTCATTTTTCCAATTAAGGGGCAATTTAGCCTGGCCAATCCACCTACCCTGCACATCTTTGGGTTATGGGGTTGAGACCCACGCAGACACGGGGAAAATGTGCAAACTCCACACGGACAGAGACCCAGAGCCGGGATCAAACCTGGGACCTTGGCGCCGTGAGGCAGCAGTGCTAACCACTGCGCACCGTACTGCCCACTGCAGGATTAACTTGAGGCAGTATTAGACTCCTGAACCTTTCCTTCTTCAAAAACTTGTTAAACTTTCTGGGATAGCATCGTCCATGACAGATGCTGTTGTCGGGCTGGAGGGATAGTGTCAGGGGCGGAAAAATACACTTTCTTCCCCTCACTCCCAGAGAAATTATTATGGACCAAAGTCTGGTTGGTTCCTACAAGGTGTTCAATCCAACATGACACTGGTACCTGGATACAATGAAAGAGGGAGAAATGTGAAAAGTGTTTGCACTGTCAGCCTCACTTTCTAAACCTCACCAGTGACATAATCACATCGACCCCCTTCAAATAACACATGACTCCCTCTGAATGATCAGTTGAAGATAACACGGTAGCACAGTGGTTAGCACTGTTGCTTCACAGCGCCAGGGTCCCAGGTTCAATTCCCGGCTTGGGTCACTGTCTGTGCGGAGTCTGCACGTTCTCCCCGTGTCTGCGTGGGTTTCCTCCGGGAGCTCCGGTTTCCTCCCCCAAGTCTCGAAAGACATGCTTGTTAAATAATTTGGACATTCTGAATTCTCCCTCTGTGTACCCGAACAGGCGGCGGAGTGTGGCGACTAGGGGATTTTCACAGTAACTTCATTGCAGTGTGTGGTGGTATGTATTAGGGGTATTAAGGTACCCTGGGATGCCGAGAGGCTATTGGTGGATAGACACTGGATCCCGATTGGATCAGCCGCCTGCTGGCTCCACCCAGCAAGGCGGAGTATAAGAGCCCGGGTTCTCCCAGCAGCCGCATTCTGTAACTGTGCTGCTGGGGAACAAGTCTGCGTAATAAAGCCATCGTTCGACTCCTTCTCATCTCGCCTCGTGAGTGATTAATTGTGCTACAATTTATTACGCAAAATTTTAAGGACATGGAGCTCCGAATCATGCCGGAGTGTCTGCGAATCAGCCCCCACACGGCAAACGCAGCGGCCGCTTTTATACATTGGTTAGTGTGTTTCCAGGGATACCTCCGAACGGCCCCCGGCATACCTACAGAGGAACAGAAAACCCAGGTCCTGCATGCCAGGGTGAGCCCTGATATCTACACGCTCATAGAGGATGCGGACGATTTCCTGACGGGAATCACGATGCTGATAGGAATCTACGTTCGGCCCGTCAACCAGGTCTACGCACGCCACCAGCACGCGACGAGACGGCAGATCCCCGGGAGTCGCTGGACAAATTCTACAGTGCGCTGTTGATACTGGGGAGAAACTGCAACTGCCCATCGGTTTCGACTAACGAACACACAGAGCTGCTGGTCCGAGATGCGTTCATGGCAGGTATGCTTTCATCCCAAATTCGCCAGCGATTGCTGGAAAGAAACACACTAGGCCTCAAAGAGGCAAAGGCCCTTGCGGCCTCGTTTGATGTGGCGCCATAGAACGCCAGCGCCTACGTCCCCAACCGCGCGGCAGTCCCTTGGGCACCGTGGACCCCGCCGCGACCGAACCCCCGGGACTTCCTGGGGGCCTGCACTGCCAGAGCGGCAGATCACCCGGGGGGGCCCTGCTGCTACTTTTGCGGGCAGGGGAAACACCCCTGGATGCGCTGCCTGGCCCGCTCGGCCCTCTGTAAAGGGTGCGGGAAAAAGGGCCATTTCGTTGCTGTGTGCCTTGCCCGGGGGTAGCCACAATCTCCGGGGGAGAACCCAAACTCAACCCCCACAGCGATCCATGTGCGGCCAATGGGCGCCGTCATCTTGGGTCCCGGACTCCACGCGGAGGGATGTGCGCCGCCATTTTATACCCCCCCAGCAACGTGCGACCCGTGGACGCTGGCATCATGCCCACCCCCGACTGTGTGCGACCCGTGGACGCCGCTATCTTGGCTGACGTCTAAGGACCCCGGGATGGATGCCCACACGGGGCCTGAAGAAAACGCCCCGATGCAGCAACTACGACTGGCTTCGGTGACCCTGGACCAGTCGCGGTCCCGAACGCTCCAAACAGCATCAACAACGATATTCGTAAACGGGTACGAGATGCCCTGCCTGATCGACTCTGGGAGCACGGAGAGTTTTATACATCCTGATACGGTAAGACGACGTTCCCTTCTGATCCACCCAAGTAATTTTTAAAAAATTCTGGCAGCGGGGTCCCATTTGGTAGAGATAAAAGGGTTCTGCATCGCGAACCTCACGGTGCAGGGGAGGGAGTTCAAAAACTACCGGCTGTACGTCCTTCCCCACCTCTGCGCTGCCACACTCCTGGGATTGGATTTTCAGTGCAATCTCCAGAGATTAACGTTTAAATTCGGCGGCCCTATACCCCCACTCACTATCTGCAGCCTCGCGACACTCAAGGTCGATACACCTTCCCTGTTCGCGAACCTCACCTGGATTGCAAACCAGTCGCAACTAGGAGCAGACAGTACAGTGCCCAGGACCAATCTTTTATCCGGTCAGAAGTCCAGCGGCTTCTGAGGGAAGGCATAATCCAGGCCAGCAATAGTCCCTGGAGAGCACAGGTGGTAGTAGTAAAGACCGGGGAGAAGCAGAGGATGGTCGTAGACTATAGTCAAACCATCAATAGGTACACGCAGCTAGATGCGTACCCTCTCCCCCGCATATCCGACATGGTCAATCGGATTGCACAGTACAAGGTCTTTTCCACGGTGGACCTTAAGTCCGCCTACCACCAGCTCCACATCCGCCCAAGCGACCAAAAATACACTGCTTTCGAAGCAGATGGGCGGCTCTATCATTTTTTAAGGGTTCCATTCGGCGTCACTAACGGGGTCTCGGTCTTCCAACGGGAGATGGACCGAATGGTTGATCGGTACGGTTTGCGGGCCACGTTCCCGTATCTCGACAACGTCACCATCTGCGGCAACGACCAGCAGGACCACGATGCCAACCTCCGCAAATTCCTCCAGACCGCAAACGCCCTGAATCTCACATACAACAGGGAGAAATGCGTGTTTAGCACCGACCATCTAGCCATCCTTGGCTACGTAGTGCGAAATGGAGTGATAGGCCCCGACCCCGAACGCATGCGCCCCCTCATGGAGTTCCCCCTCCCCCACTGCTCCAAGGCCCTGAAACGCTGCCTGGGCTTCTTCTCTTATTACGCCCAGTGGGTCCCCAACTACGCGGACAAGGCCCGTCCGCTAATCCAGTCCACGGTTTTTCCCCTGCCGACAGAGGCCCTTCAGCCGCATCAAAGCGGATATCGCAAAGGCCACAATGCACGCCATCGACGAGTCCCTCCCCTTCCAAGTCGAGAGCGACGCGTCTGACCTAGCTCTGGCGGCCACCCTCAACCAAGCGGGCAGGCCCGTGGCTTTTTTCTCCCGAACCCTCCACGCTTCAGAAATTCGCCACTCCTCAGTGGAAAAGGAGGCCCAAGCCATAGTGGAAGCTGTGCGACATTGGAGGCATTACCTGGCCGGTAGATTCACTCTCCTCACCGACCAACGGTCGGTTGCCTTCATGTTCGATAATGCGCAGCGGGGCAAGAACAAGAACGACAAGATCTTGCGGTGGAGGATCGAACTCTCCACCTATAACTATGAGATCTTGTATCGTCCCGGAAAGCTGAACGAGCCGTCAGATGCCCTATCCCGTGGTATATGTGCCAACACACAAGTGGACCGTCTCCGAACCCTCCACGAGGACCTCTGCCACACGGGGCTCACTTGGTTCTATCACTTCGTAAAGACCCGCAACCTGCCCTACTCCAGCGAGGAGGTCAGGACCGCCACCAGGAACTGCCACATCTGCGCAGAGTGCAAGCCGCATTTCTACCGGCCAGAGAAAGCGCACCTGATAAAGGCTTCCCGTCCCTTTGAAGGCCTCAGTCTGGACTTCAAAGTCCCCCTCCCCTCCACCGATCGCAACACGTACTTCCTGAACGTGATTGACGAATACTCCCTGTTCCCATTTGCCATTCCCTGTCCCGACATGACCGCGGCCACGGTCATTAAAGCCCTCGGCACCAGCTTTACACTGTTCGGTTTCCCCGCCTACATACATAGCGATAGGGGGTCCTCCTTCATGAGCGACGAACTGCGTCAGCAAGGGCATTGCCTCGAGCAGGACGACCAGTTACAACCCCCGGGGGAACGGTCAGGTAGAGAGGGAGAACGGAACGGTCTGGAAGACTGTCCTGCTGGCCCTGTGGTCCAGACGTCTCCCAGTTTCCCGCTGGCAGGAAGTCCTCCCGGACGCCCTCCACTCCATCCGGTCGCTGCTGTGTACAACAACAAATCAAACACCTCACGAACGCCTCCTTGTCTTCCCTAGGAAGTCCTCCTCCGGAACGTCACTTCCGACCTGGCTGGCAGCCCCGGGACCCATCCTGCTCCGAAAGTATGTGTGGACGCACAAATCGGACCCGTTGGTCGAGAGGGTTCATCTCCTCCACGGGAACCCTCAAAACGCCTACGTGGCGTACCCCGACGGCCGACAGGACACGGTCTCCCTGCCGGACCTGGCACCTGCCAGAGCCCCACCCCCTCCCCAACAACAGTGACCCCCTCTGGAGCCACGCACACACCCCCAACACCAATCACCCCCTCCCTCCCGCCGGCGCACCCCACAGCTACCCCCTTCCAGGGTGGATCGGTCCTTCCCCCGGCCCCAAATAGGGATATTGGACCGGGACGAGGCATCGCGACGCTCCCAGAGACGACGAGGCCAGAACCGACGCCTGCATCACCACCGGGGCTAAGCCGATCGGTGAGGACGACCGGGGCACCCATTCGACTCATCGAATCTGTATAATGAAGCGAGATTTGCCTCTGTAAATATTGTTTTGGGTTGCCCAGTAAAAGCGGCATTGTAAGTAGTTAATATCGGAGCATAGCCGCCATGTTAGCGGCATCCGAGGTACCGACTCTGGAAACCCCTACCACCATACGGCCCACTACCCCGCCGGGTTCCTTTTTAACAAGCGGTGAATGTGGTGGCATGTATTAGGGGTATTAAGGTACCACTGGGATGCCGAGAGGCTATTGGTGGATAGACACTGGATCCCGATTGGATCAGCCGCCTGTTGGCTCCACCCAGTAAGGCGGAGTATAAGAGCCCGGGTTCTCCCAGCAGCCGCATTCTGTAACTGTGCTGCTGGGGAACAAATCTGTGTAATAAAGCCATCGTTCGACTCCTACTCATCTCGTCTCGTGAGTGATTGATTGTGCTACACAGTGTTAATGTAAGCTGACTTGTGACACTAATAATGATTATTATTATTATAACACAAATACTTGAGTAGAGGAGGTTGAAGGGCTGACACTACCAGTAAGCTCCAGGACATGGCAGCACCTAGTGGCTCCACAAATGCTGTTTCTGTCCTTCTCTGCTGGGTCTTTGCTTTGTTGGGTGAAGTTCAGCACAAGTTGATGCGGAAATGCTTGCGACACTCAAACATGCCAGAAGTTGGCTCCCGGAGTCCTCCTGATGTTTTATTTTTCTCCTAATCATTCCGGAATTATGCAGGACTGTGTTTGGAGTCAGACCAGGCAGCTCCTGCCAGAAAGGTAAAGGTGCTGCTCTAACATTGTCGGTTCAGTGTGTTTGGAGTAGCATTTGGAATTTGTTTGCTGGCTAATGTTCAGCTTACCAACTGTACCCTGGAATCTTCAGTTGAAATCTGTGGTGTCAACCAAGAAAAATGACTACAGACAACAGTTGGTACTAAGATAATGATCAACTGTGGTAATGGCCGTGTACGTTGGTTGGAAAGCTCTCAAGTAGTGCAGAAAGCAAGATAATGGCCAGCTATGAGCATCGGCTGACTAACACTGCCAATCAATGTCAGCTACAATAATAACAAAGCAGCCAGTCGACATTAATAGATACCGCTGTCAGAAATACTCATAGATCAGGCCTCCCACCAAATGGTTTGTGTGTGATCAGCCTCCTACGCTCCAGCAATGGGGGGAAGATGCTAAAAGAGGAATAATGGAAGAGGTTGGTTTATTGAGCAGCTATTTGATGAGAGAGTGAATGGGAAACATGTTTAGATTGTTGGATGCTAAAATCAAAACAAAATGGAAATTGGGCAGTATCTATAATGGGTGCTGAATTTACAATGACAATTTATATGGGTGGCAAACTAAAAATCCGCTCCTTGGGAATCTATAATATATAAATGAATGGGAAGGTGTTTAGGTTGTACAAAATCCGTAATATGAGAGTAAGTGGTAAGAGAGTTTAGTAGGGATTCTAAGGTGCAGGACTGAATGGGAAGGAAGCCACCCGTCTGGAAGAAATCACTTATCATTCCACTGCATATATATTGGGATCTTCAGGTGGGAGGCCCAGGCTACCTGCTAGAATTAGGCAAGAGGTATTTCACTATATGTAATGCAATATTGGGGGACATAGGACCCAAATGCAATTGACAGTGACAACTGGATAGAGTGTGCGAGAAACACTTCACTAGTTAAGACTGAGTGGGGCAAAGGAAAAGGCCCCATAAACAAGCTCCGTGCGAATGGCACTCCTGCTCTCGAGTACTGCTCTATTTGCCTTGTAGGCAGGTCAGCCTCTGAACCTCCCAATATTGGGCCAGGCTATACAGCCAGCGAGATGCAGTGGAATGCCAGTTTGGGATGTGCAGCTAACCACCAGCATTGCAATGCGACCCTCAGAAAGAATCAGGCCGCCTGGTGCCAGCGTGCCCCACGCCCACAGAGAGGGTCTGGACACACTGGATAGGAAAAAGCCACAGCCATTGGTAGAAGGATGGAGAAGACACGGGCACACATTTAAAATAATTGGTGAAGACGCAATGGTGCCATGAGGTGAAAGATTTTCACGCAGTGAGAGGTTCAGAGTACAGTGCCTGAGAGTGTGGTGGAGGCACGTTCAATCCAGACATTCGAGAGGGAATTGGAATCTGGAAAGGAAAAGTGTAGGGATACAGGGAGAAGGCAGGGGAGCGGCACTAGGTAAATTAATCTTACGGAAAGCTGGTGCTGACACAAGCCACATAACCTCTTTCTGTAACCATTCTGTGGAAATGACGATAGTTTAATTCTATGGGTGTCTACTGACAAGGTTTTGGCTTCAGTCTCGAAAACATGTTCACCAGCCCTTGAGATAAATCAAGTTTATTGATGAACTGGTACATTTTGAAACAATGTGTAGAACAAATTGTTCCAGCCACAAGCATCATGACTGGGTGTCCAGATTTGTCAGATGTACAATGAAAAAAACACCAGGTTCAACCACCTAGGCCCAGCATAAGTAAAGGAAAATGCTCATTTCCTGTTAGATATGTAATGTGGTTGGCTCGTGATAGAGGGATGTGCACAGAGGTAGATTATTTTGCAATCACAACTGCCTATCTGATTAACAATGATTATTATCAGAGGCAGCTGGGATCCTCTGATAATGATTGCATAAAAAGAAACTTGTTTGATTTCAGGATATGTTTGCTGACAGCTTCAATAGGAAATGGTTGCTTTGTGCGTGTTGGAATGTTGCAGCATAAAAATGTCTCATTGGTTGTAAATATTTTATTTTGTGAATTTGGTCTTTTTGAAAATTAATGTTTCAACTGGAAGTGGATGGTGGGTGATAGGCTTCCCGGGATAACTGGAACCTCTCCTTTTAACTTTGCAAGTGGTACAGCCTCATTTTTACTGAATTCAAGGGGAACGTTCCTCTGAAATTCCCCAACGTTCTTCGTGGGAAACTCCACCACTCGCCTAGTGACACATCTCAAATCCGGTATTGCCAGATTTGTTTAAAATAGTTGCACATGAAGGAATGATCAGTCTGGTTCATTAAAACATTTTCCACAATTGCGTCTGCAAAATAACTAATGTGTTGCCTGAAAATATCGGGAGCATGCACCAGGTGTTCTCAGTGCTGTAAGAGTTCGAGATTTCACACCCCATATTGTGCTGGGGGGCAGTGAGGAGGCACAAAGCACAGTACTACAAAGAATAAAAACCCAAACAATTTGTAAGAAGACAGATACTTTTAGAAACAGTTTCCTTTTCAATTTCAATGCCAAAATCCCGTCAATCTTTCCAATGCGCAGTCTGAAAAACTGCTCCTTGGACACTCCATCCTTTCTTTCCAAAAGAGAAGTTAATTGCCTTTTTTCAATGTCTTCCAATTAGGAAGTTGAGTTTCTGCAAAGTTAGGTTAAGTCATTTTTCACATTAAAAATCTGACCACGTTGAACCAAAGAAATCCAGTCGATCACAACATGACGATGTTCTGATATTGTTCGAGCAATGAATGAGTTTCTGAATTGTTTCAGATCATGTTTCCTTTATCTAGCTGGGCAGGAGTATGTTTCCATTACAGCTCAATTATACAATGCAGGAAAATTATACATTTTCGTCAAAATAAGTTCTGAAATGCTAACTTGACCTTCCTGTCTCCAAAGTTTCTGGGCGCTATTCTACCCCCACCCCCCCCACGCCGGGTGGGAGAATAGCCGGGGTGCCATGCGAATCGCACCACGCCTTCCCGACCCCCGCACGCGATTCCCCCACCCCCCGGAAACCAGCGGGGCGCGATTTGCACCGGGCCGCTCGGAGAACCGGCGATTCTCCGACCTGGATGAGCCGAGCAGCTGCTACGACACGACAGGTTCCCGCCGGCGCCGTCCACCCCTGGTCGCTGCCGGCGGGAACTCTGCGGGAACGCTGGGGGGGGGGGGGGGGGGGGCGGCCTGTGGGGAGGGAGGGGGGCTCCTTCACCGGGGTGGCCTCCGATGGGGTCTGGCCCGCGATCGGGGCCCACCGATCGGCGGGCCGGCCTCTCCCCCCCCCCCCCCCCGGGCCTACCTCCTTCCGCGCGCGGCCCCAGAACACCGCCGCCATGTTGGTGAGGGGCCGGCGTGCGTAAGCGTAAGACGTTCCACGTGCATGCACGGGTTGGCGCGGCGCCCATTTGGCACCTCTTAAGGATGCTGGAGTGGCGTGAACTGCTCGAGCGCTGTGCTGCCCCCTGTGGGGGCCAGAATAGGTTGTGCCCGGGCCCTGATCGTGCCTTCGTGAAACGTGATGGCGTTCACAATGGTGCGAACACGTGGCCGCCATATTGGAGAATCGCCCCCTTATCTTTAGTTTCCACCATTGTCTTTTTTTTGTAGTTCTGACATCAGCTGTCCCTCGATTCAAAGAAGATTTTACCCAGGGTCACGGTCATCGGTCTGTAAAACCCACAGATCTTTCGGTACATGGGGTATGGTATCTCACGGAGGTAGTGAGACACAGAATGCAGGATGTCCTCCCCTTTCTTTAATTTCTCAGCTGTTGTTCTGCCAGGTGCTTAGACCGAAAGGTTTTAACGCAGCTTGACACAAGTTGCTGCCATTCTGAATGATTGGTAGCAGGTTCTCCCAATCGTTCATGCCAACCCTGCAGCACTTCAGGGAGACCCTCAGCGTTTTTGAAGCATTTCCGTTGTCGTCCTGTGGAATGTTGTCCATTTGCAAGTTGAGAAAACAGGAATTTTGCCATCAACTCCATTTTCTCGCCCTCTCCCCATATCCCTTAATGTACTGTGAGCCCAAAAATCTCTCTATCCCTGTGTGTTCAGTGATGGAACATCCACAACCCTTTGGGATAGGGAATGCCAAAGATTCACAACCCTCTGAGTCAATTAATTTATCTTCATCTCAGTCCTGCAAACTTGGCTGATGGAATATAACTGAGGGAAATGTGAAGTTATGCACTTTGCTAGGAGCTGAATATTGTTTAAATCGGGAAAGACTGCAGAAAGCTGCAGCACAGAGGGATCTGGGGGTTTGTGTGCATAAATCACAAAGAGCGAGCATGCAGGTTCAGGGGGTAATTACAGTTCTCACCCTGCATTAAGGCAGACTTTTCTCTGTTTCCATAGCTGGCTATCCCTGGAACAGATCGCTAGTCTGTATGTAAAAGGTTTATAGCTTGAGAAGCGCCACTTGGCATCAAGCGTGACTGACCAGAAGTCTCTCCTGCTCTTATCGTCTGCCATTGGTGTGTTGGAAGGATTCGCACTCAATCCGTTTGGCTCCGTTGTGAACGCCACCAGGCCTGAGGCGGGATTCTCCCCGACCCGGCGGGGGGTCCCGGGGGGATGGAGTGACGTGAACCACTCCGGCTTCGGGCCACCCCAAAGGTGCGGACAATCCGCACCTTTAGGGGCCATGCCCTCACCTTTAGGGGCGAGGCCCGTGCCGGAGTGGTTGCCGTCCCGCCGCTCGGCGTGGAAAGCCTTTGGCGCCATGCCAGCCGGGGCCAAAGGGACTCCGCCGGCCGGCAGAAGTCAGCGCATGCGCGGGGGTCACCTCCGCGTCGGCCATCGTGGAGGCTGTGGAAGATTCTAGGACCAGTGGGCATAATCTCAACGTTCGGGGTCACCAATTTAAGATAGAAATTAGGAGGAATAGTGAATCTGTGGAATTCTTTACCGCAGGGAGCTTGGAGACTGGGTTGCTCAATACGTTCAAGACTGAGATAGCCAGATTTTTAATCAGTAAAGGAATCAAGGGTTAAGGGGATAAGGTGGGGAAGTGGAGTTGAGGATTATCATATCAGACTGAATGGCAAAGCAGACTCGATGGGCCGAATAGCCGACTCTACTCCTACTCCTTTTGGTCAAAATGATTGGCCCCGTATCTTGAGACTGTGCCCGTGTTTTAGACTCCCAGCCAGCAGAAACATTCTCTCGGCACCTAAGGGGATCAGGGGCTATGGGGAGAAGGCAGGAGAATGGGGGATAAGAAAATATCAGCCATGATTGAATGGCGGAGCAGACTCGATGGGCCGAGTGGCCTAATTCTGCTCCTATGTCGTCTGGTCTTATCAAACCCCCTCAGAATGTTGGAGGCTTTACTGGGATCACCTCCTCATGCTTACAAACTCCAGAGAATAAACCCAATCTATTAACCTCAGCCCAGGACAACAACCCACTCATTTGGCAGCAAAAAAACAATCCCAAGGTGATAAAGGGAAAGGAAGCCACACATTCAGTTAGTTTGATTGTTTGAGGTTGGTGGCACCCTACAACGTCCAAACAGTGTTATTATTTAATATTTGGGACACATTAAAGAGGTCGGTATTTTACCCAGAAGCAGAATATTATAATTTCCTGGGTTCCAGTCTTCCTTTGGTAACTTTGCTGGAATGAATCTGTGGTGAATAGTCAAAGGAAAACCTCTGGGGGGGGAAAGTACATACTGAACAAAGATGGGTTCTGGTGAGGGAGCTACCCTGCCGCTCTGACCAATTTACAAGGTGTTAAATTTCAGAAATTAAAAAGAAAGGTTTGTATTTATATAGTGCCTTTCATAACCACAAGCTGCTCCAAAGCACTTTGTAAGCAATGAAATACTTCTGAAGAGCAGTCACTGCAATGAAGGAAATGCAGCAGCCAATTTGTGAACAGCAAGATCTCACAAACTGCCAGATGATCTGTTTTTAGGTGTTGGATGAGGGATAAATGTTGGCCAGGACACTGGGAGAACTCCTTGCTCTTCTTTCTACCCAAGAGGTTTAACAGCATTTCTGACAATGCAACACAAGGAAGAATTTCTTTATTGTGCTGGGCGAGAGAAAAACTATGTGGGGCTCATTGCACTCTCCACGATCCATTCTTCAATTGCCACTTGACCTGTAAGGGCTTTTAAAAGAAACTCCATCCATCTTTTGAAAATACATAAATATATAAATCTCACCTGGGGCGCAGAGGCCTGTTTTCTCCAGGTAACTGTGGCAACGATCCTTGTGCTCTTCGAGGGAGCTGCGTTGTTTATAACTCCGTCCACAGAAGCTACACTTGTAGGGCTTATCAACTGCAATGAAAACACGCAAATGGTGAAACATCTCACAGGAATACAAAGTAAACACGTGTGAGTTTAAGAGCTATTGTTAGCAGTAATATTTTTAACTTCGAGCCAGTTAACAAAAAAATATATTTTAAGTAAATAGTAATTGTGGCATAAGTAATAGTCGTCTGTGTACATTAATAAAAATATCACTCAGAGAGAAAATTGCGCGTGACAGCCAAACACAACCACTCGTGAGCCTCTGACTTACATTTAAGAGGCTAAGATGTTGGAGCAGTAACTGCGCTGGTATTCGCTTGGTTCAATGGCAGCTTCACAAAGCTCGAACCATAATCATTTGGCCCATTTCTTTTCAGTCAAGAAATCTGCATTTCAGCAAATCACAAGGTTTCTTTGTTTGCTTTTATATCCGTTTTCTCTTCATTTGGACACTAGCTGCCGGTATTTCAATGTTTTAGCCCTCTCACAAAACCTGTCCGTCCAATTTTACTCAGAATGCTTTTTGTTAATTCATTCTCAGGATGTGGTGGCATTGGCAAGGTTGGCATTTATTGTTCATCCCAGGGCGCCCTGAGAAGGCAGTCATTGTAATTGATGCCCACATCAGGATTGTTCATGCTTTTGAAGTGGTTCATGCTTTTGGAGCGGAGCAAGTACATAGACTAGGCAAATATAGCACAAAAATATCATTTTTAATCCAAACAACTTAATTCCCTTCCATTGTAGTTGTTTTTACCACTTTTGGAAAGGGGGTCATTCTGCCTTTTGAGTTAATAATAATATATAATAATCGCTTATTGTCACAAGTAGGCTTCAATGAAGTTACTGTGAAAAGCCCCTAGTCGCCACATTCCGGCGCCTGTTCGGGGGGGCTGGTAAGGGAATTGAACCCGCGCTGCTGGCATTGTTCTGCATTACAAGCTAGCTGTTTAGCCCACTGATTGTTCCATTGTTCAGTTAGATCTTGGCTGGTTGATATCTCAGCTTATTTACCTGCTTCAGCTCGATATCCCAAGCCATCCTTACCCAACAACATTCTGTTAGGCTCAGTGTTGAAAAGTTCAATTGACAATCCCCCTCACCGCTGCATGCAGCACGCACCACGCTCATGGAGAGCAAGTTCCAGATTTGTACTACTCTTTGCGAGGAAAGCTATTTCCTGATTTTATTCCTGAATTTTGCATTTACTCACTGATAACAGGAACAGTAGAATATCTAGTTCACTTCTCTAGATGGGAAAACAATAATTGTTGTGAAATATTAAGGGTTCCTCATTTGCAAAGCAATTTTGCCCAACTTGCCTGTGTTCTGAGCAGCTGTGCAAGCCCATTGGGCTGAATGGCCTATTTCTAAACTGTAACAACCTATAATTATGCAGGGTCTGTTGACCGGGTAAAAGCAACTTAAAGGCCAGTTCTGAAAATGATTTTCTTGCAAAACTAGGATATACTGGCAGCTGTTTGTAAATACATTAAATGAAAATCGCTTATTGTCACAAGTAGGCTTCAAATGAAGTTACTGTGAAAAGCCCCTAGTCGCCACATTCCGGCGCCTGTTCGGGGAGGCTGGTACTCTTCGGGAGGGTTTAAACTAATTTGGCAGAGGAATGGGAACCGGATTTGTAGTCCAGCAACTAAGGTCGCCGATATTCAGGACGCCAAAGCGTGTAATGAGGCAGTGGGGAAGGGAACACTGACAAAGGAGAGTACTTGCAGGCACGGAGATGGGTTGAAGTGTGTATACTTCAACGCAAGAAGCATCAGGAATAAGGTGGGTGAACTTAAGGCATGGATCGGTACTTGGGACTACGATGTGGTGGGCATCACGGAAACTTGGATAGAAGAGGGGCAGAAATGGTTGTTGGAGGTCCCTGGTTATAGATGTTTCAATAAGATTAGGGAGGGTGGTAAAAGAGGTGGGGGGGGTGGCATTGTTAATTAGAGATAGTGTAACAGCTGCAGAAAGGCAGTTCGAGGAGTATCGCCCTATTGAGGTAGTATGGGTTGAAGTCAGAAATAGGAAAGGAGCAGTCACCTTGTTAGGAGTTTTCTATAGGCCCCCCAATAGTAGCAGAGATGTGGAGGAACAGATTGGGAAACAGATTTTGGAAAGGTGCAGAGGTCACAGGGTAGTAGTCATGGGTGACTTCCCAAATATTGAGTGGAAACTCTTTAGATCAAATAGTTTGGATGGGGTGGTGTTTGTGCAGTGTGTCCAGGAAGCTTTTCTAACACAGTATGTAGATTGTCCGACCAGAGGAGGGGCAATATTGGATTTAGTACTTGGTAATGAACCAGGGCAAGTGATAGATTTGTTAGTGGGGGAGCATTTTGGAGATAGTGACCACAATTCTGTGACTTTCACTTTAGTAATGGAGAGGGATAGGTGCGTGCAACAGGGCAAGGTTTACAATTGGGGGAAGGGTAAATACGGTGTTGTCAGACAAGAATTGAAGTGCATAAGTTGGGAACATAGGCTGTTAGGGAAGGACACAAGTGAAATGTGGAACTTGTTCAAGGAACAGGTACTACGTGTCCTTGATATGTATGTCCCTGTCAGGGCAGGGAAGAGATGGTCAAGTGAGGGAACCATGGTTGACAAGAGAGGTTGAATGTCTTGTTAAGAGGAAAAAGGAGACTTATGTAAGGCTGAGGAAACAAGGTTCAGACAGGGCATTGGAGGGATACAAGATAGCCAGGAGGGAACTGAAGAAAGGGATTAGGAGAGCTAAGAGAGGGCATGAACAATCTTTGGCGGGTAGGATCAAGGAAAACCCCAAGGCCATTGACACATATGTGAGAAATATGAGAATGACTAGTGCGAGGGTAGGTCCGATCAAGGACAGTAGCGGGAGATTGTGTATTGAGTCTGAAGAGATAGGAGAGGTCTTGAACGAGTACTTTTCTTCTGTATTTACAAATGAGAGGGGCCATATTGTTGGAGAGGACAGTGTGAAACAGACTGGTAAGCTCGAGGAAATACTTGTTAGGAAGGAAGATGTGTTGGGCATTTTGAAAAACTTGAGGATAGACAAGTCCCCCGGGCCTGACGGGATATATCCAAGGGTTCTATGGGAAGCAAGAGATAAAATTGCAGAGCCGTTGGCAATGATCTTTTCGTCCTCACTGTCAACAGGGGTGGTACCAGGGGATTGGAGAGTGGCGAATGTCGTGCCCCTGTTCAAAAAAGGGACTAGGGTTAACCCTGGGAATTACAGGCCAGTTAGTCTTACTTCGGTGGTCGGCAAAGTAATGGAAAGGGTACTGAAGGATAGGATTTCTGAGCATCTGGAAAGACACTGCTTGATTAGGGATAGTCAGCACGGATTTGTGAGGGGTAGGTCTTGCCTTACAAGTCTTATTGAATTCTTTGAGGAGGTGACCAAGCATGTGGATGAAGGTAAAGCAGTGGATGTAGTGTACATGGATTTTAGTAAGGCATTTGATAAGGTTCCCCATGGTAGGCTTCTGCAGAAAGTAAAGAGGCATGGGATAGTGGGAAATTTGGCCAGTTCGATAGAAGTCAGAGAGTGGTGGTGGATGGCAAATATTCAGCCTGGATCCCAGTTACCAGTGGCGTACCGCAGGGGTCAGTTCTGGGTCCTCTGCTGTTTGTGATTTTCATTAATGACTTGGATGAGGGAGTTGAAGGGTGGGTCAGTAAATTTGCAGACGATACGAAGATTGGTGGAGTTGTGGATAGTGAGGAGGGCTGTTGTCGGCTGCAAAGAGACATAGATAGGATGCAGAGCTGGGCTGAGAAGTGGCAGATGGAGTTTAACCCTGAAAGTGTGAGGTTGTCCATTTTGGAAGGACAAGTATGAATGCGGAATACAGGGTTAACGGTAGAGTTCTTGGCAATGTGGAGGAGCAGAGAGATCTTGGGGTCTATGTTCATACATCTTTGAAAGTTGCCACTCAAGTGGATAGAGCTGTGAAGAAGGCCTATGGTGTGCTCGCGTTCATTAGCAGAGGGATTGAATTTAAGAGCCGTGAGGTGATGATGCAGCTGTACAAAACTTTGGTAAGGCCACATTTGGAGTACTATGTGCAGTTCTGGTCGCCTCATTTTAGGAAGGATGTGGAAGCTTTGGAAAAGGTGCAAAGGAGATTTACCAGGATGATGCCTGGAATGGAGAGTAGGTCTTACGAGGAAAGGTTGAGGGTGCTAGGCCTTTTCTCATTAGAACGGAGAAGGATGAGGGGCGACTTGATAGAGGTTTATAAGATGATCAGGGGAATAGATAGAGTAGACAGTCAGAGACTTTTTCCCCGGGTGGAACAAACCATTACAAGGGGACATAAATTTAAGGTGAAAGGTGGAAGATATAGGAGGGATATCAGAGGTAGGTTCTTTACCCAGAGAGGAGTGGGGGCATGGAATGCACTGCCTGTGGAAGTAGTTGAGTCAGAAACATTGGGGACCTTCAAGCAGCTATTGGATAGGTACATGGATTACGGTAAAATGATATAATGTAGATTTATTTGTTCTTAAGGGCAGCACGGTAGCATTGTGGATAGCACAATTGCCTCACAGCTCCAGGGTCCCAGGTTCGATTCCGGCTTGGATCACTGACTGTGCGGAGTCTGCACATCCTCCTCGTGTGTGCGTGGGTTTCCTCCGGGTGCTCCGGTTTCCTCCCACAGTCCAAAGATGTGCAGGTTAGGTGGATTGGCCATGATAAATTGCCCTTAGTGTCCAAAATTGCCCTTGGTGTTGTGTGGAGGTGTTGAGTTTGGGTAGGGTGCTCTTTCCAAGAGCCGGTGCAGACTCAAAGGGCCGAATGGCCTCCTTCTGCACTGTAAATTCAATGATAATCTATGATTAATCTGGGACAAAGGTTCGGCACAACATCGTGGGCTGAAGGGCCTGTTCTGTGCTGTGTTTTCTATGTTCTATGTACGGGATGGTACATTTACAGCAAGCTAACTGAAGAGACCATAACACATAGGAGCAGAATTAGGCCACTCGGCCCATCGAGTCTGCTCTACCATTCAATCATGGCTGATATTTTCTCATCCCCATTCTCCTGCCTTCTCCCCATAACCCCTGATCCTATCTCTGTCTTAAAGACACTCAGTGATTTTGCCTCCACAGCCTTCTGTGGCAAAGTGTTCCACAGATTCACCACCCTTTTCCCGTTTGCAGGGTGGATGTTTTGCAGAATAGAGGTGTAGGACTGGCTGGAGAAGAGTCTGACGCCACTGGTGGGGCTGGTGGATGGATCCACGGACCAGAAGTGGGTCGAGAAGAAGGGAGCAGTTGGAGCAAGAGAATCTTTGTGCACCACAGGACAAGATGGCGGAGGGTAAATAGTCTGCCCTGCCTGCCCAGTGGTCGACGGAGCAACTTGTGGACTGTCGAACTGAAAAGTTTAGCCTACAGAGGAAGGAGGCCCAGGAGGATCGAGCCAAGGTAGTCGAGCCGTTAAAAGCGGGAATTGACCGGATGGAGCAGAGGTTGGAGTCCCAGGGCCAGGCCATTCGGAAAGTGGAGGAGGCGGTGGGGGAAGCACAAGGAGCCTCGATTGCGACCGCGATCAGGATGATGTGGGAGGCTTAGCAGTGTTTCAGGGAGAAGGTTGAAGACTTGGAGAACCGTTCCAGGAGGCAGAACCTAAGAATCGTGGGGTTGCCTGAAGACATTGAGGGAGCAGACGCTGGCATGTATGTGGCCAAAATGTTGGAGAGGTTGATGGGGAGGGGGCTTTTGACCGGACCTGGATGTCGACCGAGCGCACAGGGCGCTGATGAGGAAGCCGCAGGCGAACGGGTCGCCAAGGGCGACGGTGGGGAGTCTTCACCAATCCCTGGACAAGGAAAAGATACTGAGATGGGCGAGGCAAACGAGAGGGTGCACCTGGGAGGGGAGCGAGGTTCAGGTGTACCAGAACCTGGGCGTGGACCTGGCGAAGAGGACAGCCGGATTTAACAGGGTGAAGACTGCTCTCTTTAAAAAGGGGGTGAAGTTTGGGATGTTGTACCAGGGCCGCCTCTGGGTGACTTTTAATAGCCGAGAGCACTATTTGTCAACACCAGAGGAGGCGATGGAATTTGTATCGGACAATGGACCGACAGGGGAAGGAGGACATTGAACTGTGGAGGAGGTTGTTTGAGGGTGTACTGTTGGATTCATTTTTTTGTGGTAGGTAAGACGTGATTGGCGGAGGTGGTCAACTCGGGGTACTCGACGATCGCGGTGTCAGACCATGCTCTGCATTGGGTGGAGTTGCAAGTGGATAGGGGGGCTCAGCGCTCGCACTGGAGGCTGGACGGAGGGTTGCTGGCGGATGAGGAGTTTTGAGAGCAGGTGAGAGTCGCCATTCGGGGGGATGTGGAACTAAATTATACACGTGAGGTCTTGGCCGCCACGCTGTGGGAGACACTCAAGGCAGTGGTCAGGGGGGAGTTCATATTGATCTGGGCACACAGGGAGAAGGGGGAGTGAGCAGAGATGGCAAGGCTGGTAGATGAGATTTTGCGGGTGGACAGGAGATAGTCAGAGGCCCCGGGGGCAGGATTGTTGGGCAGAGGCAGAAGCTCCAGGTGGAGTTTGGGCTGATGTCCACGGGGAAGGCAGTGGGACAGCTGTGGAGGGCCGGGGGGGGCAGTGTATGAGTACGGGGAGAAGGCTAGTAGGATACGGGCCCATCAACTCAGGAAGCAGGAGGCATCAAGGGAGACTGGAAGGGTGAAGGATGGGTCGGGGTGGAGTGGTATTGGATCCGGTGGCGCTAAATCGGGTATTTGAGGAGTTTTATAGGAGGCGTTATAAATCGGAGCCCCCGACAGGGGGGGAGGGAATGCGGCGATTCCTGTATGGGTTGGACTTCCCCAAGGTGGAGGAGGACCTGGTAGAGGCGTTGGGATCACCTATTGGACTGGTGGAGGTGATGAGGGTTTTGGGGGCGATGCAGGCAGGGAAGACCCCGGGCCCGGATGGTTTTCCGGTGGAATTTTATAAAAAGCCTTTGGGTGACCTGGGACTCCTGGCTGGTAAGGACATTCAATGAGGTGAGGGAGAAGGCGAGCTCCCCTCCACATTGTCACAGACCTCAATATCTTTAAATTTGAAGAGGGATAAAGACCCGGAGCAGTGTGGGTCTTACCGCCTGATACCACTGCTGAATGTGGACGCCAATATGTTGGCTAAGATCTTGGCCTCATGGATTGAGGACTGTGTGTCGGCGGTGATAGGAGAAGACCAGACGGGGTTTGTTAAGGGGAGGCATCTGTCAGCTAACGTTAGGCGTTTTATGAATGTTATAATGATGGCGTCGGAGGGATGGAATGTGGAGGTGGCGATGGATGCGGGGAAGGCCTTTGATCGGGTAGAATGGGAATATCTCTCAGAGGTACTGGGGCGGTTTGGGTTTGGGCAAGGGTTTGTGGACTGGGTCCAGTTGTTGTATCAGGCGAGTGTAAGGACGAATTGGGTGAGTTTGGGATACTTTAGGCTGTATCATGGGACGAGGCAGGAATGCCCACTCTCGCCATTGTTCTTTGCCTTGGCTATAGAGCAACTGGCAATAGCGCTTAGAGCGTCAAGGAGTTGGCAGGGGATAGTGTGGGAGGGGGGCTGTTGAGCACAGAGTCTTGCTATATGCAGACGACCTGTTGCTCTACATATTGGACCCATTGCAAAGCATAGTAATAATAATAATCGCTCATTGTCACAAGTCGGCTTCAATGAAGTTACTGTGAAAAGCCCCTAGTCGCCACATTCCGGCGCCTATTCGGGGAGGTCGGTATGGGAATTGCACCCGCGCTGCTGGCATTGTTCTGCATTACACGCCAGCTGTTTAGCCCACTATGCTAAACCAGCCCCTGGAGGGATCCAGCATTGGAGGGACCATGGTCATTTTGGTAGAATTCGGCCAGTTTTCGGGGTATAAGTTAAATATGGGGAAGAGTGAAGTCTTCCCGATCCAGGCGAGGGGGCAGGAGTGGAGGTTGGGCGAGCTGCTGTTTAAGGTAGTGGGGGCGAGCTTCAGATCTGAGCCAGATGGTGCGGAGATGGGAGCAGCTACATAAACTGAATTTGGTCTGGTTGATGGAACAAATGAAGGGGAATTTTAGGAGATGGGACGTGCTCCCGTTGTCAATGGCGGGGTGGATGAAGTCCATGAGGATGACGGTACTCCTGAGGTTTTTATTAGTGTTTCAGAACCTTCCGATTGTTATTTAAAAGGCCTTTTTTAGGAAGGTCAATTTGTTGATCTTGGGGTTTTTGTGTGGGCGGGGAAAGCACCTTGGGTGAAGAAGGAGCTGTTGAGGTGGGGGCTGCCATACCAAACTTAATAAACTATTACTGGGCAGCAAACATAGCCATGGTAAGGAAGTGGGTAGTGGGGGAGGGGTCGGTATAGGAACGGATGGAGACAGCCTCGTGTAAGGGCACTAGTTTGGGGGCACTGTTGACGTGCCTCTGCTGTTCTTGCCACCCAGGAACTCCACAAGTCCGGTAGTGGGTGTGGGGACAGTGGCGGCAGCACCTGAGGCCGGAGGAGGCCTGGGTATGAGCTTTGATTTGTGGGAACCACAGGTTTGTTCCGGGGGGGGGGCACGCGTTCTGGGCCTGTCTGAAGCTGGAGGGATTTTGGCGGGGGTTCGCTGACGTGATGTCTGAGGTGCTGAGGGTGAAGGTGGCCCCGAGTCCAGAAGTGGCGATTTTTGGAGTGTCGGAAGACCTGAGATTCCAGGGGGGGGAGAGAGGCCGACGTTTTGGCCTTTGCCTCTCTGGTGGCCCGGAGACGGATCTTGTTGGGATGGAGGGACTCGGGGCTGCCAAACCCGGGGGTGAGAGTGAGCAACCTTCCAGAGTTCCTCGGGATGGAACAAAATCAAGCCCGTCTTGAGAGGGTCTGTGGAGGGCTTTGCCCGGAGATGGAATTTTTCCAGGATAGTTAAGTCAGCAGTTGGAGTTTGTGGGGGGGAGTTTTAAAAAAATCTGGAATTAAAAGCTAGTCTCAGTCATAGTGACTGTGACCATGATTGTTGTAAACACCCGTCTGGTTCACTAATGTCCCTTTAGGGAAGGAAAATTTCCATCCTTACCTGGTCTGGCCTACATTTGAGTTCAGGCAACAATGTGGTTGGCTTCTAAATGCCTCCAAACTGGCCGAGCAAACCACTGCAAAATGGGATGAATCTGGATGGTCGCCTGTCATCGAGCTAGGCACCAGTTACGACAAAAGCAAATCCAGTACTAATATCTGGGTGCTTGTGCCAGAATTAGGTCAGCTATCTCCCAGCCTAGTCAAGCAACAGCCTGACATTGTATTTAAGGTATTGGTCCGTGAGTATGACTATATCCCAGGCACCATCATCACCATCCCAGCAGAGGTGGTGCCACGGTGGTATACAGTCGGGAGCCTCAACATGAACTCGAGATCCCATGAAACTCCAAAGTATCAGGTCAAACACAGGAAATGGGTCCTCCTGCTGACTACCAGCACTCCTCTTTGGAGGAAGCACTGAGGGTAACAAGGGTACAGAATGTACTCTGGGTGGGAGACTTCAATGCCCATTACCAGGATTGGTTCAGTAGCACACTACTGACTGTGCCAGCCAGGGGCCCTCCAGGACATAGCTGCTAGGCTGGGTCTCAGCAGGTGTGAGTGGAGCAACATGTGGGAAAGATCAACTGGAGGCTCATCCTCACCAATCTCTCTGTCCATGACAGGATCGGTAGGAGAGACCATCACACAGACTTGTGAAGACAAGGCCCTGGCTCGGCAGTGAGGATACTCTCAATTGTATTATATGGCACTACCACCGTGCTAAATGGGTTAGATTTTGAACAGATCTAGAGACTCAACTCTGGGCATCCATGAAGCGCTGTGGGTCATCAACAGGCAGCAGAATTGTACTCTACCATAATCTGTAATTTCAGGGCTCCGCATATCCCCCACTCTACTCTTCCCATCAAAAGCTGTGGGATCAAACGTGGCTCAATGCAGAGCGCCGGGAGGCGAGTTCTGCTGGGGTGGAGGTCTCCTACTCTGCCCAGCGTCTCGGTATGATTGGGTGACCTAGTGGAATTAGTACCTGGAGAAAGTCAAGTACATCGCATGCCAGAGCAACACCAATTATACCTAAAAATGAGGTGTCAATCTGGTGAAGCTACAACACAGGACTACATGCGTGTCAAACAGCTGAAGCAGCATGCATTAGACATGCTCAATGGTGGGAGAGCCCATCAGTGCATTCGTGATGTTTGAAGCATCTTCAGCCAGACGTGTCGAGTGGATGATCCGTCCTCCTGAGGTTCCCAGCATCAGAGTTGCTAGTCTTCAGTCAATTCGATTCACTCCAAGAGTTCACAAGAAATTGTGAAGGCACTAGATATTGTGGGCAAGGACAACTTTCTGAATACAGTACTGAAGCCTTGTGTTCCAGAACTAGCTGCGACCTAGCCAAGCTGTTCCAGTACAGCTACAAAACTGGCAGCTACCCAGCAATATGGAAAATTGCCCAGTCCACAGAGCAGGACAAATCCAATGAGACCAATTACTGGCCCATCAATTTACTCTTGACCATCAGTAAAGTGATGGAAGTTTTTGTCAACAGTGCAGTCAGGCACACTCACAATAACCTGCCCACTGGCGCTCAATTTGTGTTCTGCTCGGGCCACTCAGCTCCTGACGTCATTGCAGCCTTGATCCAAGCATGGACAAATGAGCTGAACTCACGAGGGGTGAGAGTGGCTATTCTCGACATCAAAACAGCATTTGACTGAATGTGGCATCAAGGAGCCCGAGCAAAACTAGAGTCAATGGGAATTGGGGAAACCTCTCCACTGATTGCAGTCATACCTAGCACAAAAGGAGACAGCTACGGTTGTTAGAGATCAATAACTTCAGTCCCAGGACATCACTGCAGGAAGTCCTCAGGGTAATGTCCAAGGCCCAGCCATCTTCAGCTGTTTCATCAATGAATTTCCCTCCATTAATAAGGCAAAAGTGAGGATGTTCGCTGATGATTGCACGACCTTCAGTTCCATTTGCAACTCCTCAGATACTGAAGCAGTCTGTGTCCATACGCAGCAAGGCCTGGACAACATTCAGCCTTGGGCTTATGAGTCACACGTAACATGCGTGCCACACTGGAAACTGAACAGGGCCAGCCAAATAAATACTGTGGCAACAAGAGAAGTTCAGAGACTGAGAATTCTGCAGTAAGTAACGCATCTCCTGACTCTCCAAAGCCTGCCCACCATCCACAAGGCTCAAGTCAGGAATGTAATGGAATACTCTCAGCTTGCCTGGATGAGTGTAACTCCAGCAACACTTATGAAGGTTGACACCACACAGGAAAAAGATGTCCGCTTGCTTGGCACCCCATCCAACACCTTAAGTATTTACTCGTTCCATCACATTGGCACTGCAGAAACTCACCAAGGCTCCTTCAACAATACCTTTGATATCTGCAACCTCTACCACCTCAAAAAACAAGGGCAAAGCAGATACATGAGGACACCACCACCTGCAAGTTCCCCTCCAAGCCACACGCCATCCTGACTTAAAACTGTATCGGTTACTTCACTGTTGCTGGGCCAAATTCCAGGAACTCTCTTCCTAACAGCATTGTGGGTGTACCTACTGTGGTTTCAGAAGGCAACCCACCACCACCTTCTCAAGGACTATTAGGGGTGAGTAATAAATGCTCACCCAGTCAGTGACACCCAGAACCCAAGAATAAAAAAATATTAACTTCCATTTACACGCAATCTTCGATTTATTACAATTAAATAATAGGATACCAATATTTTCATGCAACAGAAATCCTGCAAAGTTTCAAATATGCACTGCAATATTTTAAATGTCAGCTTTCAGATCCATCTGATACTTAATGATATGTTTTTGTCGGGAAACTTTTGATGGAAGGAGAAAAAAGTTGAAGCAGAGGACTCATCCAGATCGCAGCCTTGAGCCAAGTCCTGGTCTCAGTTTCTAGTCTGACTAAGATTGGATGTTCGAAGTGAATGTTGCTGGCTTGCAAGGTTGTGTGTTTAGAGTCCTGTGGTTTCAAATTATCTGTGTGAGTTGATAAGGCTGAAATCTATCACACAATAGAGCTGACTTACTACAAAAAGGTTTCCTTTTACTGCAAGTATCAGTAGTATCAGAATTAAAACATCCAACAGGGATGTAATTCAGCACAATTAGAAGGCTGGAGTAAATGTGCCCCGCATGCAAGCAGTTTCACATCTCGACTAGCAATTCCTTTTGCTACATTAACCACAACTTTAAAAAGATTTAAACAGAGAGTCCATTCGGGACCAGTACCTGACCACAGTGAGTCTGCTGTTGTGGGAGCAGCATTGCGTGCTGGACATTGCCACGTAGCAGGCTGCATTGGGAGATTTCCACATCGTCAAAATGTAATTTGCAGACAATTCAAAGAATTAAAACTTAATGATTGGTTAAAATAATGAGGTGGATT
Organism: Scyliorhinus torazame; assembly: GCF_047496885.1. NCBI lineage: Eukaryota > Metazoa > Chordata > Chondrichthyes > Carcharhiniformes > Scyliorhinidae > Scyliorhinus > Scyliorhinus torazame. The sequence goes on from NC_092727.1 coordinate 132,128,713, forward strand.
TTTCAGGGTATAAACTGAACATGGGGAAAAGTGAGTTGTTTGTGGTGCATCCAGGGGAGCAGAGCAGAGAGTTAGATGATTTACCGTTGAGGAAGGTAACAAGGGACGTCCGGTACTTGGGGATCCAGATAGCCAAGAATTGGGGTACATTACACAGGCTTAATTTAACGCGGTTGGTGGAACAGATGGAGGAGGACTTTAAGAGATGGGACATGGTGTCCCTGTCATTGGCAGGTAGGGTGCAGGCGGTTAAAATGGTGGTCCTCCCGAGATTCCTTTTTGTGTTTCAGTGCCTCCCGGTGGTGATCACGAAGGCTTTTTTCAAAAGAATCGAGAAGAGTATTGTGGGTTTTGTGTGGGCTGGGAAGACCCCGAGAGTGAGGAGGGGATTCTTGCAGCGTAGTAGGGACAGGGGGGGGGGGGGGGGGGGCTGGCACTACCAAGCCTAAGTGAGTACTACTGGGCCGCCAATGTTTCAATGGTGTGTAAGTGGATGGGAGAAGGGGAGGGAGCTGCGTGGAAGAGATTGGAGAGGGCGTCCTGCAGGGGGACTAGCCTACAAGCAATGGTGACGGCACCGTCGCCGTTCTCACCAAAGAAATACACCACAAGCCCGGTGGTGGTGGCTACATTGAAAATTTGGGGGCAGTGGAGACGGCATAGGGGAAGGACGGGAGCTTCGGTGCGGTCCCCGATAAGAAACAATCATAGGTTCGTTCCGGGGAGAATGGATGGGGGATTTGGAGCATGGCAAAGAGCTGAGGTAGTACAACTGAGAGATCTGTTTGTAGATGGGACGTTTGCGAGTCTGGGAGCGCTGACGGAAAAATAGGGTTGCCCCAAGGGAATGCATTTTGGTACATGCAATTGAGGGCTTTTGCGAGGCAACAGGTGAGGGAATTCCCGCAGCTCCTGACGCAGGAGGTGCAGGATACAGTGATCTCAGAGACATGGGTGGGGGATGGTAAGGTGTTGGACATATACAGGGAAATGAGGGACGAGGGGGAGATCATGGTAGATGAGCTGAAAGGGAAATGGGAAGAAGAACTGGGGGAGGAGATTGAGGAGGGGCTGTGGGCTGATGCCCTACGTAGGGTAAACTCATCGTCCTCGTGTGCCAGGCTAAGCCTGATACAATTTAAGGTGTTACACAGGGCGCATATGACTGGAGCACGGCTTAGTAAATTTTTGGGGGCAGAGGATAGGTGTGCGAGATGCTTGAGAGGCCCAGCGAATCACACCCACATGTTCTGGTCATGCCCGGCACTACAGGGGTTCTGGGTGGGGGTGGCAAAGGTGCTTTCGAAGGTGGTGGGGGTCCGGGTCGAACCAAGCTGGGGGTTAGCTATATTTGGGGTTGCAGAAGAGCCGGGAGTGCAGGAGGCGAGAGAGGCTGACGTGTTGGCCTTTGCGTCCCTAGTAGCCCGGCGCAGGATATTGTTAATGTGGAAGGAAGCCAAACCCCCGGGTGTGGAGACCTGGATAAACGACATGGCAGGGTTTATAAAGTTAGAACGGATTAAGTTCGTGTTAAGGGGTTCGGCTCAGGGGTTCACCAGGCGGTGGCAACCGTTCGGCGATTACCTCACAGAAAGATAGAGGGAATGGAAAAGAAGTAGACAACAGCAGCAACCCAGGGGGGAGGGGGGTGGGGGAGGAATCAGACGGACTCTCAGAGATGTTATTGTATATGTATAATATGTATAGGTATTTGTTATAGGTAATTGTATATTGGATTATTGGGTTGTATTTTTGGAGAGTAGTTATTTTGGACAAGGCAGTTGCCATTCAGTTTTGTTTTTGTTTATATATTATTTATTTATTTGTTTAAAACTGGCCACTGTTATTTATATTGCTTTATTGTTGTGTAAAAGAAACACTACGTACTGTTATGTTTGGCCAAAAATCTTGAATAAAATATATTTAAAAAAATAAAAAATAATGAGGTGCCATTGGTTAAGGACAGCAGGCTAACTTGACTCCAGCTTGTGTCTCATCTGCCAGGTCGTCACCTTGTTCTTCACTCAGCCATTCTTTAAATTGAGAAACCGTGGTAAAGAATATCACTGAAGTAAAGGATCCAGTTGTGGAGGACACCACTGAGCAGAAACCAATATTATCTACTGGTTACATGAAGATTCCGCTGGATTGTCCAAGACTGTACATTAGAAGAACATAAGAAATAGGAGCAGGAGTGGGCCATTCAGCCCTGCTAAACCATTCAATGAGGTCATGGCTGATATTCTACTTCCACGCCATTTTCCTGCACTATCCCCGATTTTAATTCATGTTTTTAATAGTAATAGTAAAAACCGCTTATTGTCACAAATAGGCTTCAATGAAGTGACTGTGAAAAGCCCCTAGTCGCCACATTCTGGCACCTGTTCGGGGAGGCTGGTATGGGAATCGAACCTGCTTGATCTGTCTTGAAAATATTCAATGGCCGAGCCTCGACAGCCCTCTGGGGGAGAGAATTCCAAAGATTCCCCAGCCTCTGAGTAAAGAAACTTCTCCTCAACTCAGTTCTAAACAAGCTGCCCTTTATGCTGAGACTGTGTGCCCTGGTTCGAGACCGTCTGCCAGGGAAAACATCCCACCGGCATTTACCCTGTCGGGCCCTGTAAGTATTGTGTGTACTTCAATGAGATTTATCTCAATGAGATTACCTCGCAATAACGGCCAACATACAGTTTGCTTTCTTGATTGCTTTCCGTATCTGCATGTTGGCTTCCAATGAACAAAGACACCCAAAGTCCCTTTGAAGTTCAACACTTTCCAGCCTCTCACTGTTCCAGAAATACTCTGCCTTTCTATTCTTCCGACCATAGTGGATAACCTCACCTTTCTCCACAATTGTATTCAATCTGCCAGTTCCCCCTTATCTATTCTGCCAGTTACAGTCTTTAAAAAATCCATCAGATTTGTTAAACGTGATTTCCCTTTTACAAATCCACACTGACTCTGCCCAACCCGTACCATTTTTTTCTCAGTGTCCTGGTCATCCATTATTATAGATTCTAGCATTTTTCCTACTACTGATGTCACTATAACGGGCCTGTGGTTCCCCATATTCTCACTCCCAATATTTGCCAATTTCCAATCTGCAGGAATCATTCCACAGTCCAGAATTTTGAAAGATGACCACAAATGCATCTACTATCTGTGCAGCAACCCCTTTCAACACTCTTGAGATGCCGTTCATCAATTCTGGGGGATTTATATTTCATATTATTTTCAACTAATATTAATATTTTGCCATTCCTCATTTACACTTGCTTATTCATTATTTATGGGTTTTTTTTGTTGTATTTTCCCCCTTGAAGACAGACACATTCCTTAGGCCCCAATAGAATCGCTGCAGTGCAGAAGGAAGCCATTTGGACCATCGAGTCTTCACTGACCCTCTGAAAGAGCACCCTAACTAGGCCCACTATCCACCCGATCCCCTAGCCCCACCTAGCCTGCACATCCTTTGACACTAAGGGGTAATTTTAGCATGCACCTAACCTGCACATCTTTGGACTGTGGGAGGAAACTGGAGCACTCAGAGAAAATCCATGCAGACAAGGGGAGAATGTGCAAATTCCACACACTCACCCAAATCCAGAATCAAACTGGGGTCCCTGGTACTTGAAACAGCAGAGCTAACCACTGTGCCACCGTGCTGCCTTATTCCCGAATAGAAATTCTCCTAACTATGCATGTAATGGACCCATATGTGCTTTGCTCCTTTTTACATCTCTGTAGAATATTTCAGTCCGTTTTCATGTTTCTCACTAGTTTACTCTCAAATTCTATTTTCCCTTTATTAATCTTTTTCTTGCTTCTCCTTTGCAGAATCTCCAATTCTTAAGCTTGCCTTTTTTGGACAACTTTATATGTTAAGAAAACAAAGGTAGTTTAAAGGGATTTATATTTGTATTGGCAAACATTAGAAATAATTTTAGTTTTAAGTGGGTTTAATTTAATGTTTCTGTGCCTGGAATATAAAACAAATAGTTAGATACATGCTGGACAAAGGTGCTGGATATGTGGGGGTTGGTTAAGATCCAGCTGTTTCTATTGTGCTTAGAGAGAGCTACAACGTGAAGAATAAATAGGCCAGCAGTGGTTGCTTAGTAACTGGGGCCTTGTAAGGTAGAGAAGCTTTATGTTTTAGCTTGGCTAATTTGCTTGCTGTTGAGGATAGGTAGTGAGAAAGAAGGCAGCTCTCACAGCTCTGCTAGAAGCAAATGGTTTCGAACGCAAGTGAGGAAACATCTCTCTCAGCTTTGCTAGAAGAAAAGTCATACCCTGGAGTAATGGTGAAGAATGCAAGTGCAAAGATCTAAAGGGCAGCTAGTTAAGGGAACTAGGGGAGACATTCTCCTTTATAGAGACTCTGCTCTGCCGCCGGAGGAGAATTGCTACCGATTTACGTTCCCTGGGAACGCAAATCTGGAGGCAATTCAGTATCCCTTGCCATGAAAATCTATGCATGGCACGGAATCCAAGGGATTCCTGAAGGAATCCTGCTATTGGGCCGTCATTTTGAGCGGGTGGCCCAATAGCGAAGTCCTGCAGCCGGCCACCACCCCACCACAAATCAGTTCCCCACCCCACCCCCGTACCGCAAAGCAGCCTCCCACTCCTGGATTGCCTGGGTGCTCCCCCTTCCCCCAAATACGTGGATGACAACCCCCCCCCCCCACCCGCAGGGGCTCCCTAACCAGGGAGACCCTCCTCAGGGACCACCTTAATAGGAAGATCCCATAAGGGAATCAATTAATAGGGAGACCTCCCCTCCTTGAAGAGATCCCCTATATATAGGGATCCGCACAGAGACTCCTTAACCAAAGAAACACCCCCACAGAAACTCGCCAACCAGAAGGACCCCCACAAAGACTCCCAAACTAAAGGAACTCCCGCCCCACAGGGACCCCCTAACTAATGCAATCCCCCTTCAGGAAGCCCCTGACTATAGGGACCCCACCCCTCCAGAAAAGAAACCCCTTTCTGGAACCTAGAGAGCAGTCCAGACAGTGGCAGTGAAAAAAATTACAGCTGTAACACTTACGTGGAAGCTCCATGTGTCCATTGCTGGAAGGAGAACAGAAGTGTGCCTGAACCCCTCAGGTCCATTAGCTGCAAGTCATTCATTCATTTCTAGTAGTGGACTGTACTTGACAGCTTCCACTAAACAGCAGCAGCCATGATTCATTCATCTCCCTTCATGGATGAGTGACTCTAAGTGCTGAAACCCCAATGTTTACAAAAATCAACAACTTCAAAGAGAGGTAAATGTTCATGGTTATTCATGAAGGCCTCACCTTCTCAAACTTGCCCCTTGCCTGAGGCGTGGTGAGATCCTCAGGTTAAACTAGCACCAGTCAGCTCTCTCCCTCAAAGGGGAAAGCAGCCGATGGTCATCTGGGACTATGGCAACTTCACCTTTACCTGCATTCCAATCACTCAAACATTTCATGCTTAATAAATGTTTTTTCTTGTTGTTAAACCCAATTAGTGGTCATGTGACTCTGTTCCTCCACATTTTACATTTAAAAAAATGAAAGTTAGGGTCTTTTAAGCAGTTCTCCCTTCTAGGATCTTCCCATTCAGTTGTAACATTAACTGAAATCATAACACATATGCCTCTTCCTTTGATCTAATTGTTAAGAACATAGGAATTTCAGATATATTGTATTCTCTGTATTTGGTGCAGTAAGTGTTTCCGGAGAAATACAGCCAGAGATTCTGCATTGTTCTAACCCGGTACCCGGTCTCTTTCTTTAAGCAGTCTCAAAAATCTTGGTTTCTCAAAGTGGATTATCCAGGACATCTCTTTACAGCAAGTATTCCTGAATCTGCTAAAAGTGGGTGTGATCTGAGATGGTTTTGTTGTTTGAGTGGGAGTAAAGATAGCAGTTAAGGGTTATTGTGTCACTGCACACCGAGGAAACCGGAGCACCCGGAGGAAACCCATGTAGACACGGGAAGAACGTGCAGACTCCGCAAAGACAGTGACCCAAGCGGGAATCGAACCCGAGAGCCTGGTGCTGTGAAGCAACAGTGTTAACCTTAAATTTACAATCACTGTTCCTTCCTGTCACATTTCGATTACCATCATGTTCATAGCTACTTTGATCTATTGCCTTATTTACCATTAATGTATTCAATCTTGTCCTACATGATCACTTCCCCCCTTAATTTAGATTTTAAAAATAAATTCAGAGTATCCAATTATTTATTTTTTCAATTAAGGGGCAATTCAGCGTGGCCAATCCACCTAGCCTGCACGTTTTTGGGTTGTGGGGGTGAGACCCACGCAGACACGGGGAAAACGTGCAAACTCCACACAGACAGTGAGCCAGGGCCGGGATCGAACCTCTGACCTTGGCGCCATGAGGCAGCAGTGCTAACCACTGCGCCACTGTGCCGCACTCACCCCTTAATTTAGTTAACATTTATTTTAACATACAAACTAGAAGCAGAAGTCAGCTAATTGACCCCTCCAGCCTGCTCGGCCATTCAAAAAGATCATGGTCAAGCTGGAAGGTGATACAGTCTGATGCTCGAGTCTACAGCGCTTCTGTCACCTCCCGGATATACCTGTGGGTGGATGACTGGGATATGCTGTATAGGACCTTAGTTAGGCCACAATTGGAGTATAGTGTTCAATTCTGGTCGCCACACTACCAGAAGGATGTGGAGGCTTTAGAGAGGGTGCAAAAGAGATTTACCAGGATGTTGCCTGGTATGGAGGGCATTAGCTATGAGGAGCGATTGAATAAACTCGGTTTGTTCTCACTGAAACGATGGAGGTTGAGGGGCGACCTGATAGAGGTCAATAAAATTATGAGGGGCACAGACAGGGTGGATAGTCTGAGGCGTTTCCCCAGGGTAGAGGGGTCAATTACTAGGGGGCATAGGTTTAAGGTGAGAGGGGCAAGGTTTAGAGGAGATGTACGAGGCAAGTTTTTTTACGCAGAGGGTAGTGGGTGCCTGGAACTCGCTGCCGGAGGAGGTGGTGGAAGCAGGGACGATAGTGACACTTAAGGGGCATCTTGACAAATACATGAATAGGATGGGAATAGAGGGATACGGAGCCAGGAAGTGTAGAAGATTTTAGTTTAGTCGGGCAGCATGGTCGGCACGGGCTTGGAGGGCCGAAGGGCTTGTTCCTGTGCTGTACACCAGTGGCTGACAGCTAACAAAGTATTGCCATTGACACAGCTCAAAAAATCCCACTCATTTGAGATCCTGTTATTCCGACTGGAACACACTCCACACCCTACAAACTGACAGCAGCTCCACCTCTCAATGGTGCATCTCTTAGCTGGCTGCAAACATCACCAACCACAAGCTGGTGACTGACCGGCGTGGTTCGGACACAGGTTTCAACACAGAAAATCTGCCTGTCCCTCAAATTGTAACTGTGACCATCCAAGTCAGGTCATCACCCCCACACTGAACTGCCCCGAGAGATCACCCCCATACTGAACTGTCCCGAGAGATCACCCCCACACTGAACTGCCCCGAGAGATCACCCCCATACTGAACTGCCCCGAGAGATCACCCCCATACTGAACTGCCCTGAGAGATCACCCCCATACTGAACTGTCCCGAGAGATCACCCCCACACTGAACTGCCCCGAGAGATCACCCCCATACTGAACTGCCCTGCGAGATCACCCCCATACTGAACTGTCCCGAGAGATCACCCCCACACTGAACTGACCCGAGAGATCACCCCATACTGAACTGCCCTGAGAGATCACCCCCACACTGAACTGCCCCGAGAGATCACCCCCATACTGAACTGCCCCGAGAGATCACCCCCATACTGAACTGTCCCGAGAGATCACCCCCACACTGAACTGCCCCGAGAGATCACCCCCATACTGAACTGCCCTGCGAGATCACCCCCATACTGAACTGACCCGAGAGATCACCCCATACTGAACTGCCCTGAGAGATCACCCCCACACTGAACAGCCCCGAGAGATCACCCCCACACTGAACTGCCCCGAGAGATCACCCCCACACTGAACTGCCCCGAGAGATCACCCCCATACTGAACTGCCCCGAGAGATTACCCCCATACTGAACTGACCCGAGAGATCACCCCCACACTGAACTGCCCCGAGAGATCACCCCCACACTGAACTGCCCCGAGAGATCACCCCCATACTGAACTGCCCCGAGAGATCACCCCCATACTGAACTGCCCCGAGAGATCACCCCCACACTGAACTGCCCCGAGAGATCACCCCCATACTGAACTGTCCCGAGAGATCACCCCCATACTGAACTGCCCCGAGAGATCACCCCCATACTGAACTGTCCCGAGAGATCACCCCCATACTGAACTGTCCCGAGAGATCACCCCCACACTGAACTGCCCCGAGAGATCACCCCCATACTGAACTGTCCCGAGAGATCACCCCCATACTGAACTGCCCCGAGAGATCACCCCCATACTGAACTGCCCCGAGAGATCACCCCCATACTGAACTGTCCCGAGAGATCACCCCCATACTGAACTGCCCCGAGAGATCACCCCCACACTGAACTGCCCCGAGAGATCACCCCCATACTGAACTTCCCTGAGAGATCACCCCATACTGAACTGCCCCGAGAGATCACCCCCATACTGAAATGCCCTGCGAGATCACCCCATACTGAACTGCCCCGAGAGATCACCCCCATACTGAACTGCCCCGAGAGATCACCCCCATACTGAACTGCGCTGAGAGATCACCCCCATACTGAACTGCCCCGAGAGATCACCCCCATACTGAACTGTGCTGAGAGATCACCCCCATACTGAACTGCCCTGAGAGATCACCCCCATACTGAACTGACCCGAGAGATCACCCCCATACTGAACTGCGCTGAGAGATCACCCCCATACTGAACTGCCCCGAGAGATCACCCCCATACTGAACTGCCCTGAGAGATCACCCCCATACTGAACTGCCCCGAGAGATCACCCCCATACTGAACTGCCCCGAGAGATCACCCCCATACTGAACTGCGCTGAGAGATCACCCCCATGCTGAACTGCCCCGAGAGATCACCCCCATACTGAACTGCCCCGAGAGATCACCCCCATACTGAACTGCCCTGAGAGATCACCCCCATACTGAACTGCCCCGAGAGATCACCCCCATACTGAACTGCCCCGAGAGATCACCCCCATACTGAACTGCCCTGCGAGATCACCCCATACTGAACTGCCCCGAGAGATCACCCCCAAACTGAACTGCCCCGAGAGATCACCCCCATACTGAACTGCCCCGAGAGATCACCCCCATACTGAACTGCGCTGAGAGATCACCCCCATACTGAACTGCTCCGAGAGATCACCCCCATACTGAACTTCCCCGAGAGATCACCCCCATACTGAACTGCCCTGAGAGATCACCCTCATACTGAACTGCCCCGAGAGATCTCCCCATACAGAACTGCGCTGAGAGATCACCCCCATACTGAACTTCCCCGAGAGATCACCCCCATACTGAACTGCCCTGCGACATCACCCCCATACTGAACTGCCCCGAGAGATCACCCCCATACTGAACTGCCCCGAGAGATCACCCCCATACTGAACTGCCCCGAGAGATCACCCCCATACTGAACTGCCCCGAGAGATCACCCCCATACTGAACTGCCCCGAGAGATCACCCCCATACTATACTGCCCCGAGAGATCACCCCCATACTGAACTGCCCCGAGAGATCACCCCCATACTGAACTGCCCCGAGCGATCACCCCCATACTGAACTGCCCTGAGAGATCACCCCCATACTGAACTGCCCCGAGAGATCACCCCCATACTGAACTGCCCTGAGAGATCACCCCCATACTGAACTGCCTTGAGAGATCACCCCCATACTGAACTGCCCCGAGAGAATACCCCCATACTGAACTGCCCTGGGAGATCACCCCCATACTGAACTGCCCCGAGAGATCACCCCCATACTGAACTGCCCCGAGAGATCACCCCCATACTGAACTGCCCTGAGAGATCACCCCCATACTGAACTGCCCCGAGAGATCACCCCCATACTGAACTGCCCTGAGAGATCACCCCCATACTGAACTGCTCCGAGAGATCACCCCCATACTGAACTTCCCCGAGAGATCACCCCCATACTGAACTGCCCTGAGAGATCACCCCCATACTGAACTGCCCCGAGAGATCACCCCCATACAGAACTGCGCTGAGAGATCACCCCCATACTGAACTTCCCCGAGAGATCACCCCCATACTGAACTGCCCTGCGACATCACCCCCATACTGAACTGCCCCGAGAGATCACCCCCATACTGAACTGCCCCGAGAGATCACCCCCATACTGAACTGCCCTGAGAGATCACCCCCATACTGAACTGCCCCGAGAGATCACCCCCATACTGAACTGCCCCGAGAGATCACCCCCATACTATACTGCCCCGAGAGATCACCCCCATACTGAACTGCCCCGAGAGATCACCCCCATACTGAACTGCCCCGAGCGATCACCCCCATACTGAACTGCCCTGAGAGATCACCCCCATACTGAACTGCCCCGAGAGATCACCCCCATACTGAACTGCCCTGAGAGATCACCCCCATACTGAACTGCCTTGAGAGATCACCCCCATACTGAACTGCCCCGAGAGAATACCCCCATACTGAACTGCCCTGGGAGATCACCCCCATACTGAACTGCCCTGAGAGATCACCCCCATACTGAACTGCCCCGAGAGATCACCCCCATACTGAACTGCCCCGAGAGATCACCCCCATACTGAACTGCCCCGAGAGATCACCCCCATACTGAACTGCCCCGAGAGATCACCCCCATACTGAACTGCCCCGAGAGATCACCCCATACAGAACTGCGCTGAGAGATCACCCCCATACTGAACTTCCCCGAGAGATCACCCCCATACTGAACTGCGCTGCGACATCACCCCCATACTGAACTGCCCCGAGAGATCACCCCCATACTGAACTGCCCCGAGAGATCACCCCCATACTGAACTGCCCTGAGAGATCACCCCCATACTGAACTGCCCCGAGAGATCACCCCCATACTGAACTGCCCCGAGAGATCACCCCCATACTATACTGCCCCGAGAGATCACCCCCATACTGAACTGCCCCGAGAGATCACCCCCATACTGAACTGCCCCGAGCGATCACCCCCATACTGAACTGCCCTGAGAGATCACCCCCATACTGAACTGCCCCGAGAGATCACCCCCATACTGAACTGCCCTGAGAGATCACCCCCATACTGAACTGCCTTGAGAGATCACCCCCATACTGAACTGCCCCGAGAGAATACCCCCATACTGAACTGCCCTGGGAGATCACCCCCATACTGAACTGCCCTGAGAGATCACCCCCATACTGAACTGCCCCGAGAGATCACCCCCATACTGAACTGCCCTGAGAGATCACCCCCATACTGAACTGCTCCGAGAGATCACCCCCATACTGAACTTCCCCGAGAGATCACCCCCATACTGAACTGCCCTGAGAGATCACCCCCATACTGAACTGCCCCGAGAGATCACCCCCATACAGAACTGCGCTGAGAGATCACCCCCATACTGAACTTCCCCGAGAGATCACCCCCATACTGAACTGCCCTGCGACATCACCCCCATACTGAACTGCCCCGAGAGATCACCCCCATACTGAACTGCCCCGAGAGATCACCCCCATACTGAACTGCCCTGAGAGATCACCCCCATACTGAACTGCCCCGAGAGATCACCCCCATACTGAACTGCCCCGAGAGATCACCCCCATACTATACTGCCCCGAGAGATCACCCCCATACTGAACTGCCCCGAGAGATCACCCCCATACTGAACTGCCCCGAGCGATCACCCCCATACTGAACTGCCCTGAGAGATCACCCCCATACTGAACTGCCCCGAGAGATCACCCCCATACTGAACTGCCCTGAGAGATCACCCCCATACTGAACTGCCTTGAGAGATCACCCCCATACTGAACTGCCCCGAGAGAATACCCCCATACTGAACTGCCCTGGGAGATCACCCCCATACTGAACTGCCCTGAGAGATCACCCCCATACTGAACTGCCCCGAGAGATCACCCCCATACTGAACTGCCCCGAGAGATCACCCCCATACTGAACTGCCCCGAGAGATCACCCCCATACTGAACTGCCCCGAGAGATCACCCCCATACTGAACTGCCCCGAGAGATCACCCCCATACTGAACTGCCCTGAGAGATCACCCCCATACTGAACTGCCCTGAGAGATCACCCCCATACTGAACTGCCCTGAGAGATCACCCCCATACTGAACTCACCCGAGATCACCCCCATACTAAACTGCCCCGAGAGATCACCCCCATACTGAACTGCCCTGAGAGATCACCCCCATACTGAACTGCCCTGAGAGATCACCCCCATACTGAACTGCCCTGAGAGATCACCCCAATACTGAACTGCCCCGAGAGATCACCCCCATACTGAGCTGCCCTGAGAGATCACCCCCATACAGAACTGCCCAGAGAGTTCACCCCCATACTGAACTGCCCCGAGAGATCACCCCCATACTGAACTGCCCCGAGAGATCACCCCCATACTGAACTGCCCCGAGAGATCACCCCCATACTGAACTGCCCTGAGAGATCACCCCTATACTGAACTGCCCTGAGAGATCACCCCCATACTGAACTGCCCTGAGAGATCACCCCCATACTGAACTGCCCCGAGAGATCACCCCCATACTGAACTGCCCTGCGAGATCACCCCCATACTGAACTGCCCTGAGAGATCACGCCCATACTGAACTGCCCTGCGAGATCACCCCCATACTGAACTGCCCCGAGAGATCACCCCCATACTGAACTGCCCCGAGAGATCACCCCCATACTGAACTGCCCTGAGAGATCACCCCCATACTGAACTGCCTCGAGAGATCACCCCCATACTGAACTGCCCTGAGAGATCACCCCCATTCTGAACTGCCCCGAGAGATCACCCCCATACTGAACTGCCCCGAGAGATCACCCCGTACTGAACTGCCCCGAGAGATCACCCCCATACTGAACTGCCCGGAGAGATCACCCCCATACTAAACTGCCCCGAGAGATCACCCCCATACTGAACTGCCCCGAGAGATCACCCCCATACTGAACTGCCCCGAGAGATCACCCCCACACTGAACTGCCCCGAGAGATCACCCCATACTGAACTGCCCCGAGAGATCACCCCCATACTGAACTGCCCCGAGAGATCACCCCCATACTGAACTGCCCTGAGAGATCACCCCCATACTGAACTGCTCCGAGAGATCAACCCCATACTGAACTTCCCCGAGAGATCACCCCCATACTGAACTGCCCTGAGAGATCACCCCCATACTGAACTGCCCCGAGAGATCACCCCCATACAGAACTGCGCTGAGAGATCACCCCCATACTGAACTTCCCCGAGAGATCACCCCCATACTGAACTGCCCTGCGACATCACCCCCATACTGAACTGCCCCGAGAGATCACCCCCATACTGAACTGCCCCGAGAGATCACCCCCATACTGAACTGCCCTGAGAGATCACTCCCATACTGAACTGCCCCGAGAGATCACCCCCATACTGAACTGCCCTGAGAGATCACCCCCATACTGAACTGCCCCGAGAGATCACCCCCATACTGAACTGCCCTGAGAGATCACCCCCATACTGAACTGCCCTGAGAGATCACCCTCATACTGAACTGCGCCGAGAGATCACCCCCATACTGAACTGCCCCGAGAGATCACCCCCATACTGAACTGCCCCGAGAGATCACCCCCATACTGAACTGCCCCGAGAGATCACCCCCATACTGAACTTCCCCGAGAGATCACCCCCATACTGAACTGCCCCGAGAGATCCCCCCCATACAGAACTGCCCCGAGAGATCACCCCCATACTGAACTGCCCCGAGAGATCACCCCCATACTGAACTGCCCTGAGAGATCACCCCCATACTGAACTGCCCCGAGAGATCACCCCCATACAGAACTGCCCCGAGAGATCACCCCCATACTGAACTGCCCCGAGAGATCACCCCCATACTGAACTGCCCCGAGAGATCACCCCCATACTGAACTGCCCTGAGAGATCACCCCCATACTGAACTGCGCTGAGAGATCACCCCCATACTGAACTCACCCGAGAGCTCACCCCCATACTGAACTGCCCCGAGAGATCACCCCCATACTGAACTGCCCCGAGAGATCACCCCCATACTGAACTCACCCGAGAGATCACCCCCATACTGAACTGCCCTGAGAGATCACCCCCATACTGAACTGCCCTGAGAGATCACCCCCATACTGAACTGCCCAGAGAGTTCACCCCCATACTGAACTGCCCCGAGAGATCACCCCCATACTGAACTGCCCCGAGAGATCACCCCCATACTGAACTGCCCAGAGAGATCACCCCATACTGAACTGCCCTGAGAGATCACCCCATACTGAACTGCCCGGAGAGATCACCCCCATACTGAACTGCCCCGAGAGATCTATTCCTGGTGGCATCACCACCGTTCACACTGCATCAATAGATCGTTAATCTCGCAATCAAACAATAACTGCTCCCCATACAAATAAAAAAAATGCAGGATAAAAAATACATTTAAAAGCTTGTGTGCAGTGGTGTGTAATGTGCCTGAGCTGTATTGATCCGTCTGTCACGCGGCGTGCGGTTTCCAGCAGCAAGAGAGGTCACAAGAGGGAGGGTCTGACAAAGGCTCATTACTTTCAGTTGTTAGTGTAGATTATGATAAATCTTCTGTATATGTAAATTTCACTTCAGCTAAGAGCAAATATATTGTCATTTCAGGAGAGCTTGTTTTGCAGAGGAAGGGTGTAGTGAAATGAGAAAACTGTTGGTTAGATTACTTGCCATTTGTAGTTTCAGTGTTAGCCTTACCCTGCACATCAACTCCCACACCCACGGCCCTCCCTCCATCTCACCCATTTGCCACCTCAGAGGTTTTTTTCACCATCTCTCCATCCTCAACACCTCCCTCCCTGCCTCCAATAAATTGCTGAAAAGCTGTAAAACGACGCTCCCTGCGTTCTCCTTTTCCCGGGGGAGGGGAGTGATATGGTGACGGTTGGAGGGTTACGTAGTGTGGGTTGGGGCAAGGGTGGAGTCAGGGCCAGGGTGCAGGGTTGGCTGCGATGGGTATTGAGGTGTGGTGAGATGGGGTGGAGTGAGGTTGGCGTGTTACAGGGTCACATATTCTGAGCTGAAAGAGAAAGGCTGCCATAACATCCTCAATTTCAAGTTGTTCATCTCAGAAGCTTCAAATTAAATCCACAATCTGGGAAGACACAATGTCCTGATCCATATCTGCAAGAACCCGGAGCACTTCTGCACAAACAGACAGCGTGAATTTAATGGCAGTAAAAGCTAGCAGCCAATGCGGGGGCAGAGAAGACTCCGACAAAGGTCCAAAACTAATTTTTAGTGGTCAACAATATCAGAATGAGACCTGAAACTAGACCAGATATGATGGGTCTGGTTTAGACAGCCGCTAACTGGGTAGCATAACAGTCACGGCAGTGCAGAGGAGTAATTCATTATGTAAAACACTTTATGATGTGTCTGAATGAAGCAAAAGGTGGTGAATAAATGAAAGTCTTTAGATTTTTATTTCTAAACAAAACGTGCCACATTCAAAGGTGGTTTTGTGTTGCATTCATTGTAGGTGTATTCTAAATGTCCCTGACACCAGGGGCGGAATTCTCCCCTCCCCCGGCGGGGCGTGGGGTCCCGGCGGGATGGAGTGGCGTGAATCACTCCGGCGTCGGGCCGCCCCAAACGTGTGATCCGCACCTTTCGGGGCCAAGCCTTCACCTTGAGGGGCTAGCCCCGCGCCGGAGTGGTTGGCGCGCCACCAGCCAGCGGGAAAGGCCTTTGGCGCCACGCCAGCCGGGGCCGAAAGGACGTCGCCAGGCAGCAGAGGTCCGCGCATGCGCGGGAGCATCAGCGGACGTCATCCCTGCGCATGCGCGGGGGGGGGGGGAGTGTGTCTGTTCCGTGTCGGCCATGGTGAAGACTGTGGCCAAGGCGGAGGGAAAAGAGTGCCTCCACGGCACAGGCCCACCCGCGGATCGGTGGGCCCCGATTGCGGACCATGCCACCGTGGGGGCTCCCCCTGGGGCCAGATCGCTCCCCCCCCCCCTCCCAGGACCCCGGAGCCCGCCCGCATCGCCTTGTCCCACTGAGAGAGAGTTGGTAGGTCCTGGCCGGCAGGACAGGCATTCCAGCAGCGGGACTTCGGCTCATCACGGGCCGGAGAATGGCCAGGGGGGCGCTCACCGACCGGCACGATTCCCGCCCCCGCCGAATATCCGGTGCGAGTGAATTCGGCAACCGGCGGGGACGGGATTCACGTCAGCCCCCGGCGATTCGGGGCGGAGAATCCCACCCCTGTTTAACTTTCTGCACAACTGCCATGTTTAATTTGGACATCTGGGGCGAGATTCTCCGTAATCGGCGCAATGTCCGCCGACCGGCGCCAAAACTGGCGCGAATCAGTCCGGCATCGCGCCACCCCAAAGGTGCGGAATCCTCCGCATCTTGAGCGGCCGAGCCCTTACCTTGAGGGGCTAGGCCCGCGCCGGACTGATTTCCGCCCCGCCAGCTGGCGGGAAAGGCCTTTGGTGCCCCGCCAGCTGGCGCGGAAATGACATTGCCGGGCGGCGCATGCGCGGGTGCGTCAGCGGCCGCTCACGGCATCCCCGCGCGTGCACAGTGGAGGGAGTCTCTTCTGCCTCCGCCATGGTGGAGACCGTGGCGAAGGCGGAAGGAAAAGAGTGCCCCCACGGCACAGGCCCGCCCGCAGATCGGTGGGCCCCGATCGCAGGCCAGGCCACCATGGGGGCACCCCCCAGGGCCAGATCACCCCGTGCCCCCCCAGGACCACAGAGCCCGCCCGCGCTGCCTTGTCCCGCCGGTAAGAGAGGTGGTTTAATCCACGCCGGCGGGACAGGCATTCTAGCAGCGGGACTTCGGCCCATCCGGGCCGGAGAATCGCCGGGGGGGGGGGGGGCCGCCAACCGGCGCGATTCCCGCCCCCGCCGAATCTCCAGTGCCGGAGAATTCAGCAACCGGCGGGGGCGGGATTCACGCCAGCTCCTGGAGATTCTCCGACCCGGCGGGGGTTCAGAGAATCCCGCCCATAGGGTGGGATTCTCCGACCCCGCCTCGGCGGGTCGGAGAATCACCGGGGGGGTGGGGGGGTGGGGCGGGGCGGCGGAAATCCCGCCCGGCCGCCCTGCGATATTCTCCGGCCCCCCCAAAAAAAATCTGTCGACGTGAATCGCGCCGCGCGCCTCGGAGAATGCCGAGGACTGGCACGACGCAACGGGCCCCGGGGCCTCCCCAATTCTCCGGGCCGGATGGGCCGAAGTTCCGCCGACATGACCACGGGTCACGCCGGCGTAAATCAATCCACCTATTTAATGGCCTCAACCAGTCGTGCTGGTTGACGCTGGCCAGCGCGGAGGTTGGGGTTGGCGTGGAGCGGCCGCTGGAGAAGTGACGGCACGGCCGCAGGTGGTGAGGGGGGGGTCGCAGGAGCCGTTGGAGTGCATGGGGGGGGGGGGCTGGGGGAAGGGGATGGGGCTGGGGAGGAGAGGAGGGCGGGTGCGTGTTGGAGAGGGTGCATGCTGAGAGGAGTTTTCCCCATGTGGGAGAAACTAGAGCGAAAGGAAAACAGTTTAAAAATAAGGGGTCTCCTATTTATTCAATGGTCTAATCCTGCCACTAATTTGTATGTATGTATTGTAAAATTCAACATTGAATACGTTCCCAAAGGGAAAGGGTAAATAATTATTTTCTAACTAAAATAACTTCAGTGCTTTTTTATATTAGTTTATTGAGTCATTTTCTTTGAAAAGATGCAAAATCTTCGCACATTTCTGATCACAGATGAATATCTAGTGTAGTGAATCATTAACCCCTGATCCCAGGCATTTTGGGGAGGCCAGAGGGAAGGGAACAGTTTTACACATTGACGGTGCACGTTGCTCACAGCAGCTGGAGGGCAGCAGTTGAGGGTCACAGAATGTAACCATTAGCTTGGGTCTGGGAATGGTGTGTAGTTTGGGATCAAAAAGGAGGAAATTATTATTGCATGAATGGCGGAGGAGGAGGTAACTGTACTGTTTCTTTCTGTTATATTGTTAATCACCCACACATTACAGTACGTGCTTCTGTAGTGTAGGTGACAATGTGAAACTTTCCGCTGTGCTGATGAGGTGATGAATCAATAATAACACGGTTATAAATTGCTAAGCCGAAAAGTTGGCAGCAATGAGGAGAGTCAGACTTCAAAATTACGAGAAAATGTTCACTCAGAGTTATTGGGATCTGGAACGCTCAACCTGAAACGGTAGTGGAAGCGATTCTATAAATAATTTTAAAAGGAAGATGGGCAGATACTTGACCGAATCATCAAATGATTACAACACGCAGCAGCGCGGTGGCGCAGTGGTTAGCATTGCTACCTCACAGCGCCAAGATCAATCCCGGCTCTGGGTCACTGTCCGTGTGGAGTTTGCACATTCTCCCCGTGTTTGCGTGGGTTTTGCCCCCACAACCCAAAGATATGCAGGGTAGGTGGATTGGTCACACTAAAATTGCCCCTTAATTGGAAAAAATGAATTGGGTACTCTAAATTTATTTTAAAAATGATTACAACACAGAGACCATTCTGCAAGAACAACTCAGCTAGCCCCACTCTCCTGCCGTTTCCCCGTAGCCCTGCAAATCTTTTCTCTACAGATAACTACAAAATTCTCTTTTGAAAGCTACGATTGAATCTGCCACCACCACACTCTCAGGCAGTGCATTCCAGATCCTAACCACTCCCTGTGTAATAGTTTTTCTTCAAGTCAGTGTTGGTTTTCTTACCAATCACTTTACATGGTGTCCTCTGGTTCTCGAGCATCCACCAATGGGAACAATTTCTACCCATCTACTCTGTTCAGAGACCCCTCATGATTTTGAACACCCTTCACAACATTCTCTTCCCTAAGGAGAACAGCCTCAGCTTCCCCAAACTATCTACAGAACCAAAGTCCCTCATCCTTGGAACCATTGTCACAAATCATTTCAGCACATTCGAGGTGAGGGCAGGAGGATGCCAGACCGCCCTTCAAATCTGCTCCACCAATTAAGAAGAACATGGCTGATCTAATTGCAATCTGAACTCCAAATTCCAGCCTACCCCTGCTAACTTTTCACTGCTGGCTTATCAAGAATCTATCTACATCTGCCTTAAAAATATTGAAAACTCTATGCGCGGTCTACTGGCCGTTCAGGCAGACGGGATATTCCGGTCCCTCGTCGTGGCACGGGTTTCCGGGCACGAGGGGTACAGTCACCAGCAAATCCCGTTGACAACGGCGGGGCCGGTAAATCCCACATCCGGGCTGCCTCCGCCTCCGAAAACCATGTGAATCCCGTCCGCCGCTTCAGTCAACTTTTGAGGATGAGAGTTCCAGAGACTCACGACTCTCCCAGTGAAAAGAATTCTCCTAATCTCGGTCTTAAATGGGTTTCCTCTTATTTTTAAACAGTGACCCCCGAGTTCTAGATTCTCCGAGAATAGGAAGCATCCTTTCCACATTCATCCTGTCAAAGACCTCTCAGGATCCTATATGTTGCAATCAAGTTGCTTCTTGCTCTTCTAAACTCAAACAGATACAATTTGAGCCTGCTCAACTTTTCCTCGTAAGACATAGCATTCTGGGTATTAGTCTCGTAAACTTTCTTTGAACTGCTTCCAAAGTATTTACAACCTTCTTTAAATAAGGAAACCAATACTCCAGATGTGGTCTGACCATTGCCCTGTATAAATGAAGCATAACCTCCCCACTTTCGCAATCAATTCCCCTCACAATAATTGATAACATTCTACTAGGTTTGCTAATGTACCTGCAGACGAACCTTTGGAGATTTGTGCACCTGGACACACAGATCCCTCTGCGTCTCACAGCTCCTTCCATCTATCACCATTTAGGTAATAAGCTTTTTTATTCTGCCTGTAAAAATGGGAAATTTCAGGCTGTCCCACATTATACTATATTTGCCAGATCTTTGCTCACTAACTTAACCTAACTACATCCGTCCTTATGGTCTCTTCACAACTTACTTTCCGAACTACCTTTGTGTCATCAGGAAATTTGGCAAGTATACTTCAGTCACTTATACCCTCTCCAAAATACCATTATACTTCAGTCACTTATACCCTGTCCAATATACCATTATACTTCAGTCACTTATACCCGCTCCAAAATACCATTATACTTCAGTCACTTATACCCTCTCCAATACACCATTATACTTCAGTCACTTATACCCTGTCCAATATACCATTATACTTCAGTCACTTATACCCGCTCCAAAATACCATTATACTTCAGTCACTTATACCCGCTCCAAAATACCATTATACTTCAGTCACTTATACCCTCTCCAATATACCATTATACTTCAGTCACTTATACCCTCTCCAGGAAACCATTATACTTCAGTCACTTATACCCTCTCCAATATACTTCCGTCACTTATACCCTCTCCAATTTACCATTATACTTCAGTCACTTATACCCTGTCCAATATACCATTATACTTCAGTCACTTATACCCTGTCCAATATACCATTATACTTCAGTCACTTATACCCTGTCCAATATACCATTATACTTCAGTCACTTATACCCTCTCCAATATACCATTATACTTCAGTCACTTATACCCTCTCCAATATACTTCAGTCACTTATACCCTCTCCAATATACTTCAGTCACTTATACCCTCTCCAATATACTTCAGTCACTTATACCCTCTCCAATATACCATTATACTTCAGTCACTTATACCCTCTCCAATATACCATTATACTTCAGTCACTTATACACTCTCCAATATACCATTACACTTCAGTCACTTATACACTCTCCAGGAAACCATTATACTTCAGTCACTTATACACTCTCCAATATACCATTATACTTCAGTCACTTATACCCTCTCCAATATACCATTATACTTCAGTCACTTATACCCTCTCCAATATACTTCAGTCACTTATACCCTCTCCAATATACTTCAGTCACTTATACCCTCTCCAATATACCATTATACTTCAGTCACTTATACCCTCTCCAATATACCATTATACTTCAGTCACTTATACCCTCTCCAATATACTTCAGTCACTTATACCCTCTCCATTATACTTCAGTCACTTATACCCTCTCCAATATACCATTATACTTCAGTCACTTATACCCTCTCCAATATACCATTATACTTCAGTCACTTATACCCTCTCCAATATACCATTATACTTCAGTCACTTATACCCTCTCCAATATACCATTATACTTCAGTCACTTATACCCTCTCCAATATACTTCAGTCACTTATACCCTCTCCATTATACTTCAGTCACTTATACCCTCTCCAATATACCATTATACTTCAGTCACTTATACACTCTCCAATATACCATTATACTTCAGTCACTTATACCCTCTCCAATATACTTCAGTCACTTATACCCTCTCCATTATACTTCAGTCACTTATACCCTCTCCAATATACTTCAGTCACTTATACCCTCTCCAATATACTTCAGTCACTTATACCCTCTCCATTATACTTCAGTCACTTATACCCTCTCCAATATACTTCAGTCACTTATACACTCTCCAATATACTTCAGTCACTTATACCCTCTCCATTATACGTCAGTCACTTATACACTCTCCAATATACTTCAGTCACTTATACCCTCTCCAATATACCATTATACTTCAGTCACTTATACCCTCTCCAGGAAACCATTATACTTCAGTCACTTATACCCTCTCCAATATACTTCAGTCACTTATACACTCTCCAATATACTTCAGTCACTTATACCCTCTCCATTATACGTCAGTCACTTATACCCTCTCCATTATACTTCAGTCACTTATACCCTCTCCATTATACTTCAGTCACTTATACCCTCTCCAATATACCATTATACTTCAGTCACTTATACCCTCTCCAATATACCATTATACTTCAGTCACTTATATCCTCTCCAATATACTTCAGTCACTTATACCCTCTCCAATATACCATTATACTTCAGTCACTTATACCCTCTCCAATATACTTCAGTCACTTATACCCTCTCCAATATACCATTATACTTCAGTCACTTATACCCTCTCCAGGAAACCATTATACTTCAGTCACTTATACCCTCTCCAATATACTTCAGTCACTTATACCCTCTCCAATATACCATTATACTTCAGTCACTTATACCCTCTCCAATATACTTCAGTCACTTATACCCTCTCCAATTTACCATTATACTTCAGTCACTTATACCCTCTCCAATATACCATTATACTTCAGTCACTTATACCCTCTCCAATATACTTCAGTCACTTATACCCTCTCCAATATACCATTATACTTCAGTCACTTATACCCTCTCCAGGAAACCATTATACTTCAGTCACTTATACCCTCTCCAATATACTTCAGTCACTTATACCCTCTCCAATATACCATTATACTTCAGTCACTTATACCCTCTCCAATATACCATTATACTTCAGTCACTTATACCCTCTCCATTATACCATTATACTTCAGTCACTTATACCCTGTCCAATATACCATTATACTTCAGTCACTTATACCCTCTCCAGGAAACCATTATACTTCAGTCACTTATACCCTCTCCAATATACTTAAGTCACTTATACCCTCTCCAAGATACCATGATACTTCAGTCACTTATACCCTCTCCAATATACCATTATACTTCAGTCACTTATACCCTCTCCAATATACCATTATACTTCAGTCACTTATACCCTCTCCAATGTACTTCAGTCACTGATACCCTCTCCAATATACCATTATACTTCAGTCACTTATACCCTCTCCAATATACCATTATACTTCAGTCACTTATACCCTCTCCAATATACTTCAGTCACTTATACGCTCTCCAACATACCATTATACTTCAGTCACTTATACCCTCTCCAATATACCATTATACTTCAGTCACTTATACCCTCTCCAATATCCCATTATACTTCAGTCACTTATACCCTGTCCATTATACCATTATACTTCAGTCACTTATACCCTCTCCAATATACCATTATACTTCAGTCACTTATACCCTCTCCAATATACCATTATTCTTCAGTCACTTATACCCTCTCCAATATACCATTATACTTCAGTCACTTATACCCTGTCCAATATACCATTATATTTCAGTCACTTATACCCTCTCCAATATACTTCAGTCACTTCTCCCCTCTCCAACATACCATTATACTTCAGTCACTTATACCCTCTCCAAGATACCATTATACTTAAGTCACTTATACCCTGTCCATTATACTTCAGTCACAGATACCCTCTCCAATATACCATTATACTTCAGTCACTAATACCCTCTCCAATATACCATTATACTTCAGTCACTTATACCCTCTCCAAGATACCATTATACTTCAGTCACTTATACCCTGTCCATTATACATCAGTCACTTATACCATCTCCAATATACCATTGTACTTCAGTCACTTATACCCTCTCCAATATACCATTATACTTCAGTCTCTTATACCCTTTCCATTATACTTCAGTCACTTATACCCTCTCCATTATACTTCAGTCACTATACCCTCTCCAATATACCATTATACTTCAGTCACTTCTACCCTCTCCAATACACCATTATACTTCAGTCACTTATACCCTCTCCAATATACCATTATACTTCAGTCACTTCTACCCTCTCCAATACACCATTATACTTCAGTCACCTATACCCTCTCCAATATACTTCAGTCACTTATACCCACTCCAACATACCATTATACTTCAGTCACTTATACCCTCTCCAATATACCGTTATACTTCAGTCACTTATACCCTCCCCAATATACATTATACTTCAGTCACTTATCTCCTCTCCAATATACCATTATACTTCAGTCACTTATACCCTGTCCAATATACCATTGGACTTCTCATTTATACCCTGTCCAATATACCATTATACTTCAGTCACTTATGCCCTCTCCAATATACCATTATACTTCAGTCAATTATACCCTCTCCAATATACTTTAGTCACTTATACCCTCTCCACCATACCATTATACTTCAGTAACTTATACCCTCTCCAATATACCATTTTACTTCAGTCACTTATACCCTCTCCAATATACTTCAGTCACTTATACCCTCTCCAATATACCAGTATACTTCAGTCACTTATACCCTCTCCAATATACCATTATACTTCAGTCTCTTATACCCTCTCCATTATAGTTGAGTCACTTATACCCTCTCCAATATACCAGAATACTTCAGTCACTTATACCCTCTCCAATATACTTCAGTCACTTATACCCTCTCCAATATACCATTATACTTCAGTCACTTATACCCTCTCCAGGAAACCATTATACTTCAGTCACTTATACCCTCTCCAATATACCATTATACTTCAGTCACTTATACCCTCTCCAATATACTTCAGTCACTTATACCCTCTCCAATATACCATTATACTTCAGTCACTTATACCCTCTGCAATATACCATTATACTTGAGTCACTTATACCCTCTCCAATATACCATTATACGTCAGTCACTTATACCATCTCCATTATACTTCAGTCACTTATACCCTCTCCAATATACTTCAGTCACTTATACCCTCTCCAATATACCATTATACTTCAGTCACTTATACCCTCTCCAATATACTTCAGTCACTTATACCCTCTCCAATATACCATTATACTTCAGTCACTTATACCCTCTGCAATATACCATTATACTTGAGTCACTTATACCCTCTCCAATATCCCATCATACTTCAGTCACTTATACCCCCTCCAATATACCAGTACACTTCAGTCACTTATACCCTCTCCATTATACTTAAGTCACTTATACCCGCTCCAATATACCATTATACTTCAGTCACTTATACCCTCTCCATTATACTTAAGTCACTTATAACCTCTCCAATATACCAAAAGACTTCAGTCACTTATACCCTCTCCAATATACCATTATACTTCAGTCACTTCTACACTCTCCAGGAAACCATTATACTTCAGTCACTTATACCCTCTCCAATATACCATTATACTTCAGTCACTTATACCCTCTCCATTATACTTAAGTCACTTATACCCTCTCCAAGATGCCATTATACTTCAGTCACTTATACCCTCTCCAACATACCATTATACTTCAGTCACTTATACCCTCTCCATTATACCATTATACTTCACTCACTTATACCCTCTCCAATATACTTCAGTCACTTATACTCTCTCCAATATACCATTATACTTCAGTCACTTATACCCTCTCCAATATACCATTATACTTCAGTCACTTATACCCTCTACAACATACCATTATACTTCACTCACTTATACCCTCTCCATTATACTTCAGTCACTTACACCCTGTCCAATATACCATTATACTTCACTCACATATACCCTCTTCAATATACCATTATTCTTCACTCAATTATACCCTCTCCAATATACTTCAGTCACTTATACCCTCTCCAATATACCATTCTACTTCTGTCACTTATACCCTTTCCAATATACCATTATACTTCAGTCACTCATACCCTCTCCAATAGACCATTATACTTCAGTCACTTAAACACTCTCCAATATACCATTATCCTTCAGTCACTTATACCCTCTCCATTGTACTTCAATCACTTATACCCTGTCCATAATACAATTATACTTCAGTCACGTATACCCTCTCCAATATACCATTATACTTCAGTCACTTATACACTCTCCATTATACTTCAGTCACTTAAACCCTCTCCAATATACCATTATACTTCAGTCACTTATACACTCTCCATTATACTTCAGTCACTTAAACCCTCTCCAATATACCATTATACTTCAGTCACTTATACCCTCTCTATTGTACTTCAATCACTTATACCCTGTCCATAATACCATTATACTTCAGTCACGTATACCCTCTCCAATATACCATTATACTTCAGTCACTTATACACTCTCCATTATACTTCAGTCACTTAAACCCTCTCCAATATAACATGAAACTTCAGTCACTTATACCCTCTCCAATTTACTTCAGTCACTTATACCCTCTCCATTATACTTCAATTACTTATACCCTCTCCAATGTACCATTATACTTTAGTCACTTATACCCTCTCCAATATACCATTATACTTCAGTCACTTATACCCTCTCCAATATACTTCAGTCACTTATACCCTCTCCAATATCCCATCATACTTCAGTCACTTATACCCCCTCCAATATACCATTATACTTCAGTCACTTATACCCTTTCCATTATACTTCAGTCACTTATACCCTGTCCAATATACCATTATACTTCAGTCACTTATACACTCTCCAATATACCATTATACTTCAGTCACTTATACCCTCTACAATATACTTCAGTCACTTATACCCTCTCCAATATACCATTATACTTCAGTCACTTATACACTCTCCAATATACCATTATACTTCAGTCACTTATACCCTTTCCATTATACTTCAGTCACTTATTCCCTCTCCATTATACTTCAGTCACTTATACCCTCTCCAATATACCATTATACTTCAGTCACTTATACCCTCTCCATTATACCATTATACTTCACTCACTTATACCCTCTCCAATATACTTCAGTCACTTATACTCTCTCCAATATACCATTATACTTCAGTCACTTATACCCTCTCCAATATACCATTATACTTCAGTCACTTATACCCTCTACAACATACCATTATACTTCACTCACTTATACCCTCTCCATTATACTTCAGTCACTTACACCCTGTCCAATATACCATTATACTTCACTCACATATACCCTCTTCAATATACCATTATTCTTCACTCACTTATACCCTCTCCAATATACTTCAGTCACTTATACCCTCTCCAATATACCATTCTACTTCTGTCACTTATACCCTTTCCAATATACCATTATACTTCAGTCACTCATACCCTCTCCAATAGACCATTATACTTCAGTCACTTAAACACTCTCCAATATACCATTATCCTTCAGTCACTTATACCCTCTCCATTGTACTTCAATCACTTATACCCTGTCCATAATACAATTATACTTCAGTCACGTATACCCTCTCCAATATACCATTATACTTCAGTCACTTATACACTCTCCATTATACTTCAGTCACTTAAACCCTCTCCAATATACCATTATACTTCAGTCACTTATACACTCTCCATTATACTTCAGTCACTTAAACCCTCTCCAATATACCATTATACTTCAGTCACTTATACCCTCTCTATTGTACTTCAATCACTTATACCCTGTCCATAATACCATTATACTTCAGTCACGTATACCCTCTCCAATATACCATTATACTTCAGTCACTTATACTCTCCATTATACTTCAGTCACTTAAACCCTCTCCAATATAACATGAAACTTCAGTCACTTATACCCTCTCCAATTTACTTCAGTCACTTATACCCTCTCCATTATACTTCAATTACTTATACCCTCTCCAATGTACCATTATACTTTAGTCACTTATACCCTCTCCAATATACCATTATACTTCAGTCACTTATACCCTCTCCAATATACTTCAGTCACTTATACCCTCTCCAATATCCCATCATACTTCAGTCACTTATACCCCCTCCAATATACCATTATACTTCAGTCACTTATACCCTCTCCATTATACTTAAGTCACTTATACCCGCTCCAATATACGATTATACTTCAGTCACTTGTACCCTCTCCATTATACTTAAGTCACTTATACCCTCTCCAATATCCCATCATACTTCAGTCACTTATACCCCCTCCAATATACCATTATACTTCAGTCACTTATACCCTCTCCATTATACTTAAGTCACTTATACCCTCTCCAATATACCAAAAGACTTCAGTCACTTATACCCTCTCCAATATACCATTATACTTCAGTCACTTATACCCTCTCCAATATACCATTATACTTCAGTCACTTATACCCTCTCCATTATACTTAAGTCACTTATACCCTCTCCAAGATACCATTATACTTCAGTCACATACCCTCTCCAACATACCATTATACTTCAGTCACTTATACCCTCTCCAATATACCATTATACTTCAGTCACTTATCCCCACTCCAATATACCATTATACTTCAGTCACATACCCTCTACAACATACCATTATACTTCACTCACTTATACCCTCTCCAACATACTTCAGTCACTTATACCCTCTCCAAAATACCATTATACTTCAGTCTCTTATACCCTCTCCAATATACCATTATACTTCAGTCACTGACACCCTCTCCAATATACCATTATACTTCAGTCACTTATACCCTTTCCATTATACTTCAGTCACTTATACCCTGTCCAATATACCATTACGCTTCAGTCACTAATACACTCTCCAATATACCATTATACTTCAGTCACTTATACCCTCTACAATATACTTCAGTCACTTATACCCTCTCCAATATACTATTATACTTCAGTCTCTTATACCCTCTCCAATATACCATTATACTTCAGTCACTTATACCCTCTACAACATACCATTATACTTCACTCACTTATACCCTCTCCAATATACTTCAGTCACTTATACCCTCTCCAAAATACCATTATACTTCAGTCTCTTACACCCTCTCCAATATACCATTATACTTCAGTCACTTATACCCTTTCCATTATACTTCAGTCACTTATACCCTGTCCAATATACCATTATACTTCAGTCACTTATACACTCCCCAATATACCATTATACTTCAGTCACTTATACCCTCTCCAATATACTTCAGTCACTTTTACCCTCTCCAATATCCCATCATACTTCAGTCACTTATACCCCCTCCAATATACCATTATACTTCAGTCACTTATACCCTCTCCATTATACTTAAGTCACTTATACCCGCTCCAATATACGATTATACTTCAGTCACTTATACCCTCTCCATTATACTTAAGTCACTTATACCCTCTCCAATATACCAAAAGACTTCAGTCACTTATACCCTCTCCAATATACCATTATACTTCAGTCACTTATACCCTCTCCAATATACCATTATACTTCAGTCACTTATACCCTCTCCATTATACTTAAGTCACTTATACCCTCTCCAAGATACCATTATACTTCAGTCACATACCCTCTCCAACATACCATTATACTTCAGTCACTTATACCCTCTCCAATATACCATTATACTTCAGTCACTTATCCCCACTCCAATATACCATTATACTTCAGTCACATACCCTCTACAACATACCATTATACTTCACTCACTTATACCCTCTCCAACATACTTCAGTCACTTATACCCTCTCCAAAATACCATTATACTTCAGTCTCTTATACCCTCTCCAATATACCATTATACTTCAGTCACTGACACCCTCTCCAATATACCATTATACTTCAGTCACTTATACCCTTTCCATTATACTTCAGTCACTTATACCCTGTCCAATATACCATTACGCTTCAGTCACTAATACACTCTCCAATATACCATTATACTTCAGTCTCTTATACCCTCTCCAATATACCATTATACTTCAGTCACTTATACCCTCTACAACATACCATTATACTTCACTCACTTATACCCTCTCCAATATACTTCAGTCACTTATACCCTCTCCAAAATACCATTATACTTCAGTCTCTTACACCCTCTCCAATATACCATTATACTTCAGTCACTTATACACTCTCCAATATACCATTATACTTCAGTCACTTATACCCTCTACAATATACTTCAGTCACTTATACCCTCTCCAATATACCATTATACTTCAGTCACTTATACACTCTGCAATATACCATTATACTTCAGTCACTTATACCCTTTCCATTATACTTCAGTCACTTATTCCCTCTCCATTATACTTCAGTCACTTATACCCTGTCCAATATACCATTATACTTCAGTCACTTATACACTCTCCAATATACCATTATACTTCAGTCACTTATACCCTCTACAATATACTTCAGTCACTTATACCCTCTCCAATATACCATTATACTTCAGTCACTTATACACTCTGCAATATACCATTATACTTCAGTCACTTATACCCTTTCCATTATACTTCAGTCACTTATTCCCTCTCCATTATACTTCAGTCACTTATACCCTGTCCAATATACCATTATACTTCAGTCTCTTATACCCTCTCCAATATACCATTACACTTCAGTCACTTATACACTCTCCAATATACCATTATACTTCAGTCACTTATACCCTTTCCATTATACTTCAGTTACTTATACCCTTTCCATTAAACTTCAATCACTTATACCCTCTCCATTATACTTCAGTCACTTATACCCTCTCCAATATACCATTATACTTCAGTCACGTATACCCTCTCCATTATACTTCAGTCACTTATACCCTCTGCAATATACCATTATACTTCAGTCACTTTTACCCTCTCCAATATACCATTATACGTCAGTCACTTATACCCTCTCCATTATACTTCAGTCACTTATACCCTCTCCAATGTACCATTATACTTCAGTCACTTATACCCTCTCCAATATACCATTATATTTCGGTCACTTATACCCTCTCCATTATACTTCAGTCGCTTATCCCCTCTCCAATATACCATTATACTTCAGTCACTTACACCCTCTCCAATATACCATTATACTTCAGTCACTTATACCCTCTCCAATATACCATTATATTTCGGTCACTTATACCCTCTCCATTATACTTCAGTCGCTTATCCCCTCTCCAATATACCATTATACTTCAGTCACTTATACCCTCTCCAACATAACATTATGCTTCAGTCTCTTCTACCCTTTCCATTATACTTCAGTCACTTATACCCTCTCCATTATACTTCAGTCACTTATACCATCTCCAATATACCATTATACTTCAGTCACGTATACCCTCTCCAATATACCATGATACTTCAGTCATTGATACCCTCTCCAATATACCATTATACTTCAGTCACTTATACCCTCTCTATTGTACTTCAATCACTTATACCCTGTCCATAATACCATTATACTTCAGTCACGTATACCCTCTCCAATATACCATTATACTTCAGTCACTTATACTCTCCATTATACTTCAGTCACTTAAACCCTCTCCAATATAACATGAAACTTCAGTCACTTATACCCTCTCCAATTTACTTCAGTCACTTATACCCTCTCCATTATACTTCAATTACTTATACCCTCTCCAATGTACCATTATACTTTAGTCACTTATACCCTCTCCAATATACCATTATACTTCAGTCACTTATACCCTCTCCAATATACTTCAGTCACTTATACCCTCTCCAATATCCCATCATACTTCAGTCACTTATACCCCCTCCAATATACCATTATACTTCAGTCACTTATACCCTCTCCATTATACTTAAGTCACTTATACCCGCTCCAATATACGATTATACTTCAGTCACTTGTACCCTCTCCATTATACTTAAGTCACTTATACCCTCTCCAATATCCCATCATACTTCAGTCACTTATACCCCCTCCAATATACCATTATACTTCAGTCACTTATACCCTCTCCATTATACTTAAGTCACTTATACCCTCTCCAATATACCAAAAGACTTCAGTCACTTATACCCTCTCCAATATACCATTATACTTCAGTCACTTATACCCTCTCCAATATACCATTATACTTCAGTCACTTATACCCTCTCCATTATACTTAAGTCACTTATACCCTCTCCAAGATACCATTATACTTCAGTCACATACCCTCTCCAACATACCATTATACTTCAGTCACTTATACCCTCTCCAATATACCATTATACTTCAGTCACTTATCCCCACTCCAATATACCATTATACTTCAGTCACATACCCTCTACAACATACCATTATACTTCACTCACTTATACCCTCTCCAACATACTTCAGTCACTTATACCCTCTCCAAAATACCATTATACTTCAGTCTCTTATACCCTCTCCAATATACCATTATACTTCAGTCACTGACACCCTCTCCAATATACCATTATACTTCAGTCACTTATACCCTTTCCATTATACTTCAGTCACTTATACCCTGTCCAATATACCATTACGCTTCAGTCACTAATACACTCTCCAATATACCATTATACTTCAGTCACTTATACCCTCTACAATATACTTCAGTCACTTATACCCTCTCCAATATACTATTATACTTCAGTCTCTTATACCCTCTCCAATATACCATTATACTTCAGTCACTTATACCCTCTACAACATACCATTATACTTCACTCACTTATACCCTCTCCAATATACTTCAGTCACTTATACCCTCTCCAAAATACCATTATACTTCAGTCTCTTACACCCTCTCCAATATACCATTATACTTCAGTCACTTATACCCTTTCCATTATACTTCAGTCACTTATACCCTGTCCAATATACCATTATACTTCAGTCACTTATACACTCTCCAATATACCATTATACTTCAGTCACTTATACCCTCTCCAATATACTTCAGTCACTTATACCCTCTCCAATATCCCATCATACTTCAGTCACTTATACCCCCTCCAATATACCATTATACTTCAGTCACTTATACCCTCTCCATTATACTTAAGTCACTTATACCCGCTCCAATATACGATTATACTTCAGTCACTTATACCCTCTCCATTATACTTAAGTCACTTATACCCTCTCCAATATACCAAAAGACTTCAGTCACTTATACCCTCTCCAATATACCATTATACTTCAGTCACTTATACCCTCTCCAATATACCATTATACTTCAGTCACTTATACCCTCTCCATTATACTTAAGTCACTTATACCCTCTCCAAGATACCATTATACTTCAGTCACATACCCTCTCCAACATACCATTATACTTCAGTCACTTATACCCTCTCCAATATACCATTATACTTCAGTCACTTATCCCCACTCCAATATACCATTATACTTCAGTCACATACCCTCTACAACATACCATTATACTTCACTCACTTATACCCTCTCCAACATACTTCAGTCACTTATACCCTCTCCAAAATACCATTATACTTCAGTCTCTTATACCCTCTCCAATATACCATTATACTTCAGTCACTGACACCCTCTCCAATATACCATTATACTTCAGTCACTTATACCCTTTCCATTATACTTCAGTCACTTATACCCTGTCCAATATACCATTACGCTTCAGTCACTAATACACTCTCCAATATACCATTATACTTCAGTCTCTTATACCCTCTCCAATATACCATTATACTTCAGTCACTTATACCCTCTACAACATACCATTATACTTCACTCACTTATACCCTCTCCAATATACTTCAGTCACTTATACCCTCTCCAAAATACCATTATACTTCAGTCTCTTACACCCTCTCCAATATACCATTATACTTCAGTCACTTATACACTCTCCAATATACCATTATACTTCAGTCACTTATACCCTCTACAATATACTTCAGTCACTTATACCCTCTCCAATATACCATTATACTTCAGTCACTTATACACTCTGCAATATACCATTATACTTCAGTCACTTATACCCTTTCCATTATACTTCAGTCACTTATTCCCTCTCCATTATACTTCAGTCACTTATACCCTGTCCAATATACCATTATACTTCAGTCACTTATACACTCTCCAATATACCATTATACTTCAGTCACTTATACCCTCTACAATATACTTCAGTCACTTATACCCTCTCCAATATACCATTATACTTCAGTCACTTATACACTCT
Source organism: Scyliorhinus torazame (assembly GCF_047496885.1). NCBI lineage: Eukaryota > Metazoa > Chordata > Chondrichthyes > Carcharhiniformes > Scyliorhinidae > Scyliorhinus > Scyliorhinus torazame. The sequence goes on from NC_092727.1 coordinate 132,162,674, forward strand.
GCAATATACCATTATACTTCAGTCACTTATACCCTTTCCATTATACTTCAGTCACTTATTCCCTCTCCATTATACTTCAGTCACTTATACCCTGTCCAATATACCATTATACTTCAGTCTCTTATACCCTCTCCAATATACCATTACACTTCAGTCACTTATACACTCTCCAATATACCATTATACTTCAGTCACTTATACCCTTTCCATTATACTTCAGTTACTTATACCCTTTCCATTAAACTTCAATCACTTATACCCTCTCCATTATACTTCAGTCACTTATACCCTCTCCAATATACCATTATACTTCAGTCACGTATACCCTCTCCATTATACTTCAGTCACTTATACCCTCTGCAATATACCATTATACTTCAGTCACTTATACCCTCTCCAATATACCATTATACGTCAGTCACTTATACCCTCTCCATTATACTTCAGTCACTTATACCCTCTCCAATGTACCATTATACTTCAGTCACTTATACCCTCTCCAATATACCATTATATTTCGGTCACTTATACCCTCTCCATTATACTTCAGTCGCTTATCCCCTCTCCAATATACCATTATACTTCAGTCACTTACACCCTCTCCAATATACCATTATACTTCAGTCACTTATACCCTCTCCAATATACCATTATATTTCGGTCACTTATACCCTCTCCATTATACTTCAGTCGCTTATCCCCTCTCCAATATACCATTATACTTCAGTCACTTATACCCTCTCCAACATAACATTATGCTTCAGTCTCTTCTACCCTTTCCATTATACTTCAGTCACTTATACCCTCTCCATTATACTTCAGTCACTTATACCATCTCCAATATACCATTATACTTCAGTCACGTATACCCTCTCCAATATACCATGATACTTCAGTCATTGATACCCTCTCCAATATACCATTATACTTCAGTCACTTATACCCTCTCCAATATACTTCAGTCACTTATACCCTCTCCAACATACCATTATACTTCAGTCACTTATACCCTCTCCAATATACCATGAGACTTCGGTCACTTATACCCTCTCCAATATACTTCAGTCACTTATACCCTCTCCAACATACCATTATACTTCAGTCACTTATACCCTCTCCAATATACCATTATACTTCAGTCACTTATACCCTCTCCAATATCCCAATATACTTCAGTCACTTATACCCTGTCCAATATACCATTATACTTCAGTCACTTAAACCCTCTCCAATATAACATGAAACTTCAGTCACTCATACCCTCTCCAATATACCATTATACTTCAGTCACTTATACCCTCTGCAATATACCATTATACTTCAGTCACTTATAGCCTCTCCAATATACCATTATACGTCAGTCACTTATACCCTCTCCATTATACTTCAGTCACTTATACCCTCTCCAATGTACCATTATACTTCAGTCACTTATAACCCCTCCAACATACCATTATACTTCAGTCACTTATACCCTCTCCATTATACTTAAGTCACTTATACCCGCTCCAATGTACCATTATTTCAGTCACCTATACCCTCTCCATTATACTTAAGTCACTTATACCCTCTCCAATATACCAAGACTTCAGTCACTTATAACCTCTCCAATATACCATTATACTTCAGTCACTTATACCCACTCCATTATACTTAAGTCACTTATACCCTCTCCAGCAAACCATTATACATTCAGTCACCTATACCCTCTCCAATATACCATTATAGTTCAGTCACTTATACCCACTCCAATATACCATTATACTTCAGTCACTAATAGCCTCTACAACATACCATTATACTTCACTCACTTATACCCTCTCCATTATACTTCAGTCACTTACACCCTGTCCAATATACCATTATACTTCACTCACTTATACCCTCTTCAATATACCATTATACTTCACTCACTTATACCCTCTCCAATATATTTCAGTCACTTATACCCTCTCCAATATAACATGAAACTTCAGTCACTTATACCCTCTCCAATATACCATTATACTTCAGTCACTTATACCCTCTCCAATATACCATTATACGTCAGTCACTTATACCCTCTCCATTATACTTCAGTCACTTATACCCTCTCCAATGTACCATTATACTTCAGTCACTTATACCCCCTCCAATATACCATTATACTTCAGTCACTTATACCCTCTCCAGGAAACCATGAAACTTCAGTCACTTATACCTTCTCCAATATATCATTATACTTCAGTCACTTATACCCTCTCCATTATACTTAAGTCACTTATACCCTCTCCAAGATACCATTATACTTCAGTCACTTATACCCTCTCCAGGAAACCATTATACTTCAGTCACTTATACCCTCTCCAATATACCATTATACTTCAGTCACTTATACCCACTCCAATATACCATTATACTTCAGTCACTTATACCCTCTACAACATACCATTATACTTCACTCACTTATACCCTCTCCAATATACTTCAATCACTTATACCCTCTCCAATATACCATTATACTTCAGTCACTTATACCCTCTCCAATATACCATTATACTTCAGTCACTTATAGCCTCTACAACTTACCATTATACTTCACTCACTTATACCCTCTCCATTATACTTCAGTCACTTACACCCTGTCCAATATACCATTATATTTCACTCACTTATACCCTCTTCAATATACCATTATCCTTCACTCACTTATACCCTCTCCAATATACTTCAGTCACTTATACCCTCTCCAATATACCATTACACTTCAGTCACTTATACCCTCTACAATATACCTATATCCTTCAGTCACGTACACCCTCTCCAATATACCATTATATTTCGGTCACTTATACCCTCTCCATTATACTTCAGTCACTTATACCCTCTCCTATATAACATTATGCTTCAGTCTCTTCTACCCTTTCCATTATACTTCAGTCACTTATACCCTCTCCATTATACTTCAGTCACTTATACCATCTCCAATATACCATTATACTTCAGTCATTGATACCCTCTCCAATATACCATTATACTTCAGTAACTTATCCCCTCTCCAATATACTTCAGTCACTTATACCCTCTCCAACATACCATTATACTTCAGTCACTTATACCCTCTCCAATATACCATTAGACTTCAGTCACTTATACCTTCCCCATTATACTTCAGTCACTTATACCCTGTCCATTTTTCTTCAGTCACTCATACCCTTTCCAATATACCATTATACTTCAGTCACTTATACCCTCTCCAATATCCCATTATACTTCAGTCACTTATACCCTGTCCAATATACCATTATACTTCAGTCACTTATACCCTCTCCAATATACCATTATACTTCACTCACTTATACCCTCTCCAATATACCATTATTCTTTAGTCACTTATACCCTCTCCAATATACCATTATACTTCAGTCACATATACCCTGTCCAATATACCATTATACTTCAGTCATTTATACCCTGTCCAATATACCATTATACTTCAGTCACTTATACCCTCTCCAATATACCATTATACATCAGTCACTTATACCCTCTCCATTATACTTCAGTCACTTATACCCTGTCCATTATACCATTATACTTCAGTCACTTATCCCCTCTCCAATATACCATTATACTTCAGTCACTTATACCCTGTCCAATATACTTCAGTCACTTGTACCCTCTCCAACATACCATTATACTTCAGTCTCTTATACCCTTTCCATTATACTTCAGTCACTTATACCCTCTCCAATATACCATTATACTTCAGTCACTTCTCCCCTCTCCAATATACCAGAATACTTCAGTCACTTATACCCACTCCAATATACCATTATACTTATGTCACTTATACCGTCTCCAATATACCATTATACTTCAGTCACTTATACCCTCTCCAATATACCATTATACTTCAGTCACTTATACCCTCTCCAATATACCAGAATACTTCAGTCACTTATACCCACTCCAATATACCATTATACTTCAGTCACTTATACCCTCTCCAATATACCATTATACTTCAGTCACTTGTACCCTCTCCAACATACCATTATACTTCAGTCACTTATACCGTCTCCAATATACCATTATACTTCAGTCACTTATACCCTCTCCAATATACCATTATACTTCAGTCACTTGTACCCTCTCCAACATACCATTATACTTCAGTCTCTTATACCCTTTCCATTATACTTCAGTCACTTATACCCTCTCCAATATACCATTATACTTCAGTCACTTATACCCTCTCCAATATACCAGAATACTTCAGTCACTTATACCCACTCCAATATACCATTATACTTCAGTCACTTATACCCTGTCCATTATACCATTATACTTCAGTCACTTGTACCCTCTCCAACATACCATTATACTTCAGTCTCTTATACCCTTTCCATTATACTTCAGTCACTTATACCCTCTCCAATATACCATTATACTTCAGTCACTTATACCCTCTCCAATATACCATTATACTTCAGTCACTTTTACCCTCTCAGATATACCATTATACTTCCGTCACTTTTCCCCTGTCCATTATACTTCAGTCACTTATACCCTCTCCAATATACTTCAGTCACTTATACCCTCTCCAATATACCATTATACTTCAGTCACTTTTCCCCTGTCCATTATACTTCAGTCACTTATACCCTCTCCAATATACCATTATGCTTCAGTCACTTGTACCCTCTCTAAGAAACCATTATGTTTCCGTCTCTTATACCCTTTCCATTATACTTTAGTCACTTATACCCTCTCCAATATACCATTATACTTCAGTCACTTTTCCCCGGTCCATTATACTTCAGTCACTTATACCATCTCCAATATACCATTATGCTTCAGTCACTTATACCCTCTCCAATATACCATTATACTTCAGTCACTGACACCCTCTCCAATATACCATTATACTTCAGTCACTTATACCCACTCCAATATACCTTTAAACTTCAGTCACTTATACATTCTCCAATATACTTCAGTCACTTATACCCTCTCCAACATACCATTATACTTCAGACACTTATACCCTCCCCAATATACTTCAGTCACTTATACCCTCTCCAATGTACCATTATACTTCAGTCACTTATACCCTCTCCAATATCCCATTATACTTCAGTCACTTAGACCCTGTCCATTATACCATTATACTTCAGTCATTTATACCCTTTCCAATACACCATTATACTTCAGTCACTTATACCCTGTCCAATATACCATTGTACTTCAGTCACTTATACCCTGTCCAATATACCATTATACTTCAGTCATTTATACCCTGTCCAATACACCATTATACTTCAGTCACTTATACCCTGTCCAATATACAATTATACTTCAGTCACTTATACCCTGTCCATTATACTTCAGTCACTTCTTCCCTCTCCATTGTACTTCAGTCCCTTCTTCCCTCTCCAATATACCATTATTCTTCAGTCACTTATACCATCTCCAATATACCTTCCACTTGAGTCACTTATACCCTGTCCATTATACCATTATACCTCAGTCACTTATACCCTCTCCAATATACCTTCTACTTGAGTCACTTATACCCTGTCCATTATACCATTATACTTCAGTCACTTATACCCTCTAAAATATACCATTATACTTCAGTCACTTATACCCTGTCCAATATACCATTATACTTCAGTCACTTATACACTCTCCAATATACCATTATACTTCAGTCACTTATACCCTCTCCATTATACTTCAGGCACTTATACCCTCTCCAATATACCATTATACTTCAGTCACTTATACCCTCTCCAATATACCATTATACTTCAGTCACTTATACCCTCTCCATTATACTTAAGTCACTTATACCCTCTCCAGCAAACCATTATACATTCAGTCACCTATACCCTCTCCAATATACCATTATAGTTCAGTCACTTATACCCACTCCAATATACCATTATACTTCAGTCACTAATAGCCTCTACAACATACCATTATACTTCACTCACTTATACCCTCTCCATTATACTTCAGTCACTTACACCCTGTCCAATATACCATTATACTTCACTCACTTATACCCTCTTCAATATACCATTATACTTCACTCACTTATACCCTCTCCAATATACTTCAGTCACTTATACCCTCTCCAATATAACATGAAACTTCAGTCACTTATACCCTCTCCAATATACCATTATACGTCAGTCACTTATACCCTCTCCATTATACTTCAGTCACTTATACCCTCTCCAATGTACCATTATACTTCAGTCACTTATACCCCCTCCAATATACCATTATACTTCTGTCACTTATACCCTCTCCATTATACTTAAGTCACTTATACCAGCTCCAATATACCATTATACTTCAGTCACTTATACCCTCTCCATTATACTTAAGTCACTTATACCCTCTCCAATATGCCAAAAGACTTCAGTCACTTATACCCTCTCCAATATACCATTATACTTCAGTCACTTCTACCCTCTCCAGGAAACCATGAAACTTCAGTCACTTATACCTTCTCCAATATATCATTATACTTCAGTCACTTATACCCTCTCCATTATACTTAAGTCACTTATACCCTCTCCAAGATACCATTATACTTCAGTCACTTATACCCTCTCCAGGAAACCATTATACTTCAGTCACTTATACCCTCTCCAATATACCATTATACTTCAGTCACTTATACCCACTCCAATATACCATTATACTTCAGTCACTTATACCCTCTACAACATACCATTATACTTCACTCACTTATACCCTCTCCAATATACTTCAATCACTTATACCCTCTCCAATATACCATTATACTTCAGTCACTTATACCCTCTCCAATATACCATTATACTTCAGTCACTTATAGCCTCTACAACTTACCATTATACTTCACTCACTTATACCCTCTCCATTATACTTCAGTCACTTACACCCTGTCCAATATACCATTATACTTCACTCACTTATACCCTCTTCAATATACCATTATCCTTCACTCACTTATACCCTCTCCAATATACTTCAGTCACTTATACCCTCTCCAATATACCATTACACTTCAGTCACTTATACCCTCTACAATATACCTATATACTTCAGTCACGTACACCCTCTCCAATATACCATTATATTTCGGTCACTTATACCCTCTCCATTGTACTTCAGTCGCTTATCCCCTTTCCAATCTTCCATTATACTTCAGTCACTTATACCCTCTCCTATATAACATTATGCTTCAGTCTCTTCTACCCTTTCCATTATACTTCAGTCACTTATACCCTCTCCATTATACTTCAGTCACTTATACCATCTCCAATATACCATTATACTTCAGTCACGTAAACCCTCTCCAATATACCATTATACTTCAGTCATTGATACCCTCTCCAATATACCATTATACTTCAGTAACTTATCCCCTCTCCAATATACTTCAGTCACTTATACCCTCTCCAACATACCATTATACTTCAGTCACTTATACCCTCTCCAATATACCATTAGACTTCAGTCACTTATACCTTCCCCAATATACTTCAGTCACTTATACCCTGTCCATTTTTCTTCAGTCACTCATACCCTCTCCAATATACCATTATACTTCAGTCACTTATACCCTCTCCAATATCCCATTATACTTCAGTCACTTATACCCTGTCCAATATACCATTATACTTCAGTCACTTATACCCTCTCCAATATACCATTATACTTCAGTCACTTATACCCTCTCCAATATACCATTATTCTTTAGTCACTTATACCCTCTCCAATATACCATTATACTTCAGTCACATATACCCTGTCCAATATACCATTATACTTCAGTCATTTATACCCTGTCCAATATACCATTATACTTCAGTCACTTATACCCTCTCCAATATACCATTATACATCAGTCACTTATACCCTCTCCATTATACTTCAGTCACTTATCCCCTCTCCAATATACCATTATACTTCAGTCACTTATACCCTGTCCAATATACTTCAGTCACTTATACCCTCTCCAACATACCATTATACTTCAGTCTCTTATACCCTCTCCATTATACTTCAGTCACTTATACCCTCTCCAATATACCATTATACTTCAGTCACTGACACCCTCTCCAATATACCATTATACTTCAGTCACTTATACCCACTCCAATATACCTTTAAACTTCAGTCACTTATACATTCTCCAATATACTTCAGTCACTTATACCCTCTCCAACATACCATTATACTTCAGACACTTATACCCTCCCCAATATACTTCAGTCACTTATACCCTCTCCAATGTACCATTATACTTCAGTCACTTATACCCTCTCCAATATCCCATTATACTTCAGTCACTTAGACCCTGTCCATTATACCATTATACTTCAGTCATTTATACCCTTTCCAATACACCATTATACTTCAGTCACTTATACCCTGTCCAATATACCATTGTACTTCAGTCACTTATACCCTGTCCAATATACCATTATACTTCAGTCATTTATACCCTGTCCAATACACCATTATACTTCAGTCACTTATACCCTGTCCAATATACAATTATACTTCAGTCACTTATACCCTGTCCATTATACTTCAGTCACTTCTTCCCTCTCCATTGTACTTCAGTCCCTTCTTCCCTCTCCAATATACCATTATTCTTCAGTCACTTATACCATCTCCAATATACCTTCCACTTGAGTCACTTATACCCTGTCCATTATACCATTATACCTCAGTCACTTATACCCTCTCCAATATACCTTCTACTTGAGTCACTTATACCCTGTCCATTATACCATTATACTTCAGTCACTTATACCCTCTAAAATATACCATTATACTTCAGTCACTTATACCCTGTCCAATATACCATTATACTTCAGTCACTTATACACTCTCCAATATACCATTATACTTCAGTCACTTATACCCTCTCCATTATACTTCAGGCACTTATACCCTCTCCAATATACCATTATACTTCAGTCACTTATACCCTCTCCAATATACCATTATACTTCAGTCACTTATACCCTCTCCATTATACTTAAGTCACTTATACCCTCTCCAGCAAACCATTATACATTCAGTCACCTATACCCTCTCCAATATACCATTATAGTTCAGTCACTTATACCCACTCCAATATACCATTATACTTCAGTCACTAATAGCCTCTACAACATACCATTATACTTCACTCACTTATACCCTCTCCATTATACTTCAGTCACTTACACCCTGTCCAATATACCATTATACTTCACTCACTTATACCCTCTTCAATATACCATTATACTTCACTCACTTATACCCTCTCCAATATACTTCAGTCACTTATACCCTCTCCAATATAACATGAAACTTCAGTCACTTATACCCTCTCCAATATACCATTATACTTCAGTCACTTATACCCTCTCCAATATACCATTATACGTCAGTCACTTATACCCTCTCCATTATACTTCAGTCACTTATACCCTCTCCAATGTACCATTATACTTCAGTCACTTATACCCCCTCCAATATACCATTATACTTCAGTCACTTATACCCTCTCCATTATACTTAAGTCACTTATACCCGCTCCAATATACCATTATACTTCAGTCACTTATACCCTCTCCAATATACTTAAGTCACTTATACCCTCTCCAATATGCCAAAAGACTTCAGTCACTTATACCCTCTCCAATATACCATTATACTTCAGTCACTTCTACCCTCTCCAGGAAACCATGAAACTTCAGTCACTTATACCTTCTCCAATATATCATTATACTTCAGTCACTTATACCCTCTCCATTATACTTAAGTCACTTATACCCTCTCCAAGATACCATTATACTTCAGTCACTTATACCCTCTCCAGGAAACCATTATACTTCAGTCACTTATACCCTCTCCAATATACCATTATACTTCAGTCACTTATACCCACTCCAATATACCATTATACTTCAGTCACTTATACCCTCTACAACATACCATTATACTTCACTCACTTATACCCTCTCCAATATACTTCAATCACTTATACCCTCTCCAATATACCATTATACTTCAGTCACTTATACCCTCTCCAATATACCATTATACTTCAGTCACTTATAGCCTCTACAACTTACCATTATACTTCACTCACTTATACCCTCTCCATTATACTTCAGTCACTTACACCCTGTCCAATATACCATTATACTTCACTCACTTATACCCTCTTCAATATACCATTATCCTTCACTCACTTATACCCTCTCCAATATACTTCAGTCACTTATACCCTCTCCAATATACCATTACACTTCAGTCACTTATACCCTCTACAATATACCTATATACTTCAGTCACGTACACCCTCTCCAATATACCATTATATTTCGGTCACTTATACCCTCTCCATTGTACTTCAGTCGCTTATCCCCTTTCCAATCTTCCATTATACTTCAGTCACTTATACCCTCTCCTATATAACATTATGCTTCAGTCTCTTCTACCCTTTCCATTATACTTCAGTCACTTATACCCTCTCCATTATACTTCAGTCACTTATACCATCTCCAATATACCATTATACTTCAGTCACGTAAACCCTCTCCAATATACCATTATACTTCAGTCATTGATACCCTCTCCAATATACCATTATACTTCAGTAACTTATCCCCTCTCCAATATACTTCAGTCACTTATACCCTCTCCAACATACCATTATACTTCAGTCACTTATACCCTCTCCAATATACCATTAGACTTCAGTCACTTATACCTTCCCCAATATACTTCAGTCACTTATACCCTGTCCATTTTTCTTCAGTCACTCATACCCTCTCCAATATACCATTATACTTCAGTCACTTATACCCTCTCCAATATCCCATTATACTTCAGTCACTTATACCCTGTCCAATATACCATTATACTTCAGTCACTTATACCCTCTCCAATATACCATTATACTTCAGTCACTTATACCCTCTCCAATATACCATTATTCTTTAGTCACTTATACCCTCTCCAATATACCATTATACTTCAGTCACATATACCCTGTCCAATATACCATTATACTTCAGTCATTTATACCCTGTCCAATATACCATTATACTTCAGTCACTTATACCCTCTCCAATATACCATTATACATCAGTCACTTATACCCTCTCCATTATACTTCAGTCACTTATCCCCTCTCCAATATACCATTATACTTCAGTCACTTATACCCTGTCCAATATACTTCAGTCACTTATACCCTCTCCAACATACCATTATACTTCAGTCTCTTATACCCTCTCCATTATACTTCAGTCACTTATACCCTCTCCAATATACCATTATACTTCAGTCACTTATACCCTCTCCAATATACCAGAATATTTCAGTCACTTATACCCACTCCAATATACCATTAGACTTATGTCACTTATACCCTCTCCAATATACCATTATACTTCAGTCACTTATACCCTCTCCAATATACCATTATACTTCAGTCACTTAAACCCTCTCCAATATACCATTATACTTCAGTCACTTTTCCCCTGTCCATTATACTTCAGTCACTTATACCCTCTCCAATATACCATTATACTTCAGTCACTTGTACCCTCTCTAAGAAACCATTATGTTTCCGTCTCTTATACCCTTTCCATTATACTTTAGTCACTTATACCCTCTCCAATATACCATTATACTTCAGTCACTTTTCCCCGGTCCATTATACTTCAGTCACTTATACCCTCTCCAATATACCATTATACTTCAGTCACTTTTCCCCGGTCCATTATACTTCAGTCACTTATACCCTCTCCAATACACCATTATACTTCAGTCACTGACACCCTCTCCAATATACCATTATACTTCAGTCACTTATACCCACTCCAATATACCTTTAAACTTCAGTCACTTATACATTCTCCAATATACTTCAGTCACTTATACCCTCTCCAACATACCATTATACTTCAGACACTTATACCCTCCCCAATATACTTCAGTCACTTATACCCTCTCCAATGTACCATTATACTTCAGTCACTTATACCCTCTCCAATATCCCATTATACTTCAGTCACTTAGACCCTGTCCATTATACCATTATACTTCAGTCATTTATACCCTTTCCAATACACCATTATACTTCAGTCACTTATACCCTGTCCAATATACCATTGTACTTCAGTCACTTATACCCTGTCCAATATACCATTATACTTCAGTCATTTATACCCTGTCCAATACACCATTATACTTCAGTCACTTATACCCTGTCCAATATACAATTATACTTCAGTCACTTATACCCTGTCCATTATACTTCAGTCACTTATTCCCTCTCCATTGTACTTCAGTCCCTTCTTCCCTCTCCAATATACCATTATTCTTCAGTCACTTATACCATCTCCAATATACCTTCCACTTGAGTCACTTATACCCTGTCCATTATACCATTATACCTCAGTCACTTATACCCTCTCCAATATACCTTCTACTTGAGTCACTTATACCCTGTCCATTATACCATTATACCTCAGTCACTTATACCCTCTAAAATATACCATTATACTTCAGTCACTTATAACCTGTCCAATATACCATTATACTTCAGTCACTTATACACTCTCCAATATACCATTATACTTCAGTCACTTATACCCTCTCCATTATACTTCAGTCACTTATACCCTGTCCATTATACCATTATACTTCAGTCACTTATCCCCTCTCCAATATACCATTATACTTCAGTCACTTATACACTCTCCAATATACCGTTATACTTCAGTCACTTATACCCTCTCCAATATACCATTATACTTCAGTCACTTATACCCTGTCCAATATACCATTATACTTCAGTCACTTAAATCCTGTCCATTATACCATTATACTTCAGTCACTTATCCCCTCTCCAATATACCATTATACTTCAGTCACTTATACACTCTCCATTATACCATTATACTTCAGTCACTTATACCCTCTCCAATATACCGTTATACTTCAGTCACTTATACCCTCTCCAATATACCATTATACTTCAGTCACTTATACCCTGTCCAATATACCATTATACTTCAGTCACTTATACCCTGTCCATTATACCATTATACTTCAGTCACTTATCCCCTCTCCAAAAGACCTTTATACTTCAGTCATTTATACCCTGTCCAATATACCATTATACTTCAGTCACTTATACCCTCTCCAACATACCATTATACTTCAGTCATTTATACCCTCTCCAACATACCATTATACTTCAGTCACTTATACCCTCTCCAATATACCATTATACTTCAGTCACTGATACCCTGTCCATTATACCATCATACTTCAGTCACTTATACCCTGTCCAATATACCATTATACTTCAGTCACTTATACCCTCTCCAACATACCATTATACTTCAGTCATTTATACCCTCTCCAACATACCATTATACTTCAGTCACTAATACCCTCTCCAATATACCATTATACTTCAGTCACTTATACCCTCTCCATTATACTTCAGTCACTTATACCCACTCCAATATACCATTATACTTCAGTCACTAATACCCTCTCCAATATACCATTATACTTCAGTCACTTATACCCTGTCCAAGATACCATTATACTTCAGTCACTTCTCCCCTCTCCAACATACCATTATACTTCAGTCACTTATACCCTCTCCAAGATACCATTATACTTCAGTCACTTCTCCCCTCTCCAATATGCTTCAGTCACTTATACCCTCTCCAATATACCATTCTACTTCAGTCACTTATACCCTCTCCAATATACCATTATACTTCAGTCACTGATACCCTGTCCATTGTTTTTCAGTCACTTATACCCTGTCGAATATACCATTATACCTCAGTGACTAATACCCTGTCCAATATACCATTATACTTCAGTCACTTATGCCCTGTCCAATATACCATTATACTTCTGTCACTTATACCCTGTCCAATATACCATTATATTTCAGTCACTTATCCCCTCTCTAATATGCTTCAGTCACTTCTCCCCTCTCCAACATACCATTATACTTCAGTCACTTATAGCCTCTCCAATATACTATTATACTTCAGTCACTTATACCCTGTCCAAGATACTTCAGTCACTTGTACCCTCTCCAACATACCATTATACTTCAGTCACTTATACCCTCTCCAATATACCATTATACTTCAGTCACTTATACCCTGTCCATTATAGATCAGTCACTTATACCCTCACCAATATACCATTATACTACAGTGACTTTGACCCTCTCCAATATACCATTATACTTCAGTCACTTATTCCCTCTCCATTATACTTCAGTCCCTTCTTCCCTCTCCAATATACCATTATTCTTCAGTCACTTATACCCTTTCTAATATACCATTATACCTCAGTCACTTATACCCTCTCCAATATACCTTCTACTTGAGTCACTCATACCCTGTCCATTATACCATTATACTTCAGTGACTAATACCCTCTCCAATATACCATTATACTTCAGTCACTTATACCCTCTAAAATATACCATTATACTTCAGTCACTTATACACTCTCCAATATACCATTATACTTCAGTCACTTATACCCTCTCCATTATACTTCAGTCACTTATACCCTGTCCATTATACCATTATACTTCAGTCACGTCTCCCCTCTCCAATATACCATTATACTTCAGTCACTTATACCCTTTCCAATATACCATTCTACTTCAGTCACTTATACCCTGTCCAATATACCATTATATTTCAGTCAATTATACCGTCTCCAATATACCATTCTATTTCAGTCAATTATACCCTCTCCAAAATACTTCAGTCACTTCTCCCCCCTCCAATATACCATTCTACTTCAGTCACTTATACCCTCTCCAATATACCATTATACTTCAGTCACTTATACCCTCTCCATTATACTTCAGTCACTTATACCCACTCCAATATACCATTATACTTCAGTCACTAATACCCTCTCCAACATACCATTATACTTCAGTCACTTATACCCTGTCCAAGATACCATTATACTTCAGTCACTTCTCCCCTCTCCAATATGCTTCAGTCACTTATATCCTCTCCAATATACCATTCTACTTCAGTCACTTATACCCTCTCCAATATACCATTATACTTCAGTCACTGATACCCTGTCCATTATACTTCAGTCACTTATACCCTGTCGAATATACCATTATACTTCAGTGACTAATACCCTGTCCAATATACCATTATACTTCAGTCACTTCTTCCCTCTAAAATATACCATTATACTTCAGTCACTTATGCCCTGTCCAATATACCATTATACTTCTGTCACTTATACCCTGTCCAATATACCATTATATTTCAGTCACTTATCCCCTCTCGAATATGCTTCAGTCACTTCTCCCCTCTCCAACATACCATTATACTTCAGTCACTTATACCCTCTCCAATATACCATTCTACTTCAGTCACTTATACCCTGTCCAATATACCATTATACTTCAGTCACTTCTTCCCTCTAAAATATACCATTATACTTCAGTCACTTATAGCCTCTCCAATATACTATTATACTTCAGTCACTTATACCCTGTCCAAGATACTTCAGTCACTTGTACCCTCTCCAACATACCATTATACTTCAGTCACTTATACCCTCTCCAATATACCATTATACTTCAGTCACTTATACCCTGTCCATTATACATCAGTCACTTATACCCTCACCAATATACCATTATACTACAGTCACTTTGACCCTCTCCAATATACCATTATACTTCAGTCTCTTATACCCACTCCATTATACTTCAGTCACTTATACCCTCTTCAACATACAATTATACTTCAGTCACTTATTCCCTCTCCATTATACTTCAGTCCCTTCTTCCCTCTCCAATATACCATTATTCTTCAGTCACTTATACCCTTTCTAATATACCATTATACCTCAGTCACTTATACCCTCTCCAATATACATTCTACTTGAGTCACTTATACCCTGTCCATTATACCATTATACTTCAGTGACTAATACCCTCTCCAATATACCATTATACTTCAGTCACTTATACACTCTCCAATATACCATTATACTTCAGTCACTTATACCCTCTCCATTATACTTCAGTCACTTATACCCTGTCCATTATACCATTATACTTCAGTCACGTCTCCCCTCTCCAATATACCATTATACTTCAGTCACTTATACCCTTTCCAATATACCATTCTACTTCAGTCACTTATACTCTGTCCAATATACCATTATATTTCAGTCAATTATACCGTCTCCAATATACCATTCTATTTCAGTCAATTATACCCTCTCCAAAATACTTCAGTCACTTCTCCCCTCTCCAATATACCATTCTACTTCAGTCACTTATACCCTCTCCAATATACCATTATACTTCAGTCACTGATACCCTGTCCATTATACTTCAGTCACCTATACCCTGTCGAAAATACCATTATACTTCAGTGACTAATACCCTGTCCAATATACCATTATACTTCAGTCACTTCTTCCCTCTAAAATATACCATTATACTTCAGTCACTTATGCCCTGTCCAATATACCATTATACTTCAGTCACGTCTCCCCTCTCCAATATACCATTATACTTCAGTCACTTATACACTCTCCATTACACTTCAGTCACTTATACCCTCTCCAATATACCATTATACTTCAGTCACTTATACCCTCTCCAATATACCATTATACTTCAGTCACTTATACCCTCTCCAATATACCATTATACTTCAGTCACTTATACCCTCTCCAATATACCGTTATACTTCAGTCACTTATACCCTCTCCAATATACCATTATACTTCAGTCACTTATACCCTGTCCAATATACCATTATACTTCAGTCACTTATACCCTGTCCATTATACCATTATACTTCAGTCACTTATCCCCTCTCCAAAAGACCTTTATACTTCAGTCATTTATACCCTGTCCAATATACCATTATACTTCAGTCACTTATACCCTCTCCAACATACCATTATACTTCAGTCATTTATACCCTGTCCAATATACCATTATACTTCAGTCACTTATACCCTCTCCAACATACCATTATACTTCAGTCACTTATACCCTCTCCAATATACCATTATACTTCAGTCACTTATACCCTCTCCAATATACCATTATACTTCAGTCATTTATACCCTGTCCAATATACCATTATACTTCAGTCACTTATACCCTCTCCAATATACCATTATACATCAGTCACTTATACCCTCTCCATTATACTTCAGTCACTTATACCCTGTCCATTATACCATTATACTTCAGTCACTTATCCCCTCTCCAATATACCATTATACTTCAGTCACTTATACCCTGTCCAATATACTTCAGTCACTTGTACCCTCTCCAACATACCATTATACTTCAGTCTCTTATACCCTCTCCATTATACTTCAGTCACTTATACCCTCTCCAATATACCATTATACTTCAGTCACTTATACCCTCTCCAATATACCATTCTACTTCAGTCACTTATACCCTGTCCAATATACCATTATACTTCAGTCACTTCTTCCCTCTAAAATATACCATTATACTTCAGTCACTTATAGCCTCTCCAATATACTATTATACTTCAGTCACTTATACCCTGTCCAAGATACTTCAGTCACTTGTACCCTCTCCAACATACCATTATACTTCAGTCACTTATACCCTCTCCAATATACCATTATACTTCAGTCACTTATACCCTGTCCATTATACATCAGTCACTTATACCCTCACCAATATACCATTATACTACAGTCACTTTGACCCTCTCCAATATACCATTATACTTCAGTCTCTTATACCCACTCCATTATACTTCAGTCACTTATACCCTCTTCAACATACCATTATACTTCAGTCACTTATTCCCCCTCCATTATACTTCAGTCCCTTCTTCCCTCTCCAATATACCATTATTCTTCAGTCACTTATACCATCTCCAATATACCTTCTACTTGAGTCACTTATACCCTGTCCATTATACCATTATACTTCAGTCACGTCTCCCCTCTCCAATATACCATTATACTTCAGTCACTTATACACTCTCCATTATACTTCAGTCACTTATACCCTCTCCAATATACCATTATACTTCAGTCACTTATACCCTCTCCAATATACCATTATACTTCAGTCACTTATACCCTCTCCAATATACCATTATACTTCAGTCACTTATACCCTCTCCAATATACCGTTATACTTCAGTCACTTATACCCTCTCCAATATACCATTATACTTCAGTCACTTATACCCTGTCCAATATACCATTATACTTCAGTCACTTAAATTCTGTCCATTATACCATTATACTTCAGTCACTTATCCCCTCTCCAATATACCATTATACTTCAGTCACTTATACACTCTCCATTATACTTCAGTCACTTATACCCTCTCCAATATACCATTATACTTCAGTCACTTATACCCTCTCCAATATACCATTATACTTCAGTCACTTATACCCTCTCCAATATACCATTATACTTCAGTCACTTATACCCTCTCCAATATACCGTTATACTTCAGTCACTTATACCCTCTCCAATATACCATTATACTTCAGTCACTTATACCCTGTCCAATATACCATTATACTTCAGTCACTTATACCCTGTCCATTATACCATTATACTTCAGTCACTTATCCCCTCTCCAAAAGACCTTTATACTTCAGTCATTTATACCCTGTCCAATATACCATTATACTTCAGTCACTTATACCCTCTCCAACATACCATTATACTTCAGTCATTTATACCCTGTCCAATATACCATTATACTTCAGTCACTTATACCCTCTCCAACATACCATTATACTTCAGTCACTTATACCCTCTCCAATATACCATTATACTTCAGTCACTGATACCCTGTCCATTATACCATCATACTTCAGTCACTTATACCCTGTCCAATATACCATTATACTTCAGTCACTGATACCCTCTCCAATATACCATTATACTTCAGTCACTTATACCCTCTCCATTATACTTCAGTCACTTATACCCACTCCAATATACCATTATACTTCAGTCACTAATACCCTCTCCAATATACCATTATACTTCAGTCACTTATACCCTGTCCAAGATACCATTATACTTCAGTCACTTCTCCCCTCTCCAACATACCATTATACTTCAGTCACTTATACCCTCTCCAACATACCATTATACTTCAGTCACTTCTCCCCTCTCCAATATGCTTCAGTCACTTATACCCTCTCCAATATACCATTCTACTTCAGTCACTTATACCGTCTCCAATATACCATTATACTTCAGTCACTGATACCCTGTCCATTATACTTCAGTCACTTATACCCTGTCGAATATACCATTATACTTCAGTGACTAATACCCTGTCCAATATACCATTATACTTCAGTCACTTCTTCCCTCTAAAATCTACCATTATACTTCAGTCACTTATGCCCTGTCCAATATACCATTATACTTCTGTCACTTATACCCTGTCCAATATACCATTATATTTCAGTCACTTATCCCCTCTCTAATATGCTTCAGTCACTTCTCCCCTCTCCAACATACCATTATACTTCAGTCACTTATACCCTCTCCAATATACCATTCTACTTCAGTCACTTATACCCTGTCCAATATACCATTATACTTCAGTCACTTCTTCCCTCTAAAATATACCATTATACTTCAGTCACTTATAGCCTCTCCAATATACTATTATACTTCAGTCACTTATACCCTCTCCATTATACTTCAGTCACGTAAACCCTCTCCAATATACCATTATACTTCAGTCATTGATACCCTCTCCAATATACCATTATACTTCAGTAACTTATCCCCTCTCCAATATACTTCAGTCACTTATACCCTCTCCAACATACCATTATACTTCAGTCACTTATACCCTCTCCAATATACCATTAGACTTCAGTCACTTATACCTTCCCCAATATACTTCAGTCACTTATACCCTGTCCATTTTTCTTCAGTCACTCATACCCTCTCCAATATACCATTATACTTCAGTCACTTATACCCTCTCCAATATCCCATTATACTTCAGTCACTTATACCCTGTCCAATATACCATTATACTTCAGTCACTTATACCCTCTCCAATATACGATTATACTTCAGTCACTTATACCCTCTCCAATATACCATTATTCTTTAGTCACTTATACCCTCTCCAATATACCATTATACTTCAGTCACATATACCCTGTCCAATATACCATTATACTTCAGTCATTTATACCCTGTCCAATATACCATTATACTTCAGTCACTTATACCCTCTCCAATATACCATTATACATCAGTCACTTATACCCTCTCCATTATACTTCAGTCACTTATACCCTGTCCATTATACCATTATACTTCAGTCACTTATCCCCTCTCCAATATACCATTATACTTCAGTCACTTATACCCTGTCCAATATACTTCAGTCACTTGTACCCTCTCCAACATACCATTATACTTCAGTCTCTTATACCCTCTCCATTATACTTCAGTCACTTATACCCTCTCCAATATACCATTATACTTCAGTCACTTATACCCTCTCCAATATACCATTCTACTTCAGTCACTTATACCCTGTCCAATATACCATTATACTTCAGTCACTTCTTCCCTCTAAAATATACCATTATACTTCAGTCACTTATAGCCTCTCCAATATACTATTATACTTCAGTCACTTATACCCTGTCCAAGATACTTCAGTCACTTGTACCCTCTCCAACATACCATTATACTTCAGTCACTTATACCCTCTCCAATATACCATTATACTTCAGTCACTTATACCCTGTCCATTATACATCAGTCACTTATACCCTCACCAATATACCATTATACTACAGTCACTTTGACCCTCTCCAATATACCATTATACTTCAGTCTCTTATACCCACTCCATTATACTTCAGTCACTTATACCCTCTTCAACATACCATTATACTTCAGTCACTTATTCCCTCTCCATTATACTTCAGTCCCTTCTTCCCTCTCCAATATACCATTATTCTTCAGTCACTTATACCATCTCCAATATACCTTCTACTTGAGTCACTTATACCCTGTCCATTATACCATTATACTTCAGTCACGTCTCCCCTCTCCAATATACCATTATACTTCAGTCACTTATACACTCTCCATTATACTTCAGTCACTTATACCCTCTCCAATATACCATTATACTTCAGTCACTTATACCCTCTCCAATATACCATTATACTTCAGTCACTTATACCCTCTCCAATATACCATTATACTTCAGTCACTTATACCCTCTCCAATATACCGTTATACTTCAGTCACTTATACCCTCTCCAATATACCATTATACTTCAGTCACTTATACCCTGTCCAATATACCATTATACTTCAGTCACTTAAATTCTGTCCATTATACCATTATACTTCAGTCACTTATCCCCTCTCCAATATACCATTATACTTCAGTCACTTATACACTCTCCATTATACTTCAGTCACTTATACCCTCTCCAATATACCATTATACTTCAGTCACTTATACCCTCTCCAATATACCATTATACTTCAGTCACTTATACCCTCTCCAATATACCATTATACTTCAGTCACTTATACCCTCTCCAATATACCGTTATACTTCAGTCACTTATACCCTCTCCAATATACCATTATACTTCAGTCACTTATACCCTGTCCAATATACCATTATACTTCAGTCACTTATACCCTGTCCATTATACCATTATACTTCAGTCACTTATCCCCTCTCCAAAAGACCTTTATACTTCAGTCATTTATACCCTGTCCAATATACCATTATACTTCAGTCACTTATACCCTCTCCAACATACCATTATACTTCAGTCATTTATACCCTGTCCAATATACCATTATACTTCAGTCACTTATACCCTCTCCAACATACCATTATACTTCAGTCACTTATACCCTCTCCAATATACCATTATACTTCAGTCACTGATACCCTGTCCATTATACCATCATACTTCAGTCACTTATACCCTGTCCAATATACCATTATACTTCAGTCACTGATACCCTCTCCAATATACCATTATACTTCAGTCACTTATACCCTCTCCATTATACTTCAGTCACTTATACCCACTCCAATATACCATTATACTTCAGTCACTAATACCCTCTCCAATATACCATTATACTTCAGTCACTTATACCCTGTCCAAGATACCATTATACTTCAGTCACTTCTCCCCTCTCCAACATACCATTATACTTCAGTCACTTATACCCTCTCCAACATACCATTATACTTCAGTCACTTCTCCCCTCTCCAATATGCTTCAGTCACTTATACCCTCTCCAATATACCATTCTACTTCAGTCACTTATACCGTCTCCAATATACCATTATACTTCAGTCACTGATACCCTGTCCATTATACTTCAGTCACTTATACCCTGTCGAATATACCATTATACTTCAGTGACTAATACCCTGTCCAATATACCATTATACTTCAGTCACTTCTTCCCTCTAAAATCTACCATTATACTTCAGTCACTTATGCCCTGTCCAATATACCATTATACTTCTGTCACTTATACCCTGTCCAATATACCATTATATTTCAGTCACTTATCCCCTCTCTAATATGCTTCAGTCACTTCTCCCCTCTCCAACATACCATTATACTTCAGTCACTTATACCCTCTCCAATATACCATTCTACTTCAGTCACTTATACCCTGTCCAATATACCATTATACTTCAGTCACTTCTTCCCTCTAAAATATACCATTATACTTCAGTCACTTATAGCCTCTCCAATATACTATTATACTTCAGTCACTTATACCCTGTCCAAGATACTTCAGTCACTTGTACCCTCTCCAACATACCATTATACTTCAGTCACTTATACCCTCTCCAATATACCATTATACTTCAGTCACTTATACCCTGTCCATTATACATCAGTCACTTATACCCTCACCAATATACCATTATACTACAGTCACTTTGACCCTCTCCAATATACCATTATACTTCAGTCTCTTATACCCACTCCATTATACTTCAGTCACTTATACCCTCTTCAACATACCATTATACTTCAGTCACTTATTCCCTCTCCATTATACTTCAGTCCCTTCTTCCCTCTCCAATATACCATTATTCTTCAGTCACTTATACCATCTCCAATATACCTTCTACTTGAGTCACTTATACCCTGTCCATTATACCATTATACTTCAGTCACGTCTCCCCTCTCCAATATACCATTATACTTCAGTCACTTATACACTCTCCATTATACTTCAGTCACTTATACCCTCTCCAATATACCATTATACTTCAGTCACTTATACCCTCTCCAATATACCATTATACTTCAGTCACTTATACCCTCTCCAATATACCATTATACTTCAGTCACTTATACCCTCTCCAATATACCGTTATACTTCAGTCACTTATACCCTCTCCAATATACCATTATACTTCAGTCACTTATACCCTGTCCAATATACCATTATACTTCAGTCACTTAAATTCTGTCCATTATACCATTATACTTCAGTCACTTATCCCCTCTCCAATATACCATTATACTTCAGTCACTTATACACTCTCCATTATACTTCAGTCACTTATACCCTCTCCAATATACCATTATACTTCAGTCACTTATACCCTCTCCAATATACCATTACACTTCAGTCACTTATACCCTCTCCAATATACCATTATACTTCAGTCACTTATACCCTCTCCAATATACCGTTATACTTCAGTCACTTATACCGTCTCCAATATACCATTATACTTCAGTCACTTATACCCTGTCCAATATACCATTATACTTCAGTCACTTATACCCTGTCCATTATACCATTATACTTCAGTCACTTATCCCCTCTCCAAAAGACCTTTATACTTCAGTCATTTATACCCTGTCCAATATACCATTATACTTCAGTCACTTATACCCTCTCCAACATACCATTATACTTCAGTCATTTATACCCTGTCCAATATACCATTATACTTCAGTCACTTATACCCTCTCCAACATACCATTATACTTCAGTCACTTATACCCTCTCCAATATACCATTATACTTCAGTCACTGATACCCTGTCCATTATACCATCATACTTCAGTCACTTATACCCTGTCCAATATACCATTATACTTCAGTCACTGATACCCTCTCCAATATACCATTATACTTCAGTCACTTATACCCTCTCCATTATACTTCAGTCACTTATACCCACTCCAATATACCATTATACTTCAGTCACTAATACCCTCTCCAATATACCATTATACTTCAGTCACTTATACCCTGTCCAAGATACCATTATACTTCAGTCACTTCTCCCCTCTCCAACATACCATTATACTTCAGTCACTTATACCCTCTCCAACATACCATTATACTTCAGTCACTTCTCCCCTCTCCAATATGCTTCAGTCACTTATACCCTCTCCAATATACCATTCTACTTCAGTCACTTATACCGTCTCCAATATACCATTATACTTCAGTCACTGATACCCTGTCCATTATACTTCAGTCACTTATACCCTGTCGAATATACCATTATACTTCAGTGACTAATACCCTGTCCAATATACCATTATACTTCAGTCACTTCTTCCCTCTAAAATCTACCATTATACTTCAGTCACTTATGCCCTGTCCAATATACCATTATACTTCTGTCACTTATACCCTGTCCAATATACCATTATATTTCAGTCACTTATCCCCTCTCTAATATGCTTCAGTCACTTCTCCCCTCTCCAACATACCATTATACTTCAGTCACTTATACCCTCTCCAATATACCATTCTACTTCAGTCACTTATACCCTGTCCAATATACCATTATACTTCAGTCACTTCTTCCCTCTAAAATATACCATTATACTTCAGTCACTTATAGCCTCTCCAATATACTATTATACTTCAGTCACTTATACCCTCTCCATTATACTTCAGTCACGTAAACCCTCTCCAATATACCATTATACTTCAGTCATTGATACCCTCTCCAATATACCATTATACTTCAGTAACTTATCCCCTCTCCAATATACTTCAGTCACTTATACCCTCTCCAACATACCATTATACTTCAGTCACTTATACCCTCTCCAATATACCATTAGACTTCAGTCACTTATACCTTCCCCAATATACTTCAGTCACTTATACCCTGTCCATTTTTCTTCAGTCACTCATACCCTCTCCAATATACCATTATACTTCAGTCACTTATACCCTCTCCAATATCCCATTATACTTCAGTCACTTATACCCTTTCCAATATACCATTATACTTCAGTCACTTATACCCTCTCCAATATACGATTATACTTCAGTCACTTATACCCTCTCCAATATACCATTATTCTTTAGTCACTTATACCCTCTCCAATATACCATTATACTTCAGTCACATATACCCTGTCCAATATACCATTATACTTCAGTCATTTATACCCTGTCCAATATACCATTATACTTCAGTCACTTATACCCTCTCCAATATACCATTATACATCAGTCACTTATACCCTCTCCATTATACTTCAGTCACTTATACCCTGTCCATTATACCATTATACTTCAGTCACTTATACCCTGTCCAATATACTTCAGTCACTTGTACCCTCTCCAACATACCATTATACTTCAGTCTCTTATACCCTGTCCATTATACCATTATACTTCAGTCACTTATCCCCTCTCCAATATACCATTATACTTCAGTCACTTATACCCTGTCCAATATACTTCAGTCACTTGTACCCTCTCCAACATACCATTATACTTCAGTCACTTATACCCTCTCCAATATACCATTATACTTCAGTCACTTATACCCTCTCAGATATACCATTATACTTCCGTCACTTTTCCCCTGTCCATTATACTTCAGTCACTTTTCCCCTGTCCATTATACTTCAGTCACTTATACCCTCTCCAATATACCATTATACTTCAGTCACTTAAACCCTCTCCAATATACCATTATACTTCAGTCACTTGTACCCTCTCTAAGAAACCATTATGTTTCCGTCTCTTATACCCTTTCCATTATACTTTAGTCACTTATACAATCTCCAATATACCATTATACTTCAGTCACTTTTCCCCGGTCCATTATACTTCAGTCACTTATACCATCTCCAATATACCATTATGCTTCAGTCACTTATACCCTCTCCAATATACCATTATACTTCAGTCACTGACACCCTCTCCAATATACCATTATACTTCAGTCACTTATACCCACTCCAATATACCTTTAAACTTCAGTCACTTATACATTCTCCAATATACTTCAGTCACTTATACCCTCTCCAACATACCATTATACTTCAGACACTTATACCCTCCCCAATATACTTCAGTCACTTATACCCTCTCCAATGTACCATTATACTTCAGTCACTTATACCCTCTCCAATATCCCATTATACTTCAGTCACTTAGACCCTGTCCATTATACCATTATACTTCAGTCATTTATACCCTTTCCAATACACCATTATACTTCAGTCACTTATACCCTGTCCAATATACCATTGTACTTCAGTCACTTATACCCTGTCCAATATACCATTATACTTCAGTCATTTATACCCTGTCCAATACACCATTATACTTCAGTCACTTATACCCTGTCCAATATACAATTATACTTCAGTCACTTATACCCTGTCCATTATACTTCAGTCACTTATTCCCTCTCCATTGTACTTCAGTCCCTTCTTCCCTCTCCAATATACCATTATTCTTCAGTCACTTATACCATCTCCAATATACCTTCCACTTGAGTCACTTATACCCTGTCCATTATACCATTATACTTCAGTCACTTATACCCTCTAAAATATACCATTATACTTGAGTCACTTATACCCTGTCCAATATACCATTATACTTCAGTCACTTATACACTCTCCAATATACCATTATACTTCAGTCACTTATACCCTCTCCATTATACTTCAGTCACTTATACCCTGTCCATTATACCATTATACTTCAGTCACGTCTCCCCTCTCCAATATACCATTATACTTCAGTCACTTATACACTCTCCATTATACTTCAGTCACTTATACCCTCTCCAATATACCATTATACTTCAGTCA
This sequence comes from Scyliorhinus torazame, assembly GCF_047496885.1. Lineage (NCBI taxonomy): Eukaryota > Metazoa > Chordata > Chondrichthyes > Carcharhiniformes > Scyliorhinidae > Scyliorhinus > Scyliorhinus torazame. The sequence continues at coordinate 132,189,887 of NC_092727.1, forward strand.
CTTATACCCTCTCCAATATACCATTATACTTCAGTCACTTATACCCTCTCCAATATACCATTATACTTCAGTCACTTATACCCTCTCCAATATACCGTTATACTTCAGTCACTTATACCCTCTCCAATATACCATTATACTTCAGTCACCTATACCCTGTCCAATATACCATTATACTTCAGTCACTTAAATCCTGTCCATTATACCATTATACTTCAGTCACTTATCCCCTCTCCAATATACCATTATACTTCAGTCACTTATACACTCTCCATTATACCATTATACTTCAGTCACTTATACCCTCTCCAATATACCGTTATACTTCAGTCACTTATACCCTCTCCAATATACCATTATACTTCAGTCACTTATACCCTGTCCAATATACCATTATACTTCAGTCACTTATACCCTGTCCATTATACCATTATACTTCAGTCACTTATCCCCTCTCCAAAAGACCTTTATACTTCAGTCATTTATACCCTGTCCAATATACCATTATACTTCAGTCACTTATACCCTCTCCAACATACCATTATACTTCAGTCATTTATACCCTCTCCAACATACCATTATACTTCAGTCACTTATACCCTCTCCAATATACCATTATACTTCAGTCACTGATACCCTGTCCATTATACCATCATACTTCAGTCACTTATACCCTGTCCAATATACCATTATACTTCAGTCACTAATACCCTCTCCAATATACCATTATACTTCAGTCACTTATACCCTCTCCATTATACTTCAGTCACTTATACCCACTCCAATATACCATTATACTTCAGTCACTAATACCCTCTCCAATATACCATTATACTTCAGTCACTTATACCCTGTCCAAGATACCATTATACTTCAGTCACTTCTCCCCTCTCCAACATACCATTATACTTCAGTCACTTATACCCTCTCCAAGATACCATTATACTTCAGTCACTTCTCCCCTCTCCAATATGCTTCAGTCACTTATACCCTCTCCAATATACCATTCTACTTCAGTCACTTATACCCTCTCCAATATACCATTATACTTCAGTCACTGATACCCTGTCCATTATATTTCAGTCACTTATACCCTGTCGAATATACCATTATACTTCAGTGACTAATACCCTGTCCAATATACCATTATACTTCAGTCACTTCTTCCCTCTAAAATATACCATTATACTTCAGTCACTTATGCCCTGTCCAATATACCATTATACTTCTGTCACTTATACCCTGTCCAATATACCATTATCTTTCAGTCGCTTATCCCCTCTCTAATATGCTTCAGTCACTTCTCCCCTCTCCAACATACCATTATACTTCAGTCACTTATACCCTCTCCAATATACCATTCTACTTCAGTCACTTATACCCTGTCCAATATACCATTATACTTCAGTCACTTCTTCCCTCTAAAATATACCATTATACTTCAGTCACTTATAGCCTCTCCAATATACTATTATACTTCAGTCACTTATACCCTGTCCAAGATACTTCAGTCACTTGTACCCTCTCCAACATACCATTATACTTCAGTCACTTATACCCTCTCCAATATACCATTATACTTCAGTCACTTATACCCTGTCCATTATACATCAGTCACTTATACCCTCACCAATATACCATTATACTACAGTCACTTTGACCCTCTCCAATATACCATTATACTTCAGTCTCTTATACCCACTCCATTATACTTCAGTCACTTATACCCTCTTCAACATACCATTATACTTCAGTCACTTATTCCCTCTCCATTATACTTCAGTCCCTTCTTCCCTCTCCAATATACCATTATTCTTCAGTCACTTATACCCTTTCTAATATACCATTATACCTCAGTCACTTATACCCTCTCCAATATACCTTCTACTTGAGTCACTTATACCCTGTCCATTATACCATTATACTTCAGTGACTAATACCCTCTCCAATATACCATTATACTTCAGTCACTTATACCCTCTAAAATATACCATTATACTTCAGTCACTTATACACTCTCCAATATACCATTATACTTCAGTCACTTATACCCTCTCCATTATACTTCAGTCACTTATACCCTGTCCATTATACCATTATACTTCAGTCACGTCTCCCCTCTCCAATATACCATTATACTTCAGTCACTTATACCCTTTCCAATATACCATTCTACTTCAGTCACTTATACCCTGTCCAATATACCATTATATTTCAGTCAATTATACCGTCTCCAATATACCATTCTATTTCAGTCAATTATACCCTCTCCAAAATACTTCAGTCACTTCTCCCCTCTCCAATATACCATTCTACTTCAGTCACTTATACCCTCTCCAATATACCATTATACTTCAGTCACTTATACCCTCTCCATTATACTTCAGTCACTTATACCCACTCCAATATACCATTATACTTCAGTCACTAATACCCTCTCCAATATACCATTATACTTCAGTCACTTATACCCTGTCCAAGATACCATTATACTTCAGTCACTTCTCCCCTCTCCAACATACCATTATACTTCAGTCACTTATACCCTCTCCAAGATACCATTATACTTCAGTCACTTCTCCCCTCTCCAATATGCTTCAGTCACTTATATCCTCTCCAATATACCATTCTACTTCAGTCACTTATACCATCTCCAATATACCTTCTACTTGAGTCACTTATACCCTGTCCATTATACCATTATACTTGAGTGACTAATACCCTCTCCAATATACCATTATACTTCAGTCACTTATACCCTCTAAAATATACCATTATACTTCAGTCACTTATACACTCTCCAATATACCATTATACTTCAGTCACTTATACCCTCTCCATTATACTTCAGTCACTTAAACCCTGTCCATTATACCATTATACTTCAGTCACGTCTCCCCCCTCCAATATACCATTATATTTCAGTCACTTATACCCTTTCCAATATACCATTATACTTCAGTCACTTATACCCTCTCCAATATACCATTACACTTCAGTCACTTATACCCTCTCCAATATACCATTATACTTCAGTCACTTATACCCTCTCCAATATACCATTATACTTCAGTCACTTATACCCTGTCCAATATACCATTATACTTCAGTCACTTATACCCTCTCCAATATACCATTATACTTCAGTCACTGATACCCTGTCCATTATACCATTATATTTCAGTCACTTATACCCTCTCCAATATACCATTATACTTCAGTCACTGATACCCTGTCCATTATACTTCAGTCACTTATCCCCTCTCCAATATACCATTATACTTCAGTCACTTATACCATGTCCAATATACCATTATACTTCAGTCACTTATACACTCTCCAATATACCATTATACTTCAGTGACTAATACCCTCTCCAATATACCACTATACATCAGTCACTTACTTCTTCCCTCTAAAATATACCATTATTCTTCAGTCACTTATACCCTCTCCAATATACCATTATACTTCAGTCACTTATACCCTGTCCAATATACCATTCTACTTCAGTCACTTATACCCTCTCCAATATACCATTACACTTCAGTCACTTATACCCTCTCCAATATACCATTATACTTCAGTCACTTATACCCTCTCCAATATACCATTATACTTCAGTCACTTATACCCTGTCCAATATACCATTATACTTCAGTCACTTATACCCTCTCCAATATACCATTATACTTCAGTCACTGATACCCTGTCCATTATACCATTATATTTCAGTCACTTATACCCTCTCCAATATACCATTATACTTCAGTCACTGATACCCTGTCCATTATACTTCAGTCACTTATCCCCTCTCCAATATACCATTATACTTCAGTCACTTATACCATGTCCAATATACCATTATACTTCAGTCACTTATACACTCTCCAATATACCATTATACTTCAGTGACTAATACCCTCTCCAATATACCACTATACATCAGTCACTTCTTCCCTCTAAAATATACCATTATTCTTCAGTCACTTATACCCTCTCCAATATACCATTATACTTCAGTCACTTATACCCTGTCCAATATACCATTCTACTTCAGTCACTTATACCCTGTCCAATATACCATTATATTTCAGTCAATTATACCCTCTCTAATATACTTCAGTCACTTATACCCTCTCCAATATACCATCATACTTCAGTCACTTATACCCTCTCCAAGATACCATTATACTTCAGTCACTTATACCCTCTCCAATATACCATTATACTTCAGTCACTGATACCCTGTCCATTATACTTCAGTCACTTATACCCTGTAGAATATACCATTATACTTCAGTGACTAATACCCTGTCCAATATACCATTATACTTCAGTCACTTCTTCCCTCTAAAATATACCATTATACTTCAGTCACTTATACCCTGTCCAATATACCATTATACTTCAGTCACTTCTACCCTGTCCATTATACTTCAGTCACTTATACCCTCTCCAATATACCATTATACTTCAGTCACTTATACCCTCTCCATTATACCATTATACTTCAGTCACTTATACCCTCCACAATATACTTCAGTCACTTATACCCTGTCCATTTTACTTCAGTCACTCATACCCTCTCCAATATCCCATTATACTTCAGTCACTTATGCCTTCTCCAATATCCCATTATACTTCAGTCACTTATACCCTCTCTAATATGCTTCAGTCACTTCTCCCCTCTCCAACATACCATTATACTTCAGTCACTTATACCCTCTCCAATATACCATTCTACTTCAGTCACTTATACCCTGTCCAATATACCATTATACTTCAGTCACTTCTTCCCTCTAAAATATACCATTATACTTCAGTCACTTATAGCCTCTCCAATATACTATTATACTTCAGTCACTTATACCCTGTCCAAGATACTTCAGTCACTTGTACCCTCTCCAACATACCATTATACTTCAGTCACTTATACCCTCTCCAATATACCATTATACTTCAGTCACTTATACCCTGTCCATTATAGATCAGTCACTTATACCCTCACCAATATACCATTATACTACAGTGACTTTGACCCTCTCCAATATACCATTATACTTCAGTCACTTATTCCCTCTCCATTATACTTCAGTCCCTTCTTCCCTCTCCAATATACCATTATTCTTCAGTCACTTATACCCTTTCTAATATACCATTATACCTCAGTCACTTATACCCTCTCCAATATACCTTCTACTTGAGTCACTCATACCCTGTCCATTATACCATTATACTTCAGTGACTAATACCCTCTCCAATATACCATTATACTTCAGTCACTTATACCCTCTAAAATATACCATTATACTTCAGTCACTTATACACTCTCCAATATACCATTATACTTCAGTCACTTATACCCTCTCCATTATACTTCAGTCACTTATACCCTGTCCATTATACCATTATACTTCAGTCACGTCTCCCCTCTCCAATATACCATTATACTTCAGTCACTTATACCCTTTCCAATATACCATTCTACTTCAGTCACTTATACCCTGTCCAATATACCATTATATTTCAGTCAATTATACCGTCTCCAATATACCATTCTATTTCAGTCAATTATACCCTCTCCAAAATACTTCAGTCACTTCTCCCCTCTCCAATATACCATTCTACTTCAGTCACTTATACCCTCTCCAATATACCATTATACTTCAGTCACTTATACCCTCTCCAATATACCATTATACTTCAGTCACTTATACCCTCTCCAATATACCATTATACTTCAGTCACTTATAGCCTCTCCAATATACTATTATACTTCAGTCACTTATACCCTGTCCAAGATACTTCAGTCACTTGTACCCTCTCCAACATACCATTATACTTCAGTCACTTATACCCTCTCCAATATACCATTATACTTCAGTCACTTATACCCTGTCCATTATACATCAGTCACTTATACCCTCACCAATATACCATTATACTACAGTCACTTTGACCCTCTCCAATATACCATTATACTTCAGTCTCTTATACCCACTCCATTATACTTCAGTCACTTATACCCTCTTCAACATACCATTATACTTCAGTCACTTATTCCCTCTCCATTATACTTCAGTCCCTTCTTCCCTCTCCAATATACCATTATTCTTCAGTCACTTATACCCTTTCTAATATACCATTATACCTCAGTCACTTATACCCTCTCCAATATACCTTCTACTTGAGTCACTTATACCCTGTCCATTATACCATTATACTTCAGTGACTAATACCCTCTCCAATATACCATTATACTTCAGTCACTTATACCCTCTAAAATATACCATTATACTTCAGTCACTTATACACTCTCCAATATACCATTATACTTCAGTCACTTATACCCTCTCCATTATACTTCAGTCACTTATACCCTGTCCATTATACCATTATACTTCAGTCACGTCTCCCCTCTCCAATATACCATTATACTTCAGTCACTTATACCCTTTCCAATATACCATTCTACTTCAGTCACTTATACCCTGTCCAATATACCATTATATTTCAGTCAATTATACCGTCTCCAATATACCATTCTATTTCAGTCAATTATACCCTCTCCAAAATACTTCAGTCACTTCTCCCCTCTCCAATATACCATTCTACTTCAGTCACTTATACCCTCTCCAATATACCATTATACTTCAGTCACTTATACCCTCTCCATTATACTTCAGTCACTTATACCCACTCCAATATACCATTATACTTCAGTCACTAATACCCTCTCCAATATACCATTATACTTCAGTCACTTATACCCTGTCCAAGATACCATTATACTTCAGTCACTTCTCCCCTCTCCAACATACCATTATACTTCAGTCACTTATACCCTCTCCAAGATACCATTATACTTCAGTCACTTCTCCCCTCTCCAATATGCTTCAGTCACTTACATCCTCTCCAATATACCATTCTACTTCAGTCACTTATACCATCTCCAATATACCTTCTACTTGAGTCACTTATACCCTGTCCATTATACCATTATACTTGAGTGACTAATACCCTCTCCAATATACCATTATACTTCAGTCACTTATACCCTCTAAAATATACCATTAAACTTCAGTCACTTATACACTCTCCAATATACCATTATACTTCAGTCACTTATACCCTCTCCATTATACTTCAGTCACTTAAACCCTGTCCATTATACCATTATACTTCAGTCACGTCTCCCCCCTCCAATATACCATTATATTTCAGTCACTTATACCCTTTCCAATATACCATTATACTTCAGTCACTTATACCCTCTCCAATATACCATTACACTTCAGTCACTTATACCCTCTCCAATATACCATTATACTTCAGTCACTTATACCCTCTCCAATATACCATTATACTTCAGTCACTTATACCCTGTCCAATATACCATTATACTTCAGTCACTTATACCCTCTCCAATATACCATTATACTTCAGTCACTGATACCCTGTCCATTATACCATTATATTTCAGTCACTTATACCCTCTCCAATATACCATTATACTTCAGTCACTGATACCCTGTCCATTATACTTCAGTCACTTATCCCCTCTCCAATATACCATTATACTTCAGTCACTTATACCATGTCCAATATACCATTATACTTCAGTGACTAATACCCTCTCCAATATACCACTATACATCAGTCACTTCTTCCCTCTAAAATATACCATTATTCTTCAGTCACTTATACCCTCTCCAATATACCATTATACTTCAGTCACTTATACCCTGTCCAATATACCATTCTACTTCAGTCACTTATACCCTCTCCAATATACCATTACACTTCAGTCACTTATACCCTCTCCAATATACCATTATACTTCAGTCACTTATACCCTCTCCAATATACCATTATACTTCAGTCACTTATACCCTGTCCAATATACCATTATACTTCAGTCACTTATACCCTCTCCAATATACCATTATACTTCAGTCACTGATACCCTGTCCATTATACCATTATATTTCAGTCACTTATACCCTCTCCAATATACCATTATACTTCAGTCACTGATACCCTGTCCATTATACTTCAGTCACTTATCCCCTCTCCAATATACCATTATACTTCAGTCACTTATACCATGTCCAATATACCATTATACTTCAGTCACTTATACACTCTCCAATATACCATTATACTTCAGTGACTAATACCCTCTCCAATATACCACTATACATCAGTCACTTCTTCCCTCTAAAATATACCATTATTCTTCAGTCACTTATACCCTCTCCAATATACCATTATACTTCAGTCACTTATACCCTGTCCAATATACCATTCTACTTCAGTCACTTATACCCTGTCCAATATACCATTATATTTCAGTCAATTATACCCTCTCTAATATACTTCAGTCACTTATACCCTCTCCAATATACCATCATACTTCAGTCACTTATACCCTCTCCAAGATACCATTATACTTCAGTCACTTATACCCTCTCCAATATACCATTATACTTCAGTCACTGATACCCTGTCCATTATACTTCAGTCACTTATACCCTGTAGAATATACCATTATACTTCAGTGACTAATACCCTGTCCAATATACCATTATACTTCAGTCACTTCTTCCCTCTAAAATATACCATTATACTTCAGTCACTTATACCCTGTCCAATATACCATTATACTTCAGTCACTTCTACCCTGTCCATTATACTTCAGTCACTTATACCCTCTCCAATATACCATTATACTTCAGTCACTTATACCCTCTCCATTATACCATTATACTTCAGTCACTTATACCCTCCACAATATACTTCAGTCACTTATACCCTGTCCATTTTACTTCAGTCACTCATACCCTCTCCAATATCCCATTATACTTCAGTCACTTATGCCTTCTCCAATATCCCATTATACTTCAGTCACTTATACCCTCTCTAATATGCTTCAGTCACTTCTCCCCTCTCCAACATACCATTATACTTCAGTCACTTATACCCTCTCCAATATACCATTCTACTTCAGTCACTTATACCCTGTCCAATATACCATTATACTTCAGTCACTTCTTCCCTCTAAAATATACCATTATACTTCAGTCACTTATAGCCTCTCCAATATACTATTATACTTCAGTCACTTATACCCTGTCCAAGATACTTCAGTCACTTGTACCCTCTCCAACATACCATTATACTTCAGTCACTTATACCCTCTCCAATATACCATTATACTTCAGTCACTTATACCCTGTCCATTATAGATCAGTCACTTATACCCTCACCAATATACCATTATACTACAGTGACTTTGACCCTCTCCAATATACCATTATACTTCAGTCACTTATTCCCTCTCCATTATACTTCAGTCCCTTCTTCCCTCTCCAATATACCATTATTCTTCAGTCACTTATACCCTTTCTAATATACCATTATACCTCAGTCACTTATACCCTCTCCAATATACCTTCTACTTGAGTCACTCATACCCTGTCCATTATACCATTATACTTCAGTGACTAATACCCTCTCCAATATACCATTATACTTCAGTCACTTATACCCTCTAAAATATACCATTATACTTCAGTCACTTATACACTCTCCAATATACCATTATACTTCAGTCACTTATACCCTCTCCATTATACTTCAGTCACTTATACCCTGTCCATTATACCATTATACTTCAGTCACGTCTCCCCTCTCCAATATACCATTATACTTCAGTCACTTATACCCTTTCCAATATACCATTCTACTTCAGTCACTTATACCCTGTCCAATATACCATTATATTTCAGTCAATTATACCGTCTCCAATATACCATTCTATTTCAGTCAATTATACCCTCTCCAAAATACTTCAGTCACTTCTCCCCTCTCCAATATACCATTCTACTTCAGTCACTTATACCCTCTCCAATATACCATTATACTTCAGTCACTTATACCCTCTCCATTATACTTCAGTCACTTATACCCACTCCAATATACCATTATACTTCAGTCACTAATACCCTCTCCAATATACCATTATACTTCAGTCACTTATACCCTGTCCAAGATACCATTATACTTCAGTCACTTCTCCCCTCTCCAACATACCATTATACTTCAGTCACTTATACCCTCTCCAAGATACCATTATACTTCAGTCACTTCTCCCCTCTCCAATATGCTTCAGTCACTTATATCCTCTCCAATATACCATTCTACTTCAGTCACTTATACCCTCTCCAATATACCATTATACTTCAGTCACTGATACCCTGTCCATTATACTTCAGTCACTTATACCCTGTCGAATATACCATTATACTTCAGTGACTAATACCCTGTCCAATATACCATTATACTTCAGTCACTTCTTCCCTCTAAAATATACCATTATACTTCAGTCACTTATGCCCTGTCCAATATACCATTATACTTCTGTCACTTATACCCTGTCCAATATACCATTATATTTCAGTCACTTATCCCCTCTCTAATATGCTTCAGTCACTTCTCCCCTCTCCAACATACCATTATACTTCAGTCACTTATACCCTCTCCAATATACCATTCTACTTCAGTCACTTATACCCTGTCCAATATACCATTATACTTCAGTCACTTCTTCCCTCTAAAATATACCATTATACTTCAGTCACTTATAGCCTCTCCAATATACTATTATACTTCAGTCACTTATACCCTGTCCAAGATACTTCAGTCACTTGTACCCTCTCCAACATACCATTATACTTCAGTCACTTATACCCTCTGCAATATACCATTATACTTCAGTCACTTATACCCTGTCCATTATACATCAGTCACTTATACCCTCACCAATATACCATTATACTACAGTCACTTTGACCCTCTCCAATATACCATTATACTTCAGTCTCTTATACCCACTCCATTATACTTCAGTCACTTATACCCTCTTCAACATACAATTATACTTCAGTCACTTATTCCCTCTCCATTATACTTCAGTCCCTTCTTCCCTCTCCAATATACCATTATTCTTCAGTCACTTATACCCTTTCTAATATACCATTATACCTCAGTCACTTATACCCTCTCCAATATACATTCTACTTGAGTCACTTATACCCTGTCCATTATACCATTATACTTCAGTGACTAATACCCTCTCCAATATACCATTATACTTCAGTCACTTATACACTCTCCAATATACCATTATACTTCAGTCACTTATACCCTCTCCATTATACTTCAGTCACTTATACCCTGTCCATTATACCATTATACTTCAGTCACGTCTCCCCTCTCCAATATACCATTATACTTCAGTCACTTATACCCTTTCCAATATACCATTCTACTTCAGTCACTTATACCCTGTCCAATATACCATTATATTTCAGTCAATTATACCGTCTCCAATATACCATTCTATTTCAGTCAATTATACCCTCTCCAAAATACTTCAGTCACTTCTCCCCTCTCCAATATACCATTCTACTTCAGTCACTTATACCCTCTCCAATATACCATTATACTTCAGTCACTGATACCCTGTCCATTATACTTCAGTCACTTATACCCTGTCGAAAATACCATTATACTTCAGTGACTAATACCCTGTCCAATATACCATTATACTTCAGTCACTTCTTCCCTCTAAAATATACCATTATACTTCAGTCACTTATGCCCTGTCCAATATACCATTATACTTCTGTCACTTATACCCTGTCCAATATACCATTATATTTCAGTCACTTATCCCCTCTCTAATATGCTTCAGTCACTTCTCCCCTCTCCAACATACCATTATACTTCAGTCACTTATACCCTCTCCAATATACCATTCTACTTCAGTCACTTATACCCTGTCCAATATACCATTATACTTCAGTCACTTCTTCCCTCTAAAATATACCATTATACTTCAGTCACTTATAGCCTCTCCAATATACTATTATACTTCAGTCACTTATACCCTGTCCAAGATACTTCAGTCACTTGTACCCTCTCCAACATACCATTATACTTCAGTCACTTATACCCTCTCCAATATACCATTATACTTCAGTCACTTATACCCTGTCCATTATACATCAGTCACTTATACACTCACCAATATACCATTATACTACAGTCACTTTGACCCTCTCCAATATACCATTATACTTCAGTCTCTTATACCCACTCCATTATACTTCAGTCACTTATACCCTCTTCAACATACCATTATACTTCAGTCACTTATTCCCTCTCCATTATACTTCAGTCCCTTCTTCCCTCTCCAATATACCATTATTCTTCAGTCACTTATACCATCTCCAATATACCTTCTACTTGAGTCACTTATACCCTGTCCATTATACCATTATACTTCAGTCACGTCTCCCCTCTCCAATATACCATTATACTTCAGTCACTTATACACTCTCCATTATACTTCAGTCACTTATACCCTCTCCAATATACCATTATACTTCAGTCACTTATACCCTCTCCAATATACCATTATACTTCAGTCACTTATACCCTCTCCAATATACCATTATACTTCAGTCACTTATACCCTCTCCAATATACCGTTATACTTCAGTCACTTATACCCTCTCCAATATACCATTATACTTCAGTCACTTATACCCTGTCCAATATACCATTATACTTCAGTCACTTAAATTCTGTCCATTATACCATTATACTTCAGTCACTTATCCCCTCTCCAATATACCATTATACTTCAGTCACTTATACACTCTCCATTATACTTCAGTCACTTATACCCTCTCCAATATTCCATTATACTTCAGTCACTTATACCCTCTCCAATATACCATTATACTTCAGTCACTTATACCCTCTCCAATATACCATTATACTTCAGTCACTTATACCCTCTCCAATATACCGTTATACTTCAGTCACTTATACCCTCTCCAATATACCATTATACTTCAGTCACTTATACCCTGTCCAATATACCATTATACTTCAGTCACTTATACCCTGTCCATTATACCATTATACTTCAGTCACTTATCCCCTCTCCAAAAGACCTTTATACTTCAGTCATTTATACCCTGTCCAATATACCATTATACTTCAGTCACTTATACCCTCTCCAACATACCATTATACTTCAGTCATTTATACCCTGTGCAATATACCATTATACTTCAGTCACTTATACCCTCTCCAACATACCATTATACTTCAGTCACTTATACCCTCCCCAATATACCATTATACTTCAGTCACTGATACCCTGTCCATTATACCATCATACTTCAGTCACTTATACCCTGTCCAATATACCATTATACTTCAGTCACTGATACCCTCTCCAATATACCATTATACTTCAGTCACTTATACCCTCTCCATTATACTTCAGTCACTTATACCCACTCCAATATACCATTATACTTCAGTCACTAATACCCTCTCCAATATACCATTATACTTCAGTCACTTATACCCTGTCCAAGATACCATTATACTTCAGTCACTTCTCCCCTCTCCAACATACCATTATACTTCAGTCACTTATACCCTCTCCAACATACCATTATACTTCAGTCACTTCTCCCCTCTCCAATATGCTTCAGTCACTTATACCCTCTCCAATATACCATTCTACTTCAGTCACTTATACCGTCTCCAATATACCATTATACTTCAGTCACTGATACCCTGTCCATTATACTTCAGTCACTTATACCCTGTCGAATATACCATTATACTTCAGTGACTAATACCCTGTCCAATATACCATTATACTTCAGTCACTTCTTCCCTCTAAAATCTACCATTATACTTCAGTCACTTATGCCCTGTCCAATATACCATTATACTTCTGTCACTTATACCCTGTCCAATATACCATTATATTTCAGTCACTTATCCCCTCTCTAATATGCTTCAGTCACTTCTCCCCTCTCCAACTAACCATTATACTTCAGTCACTTATACCCTCTCCAATATACCATTCTACTTCAGTCACTTATACCCTGTCCAATATACCATTATACTTCAGTCACTTCTTCCCTCTAAAATATACCATTATACTTCAGTCACTTATAGCCTCTCCAATATACTATTATACTTCAGTCACTTATACCCTGTCCAAGATACTTCAGTCACTTGTACCCTCTCCAACATACCATTATACTTCAGTCACTTATACCCTCTCCAATATACCATTATACTTCAGTCACTTATACCCTGTCCATTATAGATCAGTCAATTATACCCTCACCAATATACCATTATACTACAGTGACTTTGACCCTCTCCAATATACCATTATACTTCAGTCACTTATTCCCTCTCCATTATACTTCAGTCCCTTCTTCCCTCTCCAATATACCATTATTCTTCAGTCACTTATACCCTTTCTAATATACCATTATACCTCAGTCACTTATACCCTCTCCAATATACCTTCTACTTGAGTCACTCATACCCTGTCCATTATACCATTATACTTCAGTGACTAATACCCTCTCCAATATACCATTATACTTCAGTCACTTATACCCTCTAAAATATACCATTATACTTCAGTCACTTATACACTCTCCAATATACCATTATACTTCAGTCACTTATACCCTCTCCATTATACTTCAGTCACTTATACCCTGTCCATTATACCATTATACTTCAGTCACGTCTCCCCTCTCCAATATACCATTATACTTCAGTCACTTATACCCTTTCCAATATACCATTCTACTTCAGTCACTTATACCCTGTCCAATATACCATTATATTTCAGTCAATTATACCGTCTCCAATATACCATTCTATTTCAGTCAATTATACCCTCTCCAAAATACTTCAGTCACTTCTCCCCTCTCCAATATACCATTCTACTTCAGTCACTTATACCCTCTCCAATATACCATTATACTTCAGTCACTTATACCCTCTCCATTATACTTCAGTCACTTATACCCACTCCAATATACCATTATACTTCAGTCACTAATACCCTCTCCAATATACCATTATACTTCAGTCACTTATACCCTGTCCAAGATACCATTATACTTCAGTCACTTCTCCCCTCTCCAACATACCATTATACTTCAGTCACTTATACCCTCTCCAAGATACCATTATACTTCAGTCACTTCTCCCCTCTCCAATATGCTTCAGTCACTTATATCCTCTCCAATATACCATTCTACTTCAGTCACTTATACCCTCTCCAATATACCATTATACTTCAGTCACTGATACCCTGTCCATTATACTTCAGTCACTTATACCCTGTCGAATATACCATTATACTTCAGTGACTAATACCCTGTCCAATATACCATTATACTTCAGTCACTTCTTCCCTCTAAAATATACCATTATACTTCAGTCACTTATGCCCTGTCCAATATACCATTATACTTCTGTCACTTATACCCTGTCCAATATACCATTATATTTCAGTCACTTATCCCCTCTCTAATATGCTTCAGTCACTTCTCCCCTCTCCAACATACCATTATACTTCAGTCACTTATACCCTCTCCAATATACCATTCTACTTCAGTCACTTATACCCTGTCCAATATACCATTATACTTCAGTCACTTCTTCCCTCTAAAATATACCATTATACTTCAGTCACTTATAGCCTCTCCAATATACTATTATACTTCAGTCACTTATACCCTGTCCAAGATACTTCAGTCACTTGTACCCTCTCCAACATACCATTATACTTCAGTCACTTATACCCTCTCCAATATACCATTATACTTCAGTCACTTATACCCTGTCCATTATACATCAGTCACTTATACCCTCACCAATATACCATTATACTACAGTCACTTTGACCCTCTCCAATATACCATTATACTTCAGTCTCTTATACCCACTCCATTATACTTCAGTCACTTATACCCTCTTCAACATACAATTATACTTCAGTCACTTATTCCCTCTCCATTATACTTCAGTCCCTTCTTCCCTCTCCAATATACCATTATTCTTCAGTCACTTATACCCTTTCTAATATACCATTATACCTCAGTCACTTATACCCTCTCCAATATACATTCTACTTGAGTCACTTATACCCTGTCCATTATACCATTATACTTCAGTGACTAATACCCTCTCCAATATACCATTATACTTCAGTCACTTATACACTCTCCAATATACCATTATACTTCAGTCACTTATACCCTCTCCATTATACTTCAGTCACTTATACCCTGTCCATTATACCATTATACTTCAGTCACGTCTCCCCTCTCCAATATACCATTATACTTCAGTCACTTATACCCTTTCCAATATACCATTCTACTTCAGTCACTTATACCCTGTCCAATATACCATTATATTTCAGTCAATTATACCGTCTCCAATATACCATTCTATTTCAGTCAATTATACCCTCTCCAAAATACTTCAGTCACTTCTCCCCTCTCCAATATACCATTCTACTTCAGTCACTTATACCCTCTCCAATATACCATTATACTTCAGTCACTGATACCCTGTCCATTATACTTCAGTCACTTATACCCTGTCGAAAATACCATTATACTTCAGTGACTAATACCCTGTCCAATATACCATTATACTTCAGTCACTTCTTCCCTCTAAAATATACCATTATACTTCAGTCACTTATGCCCTGTCCAATATACCATTATACTTCTGTCACTTATACCCTGTCCAATATACCATTATATTTCAGTCACTTATCCCCTCTCTAATATGCTTCAGTCACTTCTCCCCTCTCCAACATACCATTATACTTCAGTCACTTATACCCTCTCCAATATACCATTCTACTTCAGTCACTTATACCCTGTCCAATATACCATTATACTTCAGTCACTTCTTCCCTCTAAAATATACCATTATACTTCAGTCACTTATAGCCTCTCCAATATACTATTATACTTCAGTCACTTATACCCTGTCCAAGATACTTCAGTCACTTGTACCCTCTCCAACATACCATTATACTTCAGTCACTTATACCCTCTCCAATATACCATTATACTTCAGTCACTTATACCCTGTCCATTATACATCAGTCACTTATACCCTCACCAATATACCATTATACGACAGTCACTTTGACCCTCTCCAATCTACCATTATACTTCAGTCTCTTATACCCACTCCATTATACTTCAGTCACTTATACCCTCTTCAACATACCATTATACTTCAGTCACTTATTCCCTCTCCATTATACTTCAGTCCCTTCTTCCCTCTCCAATATACCATTATTCTTCAGTCACTTATACCATCTCCAATATACCTTCTACTTGAGTCACTTATACCCTGTCCATTATACCATTATACTTCAGTCACGTCTGCCCTCTCCAATATACCATTATACTTCAGTCACTTATACACTCTCCATTATACTTCAGTCACTTATACCCTCTCCAATATACCATTATACTTCAGTCACTTATACCCTCTCCAATATACCATTATACTTCAGTCACTTATACCCTCTCCAATATACCATTATACTTCAGTCACTTATACCCTCTCCAATATACCGTTATACTTCAGTCACTTATACCCTCTCCAATATACCATTATACTTCAGTCACTTATACCCTGTCCAATATACCATTATACTTCAGTCACTTAAATTCTGTCCATTATACCATTATACTTCAGTCACTTATCCCCTCTCCAATATACCATTATACTTCAGTCACTTATACACTCTCCATTATACTTCAGTCACTTATACCCTCTCCAATATACCATTATACTTCAGTCACTTATACCCTCTCCAATATACCATTATACTTCAGTCACTTATACCCTCTCCAATATACCATTATACTTCAGTCACTTATACCCTCTCCAATATACCGTTATACTTCAGTCACTTATACCCTCTCCAATATACCATTATACTTCAGTCACTTATACCCTGTCCAATATACCATTATACTTCAGTCACTTATACCCTGTCCATTATACCATTATACTTCAGTCACTTATCCCCTCTCCAAAAGACCTTTATACTTCAGTCATTTATACCCTGTCCAATATACCATTATACTTCAGTCACTTATACCCTCTCCAACATACCATTATACTTCAGTCATTTATACCCTGTCCAATATACCATTATACTTCAGTCACTTATACCCTCTCCAACATACCATTATACTTCAGTCACTTATACCCTCTCCAATATACCATTATACTTCAGTCACTGATACCCTGTCCATTATACCATCATACTTCAGTCACTTATACCCTGTCCAATATACCATTATACTTCAGTCACTGATACCCTCTCCAATATACCATTATACTTCAGTCACTTATACCCTCTCCATTATACTTCAGTCACTTATACCCACTCCAATATACCATTATACTTCAGTCACTAATACCCTCTCCAATATACCATTATACTTCAGTCACTTATACCCTGTCCAAGATACCATTATACTTCAGTCACTTCTCCCCTCTCCAACATACCATTATACTTCAGTCACTTATACCCTCTCCAACATACCATTATACTTCAGTCACTTCTCCCCTCTCCAATATGCTTCAGTCACTTATACCCTCTCCAATATACCATTCTACTTCAGTCACTTATACCGTCTCCAATATACCATTATACTTCAGTCACTGATACCCTGTCCATTATACTTCAGTCACTTATACCCTGTCGAATATACCATTATACTTCAGTGACTAATACCCTGTCCAATATACCATTATACTTCAGTCACTTCTTCCCTCTAAAATCTACCATTATACTTCAGTCACTTATGCCCTGTCCAATATACCATTATACTTCTGTCACTTATACCCTGTCCAATATACCATTATATTTCAGTCACTTATCCCCTCTCTAATATGCTTCAGTCACTTCTCCCCTCTCCAACATACCATTATACTTCAGTCACTTATACCCTCTCCAATATACCATTCTACTTCAGTCACTTATACCCTGTCCAATATACCATTATACTTCAGTCACTTCTTCCCTCTAAAATATACCATTATACTTCAGTCACTTATAGCCTCTCCAATATACTATTATACTTCAGTCACTTATACCCTCTCCATTATACTTCAGTCACGTAAACCCTCTCCAATATACCATTATACTTCAGTCATTGATACCCTCTCCAATATACCATTATACTTCAGTAACTTATCCCCTCTCCAATATACTTCAGTCACTTATACCCTCTCCAACATACCATTATACTTCAGTCACTTATACCCTCTCCAATATACCATTAGACTTCAGTCACTTATACCTTCCCCAATATACTTCAGTCACTTATACCCTGTCCATTTTTCTTCAGTCACTCATACCCTCTCCAATATACCATTATACTTCAGTCACTTATACCCTCTCCAATATCCCATTATACTTCAGTCACTTATACCCTGTCCAATATACCATTATACTTCAGTCACTTATACCCTCTCCAATATACCATTATACTTCAGTCACTTATACCCTCTCCAATATACCATT
The DNA here is from genome assembly GCF_047496885.1 of Scyliorhinus torazame. Lineage (NCBI taxonomy): Eukaryota > Metazoa > Chordata > Chondrichthyes > Carcharhiniformes > Scyliorhinidae > Scyliorhinus > Scyliorhinus torazame. Next base: position 132,209,373 of record NC_092727.1, read on the forward strand.
ATTCTTTAGTCACTTATACCCTCTCCAATATACCATTATACTTCAGTCACATATACCCTGTCCAATATACCATTATACTTCAGTCATTTATACCCTGTCCAATATACCATTATACTTCAGTCACTTATACCCTCTCCAATATACCATTATACATCAGTCACTTATACCCTCTCCATTATACTTCAGTCACTTATACCCTGTCCATTATACCATTATACTTCAGTCACTTATCCCCTCTCCAATATACCATTATACTTCAGTCACTTATACCCTGTCCAATGTACTTCAGTCACTTGTACCCTCTCCAACATACCATTATACTTCAGTCTCTTATACCCTCTCCATTATACTTCAGTCACTTATACCCTCTCCAATATACCATTATACTTCAGTCACTTATACCCTCTCCAATATACCAGAATACTTCAGTCACTTATACCCACTCCAATATACCATTATACTTATGTCACTTATACCCTCTCCAATATACCATTATACTTCAGTCACTTATACCCTCTCCAATTTACCATTATACTTCCGTCACTTTTCCCCTGTCCATTATACTTCAGTCACTTATACCCTCTCCAATATACTTCAGTCACTTATACCCTCTCCAATATACCATTATACTTCAGTCACTTAAACCCTCTCCAATATACCATTATACTTCAGTCACTTTTCCCCTGTCCATTATACTTCAGTCACTTATACCCTCTCCAATATACCATTATACTTCAGTCACTTGTACCCTCTCTAAGAAACCATTATGTTTCCGTCTCTTATACCCTTTCCATTATACTTTAGTCACTTATACAATCTCCAATATACCATTATACTTCAGTCACTTTTCCCCGGTCCATTATACTTCAGTCACTTATACCATCTCCAATATACCATTATGCTTCAGTCACTTATACCCTCTCCAATATACCATTATACTTCAGTCACTGACACCCTCTCCAATATACCATTATACTTCAGTCACTTATACCCACTCCAATATACCTTTAAACTTCAGTCACTTATACATTCTCCAATATACTTCAGTCACTTATACCCTCTCCAACATACCATTATACTTCAGACACTTATACCCTCCCCAATATACTTCAGTCACTTATACCCTCTCCAATGTACCATTATACTTCAGTCACTTATACCCTCTCCAATATCCCATTATACTTCAGTCACTTAGACCCTGTCCATTATACCATTATACTTAAGTCATTTATACCCTTTCCAATACACCATTATACTTCAGTCACTTATACCCTGTCCAATATACCATTGTACTTCAGTCACTTATACCCTGTCCAATATACCATTATACTTCAGTCATTTATACCCTGTCCAATACACCATTATACTTCAGTCACTTATACCCTGTCCAATATACAATTATACTTCAGTCACTTATACCCTGTCCATTATACTTCAGTCACTTATTCCCTCTCCATTGTACTTCAGTCCCTTCTTCCCTCTCCAATATACCATTATTCTTCAGTCACTTATACCATCTCCAATATACCTTCCACTTGAGTCACTTATACCCTGTCCATTATACCATTATACCTCAGTCACTTATACCCTCTCCAATATACCTTCTACTTGAGTCACTTATACCCTGTCCATTATACCATTATACTTCAGTCACTTATACCCTCTAAAATATACCATTATACTTCAGTCACTTATACCCTGTCCAATATACCATTATACTTCAGTCACTTATACACTCTCCAATATACCATTATACTTCAGTCACTTATACCCTCTCCATTATACTTCAGTCACTTATACCCTGTCCATTATACCATTATACTTCAGTCACGTCTCCCCTCTCCAATATACCATTATACTTCAGTCACTTATACACTCTCCATTATACTTCAGTCACTTATACCCTCTCCAATATACCATTATACTTCAGTCACTTATACCCTCTCCAATATACCATTATACTTCAGTCACTTATACCCTCTCCAATATACCATTATACTTCAGTCACTTATACCCTCTCCAATATACCGTTATACTTCAGTCACTTATACCCTCTCCAATATACCATTATACTTCAGTCACCTATACCCTGTCCAATATACCATTATACTTCAGTCACTTAAATCCTGTCCATTATACCATTATACTTCAGTCACTTATCCCCTCTCCAATATACCATTATACTTCAGTCACTTATACACTCTCCATTATACCATTATACTTCAGTCACTTATACCCTCTCCAATATACCGTTATACTTCAGTCACTTATACCCTCTCCAATATACCATTATACTTCAGTCACTTATACCCTGTCCAATATACCATTATACTTCAGTCACTTATCCCCTCTCCAAAAGACCTTTATACTTCAGTCATTTATACCCTGTCCAATATACCATTATACTTCAGTCACTTATACCCTCTCCAACATACCATTATACTTCAGTCATTTATACCCTCTCCAACATACCATTATACTTCAGTCACTTATACCCTCTCCAATATACCATTATACTTCAGTCACTGATACCCTGTCCATTATACCATCATACTTCAGTCACTTATACCCTGTCCAATATACCATTATACTTCAGTCACTAATACCCTCTCCAATATACCATTATACTTCAGTCACTTATACCCTCTCCATTATACTTCAGTCACTTATACCCACTCCAATATACCATTATACTTCAGTCACTAATACCCTCTCCAATATACCATTATACTTCAGTCACTTATACCCTGTCCAAGATACCATTATACTTCAGTCACTTCTCCCCTCTCCAACATACCATTATACTTCAGTCACTTATACCCTCTCCAAGATACCATTATACTTCAGTCACTTCTCCCCTCTCCAATATACCATTCTACTTCAGTCACTTATACCCTCTCCAATATACCATTATACTTCAGTCACTGATACCCTGTCCATTATATTTCAGTCACTTATACCCTGTCGAATATACCATTATACTTCAGTGACTAATACCCTGTCCAATATACCATTATACTTCAGTCACTTCTTCCCTCTAAAATATACCATTATACTTCAGTCACTTATGCCCTGTCCAATATACCATTATACTTCAGTCACTTCTTCCCTCTCCAATATACCATTATACTTCTGTCACTTATACCCTGTCCAATATACCATTATATTTCAGTCACTTATCCCCTCTCTAATATGCTTCAGTCACTTCTCCCCTCTCCAACATACCATTATACTTCAGTCACTTATACCCTCTCCAACATACCATTCTACTTCAGTCACTTATACCCTGTCCAATATACCATTATACTTCAGTCACTTCTTCCCTCTAAAATATACCATTATACTTCAGTCACTTATAGCCTCTCCAATATACTATTATACTTCAGTCACTTATACCCTGTCCAAGATACTTCAGTCACTTGTACCCTCTCCAACATACCATTATACTTCAGTCACTTATACCCTCTCCAATATACCATTATACTTCAGTCACTTATACCCTGTCCATTATACATCAGTCACTTATACCCTCACCAATATACCATTATACTACAGTCACTTTGACCCTCTCCAATATACCATTATACTTCAGTCTCTTATACCCACTCCATTATACTTCAGTCACTTATACCCTCTTCAACATACCATTATACTTCAGTCACTTATTCCCTCTCCATTATACTTCAGTCCCTTCTTCCCTCTCCAATATACCATTATTCTTCAGTCACTTATACCCTTTCTAATATACCATTATACCTCAGTCACTTATACCCTCTCCAATATACCTTCTACTTGAGTCACTTATACCCTGTCCATTATACCATTATACTTCAGTGACTAATACCCTCTCCAATATACCATTATACTTCAGTCACTTATACCCTCTAAAATATACCATTATACTTCAGTCACTTATACACTCTCCAATATACCATTATACTTCAGTCACTTATACCCTCTCCATTATACTTCAGTCACTTATACCCTGTCCATTATACCATTATACTTCAGTCACGTCTCCCCTCTCCAATATACCATTATACTTCAGTCACTTATACCCTTTCCAATATACCATTCTACTTCAGTCACTTATACCCTGTCCAATATACCATTATATTTCAGTCAATTATACCGTCTCCAATATACCATTCTATTTCAGTCAATTATACCCTCTCCAAAATACTTCAGTCACTTCTCCCCTCTCCAATATACCATTCTACTTCAGTCACTTATACCCTCTCCAATATACCATTATACTTCAGTCACTTATACCCTCTCCATTATACTTCAGTCACTTATACCCACTCCAATATACCATTATACTTCAGTCACTAATACCCTCTCCAATATACCATTATACTTCAGTCACTTATACCCTGTCCAAGATACCATTATACTTCAGTCACTTCTCCCCTCTCCAACATACCATTATACTTCAGTCACTTATACCCTCTCCAAGATACCATTATACTTCAGTCACTTCTCCCCTCTCCAATATGCTTCAGTCACTTATATCCTCTCCAATATACCATTCTACTTCAGTCACTTATACCATCTCCAATATACCTTCTACTTGAGTCACTTATACCCTGTCCATTATACCATTATACTTGAGTGACTAATACCCTCTCCAATATACCATTATACTTCAGTCACTTATACCCTCTAAAATATACCATTATACTTCAGTCACTTATACACTCTCCAATATACCATTATACTTCAGTCACTTATACCCTCTCCATTATACTTCAGTCACTTAAACCCTGTCCATTATACCATTATACTTCAGTCACGTCTCCCCCCTCCAATATACCATTATATTTCAGTCACTTATACCCTTTCCAATATACCATTATACTTCAGTCACTTATACCCTCTCCAATATACCATTACACTTCAGTCACTTATACCCTCTCCAATATACCATTATACTTCAGTCACTTATACCCTCTCCAATATACCATTATACTTCAGTCACTTATACCCTGTCCAATATACCATTATACTTCAGTCACTTATACCCTCTCCAATATACCATTATACTTCAGTCACTGATACCCTGTCCATTATACCATTATATTTCAGTCACTTATACCCTCTCCAATATACCATTATACTTCAGTCACTGATACCCTGTCCATTATACTTCAGTCACTTATCCCCTCTCCAATATACCATTATACTTCAGTCACTTATACCATGTCCAATATACCATTATACTTCAGTCACTTATACCCTGTCCAATATACCATTCTACTTCAGTCACTTATACCCTCTCCAATATACCATTACACTTCAGTCACTTATACCCTGTCCAATATACCATTATACTTCAGTCACTTATACCCTCTCCAATATACCATTATACTTCAGTCACTTGTACCCTCTCTAAGAAACCATTATGTTTCCGTCTCTTATACCCTTTCCATTATACTTTAGTCACTTATACAATCTCCAATATACCATTATACTTCAGTCACTTTTCCCCGGTCCATTATACTTCAGTCACTTATACCATCTCCAATATACCATTATGCTTCAGTCACTTATACCCTCTCCAATATACCATTATACTTCAGTCACTGACACCCTCTCCAATATACCATTATACTTCAGTCACTTATACCCACTCCAATATACCTTTAAACTTCAGTCACTTATACATTCTCCAATATACTTCAGTCACTTATACCCTCTCCAACATACCATTATACTTCAGACACTTATACCCTCCCCAATATACTTCAGTCACTTATACCCTCTCCAATGTACCATTATACTTCAGTCACTTATACCCTCTCCAATATCCCATTATACTTCAGTCACTTAGACCCTGTCCATTATACCATTATACTTAAGTCATTTATACCCTTTCCAATACACCATTATACTTCAGTCACTTATACCCTGTCCAATATACCATTGTACTTCAGTCACTTATACCCTGTCCAATATACCATTATACTTCAGTCATTTATACCCTGTCCAATACACCATTATACTTCAGTCACTTATACCCTGTCCAATATACAATTATACTTCAGTCACTTATACCCTGTCCATTATACTTCAGTCACTTATTCCCTCTCCATTGTACTTCAGTCCCTTCTTCCCTCTCCAATATACCATTATTCTTCAGTCACTTATACCATCTCCAATATACCTTCCACTTGAGTCACTTATACCCTGTCCATTATACCATTATACCTCAGTCACTTATACCCTCTCCAATATACCTTCTACTTGAGTCACTTATACCCTGTCCATTATACCATTATACTTCAGTCACTTATACCCTCTAAAATATACCATTATACTTCAGTCACTTATACCCTGTCCAATATACCATTATACTTCAGTCACTTATACACTCTCCAATATACCATTATACTTCAGTCACTTATACCCTCTCCATTATACTTCAGTCACTTATACCCTGTCCATTATACCATTATACTTCAGTCACGTCTCCCCTCTCCAATATACCATTATACTTCAGTCACTTATACACTCTCCATTATACTTCAGTCACTTATACCCTCTCCAATATACCATTATACTTCAGTCACTTATACCCTCTCCAATATACCATTATACTTCAGTCACTTATACCCTCTCCAATATACCATTATACTTCAGTCACTTATACCCTCTCCAATATACCGTTATACTTCAGTCACTTATACCCTCTCCAATATACCATTATACTTCAGTCACCTATACCCTGTCCAATATACCATTATACTTCAGTCACTTAAATCCTGTCCATTATACCATTATACTTCAGTCACTTATCCCCTCTCCAATATACCATTATACTTCAGTCACTTATACACTCTCCATTATACCATTATACTTCAGTCACTTATACCCTCTCCAATATACCGTTATACTTCAGTCACTTATACCCTCTCCAATATACCATTATACTTCAGTCACTTATACCCTGTCCAATATACCATTATACTTCAGTCACTTATCCCCTCTCCAAAAGACCTTTATACTTCAGTCATTTATACCCTGTCCAATATACCATTATACTTCAGTCACTTATACCCTCTCCAACATACCATTATACTTCAGTCATTTATACCCTCTCCAACATACCATTATACTTCAGTCACTTATACCCTCTCCAATATACCATTATACTTCAGTCACTGATACCCTGTCCATTATACCATCATACTTCAGTCACTTATACCCTGTCCAATATACCATTATACTTCAGTCACTAATACCCTCTCCAATATACCATTATACTTCAGTCACTTATACCCTCTCCATTATACTTCAGTCACTTATACCCACTCCAATATACCATTATACTTCAGTCACTAATACCCTCTCCAATATACCATTATACTTCAGTCACTTATACCCTGTCCAAGATACCATTATACTTCAGTCACTTCTCCCCTCTCCAACATACCATTATACTTCAGTCACTTATACCCTCTCCAAGATACCATTATACTTCAGTCACTTCTCCCCTCTCCAATATACCATTCTACTTCAGTCACTTATACCCTCTCCAATATACCATTATACTTCAGTCACTGATACCCTGTCCATTATATTTCAGTCACTTATACCCTGTCGAATATACCATTATACTTCAGTGACTAATACCCTGTCCAATATACCATTATACTTCAGTCACTTCTTCCCTCTAAAATATACCATTATACTTCAGTCACTTATGCCCTGTCCAATATACCATTATACTTCAGTCACTTCTTCCCTCTCCAATATACCATTATACTTCTGTCACTTATACCCTGTCCAATATACCATTATATTTCAGTCACTTATCCCCTCTCTAATATGCTTCAGTCACTTCTCCCCTCTCCAACATACCATTATACTTCAGTCACTTATACCCTCTCCAACATACCATTCTACTTCAGTCACTTATACCCTGTCCAATATACCATTATACTTCAGTCACTTCTTCCCTCTAAAATATACCATTATACTTCAGTCACTTATAGCCTCTCCAATATACTATTATACTTCAGTCACTTATACCCTGTCCAAGATACTTCAGTCACTTGTACCCTCTCCAACATACCATTATACTTCAGTCACTTATACCCTCTCCAATATACCATTATACTTCAGTCACTTATACCCTGTCCATTATACATCAGTCACTTATACCCTCACCAATATACCATTATACTACAGTCACTTTGACCCTCTCCAATATACCATTATACTTCAGTCTCTTATACCCACTCCATTATACTTCAGTCACTTATACCCTCTTCAACATACCATTATACTTCAGTCACTTATTCCCTCTCCATTATACTTCAGTCCCTTCTTCCCTCTCCAATATACCATTATTCTTCAGTCACTTATACCCTTTCTAATATACCATTATACCTCAGTCACTTATACCCTCTCCAATATACCTTCTACTTGAGTCACTTATACCCTGTCCATTATACCATTATACTTCAGTGACTAATACCCTCTCCAATATACCATTATACTTCAGTCACTTATACCCTCTAAAATATACCATTATACTTCAGTCACTTATACACTCTCCAATATACCATTATACTTCAGTCACTTATACCCTCTCCATTATACTTCAGTCACTTATACCCTGTCCATTATACCATTATACTTCAGTCACGTCTCCCCTCTCCAATATACCATTATACTTCAGTCACTTATACCCTTTCCAATATACCATTCTACTTCAGTCACTTATACCCTGTCCAATATACCATTATATTTCAGTCAATTATACCGTCTCCAATATACCATTCTATTTCAGTCAATTATACCCTCTCCAAAATACTTCAGTCACTTCTCCCCTCTCCAATATACCATTCTACTTCAGTCACTTATACCCTCTCCAATATACCATTATACTTCAGTCACTTATACCCTCTCCATTATACTTCAGTCACTTATACCCACTCCAATATACCATTATACTTCAGTCACTAATACCCTCTCCAATATACCATTATACTTCAGTCACTTATACCCTGTCCAAGATACCATTATACTTCAGTCACTTCTCCCCTCTCCAACATACCATTATACTTCAGTCACTTATACCCTCTCCAAGATACCATTATACTTCAGTCACTTCTCCCCTCTCCAATATGCTTCAGTCACTTATATCCTCTCCAATATACCATTCTACTTCAGTCACTTATACCATCTCCAATATACCTTCTACTTGAGTCACTTATACCCTGTCCATTATACCATTATACTTGAGTGACTAATACCCTCTCCAATATACCATTATACTTCAGTCACTTATACCCTCTAAAATATACCATTATACTTCAGTCACTTATACACTCTCCAATATACCATTATACTTCAGTCACTTATACCCTCTCCATTATACTTCAGTCACTTAAACCCTGTCCATTATACCATTATACTTCAGTCACGTCTCCCCCCTCCAATATACCATTATATTTCAGTCACTTATACCCTTTCCAATATACCATTATACTTCAGTCACTTATACCCTCTCCAATATACCATTACACTTCAGTCACTTATACCCTCTCCAATATACCATTATACTTCAGTCACTTATACCCTCTCCAATATACCATTATACTTCAGTCACTTATACCCTGTCCAATATACCATTATACTTCAGTCACTTATACCCTCTCCAATATACCATTATACTTCAGTCACTGATACCCTGTCCATTATACCATTATATTTCAGTCACTTATACCCTCTCCAATATACCATTATACTTCAGTCACTGATACCCTGTCCATTATACTTCAGTCACTTATCCCCTCTCCAATATACCATTATACTTCAGTCACTTATACCATGTCCAATATACCATTATACTTCAGTCACTTATACACTCTCCAATATACCATTATACTTCAGTGACTAATACCCTCTCCAATATACCACTATACATCAGTCACTTCTTCCCTCTAAAATATACCATTATTCTTCAGTCACTTATACCCTCTCCAATATACCATTCTACTTCAGTCACTTATACCCTGTCCAATATACCATTCTACTTCAGTCACTTATACCCTCTCCAATATACCATTACACTTCAGTCACTTATACCCTCTCCAATATACCATTATACTTCAGTCACTTATACCCTCTCCAATATACCATTATACTTCAGTCACTTATACCCTGTCCAATATACCATTATACTTCAGTCACTTATACCCTCTCCAATATACCATTATACTTCAGTCACTGATACCCTGTCCATTATACCATTATATTTCAGTCACTTATACCCTCTCCAATATACCATTATACTTCAGTCACTGATACCCTGTCCATTATACTTCAGTCACTTATCCCCTCTCCAATATACCATTATACTTCAGTCACTTATACCATGTCCAATATACCATTATACTTCAGTCACTTATACACTCTCCAATATACCATTATACTTCAGTGACTAATACCCTCTCCAATATACCACTATACATCAGTCACTTCTTCCCTCTAAAATATACCATTATACTTCAGTCACTTATACCCTGTCCAATATACCATTCTACTTCAGTCACTTATACCCTGTCCAATATACCATTATATTTCAGTCAATTATACCCTCTCTAATATACCACTATACATCAGTCACTTCTTCCCTCTAAAATATACCATTATACTTCAGTCACTTATACCCTGTCCAATATACTTCAGTCACTTATACCCTCTCCAATATACCATTATACTTCAGTCACTTATACCCTCTCCATTATACCATTATACTTCAGTCACTTATACCCTCCACAATATACTTCAGTCACTTATACCCTGTCCATTTTACTTCAGTCACTCATACCCTCTCCAATATCCCATTATACTTCAGTCACTTATGCCTTCTCCAATATCCCATTATACTTCAGTCACTTATACCCTATCCATTATACCATTTTACTTCAGTCACTTATCCCCTCTCCAAAATACCATTATACTTCAGTCACTTATACCCTGTCCAATATACCATCACACTTATCATTTATACCCTGTCCAATATACCATTATACTTCAGTCACTTATACCCTCTCCAATATACCATTATACTTCAGTCACTTATACCCTGTCCATTATACATCAGTCACTTATGCCCTCACCAATATACCATTATACTACAGTCACTTTGACCCTCTCCAATATACCATTATACTTCAGTCACTTATACCCTCTCCATTACACTTCAGTCACTTATCCCCTCTCCAATATACCATTATACTTCAGTCACTTATACCCTGTCCAATATACCATCATACTTATCATTTATACCCTGTCCAATATACCATTATACTTCAGTCACTTATACCCTCTCCAATATACCATTATACTTCAGTCACTTATACCCTCTCCATTATACTTCAGTCACTTATACCGTCTCCAATATACCAGAAGACTTCAGTCACTTATGCCCTCTGCAATATACCATTATACTTCAGTCACTTATACCCTCTCCAATATACCATTTTACTTCAGTCACTTATACCCTCTCCAATATACCATTATACTTCAGTCACTTATACCCTGTCCAATATACCATTATACTTCAGTCACTTATACACTCTCATATATACCATTATACTTGCGTCACTTTTCCCCTGTCCATTATACTTCAGTCACTTATACCCTCTCCAATATACTTCAGTCACTTATACCCTCTCCAATATACCATTATACTTCTGTCACTTATACCCTCTCCAATATACCATTATACTTCAGTCACTTATACCCTCTCGAAGAAACCATTATGTTTCAGTCACTTTTCCCCTGTCCATTATACTTCAGTCACTTATACCCTCTCCATTATACTTCAGTCACTTATACAATCTCCAATATACCATTATACTTCAGTCACTTATACCCTCTCCAATATACCATTATACTTCAGTCACTGACACTCTCTCCAATATACCATTATACTTCAGTCACTGATACCCTGTCCATTATACCATTATACTTCAGTCACTTATACCCTCTCCAATATACCATTATACTTCAGTCACTGATACCGTGTCCATTATACTTCAGTCACTTATCCCCTCTCCAATATACCATTATACTTCATTCACTTATACCCTGTCCAATATACCATTATACTTCAGTCACTTATACACTCTCCAATGTACCATTAAACTACAGTGACTAATACCCTCTCCAATATACCATTATACATCAGTCACTTCTTCCCTCTAAAATATACCATTATACTTCAGTCACTTATACCCTGTCCAATATACCATTATTCTTCAGTCACTTATACCATCTCCAATATACCTTCCACTTGAGTCACTTATACCCTGTCCATTATACCATTATACCTCAGTCACTTATACCCTCTCCAATATACCTTCTACTTGAGTCACTTATACCCTGTCCATTATACCATTATACTTCAGTGACTAATACACTCTCCAATATACCATTATACTTCAGTCACTTATACACTCTCCAATATACCATTATACTTCAGTCACTTATACCCTCTCCAATATACCATTATGATTCAGTCACTTATACCCTCTCCAATATACCATTATACTTCAGTCACTGACACCCTCTCCAATATACCATTATACTTCAGTCACTTATACCCTCTCCAATATACCTTTAAACTTCAGTCACTTATACATTCTCCAATATACCATTATGATTCAGTCACTTATACCCTCTCCAATATACCATTATACTTCAGTCACTGACACCCTCTCCAATATACCATTATACTTCAGTCACTTATACCCTCTCCAATATACCATTATGATTCAGTCACTTATACCCTCTCCAATATACCATTATACTTCAGTCACTGACACCCTCTCCAATATACCATTATACTTCAGTCACTTATACCCTCTCCAATATACCTTTAAACTTCAGTCACTTATACATTCTCCAATATACTTCAGTCACTTATACCCTCTCCAACATACCATTATACTTCAGACACTTATACCCTCCCCAATATACTTCAGTCACTTATACCCTCTCCAATGTACCATTATACTTCAGTCACTTATACCCTCTCCAATATCCCATTATACTTCAGTCACTTATACCCTGTCCATTATACCATTATACTACAGTCACTTATACCCTCTCCAAGATACCATTATACTTCAGTCACTTCTCCCCTCTCCAATATGCTTCAGTCACTTATACCCTCTCCAATATACCATTCTACTTCAGTCACTTATACCTTCTCTCCAGTATACCATTATACTTCAGTCACTGATACCCTGTCCATTATACTTCAGTCACTTATACCCTGTCGAATATACCATTATACTTCAGTGACTAATACCCTGTCCAATATACCATTATACTTCAGTCACTTCTTCCCTCTAAAATATACCATTATACTTCAGTCACTTATGCCCTGTCCAATATACCATTATACTTCTGTCACTTATACCCTGTCCAATATACCATTCTACTTCTGTCACTTATACCCTGTCCAATATACCATTATATTTCAGTCACTTATCCCCTCTCTAATATACTTCATTCACTTCTCCCCTCTCCAACATACCATTATACTTCAGTCACTTATACCCTCTCCAATATACCATTCTACTTCAGTCACTTATACCCTGTCCATTATACATCAGTCACTTATACCCTCACCAATATACCATTATACTACAGTCACTTTGACCCTCTCCAATATACCATTATACTTCAGTCTCTTATACCCACTCCATTATACTTCAGTCACTTATACCCTCTTCAACATACCATTATACCTCAGTCACTTATTCCCTCTCCATTATACTTCAGTCCCTTCTTCCCTCTCCAATATACCATTATTCTTCAGTCACTTATACCATCTCCAATATACCTTCCACTTGAGTCACTTATACCCTGTCCATTATACCATTATACCTCAGTCACTTATACCCTCTCCACTATACCTTCTACTTGAGTCACTTATACCCTGTCCATTATACCATTATACTTCAGTGACTAATACACTCTCCAATATACCATTATACTTCAGTCACTTATACCCTCTAAAATATACCATTATACTTCAGTCACTTATACACTCTCCTATATACCATTATACTTCAGTCACTTATACCCTCTCCATTATACTTCAGTCACTTATATCCTGTCCATTATACCATTATACTTCAGTCACGTCTCCCCTCTCCAATATACCATTATACTTCAGTCACTTATACCCTGTCGAATATACCATTATACTTCAGTGACTAATACCCTGTCCAATATACCATTATACTTCAGTCACTTCTTCCCTCTAAAATATACAATTATACTTCAGTCACTTATGCCCTGTCCAATATACCATTATACTTCTGTCACTTATACCCTGTCCAATATACCATTATATTTCAGTCACTTATCCCCTCTCTAATATGCTTCAGTCACTTCTCCCCTCTCCAACATACCATTATACTTCAGTCACTTATACCCTCTCCAATATACCATTCTACTTCAGTCACTTATACCCTGTCCAATATACCATTATACTTCAGTCACTTCTTCCCTCAAAAATATACCATTATACTTCAGTCACTTATAGCCTCTCCAATATACTATTATACTTCAGTCACTTATACCCTGTCCAAGATACTTCAGTCACTTGTACCCTCTCCAACATACCATTATACTTCAGTCACTTTTCATAGAATTTACAGTGCAGAAGGAGGCCATTTGGCCCATCGAGTCTGCACCGGCCCTTGGAAAGAGCACCCTACCCAAGGTCAACACCGCCACCCTATCCCCATAACCCAGTAACCCCACCCAACACTAAGGGCAATTTTGGACACTAAGGGCAATTTATCATGGCCAATCCACCTAACCCGCACATCTTTGGACTGTGGGAGGAAACCGGAGCACCCGGAGGAAACCCACGCACACACGGGGAGGATGTGCAGACTCCGCACAGACAGTGACCCAAGCTGGAATCGAACCTGGGACCCTGGAGCTGTGAAGCAATTGTGCTATCCACAAGGCTACCGTGCTGCCCCCCTTATACCACTTATTCAGTCACTTATACCATCTCCAATATACCTTCCACTTGAGTCACTTATACCCTGTCCATTATACCATTATACCTCAGTCACTTATACCCTCTCCAATATACCTTCTACTTGAGTCACTTATACCCTGTCCATTATACCATTATACTTCAGTCACTTATACCCTCTAAAATATACCATTATACTTCAGTCACTTATACCCTGTCCAATATACCATTATACTTCAGTCACTTATACACTCTCCAATATACCATTATACTTCAGTCACTTATACCCTCTCCATTATACTTCAGTCACTTATACCCTGTCCATTATACCATTATACTTCAGTCACGTCTCCCCTCTCCAATATACCATTATACTTCAGTCACTTATACCCTCTCCAATATACCATTATACTTCAGTCACTTATATCCTCTCCAATATACCATTATACTTCAGTCACTTATACCCTCTCCAATATACCGTTATACTTCAGTCACTTTTCCCCTCTCCAATATACCATTATACTTCAGTCACTTATACCCTGTCCAATATACCATTATACTTCAGTCACTTAAATCCTCTCCAATATACCATTCTACTTCAGTCACTTATACCCTGTCCATTATACCATTATACTTCAGTCACTTATCCCCTCTCCAATATACCTTTATACTTCAGTCATTTATACCCTGTCCAATATATCATTATACTTCAGTCACTTATACCCTCTCCAACATACCATTATACTTCAGTCACTTATATCCTCTCCAATATACCATTATACTTCAGTCATTTATACCCTCTCCAACATACCATTATACTTCAGTCACTTCTACCCTCTCCAATATACCATTATACTTCAGTCACTGATACCCTGTCCATTATACCATCATACTTCAGTCACTTATACACTGTCCAATATACCATTATACTTCAGTCACTAATACCCTCTCCAATATACCATTATACTTCAGTCACTTATACCCTCTCCATTATACTTCAGTCACTTATACCCACTCCAATATACCATTACATTTCATTCACTAAAACCCTCTCCAATATACCATTATACTTCAGTCACTTATACCCTGTCCAATATACCATTATACTTCAGTCACTTATACACTCTCCAATATACCATTATACTTCAGTGACTAATAAACTCTCCAATACACCATTATTTTTTAGTCACTTCTTCCCCCTAAAATATACCATTATACTTCAGTCACTTATACCCTCTCCAATACACCATTATACTTCAGTCACTTATACCCTGTCCAATATACCATTCTACTTCAGTCACTTATACCCTGTCCAATATACCATTATATTTCAGTCAATTATACCGTCTCCAATATACCATTCTATTTCAGTCACTTATACCCTCTCCAAGATACCATTATACTTCAGTCACTTCTCCCCTCTCCAATATGCTTCAGTCACTTATACCCTCTCCAATATACCATTCTACTTCAGTCACTTATACCCTCTCCAGTATACCATTATACTTCAGTCACTGATACCCTGTCCATTATACTTCAGTCACTTATACCCTGTCGAATATATCATTATACTTCAGTGACTAATACCCTGTCCAATATACCATTATACTTCAGTCACTTCTTCCCTCTAAAATATACCATTATACTTCAGTCACTTATAGCCTCTCCAATATACTATTATACTTCAGTCACTTATCCCCTCTCTAATATGCTTCAGTCACTTCTCCCCTCTCCAACATACCATTATACTTCAGTCACTTATACCCTCTCCAATATACCATTCTACTTCAGTCACTTATACCCTGTCCAATATACCATTATACTTCAGTCACTTCTTCCCTCAAAAATATACCATTATACTTCAGTCACTTATAGCCTCTCCAATATACTATTATACTTCAGTCACTTATACCCTGTCCAAGATACTTCAGTCACTTGTACCCTCTCCAACATACCATTATACTTCAGTCACTTTTCATAGAATTTACAGTGCAGAAGGAGGCCATTTGGCCCATCGAGTCTGCACCGGCCCTTGGAAAGAGCACCCTACCCAAGGTCAACACCGCCACCCTATCCCCATAACCCAGTAACCCCACCCAACACTAAGGGCAATTTTGGACACTAAGGGCAATTTATCATGGCCAATCCACCTAACCCGCACATCTTTGGACTGTGGGAGGAAACCGGAGCACCCGGAGGAAACCCACGCACACACGGGGAGGATGTGCAGACTTCGCACAGACAGTGACCCAAGCTGGAATCGAACCTGGGACCCTGGAGCTGTGAAGCAATTGTGCTATCCACAAGGCTACCGTGCTGCCCCCCTTATACCACTTATTCAGTCACTTATACCATCTCCAATATACCTTCCACTTGAGTCACTTATACCCTGTCCATTATACCATTATACCTCAGTCACTTATACCCTCTCCAATATACCTTCTACTTGAGTCACTTATACCCTGTCCATTATACCATTATACTTCAGTCACTTATACCCTCTAAAATATACCATTATACTTCAGTCACTTATACCCTGTCCAATATACCATTATACTTCAGTCACTTATACACTCTCCAATATACCATTATACTTCAGTCACTTATACCCTCTCCATTATACTTCAGTCACTTATACCCTGTCCATTATACCATTATACTTCAGTCACGTCTCCCCTCTCCAATATACCATTATACTTCAGTCACTTATACCCTCTCCAATATACCATTATACTTCAGTCACTTATATCCTCTCCAATATACCATTATACTTCAGTCACTTATACCCTCTCCAATATACCGTTATACTTCAGTCACTTTTCCCCTCTCCAATATACCATTATACTTCAGTCACTTATACCCTGTCCAATATACCATTATACTTCAGTCACTTAAATCCTCTCCAATATACCATTCTACTTCAGTCACTTATACCCTGTCCATTATACCATTATACTTCAGTCACTTATCCCCTCTCCAATATACCTTTATACTTCAGTCATTTATACCCTGTCCAATATATCATTATACTTCAGTCACTTATACCCTCTCCAACATACCATTATACTTCAGTCACTTATATCCTCTCCAATATACCATTATACTTCAGTCATTTATACCCTCTCCAACATACCATTATACTTCAGTCACTTCTACCCTCTCCAATATACCATTATACTTCAGTCACTGATACCCTGTCCATTATACCATCATACTTCAGTCACTTATACACTGTCCAATATACCATTATACTTCAGTCACTAATACCCTCTCCAATATACCATTATACTTCAGTCACTTATACCCTCTCCATTATACTTCAGTCACTTATACCCACTCCAATATACCATTACATTTCATTCACTAAAACCCTCTCCAATATACCATTATACTTCAGTCACTTATACCCTGTCCAATATACCATTATACTTCAGTCACTTATACACTCTCCAATATACCATTATACTTCAGTGACTAATAAACTCTCCAATACACCATTATTTTTTAGTCACTTCTTCCCCCTAAAATATACCATTATACTTCAGTCACTTATACCCTCTCCAATACACCATTATACTTCAGTCACTTATACCCTGTCCAATATACCATTCTACTTCAGTCACTTATACCCTGTCCAATATACCATTATATTTCAGTCAATTATACCGTCTCCAATATACCATTATACCATTTTAATTTTAATTAATTGACGCAATGTCAGTTAGAGGGGTGCTGTGCTCTGACTGTGAGATGTGGCAGGTCCGGGAGGCTTCCAGCGTCCCGGATGGCTTCATCTGCAGAAAGTGCACCCAACTGCAGCTCCTCACAGACCGCATGGTTCGGTTGGAGCAGCAATTGGATGCACTTAGGAGCATGCAGGTGGCGGAAAGCGTCATAGATCGCAGTTATGTAAGTGTGGTCACACCCAAGGTGCAGGCAGAGAAATGGGTGACCACCAGAAAGGGCAGGCAGTCAGTGCAGGAATCCCCTGTGGTTGTCCCCCTCTCGAACAGATATACCCCTTTGGATACTGTCGGGGGGGATAGCCTATCAGGGGAAAACAGCAGCAGCCAGAGCAGTGGCACCACGGCTGGCTCTGATGTTCAGAAGGGAGGGTCAAAGCGCAGAAGAGTAATAGTTATAGGGGACTCTATAGTCAGGGGCACAGATAGGCGCTTCTGTGGACGTGAAAGAGACTCCAGGATGGTATGTTGCCTCCCTGGTGCCAGGGTCCAGGATGTCTCCGAACGGGTAGAGGGAATCCTGAAGGGGGAGGGCAAACAGGCAGAGGTCGTTGTACATATTGGTACTAACGACATAGGCAGGAAGGGGCATGAGGTCCTGCAGCAGGAGTTCAGGGAGCTAGGCAGAAAGTTAAAAGACAGGACCTCGAGGGTTGTAATCTCGGGATTACTCCCTGTGCCACGTGCCAGTGAGGCTAGAAATAGGAAGATAGAGCAGACAAACACGTGGCTAAACAGCTGGTGTAGGAGGGAGGGTTTCTGTTATCTGGACCACTGGGAGCTCTTCCGGGGCAGGTGTGACCTGTATAAGATGGACGGGTTGCATCTAAACCGGAGAGGCATAAATATCCTGGCCGCGAGGTTTGCTAGTGTCACACGGGAGGGTTTAAACTAGTATGGCAGGGGGGTGGGCACGGGAGCAAGAGGTCAGAAGGTGAGAGCATTGAGGGAGAACTAGGGAATAGGGACAGTGTGGCTCTGAGGCAGCGCAGACGGGGAGAAGTTGCTGAACACAGCGGGTCTGGTGGCCTGAAGTGCATATGTTTTAATGCAAGGAGCATTACGGGTAAGGCAGATGAACTTAGAGCTTGGATTACTACTTGGAACTATGATGTTGTTGCCATTACAGAGACCTGGTTGAGGGAAGGGCAGGATTGGCAGCTAAACGTTCCAGGATTTAGATGTTTCAGGCGGGATAGAGGGGGATGTAAAAGGGGAGGCGGAGTTGCGCTACTTGTTCAGGAGAGTATCACAGCTATACAGCGAGAGGACACCTCAGAGGGCAGTGAGGCTATATGGGTAGAGATCAGGAATAAGAAGGGTGCAGTCACAATGTTGGGGGTATACTACAGGCCTCCCAACAGCCAGCGGGAGATAGAGGAGCAGATAGGTAGACAGATTTTGGAAAAGAGTAAAAACAACAGGGTTGTGGTGATGGGAGACTTCAACTTCCCCAATATTGACTGGGACTCACTTAGTGCCAGGGGCTTAGACGGGGCAGAGTTTGTAAGGAGCATCCAGGAGGGCTTCTTAAAACAATATGTAAACAGTCCAACTAGGGAAGGGGCGGTACTGGACCTGGTATTGGGGAATGAGCCCGGCCAGGTGGTAGATGTTTCAGTAGGGGAGCATTTCGGTAACAGTGACCACAATTCAGTAAGTTTTAAAGTACTGGTGGACAAGGATAAGAGTGGCCCGAGGATGAATGTGCTAAATTGGGGGAAGGCTAATTATAACAATATTAGGCGGGAACTGAAGAACATAGATTGGGGGCGGATGTTTGAGGGCAAATCAACATCTGACATGTGGGAGGCTTTCAAGTGTCAGTTGAAAGGAATACAGGACAGGCATGTTCCTGTGAGGAAGAAAGATAAATACGGCAATTTTCGGGAACCTTGGATGACGAGTGATATTGTAGGCCTCGTCAAAAAGAAAAAGGAGGCATTTGTCAGGGCTAAAAGGCTGGGAACAGACGAAGCCTGTGTGGCATATAAGGAAAGTAGGAAGGAACTTAAGCAAGGAGTCAGGAGGGCTAGAAGGGGTCATGAAAAGGCATTGGCAAATAGGGTTAAGGAAAATCCCAAGGCTTTTTACACTTACATAAAAAGCAAGAGGGTAGCCAGGGAAAGGGTTGGCCCACTGAAGGATAGGCAAGGGAATCTATGTGTGGAGCCAGAGGAAATGGGCGAGGTACTAAATGAATACTTTGCATCAGTATTCACCAAAGAGAAGGAATTGGTAGATGTTGAGTCTGGAGAAGGGGGTGTAGATAGCCTGGGTCACATTGTGATCCAAAAAGACGAGGTGTTGGGTGTCTTAAAAAATATTAAGGTAGATAAGTCCCCAGGGCCGGATGGGATCTACCCCAGAATACTGAAGGAGGCTGGAGAGGAAATTGCTGAGGCCTTGACAGAAATCTTTGGATCCTCGCTGTCTTCAGGGGATGTCCCGGAGGACTGGAGAATAGCCAATGTTGTTCCTCTGTTTAAGAAGGGTGGCAGGGATAATCCCGGGAACTACAGGCCGGTGAGCCTTACTTCAGTGGTAGGGAAATTACTGGAGAGAATTCTTCGAGACAGGATCTACTCCCATTTGGAAGCAAATGGACGTATTAGTGAGAGGCAGCACGGTTTTGTGAAGGGGAGGTCGTGTCTCACTAACTTGATAGAGTTTTTCGAGGAGGTCACTAAGATGATTGATGCAGGTAGGGCAGTAGATGTTGTCTATATGGACTTCAGTAAGGCCTTTGACAAGGTCCCTCATGGTAGACTAGTACAAAAGGTGAAGTCACACGGGATCAGGGGTGAACTGGCAAGGTGGATACAGAACTGGCTAGGCCATAGAAGGCAGAGGGTAGCAATGGAGGGATGCTTTTCTAATTGGAGGGCTGTGACCAGTGGTGTTCCACAGGGATCAGTGCTGGGACCTTTGCTCTTTGTAGTATATATAAATGATTTGGAGGAAAATGTAACTGGTCTGATTAGTAAGTTTGCAGACGACACAAAGGTTGGTGGAATTGCGGATAGCGATGAGGACTGTCTGAGGATACAGCAGGATTTAGATTGTCTGGAGACTTGGGCGGAGAGATGGCAGATGGAGTTTAACCTGGACAAATGTGAGGTAATGCATTTTGGAAGGGCTAATGCAGGTAGGGAATATACAGTGAATGGTAGAACCCTCAAGAGTATTGAAAGTCAAAGAGATCTAGGAGTACAGGTCCACCGATCACTGAAAGGGGCTACACAGGTGGAGAAGGTAGTCAAGAAGGCATACGGCATGCTTGCCTTCATTGGCCGGGGCATTGAGTATAAGAATTGGCAAGTCATGTTGCAGCTGTATAGAACCTTAGTTAGGCCACACTTGGAGTATAGTGTTCAATTCTGGTCGCCACACTACCAGAAGGATGTGGAGGCTTTAGAGAGGGTGCAGAAGAGATTTACCAGAATGTTGCCTGGTATGGAGGGCATAAGCTATGAGGAGCGATTGAATAAACTCGGTTTGTTCTCACTGGAACGAAGGAGGTTGAGGGGCGACCTGATAGAGGTATACAAAATTATGAGGGGCATAGACAGAGTGGATAGTCAGAGGTTTTTCCCCAGGGTAGAGGGGTCAATTACTAGGGGGCATAGGTTTAAGGTGAGAGGGGCAAAGTTTAGAGTAGATGTACGAGGCAAGTATTTTACGCAGAGGGTAGTGGGTGCCTGGAACTCGCTACCGGAGGAGGTAGTGGAGGCAGGGACGATAGGGACATTTAAGGGGCATCTTGACAAATATATGAATAGGATGGGAATAGAAGGATACGGACCCAGGAAGTGTAGAAGATTGTAGTTTAGTCGGGCAGTATGGTCGGCACGGGCTTGGAGGGCCGAAGGGCCTGTTCCTGTGCTGTACATTTCTTTGTTCTTTGTTCTTTGTTCAGTCACTTCTCCCCTCTCCAATATGCTTCAGTCACTTATACCCTCTCCAATATACCATTCTACTTCAGTCACTTATACCCTCTCCAGTATACCATTATACTTCAGTCACTGATACCCTGTCCATTATACTTCAGTCACTTATACCCTGTCGAATATATCATTATACTTCAGTGACTAATACCCTGTCCAATATACCATTATACTTCAGTCACTTCTTCCCTCTAAAATATACCATTATACTTCAGTCACTTATACCCTGTCCAATATACCATTATAATTCTGTCACTTATACCCTGTCCAATATACCATTATATTTCAGTCACTTATCCGCTCTCCAATATACTTCAGTCACTTCTCCCCTTTCCAACATACCATTATACATCAGTCACATATACCCTCTCCAAGATACCATTATACTTCATTCACTGATACCCTGTCCATTATACTTCAGTCACTTATACCCTCTCCATTATACTTCAGTCACTTATACCCTGTCCAATATACCATCTTACTTATCATTTATACCCTGTCCAATATACCATTATACTTCAGTCACTTATCCCCTCTGCAATAAACCATTATACTTCAGTCACTTATACCCTGTCCAATATACCATCTTACTTATCATTTATACCCTGTCCATTATACCATTATACTACAGTCACTTATCCCCTCTCCAATATACCATTATACTTCAGTCACTTATACCCTCTCCAAGATACTTCAGTCACTTGTACCCTCTCCAACATACCATTATACTTCAGTCACTTATACCCTGTCCATTGTACCATTATACTTCAGTCATTTATACCCTTTCAAATACACCATTATACTTCAGTCATTTATACCCTGTCCAATACACCATTATACTTCAGTCACTTATACCCTGTCCAATATACCATTATACTTCAGTCACTTATACCCTCTCCATTATACTTCAGTCACTTATACCCTCTCCAATATACCATTATAATTCAGTCTTGTGTACCCTCTCCAATATACTTCAGTCACTTATACCCTCTTCAACATACCATTATACTTAAGTCATTTATACCCTGTACAATATACCATTATACTTCAGTCACTTATACCCTCTCCATTATACTTCAGTCATTTATACCCTGTCCAATATACCATTATACTTCAGTCACTTATACCCTCTCCAATATACCATTATAATTCAGTCACTTATACACTCTCCAATATACTTCAGTCACTTATACCCTCTTCAACATACCATTATACTTAAGTCACTTATACCCTGTCCAATATACCATTATACTTCAGTCACTTATTCCCTCTCCATTATACTTCAGTCCCTTCTTCCCTCTCCAATATACCATTATACTTCAGTCATTTATACCCTGTCCAATATACCATTATACTTCAGTCACTCATACCCTCTCCAATATACCATTGTACATCAGTCACTTATACCCTCTCCAATATACTTGTCACTTATACCCTCTCCAATATACCATTATACTTCAGTCACTTATACCCTCTCCAATATACCATTATACATCAGTCACTTATACCCTCTCCAATATACCATTATACTTCAGTCACTTATACCCTCTCCAATATACCATTATACTTCAGTCACTTATACCCTCTCCAATATACCAATATACTTCAGTCACTGATACCCTGTCCAATATACCATTATACTTCAGTCACTTATACCCTCTCCAATATACCATTATACTTCAGTCACTTATACACTCTCCAATATACCATTATACTTCAGTGACTAATACTCTCTCCAATACACCATTATACTTCAGTCACTTCTTCCCTCTAAAATATACCATTATACTTCAGTCACTGATACCCTGTCCAATATACCATTATACTTCAGTCACTTATACACTCTCCAATATACCATTATACTTCAGTGACTAATACCCTCTCCAATACACCATTATACTTCAGTCACATCTTCCCTCTAAAATATACCATTATACTTCAGTCACTTATACCCTGTCCAATATACCATTATACTTCTGTCACTTATACCCTGTCCAATATACCATTATATTTCAGTCACTTATCCCCTCTCCAACATACCATTATACTTCAGTCACTTATACCCTCTCCAACATACCATTATACATCAGTCACATATACCCTCTCCAAGATACCATTATACTTCATTCACTGATACCCTGTCCATTATACTTCAGTCACTTATACCCTCTCCATTATACTTCAATCACTTATACCCTCTCCAATATACCATTATACTTCAGTCACTTATACCCTCCACAATATACTTCAGTCACTTATACCCTGTCCATTATACTTCAGTCACTTATACCCACTCCAATATACCATTATACTTCAGTCATTTATACCCTCTACAACATACCATTATACTTCACTCACTTATACCATCTCCAATATACCATTATACTTCAGTCACTTATACCCTCTCCAATATCCCATTATCCTTCAGTCACTTATACCCTGTCCATTGTACCATTATACTTCAGTCACTTATCCCCTCTCCAATATATCATTATACTTCAGTCACTTATACCCTGTTGAATATACCATCATACTTATCATTTATACCTTGTCCAATATACCATTATACTTCAGTCACTTATACCCTCTCCAATATACCATTATACTTCAGTCACTTATACCCTCTCCAAGATACTTCAGTCACTTGT
This sequence comes from Scyliorhinus torazame, assembly GCF_047496885.1. Lineage (NCBI taxonomy): Eukaryota > Metazoa > Chordata > Chondrichthyes > Carcharhiniformes > Scyliorhinidae > Scyliorhinus > Scyliorhinus torazame. Next base: position 132,234,736 of record NC_092727.1, read on the forward strand.
ACCCTCTCCAACATACAATCATACTTCAGTCACTTATATCCTCTCCAATATACCGTTATACTTCAGTCACTTATACCCTGTCCATTATACATCAATCACTTATACCCTCACCAATATACCATTATACTACAGTCACTTATACCCTCTCTAATATTCCATTATACTTCAGTCTCTTATACCCTCTCCATTATACTTCAGTCACTTATACCCTCTCCAATATACCATTATACTTCAGTCACTTCTACCCTCTCCAATATACCATTATACTTCAGTCACTTATACCCTCTCCAATATACAATTATACTTCAGTCACATATACCCTCTCCAATATACCATTATACTTCAGTCACTTTTCCCCTGTCCATTATACTTCAGTCACTTATACCCTCTCCAATATACCATTATACTTCAGTCACTTATACCCTCTCTAAGAAACCATTATGTTTCAGTCTCTTATACCCTTTCCATTATACTTTAGTCACTTATACCCTCTCCATTATACTTCAGTCACTTATACCATCTCCAATATACCATTATACTTCAGTCACTTATACCCTCTCCAATATACCATTATACTTCAGTCACTGACACCCTCTCCAATATACCATTATACTTCAGGCACTTATACCCTCTCCAATATACCATTATACTTCAGTCACTTATACATTCTCCAATATACTTCAGTCACTTATACCCTCTCCAACATACCATTATACTTCAGACACTTATACCCTCCCCAATATACTTCAGTCACTTATACCCTGTCCATTATACTTCAGTGACTCATACTCTATCCAATGTACCATTATACTTCAGTCACTTATACCCTCTCCAATATACCATTATACTTCAGTCACTTATACCCTGTCCAATATACCATTATACTTCAGTCATTTCTACCCTGTCCAATATACCATTATACTTCAGTCACTTATACCCTCTCCAATATACCATTATAATTCAGTCACTTATACCCTCTCCATTATACTTCAGTCACTTATCCCCTCTCCAATATACCATTATACTTCAGTCACTTATACCCTGTTCAATATACCATTATAATTCAGTCATTTATACCCTGTCCAATATACCATTATACTTCAGTCACTTATACCCTCTCCAATCTACCATTATACTTCAGTCACTTATACCCTGTCCAATATACCATTATACTTCAGTCATTTATACCCTGTCCAATATACCATTATACTTCAGTCACTTGTACCCTCTCCAATATACCATTATACTTCAGTCATTTATTCCCCCTCCATTATACTTCAGTCCCTTCTTCCCTCTCCAATATACCATTATACTTCAGTCGTTTATACCCTGTCCAATATACTATTATACTTCAGTCACTTATACCCTCTCCAATATACCATTGTACATCAGTCACTTATACCCTCTCCAATATACTTCAGTCACTTATACCCTCTCCAACATACCATTATACTTCAGTCACTTATACCCTCTCCAATATACCATTATAATTCAGTCACTTATACCCTCTCCAATATACTTCAGTCACGTATACCCTCTTCAACATACCATTATACTTAAGTCACTTATTCCCTGTCCAATATACCATTATACTTCAGTCCCTTCTTCCCTCTCCAATATACCATTATACTTCAGTCACTTATACCCTCTCCAATATACCATTATACTTCAGTCATTTATACCCTGTCCAATATACCATTATACCTCAGTCACTTGTACCCTCTCCAATATACCATTGTACATCAGTCACTTATACCCTCTCCAATATACTTCAGTCACTTATACCCTCTCCAACATACCATTATACTTCAGTCACTTATACCCTGTCCAATATACCATTATACTTCAGTCACTTATACACTCTCCAATATACCATTATACTTCAGTCACTTATACCCTCTACAACATACCATTATACTTCAGTCATTTATACCCTCTACAACATACCATTATACTTCAGTCATTTATACCCTCTCCAATATACCATTATACTTCAGTCACTTATACCCTGTCCAATATACCATTCTACTTCAGTCACTTATACCCTGTCCAATATACCATTATACTTCAGTCATTTATACCCTCTCCAATATACTTCAGTCACTTATACCCTCTCCAACATCCCATTATACTTCAGTCACTATCCCCTCTCCAATATACCATTATACTTCAGTCACTTATACCCTCTCCAATATACCATTATACTTCAGTCACTTATACCCTGTCCAATATACCATTCTACTTCAGTCACTTATACCCTGTCCAATATACCATTATACTTCAGTCACTGATACCCTGTCCATTATACTTCAGTCACTTATACCCTCTCCAATATACCATTATACTTCAGTCACTTATACCCTCTCCAAGATACCATTATACTTCAGTCACTTCTCCCCTCTCCAATAAACTTCAGTCACTTATACCCTCTCCAATATACCATTCTACTTCAGTCACTTATACCCTCTCCAATATACCATTATACTTCAGTCACTGATACCCTGTCCATTATACTTCAGTCACTTATACCCTGTCGAATATACCATTATACTTCAGTGACTAATACCCTGTCCAATATACCATTATACTTCAGTCACTTCATCCCTCTAAAATATACCATTATACTTCAGTCACTTATACCCTGTCCAATATACCATTATACTTCTGTCACTTATACCCTGTCCAATATACCATTATATTTCAGTCACTTATCCGCTCTCCAATATACTTCAGTCACTTCTCCCCTCTCCAACATACCATTATACTTCAGTCACTTATACCCTCTCCAACATACCATTATACATCAGTCACATATACCCTCTCCAAGATACCATTATACCTCATTCACTGATACCCTGTCAATTATACTTCAGTCACTTATACCCTCTCCATTATACTTCAGTCACTTATACCCTCTCCAATATACCATTATACTTCAGTCACTTATACCCTCCACAATATACTTCTATCACTTATACCCTGTCCATTATACTTCAGTCACCCATACCCTCTCCAATATCCCATTATACTTCAGTCACTTATACCCTCTCCAATATACCATTATACTTCAGTCACTTATACCCTCTCCAATATCCCATTATACTTCAGTCACTTATACCCTGTCCAATATACCATCTTACTTATCATTTATACCCTGTCCAATATACAATTATACTTCAGTCACTTATCCCCCCTGCAATAAACCATTATACTTCAGTCACTTATACCCTGTCCAATATACCATCTTACTTATCATTTATACCCTGTCCATTATACCATTATACTTCAGTCACTTATCCCCTCTCCAATATACCATTATACTTCAGTCACTTATACCCTCTCCAAGATACTTCAGTCACTTGTACCCTCTCCAACATACCATTATACTTCAGTCACTTATACCCTGTCCATTATACCATTATACTTCAGTCATTTATACCCTTTCCAATACACCATCATACTTCAGTCATTTATACCCTGTCCAATACACCATTATACTTCAGTCACTAATACCCTGTCCAATATACCATTATACTTCAGTCTCTTATACCCTCTCCATTATACTTCAGTCACTTATACCCTCTCCAATATACCATTATAATTCAGTCACTTATACCCTGTCCAATATACCATTATACTTCAGTCATTTATACCCTGTCCAATATACCATTATACTTCAGTCACTTATACCCTCTCCAATATACCATTATAATTCAGTCACTTATACCCTCTCCATTATACTTCAGTCACTTATCCCCTCTCCAATATACCATTATACTTCAGTCACTTATACCCTGTCCAATATACCATTATAATTCAGTCATTTATACCCTGTCCAATATACCATTATACTTCAGTCACTTATACCCTCTCCAATCTACCATTATACTTCAGTCACTTATACCCTGTCCAATATACCATTATACTTCAGTCATTTATACCCTGTCCAATATACCATTATACTTCAGTCACTTGTACCCTCTCCAATATACCATTATACTTCAGTCACTTATTCCCTCTCCATTATACTTCAGTCCCTTCTTCCCTCTCCAATATACCATTATACTTCAGTCATTTATACCCTGTCCAATATACCATTATACTTCAGTCACTTATACCCTCTCCAATATACCATTGTACATCAGTCACTTATACCCTCTCCAATATACTTCAGTCACTTATACCCTCTCCAACATACCATTATACTTCAGTCACTTATACCCTCTCCCATATACCATTATAATTCAGTCACTTATACCCTCCCAATATACTTCAGTCACGTATACCCTCTTCAACATACCATTATACTTAAGTCACTTATACCCTGTCCAATATACCATTATACTTCAGTCCCTTCTTCCCTCTCCAATATACCATTATACTTCAGTCACTTATACCCTCTCCAATATACCATTATACTTCAGTCATTTATACCCTGTCCAATATACCATTATACTTCAGTCACTTATACCCTCTCCAATATACCATTGTACATCAGTCACTTATACCCTCTCCAATATACTTCAGTCACTTCTACCCTCTCCAACATACCATTATACTTCAGTCACTTATACCCTCTCCAATATACCATTATAATTCAGTCACTTATACCCTCTCCAATATACTTCAGTCACGTATACCCTCTTCAACATACCATTATACTTAAGTCACTTATTCCCTGTCCAATATACCATTATACTTCAGTCCCTTCTTCCCTCTCCAATATACCATTATACTTCAGTCACTTATACCCTCTCCAATATACCATTATACTTCAGTCATTTATACCCTGTCCAATATACCATTATACTTCAGTCACTTGTACCCTCTCCAATATACCATTGTACATCAGTCACTTATCCCCTCTCCAATATACTTCAGTCACTTATACCCTCTCCAACATACCATTATACTTCAGTCACTTATACCCTCTCCAATATACCATTATACTTCAGTCACTTATACCCTGTCCAATATACCATTATACTTCAGTCACTTATACACTCTCCAATATACCATTATACTTCAGTCACTTATACCCTCTACAACATACCATTATACTTCAGTCATTTATACCCTCTCCAATATACCATTATACTTCAGTCACTTATACCCTCTACAACATACCATTATACTTCAGTCACTTATACCCTCTCCAATATACTTCAGTCACTTATACCCTCTCCAACATACCATTATACTTCAGTCACGTATACCCTCTCCAATATACCATTATACATCAGTCACTTATACCCTCTCCAATATACCATTATACTTCATTCACTTATCCCCTGTCCAATATACCATTCTACTTCAGTCACTTATACCCTGTCCAATATACCATTATACTTCAGTCACTGATACCCTGTCCATTATACTTCAGTCACTTATACCCTCTCCAATATACCATTATACTTCAGTCACTTATACCCTCTCCAAGATACCATTATACTTCAGTCACTTCTCCCCTCTCCAATAAACTTCAGTCACTTATACCCTCTCCAATATGCCATTCTACTTCAGTCACTTATACCCTCTCCAATATACCATTATACTTCAGTCACTGATACCCTGTCCATTATACTTCAGTCACTTATTTCCTGTCGAATATACCATTATACTTCAGTGACTAATACCCTGTCCAATATACCATAATACTTCAGTCACTTCTTCCCTCTAAAATATACCATTATACTTCTGTCACTTATACCCTGTCCAATATACCATTATATTTCAGTCACTTATCCGCTCTCCAATATACTTCAGTCACTTCTCTCCTCTCCAACATACCATTATACTTCAGTCACTTATACCCTCTCCAACATACCATTATACATCTGTCACATATACCCTCTCCAAGATACCATTATACTTCATTCACTGATACCCTGTCCATTATACTTCAGTCACTTATACCCTCTCCATTATACTTCATTCACTTATACCCTCTCCAATATACCATTATACTTCAGTCACTTATACCCTCCACAATATACTTCTGTCACTTATACCCTGTCCATTATACTTCAGTCACTCATACCCTCTCCAATATCCCATTATACTTCAGTCACTTATACCCTCTCCAATATATCATTATACTTCAGTCACTTATACCCTCTCCAATATCCCATTATACTTCAGTCACTTATACCCTGTCCAATATACCATCTTACTTATCATTTATACCCTGTCCAATATACCATTATACTTCAGTCACTTATCCCCTCTGCAATAAACCATTATACTTCAGTCACTTATACCCTGTCCAATATACCATCTTACTTATCATTTGTTCCCTGTCCATTATACCATTATACTTCAGTCATTTATACCCTGTCCAATATACCATTATACTTCAGTCACTTATACCCTCTCCAATATACCATTGTACATCAGTCACTTATACCCTCTCCAATATACTTCAGTCACTTATACCCTCTCCAACATACCATTATACTTCAGTCACTTATACCCTCTCCAATATACCATTATAATTCAGTCACTTATACCCTCTCCAATATACTTCAGTCACGTATACCCTCTTCAACATACCATTATACTTAAGTCACTTATTCCCTGTCCAATATACCATTATACTTCAGTCCCTTCTTCCCTCTCCAATATACCATTATACTTCAGTCACTTATACCCTCTCCAATATACCATTATACTTCAGTCATTTATACCCTGTCCAATATACCATTATACCTCAGTCACTTGTACCCTCTCCAATATACCATTGTACATCAGTCACTTGTACCCTCTCCAATATACTTCAGTCACTTATACCCTCTCCAACATACCATTATACTTCAGTCACTTATACCCTCTCCAATATACCATTATACTTCAGTCACTTATACCCTGTCCAATATACCATTATACTTCAGTCACTTATACACTCTCCAATATACCATTATACTTCAGTCACTTATACCCTCTACAACATACCATTATACTTCAGTCATTTATACCCTCTCCAATATACCATTATACTTCAGTCAATTATACCCTCTACAACATACCATTATACTTCAGTCACTTATACCCTCTCCAATATACTTCAGTCACTTATACCCTCTCCAATATACCATTATACTTCAGTCACTTATACCCTCTCCAACATACCATTATACTTCAGTCACTTATACCCTCTCCAATATACCATTATACTTCAGTCACTTATACCCTGTCCAATATACCATTCTACTTCAGTCACTTATACCCTGTCCAATATACCATTATACTTCAGTCACTGATACCCTGTCCATTATACTTCAGTCACTTATACCCTCTCCAATATACCATTATACTTCAGTCACTTATACCCTGTCCAATATACCATTCTACTTCAGTCACTTATACCCTGTCCAATATACCATTATACTTCAGTCACTGATACCCTGTCCATTATACTTCAGTCACTTATACCCTGTCCAATATACCATTATACTTCAGTCTCTTATACCCTCTCCATTATACTTCAGTCACTTATACCCTCTCCAATATACCATTATAATTCAGTCACTTATACCCTGTCCAATATACCATTATACTTCAGTCATTTATACCCTGTCCAATATACCATTATACTTCAGTCACTTATACCCTCTCCAATATACCATTATAATTCAGTCACTTATACCCTCTCCATTATACTTCAGTCACTTATCCCCTCTCCAATATACCATTATACTTCAGTCACTTATACCCTGTCCAATATACCATTATAATTCAGTCATTTATACCCTGTCCAATATACCATTATACTTCAGTCACTTATACCCTCTCCAATCTACCATTATACTTCAGTCACTTATACCCTGTCCAATATACCATTATACTTCAGTCATTTATACCCTGTCCAATATACCATTATACTTCAGTCACTTGTACCCTCTCCAATATACCATTATACTTCAGTCACTTATTCCCTCTCCATTATACTTCAGTCCCTTCTTCCCTCTCCAATATACCATTATACTTCAGTCATTTATACCCTGTCCAATATACCATTATACTTCAGTCACTTATACCCTCTCCAATATACCATTGTACATCAGTCACTTATACCCTCTCCAATATACTTCAGTCACTTATACCCTCTCCAACATACCATTATACTTCAGTCACTTATACCCTCTCCCATATACCATTATAATTCAGTCACTTATACCCTCCCAATATACTTCAGTCACGTATACCCTCTTCAACATACCATTATACTTAAGTCACTTATACCCTGTCCAATATACCATTATACTTCAGTCCCTTCTTCCCTCTCCAATATACCATTATACTTCAGTCACTTATACCCTCTCCAATATACCATTATACTTCAGTCATTTATACCCTGTCCAATATACCATTATACTTCAGTCACTTATACCCTCTCCAATATACCATTGTACATCAGTCACTTATACCCTCTCCAATATACTTCAGTCACTTCTACCCTCTCCAACATACCATTATACTTCAGTCACTTATACCCTCTCCAATATACCATTATAATTCAGTCACTTATACCCTCTCCAATATACTTCAGTCACGTATACCCTCTTCAACATACCATTATACTTAAGTCACTTATTCCCTGTCCAATATACCATTATACTTCAGTCCCTTCTTCCCTCTCCAATATACCATTATACTTCAGTCACTTATACCCTCTCCAATATACCATTATACTTCAGTCATTTATACCCTGTCCAATATACCATTATGCTTCAGTCACTTGTACCCTCTCCAATATACCATTGTACATCAGTCACTTATCCCCTCTCCAATATACTTCAGTCACTTATACCCTCTCCAACATACCATTATACTTCAGTCACTTATACCCTCTCCAATATACCATTATACTTCAGTCACTTATACCCTGTCCAATATACCATTATACTTCAGTCACTTATACACTCTCCAATATACCATTATACTTCAGTCACTTATACCCTCTACAACATACCATTATACTTCAGTCATTTATACCCTCTCCAATATACCATTATACTTCAGTCACTTATACCCTCTACAACATACCATTATACTTCAGTCACTTATACCCTCTCCAATATACTTCAGTCACTTATACCCTCTCCAACATACCATTATACTTCAGTCACGTATACCCTCTCCAATATACCATTATACATCAGTCACTTATACCCTCTCCAATATACCATTATACTTCATTCACTTATCCCCTGTCCAATATACCATTCTACTTCAGTCACTTATACCCTGTCCAATATACCATTATACTTCAGTCACTGATACCCTGTCCATTATACTTCAGTCACTTATACCCTCTCCAATATACCATTATACTTCAGTCACTTATACCCTCTCCAAGATACCATTATACTTCAGTCACTTCTCCCCTCTCCAATAAACTTCAGTCACTTATACCCTCTCCAATATACCATTCTACTTCAGTCACTTATACCCTCTCCAATATACCATTATACTTCAGTCACTGATACCCTGTCCATTATACTTCAGTCACTTATTTCCTGTCAAATATACCATTATACTTCAGTGACTAATACCCTGTCCAATATACCATAATACTTCAGTCACTTCTTCCCTCTAAAATATACCATTATACTTCTGTCACTTATACCCTGTCCAATATACCATTATATTTCAGTCACTTATCCGCTCTCCAATATACTTCAGTCACTTCTCTCCTCTCCAACATACCATTATACTTCAGTCACTTATACCCTCTCCAACATACCATTATACATCTGTCACATATACCCTCTCCAAGATACCATTATACTTCATTCACTGATACCCTGTCCATTATACTTCAGTCACTTATACCCTCTCCATTATACTTCATTCACTTATACCCTCTCCAATATACCATTATACTTCAGTCACTTATACCCTCCACAATATACTTCTGTCACTTATACCCTGTCCATTATACTTCAGTCACTCATACCCTCTCCAATATCCCATTATACTTCAGTCACTTATACCCTCTCCAATATATCATTATACGTCAGTCACTTATACCCTCTCCAATATCCCATTATACTTCAGTCACTTATACCCTGTCCAATATACCATCTTACTTATCATTTATACCCTGTCCAATATACCATTATACTTCAGTCACTTATCCCCTCTGCAATAAACCATTATACTTCAGTCACTTATACCCTGTCCAATATACCATCTTACTTATCATTTGTTCCCTGTCCATTATACCATTATACTTCAGTCATTTATACCCTGTCCAATATACCATTATACTTCAGTCACTTATACCCTCTCCAATATACCATTGTACATCAGTCACTTATACCCTCTCCAATATACTTCAGTCACTTATACCCTCTCCAACATACCATTATACTTCAGTCACTTATACCCTCTCCAATATACCTTTATAATTCAGTCACTTATACCCTCTCCAATATACTTCAGTCACGTATACCCTCTTCAACATACCATTATACTTAAGTCACTTATTCCCTGTCCAATATACCATTATACTTCAGTCCCTTCTTCCCTCTCCAATATACCATTATACTTCAGTCACTTATACCCTCTCCAATATACCATTATACTTCAGTCATTTATACCCTGTCCAATATACCATTATACCTCAGTCACTTGTACCCTCTCCAATATACCATTGTACATCAGTCACTTGTACCCTCTCCAATATACTTCAGTCACTTATACCCTCTCCAACATACCATTATACTTCAGTCACTTATACCCTCTCCAATATACCATTATACTTCAGTCACTTATACCCTGTCCAATATACCATTATACTTCAGTCACTTATACACTCTCCAATATACCATTATACTTCAGTCACTTATACCCTCTACAACATACCATTATACTTCAGTCATTTATACCCTCTCCAATATACCATTATACTTCAGTCAATTATACCCTCTACAACATACCATTATACTTCAGTCACTTATACCCTCTCCAATATACTTCAGTCACTTATACCCTCTCCAATATACCATTATACTTCAGTCACTTATACCCTCTCCAACATACCATTATACTTCAGTCACTTATACCCTCTCCAATATACCATTATACTTCAGTCACTTATACCCTGTCCAATATACCATTCTACTTCAGTCACTTATACCCTGTCCAATATACCATTATACTTCAGTCACTGATACCCTGTCCATTATACTTCAGTCACTTATACCCTCTCCAATATACCATTATACTTCAGTCACTTATACCCTCTCCAAGATACCATTATACTTCAGTCACTTCTCCCCTCTCCAATAAACTTCAGTCACTTATACCCTCTCCAATATACCATTGTACTTCAGTCACTTATACCCTCTCCAATATACCATTATACTTCAGTCATTGATACCCTGTCCATTATACTTCAGTCACTTATACCCTGTCGAATATACCATTATACTTCAGTGACTAATACCCTGTCCAATATACCATTATACTTCAGTCACTTCTTCCCTCTAAAATATACCATTATACTTCAGTCACTTATACCCTGTCCAATATACCATTATACTTCTGTCACTTATACCCTGTCCAATATACCATTATATTTCAGTCACTTATCCGCTCTCCAATATACTTCAGTCACTTCTCCCCTCTCCAACATACCATTATACTTCAGTCACTTATACCCTCTCCAACATACCATTATACATCAGTCACATATACCCTCTCCAAGATACCATTATCCTTCATTCACTGATACCCTGTCAATTATACTTCAGTCACTTATACCCTCTCCATTATACTTCAGTCACTTATACCCTCTCCAATATACCATTATACTTCAGTCACTTATACCCTCCACAATATACTTCTATCACTTATACCCTGTCCATTATACTTCAGTCACTCATACCCTCTCCAATATCCCATTATACTTCAGTCACTTATACACTCTCCAATATACCATTATACTTCAGTCACTTATACCCTCTCCAATATCCCATTATACTTCAGTCACTTATACCCTGTCCAATATACCATCTTACTTATCATTTATACCCTGTCCAATATACAATTATACTTCAGTCACTTATCCCCTCTGCAATAAACCATTATACTTCAGTCACTTATACCCTGTCCAATATACCATCTTACTTATCATTTATACCCTGTCCATTATACCATTATACTTCAGTCACTTATCCCCTCTCCAATATACCATTATACTTCAGTCACTTATACCCTCTCCAAGATACTTCAGTCACTTGTACCCTCTCCAACATACCATTATACTTCAGTCACTTATACCCTGTCCATTATACCATTATACTTCAGTCATTTATACCCTTTCCAATACACCATCATACTTCAGTCATTTATACCCTGTCCAATACACCATTATACTTCAGTCACTTATACCCTGTCCAATATACCATTATACTTCAGTCACTTATACCCTCTCCATTATACTTCAGTCACTTATACCCTCTCCAATATACCATTATACTTCACTCACTTATACCCTGTCCAATATACCATTATACTTCAGTCACTTACCCTCTCCATTATACTTCAGTCACTTATACCCTCTCCAATATACCATTATAATTCAGTCACTAATACCCTCTCCAATATACTTCAGTCACTTATACCCTCTTCAACATACCATTATAATTCAGTCACTTATACCATCTCCAATATACCTTCCACTTGAGTCACTTATACCCTGTCCATTATACCATTATACCTCAGTCACTTATACCCTCTCCAATATACCTTCTACTTGAGTCACTTATACCCTGTCCATTATACCATTATACTTCAGTCACTTATACCCTATAAAATATACCATTATACTTCAGTCACTTATACCCTGTCCAATATACCATTATACTTCAGTCACTTATACCCTGTCCAATATACCATTATACTTCAGTCATTTATACCCTGTCCAATATACCATTATACTTCAGTCACTTATACCCTCTCCAATATACCATTATAATTCAGTCACTTATACCCTCTCCATTATACTTCAGTCACTTATCCCCTCTCCAATATACCATTATACTTCAGTCACTTATACCCTGTCCAATATACCATTATAATTCAGTCATTTATACCCTGTCCAATATACCATTATACTTCAGTCACTTATACCCTCTCCAATCTACCATTATATTTCAGTCACTTATACCCTGTCCAATATACCATTATACTTCAGTCATTTATACCCTGTCCAATATACCATTATACTTCAGTCACTTGTACCCTCTCCAATATACCATTATACTTCAGTCACTTATTCCCTCTCCATTATACTTCAGTCCCTTCTTCCCTCTCCAATATACCATTATACTTCAGTCATTTATACCCTGTCCAATATACTATTATACTTCAGTCACTTATACCCTCTCCAATATACCATTGTACATCAGTCACTTATACCCTCTCCAATATACTTCAGTCACTTATACCCTCTCCAACATACCATTATACTTCAGTCACTTATACCCTCTCCAATATACCATTATAATTCAGTCACTTATACCCTCTCCAATATACTTCAGTCACGTATACCCTCTTCAACATACCATTATACTTAAGTCACTTATACCCTGTCCAATATACCATTATACTTCAGTCCCTTCTTCCCTCTCCAATATACCATTATACTTCAGTCACTTATACCCTCTCCAATATACCATTATACTTCAGTCATTTATACCCTGTCCAATATACCATTATACTTCAGTCACTTATACCCTCTCCAATATACCATTGTACATCAGTCACTTATACCCTCTCCAATATACTTCAGTCACTTATACCCTCTCCAACATACCATTATACTTCAGTCACTTATACCCTCTCCAATATACCATTATAATTCAGTCACTTATACCCTCTCCAATATACTTCAGTCACGTATACCCTCTTCAACATCCCATTATACTTAAGTCACTTATTCCCTGTCCAATATACCATTATACTTCAGTCCCTTCTTCCCTCTCCAATATACGATTATACTTCAGTCACTTATACCCTCTCCAATATACCATTATACTTCAGTCATTTATACCCTGTCCAATATACCATTATACTTCAGTCACTTGTACCCTCTCCAATATACCATTGTACATCAGTCACTTATACCCTCTCCAATATACTTCAGTCACTTATACCCTCTCGAACATACCATTATACTTCAGTCACTTATACCCTCTCCAATATACCATTATACTTCAGTCACTTATACCCTGTCCAATATACCATTATACTTCAGTCACTTATACACTCTCCAATATACCATTATACTTCAGTCACTTCTACCCTCTACAACATACCATTATACTTCAGTCATTTATACCCTCTCCAATATACCATTATACTTCAGTCACTTATACCCTCTACAACATACCATTATACTTCAGTCACTTATACCCTCTCCAATATACTTCAGTCACTTATACCCTCTCCAACATACCATTATACTTCAGTCACTTATACCCTCTCCAATATACCATTATACTTCAGTCACTTATACCCTCTCCAATATACCATTATACTTCAGTCACTTATACCCTGTCCAATATACCATTCTACTTCAGTCACTTATACCCTGTCCAATATACCATTATACTTCAGTCACTGATACCCTGTCCATTATACTTCAGTCACTTATCCCCTCTGCAATAAACCATTATACTTCAGTCACTTATACCCTGTCCAATATACCATCTTACTTATCATTTATACCCTGTCCATTATACCATTATACTTCAGTCACTTATCCCCTCTCCAATATACCATTATACTTCAGTCACTTATACCCTCTCCAAGATATATCAGTCACTTGTACCCTCTCCAACATACCATTATACTTCAGTCACTTATACCCTGTCCATTATACCATTATACTTCAGTCATTTATACCCTTTCCAATACACCATCATACTTCAGTCATTTATACCCTGTCCAATACACCATTATACTTCAGTCACTTATACCCTGTCCAATATACCATTATACTTCAGTCACTTATACCCTCTCCATTATACTTCAGTCACTTATACCCTCTCCAATATAACATTATAATTCAGTCACTTATACCCTCTCCAATATACTTCAGTCACTTCTACCCTCTTCAACATACCATTATACTTAAGTCATTTATACCCTGTCCAATATACCATTATACTTCAGTCACTTATTCCCTCTCCATTATACTTCAGTCCCTTCTTCCCTCTCCAATATACCATTATTCTTCAGTCACTTATACCATCTCCAATATACCTTCCACTTGAGTCACTTATACCCTGTCCATTATACCATTATACCTCAGTCACTTATACCCTCTCCAATATACCTTCTACTTGAGTCACTTATACCCTGTCCATTATACCATTATACTTCAGTCACTTATACCCTCTAAAATATACCATTATACTTCAGTCACTTATACCCTGTCCAATATACCATTATACTTCAGTCACTTATACACTCTCCAATATACCATTATACTTCAGTCACTTATACCCTCTCCATTATACTTCAGTCACTTATACCCTGTCCATTATACCATTATACTTCAGTCACGTCTCCCCTCTCCAATATACCATTATACTTCAGTCACTTATACCCTCTGCATTATACTTCAGTCACTTATACCCTCTCCAATATACCATTATACTTCAGACATTTATACCCTCTCCAATATGCTTCAGTCACTTATACCCTCTCCAATATACTTCAGTCACTTATACCCTCTCCAATATACTTCAGTCACTTATACCCTCTCGATTATACTTCAGTCACTTATACCCTCTCCAATATACTTCAGTCACTTATACCCTCTCCATTATACTTCAGTCACTTGTACCCTCTCCAATATACCATTATACTTCAGTCACTTATACCCTCTCCATTATACTTCAGTCACTTCTACCCTCTCCAATATACCATTATACTTCAGTCACTTATACCCTCTGCAATATACCATTATACTTCAGTCACTTATACCCTCTCCATTATACTTCAGTCACTTATACCCTCCCCAATATACTTCAGTCACTTATACCCTCTCCAATATACCATTATACTTCAGTCACTTATACCCTCTCCAATATACCATTATACTTCAGTCACTTATACCCTCTCCAATATACCATTATACTTCAGTCACTTATACCCTCTCCAATATACCATTATACTTCAGTCACTTATACCCTCTCCAATATACTTCAGCCACTGATACCCTCTCGAATGTACCAGTATACTTCAGTCACTTATACCCTCTCCATTATACCATTATACTTCAGTCACTTATACCCTCTCCAATATACTTCAGTCACTTATACCCTCTGCAATATACTTCAGTCACTTATACCCTCTCCATTATGCTTCAGGCACTTATACCCTCCCCAATATACTTCAGTCACTTATACCCTGTCCATTATACTTCAGTCACTCATACCCTCTCCAATATACCATTATACTTGAGTCACTTATACCCTCTCCAATATCCCATTATACTTCAGTCACGAATACCCTCTCCAATATACCATTATACTTCAGTCACTTATTCACTGTCCATGATACTTCAGTCACTTATACCCTCTCCAATATACCTTTATACTTCAGTCACTTATACCCTCTCCATTATACTTCAGTCACTTATACCCTCTCCAATATACCATTATACTTTAGTCACTTACACCCTCTCCAATATACCATTATACTTCAGTCACTTATACCCTCTCCAATATACCATTATACTTCAGTCCCTTATACCCTCTCCAATATACCATTATACTTCAGTCACTTATACCCTCTCCAATATACTTCAGTCACTTATACCCTCTCCATTTTCCCATTATACTTCAGTCACTTATACCCTCTCCAATATACCATTATCCTTTAGTCACTTACACCCTCTCCAATATACCATTATACTTCAGTCACTTATACCCTCTACAACATACCATTATACTTCAGTCACTTATACCCTCTCCAATATACCATTATACTTCAGTCACTTATACCCTCTCCATCATACTTCAGTCACTTATACCCTCTCCAATATACCATTATACTTCAGTCACTTATACCCTCTCCAATATACCATTATACTTGTCACTTATACCCTCTCCAATATACCATTATACATCAGTCAGTAATACCCTCTCCTCTATACCATTATACTTCAGTCACTGATACCCTCTCCAATATACCATTATACTTCAGTCACTAATACCCTCTCCAATATACCATTATACTTCAGTCACTTATACCCTCTCCAATATACCATTATACTTCAGTCACTTATACCCTCTCCAATATACCATTATACTTCAGTCACTTATACCCTGTCCATTATACCTCAGTCACTTATACCCTCTCCGATATACCATTATACTTCAGTCGCTTATACCCTCTCCAATATACCATCATATTTGCTCTGAGTGCTGAATTTGGTGCATTTGAGTGCGATAGTGAGAGTTTGGTGACCGAGGGAGTATAAGGCTTCATTTTTATCTATAGTTTAGTCTTTCTTTTATTTAGTTAATTAACTTAAAAGTTACTGTTTGGTTTAGAAGAAGGTGAATTTTCAATAAGCTTTAACCAGGCTTCTACTTGTAGGCACTTGCAGCTGGAGCTTGTTAATTAGTTAATTGGATTAGGCCAGTTTTCAGAGGCTAGATTCACAGTATAAAAGTGATCCCCTCCAGTGCAGACTTTGTTTGCACTGAGTGCTGAATTTGGTGCATTTGAGTGCGATAGTGAGAGTTTGGTGACCGAGGGAGTGCTGAATTTGGTGCATTTGAGTGCGATAGTGAGAGTTTGGTGACCGAGGGAGTGCTGAATTTGGTGCATTTGAGTGCGATAGTGAGAGTTTGGTGACCGAGGGAGTTAGGTGAGGAGGGAGTAAGGTGCTCCTTTCATTTTGTTTCCGACATTTCCGCAAAGAATGCGAAGAGAGCCAGGAGTTTACAGAAAGTGTAGCTGACTGGGAGCAGGGTCGGAGGGCGGAGATCTAGTTAGTCCACAGGGCAGCTATATTCTGTCAGGTAAGAGGGGATGGAGGCTAGGCCAGTTACATGCTCCTCCTGTAGGATGTGGGTGGTGAGGGATACCACCGGTGTCCCCACTGACTATACCTGCGGGAAGTGCACCCAACTTCTGCTCCTCAAAGACCGTGTTAGGGAACTGGAGCTGAAGCTGGATGAACTTTGGATCATCCGGGGGGCAGAGGGGGTGATTGAGAAGAGTTACAAGAAGGTAACCACACCCAAGGTACAGGACAAGAATAGCTGGGTTACAGTCAGGGGGAAAAAAACAAACAGGCAGAAAGTGCAGGGATCCCTCATGGCCGTTCCCCTTCAAAACAAGTATACCATTTTGGATGCTGTTGGGGGGGATGACCTACCGGGGGAAGGCCCTAGCGGCCAGGTCTCTGGCACTGAGTCTGGCTCTGGGGCTCAGAAGGGAAGGGGGGAGAATAGAAAAGCAATAGTTGTAGGAGATTCAATGGTTAGGGGAATAGATAGGAGATTCTGTGGTCGCGGGCGAGACTCCCGGAAGGTATGTTGCCTCCCGGGTGCCAGGGCCAGGGATGTCTCGGATCGTGTCTTCAGGATCCTTAAGGGGGAGGGGGAGCAGCCAGAAGTCATGGTGCACATTGGTACCAACGACATAGGTAGGAAAAGGGGTGTGGAGGTAATAAACAAGTTTAGGGAGTTAGGCTGGAAGTTAAAAGCTAGGACAGACAGAGTTGTCATCTCTGGTTTGTTGCCGGTGCCACGTGATAGCGAGGCTAGGAATAGGGAGAGAGTGCAGTTGAACACGTGGCTGCAGGAATGGTGTAGGAGGGAGGGCTTCAGGTATTTGGATAATTGGAGCGCATTCTGGGGAAGGTGGGACCTGTACAAGCAGGACGGGTTGCATCTGAACCAGAGGGGCACCAATATCCTGGGAGGGAGGTTTTCTAGTACTCTTCGGGAGGGTTTAAACTAATTTGGCAGGGGAATGGGAACCGGATTTGTAGTCCAGCAACTAAGGTAGCCGATATTCAGGACGCCAAAGCGTGTAATGAGGCAGTGGGGAAGGGAACACTGACAAAGGAGAGTACTTGCAGGCACGGAGATGGGTTGAAGTGTGTATACTTCAACGCAAGAAGCATCAGGAATAAGGTGGGTGAACTTAAGGCATGGATTGGTACTACGATGCGGTGGCCATCACGGAAACTTGGATAGAAGAGGGGCAGAAATGGTTGTTGGAGGTCCCTGGTTATAGATGTTTCAATAACATTAGGGAGGGTGGTAAAAGAGGTGGGGGGGTGGCATTATTAATTAGAGATCGTATAACAGCTGCAGAAAGGCAGTTCGAGGAGTATCACCCTATTGAGGTAGTATGGGTTGAAGTCAGAAATAGGAAAGGAGCAGTCATCTTGTTAGGAGTTTTCTATAGGCCCCCCAATAGTAGCAGAGATGTGGAGGAACAGATTGGGAAACAGATTTTGGAAAGGTGCAGAAGTCATAGGGTAGTAGTCATGGGCGACTTTAACTTCCCAAATATTGAGTGGAAACTCTTTAGATCAAATAGTTTGGATGGGGTGGTGTTTGTGCAGTGTGTCCAGGAAGCTTTTCTAACACAGTATGTAGATTGTCCGACCAGAGGAGGGGCAATATTGGATTTAGTACTGGGTAATGAACCAGGGCAAGTGATAGATTTGTTAGTGGGGGAGCATTTTGGAGATAGTGACCACAATTCTGTGACTTTCACTTTAGTAATGGAGAGGGATAGGTACGTGCAACAGGGCAAGGTTTACAATTGGGGGAAGGGTAAATACGATGTTGTCAGACAAGAATTGAAGTGCATAAGTTGGGAACATAGGCTGTCAGGGAAGGACACAAGTGAAATGTGGAACTTGTTCAAGGAACAGGTGCTACGTGTCCTTGATATGTATGTCCCTGTCAGGCTGGGAAGAGATGGTCGAGTGAGGGAACCATGGTTGACAAGAGAGGTTGAATGTCTTGTTAAGAGGAAAAAGGAGACTTATGTAAGGCTGAGGAAACAAGGTTCAGACAGGGCATTGGAGGGATACAAGATAGCCAGGAGGGAACTGAAGAAAGGGATTAGGAGAGCTAAGAGAGGGCATGAACAATCTTTGGCGGGTAGGATCAAGGAAAACCCCAAGGCCTTTTCCACATATGTGAGGAATATGAGAATGACTAGAGCGAGGGTAGGTCCGATCAAGGACAGTAGCGGGAGATTGTGTATTGAGTCTGAAGAGATAGGAGAGGTCTTGAACGAGTACTTTTCTTTGTATTTACAAATGAGAGGGGCGATATTGTTGGAGAGGACAGTGTGAAACAGATTGGTAAGCTCGAGGAAATACTTGTTAGGAAGGAAGATGTGTTGGGCATTTTGAAAAACTTGAGGATAGACAAGTCCCCCGGGCCTGACGGGATATATCCAAGGATTCTATGGGAAGCAAGAGATGAAATTGCAGAGCCGTTGGCAATGATCTTTTCGTCCTCACTGTCAACAGGGGTGGTACCAGGGGATTGGAGAGTGGCGAATGTCGTGCCCCTGTTCAAAAAAGGGACTAGGGATAACCCTGGGAATTACAGGCCAGTTAGTCTTACTTCGGTGGTAGGCAAAGTAATGGAAAGGGTACTGAAGGATAGGATTTCTGAGCATCTGGAAAGACACTGCTTGATTAGGGATAGTCAGCACGGATTTGTGAGGGGTAGGTCTTGCCTTACAAATCTTATTGAATTCTTTGAGGAGGTGACCAAGCATGTGGATGAAGGTAAAGCAGTGGATGTAGTGTACATGGATTTTAGTAAGGCATTTGATAAAGTTCCCCATGGTAGGCTTATGCAGAAAGTAAGGAGGCATGGGATAGTGGGAAATTTGGCCAGTTGGATAACGAACTGGCTAACCGATAGAAGTCAGAGTGGTGGTGGATGGCAAATATTCAGCCTGGATCCCAGTTACCAGTGGCGTACCGCAGGGATCAGTTCTGGGTCCTCTGCTGTTTGTGATTTTCATTAATGACTTGGATGAGGGAGTTGAAGGGTGGGTCAGTAAATTTGCAGACGATACGAAGATTGGTGGAGTTGTGGATAGTAAAGAGGGCTGTTGTCGGCTGCAAAGAGACATAGATAGGATGCAGAGCTGGGCTGAGAAGTGGCAGATGGAGTTTAACCCTGAAAAGTGTGAGGTTGTCCATTTTGGAAGGACAAATATGAATGCGGAATACAGGGTTAACGGTAGAGTTCTTGGCAATGTGGAGGAGCAGAGAGATCTTGGGGTCTATGTTCATACATCTTTGAAAGTTGCCACTCAAGTGGATAGAGCTGTGAAGAAGGCCTATGGTGTGCTCGCGTTCATTAACAGAGGGATTGAATTTAAGAGCCGTGAGGTGATGATGCAGCTGTACAAAACTTTGGTAAGGCCACATTTGGAGTATTGTGTACAGTTTTGGTCGCCTCATTTTAGGAAGGATGTGGAAGCTTTGGAAAAGGTGCAAAGAAGATTTACCAGGATGTTGCCTGGAATGGAGAGTAGGTCTTACGAGGAAAGGTTGAGGGTGCTAGGCCTTTTCTCATTAGAACGGAGAAGGATGAGGGGCGACTTGATAGAGGTTTATAAGATGATCAGGGGAATAGATAGAGTAGACAGTCAGAGACTTTTTCCCCGGGTGGAAGAAACCATTACAAGGGGACATAAATTTAAGGTGAAAGGTGGAAGATATAGGAGGGATATCAGAGGTAGGTTCTTTACCCAGAGAGTAGTGGGGGCATGGAATGCACTGCCTGTGGAAGTAGTTGAGTCGGAAACATTAGGGACCTTCAAGCAGCTATTGGATAGGTACATGGATTACGGTAAAATGATATAGTGTAGATTTATTTGTTCTCAAGGGCAGCACGGTAGCATTGTGGATAGCACAATTGCTTCACAGCTCCAGGGTCCCAGGTTCGATTCCGGCTTGGGTCACTGTCTGTGCGGAGTCTGCACGTCCTCCCCGTGTCTTCGTGGGTTTCCTCCGGGTGCTCCGGTTTCCTCCCACAGTCCAGAGATGTGCGGGTTAGGTGAATTGGCCAATGATAAATTGCCCTTAATGTCCAAATTGCCCTTGGTGTTGGGTGGAGGTGTTGAGTTTGGGTAGGGTGCTCTTTCCAAGAGCCGGTGCAGACTCAAAGGGCCGAATGGCCTCCTTCTGCACTGTAAATTCAATGATAATCTATGATTAATCTAGGACAAAGGTTCGGCACAACATCGTGGGCCGAAGGGCATGTTCTGTGCTGTATTTTCTATGTTCTATGTATACTTCAGTCAATTATACCCTCTCCATTATACCATTATACTTCAGTCACTTATACCCTCTCCAATATACCATTATACTTCAGTCACTTATACCCTCTCCATTATACTTCAGTCACTTATACCCTCTCCAATATACCATTATACTTCAGTCACTTATACCCTCTCCAATATACCCTACAACGTATAACTAAAAAAGATCAATAACAGTTGACAGTGACTAACTCTCTGAAAAAGGAAATGAATGGCTGCCGTCACGAGTAAAACTCTTCTACCCACTCTCTAGGAGTGTATTTGACCTCCTCTAGCTACAGGAACACCATTAAATCAGCCAGCCAGGCCAAGGCACTGGGCGGGTCGGATATCTCCACCACAGCAGAACTCGCCTCCGGGCAATCAACAAGGCAAAGGTGAGGTCTTCCGCCGCCAACCGTCTTCAGCATCAATGAGCCCAAAATCCCGAAAATGGCCACCAGTGGTCACGGTGCCAGCTCGATATCAAGAATCCCTGACATGGTGTTAAAGAAGGAGACCCAGAAGCTTACAAGTTTAGGACATGACCAGAACATATGGGTCCGGTTCGCTGGCCCTCCTGAGAACAGTGTTTGCATCTATCCTCCACCCCTGAGAAGAGAACACTCATCCTCGTCTTGCTCAGATGTGCCCTGTGCACCGCCTTGAACTGTATCAAGCTGAGCCTATCACAGGAGGAGGTGGAGTTGACCCTGTGAAGAGCCTCACTTTCCCCCCCCCCATTAAAAACCAGAAGCAGCTCACCCTCGCACTTCCTCTTCACCTCATTCAACAGCTCCATCAAATCCAACAAGCCTATCTATCCTCCAGACAGATCCCCAAACCGCTCCAGCCTCTCCTCCCCCATCAGTTGAAATTCGAGATTCCTACAAACAGGGGCTGCCAACGACATGGAATCGAGCTTAAAATGTTGTCTGAACTGCCTCCAAACCCTCAGAGTGGACACCACTATTGGATCCGAGGTACCAGAAAGTATTCGCTCTTATCCAAATTCAACCTTTCACCTGAGAAGGAGCTGAAACTCCTAAGTAGCTTCATTATCTTGTCTGTGGTGGAGACTGGGCCGGTAATATAAAGAAGCAGATCACCTGCATACAAGGACACCCTATGCTCCCTCCCTCCTTCCTGCTTTATCCCCCTCCAATCAGTGGAAGGTCTTAACGCTATGGCCAGTGGTTCGATTGCCAAAACGGTGACAACGGACAACACTGCTTCGTACCCCTATTCAACTGGGCTTCAGCCGTTTGTGTGAACACTCGCGGTGGGAGCCCTAAACAACAACCCAATGATAAACACAGGTCCAAAACCAAACCCCCCAAGAATCTCAAATCGATCCCCCCACTGACCCTATCAAAACGCTTTTTAGTCCATTGAAACAATCAGCTGCGGTTTGGGGGCTGGAGAGGGAAAAGGACGATATTTAATCATCAACGGATATTAGCCGGCAGCTTCCCACCCTTGACAAAACCCAAAATCTTCCACAACCACCCCTGGAAGGCAGGACTCCAAGGCCATTGCCAACACTTTAGGCAGTAATTTAGCATCAGCATTCAGCAACGAGATAGGCTAATAGGGCCCACATTCTGTCGGGCCCTTATCCTTTTTCAAAATCAGGGAAATAGAGACCTGCGATATGTGACTGGAAATACTCCCCCCTCCCGGAACAAGGAATCATTAAATATGTCCAATAGCAGCAGGGGATGTTTAGCACAGGGCTAAATCGCTGGCTTTTAAAGCAGACCAAGGCAGGCCAGCAGCACGGTTCAATTCCCGTACCAGCCTCCCCAAACAGGCGCCGGAATGTGGCGACTAGGGGCTTTTCACAGTAACTTCATTTGAAGCCGACTTGTGACAATAAGCGATTTTCATTTCATTTCATTTTTCAGAAACTGCCCCACAAATTTCTCATATAAACTCGATGGGAAATCCATCCGGGCCTGGAGCTTTACCCAACTGCATTAAGCCAATTCATTTCATAACCACTTCGGGGCCTATCGGGGATTCCAACTCCTCCCTTCTCTCCGTCTCCACCACCGGGAGGGAGAACCCCTCCAAAAACTGCATCATGGGCGGCCTCTCCTCCGGGGCCTCCAACCTGTACACACTTCGATAATAAGCTTCAAACACAGCATCAACCTTTGATGGGGTGGAAACCAACCTGCCACCCGGGCCCCCCCACAATCTCCCGGGTGGCAGCCTGTCGCCTCCGCTTGTGCGTTAAAAGGTGACTGGCCGACTTCCGGGTGCGGCGATGACCAGCTGAGTCGCATGTTTCGGCAGCTCCCGGTGAAAGGGACTTTTGGGCTCTTGATAGGAGCCCCAACGTCAATTTTGACGGCTAAAAACACTGTGCGGTAAACCAGAAGGGAATCCCCCCTGGATACGGATGAAAAAAGGAGGAGAAAGTGGCCGGATTGCAGTGGATCCTTTAGAACAGCGGCAAGGAAGGCAAGCAAAAACCAAGATGGCGTCGGAAGGTGGCAGTTTAACATGGGGCCCTGAACTACAAGAGTTCTTGAAATGCTATGTGGAAGAGCTCAAAAAGGAAATGAAGAAAGAGCTGTTGGTCCCGATACTACAGGCGATCGAAGGGCTAAAGGAGGAACAAAAGACCCAGGAGCGGGAGCTTCGGGTCGTGAAGGCAAAGGCAGCCGAGAATGAGGACGACATACAGGGCCTGGTGGTGAAGACGGAGACGCAGGAGGCACATCAGAAACGATGTGTGGAAAGGTTGGAGGCACTGGAAAACAACGCAAGGAGGAACAACCTGAGGATTCTTGGTCTTCCTGAAGGTGTGGAGGGAGCGGACGTCGGGGCATATGTGAGCACGATGCTGCACTCGTTAATGGGAGCGGAGGCCCCGGCGGGTCCGTTGGAGGTGGAGGGAGCATACCGAGTGATGGAGCGAGGACCGAGAGCAGGAGAAATTCCCAGAGCCATAGTGGTGAGATTCCTCCGTTTTAAGGATAGAGAAATGGTCCTTAGATGGGCAAAGAAAACTCGGAGCAGTAAATGGGAGAACGCGGTGATCCGCGTTTATCAAGACTGGAGTGCGGAGGTGGCGAGAAGGAGGACGAGCTTTAATCGGGCCAAGGCGGTGCTTCATAAAAAGAAGATAAAATTTGGAATGCTGCAACCGGCAAGACTGTGGGTCACATATCGAGGGAGGCACCACTACTTTGAGACGGCGGATGAAGCGTGGACTTTTATTGTGGAAGAAAAACTGGAATGAGCGGGTTATTAAAAAGAACGTTTGAACAAAGTGGTGGGGCGAATGTGGGGGGCGAAGAGGGGGGTTAAAAAGGGGGGAAAGAGGAGTTTTATGTACTAACCTGCGATGTGGTAACTTTTCTCTCTTCCACAGGTGGTGATGGGGGGAGGAGGGGAGGTGGAGGAGATGGGGCGTTGGCCATTGGGGGCGGGGCCAAGGGAGAAGCGCGGGCTTGGTTCCCGCGCTATGATAATCATGGCGGGAATAGAGAAGCAGGAAGGAGGGGGCGTCGCACGGTGCGAGCCGAGGTCACGGGGGGGAAGCCGAGGTCGGCCAGAGTTTGCTGACTTCTGGGAGCAACATGGGGGGAGTAATTATGCTAGCGGGGGATCTAGCGGGGGTGGTGGGAGGGGGGAATTATTGGGTTGCTGCTGCTGGGGAGAGGGGGGAGCTGGTATGGGAGGGGATGGGCGGGGGGGGCACTGCCTGGGGGAGATACAGCTGCGTGGGAACCGGGTGAGGAGCTGGAAAAAGGGGATGGCTAATCGACAAGGGGGGGGTAAAAAGCCCCCCAACCCGGCTGATCACGTGGAACGTGAGAGGGCTGAACGGGCCGATAAAGAGGGCACGGGTACTCGCACACCTTAAGAAACTTAAGGCAGATGTGGTTATGTTACAGGAAACGCACCTGAAACTGATAGACCAGGTTAGGCTACGCAAAGGATGGGTGGGGCAGGTGTTCCATTCGGGGCTAGATGCGAAAAACAGGGGGGTGGCTATATTAGTGGGGAAGCGGGTAATGTTCGAGGCAGAGACTATAGTGGCGGATAACGGGGGCAGATACGTGATGGTGAGTGGCAAACTACAGGGGGAGACGGTGGTTTTGATAAACGTATATGCCCCGAACTGGGATGATGCCAATTTTATGAGGCGGATGCTAGGACGCATTCCGGACCTAGAGATGGGAAAGCTGATAATGGGGGGAGATTTTAATACGGTGTTGGAACCAGGGCTGGATAGGTCGAAGTCCAGGACTGGAAGGAGGCCGGCAGAAGCCAAGGTACTTAAAGATTTTATGGAGCAGATGGGAGGTGTAGACCCGTGGAGATTTAGCAGACCTAGGAGTTCTCGTTTTTCTCCTATGTCCATAAAGTCTACTCGCGAATAGACTTTTTTGTGCTGGGAAGGGCGTTGATCCCGAAGGTGAGGGGAACGGAGTATACGGCTATAGCCATTTCGGATCACGCTCCACTCTGGGTAGACTTGGAGATAGGGGAGGAAACAGGAGGGCGCCCACCCTGGAGAATGGACATGGGACTAATGGCAGATGAGGGGGTGTGTCTAAGGGTGAGGGGGTGCATTGAAAAGTACTTGGAACTCAATGATAATGGGGAGGTCCAGGTGGGAGTGGTCTGGGAGGAGCTGAAGGCGGTGGTTAGAGGGGAGCTGATATCAATAAGGGCACATAAAGGGAAGCAGGAGAGTAAGGAACGGGAGCGGTTGCTGCAAGAACTTTTGAGGGTGGACAGACAATATGCGGAAGCACCGGAGGAGGGACTGTACAGGGAAAGGCAAAGGCTACATGTAGAATTTTACTTGCTAACTACGGGCACTGCAGAGGCACAATGGAGGAAGGCACAGGGTGTACAGTACGAATATGGGGAGAAGGCGAGCAGGTTGCTGGCACACCAATTGAGGAAAAGGGGAGCAGCGAGGGAAATAGGGGGAGTGAGGGATGAGGAAGGAGAGATGGAGCGGGGAGAGTGAATGAAGTGTTCAAGACATTTTATAAAAAATTATATGAAGCTCAACCCCCGGATGGGAGGGAGAGAATGATGGAGTTTTTGGATCGGCTGGAATTTCCCAAGGTGGAAGAGCAGGAAAGGGTGGGACTGGGAGCACAGATCGAGGTAGGAGAAGTGGTGACAGGAATTAGGAGCATGCAGGCGGGAAAGGCCCCGGGACCGGATGGATTCCCAGTCGAATTCTATAGAAAATGTGTGGGCTTGCTCGCCCCGGTACTGACAAGGACCTTTAATGAGGCAAAGGAAAGGGGACAACTGCCCCCGACTATGTCTGAAGCAACGATATCGCTTCTCTTAAAGAAGGAAAAGGACCCGCTACAATGCGGGTCCTATA
Organism: Scyliorhinus torazame; assembly: GCF_047496885.1. NCBI lineage: Eukaryota > Metazoa > Chordata > Chondrichthyes > Carcharhiniformes > Scyliorhinidae > Scyliorhinus > Scyliorhinus torazame. The sequence goes on from NC_092727.1 coordinate 132,262,433, forward strand.
GACCTATTTCCCTCCTAAATGTAGATGCCAAGATTCTGGCCAAGGTAATGGCAATGAGAATAGAGGAATGTGTCCCGGGGGTGGTCCACGAGGACCAAACTGGGTTTGTGAAGGGGAGACAGCTGAACACGAATATACGGAGGCTGTTAGGGGTAATGATGATGCCCCCACCAGAGGGGGAAACGGAGATAGTAGTGGCGATGGATGCCGAGAAAGCATTTGATAGAGTGGAGTGGGATTATTTGTGGGAGGTGTTGAGGAGATTTGGTTTTGGAGAGGGGTATGTTAGATGGGTGCAGCTGTTGTATAGGGCCCCGATGGCGAGCGTGGTCACGAATGAACGGGGATCTGCATATTTTCGGCTCCATAGAGGGACAAGGCAGGGATGCCCTCTGTCCCCATTATTGTTTGCACTGGCGATTGAGCCCCTGGCGATAGCGTTGAGGGGTTCCAAGAAGTGGAGGGGAGTACTTAGAGGAGGAGAAGAACACCGGGTATCTTTGTATGCGGACGATTTGCTACTATACGTGGCAGACCCGGCGGAGGGGATGCCAGAAATAATGCGGATACTTGGGGAGTTTGGGGATTTTTCAGGGTATAAATTGAACATGGGGAAAAGTGAGTTGTTTGTGGTGCATCCAGGGGAGCAGAGTAGAGAAATAGAGGACCTACCGTTGAGGAAGGTAACAAGGGACTTTCGTTACCTGGGGATCCAGATAGCCAAGAATTGGGGCACATTGCATAGGTTAAATTTAACGCGGTTGGTGGAACAAATGGAGGAGGATTTCAAGAGATGGGATATGGTATCCCTGTCATTGACAGGGAGGGTGCAGGCAGTTAAGATGGTGGTCCTCCCGAGATTCCTCTTTGTGTTTCAGTGCCTCCCGGTGGTGATCACGAAGGCTTTTTTTAAAAGGATTGAAAAGAGCATTATGGGTTTTGTGTGGGCCGGGAAGACCCCGAGAGTGAGGAAGGGATTCTTACAGCGTAGCAGGGATAGGGGGGGGCTGGCACTACCGAGCCTAAGTGAGTATTATTGGGCCGCTAATATTTCAATGGTGAGTAAGTGGATGGGAGAGGAGGAGGGAGCGGCGTGGAAGAGATTAGAGAGGGCGTCCTGTAGGGGGACTAGCCTACAGGCTATGGTGACAGCCCCATTGCCGTTCTCACCGAGGAACTACACCACAAGCCCGGTGGTGGTGGCTACACTGAAGATTTGGGGACAGTGGAGACGGCATAGGGGAAAGACTGGAGCCTTGGGGGGGGTCCCCGATAAGAAACAACCATAGGTTTGCCCCGGGGGGAATGGATGGAGGATATGGAATGTGGCAAAGAGCAGGAATAACGCAACTGAAAGATCTGTTTGTGGATGGGAAGTTCGCGAGTCTGGGAGCGCTGACCGAGAAATATGGGTTGCCCCAAGGGAATGCATTCCGGTATATGCAACTGAGGGCTTTTGCGAGGCAACAGGTGAGGGAATTCCCGCAGCTCCCGACACAAGAGGTGCAGGACAGAGTGATCTCAAAGAAATGGGTGGGGGACGGTAAGGTGTCGGATATATATAGGGAAATGAGAGACGAAGGGGAGACTATGGTGGACGAACTAAAAGGGAAATGGGAAGAAGAGCTAGGAGAGGAGATCGAGTAGGGGCTGTGGGCAGATGCCCTAAGCAGGGTAAACTCGTCGTCCTCGTGTGCCAGGCTAAGCCTGATTCAGTTTAAGGTATTACACAGCGCGCATATGACTGGAACACGGCTCAGTAAATTTTTTGGGGTGGAGGATAGGTGTGCGAGGTGCTCGAGAAGCCCAGCGAATCATACCCATATGTTTTTGTCATGCCCGGCACTACAGGGGTTTTGGATGGGGGTGACAAAGGTGCTTTCAAAAGTAGTGGGGGTCCGGGTCGAACCAAGCTGGGGGTTGGCTATATTTGGGGTTGCACAAGAGAGGGGAGTGCAGGTGGCGAGAGAGGCCGATGTTTTGGCCTTTGCGTCCCTAGTAGCCCGGCGCAGGATATTGCTAATGTGGAAAGAAGCCAAGCCCCCGGGGGTGGAGACCTGGATAAATTACATGGCAGGGTTTATAAAGCTAGAGCGGATTAAGTTCGTTCTAAGGGGGTCGGCTCAAGGGTTCACCAGGCGGTGGCAACCGTTCGTCGAATACCTCGCAGAAAGATAGATGGAATGGAAAAAAGAAGGCAGCAGCAGCAGCTTTGTGTTGTTATAATATTGTGTAAAGGATGCACAATGTACTGTGTTGGTTGACCAAAAATTTTCAATAAAATATTTTATTTAAAAAAAGGTGACTGGCCTTCTCCCCGTGTTCACAGAACGTCCCTGTCGAGTGTCGAGCTGGCTCACCGCCTCACCCGCTGAGAGTAATTCAAATTGCGTCTGCAACTTTTTCCTACTCGCCAGCATCTCCAGTGTAAGAGCAGAGGGACGTGCTGGCGGTCCACATCAAGGACAATCCAGCAGCCCCCGTCGCTCCAGCCTCCCAATCCTTTCATTGTGTGACTTGTAGGAAATGATCTCCCCCTAATGACCACATTAAGGGCCTCCCACAGCACAGAAGCTGAGATGGACTCCCTCTTACTAAACGTAATGTACTCCCCAGTGGCAGAGGATATGTGTTCACAAAATCCTTTGTCTGCCAACAACGCCATGTCCAGTCCCCTTGGCAGCCTTTGAGAAAGACCAAATCCACAAAACCTGGGGCGAGATCTGAGCAATTGCCGAGTCTCCCACCCTCTTCACCGCAGGAAGAAGAGACCTTCCCACCACAAAAAGGTCAATCTGAGATTGGGTAGCCAGGATCTTAGCTGAAAAAGGAAACCCTTTTATTAATCAAAACTGAAGCTTTGTTGGTCGGTGCTCTGCATGTTTTGGCCATGCTGAGTGTTCAGTACATCAGTGTGAATGCTAGCCATAATTCTTTACTTTCTGTGATACTGTACATGTGCCTGCATTTAACTTCACCTGTCATGTTTCTATCCATTTACTTATTTCAACTCATTCTGTAACTTCTGGGTTGCCTCCGCCAATTCCACCAATTTTTCTCGTTTGGTATCAACTACAAATGTGAATAAGTTACAATGAGCTTCTGAATGTAAACCATTGAATTAAATTACTGGTCTCAGCAGCAATACTTGCGACATCCGATTTACTACAACCCTCACCTTACATAGCTCCTCTGACAAGTGTCTTTTGATTTTTACCCGTCAGTCATTTGATTATCTGTTCATAAAATCCCTACAGTGCAGAAGGAGACCATTCAGCCCATTGAGTCTGCACCAATCCTTGGAAAGAGCATCCTACATGAACCCAATTTCCTATCCACCCTGCCCTATCCCCGTAATCTAACCTGTACATCTTTGGACACTAAGGGGCAATTTAGCATGGCCAATCCACCTAACGAACACATCTTTAGACTGTGCAATAAAACCGGAGCACCCGGAGGAAACTCACAGACACTACACAAGTCAAAGGATGGTCATGATCAAAATTGTACAGTATGTGCTCACACTGCACTGAGTTTGGTTTAGCCATGAAAGCAAAAGAGATTTGGAGGCACCGCACAGATGGACTATGAGCCCGATTCCTTATGGCAGAGGGGTTAAGCTTTGAGGAAAACAATGAAGAACTCTTCAGTCTTGGAAGGTGATGTCTGAGAGATAACCTGACAGCAACAAGAAGGACTGGAAAGATGAAATGAAATGAAAGTCGCTTATTGTCACAAGTAGGCTTCAATGAAGTTACTGTGAAAAGCCCTTAGTCGCCACATTCCGCCGCCTGTTCGGGGAGGCTGGTACGGGAAATGAACCGTGCTGCTGGCCTGCCTGGGTCTGCTTTAAAAGCCAGCGATTTAGCCCTGTGCTAAACCAGCCCCTTTAGATGATGGAAAAGGTAAATCTGAAAATTACTTCAAATTAAATTACATGAATAGGACAAGGAGACGTAGATTCAAACTAACATAGAGGCAAATTTAGGATTAATGTCAGGAGTTTCCTCTTCACAAGAAAAGTGAACACATCATGGAATTGGTTTTCAGTTAGTGTATTGGAAGTGAAAGCCCTGAAATAATTTAAGAGAAATTGGATGTGGCGCTGCGAAGAACTGAATGTCTCTCTAGATGGACGAATCATAACGGTCTTGCTCGTCTATAATTATCATGTGGTATCATCTTTCTTTTTAAATTCATTCCTGGGACGTGGGCGACGCAGGCTGTGCCAGCATTTATTGCCCAACCCTAATTGCCCTTGAGGAGACAGTTAAGAGTCAACCACATTGCTGTGGGTCTGGAGTCACGTGTAGGCCAGACCGGGTAATGACGGCAGATTTCCTTCCCTCAAAGACATTAGTGAACCAGATGAGTTTTTAAGACAATCGGCAATGGTTTCATGGTTACCATTAGACTTTTTTAATTCAGGATTTTTCTTGAATTCAAATTTCACCATCTGAAGTGGCGGGATTTGAACCTGCATTTTCTGGCCCCGCCCCCACCAGGACAGGGTGGTAAAATTCCGCCCGAGGGTTAGTTGAATAGGTAGCGAGGGTTTATTGCGGCAGAACACCAATCAAGTTACTGTGAAAAAGTAAAACTGAATATATTGGTGGTACACTGAATATTTGATTTTAACATTATTTTCTGCCTTGCTCCTTTCGATGAGTCCTACTTCACTGCGGAAAACTCGAACTGATATTAACGCGTTGCAAACAATCATGGCAGACAGATATACTGACAACAAAATCACTGACACGTACTGGTGTTACAAACTGTTCACATTTCTTCTTGCAATTATAATTTTATAGATTATGAAATAGTTTGATTTGCTTCTGGCCTATTTCCTCAAATGAAGCTTGCATGCAAATCATGACCTTTACTCATACTTCTTGGAAGCTGATCTGAAACAATGTCAAAATTTTTGATGACACTAAATAATTTAATTCACTGATCGACTTACTGGAATGTGTACGCAGGTGACCTGACAGGGCGTCTCTGCGTCGACAAGCGTAATTACAGAGGTGACATTTGAAGGGCTTTTCGCCAGTGTGAAGTTTTATGTGGCGCAGAAGATTTCCTTTCTGAGTAAAGGATGCTCCACATTGACTACAGTGAAATGGCCGCTCACCTGCAAAAGCAAGAGATGCCATTAATGATTCAAGGAGTTCACATACAGAACATTCTCAAACATTCACGTACTATTTTGGGAGGCAGATTGTTGAAGAATGTAACGTGTTTGGAATGACCCTTTGGCGGCAAAATTTTGTTTGAAAACTAACAAGTCTGCGGGACGGTGTTTGCTGGCCAGTCGCAGTGGGTACTTTCAGCACTTCACACTCCTGCCAGCGCACCGCACCCTCCACGATTTCCCCCCTGTTAACATGCAGGAAACCAGAATGTTTTGGAGGTGAATCTCTGTGCAAGAATGCAAATTTGTAAAATTAACCCGGGATAAATTTGTTTCAGAGTGATGGTGATGATCAGGAAGGTGAACTTAATGCTGATCAACATGAACTCTAACTTCAGTAAATGAACGTAGCCTTGGGCCATGCTCACTACCTCGGCCACGTGTCAATGGGTGTCTCACCAGGCTCATGTGAATCTTCACTGATGGGAAAATGGAATTTTAATGTGGAAATCCAATTTGTTGGGAATGAAAAAAACCAAACCAAACCCTCTGCTTCCCAAGCCTCTTGGATAATCCACATCATTCCAATAACATGAAAACGATGGTTATCCGAGAAATTAGTGATGGTGCCCCAGAAAAATGTTTTAGTTTTAGTGTAGACAGCCTGCTCGTTGTGTTGCCTTTGCATTAACCACAGCTAGGTGGCAGAATTCTGATTGTTTGTCACAGGCTGTTGTGGCAAGGTTCCTCACTGCCCTGCTTGATCTTCAAGTTAATTTACAATACTTATGGGAAATTGAAATAGCTTCTTCTTTGTAATGGATGAGTTGTGATGCACTGAGAAGGTACTGAGGGACTGGGGAAAGTGAGGTCAGGATGCAAATAATTTGCACAAACACTTTCCCGTTCCTGACAAAACTTCCAAACCATCTGCTCAGAATAATCAAAGCAGGATATCGGTGCGAACTCATGCAGCGGGAAAGAGGTGATATGCATTTCCCAGGAATTAGGTGGAGGCAGGTTCAAACAATTCAGAATTGGTTAATTATCTGAAAACAAAGCATGTGCAGGGCCACGGGGAGAAGCTGGGGAGTGGCTCAGGGTTCCCTTGTGCAGCCAGTGCAGGCATGGCAGGACAAACCGCCTTGTTCTGTGCCATAGCCATTCTGTGATTCTATTGTCTTGGAGGGCTGAAGGGCCTGTTCCTGTGCTGTACTTTTCTTTGTTCTTTGTTCAGCAGCCCACAAAGAGATGTCGGGCGAGATTCTCCAGCCTCCCTGTGGTGTGAATCTCGGTGGCGGGAGACAGGCTGCTATTGGCTTGCGTCGGGACTTGTGGTCCCACTGCTGTCACTGGGATTTCACTGCGCTATCAGCAGGACCGGAAGAACCCGCCAACATGAGCAACCAGAAGATCTCGCCCATGGAATGTTGTTTCTTAGGGTCACCATGGAAATAAAAGGCAACATTTCACCATTGGCTTCTGCAATGTTTCAGGCACACTGCTTTCCTTGTTAAGCTTCATTCAACATTGTTGTAAAAACCTATTTGCAATTTAAGGACCGATTAAAAAGTGAAGCACGGTTGATCAGTGCTGGTCAACTCGGGTTTAAGCCGTCCTGTGATTGTCAACTAGTTTGTTGTGAAAATGGATGATCTGTAACTTTGAAATCATTAGAAAGGGACAAAGCTTTATTCTTGCATTAAACTGAGGGGTGACCAGTGCATTTAGCTGTGACACACAGTCTCTCTGAGCAGTTACAAGGCAGCTGTGAGCGTATCGCCTCCTGGCCAATTGCGCACAGGATACGGGCAGCAAATACTGGCCAATGAATTTCTCAATAAGCACCTTGTTATTCGCCAAATGTAAAACGGACACCAGTAAAGGAGTACACCTTCTGTTGGTTGATTGGCCAAACATTATACTTTCACGAGCATCTGTCCTGGAATCGCACGAATAATGGGTTGAATTTTATGGGGTGTGCCGACTGCTCCCCACCCATTCACCATAGAAGGAAAGTCGGCCGGAAGCCGGCATGTACCAGGGAAGCATGCCCGCGCAGCAATATCACGCTATAAGCAGGCTAAAGTGGCTGAGAATAGGGCTTCCGCCCCTCAATGACAGGAAGTCCCAACCTCCCTCAGTTCCAGCAGTGCCGTTGTTTAGAAATGGGCAACAGTGGGACTTCAGGAAGAAACTCAAAGAGGATCACGGCTGCTCAGAATAGGTACATCCTGGGGTTTTAGGGCAGGGAGAGATCCTAGAGCAGAGAGGCAGTACAGATGAAGGGTGGGGGTGTTGTCATCTTGAGGGAGGGGGGGGCCCTCCTGATGTGCACAGTGCACCCCCTGAATGAGGTGCCCACCCCCCACCACGCTTCCTTACCACCTTTTCTCATGACGGTCTTAAAAATGGCCTGCCACACCCGACCAACTGCCCACGCCAACCATATTACTGTGTGGGCAGCGATTATTCCGGTCAAGAGACTTGTTAACAAACATGATTAACCTTTAAATATTCATTTAACTATGCCGGGAGAAAAGATTTTGATGCCCAGCCGTCTAGCATATTCTGGGAATTGGGTCGGAGTGGGTGGGAAACTGGAGGGCTTGCCACCAGGTTTATTCTGTAGAACATACAGTGCAGGAGAAGGCCATTCGGCCCATCGAGTCTGCACCTACCCACTTAAGCCCTCATTTCCACCCTATCCCCGTAACCCAATAACCCCTCCTAACCTTTTTTGGTCACTAAGGGTAATTTAGCATGGCCAATCCACCTAACCTGTACGTTTTTGGACTGTGGGAGGAAACCGGAGCACCCGGAGGAAACTCACGCAGACACGGGGAGAACGTGCAGACTCCGCAGACAGTGATCCAGCCGGAATCGAACCTGGGACCCTGGCGCTGTGAAGCCACAGTGCTAACCACTTGTGCTCCCGTATGTGATCACTCCCCTCGCCCGGCCGAAAACATGCCAGGAAGGGACAGGTAAAACGCAGCCCAAAGTGTGCACCTTCCACTAGTCATTGTGCAGTGACATGGCCAGGAAGCATGTCTTTTACTAACTGAGAGTGGTGGGTGGGGAAGTACAAGGCTCAGACTTCACCCGAGCACTTAAGGTCTCCTGCAAAGAAATGCCGTAGGTTAAAAAGAATCCTGTATTCAGGATGTAAAACAATTACATATTAACTAAATTAACACTGAAGTGTGATATTTGTTAAATGTTATGCATTTAAATTGGTTCCACTGTACAATGCTGAATGGATTATGGTCTTGTACTGTAAATTTAGTAACACCAATTACCAGTGTGGCTTCGCTTGTGTACCATGAGGACATTTGGCCCAACACATGACAGTCCACAGATATCACATGTCAGTTTTCCATTAGACGCTCTAATACCATCGGCTGAAGTCGATCGATTGTTGCAGTGATCCCCGTCATAGCTTTCATTCTCTAGCACGCAGCCGCTGCTGTTGGTTCCTCCATATTCCTCAACGTGACATCCATCATCCCGAAGATCAAGAGCTTGCTCACCATCATCATAATCAGGAGTCACTGCGTCTGCTGTACAATAAGCAATAGCAAAGCCGTCAGTTCATTCTTCCAGTGGTTAACACTGTGCATCAAAAATGACTTACTCATACGAACAAACAAATCAGGAGCAGGCCATTCAGCCCCTCGAGCCTGTTCTGCCATTCAATCAGCCATAGTTAACCTCAACCCCACATTCCCACCTACCCCCGAGAATCTGACACACGCTTGTTTATCAACAATCTATCTGCATCTGCCTTAAAAATATACATAGACTCTGCTTCTCTCAACTTCTGAGGAAGAGAGTTCCAGAGGCTCATGGTCCCCCGAGAGGAGGGGCTGGTTTAGCACAGGGCTAAATCGCTGGCTTTCAAGGCAGGCCAGCAGCACGGTTCAAATCACGTACCAGCCTCCCCGAACAGGCGCTGGAATGTGGCGACTAGGGGCTTTTCATTTGAAGCCTACTTGTGACAATAAGCGATTTTCAGAGGAAGAAATTCTCATCTGTCTTAAATGGACGACCCCTTATTTTTAAGCATTGGCTCCTAGTCCTAGATTCTCCCAGATAAGGAAACATTATTTCCAAATCAACTGTCAATATCCCTCAGCCATAGTCACACAGCACAGAAAGGACCTTTCAGTCATTGCGTCTGTGCCAGTCAGCAACCACCATCTAACTATTCGAATCCCATTTCCAGGACTTGGCCCATTGGATTTCATGTTTCAATCGAGTCACCTCTTAACTTTTCTAAACTCCAGCAGATACAAGCCCAGCCTGTCGACCCTTTCCTCATAAGACATGGCACAGTGGTTAGCACTGCTGCTTCACAGCGTCAAGGACGCAGGTTCAATTCCTGCCTTGGCTAACTGTCTGTGTGGAGCTTGTACATTCTTCCCGTGCCTGCACGGGTTTCCACCGGGTGCTCCGGTTTCCTCCCACAGTCCAAAGGTGTGCAGGTTAGGTGGATTGGCCATGCTAAATTGTCCCTTAGTGTCCAGGGATGTGCAGGTTAGATTACAGGAGACCGGGCTGGTTGGGCAGGCGAGTGGGCCTGGGTAAGGTGCTCTTTCACAGGGTTGGTGCAGACTCGATGGGCTGAATGGCCTCCTTCTGCCCTGCAGGGATTATATACCATTCCAGGTATTTAGTCTCGTAAACTTCCTTTGAACTGCTTCCAATGCATTTACATCTTTCCTTAAATAAGGAGACCAATACCGTCGTCCAGATGTGGCTTCACTAATACCCGTATAAATGAAGCATAATCTCCCTACTTTTGTACTCAATCCCCCTCACAATACACAACAACATTCTATTAGCTTTCCTGAATACTTGCTGTATCTGCATACTAACCTTTTGTGATTTGTGCACAAGGATACCGAGATCCCTGTGCATCATCGAGCTCGGAAATCTCTCACCATTTAGATAATATGCTTTTTTTATTCTTCCAGCCAAAATGAACAAGTTCATGTTTCCCACATTACATGACATTTGCCAGATCTTTGCCCACTCACCAAACCTATCTACATCTCTTTGTAGCTTCTTTATGTCCTCTTCATAACTTACTGGAGCTGGAGCTCGATGAACTTCGGATCATTCGGGAGGCAGAGGTGGTCATAGATAGAAGCTTCAGGGATGTAGTTACTCCAAAGAATAAAGATAGATGGGTGACGGTGAGAGGGGCTGGGAGGAAGCAGTCAGTACAGGGATCCCCTGTGGCCGTTCCCCTGAGTAACAAGTATACCGCTTTGGATACGTTTGGGTGGGGGGGGTGGGGGGGAGACTTACCAGGGGTAAGCCATGGGGTACAGGTCTCTGGCACAGAGTCTGTCCCTGTTGCTCAGAAGGGTAGGGGGAGAGGAGTAGAGCATTAGTCATTGGAGACTCCATAGTTAGGGGGATAGATAGGAGATTCTGTGGGAACGAGAGAGACTCGCGGTTGGTGTGTTGCCTCCCAGGTGCCAGGGTCCGTGATGTCTCGGATCGTGTTTTCGGGATCCTTCAGGGGGAGGGGGTGCAGCCCCAAGTCGTGGTCCACATAGGTACCAATGACAGAGGTAGGAAAAGGGATAGGGATGTAAGGCAGGAATTCAGGGAGCTAGGGTGGAAACTTAGATCTAGGACAAACAGAGTTATTATTTCTGGGTTGTTACCCGTGCCACGTGATAGCGAGGCGAGGAATAGGGAGAGAGAGGAGTTGAACACGTGGCTACAGGGATGGTGCAGGAGGGAGGGTTTCAGATTTCTGGATAATTGGGGCTCATTCTGGGGTCGGTGGGACCTCTACAAACGGGATGGTCTACATCTGGACCAGAGGGGTACCAATACCTGCGGGGAAATTTGCGAACGCTCTTCGGGAGGGTTTAAACTAGTTCAGCAGGGGCTTGGGAACCTGAATTGTAGCTCCAGTGTACAGGAGGTTGAGAGTAGTGAGGTCATGAGTAAGGTTTCAAGTTGCAGGAGTGTACCGGCAGGCAGGAAGGTGGTTTAAAGTGTGTCTTCTTCAATGCCAGGAGCATCCGGAATAAGGTGGGTGAACTTGCGGCATGGGTTGGTACCTGGGACTTCGATGTTGTGGCCATTTCGGAGACATGGATAGAGCAGGGACAGGAATGGTTGTTGCAGGTGCCGGGGTTTAGATATTTCAGTAAGCTCAGGGAAGGTGGTAAAAGAGGGGGAGGGGTGGCATTGTTAGTCAAGGACAGTATTACGGTGGCAGAAAGGACGTTTGATGAGGACTCGTCTACTGAGGTATATGGGCTGAGGTTATAAACAGGAAAAGAGAGGTCACCCTGTTAGGGATTTTCTATAGGCCTCCGAAAAGTTCCAGAGATGTAGAGGAAAGGATTGCAAAGATGATTCTGGATAGGAGCTAAAGCAACAGGGTAGTTGTTATGGGGGACTTTAACTTTCCAAATATTGACCGGAAACGCTATAGTTTGAGTACTTTAGATGGGTCAGTTTTTGTCCAATGTGTGCAGGAGGGTTTCCTGACACAGTATGTAGATAGACCAGCGAGAGGCAAGGCCATATTGGATTTGGTACTGGGTAATGAACCAGGACAGGTGTTAGATTTGGAGATAGGTGAGCACTTTGGTGATAGTGACCACAATTCGATTACATTTACTTTAGTGATGGAAAGGGATAGGTATATACTGCAGGACAAGAGTTATATCTGGGGGAAAGGCAATTATGATGCGATGAGGCAAGACTTAGGATGCATCGGATGGAGAGGAAAACTGCTGGGGATGGGCACAATGGAAATGTGGAGCTTGTTCAAGGAACAGCTACTGCGTGTCCTTGATAAGTATGTACCTGTCAGGCAGGGAGGAAGTGGTCGAGCGAGGGAACCGTGGTTTACTAAAGCAGTCGAAACACTTGTTAAGAGGAAGAAGGAGGCTTATGTAAAGCTGAGACATGAAGGTTCAGTTAGGGGGCTCAAGAGTTACAAGTTAGCGAGGAAGGACCTAAAGAGAGAGCTAAGAAGAGCCAGGAGGAGACATGGGAAGTCTTTGACAGGTAGGATCAAGGATAACCCTAAAGCTTTCTATAGATATGTCAGGAATAAACGAATGACTAGGGTAAGAGTAGTGCCAGTCAAGGACAGTAGTGGGAAGTTGTGCTTGGAGTCCGAGGAGATAGGAGAGGTGCTAAATGAATATTTTTCATCAGTATTCACACAGGAAAAAGACAATGTTGTCGAGGAGACTACTGAGATTCAGGCTACTAGACTAGAAGGGCTTGAGGTTCATAAGGAGGAGGTGTTAGTAATTCTGGAAAGTGTGAAAATAGATAAGCCTCCTGGGCCGGATGGGATTTATCCTAGGATTCTCTGGGAAGCTAGGGAGGAGATTGCTGAGCCTTTGGCTTTGATCTTTAAGTCATCTTTGTCTACAGGAATAGTGCCAGAAGACTGGAGGATAGCAAATGTTGTCCCCTTGTTCAAGAAGGGGAGTAGAGACAACCCAGGTAACTATAGACCAGTGAGCCTTACTTCTGTTGTGGGCAAAATCTTGGAAAGGTTTATAAGAGATAGGATGTACAATCATCTGGAAAGGAATAATTTGATTAGAGATAGTCAACACGGTTTTGTGAAGGGTAGGTAGTGCCTCACAAACCTTATTGAGTTCTTTGAGAAGGTGACCAAACAGGTGGATGAGGGTAAAGCAGTTGATGTGGTGTATATGGATTTCAGTAAAGCGTTTGATAAGGTTCCCCACGGTAGGCTACGACAGAAAATACAGAGGCAGGGGATTCAGGGTGATTTAGCAGTTTGGATCAGAAATTGGCTAGCTGGAAGAAGACAAAGGGTGGTGGTTGATGGAAAATGTTCAGACTGGAGTCCAGTTACTAGTGGTGTACCACAAGGATCTGTTTTGGGGCCACTGCTGTTTGTCATTTTTATAAATGACCTGGAGGAGGGCGTAGAAGGAAGGGTGAGTAAATTTGCAGATGACACTAAAGTCGGTGGCGTTGTGGACAGTGCGGAAGGATGTTACAAGTTACAGAGGGACATAGATAAGCTGCAGCGCTGGGCTGAGAGGTGGCAAATGGAGTTTAATGCAGAAAAGTGTGAGGCGATTCATTTTGGAAGGAATAACAGGAAGACAGAGTACTGGGCTAATGGTAAGATTCTAGGTAGTGTGGATGAGCAGAGAAATCTCGGTGTCCATGTACTTGGATCCATGAAAGTTGCCACCCAGGTTAAGAGGGTTGTTAAGAAGGCGTACTGTGTGTTAGCTTTTATTGGTAGAGGGATTGAGTTTCGGAGCCATGATGTCATGTTGCAGCTGTACAAAACTCTGGTGCGGCCGCATTTGGAGTATTGCGTGCAATTCTGGTCGCCGCATTATAGGAAGGATGTGGAAGCTTTGGAAAGGTTGCAGAGGAGATTGACCAGAATGTTGCCTGGTTTGGAGGGAAGATCTTATAAGGAGAGGCTGAGGGACTTGAGGCTGTTTTTGTTAAGAGAAAAGAAGGTTAAGATGATCAGAGGATTGGATAGGGTGGACAGTGAGAGCCTTTTTCCTTGGATGGTGATGTCTAGCATGAGGGGACATAGCTTTAAATTGAGGGGAGATAGATATCGGACAGATGTCAGAGGTAGGTTCTTTACTCAGAGTAGTAAGGGCGTGGAATGCCCTGCCTGCAACAGTAGTGGACTCGCCAACACTAAGGACATTCAAATGGTCATTGGATAGACATATGGACGATAAGGGAATAGTGTAGATGGGCTTTAGAGTGGGTTCACAGGTCGGCGCAACATCGAGGGCCGAAGGGCCTGTACTGCGCTGCAATGTTCTATGTTCTACTTTACTATCTATCTTTGTGTCATTAGCAAATTGACCATAACTCTGATTCCTTAATGCAAGTCGTTTATATAAATTGTAAAAAGTTGAGACCGCAGCACTGATCCGTGCGGCACAGCACCCGCCACACTGTCAACCAGAAAATGACCCATTTATACCTCCTCTCTGCTTCCTGTTCGCTAGTCAATCTTCTATCCAGGCCAAAATGCTACTCCCTATATTGGGAGCTGCCCACAATAATCTTTGATGTGGTAGTTTATCAAATGTGCTGGCACTCAGTAGTCACTGATTTACCTTTATTCACAGCACATGTTACTTCTTCAAAGAATTCTAATGAATCGGTTCAACTCGATTTCCCTCTCACAGAACCATGTTGGCTCTGCCTGATTAACTTGAATGTTTCCAAGTGCCCTGCCATAGCCTCTTTAATATTGGCTCCTAATATTGTCCCCCATGACAGGTGTTCGGCTAACTGGCCTGTAGCTTCTGTTTTCTGTCTCCCACCCTTTTTGAATACAGGAGTTATATTCGCTATTTTCTAATCTGATTAAACCTTCCCCAAATCTTGGGAAATTAAAACCAACGCACCAACTATCTCATTAGTCACTTCTTTTGAGACCCTCGGATGAAGTCTATCAGGACTCAGGGACCTGTCAGCCCACAGCTCCTACAATTTGCTCAGTATCACTTCCCTGGTGATTGTAATTTTCCTGAGTTCTTCCCTCGCTTCCATTTCCTGATTTGCAGCTATTTCTGGGATGTCACTTGTTCCTCTGTAGTGAACTCAGCTGAAAAATACCTGCTCCATTCATCTGCCACCGTCTTATTTTCCATTGTTCGATCGCCAGGCTCATTTTCTGTAATACCAGTACTCGCTTTGTTGACTCTTTTCTTTTCAAAATATGTGCAGACACTTGCTTCCGTCTTTTCTTGCTTTTACGTTACTATTTCCCTCCTTATTAATCTTTTAGTCATTCTTCGTCGTTTCTTATATTCTGTCCAATCTTCTGACCTGACGCCCATCTTTGTGCAAATACTTTAATTTTTTTAGTTAACTACGGATGGTGGGTCTTCCCTTGGAATGTTTGTTTCACATTGAAATGTATCCATTCTGTTCCCACACCCTGGGTTAGCGCGCGGTCAATTCCAGCTCCATTGACCTGGAGTCGCAACACAATTAAAATCAACTCTTAATTTCAAAATTAAATCCAAAGTCTCTGCTCTCTGGCTGCCCAATAACTACAGAAACCGGGACCGGGATTCTCCCCTACCCGGCGGGGGGCCCCGGCGGGATGGAGTGGCGGGAACCACTCCGGCGTCGGGCCGCCCCAAAAGGTGCGGAGAAACCGCACCTTTAGGGGCCAAGCCCTCACCTTGAGGGGCTAGACCCGCGGCGGAGTGGTTGGTGCGCCGCCGGCCGGCAGGAAAGGCCTTTGGCGCCACAGCAGCCGGGGCGAAGGGTCTCCGCCGGCCAGAGGAAGTCCGCGCATGCGTGGGAGCGTCAGCGGCTGCTGCCGTCATCCCCGCGCATGCGCGGGGGGGGGGGGTTGTCTCTTACGCGTCGGCCATGGTGAAGGCTGTGGCTGAGGGAAAAGAGTGCCCCCACGGCACAGGCCCGCCCGCGGATCGGTGGGCCCCGATCGCGGGCCAGGCCACCGTAGGGGCACCCCCCCCGGAGCCAGATCGCCCCACGCCCCCCCAGGACCCCGGAGCCCGCCCGCGCCCCCTTGTCCCGCCGGTAAGAGAGGTGGTTTGATTCTCGCCGGCGGGACAGGCATTCCAGCAGCGGGACTTCGGCCCATTCGGGCCGGAGAATCGCCGGGGGGGAGGCCCAGCGTCCAGCGCGATTCCCGCCCCCACATAATATCCGGTGCCGGAGAATTCGTCAACCGGCGGGGGCGGGATTCACGCCAGCCCCTGGCGATTCTCCGACCCGGCGGGGGGTCGGAGAATCCCGCCCCTGGTTTGTAAATTTAAACACAATTAACAATAACTGTGAGTAAACAGGCAACAAATACAACTGGTTAACTTGTTTCCCATTTCTAACCGCCCCCCCCCCCACACACACACACAAACACACAAAGACAAATAAACATAGAGGGGAAAGAGGGATGTGAAAAATATTAAAAGTAAAAGAATGAAAGTATCTGTTTCAGATGGACACTTTCCAATTTGATTTCTCTTCAGTCCAGGCCTCCCACTTGGATGCTTTTGCTTTCAGTCTGTGATGGTTTTCACTGCAGACTCATCAGGGCCTCGAGCAAATTTATCAATTCGACCACGCAAGAGAAACAACTGGCCCTGGAATTCACTGATTGCACCCGGACCCCGAGTCGGGCGTACTGCGATCGCTGAATCGCGCCCTATGTCTCTGTTTTAAATTCTTACTGGCTGCAAACTGACTCATCTGGACATACAACAACAATTCGCATTTGTATACCGCCTTTAATATAGTGAAACATCCAAAGTCGGTTCACAGAAGTGTTATGAACTAACTATAACATTGAGACACATCAGGAGACACGAGGGCAGATGGCCAACATCTTGATCAAAAAGAAGTGTCTTTTTAAAATTATTTTATGGGTTGTGGGCTTCGCTGGCCAGGCCAGCATTGGTTGCCATCCCTAATTGCCCTTGGAAAGGTCGTGGTGAGCTGCCTTCTTACACCGCTGCAGTCCATGTGGTGCAGGTGCATCCACAGTGCTGTTAGAGAGTGAGTTCCAGGATCCTGACGCTGCAACGATGAAAGAACAGAGATACAGTTCCAAGTCAGGGTGGTGTGGCTCTGAGGGGAACTTGCAGGTGGTGGTCTTGCCATCCATTTGCTGCCCTAGTCCTTCTACATGGTAGAGGTGACGGTTTTGGAAGGTGCTGCCGAAGGATCCTTCAGGAGTTGCTGCAGTGCATGGTGTAGATGCTGCACCCTGCTGGCACAGCGGGTAGGTGGTGCAGGGAGTGAATGTTCAAAGTGCTCGGATGGTGTGCCAATCGTGGGCTTTGCCCTGGAGGAAAGAGGAGAGGCAGAGGGGTTTATGGAAGGAATGCCAGAGCTTAGGGCCCAGGAAGCTGAAGGCACACCCACTAATGCTGGAACAATTAAAATCAGGGATGCTCAAGAGTCTAGAAGTGGAGCAGTGCGTAGTGCATAGATTTCAGTGGGTTTTACGGCTGGAGGAGGCTACAGAGATAGGGAATGATGAGGCCATGGAGGGACCTGAACTCAAGAATAATTGCTTTGCAAATTGAGGTACTGCTTCACTTGAATAGGTCAGTGAGCACAGGGGTGATAGGTGAACAGGATTTGGTCTGACTCAGGATATAAGCAAAGTATTGGATACATTTAGTTTTACGGAGGGGTGGAAGATAGGACATTGGCCAGGAAAATGGTGGAATAAAAATAAAGAGATAGCAAAGGCATGGATGAGGGTTTCAGCTGCTAAAGCATGGGTGGATTTAGGTGATGTTGTGGAAGTAGAAATAGAAATCTTAGCGATGGCATGAATATGTGGTCAAAAGCTCAACTCCAGATCAAAAATGACCAAGATTACAAACAGTCTTGTTCAGTCATCAGACAGAGGGATGGAGCCAATGGCGAGGGAACTGAACTTGTAATGGAGACTGAAGACATTGGCCAGAATTCCCGGCCGTTAGGATTCTCTGTTCCCGCCGGCAGCGCACCGCCGCCTCTGGGTTTTCCCGTGGCATGGGATGGCTTCAATGAGAAATCCCGTTGACAAACGGCGGGAGCGGAGAATCACGCCACCAGCGACCGGTGCGCCGCCGGGGAACACGCGACTGGGGGGGGCGGGAGAACCCAGCCAATGGCACAGGTCTTCTAATTGTTTATTGGGAGGAAACTTCTGTTCATCCGTGTCGCACAAGCAATTTGATAGTTTAGACATGATGGAGGGATCAGGAATAATTCTTGTGAGGTCTAAATGAGTGTTGCCAGCATAAATGTGGAAAATGATGCTGTGCTTTCTGATGAAGTCACTCAGAGGCACCCCATGCAGATGGAAGACCAGAAGACGTAGGAGCAGAGGTCAGCCATTCAGCCCATCGAGTCTACTCCGCTATTCAATGCGATCAAGACTGATATGACATAATAATCCTCAAATCTACTTTCCCGCCATATCCCCACAACCCTTGATTCTTTTACGGATTAAAAATCTGTCTTTCTCAGCCTTGAAAATACTCAACAACCAGCTCTACATCTTTCAATAACAGGGTTTTTCAAGCGACCCACAGGAACATCGCAGACAGGTGTCAGAAGGGTGGCGGAGCTAAGGTCACAGTGTTCTGTGTCCGTCAGCCGTGAATGAAGGGTTTCCCCAATGGCAGCATCCAGGAGATTGCAGGGAAAATCCTGCCTAAAATATCACTTCAGTCACCTAGAACAGGCATTGTCAAACTCGGGGGCGCGACCCACGGGTGGGTCGCGGGGGCGTCCGTCGCGGCTCTCCCGATCACGCAAATCTGTGCGCAACAGCCGGCTGTTAATAACGGCGGCTGCAAGCGGACTTCAAAATGGCCACGAACATGTAAAAAAAATGCGGCCGCACTGTGCACGCGCGCCGATGATCGGGTGCGCAATGCGGCCGCACTGTGCACGCGCGCCGATGATCGGGTGCGCAATGCGGCCGCACTGTGCACGCGCGCCGATGATCGGGTGCGCAATGCGGCCGCATTGTGCACGCGCGCCGATGATCGGGTGCGCAGGCGCAGTGCGGCCGCTTTTTTTTTTTAACGGCCACAGCTTTGTTTTACAAATTCAGGGCAGTTTTATTCATTTATTTTATTCTTTTTTTTACAAGTTCGGGGTGGTTTTATTTGATAAAAACTTTATAGGAAAAAAATGCAGAACTTTGGACAGATGGAGACTCCATACTTTCCGACACCGGAAGGCTTCACCTTCATCCAACAGGTTCCATTGGAGGAGCGTGTACGAGGGCCAAAGGGACCCAAAACCATTTCCTCCATTTTTGTCAGCAGCAAACAAGGCAAGAGAAAATGGTGGGTCGCGGAGGTCGGCCGGCGTGGGTCGCGGAGGTCGGCCGGCGTGGGTTGCGAAGGTTGGCCGGTTGGCAAAAATGGGTCCCCGGAAAAAAGGTTTGAAGAACACTGATCTAGAAGGAACAATGATTTGATGGAAGGGGGGGAAAGAAGCTCCAGAATTTCTCTGAAACTGATTGTAGCTAGTCCCTCAATCTCGTGGCAATCACCAATGAAACTGTAATATTAATATGGGGTATTTAAAAATGTCACTCCAGTAAATCTTGCCCTCCCCTCTTCCCCCCACCAGCCCCTTCTGGGAGGCAGCTCTGCTTCAAAAATCATGTGCCGCAAAATGTTTAGCGGCTTCCTCGCCTTCTCCAGGTCAAAGCAGCGGCCCAAGCTTGCCCAGACGCGGTTCACCTGCACTTCCATCTCCCTGGACATGGACCCCACATGCTCTGCCCCGAGGCAGAACAGTGATCTGGTTGTCAATATCAAGGGATAATACGCCCCCTCCGGGAGACCACTCCACAGCAGAAAGAACCCGTCATCAAACAGAATGAGACCATCCGAGATCTCAACGCCGAGCTCGGCAGATTTGAGTCAGAGCCTTCGGTGAGTGAACACAAACCTGGACAGGGTTTCCCTGTTTGCATGTATGTGTGTTTGTCGTTCTCGGTGATGGCAACAGCAATACAACTGAGGCAATGTCTCCATGCAGACAAATAGCTTGAGAATCTTCTGCAGATCTTCTAGCAGTGTGGTAGCTGCTGAGGGGTCAGAAGCGTGTGTGTCAGCGATGGAGGCACCTTCAATGGGAGCAAATCTGCTGCCATTTCAGCAAAAGCTACATTATTGGAGATCAATGTCTCCAGGAAATGACTGCAATAGTGTGGCCTCTGGTTGGCGAGACATGAGCACGTCACGATGCCACAATTGAATAGCAGAGAAAATACTGAATATCTGAGAAAACCTTTTTCAATGTCCATTCTGTCTGATTAATGACAACCAGAACAGTTAGTTTGTCAGTTGTCTGTGGGCAGTTTTAGTGTTGTCAGCATTCATCAATATTGGTGAACTTGTTTCCAATAGTGTACTTTGAAGTTGAATAAACTTGCAATGTGTAACTGAATTGCATTTATGCCAATTATTAATCAAGGCTTTGATATCACTGTGGTGATACCAGGTATTGCAGTACCTGAGAGGTGGATGACCATTGGCTAGACCCAGGAGTCTACCATTGGCTGATGTACATAGCTCCGCCCTGAGAGGCGGAGTATAAGAACCGATGCCGACCCAGCAGCCTTCACTTTCTGTATCGAAGCTGCTGGGGAAGAGTTCTAGCAGATTAAAGCCTATTAGTTATGACTCACCTTGTCTCGAGAGTAATTGCGCATCAATCACCATCTCCCGATTTACGGCTGTTTTATTTACAAGAACCACATATGGCTCGCCCCCAGTGATATCTGTTCTTTGTTCTCCTCTCCCCAGTCTGATTTGTTTCCTTGAGGTAGTGACCCAGGATGAATGCAGGTTCACAATTGTTGGCAGCTCTCCAGTATCTCACGTGAGTAACTATCCTTCACGTGTGCCCCAGGACAGTGGAATACATCACCAGGTGCTCCAGTTTCCTCCCACAATTCCTGAATGTGGCGACTAGGGGATTTTCACAGTAACTTCATTGCAGTGTTAATGTAAGCCTACTTGTGACAATAAAGGTTATTATTATTGATTATTATATGATCCAGTCCTCACTTAATGTTGACATAAATTCAATGCACCTGGGCTTCTGGATAGTGAACAAGAAAACTAGACGATTAACTTCCCTCCATTGTGTGGGGCAAGAAAACTTTAGTGTCTCAAACGTTGCCTTGACTCAGGATAGACTGGGTAAGCAAACGTGGAATGGGTCCCAAAGGTTGGCTGACGTGGGTTCCCAACATCGGCCAGTTGGCAAAAGTGGGTCCCGGGAAAAAAAGTTTGAAAAACACCACTCAGTGATAAAGATTCACTCCCGTCTGAGAGGAGAAATTCCTCCTCACCTCTGTCGGAAATGGGTGACCCTTTACTCTGAGATTCTGCCCTCTGGTCCTGGACTCTCCCAGAAGATATCAAGCCCCCTGAGAATCCGATATGTCTCAATAAGGTCGTCTCTCATTTTTCTAAACTTCAATGAGTCCAAGTCCAATCTTTCCTTTGAAAAAGAGGCCAAAACTGTTCACAGTATTCCAGGTGAGGTCTAACTGCTGCCTTGTATAGTTTTAGCAAGCAAGACTTCCCTCTTATAATTCATTCCCTTTGAAATAAACATTCCATGTTTAGCACAGACTGTTTAGCACAGGTCTAAATCGCTGGCTTTGACAGCAGACCAGCAGCACGGTTCAATTCCCGTAACAGCCTCCCCGAACAGGTGCCGGAATGTGGCGACTAGGGGCTTTTCACAGTAACTTCATTTGAAGCCTACTTGTGACAATAAGCGATTTTCATTTTTCATTCCATTTGCCCACCCTGTTACCTGCTGAACTTGCTGGCATTTTGTGATTTATGCACGAGCATCCCCAAATCCCTCGGTGCTGCCGCTTTCTCCATTTAAATAATATTCAGCTACTTTATTTTTTCTATCAAAATGCATAACGTCACATGTTCCTCAGTATATTCCATCTGCCAAGTTTTTCTCACTCAATTAACTGTCTATATCCCTCTGTTCTGTGTCATCCTAATCACTCGCCTTCCCATCTACCTTTGTGTCATCCTCAAACTTGGCAATAGTACATTCCCTTCCATCCTCAAAGTCAATCAGAGATATTGTAAATAATTATGCCCCCATCACTGACCCGTGTGGCATTCCACTAGTTACACCTACAGGTTGCCATCCTGAAAATGCCCCTCTTATCCCAACACTCTGGGTGCGATCTACCCGAATGGGGACAGAGTCTCATAGTGGGCAGGGTGAGCTGGGTATTTTCCGATGCTTGGAGTGGCAAGAAACACCCCGCTATCCGACACCCATCCGGGTAGATCGGTGGCCTCAGCGAGGAATGTGCGCCGAGGCCGCACTTAGCCCCGTTCCCTGCACTGAGGACCTCCGCTTGACGGAACTCCTCAGTACAGGGAGATCCCCAACCTGATCGCCGTGCAAATAATGCCAGGCTGACACCCACTGGCACTGCCAGGGTGCCCAGGTGGCATCAACAGCGCCAGGGTGCCCGATCTCCCAACACCTCGAAGCGATCCCCGGACACCCCCAACACACTTGTTGAGGTATCCTTGAGACCCCCCCGCACCCCACCTCATGGGCAAGGAACTCCAGGCCTGACCCCGAGTGCGGGAAAAATGACACCTGAGCACTGCCAGCCTGGCTCCCAGGTGGAAGTGCCAAGGTGGCAGTGCCAGGGTGCCCCGGTGACATCAGTAATTCCTGGGTGCCACCCTGCCCAGAGGCCAACCACCCGGGGCGTCCGATCGCCTGGAGACCCCCCCCCCCAACCCGCTTGTGAGGAACAGTGCCAAACGACACCCGGCAGGGGTCTCCTCGGTGAGGCCGGTAGATCCCGGGGGCCGTTTAGATCCATTGTGGGCAGGATCCAGATCCACGTCTCACGCGATCTCATTTGATCTCACAGGGCATACCGACCATCAGGAATCCCGGAAGAGGCCTCTTGCTGGATCTACCAGCCATGACCCCTCCCGATTCCAACTGGACTCCCACGGTGCCGCACTCCCACGGTGCCGCACTCCCACGGTGCCGCACTCCCAGGGTGCAGCACTCCCAGGGTGCAGCACTCCCACGGTGCCGCACTCCCACGGTGCCGCACTCCCAGGGTGCCGCGCTCCCACGGTGCCGCGCTCCCACGGTGCCGCACTCCCACGGTGCCGCACTCCCAGGGTGCCGCACTCCCACGGTGCCGCGCTCCCACGGTGCAGCGCTCCCACGGTGCCGCACTCCCACGGTGCACCACTCCCACGGTGCCGCACTCCCACAGTGCCGCACTCCCACGGTGCACCACTCCCACGGTGCCGCACTCCCACGGTGCACCACTCCCACGGTGCCGCACTCCCACGGTGCACCACTCCCACGGTGCCGCACTCCCACGGTGCCGCGCTCCCACGGTGCAGCGCTCCCACGGTGCAGCGCTCCCACGGTGCCGCGCTCCCACGGTGCCGCGCTCCCACGGTGCCGCGCTCCCACGGTGCCGCACTCCCACGGTGCCGCACTCCCACGGTGCAGCGCTCCCAGGGTGCCGCACTCCCAGGGTGCCGCACTCCCAGGGTGCCGCACTCCCACGGTGCACCACTCCCACGGTGCCGCACTCCCACGGTGCAGCACTCCCACGGTGCCGCACTCCCAGGGTGCCGCACTCCCACGGTGCACCACTCCCACGGTGCCGCACTCCCACGGTGCAGCACTCCCACGGTGCCGCACTCCCAGGGTGCCGCACTCCCACGGTGCCGCACTCCCACGGTGCCGCACTCCCACGGTGCCGCACTCCCACGGTGCAGCACTCCCACGGTGCCGCACTCCCACGGTGCCGCACTCCCACGGTGCCGCACTCCCACGGTGCCGCACTCCCACGGTGCCGCACTCCCACGGTGCCGCACTCCCACGGTGCCGCACTCCCACGGTGCCGCACTCCCACGGTGCAGCACTCCCACGGTGCCGCACTCCCAGGGTGCCGCACACCCAGGGTGCCGCGCTCCCACGGTGCCGCGCTCCCACGGTGCCGCGCTCCCACGGTGCCGCGCTCCCACGGTGCCGCGCTCCCAGGGTGCCGCGCTCCCACGGTGCCGCGCTCCCACGGTGCCGCGCTCCCACGGTGCCGCGCTCCCACGGTGCCGCACTCCCAGGGTGCAGCACTCCCACGGTGCCGCACTCCCAGGGTGCCGCGCTCCCGGGGTGCCGCGCTCCCGGGGTGCCGCGCTCCCGCGGTGCCGCGCTCCCGCGGTGCCGCGCTCCCACGGTGCCGCGCTCCCACGGTGCCGCGCTCCCACGGTGCCGCGCTCCCACGGTGCACCACTCCCACGGTGCCGCACTCCCACGGTGCCGCACTCCCACGGTGCCGCACTCCCACGGTGCCGCACTCCCACGGTGCCGCACTCCCAGGGTGCCGCACTCCCAGGGTGCCGCACTCCCACGGTGCACCACTCCCACGGTGCACCACTCCCACGGTGCAGCACTCCCACGGTGCACCACTCCCACGGTGCACCACTCCCACGGTGCAGCACTCCCACGGTGCCGCGCTCCCACGGTGCCGTGCTCCCACGGTGCACCACTCCCACGGTGCCGCACTCCCACGGTGCCGCACTCCCACGGTGCCGCACTCCCAGGGTGCAGCACTCCCAGGGTGCCGCACTCCCACGGTGCACCACTCCCACGGTGCACCACTCCCACGGTGCAGCACTCCCACGGTGCCGCACTCCCACGGTGCACCACTCCCACGGTGCACCACTCCCACGGTGCAGCACTCCCACGGTGCCGCACTCCCAGGGTGCAGCACTCCCACGGTGCCGCACTCCCACGGTGCACCACTCCCACGGTGCCGCACTCCCAGGGTGCAGCACTCCCACGGTGCCGCACTCCCAGGGTGCCGCACTCCCAGGGTGCCGCACTCCCACGGTGCCGACCTCCCACGGTGCCGCACTCCCACGGTGCCGCACTCCCACGGTGCCGCACTCCCACGGTGCCGCACTCCCACGGTGCCGCACTCCCACGGTGCCGCACTCCCACGGTGCAGCACTCCCACGGTGCCGCACTCCCACGGTGCCGCACTCCCACGGTGCACCACTCCCACGGTGCCGCACTCCCACGGTGCCGCACTCCCACGGTGCCGCACTCCCACGGTGCCGCACTCCCACGGTGCCGCACTCCCAGGGTGCCGCACTCCCAGGGTGCCGCACTCCCAGGGTGCCGCACTCCCAGGGTGCCGCGCTCCCGCGGTGCCGCGCTCCCACGGTGCCGCGCTCCCACGGTGCCGCGCTCCCACGGTGCCGCGCTCCCACGGTGCACCACTCCCACGGTGCCGCACTCCCACGGTGCCGCACTCCCACGGTGCCGCACTCCCACGGTGCCGCACTCCCAGGGTGCAGCACTCCCAGGGTGCCGCACTCCCAGGGTGCCGCACTCCCAGGGTGCCGCACTCCCACGGTGCACCACTCCCACGGTGCACCACTCCCACGGTGCAGCACTCCCACGGTGCACCACTCCCACGGTGCACCACTCCCACGGTGCACCACTCCCACGGTGCAGCACTCCCACGGTGCCGCGCTCCCACGGTGCCGTGCTCCCACGGTGCACCACTCCCACGGTGCCGCACTCCCACGGTGCCGCACTCCCACGGTGCCGCACTCCCACGGTGCCGCACTCCCAGGGTGCAGCACTCCCAGGGTGCCGCACTCCCACGGTGCACCACTCCCACGGTGCACCACTCCCACGGTGCACCACTCCCACGGTGCCGCACTCCCACGGTGCACCACTCCCACGGTGCACCACTCCCACGGTGCACCACTCCCACGGTGCCGCACTCCCAGGGTGCAGCACTCCCACGGTGCACCACTCCCACGGTGCACCACTCCCACGGTGCCGCACTCCCACGGTGCCGCACTCCCAGGGTGCCGCACTCCCAGGGTGCCGCACTCCCAGGGTGCCGCACTCCCAGGGTGCCGCACTCCCACGGTGCCGCACTCCCACGGTGCCGCACTCCCACGGTGCCGCACTCCCACGGTGCAGCACTCCCACGGTGCAGCACTCCCACGGTGCCGCACTCCCACGGTGCCGCACTCCCACAGTACTAGTACTAGAACTTGTTTGGAAGGAAGTAACATGTATGCATGTACTAGGAAATAACATGCATGTATGTACTATGTCATATCCTCAGGCCATCCAAAAGCACTTCAGAACCAGTGATTTCATTTTGATATGAACACAGCAGCCATTTTGCACAGTATTATCTCATTTGTTGAGTGAAGAAGCTGAGTGCAAATGGAGATTTCACCCAGGAGAAGGCAAGCTGCCGTTGATGCAAAACATTTTCACGTTTCAGTTGCTGATCAGATGTATCGTGAAGTGAAATGTGCTGCGCGAGGACAATCTTTGTTCTCCTGAAAATCAGCTTTAAAATGTTGTGTGACCTTCACACTTCAATAAGAACTAGTTTGCTAAAGGATGCACCTGACTTTCGGTCTCCTCAGCTGTGCTGCCCTCCCGCCAGTCTGCTTGTTCAAGTGTAGGCGTAAAAAGTACAAAGGCAGCATCAACATATAAAGCTGAGCAGGCTGAACTCAGAATGTTGCCTGTGCTCTCAGTACCTGAGAAAACAGGAACGAGGCTGCTGTTTGCTGGTGTATGATCAGAGAGCCAGGCACCCTCACACATACCCAACATACTTGCTATATTCTTGCCAGAAAACCCTATCAACTGCACCTTATGTCAAGCCATTGCAATGACTGCCTATAAATTGTGTTATTTATACCCTCCCATCAGTTTAAGATATATATTATTTTAATTTCCCATTGTTTGTTGTATCAGGTGACCAAAATCTCTGTATCTGCTGTCAGCCAGCCGCTAGAGGAAGACACCACCCAAGCTGCGTTCCCCATTTCTCTTGGTTTTAGGAGGACCCCCACTGCACCTTAATGGAGGCTGTGGTTGGTTTAACACTAATGGTGATATATTCACATTTACTGATCGACAGTATTAATGCAGCAACTCTTGATCTGGCTCCTGGTTAAGGGAAGCAGTCATTTTAGAATTCTCATACTTGCTGTCAAATTCCTCTGTCGCCTTGCCCCTCCTTTTCTCTGTAACTCCTCCAGTTTTATAACGGACTGAGAGCTCTGCACACCTTCCAAATCTGAGCTCTTCAGCATTCTCAATTTTAATCGCTCCACCCTTGGCAGCTATGTAGCAATTTCATGGGTTTTTAGCTTCACTTAAAAGAGTTGTTAAGTGACAAACGCATTAACGTGGGACTAGACTCACCACATATAGGCACACATATAGGTTTGAATTTCAGGTTTCCCGCTACCCATCACTGCTCATAAATCAGCAGCGTCAGAATGAAGTCCTTAAGTGGGCATTAATTGCCTCTATTAGCATCTGGGTGGGAAGACCATCCATAATTGTGAGGATGACCCTGAGCGACTTCAGAAGGACATTGACAAGTTGGCCAAATAGGCAGACACCTGTCAGATGAATTTCAATGCAGAGAAATGTGAAAACTGCATTTTGGGAGAAGAAACATGGGGTGGGATTCTCCGACCACCCACTGGGTCAGAGAATCGCCAGGGGTCGGCGTGAATCCCGCCCCCACCGTCCTCCAAATTCTCCGGCCCCCGGAAAATCGCCCCGGCGTGAATCGCGCCACCCGCCTCGGAAAATGGCGGGGACCGGCGCGACTCAATGTGCCCCGGGGCCGCCCAAATTCTCCGGGCACGATGGGCCGAAGTACCGCCCATTTAACAAGGGTCCCGCCGTGTAAATCAAGGTTGGTCCCTACCAGCGGGACGCAGCTCCGTGGGCGGCCTATGGGGTCCTTGGGGGGAGGGGCGCGGGGCGATCTGGCCTCGGGGGATGCCCCCATGGTGGCCTGGCCCGTGATCGGGGCCCACTGATCCGCGGGCGGGCCTGTGCCGTGGTGGCACTCTATTCCTCCGCGTCAGCCTTGTACCGATCCACGATGGCCGACGCGGAGATGAACCCCGCCCTGCGCATGCGCGGGGATGACGCCAGCAGGCGCTAGCGCTCCCACGCATGCGCCAACTCGCGGCGGCTGGCGGAGGCCCATCGGCGGCGGTTAGCGTGGCACCAGCCCCTTCCCGCCGGCCGGCGCAAACCACTCCGGTGCTGTCCTAGCCCCCGAAGGTGCGTAGGATTCCGCACCTTTGGGCCGGCTCGACACTGGAGTGGTTCCTGCCAGGGTTTGTGCCGTGTTTTCCCGCCCCGGCGATTTGCACAGAATCCCGCCCATGGAGAGACAATACAGGCTCAATGGTACAACTTTGAGGGGAGTACAGGGGCAGACCTCGGGGTTCAAGTGCACAATTCTCTGAAGGTGGCCAGGCAAGGTGAAACAGTTGTGAAAAAGGTTGACAGGATCCATGGGTTTATAAATAGTGGTATAGAGTATAAAAGCAAGGGAGTGATCCTACACCTCTAGAAATCATTGGTCAGACCACAGTTGGAATATTGTGTTCAGTTCTGTGCACCTTATTTAAGGAAGGATGTTAAAGCCCTGGAGAGAGTGCAGAGCGGACTCGGCTGATATCAGGAATGAGGAATTTTAGATACAAGGAAAGATTGGAGAAATTGGGCTTGTTCTCCTTGGAGCAGAGAAGATTAAGAGGTGACCTCATTGAGGTGTTCAAAACTATGAACAATTTTGACAGGGTAAAAAAAGATATTGGGCTGGATTCTTCGATTTAAAGACTATGTGCTGACGGTGCCGTGGGAACAGTGGCGTTTTACGCCAGAAAAACTGGAACAAAAGCTCCACCGATCCTCTGTCTTGTGGGGGGCTAGCAGGCACGCAGCGTAAAGCCCCGGCTTTACCAGCGGATACAGCCGAAGAATTTCCGGGTCCGCGGCCTGCAGCGGTCGTGCCGTGCAACATGGCGCTGGCCGCGAGCGGACTCCTCTGGCCAAAAACTGCTCCCCTTTGACCAGGCTCGCCACCCCTGGACCACCCCCCAGCAGTGCCCCCAGCCCCCGCCCGGAACGGCTCCATCCCCCAACTGTGGTGGCGCTGGACTCAGTCTCGAACGGTGTGAGCACACGTGTCCCACGCTGGCGGGAAGTTGGCCCATCGGGGGAGGGCCTGAGATGACGTCCTGAGGCCGTCCGTACGGTGGACTTGCCGAGTACGCTGTGTTTGAGGGGGCGGAGCATCGTAAATCGGCGCTGACCCCGATTTCAGAGCAAACGGGGATTCTCTGCCCAATCGCCGAACGTGATTTCGGCATGGGCGACCGGAGAATCCCGCCCATTCTGTTTCCACTAGTTGGTAAATCAGTGACCGGGGGAGGGGGGGGGTCACAATTTCAAGATGGTGAGCAGGAGAGCTCAGAGTGAGATGAGGAGAAACCTCTTTACTGAGAGAGTTGTTGGGATTTGGAATGTGCTGCCTGGGAGAGTGATGGCGGAGGATTCCAGGGGAGGTTTCTAAAGGGAACAAGTGATGAATTTAGAGGGCCACGGAGATAGGGTTGGAGAATGGGACTAGCTGGGTAGCTCTTTTGGGAGCAGGTGCAGACGCGATGGGCTGAATGGTCTCCTTCTATGCTGTATGATTCTAAAAGCCTACCCGCTCCAGAGTTAATTGGGCAGAGAAAGGAAGACAGCAGGGTCCTCAAACTTTGCGCCGGGAGGTGCGGCGGGGGGGGGGGGGGGGGGGGGGGGGGGGGGGTGGGGGGGGGGGGGCCATTAAATGTCAGCCATGGTCAATTTTACTGAGACCAGCTTTTGACTTCTGGCTTTCTTTACAGCTGGATGGGAATTTGAAGCCAAGCTCTGCTGGATTATTAGCCCAGTAACAAAGCAGCACATTACTATTCCCTGTAATGTATTCGCAGAGACTCTGACAGCAGCTGGAAGCGAAGGAACCAAGAGGAAGGGAGAGATTGGATGGTACCGTTGAGAGTTTTTTTGAAAGATAAAGTAGCTTTCAAGGAGTACTCCAGAGGCCAGAGTGAGTAAGTGACCTCAAGCATGCACAGTCACACAGTGGTTAGCACAGTTGCTTCACAGCTTCAGGGTCCCAGGTTCAATTCCCGGCTTGGGTCACTGTCTGTGCGGAGTCTGCACGTTCTCCCCGTGTGTGCGTGGGTTTCCTCCGGGTGCTCCGGTTTCCTCCCACAGTCCAAAGATGTGCAGGTTAGGTGGATTGGCCATGCTAAATTGCCCTTAGTGTCTAAAAGTTAGTTGGGGTTACGGGGATAGGGTGGAGGTGTAGGAATAGGGTGGAGGTATCTTAGGTGGGGTGCTCTTTCCAAGGGCTGGTGCAGACTCGCTGGGCCGAATGGTCTCCTTCTGCACTGTAAATTCTATGATTCAATGTATATGATGTTAAGGAATAGCATGAAAATGATAAAGAGTAGGGGGCCAAAGAGGGATTTGGATCTGTGCAACCACGCCTCAACAAGAAGCAGGATATTGAAGGTAGGAGAGAAATGGGAGAGAAACCCTGAGAAAGAAGGCAGTTGGAGGGGGTGTAAATTATTTGCCGATTAGTGAAATTGCTCAGTCTTCAGTAAGGGTTTAAATGAGCGATTTTTATCAGCGATATGGCCTGCCAAAATACTTTGCATAACAAAGCTGCCAAAAAGATTATGATTTTTTCACCAGTTCACAAATATGTAATAAAAGCATTTACTTTTCACATTTCTCAGAGTGAAATTCTCAGAAGGGCAGTAAAGCTGATGATGGATTTTCCGTAGGCCCTCACCTAACCAGAGATTTAATTTTCAAGCACTCTGATTACAGTAGCAATCCTACGCTTTACTCTGATTTCTTTTAAGCAACAGTAAATTGAGCTATGTGGAAAATGTAAGATTATTGTCGCATCGTAATGTGGAGGTCACCACACAATGGCTGATTTGCATCTCCCAGTTGTACCAGGGTGGAACAGGATTCTGTAAGAACACTACAGGCAACTTTGAAGTTCAAAAAGCAGAAACACGTTTGCATTGTCCACTGAACATATTTATACTGCTGAAGGGCAAGATCTCGGTGACTGTCCGGACAATGATTCTCAATAAGCTACTTCAGATAATAGCAGGATATCCATAGAATCCCCACAGTGCAGAAGTCGGCCATCAGCTCATCGAGTTTGCACCAACCCTCTGGAAGAGCACCCTATCTAGATCCCCCCCCCCCCCCCGCCTTATCCCTGTAACCCCACCTAACCTGCACATCTTTGGATCGTGGGGGGGAAACCGGGGGCGGGATTCTCTGTCCTGAGGCTAAGTGTTGACGCCGTCATAAATGTTGTTGCGTTTCTCGACAGCGTTAACATGCCCTCAGGAGCCCAATTCTGACCCCTACACCCGGTGCCGGTGTCAGATGGGCGCCGCGGGGTCTGCACGCGCGCAGTGGGACCGGTGCCAACGCGCACATACGCAGTGGCTCCCTTCTCCGCGCCGGCCGCGACGCAACATGGCGTAGGGCTACAGGGGCCGGCGCGGAACAAAAGAGGCCCCCAGCCCGAGAGGCCGGCCCGCCGATTGGTAGGCCCCGATCGTGGGCCAGGTCACAGCGGAGGCCCTCCCCCCTGGGTCTCCCACCAGGCCGCCCCCGGATGCATGCACGCCGAGGTCCCGCCGGGTAAGACCACACGTAGACGGCGACGGCGGGACTCGGATGTTTTGTACAGCCACTTGGCCCACCCCGGGCGGAGAATCGCCGGGGGGGCCGCGTAGAGCGGACCCCGACCAGCGCCGCGCCGGCGCCAATTCGCCACTCTCCGGAGAATCGCCGGGGGGCGGCATTGCGCGATTCGCGCCCGTCCCAGCGATTCTCCGGCCCGGCCTGGGCTGAGAGAATCCCGTCACGGAGTCCCCACGCTAACACGGGGAGCACATGCAAACACCACATAGACAGTCACCCAAGGCTGTGATTGAACCCGGGTCCCTGGCGGTGAGGCAGCAGTGCTAACCACTGTGCCACCGTGGACTTTTGCTAGTGATCCTCTCGAAGACGAGGCGGTCCTCACTGCAGCAGAGACAACAGATGAGGCACAAAGTGAATCAGTGGAGAGGTACAAAAAATAATTCTTGAAAAAATGGACTGTTGTCCTTTATATCAAAGGGGCTGGAATACAAAACTAAATAAGTTACGCTACAGTTCAATAAAGTTCAGGATGTGCCCCATCTAGACTTTATGTCCTGTCCTGGTCACCGCACCTTGGGAAGTATATATTGGCATTGGAATGGGGGCAGTGAAATTTCACTAGAATAATGCAGGGGTTAAAAGGGTTAAATTATGAGGACCAGTTGCAAGATATTCCCTTGAAGATTAAAGGATGATATAATCAAGGTGTTTGAGATGATTAAAGTACTTGATAGGGTGAATAGAGAGGAACTGGGTGGATACAAATAAACTATTTCCTTTGGTGATGGGGTCTGGAACTGCGGTATAATTCTGAAATAAGAGCTGGGCCGTTCGCGGTGAGGGGTTGTGGAAATTTCTCTTCCAAAAAGCTGTTGAGGTTGTGAGGAAACTGAAAATTTCAAAACTGAGATTGGGAGATTTTTGTTGGGCAAAGGTATTGAGGAGTTAGAAAAGCAGGACGCCACACTTCAGAAGTGAGCATACCTTCCACGATCCCCCACATAAAACCTGCATTTTAGCCGAGGTCCAGTCAAGAATTCTAGTTAGTATTTGAGCCTCGACCTCCTGGATTGGAGCGCTGTACTCTACTGTCTCAGCACATCAACAGAGCACGCATGTTCTCCCTCTCCTCCTGAAGCTAGTGAATCTAGCCAGCAAATGTTGATAAACTATTTGAGCTTGGAAAAGAAAAGCACAGCCCAGGCCCCTGTGCAGCCAACTCTTGCACATGTGGACTTCCAGCATCAGCACTGGGTAGCAATCAGGAATGGGATCCTGCCCAGCGTTTACTCTCGCTCTCTTGGGTACAGTGAAGGTAACCAAAATCTCTTTCACACCACTGGTTTGAGCCAGTTCACTAAATTCAGCACCTGGCACCTCTCTGATGAGTATGCCTCACAAGATTGGAAATGCATCTATACCCAGTGTCACCAGCAGACAGAATAGACACAATTTCCATTAGGCTAGTAGCAGGTACTTGTCCCATTGAGAAGTCCTTCTGCTTGCTTTACCAGTGGTCAGTCAGCTTAATGCTTGGAACCTGAAGACTCAAACGATATCTATTTAATTGTTTCCTAAAGTCTTCAAAGGACTAAATTCGGAGGTCAAAAATGAGGAACTAAATGTTTTCTGAACTCCTGGTTCTTAGTTGACCTGTATCACCTTCACTTGCTGAAGATTCTGAATAATGGGGGTAAGTGTGCAACGAGAAATTCTCATCAATCTTCCTTTCTGCTACAATTTTATGCTTTCAATTTTAATGCATCCTTTTCTGGGTTGTCTCGCAGCAGGTGCTGACGCTGGTTGAGAGGATGGGTATAACCACGTACAATCCCACACAGTGGTTCTTTCTGTCTTTGTTCCCCAGGGAAGAGCTGTATTTCTGCTCCGTGTCTCTGCATTTACCCAACCAGACAGGTACCATGTGGCAAATTCATAGAGAAAATTCGACAGCCAACCACTGTCTCTATTCTATTCTATTCTATTCTACTGCGCCACTTTATCCTGATCTCCTTTCCTGCTTCTGTTATGGTGAGGACATCCTCTAAGCAGTTTCCTCAATCACTTACAACACAGCTCAGCACCACTTTAAGTGCTGAAAGAGATATATTCTAAACTTGCACTAGAAATCCATGTCCCAGGATCAAGACCCCTTCTAGCTTTAAAAAAACTGGATAATACAGGGTGGAAAACGGCAACGCCACAATCAGGAAAAATGACAAAAAAAACTGACATGGTCCGCTTGACTGTCATTTGTTACCTACAGAAAATCCCCAGCTATTGAGTTACAGCAGCAAAGCTGTGATGCCGCGAGATAAGTCTCGCTCCCATGAGATAGGGTTTATCTGGGCTTCAGAGATGTAGCATGTTGATAAAGACTTCCTCTCACAGCCGATATGAGCAATCCTGCAGCAGGGGCTCAGTGTCTGTGCAGTCAAGTGAGCAGCGTGTGCAGACTTCTCACCTCTCCAGTCTCACTCCACAGCAATAAATAGAAATCCTTTCCAATTGTACACTCAACAGTATTTGACATCCATGAACCACAATGTGCTTTGCTGAGAAGCTTAAAACCCACAAGCACTTGTTCACCTAAACAGGCAGAGGGCTGGTAACACTCACTATAGAACCACTGTGTTAAAAATGCTGCACAGCCTGATCACTGTGTATCTTCGTTTATTTACAAGGATGTGTTTCCTGTGAACTGTACACCAGTGTAGAGAACAGAGCGCCTAGCACTGAAATGGTGGAGGAAACACAATTCAACAATAACTTTCCAAAGAGAATGATAAGCTAACTCAGTAAAATAGAGATGGCTGGGCAGGCGATGTGCTGTAGCTGCAGGGTGTGGGAACTGGGCAGGCGATGTGCTGTAGCTGCAGGGTGTGGGAGCTGGGCAGGCGATGTGCCGTAGCTGCAGGGTGTGGGAGCTGGGCAGGCGATGTGCTGTAGCTGCAGGGTGTGGGAACTGGGCAGGCAATGTCCTGTAGCTGCAGGGTGTGGGAGCTGGGCAGGCAATGTCCTGTAGCTGCAGGGTGTGGGAACTGGGCAGGCGATGTGCTGTAGCTGCATGATGTGGGAACTGGGCAGGCGATGTGCTGTAGCTGCAGGGTGTGGGAACTGGGCAGGTGATGTGCTGTAGCTGCAGGGTGTGGGAGCTGGGCAGGCGATGTGCTGTACCTGCAGGGTGTGGGAGCTGGGCAGGCGATGTGCTGTAGCTGCAGGGTGTGGGAACTGGGCAGGCGATGTGCTGTAGCTGCAGGGTGTGGGAGCTGGGCAGGCGATTTGCTGTAGCTGCAGGATGTGGGAGCTGGGCAGGCGATGTGCTGTAGCTGCAGGGTGTGGGAGCTGGGCAGGCGATGTGCTGTAGCTGCATGATGTGGGAGCTGGGCAGGCGATGTGCTGTAGCTGCAGGGTGTGGGAACTGGGCAGGCGATGTGCTGTAACTGCAGGGTGTGGGAGCTGGGCAGGCGATGTGCTGTAGCTGCAGGGTGTGGGAGCTGGGCAAGCGATGTGCTGTAGCTGCAGGGTGTGGGAGCTGGGCAAGCGATGTGCTGTAGCTGCAGGGTGTGGGAGCTGGGCAGGCGATGTGCTGCAGCTGCAGTATGTGGGAGCTGGGCAGGCGATGTGCTGTAGCTGCAGTATGTGGGAGCTGGGCAGGCGATGTGCTGTAGCTGCAGGGTGTGGGAGCTGGGCAGGCGATGTGCTGTAGCTGCAGGGTGTGGGAGCTGGGCAGGCGATGTGCTGTAGCTGCAGAGTGTGGGAGCTGGGCAGGTGATGTGCTGTAGCTGCATGATGTGGGAACTGGGCAGGCAAAGTGCTGTAGCTGCAGGATGTGGGAACTGGGCAGGCAAAGTGCTGTAGCTGCATGATGTGGGAACTGGGCAGGCGATGTGCTGTAGCTGCAGGGTGTGGGAGCTGGGCAGGCGATGTGCTGTAGCTGCAGGGTGTGGGAGCTGGGCAGGTGATGTGCTGTAGCTGCATGATGTGGGAACTGGGCAGGCGATGTGCTGTAGCTGCAGGGTGTGGGAGCTGGGCAGGCGATGTGCTGTAGCTGCAGGGTGTGGGAGCTGGGCCGGCGATTTGCTGTAGCTGCAGGGTGTGGGAGCTGGGCCGGCGATTTGCTGTAGCTGCAGAGTGTGGGAGCTGGGCAGGTGATGTCCTGTAGCTGCAGGGTGTGGGAGCTGGGCCGGCGATTTGCTGTAGCTGCAGGGTGTGGGAGCTGGGCAGGCGATGTGCTCTAGCTGCAGGGTGTGGGAGGAGGGCAGGTGATGTGCTCTAGCTGCAGGGTGTGGGAGCTGGGCAGGCGATTTGCTGTAGCTGCAGGGTGTGGGAACTGGCAGATCCCATTCGAGCTGCAGTGACCAGTTTGCAGCTCGAGGTATTTGGGCTCAGAGTTGATGAGCTGGAGTCTGGGCGACAGAGACGGCGGTACATCCGGGAGGGGGAGAGTTACCTGGACGCTTTGTTTCAGGAGGCAGCCACACCCCGTAGATTAATTATCTTAAATTCGGCCAGTGGTCAGGGACAGCAGGTGTGACTGCCAGTGAGGGTAGCAGAGGGATCCTGAATTCAGGAATGGATGAGCTTCAGCTCTTAACTTTGTCCAACAGGTCGTAGGTACCTGCTCCCTGTGTGGATAAGGAAAAGGGCTGTAGGGGGGGGGTGAACGATCTGCACTGTAGTCCAGGAGGCCATTCAAGCACGGGGGTGGGGGTGATAGCAAAAAGACAAGTAGTAGTGGTAGGGGATTCTATAATTTGGGGACTGATAGCATCCTTTGTAAGCAGGACCGAGAGTCCCGCATGGTATGTTGCCTGCCCGGTGCCAGGGTGAGGGACATCTCTGACCGGCTGAAAGGATATTGGAGTGGGAGGGGGAAGATCCAGTTGTTGTGGTCCACGTTGGGACAAACAACATCGGCAAGACTTGGAAAGAGGACCTGTTTGGGGAATATCAGGAACTAGGAACTAAATTAAAGAACAGGTCCTCAAGGGTTATAATCTCTGGATTATTAACAGAGCCACGTGCAAATTGGCACAGGGACGAGAAAATTAGGGAAGTAAACACGTGGCTAAAGGAGTGGTGCAGGAAAGGGGGGACCAGGGTCCAAGCGGAAAGGATAAATAGGGAGGTCACAAGGACTTGAAACGAGCAAATGTGGGAGGAAAGGGAGGCCTCAGGAGAACTCAATACAGTTCCAAAAATAAGAAGCTGGGCAGAGAGTAAAGAAATAGTCAGGAACTCAATTTCTGGAACTGCAGCCAATGGCAAAACTGCAAGTATACTGGTTAAAGCAAAAGAGAAAAATAATAACAAGCAAATAAAGCATCATGCTGAGGCACAGAATCATAGAATTTACAGTGCAGAAGGAGGCCATTCGGCCCATCGAGTCTACACCGGCCCTTGAAAGAGCAGCCTACTTAACCCCACGCCTCCACCCTATCCCCCGAACACAGTAATCCCACCTAACATTTTGGATAGTAAGGGGCAATTTAGCACGGCCAACCCACCTAACCTTCACATCTTTGTACTTTGGGAGGAAACCGGAGCATCCGGAGGAAACCCACGCAGACATAGGGAGAAAGTGCAAACTCCGCACAGACAGTGACCCGAGGCCGGAATCAAACCTGGGACCCTGGCGTTGTGAGGTAGCAGTGTTAACCACTGTGCCACCATGCCGGCCCCAGGTTAGGGGGATAGCCCAATTAAGAGTTCTATAAATTAATGCATGGAGTGTAAGGAATAAACTAGATGAGCTGCAGATGCAAACTGAAGATTATGTTGTAATATCTATCACAGAGACCTGGCTGCATGGTCGGGACTGGGTCTAAATATCCCTGGTTATAAAGTTTACAGGAGGGACAGGGTTGGCGACAGAGGGGGTGGAGTAGCCTCACTGATTGAAAATACTATCACCTCAATGGTGAGGGAGGATAAAATAAGGGGACGTATCCAGTGGAGACCATGGGCGCAATCAAATGGCCACGCTGCACCCAAAAAGCAGCACATTGCGGTACAACATGGCCGATACAAGCCGGGAGACCCCGCTCCCGGGGTCTATCTGGCTCACAATGCCTCGCAAGATCTAACCCGGTCTCACAAGACGTTGCGATGCGAATCCCGCTCGCGTTTTGGCAAATCTGCACATTACAACAAGACAGTTAGGCGCACTCTAATATGCAGCTTCCCAACGCACCTGAGGCGTTGGGATCTATCACCTTCGCCTCGAAGACCTCGGTACTACGTCACCACAAAGGGGGAACAGATGGAACGGCACTCATGGGGGTCTTCCACGGGATTGGAGGCTCGGAGGTGCATGCCCTTTGGGCAGGTGGCAGTGCCATCTGGGTGCCAGCCTGGCACTGCCAATGTGCCCAGGTGACACTGCTGGGGTACACGGTTGGCACTGTTAAGGTGCCACGCTGGCATTTTTTTGCACAGTGCCGATTGAGCCAGGGTGCCCTGCGTGGGTGTTTGATGGGGATACGGGTAGGCCATGGTGAGTTGGGACTTGCCGGGGAGGGGGGGATCACATCGGGGCTACAGAGATCTCATTGCCGCAAAAGGCTGTAGAGGCCAAATACTGAGCGTCTTTAAGACAGAGATGAATAGATTCTTGTAATAAGGAGATCAGGGGTTATGGGGAGAAGGCAGGAGAATGGGGTGAGAAACATAATAATTTAATAATCGTTATTAGTGTCACAAGTAGGCTTACATTAACACTGCAATGAAGTTACTGTGAAAAGCCCCGAGTCGTCACACTCCAGCGTCTGGTCGAGGGAGAATTCAGAATATCCAATTCAACTAACAAGCACGTCTTTGTGGGAGGAACCGGAGCACCCGGAGGAAACCCACGCGCAGACACAGGGAGAACGTGCAGAATCCGCACAGTCAGTGGCCCAAGCGTGGGAATCGAACCCTGGTCTCTGGCGCCGTGAAGCAACAATGCTAACCACTGTAACGGCCGCATCTGCCATGTATGATTGGTGGAGCAGACTCAATGGGCCGAATGGCCAATTCTGCTCCTGTGTCTTATGGTCTTAAAATGTGCACAGCAACATCCTGGGAAGGCATTTTAATTGTTATGCAAAAATTTACAGGAATACAAACATTTTCTACAGACCTACCAACCGTACTCCTTTATCGGAGATGAATGGCGTCCACTCACTCTCTCTCCAGAAATCCAACTTCTGATTCCACTTATATTTCCTGTAGCATCTTTCCTGCTAACATATTTCACAACTTCTAATGGTGTTTAGTCTGACCTTCCTTTTTACTTCAAACAATTTAATGTTCCTGTGATTGAACCTTTTACAGTAATGAGCACTTGTTCTATATTAAAGAATGCATTATCACCCAGGGAAAACAGTGCCTGTACGTTCCTGTGGCATTGTTCTGCAAGTGGGCCCTCAAAGGGCTGGTGTGAGGGGATTTTGCCCACTCGTTGTTGTGTATGGACCCCCAGCCCAGATCCCAGGATTTGGGACATGTACAGCATGTTGGACACTCCATTCGGATGGGCAGTATTTGCATGATGTCTGTTATAATTAAGTCAAGTCATGCTTCTGATCAAAGGTTTTAAACTGAATTCACAAATCACCCCCCCCCCCCCTTCAAAAGACAATTTCAAATATAGCCCCTGCCCCATCTCCTGGACCAAAGGCAACCATTATGGCCAATTTTAATAAGGTGCAAATAATATTCTAAAACACCGCCCCACATTTGGAAGGATATATTATACACCCGATGCCATTTCTGGTGGAAATGTGGGGCAGTGAGGATGTGCACCTGCCAAGGTTTTCATGCGAGGGGCAAAGTTTAGGTGTGTGAGGGGGGCTTTTCCACGAGTGCCTGGAACTCGCTGCGCGCAGGGAGGTGGTGGAAGCAGGGACGATAGTGACGTTTGAGGGGCGTTTTGACAAATACGTGAATAGGATGGGAATAGAGGGATACGGACCCAGGAAGTGTAGAACATAGAACATAGAAAATACAGCAGGTTTTAATTCAGTCGGGCAGCATGGTCGGCACGGGCTTGGAGGGCCAAAGGGCCTGTTCCTGTGCTGTCTTTGTTCTTTGTTCTAAAATGTAATTGTTATGCATGGCCCATTTTCTTCCATGTTTAGTCCTTCAAATTATTTGACATTGTCTTACATACACTTTATTTATCACAGGAGAAGGCCTGCATGCTTCCTATCAGGCAGCTGTGCAGCCGCACCTCCATTCGGTCTAGCTGCTACGTTGCTCCTCCCTGCTGTACAGATTCGGACAATGCTGAAGTTGCAGTCTGGTCACTCCTGTGCAATCAGAGCTTCAGGTGGAGTAGAGAAATCCAAACAATTGAGACGATTTTCGCACCACCCAAGTACAATATTCTGCATTTTCTTATTTAATACCCCCTGTCACTCTATTGATAAACTATATAAACATAATCTCGGTGATAATGTTGGCAGGGTTAGCAGCAGAATGCCAGATATGTTTGGGTGACATTCTTTTGTCTGCCTGTTTAGCAACTTTCACTCAGTGAAGGCTTTAAAATAGTAGCAAAGGAATGTCATATGATTAAGAAGCACTTGGCACCTATTTCCCACCAACAGACATTTCTGGGCTCATAATCTGCAATGCTGTGGGGAGATGAAGCACATGACCGCGTGTATACCAGCAATAAACATTCTGGCGGTGTGTAAACTCATCCTCACCACAGACTGGTGTTATTTTCAGCACACTTGTTACTTCAAACCATTTATATTCCTGGGATTGAACCTTTTACAGTAATGAAGACTTGTTCTACATTAAGGGATTCATTACCATCCAGGTCATAAAGGTTTTGTCCCAGAACGCCCTTCCACCCATCGTCTATGCTAGCGCTAGTTCCTCACTGGAGCTGCCCAGTCTGAATAATCAGTAGACGTACTCCAGTGTTGCTGAGGCTCCAGGCGTGTCCCTATTTTGTTTAACTGCCCCAGCAGATTTTTAGCCATGATTCAAGATATTATATGGCCATCTTGCCATCATGTCTACGCCGGTCAAAAACAACTACCTAAGTATTCTAATCCCATTTTCCAGCATTTGGCCCATAGCCTTGTCTGCCCTGGGATTGCAAATCCAGATCTAAATATTTCTGCAATGTTCTGAGGGTCTCTGCCTCCACCCCCCTTTCAGGCAGCGAGTTCCAGACTCCCACCCCCCCTCTGGGGGAAAAGGCTTTTTCTCACATCCCCTCTAAACCTCCTGCCCCTCACCTTAAATCTCTGCCCCCTGGTCACTGATCCCTCCCCCAAGGGGAAAAGGTTTCTTCCTGTCTACTCTATCTATGCCCCTCATAATTTTATACATCTCAATCCTGTCCCCCCTCAGTCTCCTCTGCTCCAAGGAAAACAACCCCAGTCTATCCAATCTCTCTTCATAGCTGAAACTCTCCAGCCCAGGCACCATCCTGGTAAATCTCCTCTGCACCCTTTCCAGTGGCTATCACATCCCTCCTACAATGTGGATTCCAGAACTGTACACAATACTCTCGCTGTGGCCTAACCAATGTTTTATACAATTCCAGCATAACCTCCCTGCTCTTAAACTTTATGTTTGGGCAAAAAAGGCAAGTATATTATATGCCTTCTACCTTAAGGGACCGGTGCACATGCACTTGATCCTCGGTGCTTCTAGGGTCCTGCCGTTTATCATGTATTCCCTTGTCTTGTTTGTCCTGCCCAAGTGCATCACCTCTATTCAAAAAGGGAGGTAGAGAGAAAGCAAGGAATTATAGACCAGTAAACCTGACGTCAGTAGTGGGGAAAATTCTAGAATCCATTATCAAAGATTTAGATCGGACAGAGTCAGCATGGATTTATGAAGGGGAATCATGCTTGACATCCTCTTTGAGGATGTAACGAGTAGAGTTGGTGAAGGGTAGCCAGTGGATGTGGTGTATTTGGATTTTCAGAAGGCTTTTGGCAAAGTCGCACATAAAAGATCAGCATGTAAAATTAAAGCACATGGGATTGGGAGAGGTGTATTGAGATAGACAAAGAACAAAGAAAATTACAGCACAGGAACAGGCCCTTCGGCCCTCCCAGCCTGCGCCAATCCAGATCCTTTATCTAAACCTGTCGCCTATTTTCCAAGGATCTACTTCCCTCTGTTCCCCGCCCGTTCATATATCTGTCTAGATGCATCTTAAATGATGCTATCGTGCCCGCCTCTACCACCTCCGCTGGCAAAGCGTTCCTGGCACCCACCACCCTCTGCGTAAAAAACTTTCCACGCACATCTCCCTTAAACTTTCCCCCTCTCACCTTGTAATTGATACCCCCACTCTTGGAAAAAGCTTGTTGCTATCCACCCTGTCCATACCTCTCATAATTTTGTAGACCTCAATCAGGTCCCCCCTCAACCTCCGTCTTTCCAACGAAAACAATCCCAATCTACTCAACCTTTCTTCATAGCTAGCACCCTCCATACCAGGCAACATCCTGGTGAACCTCCTCTGCACCCTCTCTAAAGCATCCACATCCTTCTGGTAATGTGGCGACCAGAACTGCACGCAGTATTCCAAATGTGGCCTACCCATAGTCCTATAAGATGGATAGAAAACTGATCGGCAGACAGGAAACAAAGAGTAGGAATTAATAGGTCTTTTTCAAATTGGCAGGCAGTGACTAGTGGGGTACCGCAGGGATCGGTGCTGGGACCCCAGCTATTCACAATATATATTAATGATTTAGATGAGGGAACAAAATGTCATATCTCCAAATTTGCAGATGACACCAAGTTGGGTGGGAGGGTGAGCTGTGAGGAGGATGCAGAGATCCTTCAGTGTGATTTGGACAAGTTGAGTGAGTGGGAGACTTCAGTATAATTTGGAGAAATGAGAGGTTATCCACTTTGGTAGCAAAAACAAGAAGGCAGATTATTATCTGAATGGCCATAAATTAGGAGAGGGAAATGTACCCTATCCCTGTAACCCCACCTAATCTGTACATCTTTGGACACTAAGGGGCAATTTTAGCATGGCCAATCTCGCCCAGCGAGAGCAAAATCCAGATTGTGACGTCTTGCGCGACTTTGTTAAATCTCACGAGATGTTTCGAGCGGCGTGAGCCTCTGCCAAGATTCAATGGCCTTGTCCCAGCACCAAGGTGGACGCAACAAGGTTGTTGAATAGCACCGAGTACCTCTGTTAGAAAGCGAGATGGTCACAAGGGACTCCTGCACTAACTGCCTTCCTCTACTCTGCCTGGTGGTCATCCATGTCCTTTCTGCCTGTTCAGGCTTCACCTGCGGTGTTACCACTGGGAGCCAGGTGTATTCGGTTTGAAATGGTCCGAGTATATTTAAATGCTCATTGATATATTCATCTTGTTCGTGTCCAACAAGGGTGTGAACTACATTGCGTCAAGTGCCGCGGGCCGGGAACATCGCACTCCGTTCAGTGCCCAAGTGAGCCCCGTTTAGGGGCTCTCCCGCTATTCTCCCGGAATAGCCTGAGACGCAGGCGGCGAATCACCTCCTAATGTAGCGGACAACCAGACAGGAGGCCACAGGCAATGCTGAGGGGGTGAGGGCATTGACTGAGGCCAGTCAAGCAATGGAGATGGTAAGGTACCTGAGAAGAGAGTGAATGATCGCTGCTGTTTAAGTTCCAGGAGGACAATGGGTGAGGGGAGGTACTGAGGTTAAGTGGCTGCGACATCAACCTCACTGCCTCTCTCTCACATCCTTCGCAGCTTACCGAACAAGACCGGAATAGAGCCAGTGGAGCTGGCAATTTGGCTAATTACAGGTTTGGAGGAGCACAGACTCCATTAGCAACGAGCGGCGTCACCCAGAGAACATTCAGCATAAGGAGACCCAGGCCGCAGGACAGGCTCAAGGGACAACAACAGCAGCAGTTGAACAGGGGGCATGAAGTCAGCAGGGTGCTGGGCCTTGTTCCTGCTGATCAGAAAATGCAGGATGGTGATGATGACTCGCAGTGAGGGAAGCTCGGTGATGCACCTGAGCTATTCACACCTGTCTGCCAGCACACTGAAATCCCGGTTCATGCGTGAGGAAGTTTCGGCCCTAGATCCCTTTGTTGTATAGCATTAGAGAGGGACTGGGGGCCAAGGTCGAGGGATCACTGATTAATTCCAGAGTTCTTTCAGGAATGATGTTATTTTCACTTTGAATGAGTCTAATCATTTGCCAGAGTTCGCGGGCCTGGGAGACGTGCTGAGTCCAGAAAGGATGAGGTGCTATCCCATTGAGAGGAGGGTTAACGACAGTGACACCTTAAGGTTGTGAAGAACAAGAATTTTAATGTGTTGACATGTGCATTTATAACATTTAATAAAGACCCCCAGATATCTGTGCCTAACTTCACCCGTGCCCACTCTGTGCCATTACAATTCCTTAGTCTTGCAAACCCTCCCACTCTGTCTGAGTGCAGTCCCAGGGTGCACAGCAGAAATGGAGATGGCCTGCTGCCTTCCATGCCCTGGTGCTTGGTGTGCTCTGTAGGCAGGTACCCGGGGCCCTGGTTTACTCTCAGGTGCCACTGATGTTGCTGCATCACTCTGTTCAGCTTGCTGCCCCTGAGGTGCGCTGGTATCAGGGAGGACTGGTCACTCCCAGGCTCTCCTGGGTGGAAGACCCCAGGAGGTGCTCCAGTGGTTCCTCCTCCATCCAGGTGCGTGTAGGTCCCTGGGTTACTTCACCACACGAAGGGGCAGCTGGGGTGAGCTCCAGGAGCATCAACGTCATCTGGTGCTGCCAGTCCTGGAGGCCTGCCATTGCACTGACCAGGGTGTTTACTTCTCAGCCATGGTTCTCGGGGACTGAACCATGCTTTGCAGTTCAGTAGTCATGAATCTGGCTTTCCAATGCAGCCGCCACCCTTGCACTCTTGGCCTGGGTGTCATGCATCGTCGGCAATATCGCCTGCAACAGGAGACTTTGGGACTCCTCCATTTGGCCTTGCAGCCGCAGGAATGTCGCTGACAACCCCTCCTGGTATTCCTCGCTCTGCCTTTGCATTTCAAACAGATAAGGGGAGAGCATGTCCAGAGACATGGCGCCTGGCTGGGGCACAGCTGTGTCCTGGGATCCAGCAGACCTCTGACTGTCCGATCCTCGGGACGTCCATGCCTCCACCTGATGTTCATCAGAAGTAGTTCAGTGTGTGTTGCTGCAATGGTGGATGGTGTGTGTGACAGCTGTGACTCTTCATCTGTGTTCCTCCTCCGGAATGTTGTTGAGGGTGGACGGTGGGGCACTGCTGGTTGACAGGCCAGGCTCCTCGGCTGATGTCCTGCAAGGCTTTAGTACTTGGCCCGGTCAAGGGTTTGGACAACAAAGCATTCCCTTGAGACTGATCATCTGGATGAAGTTGCAGTGGCTCTTCACTTTTCTCCTGCAGGCCAACCTTGCTCTCAGAGCAGGCCCAGTCCTGCTCTTCCCCTGCGAGTTCCATGGCCCTCTCCTCGAAAGGTATCAGGATCCTCACCTCGGGCATTCT
This sequence comes from Scyliorhinus torazame, assembly GCF_047496885.1. Taxonomy (NCBI): domain Eukaryota; kingdom Metazoa; phylum Chordata; class Chondrichthyes; order Carcharhiniformes; family Scyliorhinidae; genus Scyliorhinus; species Scyliorhinus torazame. Next base: position 132,307,207 of record NC_092727.1, read on the forward strand.
GCCGCCCGTTTTCTCTCTCAGGTTGTGGGCTATCTCCTCCTGCAGGGACATAAAAGGGCACAATGTGACCTGGAGAGGGGTTTGAGGATGATGCTGGAAGGTCAGTGCTGGGAACCCGGAGGTGGTGACTTGTGAATTCCAGGGGGTGATGGAAAGGGGGCAGGGGGGCCCCCGAGAGGAGACAGAGAGCACCTACCTTTACTGATCGCAACAGATCATTCATCTTCTTCCGACACTGCACTGCCGCCCTCTTGGTTGGGCTGCTGACACTAACCAGTGCTGCCACCGTCTCCCAGGTGGGATTCGCGACCTTGCTGGAGGGTCTCATGCCAACCTGAGGGTATATTGTTGCACGACTCTCCTCCACGGCATCAAGCATATGGGTGAGGGCCCCCTCTGTAAACCGAGCAGCTGGTTTCCTTGCTGTCATCCTCCTGGTTTGAGCAATAAGAGCCTTTGAGTAGAGACCCACTCATGCCTCCGGAAGACAAGTAGCTGGCACCGGTTTACTTGTCACGTTCTCTGTGAGGCAACAATTCCGCCCACAGCTGAATTAAGAGCAGAGGCACCAAGTACTGGTCTTAAAATCTACAAGAAATGTTGGTACAAGAAAAATGGCAAGGACCTCAAAATGCTTTTTTACATCAAACGGATGCTGAACAAAGGAAGAATATTTTGTGAGGACGGTAAGTAGCTTGGTGAGCAAAAGGTAGGTGTTAAAGAGGAAGGGAGGTGCAAAGGTGGGAATTCTGGATGGTGAGGCCCAGCTGGCTGAACTTGGGTCATCATTGGAAGTACAAGGGGTATGAGTGAATGTGGTCTGAATCAGGAGAATGGGGATTGCAGTAGGGCTAGAGGAGGTTACAGAGATGGCCAGTTGGTGAAGAATTAAATTTGATCTATCTTTATTTATTTCAAACTTATTCACAAAGTGGAAACATTCCAAATGCATACCTCCTAACTCAAACTCACAACAGTGTCTGTAAGTCTCTTTAACCAATGGAACAAAAAGTAAACTAATCAACAAGTTTACTGATTAAACTGGCAGACCCTTAAAGGAGCACTGTATCAAAAGAGAAACACTTCACCAATCAAATTAAAATGACATCTTTGGGGCCGAGGATACACTCCAGCCCCAGCTGTGCCCACCGGTCACAGTATAATCTTCTGCTAAGATTAAGATTCACACCAAAGTCAGAGGCTTTATCAATTGGCCCATACAGCATGGCAATTGGTTACATGTAGATAGCTCAGGGGCACCAATCCACAAACATGGAGCCAGGCCTCCATCAACATAGAACATACAGTGCAGAAGGAGGCCATTCGGTAACCCCCCCACCCCAGGTCTCTGGTGCTGTGAGGCAGCAGTGCTAACCTCTGGGGCTGGTTTAGCACAGTGGGCTAACCAGCTGGCTTGTACTGCAGAAGAAAGCCAGCAGCGCGGGTTCAATCCCCATACCGGCCTCCCCGAACAGGCGCCGGAATGTGGCGACTAGGAGCTCTTCACAGTAACTTCATTGAAGCCGACTTGTGACAATAAGCGATTATTATTATTATTATTAACCACCGTGCCACAATGCCGCCCACATCGTTTTTGGAATTCCTTCGGATATGAAACTTCGGCCGGGATTCCATGGCCCCGCTGCGGAGGGTTCCCCATGGAGGATGCATGAACCATTCACATCTCGGTTGGCTTCGGTGGGGTCGGAAGATTCCACCAGCAGGAGGGGCTGGAACCCCCCCCCCCCCCCACAGAATCTGTCTTATCACATTCATTATATTTCAGACACAGATTTAAAAACTAGATCAAAGTCATATTAGCTAATCAACACTTTCTTAAAACACCTCGTTTTATTTTCTTGACAACCGTAATAACTTTAACTTGGTGCCTTTTATATTGGGCACCAATGTAAATTCTGGGGGAAATTTTGAGAAACTGCAGCTGATTTTCTCACTGAATCTTTCACAACTTTCCAGAACCAAATCTAACACATCATTTCCTAAAGTGAAAATGTTCCTCTAAAAATTATCTGTGATTTATAACAATACATCACGTCACAACACACAGCAAGGCCCTGTGTCGTTACAAACTCTCATATGAACTGAAACTCAGGTTAACGATTGCCAGGATACAGTGCCACAATTGTCTGGGTGCTCAACATTCACAAGCACACAATTTCAAGCTGTGATCTGCAAGGTCTTTAGATTTATGGGGACGGGTTACCATTCTGGCATGGCGGCACAGTGGTTAACGGGCGGCGCAGTGGTTGTCACTGCTGCCTCACAGCTCCAGGGACCCAGGTTCAATTCCGACCTTGGGTGACTGACTGTGTGGCATTTGCATTTTCTCCCTATGTCTGCGTGGGTTTCCTCCGGATGCTCTGGTTTCCTCCCACAGTCCAAAGATGTGCAGGTTAGATGGATTGGCCGTGCTAAATTGCCCCTAAAGTGTCCAAAAGGTTAGGTGGGGTTATTGGGTTATGGGGATAGGGTGGAGGCGTGGGCTTAAGTTGGGTGCTCTTTCCAGGGAACGGTGCAGACTCGATGAGCCAAATTGCCTCCTTCTGCACTGTATGGATTCTATTCTCTGATTCTATCAGTAATCTGCAACATTAACCCTGCTTAAGTTTCAGGGTTCAGTGGGAGGGCACTTCATATGTGCAGCACTATTAGGCAGAAGACCCACTTGGTACTTCTTTGGCATCTTCCTTCCCATGACAATGTAAGTAGTGCCCAGACTCATTCCCAACAGCAATGTGTACAGTCCACGTTTTCTTTAAAAAACGATGTTTGCTATTTCAGTCTGAGGGCTTTCACCATTGGATTTGTGCTGCATGATTGATTTCACAACCTACCAATATCACAACAGGGTGTCTGTCAGTTCACAGCTTGATTCAAAGTTCAAGTGCTTATATGTGTGGCTATAAATACAAATGCTTTTTATTGTAATGGATTAAGTAGTTGAAGGAATTTCTATGTAGCGATTTTTTTAATGAATGAGAGTTCTTTTAAAGTCACAAATTAATCAATAGACACTTAGAACTTTATTTTATTTCCTCTCAGCATGGGTCCTGAGGTCTTCCCATGGTGAATACTGGGTGGGGTTGACAAAGGATTTGGGGGGCGTGGGTTGGCATGAGCTAGCACCAAGTTGGCATGGGGCTATAAAGGGCTATGGTGGGTGAGTGGAGGGTCAGAAGTTAGCATAGAAGGTATCATGGGCCATGGTGAGTGGGTGGACGCAATAGGTTGGCATGTAGGGTATGTGGTAGCATAGATAAGCCATGTGGGGTGAGGGCGGAGATGGGGGGGGGGGGGGGGAGGATTTTTTGTTTTGTTGATTTATTTTTGCAGCTGGCCTGATGCCCAGCCCGTGACCGGACCCAGCAGCCCCTGTACTGCTTTGAAACTGTTTCTCAAAATGGTAGGGTCGGTTCTTGCTAACACCCGCCTCCCAGAACAAAAATCAGACATCCCGGGGCTGTTTGTCGAGAGTTGGGTTTGCAGAGCAAGGGGTTCACTCGACTCTATGCCACCAATCTGGGAGGGCAAATTCAGGCCATTGTTCTTGTAAAAGAAACATGGAAAGTAAATATACAGGCAGAGCAGGCAATGTGGAAGGTAAATGGTATATTGGCCTTTCTTGTCAGAGTATGGAAGTAGAAGAGTAAGGAACATTTTCTGCAATTATACAGGGCTTTGGTGAGAGTTGGAGTACAGTGTGCAATTTTGGGCCCAGATCTTTACCACAATAGAGAGGTTCAATGGAATCCCTACAGTGCAAAAAGAGGCCATTCAGCCCATCGAGTCTGCACAAACCCTCTGAAAGAGCATCCTACCTCGCCCCCCCCCCCCCACCCTATCCCCATAACCCCACCTAACCTGCGGGACTTGGAAGTTTCAGCCATTTCCAGGATTTTCGCCACGACTGGCGTGTGGAGTTTGCTCGTTCTCCCTGTATCTGATACTGGCCCACATGTGGGTTTCCTCCTGGTGCTCCGGTTTTCTCCTACAGTCCACTAAGGGGATATTTAGCATGGTTAATCCACCTAACCTGCACATCTTGGCATATGGACGATAAGGGAATAGTGTAGATGGGCTTCAGAGTGGTTTCAGAGGTCGGCGCAACATCGAGGGCCGAAGGGCCTGTACTGCGCTGTAATGTTCTATGTTCTATCTTTGACTTTGCGCGAAACCGGAGCACCCGGCGGAAACCCACGCAGATACAGAGAGAACATGCTAACTCCACACAGACTGTCATGGCGAAAATCCTGGAAATGGCTGAAATGTCTATGTCCTGTCCCTGTACCTGGCATTTACCATCTTGGTGGGCACGGGTCTGGAGTCTGGCCAGGTTTTGCACGTGAGCAATTAGCGGGGGCAGCTGGCCATTCCATTTACCAGCTGCCTCCACTGAAATGGGATTTTGGCAGAACGTAATTGTGGAATCTGGAGTTTCAAGATGAGAACAAAGAACAAAGAAAAGTACAGCACAGGAACAGGCCCTTCGGCCCTCCAAGCCCGTGCCGACCATGCTGCCAGAACAGGTAAGAGAAGGTCTGAACTTCGTGGCTCTGTTTGGATAGCCAGGATACCCCTTTGGAGAGGTAAGGCACCCCTTTGGATAGGGTCCCAGAGCACCTTTGGGAGAGGTAAGGCACCCTTTGGGATTGTTAAAAGTGAACATAATTAGCACTTTTTACAACATCATCGGAACTATTAAGCTTTCAAAGAGCTGTCCTGGAATTGTCCAGTTGTCAAGGAACTGCTAAAGACCTGTCCAGCTGTCGAGCCTGACAAAACTATCAAGGAAGTGTCAAAGCTGTCAAGGAACTGTGCAACTGAGTTGGATGGATGGGCTAAGGGTGGCCATGGGAGGCATTGGATGGCACTAGGTTGACACAGATGGTATGAGGCCATTGTTGTGGGTACAATGGCTCTAAATTGGCATGGGGTAGGTAGGGGCACAGGTTGGCATTGATGGGGCATAGGGAATGTGTTAATGATTTTTGTTTAATTATTTTTTATTTATTTAAACACAGTACCGGGTGCAGATGCAGGCCTTGTGCCCAACATGCGGGGAAATCTGCTGTGTTACCCTTTCCTCCTCCCCTGGCTGCAGGCCGCTTGTGCCTAGTGCCTCACCATGTGTGGGTCCTTCCCCTAAGCCATTCTCTACAATATGCAAAAGTGTAAGTATCTGAGCCAGTGGCTGCAAGTGTGAGTGAGTGATGGTTTTTGTTCTTCATCAGCCTCTTCTTCCTCTTTCACTTCTTCCCCGCGCAAAACATCCTGGCCAGGTGGCTATCCAAAAAGAGAATGGCACAAAGAAGGGATTGTGGTGAGGTGAAGGGTGAAAGGCATGTCAGGCGACCTCCAGCTTGTAAATAAGAGATTGTGACGAGTGGGAAGTTGGATGTGAGGAGGATGAGGTAAGAGCATCTTGAGTCCTTTCAGCCCCATTCTGTCATGACCTCAATCATGGGAATGAATTTTACCAGGGTGCATATTGATCCCCAAGTTAGAAAAGTCAACTGATTTGAAAAAGGCTGCCCTGCGGTAATATTTACCCTGCGCACGGCCTTCACAAGCTCAGTGTGGCACTTCTACTCCTCACAGGCAGGACGTTCCACCTACGAACAAAGAAATGTACAGCACAGGAACAGGCCCTTCGGCCCTCCAAGCCCGTGCCGACCATGCTGCCCGACTAAACTAAAATCTCCTACACTTCCTGGGTCCGTATCCCTCTATTCCCATCCTATTCATGTATTTGTCAAGATGCCCCTTAAATGTCACTATCGTCCCTGCTTCCACCACCTCCTCCGGCAGCGAGTTCCAGGCACCCACTACCCTCTGTGTAAAAAAACTTGCCTCGTACATTTACTCTAAACCTTGCCCCTCTCACCTTAAACCTATGCCCCCTAGTAATTGACCCCTCTACCCTGGGAAAAAGCCTCTCACTATCCACTCTGTCTACGCCCCTCATAATTTTGTAGACCTCTATCAAGTCGCCCCTCAATCTCCGTCATTCCAGTGAGAACAAACCGAGTTTATTCAACCGCTCCTCATAGCTAATGCCCTCCATACCAGGCAACATTCTGGTAAATCTCTTCTGCACCCTCTCTAAAGCCTCCACATCCTTCTGGTAGTGTGGCAACCAGAATTGAACACTATACTCCAAGTGTGGCCTAACTGAGGTTCTATACAGCTGCAACATGACTTGCCAATTCTTATACTCAATGCCCCGGCCAATGAAGGCAAGCATGCCGTATGCCTTCTTGACTACCTTCTCCACCTGCGTTGCCCCTTTCAGTGACCTGTGGACCTGTACACCTAGATCTCTCTGACTTTCAATACTCTTAAGGGTTCTACCATTCACTGTATATTCTCTACCTGCATTAGACCTTCCAAAATGCATTACCTCACATTTGTCCGGATTAAACTCCATCTGCCATCTCTCTGCCCAAGTCTCCAAACAATCTAAATCCTGCTGTATCCTCTGACAGTCCTCATCGCTATCCGCAATTCCACCAACCTTTGTGTCGTCTGCAAACTTACTAATCAGACCAGTTACATTTTCCTCCAAATCATTTATATATACTACAAACAGCAAAGGTCCCAGCACTGATCCCTGCGGAACACCACTGGGCACAGCCCTCCAATTAGAAAAGCACCCTTCCATTGCTACTCTCTGCCTTCTATGACCTTGCCAGTTCTGTATCCACCTTGCCAGCTCACCCCTGATCCCGTGTGACTTCACCTTTTGTACTAGTCTACCATGAGGGACCTTGGCAAAGGCCTTACTGAAGTCCTTATAGACAACATCCACTGCCCTACCTGCATCAATCATCTTTGTGACCTCCTCGAAAAACTCTATCGAGTTAGTGAGACACAACCTCCCCTTCACAAAACCATGCTGCCTCTCACTAATACGTCCATTTGCTTCCAAATGGGAGTAGATCCTGTCTCGAAGAATTCTCTCCAATAATTCCCCTACTACTGAAGTAAAGCTCACCGGCCTGTAGTTCCCTGGATTATCCTTGCTACCCTTCTTAAACAGAGGAACAACATTGGCTATTCTCCAGTCCTCCGGGACATCACCTGAAGACAGTGAGGATCCAAAGATTTCTGTCAAGGCCTCAGCAATTTCCTCTCCAGCCTCCTTCAGTATTCTGGGGTAGATCCCATCAGGCCCTGGGGACTTATCTACCTTAATATTTTTTAAGACGCCCAACACCTCGTCTTTTTGGATCTCAATGTGACCCAGGCTATCTACACATCCTTCTCCAGACTCAACATCTACCAATTTCTTCTCTTTGGTGAATACTGATGCAAAGTATTCATTTAGTACCTCGCCCATTTCCTCTGGCTCCACACATAGATTCCCTTGCCTAGCCTTCAGTGGGCCAACCCTTTCCCTGGCTACCCTCTTGCTTTTTATGTACGTGTAAAAAGCCTTGGGATTTTCCTTAACCCTATTTGCCAATGACTTTTCGTGACCCCTTCTAGCCCTCCTGACTCCTTGCTTAAGTTCCTTCCTACTTTCCTTATATTCCACACAGGCTTCGTCTGTTCCCAGCCTTTTAGCCCTGATAAATGCCTCCTTTTTCTTTTTGACGAGGCCTACAATAGCTCTCGTTATCCAAGGTTCCCGAAAATTGCCGCATTTATCCTTCTTCCTCACAGGAACATGCCGGTCCTGAATTCCTTTCAACTGACACTTGAAAGCCTCCCACATGTCAGATGTTGATTTGCCCTCAAACATCCGCCCCCAATCTAGGTTCTTCAGTTCCCGCCTAATATTGTTATAATTAGCCTTTCCCCAATTTAGCACATTCATCCTAGGACCACTCTTATCCTTGTCCACCAGCACTTTAAAACTTACTGAATTGTGGTCACTGTTCCCGAAATGCTCCCCTACTGAAACTTCTACCACCTGGCCGGGCTCATTCCCCAATACCAGGTCCAGTACCGCCCCTTCCCTAGTTGGACTGTCTATATATTGTTTTAAGAAGCCCTCCTGGATGCTCCTGACAAACTCTGCCCCGTCTAAGCCCCTGGCACTAAGTGAGTCCCAGTCAATATTGGGGAAGTTGAAGTCTCCCATCACCACAACCCTGTTGTTTTTACTCTTTTCCAAAATCTGTCTACCTATCTGCTCCTCTATCTCCCGCTGGCTATTGGGAGGCCTGTAGTAAACCCCCAACATTGTGACTGCACCCTTCATATAGCCTCAGAGCCCTCTGAGGTGTCCTCCCGCAGTACAGCTGTTATATCCTCCCTAACCAGTAGCGCAACTCCGCCACCCCTTTTACAGCCCCCTCTATCCCGCCTGAAACATCTAAATCCTGGAACGTTTAGCTGCCGATCCTGCCCTCCCCTCAACCAGGTCTCTGTAATGGCAACAACATCATAGTTCCAAGTACTAATCCAAGCTCTAAGTTCATCTGCCTTACCTGTAATACTTCTTGCATTAAAACATATGCACTTCAGGCCACCAGACCCGCTGTGTTCAGCAACTTCTCCCTGTCTGCTCTGCCTCAGAGCCCCACTTTCCCTATTCCCAAGTTCTCCCTCAATGCTCTCACCTTCTGACATATTGCTCCCATGCCCACCCCCCTGCCATACTAGTTTTAACCCTCCCGTGTGACACTAGCAAACCTCGCGGCCAGGATATAGGAGCTATTGGCCAATCAGACCTTTTGGCATTCTGATGATCTTAGCAGTGCTAAAACTCAGTAGTGGGCATGAAGAACAGCAAAGGATCCTGGATAAGGGGAGGCAGTGGTATTGTCGCTGTATTAGTAATCCAGAGACCTCGGTCCCTCTGGAATTCCAGCTTCAAATCCCACCACAGCAGATGGTGAAATTTGAATTCAATAAAAATCTGGAATGGAAAGTCTGAAACCATTGTCGTACCATCTGGTTCACTAAGACCACAAGACCATAAGACATAGGAGCAGAATTAGGCCACTCGGCCCATTGAGTCTGCTCCGCCAATGTCCTTTAGGGAAGGTAATCTGTCATCCTCCAGATCCACAGCAGCGTGTTTGACTCTAGATTGCCCTCGGGGATGGCCCAGCCAGTGACCCCCACGTCCCATGAACGAATCACAAAAAAAAAAATAAGTCCGAGCTTTTTGGGTTGGGAGGGATCAGGCGGAGGGGCTGTAAATTCACCCTTGATGGCTGCAATTGTGGAAAGCACGGTCTCAATCATTGAGGTGAAAGTATCCAGCTGTACCTGTCCCCAATAGCTAGATGCTGCTACCTGTAGTTGTGCGCTACCTTCTCTTGAAAGAGTGTCCTGGAAGAGTATAATGAGTGTGGTGTGTGTTTGTGTGTTGAGGCTGTCATAGTTCATTACCTGGCAATGTGCGCAAATTGTGAGATGTGAGGTGAGGTGAGCAGTAACATTAGGTGCGTGAGGATGAAGGGAAGCTGTGTGTGAGGTTGGAGTTGTGGGTGATTGACATTGTTGGTAGCTGAGAGGTGATGAGTTAAGCTGTGTGTGTATATGAGGCCAGTAGTTCTGGAAGGTAACTGAACTTCTGGTCTCATTGCATCCAGGCTCTTGGGATGAGATTTTTGGCATTCACCACAACAGATATCGGCTTCTATTGCCTGTGTATATCTATAGGGCTTACTGGGTCCCTTTGGATAAAGCCCCGCTCTATTCCTGTCCACCAAAGCCATCTTCAGTGATGTGTTGGGGAACCCTGCTCAGTTGCACTCTTATTCAGTATTCATCCTGCTTGATTACTTTGTCTCAGCCACTTCCAGCATCTGTTCCAGTCACAATTCACCTCCTCTGGTTTTGACTGCTGTTAGCTGTTGTGTTACGCTGCTTCGTGTAGCATAAACTGCTTCCTTGATGTACGCTTTGACAAAGGAAGCTCCAGACTACGAAATGAGTTCAACGTGTTTATTGAACTATTAACACAGTTCTTAGATGCGTTCCACTCTCTGCTGATCTAACTGTAGTAACTCAGTCTATCTTTACCAGCCTGCTTTAAGCCACGTGCTGGGTGTGATGCTGCTGATCAACCCTGATGTACTCTCTAGATGTCTGTCTGTGGGAAGGGGCAGAGCCTGTGTGCCCTGTCCTTTTATATGGGTTGTGAAGTGCCCCCTTGTGGTAATGCCACCTCTGGGTGTCCTGATTACCCATTGGTTGTGTCCTGTTGTAATGACCCATTGGCTGTATGTTTGCATGTCATAACAGCTTTGGTGCTCCCTCTAGTGGTTACTTAGTTGTAGTGTATTTACATTAACCACGTGTGTATATACAGTGATGCATATCACCACATTAGCGTTTCCTAATTTTACACTCCATGTTCAGACAGGCAGCCTTTCAGTTGTACGGTTATCACTGGCTGCGCGCTACAATCATGGTAAAGAACAGGCAACACAAAGCTTGCATGCTGCTGGGAAGAAACAGGCATTGGTTACTCCTGTATTCAGACCCCTGCACCCATTTTTGGATCTTATCGGATTTTGCGACAAAATGTGTTAAAAAATTATTGTTAAATCAAACTTCACACATTTGATTCTAACCATGAAAGAAATTCTCCAGAGGACATTTTCGGATTAATTTTTGTCAGGGTATTTTATTGATTTCTTTTTCAGGATAAGTGGTGAATCTATATATAAAAGTTTCCACCGTGCCAGTGCCATTGTTTAAGGTGCAATGAGAACAAGCTAGTGGTTAAGTCAATAGCTTAAAGTTTGACGCAAGTTTAAACCACTCAGATTCTTATTGGTGACATGTGGATGGGGGTTTCCAGGAGTGTTGCTGCTAATCACATAATGTTCAACAAGTTGAAAATACTTGGGTTACTGACAGTCTGGAAGTGGCATGAGCAAGGTCAGACCACAAAACCCAATACAAAACTTGATGAATAGCAATTGCAAAAGAAATACTGCAAACAGAGCTACCTTTGGCAGCTCCTCATAAGGCAACATTTCATTTTCTCAGAGACACATAGAATATATTATATATGTTACAGGTTACATTAACATATCTACTGGGCTTGTCCCCAAAAGGTCAAGAGGAAGTAGCAGATGGGAGGGAGGAATGAAATAGCTCAGTGTCCCGTTACAAATCTGTGATTCCTACAAAAACAAATTGCAATACGATCACGCAGTGGGAATGGCAACGGCAACCCAGTTGGAAAGTGACATAGTGGCGGGACATTGTTTGTTCTGGTTGCGTGTGATATGTTCAAATCCATCCACAGCATCAGAACTAACATGGACATAAGTAATTAATTCCCTAACATCTCTTTATAAACAATTCACAGCTCTATAACCCAAGTGTACCAACAAGCTATATAGCTTCTTTAATGGAGTACTGCATCTTAAGCACTTTGCAGGTGTATTATCAGCCGCAGAAGGATATCAGGAGAGATAAACAAAACCTTGGTCAAAGAGGTAAGTTTTAAGAAGCATCAAAGAGGTAAGTTTTAAGAAGCATCCTAAAAGTGGAGAGAGAGTGATGCACGATCAATTACTGCAAAGACGAGGTTAAAGCATAACTGAAGGTTTTAATAGACTAGAACTGTTCCCCAGCAGCTCAGGTACAGAATGAGGGCTGCTGGGACGGCACCGACTCTTATACCCCGCCTATCTGGGCGGAGCTACATACTATACAGCCAATGGTAAACCATCAGGTTTGACCAATGGAACTTCAGCCTCTTGGGTGCGGCAATACCTGATAATACCACATTCACCCCCTGTTAAAAAAAAGAGTCCGGCGGGGGAGGTGGCCAACGGCTACATGGTATGATCAGATATGGAGGTAGCGTGATACCTCCTTACAGTGTTTAGAGGATATTTATAGTCATGGCAGATATATACAGTCAGTGTTTATTATTTACAGTTACAGATCGGTTAAGATGAAGCAATCAGTCGTTAGGGTGCCCTGGTCGTCCTCTGGGACCATCTGGGCCTCAGTGGTGATTCCGGTGGGGGTCCAGGCGTCTGCGATTCCGGGAGCGTGGCTTCGGCCTCCATGTCAGCTTCGTCACCCCTAGACGGCGCTGGTGGGGAGAGCAGTTGACCTGGGAGGGGGGCGCCGGTGGGTGGGCGGGCCCAGGCAGGAGCGGCGGGAGGACTGACCCTCCGGTGAGGTGCTGTGGAGGGGGTGTGGGGGTGGTGGTTGGGGTGCACGTGGGGTTCCGGCGGGCGCCAGGTCCCGTCGGGAGACCGTATCTTGTCGGCCGTCAGGGAATGCCACGTAGGCGTACTAGAGGTTAGCGTGCAGCAGGTGGACCCTCTCGATCAACGGGTCCGAATTGTGCGCCCGCACGTGTTTTCGGAGCAGGATGGGTCTGGGTGTCAGGTTGGGAGCGCGGTCCCGGAGGAGGACTTCCTGGGGAAGACAAGGAGACGTTCATGAGGTGTCTGATTGGTGGTCGTACAGAGCAATGACTGGATGGAGTGGAGGGCCTCCTGGAGGACTTCTTGCCAGCGGGAGGCTGGGAGGTTCCTGGACCGTAGGGCCAGTAGAACGGTCTTCCAGACCGTTCCGTTCTCCCTCTCTACCTGCCCGTTTCCCCGGGGGTTGTAACTGGTCATCCTGCTTGAGGCGATGCCCTTGCTGAGCAGGAATTGACGCAGTTCGTCACTCATAAAGGAGGACCCCCTATCGCTGTGTATGTAGGCGGGGAACCCGAACAGTGTAAAGACACCCTGGAGGGCCTTGATGACGGTGGTGGTGGCGGTCATGTCTGGGCAGGGGATGGCGAAGGGGAACCGGGAGTACTCGTCAATCACGTTCAGGAAATACGTGTTGCGGTCGGTGGAGGGGAGGGGGCCTTTGAAGTCCATGCTGAGGCGTTCAAAGGGACGGGAAGCCTTTATCAGGTGCGCCCTTTCTGGCCGGTAGAAGTGCGGTTTGCACTCTGCGCAGATTTGGCAGTCCCTGGTGGCTGTCCTGACCTCCTCGATGGAGTAGGGCAGGTTGCGGGTCTTAACATAGTGGAAACAGCGAGTGACCCCCCGGGTGGCAGAGGTCCTCGTGAAGGGCTCGGAGGCGGTCCACTTGTGCGGTGGCACATGTGCCGCGGGACAGGGCGTCAGGAGGCTCGTTTAGCTTCCCGGGACGATACAAGATCTCGTAGTTGTAGTTGGAGAGTTCGATCCTCCACCGCAAGATCTTGTCGTTTTTTATCTTGCCCCGTTGTGCATTATCGAACATGAACGCCATCGACCGTTGGTCAGTGAGGAGAGTGAATCTCCTGCCGGCCAGGTAATACCTCCAATGTCGCACAGCTTCTACTATGGCCTGGGCCTCCTTTTCCACTGAGGAGTGGAGGATTTCAGAAGCATGGAGGGTTCGGGAGAAGAAAGCCACGGGCCTGCCCGCTTGGTTGAGAGTGGCCGCCAGAGCTATGTTGGATGCATCGCTCTCGACCTGGAAGGGGAGGGACTCGTCAATGGCGTGCATCGTGGCATTTGCGATGTCCGCTTTGATGCGGCAGAAGGCCTGGCGGGCCTCCATCGACAGGGGAAAGGTTGTGGACTGGATCAGGGGATGGGCGTTGTCTGCGTAGTTAGGGACCCACTGGGCGTAGTAACTAAAAAACCCGAGGCAGCGATTCAGGGCCTTGGGGCAGTGAGGGAGGGGGAACTCCATGAGGGGGGGCATGCGTTCATGGTCGGGGCCTATAAGCACTACGTAGCCGAGAATGGCTAGACGGTCGGTGCTAAATACGCATTTATCCTTATTGTACGTTAAGTTAAGGATTTTAGCAGTCTGGAGGAATTTTCGGAGGTTGGTGTCGTGGTCCTGCTGGTCGTGGCCGCAGATGGTGACGTTATCGAGATACGGAAACGTTGCGCGTAAGCCGTACCGGTCAACTATTCGGTCCATCTCGCGTTGGAAGACCGAGACCCCGTTAGTGACACCGAAAGGAACCCTTAAAAAATGATAGAGCCGCCCATCTGCCTCAAAGGCAGTGTATTTGCCGTTGCTCGTGCGGAGGGGTAGCTGGTGGTAGGCGGACTTGATATCCACCGTGGAGAAGACCTTATAACGTGCGATCCTGTTTACCAGGTTGGATATGCAGGGGAGAGCGTTCGCGTCCAGCTGCGTAAACCTGTTGATGGTCTGACTGTAGTCAATGACCATCCTATGTTTCTCCCCGGTCTTTATCACCACTACTTGGCCTCTCCAGGGACTGTTGCTAGCTTCAATGACCCCTTCCCTTAGTAGCCTTTGGACCTCCGACCTAATGAAGGTCCAGTCCTGGGCACTGTACCGTCTGCTCCTGGTGGCGATGGGTTTGCAATCCGGGGTGAGGCTCGCAAACAGGGAAGGCGGGTCGACCTTAAGGGTCGCGAGGCCGCAGACAGTAAGGGGGGGTATGGGGCCGCCGAATTTGAAGATCAGACTTTGCAGGTTACACTGGAAGTCCAGTCCCAGGAGTGTAGCCGCGCAGAGGTGCGGAAGGACATAAAGGCGGAAATTGTTGAATTTCCTTCCTTGGACTGTGAGGATTGCTAGGCAGAACCCCTTTATTCTTTGATTTACAGGGTGGGTAAAAAGTGAACAGCGCCTTACCGTGTCGGGGTGTATAAAGCTCTCCATGCTCCCACAGTCGATCAGGCAGGACGTCTCGTGGCCGTTGATGAAGACCATCATCGTTGCTGTTGAGTGTTCGATGTCGAGTTTGGTCCAGAGTCTCCGAGGCCAGACGCAGTAGCTGTGAATTTTGATCGGGCAGTGTATAGATGGCCGGGCTGGGGTCCTGGGGCCCCATCCAAGATGGCGTCTCCCATGGGTCGCACATGGTGGTCGGAGATGGACAAATTGGCGGCGCCCATCCGTCCAGCGCGGTGTCCGGGAACAAGATGGCGGCGTCCCTGGCCGCGCATGGCCCTAGGATACGGGGGTGGTGGTGACTGCTGGCCGCCTGGGGCCCAAGGGGAAGTTCGCTGTGGCAGCTCGGAGTCGCCGCTGGAGACTGCAGCCAACGCTCGTGCCTGGCAGACCCCCACAAAATGGCCCTTCTTGCCGCACCCTTTGCAGGTGGATGTGCGAGCCGAGCAGCGCTGGTGCTTTTCTTGCCCGCAGAAGAAACAGCGGGGTCCATCGGAGTTGGCGGGCCGCCTTACAGCGCAGGCCTGCGGGGACATGGGGAAGGTCTGTGGGGCTGCCGCTGCGGGATTCCACGCTGCCCGGGGGGCCGCCACGCGGTCGGGCACATAGGATTGTGCGTTCCTGGAGGCAACGTCCAAGGACCCTGCCAAGGCCCGTGCCTCAAGTCCCAGAGTGTCTTTCTCTAAAAGACGCTGGCGGATCTCTGAGGAGTTCATACCTGCTACGATGGCAGCCCGGATTAGCAGTTCCGTGTGGTCGCTCGCCGAAACTTGCAGGCAGCCACAGCTTCTTCCCAGCACCAATAGCGCACGGTAGAACTCCCCCAATGATTCCCCGGGGCTTTGTCGTCTCGTTGCAAGCAGGTGACGGACGTAGACCTGGTTTACTGGGCAGATATAATGTCCTTTTAAAAGTTTGATTGCTGCGTCAAAGTCTTCTGCCTCCTCGATGAGGGTGTAGATCCCAGGGCTTACCCTTGACTGCAGGAGATGCAGTTTTTGCTCCACCGTGGGTGTGCCTCCAGCCGTCTCAAGGTAGCCTTTGAAACACGCCAGCCAGTGTTTGAAAATCGCCGCTGAGTTCGCCGCGTGGGGACTGAGTTGCAGACACTCCGACTTCTCTGCTTAAGTGTAGTCTATTAAATTGATGCACGATCAATTACTGCAAAGACCAGGTTAAAGCATAACTGAAGGCTTTAATAGACTATAACTGTTCTCCAGCAGCTCAGGTACAGAATGAGGGCTGCTGGGACGGCACCGACTCTTATACCCCGCATATCTGGGCGGAGCTACATATTATACAGCCAATGGTAAACCCCCAGGTTTGACCAATGGAACTTCAGCCTCTCGGGTGCTGCAATACCTGATAATACCACAGAGAGGTAGAAAAACAGAGAGGTATTCTTTCAAGTTCCTTTTGAAATTATCGATGCTCTCTGCTTCCACTACCACCGTGGGCAGTAAGTTACATGTCATTACCACTTGCAGTGTAGGAAAGTTCTCGTCTCATTCCCCCTGTATCCCTCGCCCCAAACCTTAAATCTGTCTCCCCATGTCCTTGTCCAGCTTTACTTTCCACCTTCTAAACCTGTCATAATCTTGCTCAGAGATGGAATTCCACAGCCTAGGGCCCAAACAGCTGAAGGCACTGATACCAATGATGGAGTAATTAAAATTGGGAATGCACGGTGTTAAGAAACTCAGATACTTACCTTCTGTAGTTCATAGGTATAATGGCCGTGATTCTCCGAAAATGGGGCGATGTCCCCGCTCCCGCCGGAAACTGGGCGCGAATCACTCGACCTTTTTCAAAAAGTCCGAAGTTATTCTCTGACTTCAGGAGGCAGAGCAGGGCCCCAGCATGCGCCCCCCCCCAGCTCCTGCTGCCAATAAGGGGCCCTGCACTTCCGGCTGCGGGTCCACGCATTCGTGCGGCGGCCGGTTTCACGCCAGCCCCCGCGCAACATGGTGGAGCCACACAGCGGGCCAGCGCGGAAGAAGACAGCCCCCCCGGATAGCGCGCGCCTGCCAATCGGTAGCCCCCGATTGCGGGCCTGGCTGTTGCGGAGGCCCCCCCCCCCCGGGAGTCTGATTCCCCCCCCCCCCGCCACCAGGACGGCCACCGCGGCCGCGGGTCCGAGTCCCGCCGGGTGAAACCATACGAGAACAACGCCGGCGGAACTCGGCCGATCGACCGCGGAGAATAACCGCAGAGGCCTCTTTCAACGGCCCCCGACCAGCGCCGCGTCGACCGCGCATGCGTGACTGGCGCCGATTCTCCAGTCGCCGGAGAATTGCGTTCCGGTGTCGGAACCGATCGCGGGTCTGAGACCTCATTCTCCGCCCCCGCGCTGAGCGTGATTTCGGCGCGGAGAATCCCGGCCAATATCTTCAGGAGTCCCGAGAAGGTTGCACAAAGAAAATTTATTTTGGCAAACAAAAATACAGGTGTACAACACAAGTCTCAGTCGGGTATACCGATCTTGCCAGTTCAAATCCGGGCTGGCTTTTAAATACGAGCCCCAGCTGCTAGGCCTCCGCCCTGATTGGGAAACTCATATTTCACATGCCCCACGTGGAGATCAATTGGGTCATCACCGTGACTCTCATGAGGGTTATTGCATCTCTTCGCACCCCCCCCACAACCCGAAGTCCTTAGGTCCCTCTGTCGCTGGAGGAATCTCCTTCACTGCTTTGCCTGACGGTGTGTTTCCAGCAGTTGTGGTGCTGGGTCGGAGAGTGTGTAACATGTCAGGCAGCGATGCTTCCACACAGATCCTGTCAGCAGTCTCTCCCTGACCAAACTGTCACCCGAGATAATGGATGTTTCTGTCTCCATGTCTGACCCAGTATCCTCCGTTTCAAGCAGATCAGTGTTAAGAACAAAGAACAAAGAAAAGTACAGGAAATGCTGCCCATATAACCTATAACCTGCTTGGTCCGTATCCCTCTATTCCCATCCTATTCATGTATTTGTCAAGACGCCCCTTAAATGTCACTATTGTCCCTGCTACCACCACCTCCTCCGGCAGCGGGTTCCAGGCTCCCCCATCTCCTCTAAACCTTGCCCCTCGCACTTTAAACCTATGCCCCCTAGTAATTGACCCCTCTACCCTGGGGAAAAGCCTCTGACTATCCAATCTGTCTATGCCCATCATAATTTTGTAGACCTCTATCAGGTCGCCCCTCAACCTCCGTCGTTCCAGTGAGAACAAACCGAGTTTATCCAACCTCTCCTCATAGCTAATGTGCTCCATAATAGGCAACGTTCTGGTAAATCTCTTCTGCACCCTTTCCAAAGCCCCCACATCCTTCTTGTTGTGCGGCGACCAGAATTAAACACTATATTCCAAGTGTGGCCTAATTAAAGTTCTATATAGCTGCAGCATGACTTTTATACTCAATGCCCCGGCCAATGAAGGAAAGCAAGCTGTACGCCTTCTTGACTACCTTCTCCACCTGTGGTGCCGCTTTCAGTGCTCCTAAACGCCCAAATACCTCTGCCTATCAATACTTTTAAGGGGGCGGCCATTCACTGTATATTTCCCACCTGCATTAGACTTTCCAAAATGCATTAACTCATATTTGTCTGGATTAAACTCTATCTGCCTCCTCTCTGCCCAAGTCTCCAACCTATCGTATCCTACTGTATCCTCTGACAGTCCTCATTACTATCCGCAATTCGAGGCGGCATGTGGCGCAGTGGTTAGCACTGGCACTGCGGTGCCGAGGACCCGGTTTCGAACCCCGGCCCTGGGTCACTGTCCGTGTGGAGTTTGCCCATTCTCCCCATGTCTGCATGGGTTTCACCCCCACAACCCAAAGATGTGCAGGGTAGGTGGATTGGCCACGCTAAACTGCCCCTTAATTGGAAAAAAATTAATTGGGTACTCTTAAAAAAAAATTTTTTTTTTAATTACTATCTGCAATTCCACCAACCTTTGTGTCATCCACAAACTTACCAATTAGACCACTATATTTTCCTCCATATCATTTAAATATACTACAAACAGCAAAGGTCCCAGCACTGATCCCTGCGGAACACCACTAGTCACAGCCCTCCATTCAGAAAAGCACCCTTCCACTGCTACACTCTGCCTTCTATGACCTAGCCAGTTCTCTATCCGTCTTGCCAGCTCACCTCTGATCCCGTGTAACTTCACCTTTTGTACCAGTCTGCCATGAGGGATCTTGTCAAAGGCCTCATTGAAATCCATGTAGACAAAATCCACTGCCCTACCTGCATCAATCATCTTCGTCAATTCCTCAAAAAACCCGATCAAGTTAGTGAGGCACAACCTCCCTTTCACAAAACCATGCTGCCTCTCGCTAATACATCCATTTGCTTCCAAATGGGAGTAAATCCTATCTCGACGAATCCTCTCCAATACTTTTCCTACCACTGGTGTAAGGCTCACCGGCTTGTAATTTCCTGGATTATCCTTGCTATCCTTCTTAAACAAAGGAATAACTTTAGCTATTCTCCCGTCCTCTGGGACCTCACCTGTAGCCAATGAGGATACAAAGATTCCGGTCAAGGCCCCAGCAATTTCCACCCTTACCTCCCTCAGTATTCTGGGGTATATCCCATCAGGCCCTGGGGACTTATCTACCTTAGTGTTTATCAAGAAGCCAAACACCTCCTCCTATTTGATCCCAGATTATCTACACACCCTCCCCCAGACTCATCATCCACCAAATCCTTCTCTTTGGTGAATACTGATGCAAAATACTCATTTAGTGCCTCACCCATTTCGAACATAGAACAGTACAGCACAGTAAAGGCCCTTCAGCCCACGATGTTGTGCCGACCACTTATCCTAATCTAAGATCAACCTAACCGACACCCCTTCAATTTACTGCTGTCCATGTGCCTGTCCAAGAGTCACTTAAATGTCCCTAATGACTCTGACTCCACCACCTCTGCTGGCAGTGCATTCCACACACCCACCACTCTCTGTGTAAAGAACCTACCTCTGACATCTCCCCTATACCTTCCTCCAATCACCTTATTATGTCCCCTTGTGACAGCCATTTCCACCCTGGGGAAATCTGGGTCTCTGTCTATCCACTCTGTCTATGCCTCTCATTACCTTGTACAGCTCTATCAAGTCACCTCTCTTCCTTCTTCGCTCCAGTGAGAAAAGCCGTAGCTCCCTCAACCTTCTTCATAAGACATGCCGTCCAGTCCAGGCAGCATTCTGGTAAATCTCCTCTGCACCCTCTGGCTTCCCGCATAGATTCCTTCCCCTGCCCTTGAGTGGGCCAACCCTTTCCCTGGCTATCCTCTTGCTCTTTATATATGTTTAAAAAGCCTTGGGATTTTACTTAATCCTGTTTGCCAACATTCTGGCCCTTGGGGGGAATTACTCCCTGGGTGATGGACAAGAGGGACGGAGGACTGATTCATTCGGTGGGTCTGGCTCCAGTGTGGGTTCCCTGCCTTTGAGGTGGTCTACGTGTTTGCGTACTGTCCGTTCCTTGGTTTTTACCGTATAACAGACTGACCCTGTCTTCCTGACTATGGTTCCCGGTAACCACCGGGCACCGTCCCCAAAATTCCGACGTACACAGTGTTCCCTGGATTGATCCCTCAGTCCTGCTTCCGGTGCTCATGGGACTTTGTCTGGATATCTTATTTCTTCTCGACCGTCCCATCAAGATTGGGAAACATTAGACGAGTTTGTAGTCTTCGGCCCATCAGTAATTCTGCCTGTGCTACCTTGGGGTCGTCCTTTGCGGCGTGGTCCGATAGTTGAACAGGAAACATGACAATTTTGCCTCAACTGACCCTGTGGCTTGTTTCGTCATGCCCCCCTGAAAGGTCTGTACCGTAGCTCAGCCAGGTCGTTTGAAAAAGGGTAGCACGGATAGGTCCAAATGTTTCACTCCATTCGCCTGCATGAACTTTGAGAATTCCTTGCTGGTGAAGGATACCATGGACACTGAATGACTGCCGTAGCTTCTCTCTGGTGGTTCGCGAAGTGGCGGATGACATCTGGTAAACGTCCATCCATTTATAGTGGGCGTCGACAAGTATTAGAAACATTGACCCTAAGAAAGGACCAGGGAAGGTGACATGTAACCGCACCCAGGCCCAGCCTGGCCCCTCCCACTCCCAGGGGTGAAGGAAGGCTGATGGCAGGAGTTTTTGATGCTCTTGGTATGCTGCACAAATCTCTCAATGTCTCTATCAAGTCCCGGCCACCACACGTAGCTCCTGGCGAGCATCTTCATTTTGGACTACCCTGGGTGTCCATTGTGCAGGTCCTGCAGAATGGCTTTCCTGCCTTGCCTGGGACTAGTACACGGACTCCCCACAGGAGAATGCCGTCTTCAACACTAAGCTCCTGTTGCTTGGTTGTGAAAACCCACAGTTCTTCAGGCAGTTTCCCCGTAGCCCCCATGTAGGACAACGGGGCGCAGCTTTGCCAGCATCGGGTCTTTTTACGTCCACGAATGAAGTTGCGAGGCTGTGGCAAGCAACAAACATTTAGTGCCAGCATGACTTTGTCCCTACTGGCGGGGAAGGAGGGGCGTGTCGGCAATGGGCGTCGGCTCAGGGCATCCGCGTGCGCAGTCTGCGCCCCCGAACGATACTCAAAGGCATATCATATGCCGCCAACAATAACGTTCTTCTCTGGATCCTGGCCCATGCTTTCGGTGGTATTGCCTTGTCTTCTTTGAAGAGACTGAGTGACGGTTTGAGATCCGTAATGACTGCAAAGTGTTGCCCACAAACGTTTTGATGAAATATTGTGACCGCAAAGATCACTTTCCTTTTCAATCTGAGCATACCTGCGATCTGCATTAACTACGGTTCTCGATGTTTAGGCTTTGGGCCTCCCCATCCCGTCGTCCACCCAATGGACAGCACTGTCACGATACCATATGGGATACCATACCGATATCACATGTGACTAGGAGCGGTCTGGCAGGGTCATTATGTGTTAGCAGCTCAGAGGACAACAGTTATCGTTTTAATTTGGCAAATGCCTCCCCCTGTGGCACCGGCCACGCCCATTTCTGATGTTTCTTTCAGAGAGCATGTCACGGTGTCAGTATGATCGGCAGATTTGGAATGAACTTTCCAGAATAATTTATGAACCTGAGGAATGACCGTAGCTCTGTCACGTTCTCTGGCGTGGGGGCCTGCTTGATAGCTCGGACCTCCTCCTGTGCCAGGTGTAAATCGTCCTCGTCTACTCAATACCCCAGGTACATGACCTCTTCCTTCAGGAAGACAAATTTGCCCCTTTTCAGGCGGACAGCTGCCTCCGACAAACGGCTGAGGACTTCCTCTCAATTATCTAGGTGTTCCTCCGCGATGGCGCCAGTAATCAATACATGGTCCAGGTAGACCGCCCCCCCTGGGAGCCCTTGAAGGATGCTCTCCTTAATCCGCTAGAAAATCTCACAGGCGGATGGGAGTCTGATGTATTCATACAATCACCTGTGGGTAATGATGGCCACATATTTCCTGGACGCTGCATCCAACTCCAACTGGAGGTATGCGTGGCTCATGCCCAACTTGGAGGAAGACTGTCCTCCAGCCAATTTTCTATATATGCGGCATTTTATAATCACTGCACAGGCGGGCGCTCTTGTCTGGCTTCAGCAGCACGACCACCAGTGCTGCCCTCTCTGCGAAGTGGCCTGGGCGAATAATCCCCAACTTCTCCAGCCAGTTGAGCTCGACGTCCACTTTTGACAAGGCATATCGAACCAGGCGGGCCCTAAACTACCTGAGTTTGGCTTCTGGGCCCATGTAAAGTTTGGCCATGGCTCTCTTCATTTTCCCCAAACCATCTTGGAAAACTCCTGGGTATTTTCTCAGGACCTGGTACAACCCGCCTGGACCCATTTTAAAACTTTGCTTCCAGTCTTGGCGAAGCCTCTGTGACCAGTCGCGGCCCAATAGACTGGGTCCGTGCCTTTAACCACAATCTGTGGCAGGAAAACTGACTGCTGCTCAGTCCACCACAGTCGTCCTTGTTCCAATGATGGATAAAGGCTCTCCCGTATATGTCGCCAACCATGCTTTAGTATCCCTTAGGTCCATGTGTTGGATCCCCATGGGAACTTACTGGTACGTTTGTTGCTCAATGACCGAGACAGCAGCCCCTGTGTCTATTTCCATCTCTGATGGGTGACCATTTATCTGGATGGTGATCATGATGGGAGCTACTTTTGGTGCCGTCATACAATTTACTTGCATGCAATCATCCTCATCAGGTTGTGCTAAGTGTAAAGCCCTGGCTCTGGGTAGACGTGAACCCTGACCGGGGCGATGTGCTGGTTCATGGTTCTGTCATTCCCGGCTCCCCCACGGTTCCTGCGACCCACAGGGGCAGCACTGTTGCGAGTTGTCCTCCTGGGGTTCAGGAGAGATATCTCGCCAGGCTCCAGTGGCTCTTGGCCAATGGGTCTGACCACGATGTTGCTCAAGGGACGAATTGGCCCCATGGAACTCTGCTCTCATGGAGCCCTGGAGATCCTGGACTCCCTTTTCTGCATTTTCGCTAGAAAGGGACAATTCTATGGCTCTTTTTACGTCCAAAGAAGATTCCGCCAGCAACTTACGTTGGGTCGACATGTTGTTTATGCCAGAGATGATCCCGCAGCATCTATGGAAGGGATGGCCCATAGTCGCAATGTTCAGCCAGCTTGCATAAGCGTGTTACGAATTCCGCGAGGTTTGAAGCCCAGGGTTCGCCCGGCCATGTCAAGCCCACAGCTCTGCACTATCATCAACGACTTGGGGTTGTGACGGTCTGCCACAACTCCCACCAGCTCATCAAAGGTCTTTGAATCCAGGGCAAAGCCAACATTTGTTGCCCGTCCCTAATGTCCCTCAAGAGTCAACCACATTGCTGTGGGTCTGGAGTCACATGTAGACCAAACCAGGTAATGACGGCAGATTTCCTTCCCTAAAGGACATTAGCGAACCAGATGGGTTTTTACGACAATCGACAATGGTTTCATGGTCATCATTTGACTTTTATTTGCAGATTTTTTCATTAAATTCAAATTTCAACGTCTGCCATGGCGGAATTCGAACCTGGGTCCCCAGAGCATTACCCTTTGTGTCTCGATTACCAGTCCAATACCACAACACCATCGCCTCCCCCACTAAAGGTTGGGGCTCCGCAGGCAGTCAGGAGGATTAACTTTTGGCGATCGTCTCCTCCAATTGCATTCGCCTGAAAGAAATACCTCATCTGCTCAGCACACTGGGCCCAACCTTCCATCTGCTCAGCACACTGGGCCCAACCTTCCATCTGCCCAGCACACTGGGCCCAACCCTCCATCTGCTCAGTACACTGGCCCCAACCTTCCATCTGCCCAGCACACTGGGCCCAACCCTCCATCTGCTCAGTACACTGGGCCCAACCTTCCATCTGCCCAGCACACTGGGCCCAACCCTCCATCTGCTCAGTACACTGGGCCCAACCTTCCATCTGCTCAGTACACTGGGGCCCAACCCTCCATCTGCTCAGTACACTGGGGCCCAACCTTCCATTTGCTCAGTACACTGGGCCCCAACCTTCCATCTGCTCAGTACACTGGGCCCAACCTTCCACCTGCTCAGTACACTGGGCCCCAACCTTCCATCTGCTCAGTACACTGGGCCCAACCTTCCACCTGCTCAGTACACTGGGCCCAACCTTCCATCTGCTCAGCACACTGGGCCCAACCCTTCATCTGCTCAGTACACTGGGCCCAACCCTCCATCTGCTCAGTACACTGGGCCCAACCTTCCACCTGCTCAGTACACTGGGCCCAACCTTCCACCTGCTCAGTACACTGGGCCCAACCTTCCATCTGCTCAGTACACTGGAGCCCAACCTTCCATCTGCTCAGTACACTGGGCCCCAACCTTCCATCTGCTCAGTACACTGGGCCAAACCTTCCATCTGCTCAGTACACTGGGCCCAACCTTCCATCTGCTCAGCACACTGGGCCCAACCCTCCATCTGCTCAGTACACTGGGGCCCAACCTTCCATCTGCTCAGTACACTGGGCCCAACCTTCCACCTGCTCAGTACACTGGGCCCAACCTTCCATCTGCTCAGTACACTGGGCCCAACCCTCCATCTGCTCAGTACACTGGGCCCAACCTTCCATCTGCTCAGTACACTGGGCCCCAACCTTCCATCTGCTCAGCACACTGGGCCCAACCTTCCATCTGCTCAGTACACTGGGCCCCAACCTTCCATCTGCTCAGTACACTGGGCCCAACCCTCCATCTGCTCTGTACACTGGGCCCAACCTTCCACCTGCTCAGTACACTGGGCCCAATCTTCCATCTGCTCAGTACACTGGGCCCAACCTTCCATCTGCTCAGCACACTGGGCCCAACCTTCCATCTGCTCAGTACACTGGGCCCCAACCTTCCATCTGCTCAGTACACTGGGCCCAACCCTCCATCTGCTCAGTACACTGGGCCCAACCTTTCATCTGCTCAGTACACTGGGCCCCAACCTTCCATCTGCTCAGTACACTGGGCCCAACCCTCCATCTGCTCTGTACACTGGGCCCAACCTTCCACCTGCTCAGTACACTGGGCCCAATCTTCCATCTGCTCAGTACACTGGGCCCAACCTTCCATCTGCTCAGTACACTGGGCCCAACCCTCCATCTGCTCAGTACACTGGGCCCAACCTTCCATCTGCTCAGTACACTGGGCCCAATCTTCTACACCTGCATCGAAAGCCTCAAGTCTGCCAAAAAGCGGCATTTTTAAACTTGCTCTGACCTTGCTCTTGTGCCGAGGATTTCAAATGCAGGCCAGAATCACAGCCTAGTGTTTCCTTCTCGCCAGTAAATTATCTTCAGGAATCCCGAGGTTACATAAAGTAGGTTTATTTTGGCAAAGAAAAAGTAAAGGCCACAATGCGGCCTACAGTACATAGGTCCCAGACGGGGCTACTGATCTTGCCAGTCCCAGTCCGGGCCAGCTTTTAAGTACCAGTTCACAAGCTCCAGCTGCTATGCCACTGCCCCTCAGCAGGAGAGCTCATAATCCACGAGCCTCACGGGAATGTCAACTGGGTCATCCCCTTGGGTCTTGTGAGAGTTATTTGGTCAGGAATTCTGGTTCCGGATGGTACTCAAGCCTCATGCACATTCACCAGCTGGGAAATGGCTGCACATGTGCAGTTTGGTCAGGTTTTTTAAAAGCATCTTTTTAATATATATTATTATTAGAGCTATTCCATTTTTACAGATAACGCAACAAAATCCTAAAAACTGGTACAGTACCATATACATGCTTGAGCCTGCCCGGATCCCATTGGCTGGAGTCAATTGCTTACCCCATGGTCCTTGAGGAATACGAGCTCCCCCGATAAAGGGCGGTGGGGCAATGATTAGCAGTGCTGCTGGATAAGTAGAGCTGGCCAGTGTGGTGGCCGGTTAGAGAGGGGACCAGTAGTGAACTGTTGGTACTGCAGACATATGATGCAAATGAAGTTACTTTCTGTTTGACTCCACAAACCCGTGCTGGATTCTTCGTGGCCCTCACAAAACGTGTACAAGCACAGAAAAAAACAGGAGAACACCAACTGTCAGTTCACTCTTGGTGCCTCTGTTTATACCAGGAAAGACGGTAAACTGATAAACTCGAGAATGAGGGAGAGGAAGATAAAGCCGTGGTGAAGTGGCACACACCTTCACTTGTACCAGGGGCACCACTCAAATCCTGCCATCACTGGAAAGCTTAAACCATTCTCCACCAAGGAAACCCCACCAACAGGAAGAAGAATCGTCAATAGGATATCTCAGAGAAAAGTACACAACTCTCCTCCTCCTGACAGGATATGGGATAGAACCAAATACAAGAAATTGTTCATACAGCCCTCAAGAATATAGAATCGGATTTCCGTTCAGGCATACCCCAACTCCAATGGTAACAGAGACACCAATGACACATTATAATGTCTTTTCTTCAGACCTGAGACCTGCCTATACGTTTGCAGGAGCCGGTCAAGGATTCTTTGTCCCCAAAATAAAGAAAAGTAAAGAACAATTTTGCAAAGACAACAGTTCAAAGGGGATATTTGCAACAAAACCCCAACATTCGGTACTGTACAGAGTAATGATTATTCCATATATTCATACAGAGAAGACCAGCAAATATTCATACATTTGGTTCAGATTGTAATCATTGAGGTCAGCGTCTCCCTTCACACAATGACAGGATAAAAAGATAGCAAAAAGAGCCGGGGATCTGGGGATAACAGGATACCAGGATAAAGCCATGAGCACATAGCGGAGTATGCCTCCCCCACAAGATAAAACTACGCATTCAAACCTAACACAGCCTCCCAAGACCCCCAGGCAATGAATGGGTGCCCCAAGCAAAGGGGAACAATAGGATACCACCCTCAGTAGAAGACATGGCCTGGTGGTGTACATTCCCGTATACAGGAACCAGTGAGCCAAGGATACTCACACCATACCAACATCCGCCCGCCACACATCATACCTCACTGCTCCCCAGCCAAATCAGAGGCACCGCTCAGGCCCCCGCCAGCACTGGAAGACTTAAACCATCTTCCACCAAGGAAACCCCAATAAGGAGAAGAGTCGGCAAGACATCGTTTTTTAAAAATTCATTTACGGGATTTGGCATCGCGGGTTAGGCCAGCATTTATTACCCATTCCTAGTTGCCCTTCAGAAGGTGGTGATGAACTGCCTTCTTGAACCGCTGCAGTCCCTGAGGTGTAGGTACATCCACAGTGCTGTTAGGGACAGAGTTCCAGGATTTTAGCATATTTCCAAGTCGGGGTGGTGAGTGACTTTGAGGGGAATCTCCAGGTGGTGGGGTTCCCAGGTAACTGCTGCTCTTGTCCTTCTAGGTGGTAGCGGCTGTGGGTTTAGAAGGTGCTGCCTAAGGAGCCTTGGTGAGTTTCTGCAGTGCATCTTGTACCTGGTACTCACGCCTGCCACTGTGTGTCGGTGGTGGAAGGTTTAAATGTTTGTAGAAGGGGGGCCAATCTTTCAAATCTTTTCTGCGCATGTCTCTACATTCTTCCTAAAGTGTGTGTCCAGCTTTCGACACGTACCCCAGCTGAAGCAAAACCAGTGTTTTTGACAGCTTGATCAGAACTTCCTTACTTTTGTACTCTATCCCTTATCTCTAAACTCCAGGAACAGGTAAGCTTTAGTAACTGCTTTCACAACCTGGCTTGGCACCTTCAAAATTTGTGCAGATATCCCCAGATCCATCTGCTCCTGCACTCCCTTTAGAGTTGTACCTTTTATTTTATATTGCCTCGCCTCATTCTTCTACTAAAATGTATCACCTCACATTTCTCTGCATTAAATTTAATCTGCCATGTGTCCATCTATTCCAGCAGCCTACCTATATCGTCTTGAGGTTCATCACAATCCTCCTGACAGTTCACAATACTTCCAATTTTATTGTCATCTGCAAATTTTGAAATAATGCCCCGTATACCCAAGTCTAGATCATTAATAGATATCAAGAAAAGCTGTGGTCCTAACACTGGCCCTGCGGAAATCCACTATAAACATTCCCCCAATCCAAAAATCAAACCTGTTCACCACTACCCTCTGTTACCTATGAACTGGATTCAAGCATCTGTCCTCAACATGTTTCCATTGATAGTGAAAGTGACAGAAAGCCATGCAAGTACATGACCAAAGTCATGTTACGCTGCTGATGGATGGCAGAGCTTTGGGTTAACAATGAAAATTACCCTGCTACAAAGGTAACATAAAGAGTTGTCAAAGCTGAAGCACTTCAAACACTAATCTTTCAGTGAATAATCAAAATAGAACAATTATTTTTTGTTTATGGGTTGTAGGCATCATTGGATTGGCCAGCATTTATTGCCCAGTCCTAACTGCCCTCAAGACGGTGGTCTTGAACTGCTGCAGTCCATGTGGTGTAGGTACACCCACAGTATTGCAAAGGAGGGTGTTCCAGGAGTTTAACCCAGTAACGGTGAAGAAACGGCGATATATTTCTAAGTGAGGATAGTGAGTGACTTGAGGATAAGTTCCAGGTGGTGGTGTTCCAATGTGTTTGCTGCCCTGTCCTTCTAGATGTTAGTGTGATGAATGTCGGATACAGTTAAATGTTATTAAAATCCCTGTGTTCCAATACTTACAGGCAGTGTGCTTGCTAAAACTGTGATGTAGAGATGCCGGCGTTGGACTGGGGTGGGCACAGTAAGAAGTCTAACACCACCAGGTTAAAGTCCAACAGGTTTGTTTCGAATCACTAGCTTTCGGCGCACTGCTCCTTCCTCAGGTGAATGGCCCTGCGGCCATTAAAGAAGCCACCACCTATGGACAAGCCCTCTGTATACACAGGGTCTGCTCAGACAAGGAGGAGCATAACAGACATCTACAGACGCTGAAAGATGCCCTCGTACGAACGGGTCATGGCACTCGACTCGTCGATCGACAGTTCCAACGCGCCACAGCAAAAAACCGCACCAACCTCCTCAGAAGAGAAACACGGAACACAACTGACAGAGTACCCTTCGTCATCCAGTACTTCCTCGGAGCGGAGAAACTACGACATCTTCTTTGCAGCCTTCAACACCTCATCGATGAAGACGAACATCTTGCCAAGGTCATCCCCACACCCCCACTACTTGCCTTCAAACCGCGCAACCTCAGACCATTGTGTGCAGCAAACTACCCAGCCTTCAGAACAGCGACCCCGACACCACACAACCCTGTCATGGCAATCTCTGCAAGACGTGCCAGATCATCGACATGGGCACCACCATTACACGTGAGAACACCACCCACCAGGTACGTGGTACATACTCATGCGACTCGGCCAACGTTGTCTACCTCATACGCTGCAGGAAAGGATGTCCCGAAGCGTGGTACATTGGCGAGACCATGCAGACGCTGCGACAACGGATGAACGGACATCGCGTGACAATCGCCAGGCAGGAATGTTCCCTTCCAGTCGGGGAATACTTCAGCAGTCAAGGGCATTCAGCCTCTGATCTTCGGGTAAGCATTTTCCAAGGCAGCCTTCAGGACGTGCGACAACGCAGAATCGCCGAGCAGAGATTTATGGCCAAGTTCCGCACACGTGAGTACGGCCTCAACCGGGACCTTGGATTCATGTCGCATTACATTCACCCCCCACCATCTGGCCTGGGCTTGCAAAATCCTACCAACTGTCCTGGCTTGAGACAATTCACACCTCTTTAACCTGGGATTATCCCCCTCTCCAGTTGCTCTGTCTGGACCTGTAAAGACTTAATTACCTGCAAAGACTCGCATTCAAAGTATTGTCTTGCATCTTTGAACATAGAACATAGAAAATACAGCACAGAACAGGCCCTTCGGCCCACGATGTTGTGCCGAACCTTTGTCCTAGATTAATCATAGATTATCATTGAATTTACAGTGCAGAAGGAGGCCATTCGGCCCTTTGAGTCTGCACCGGCTCTTGGAAAGAGCACCCTACCCAAACTCAACACCTCCACCCAACACCAAGGGCAATTTGGACATTAAGGGCAATTTATCATTGGCCAATTCACCTAACCCGCACATCTTTGGACTGTGGGAGGAAACCGGAGCACCCGGAGGAAACCCACGCAGACACGGGGAGGACGTGCAGACTCCGCACAGACAGTGACCCAAGCCGGAATCGAACCTGGGACCCTGGAGCTGTGAAGCAATTGTGCTATCCACAATGCTACCGTGCTGCCCTTTGAACAAATAAATCTACACTATATCATTTAACCGTAATCCATGTACCTATCCAATAGCTGCTTGAAGGTCCCTAATGTTTCCGACTCAACTACTTCCACAGGCAGTGCATTGGATTTGTCTATATATATGTTTCTGGAACCCACCTCTTCATTCACCTGAGGAAGGAGCAGTGCTCCAAAAGCTACTGATTCGAAACAAACCTGTTGGGACTTTAACCTGGTGTTGTAAGACTTCTTACTGTGCTAAAATTGTGATAAAGAGGTTGTAAACATAAGGTAATCATAAATTTTAGCCATTTACTTGTTTACATATAGATGGCTAATAGAATATTGTTGACGTTTAGGAGGCTCCCTGGGATGTAGATAATTATGAGGCATTATGTTTAGTCCTTGCTAAACAGGTCATGGGACATTATTAGTGGGAGGAGACGGGAGGACGCCTGACGCTTGTGGTAAGATACCAGGTCTGTCTGTAGTTTTGCAGTTTGCCATAGAATTTTAGTCTGACAAGACAGAAGGATTTCAGGTTGTTCCTGAAAGAGCCTCTCCATAGAATCCCCACAGTGGAGAAGGAGACCACGCAGCCCACTGAATCTGCACCAACCCTACAAAAAAGCACCAAGTCCAGGGGCCCCCCTCCCCGCCAACCCCATAATCCTGTACATTAATCATGGCCAATCCACCTAACCTGCACATAACTGAACTGTGGAAGGAAACCGGAGCACTTGCAGGACACCCACGCTGACATGGGGAGAATGTGCAAACTCCACACAGTCACCCAAGGTCGAAATTGAACCCATGTCCCTGCTAAAGGTAGCAGTGCTAAACACCGTACCACACTTCACTCCAAAGGTCTGCACAGAGAAACAAGAAGCAGATTATTAACTGCATTTAAATGGCATATGAACTGTATTGGGTTGCTTAATTGGAATATATAGTGGCAGGTGTAGATAGTGAATTAGAAGATATTTTCCCATTAAGTTAAGAACTGTTTTAACTGTCAAGTGTAAAGTTATTACTGTTTCTAACGCGATTGTGTTTAAAGTTTGTTTTACCATAAAAGATACCTATTGGTCAGTATTATCATTCCTGTGGTTTAGTAGTCTTCCCTCAGACTTTCAAATTGCAAATAGTTGGGATTCTCGTACGCAGTCCTGACAGTAGAAGTGTGGGTTTGGAAGGTGCTGCCTGAGGAGCCATGGTGAGTTCCTGCAGTGCATCTTGTAGATGGTACACACGGCTGCCAGTGTGCGTCGGTGGTGAAGGGAGTGAATGTTTGTGGATGGGGTGCCAATCAAGCGGCTGCTTTGTCCTGGGTGGTGTTGAGCTTCTCGATTATTGTTGCAGCTGCTCTCATCCAGGCAAGTGGAGCGTATTCCCAAATGGTGTTGGGAAAATTGATGGGATTGAAGGCAGATAAATCCCCAGCCCGATAACCGATAATCTACATCCCAGAGTACTTAAGGAAATGGCCCAAGAAATAGTGGATGCATTATTGGTAATCTTCCAAGATTCTATAGGTTCTACAGCAATTCCTACAGATTGGAGGGTAGTAACCCCACTATTTAAAAAAGGGAGGTAGAGAGAAATCAGGGAATGTTGACCAAGTCAGCCTGATGTTGGTCACGAGAAAAATTCTAGAATCCATTGTCAAAGATTCAATAGCAGTCATTTGAAAAACAGTGGCAGGATCGGCCAGAGTCAGCATGGATTTATGAAGGGGAAATCATGCTTGACAAATTCTTCGAGGATGTAACTAAGGGCAGAACGGTGGGGCAGTGGTTAGCACTGCGGCCTCACGGCAGTCCCAGGTTCGATCCCGGCTCTGGGTCACTGTCCGTGTGGAATTTGCACATTCTCCCCGTGTCTGTGTGGGTTTCGCCCCCACAACCCAAAGCTGTGCAGGGTAGGTGGATTGGCCACGCTAAATTGCCCCTTAATTGGAAAAAATGAATTGGGTACTCTAAATTTTAAAAAAAAGAGAATGTAACTAGTAGAGTTGATGAGGGGGAGCTAGTGGATGCTGTTTATTTGACAAGTCACACATAAAAGATTAGCATGTAAAATTAAAACACATGGGATTAGGGCTTTTGACAAGTCCCACATAAAAGATTAGCATGTAAAATTAAAACACATGGGATTAGGGGTACTGTCTTGAGATGGATAGAAAACTGGTTGGCAGACAGGAAACAAAGCTTAGGAATAAGTAGATATTTTTCCAAATGACAGGCAGTGACTAGTGGGGTACCGCAGGGATTGGTCCTCAGCTAGTCACAATATATATATTAATGATTTAGATGAGGGTACTGATGCACGATCAATAACTACTAAAATGAGGTTGTAGTACAACTGAAGGCTTTAATAAGCTAGAAGTATTCCCCAGCAGCTCAGGTACAGAATGAGGGCTGCTGGGACGGCACGGGTTCTTATACCCCACCTATCGGGGCGGAGCTACCATACTCTACAACCAATGGCACTTCAGCCTCTCAGGTAGCTCCATACCTGATAATACCACAGGTACTAAATGTAATATCTCCAAATTTGCAGATGACACAGCGCTGTGTGGGAGAGTGAGCTATGAGGAGGACAGAGAGATCCTGCAGTGTGATTTGGAGAAATTGAGTGGGCGGGCAAATGAATGGCAGATGCAGTATAATTTGGAGAAATGCGAGATTATCCACTTTGGTCGTAAAAACGAGAAGGCAAATTGTTATCTGAATGGCCATAAAGTAAGCGAGCGGAGTGTGCAACGATGCCTGGGTGTTCCCGTACACCAGTTGTTGAAGGTAAGCATGCAGGTGTAACAGGCAGTAAAGAAGACATATGGTATGTTGGCCTTCATAGTGAGAGGATTGGCGTACAGAGGCAGGGATGTCTTGCTGCAATTGTACAGTGCCATGGTGAGGCTACACTTGGAATATTGTGTGCGGCAATATTCGGAGTGTCGGAAGATCCGGGCCCGGGGGCCGGGGGGGGGGGGGGGGGGGGGGAGAGGCTGACGTTTTGGCCTTTGCCTCCCTGGTGGCCTGGAGACGGATTCTGCTGGGAAGGAGGGACT
This sequence comes from Scyliorhinus torazame, assembly GCF_047496885.1. Taxonomy (NCBI): domain Eukaryota; kingdom Metazoa; phylum Chordata; class Chondrichthyes; order Carcharhiniformes; family Scyliorhinidae; genus Scyliorhinus; species Scyliorhinus torazame. Next base: position 132,340,585 of record NC_092727.1, read on the forward strand.
CGGAGCCTCCAAAGTCGAGGGTTTAGGTCAGTCACATGACAGGGTTTCTCAGGCTAGAGAAAATTAAGTTTGCCTTAAGGGGTTCATTGCAGGGTTGGAGGTGGCAGCCGTTCATCGACTTCTTCAAGGAGAATTGACCGTCAGCAGCGGGGGGGGGGGGGGGGGGATAAAATATGAGGAGAGATTGAGTCAGTTGATTGTATTCACTGGAGTTCAGAAGAATGAGGGTGGGTATTGTGGTGAACCACTGTATTAGGAGATGGAAGGTAGGACCTGCATTACAGGTTCGCCGGTAGCTCCTGCCGGCTGGCTCCGCCCACGGAGAACTGTATAAATATGCATGACCTCCAGTGCCCTGCCATTTCGCCAGCTGCAGCAGGAGGCCTCGCATCTGACTGGAATAAAGCCACAGTTGTACCCAACTTTAGTCTATGTGCAATTGATCGTGCATCAGGAATCTCATAGAAGCCTAAACAAATTCTAAAAGGACTAGATAGGGTAGATACAGGAAGGATGTTCGCGATGGTGGGGTGTCCAGAACCTGACCTCACATTCTGATGATACAGGGTAGCCCGTTTAAGACAAAGGTGAGGAGAAATTTCTTCACCCAGAGTGTGGTCAGCCTGTGGAATTCATTACCACAGGAAGTAGTTGAAGGGCAATTAGGGATGGGACAAGAAATGCTGGCCCAGCAGCAACGCCCACATCCCATGAATGAATAGAAAATAAAATTTTCTTTCAACTCCAATCTTGCCGAGTAAAGAAACCCATTCCATTGCACCAGCCTGTTTGACTACTATGGCCAACATCAAGATCCTCTGCTCTCTGGATCCCCAACAAATCACTTCTCTTCCGTAGATATTTTCTTAATTAGTGCGGTGAATTTTAACTCTCCAATTATTTTCGGCTGGTCAGTTCTGTCCTAATCTAAGTTCAACAGTTTAGTTTCTAGCATGGTCGTCCCCCTAGTGACCTTCAAACCTCTTTGGAAAACCTTTGCAAATCTGCGTTTAAACATGTTGTTAAAACTACTTTGTTGCTTTGAGCGTCTCCAAATGTTTTGACAGGGTCTGGCACCTTACACTTCGAAACAAAGTTTTCAGAATGTGGCCTCCCATCAGAGCTCTGATCAAGGTACCCAAATCTCCTCTCACATTATTCTACTTGTGTTGTAGTTCATGTCTGATCCTCTGATTCTTTCCATTAATGCAAGAGTTACCAAGACTCTGTGCTTCAAATCAGTTACTTCACCAAATCAATAACCTCACTTGCTCACCATCCACTCAGTTTCCCCTGTCCTGGTGATCTCTGCACTCGACACTGAGCTCCCTCCAGGTCCCAGGACCCTCAGTGCAGCAAATTAATGATTGAATCTTGTCCTTCGACAGGGCAATAAAACCTTTTCTTTAATTCCTCAAAGATTTTCATACCTCATGCAGGTCTAACCAATTGCTCCTTTCTCTGACCTTCGATGGTTATAAAGCTGACCTTCATTTAGGAGAATTCTTGGCCTCTTCATCTCCACTGATCTCGAATGTAAGTCACGCATCACTGAAGCTCCAAGAAGATTCTCATTCTGACTCAAATACTTGTTTTCCCTCAAAAAATCTTAATACACCATGGGCGGGATTCTCTGAGCCGAAATCACGTTCGGCTCGGGGGCGGAGAATGGGCGTTCGCGTGGGAATCGTAACGGACGCCGCTGAAGCGATTCTCTGGTCGTGCGCACGCAAGCGGTCTACGCGGTGCGGGTAGGGAGCCATTGACAGAGATCCCCCCCCGCGACTGGCCAAGTTCCCGACGTTGTGGTTCGGACTACATATCGGCCGTCGGGAACCTCGGGTGGCGGCTGCGGACTCAGTCTGCGGCCGCCCTGGTGGGGGCCTCATGGACGGCCAGGCAAGCGATCAAGCGGCACCGATCCGCGGGTGTGCGCGATCTTGGGGGGACCTACTTCGTTCATCATAGTCCGCGGTGTGAGTCCGCCACGTCGCACGGGGCCGCCGCCGTGCATCTGCGTGGACTCACGCCCAGGGGCTCCGTATCCGCAGCCAGAGCTGCGAGAAGCACTCCGGAGCCCTGCAAGCCCCCTGCCCAGTAGGAGAATCGCTCTGGACTTTCTCAAGTTATGATGCTGGCTTGGGGACAGAACCCCATTTTGGAGAATCCAGCCCTGTAAATTCAAAATTTATCCAACAATTCTTCATTTGGAAAAGCTCTTCCAATACCTGGCTACCATTTATAGAATGCACTTGGTAGAGAGCTTGCCATTTGATTAATGACCCAGCTCTCACCCGAGTCTCCAGCCTATATGACTGCCCTAACCTATCCTTCCCGTTTCTTTTTTAATTCAATTTATTAAAGTTACAGGGTTCTCGTCTGTCGAATACTAACACAGTTGAAAACAACTGCTGCTGCACAGTCTCATTCTTTTTTTAAAAATTCCAATTAAGGGGCAATTTAGTGTGGCCAACCCACCTAGCCTGCACATCTTTGTGTTGTGGGGGTGAGACCCACGCAAACACGGGGAGAATGTGCAAACTCCGCACGGACAGTGACCCGGGGCCGGTGCCACCTCACAGTCTCGTTCTTTAACTCACTCTTTCTTAGTTGCCCAAAATTGTTGGGTACCTGAACTATCATAGTCTTCAGTTTCCCAATTAATCTTCTGGCTTTTAAATCAAAGTTTGTGTTGCCCAGCCATCGCTTATCTTTATTCTGTCTTTAATTTGTTACCAAATTGGTCATGTCCTAAAATGAATCTCACCTTTTAATCTTGAGTTCTAGTCCATGACCCCTTCTTCCCACCGCCCCAAATTCACTTTCACCCCAATTTCTATTGTAATTTTTAAAAATTCGTTCCTGGGATGTGGGCGTCGCTGGGTCAGCATTTATTGTCCATCCCTGAGGGCAGTTAAGAGTCAACCACATTGCTGTGGGTCTGGAGTCACGTGTAGGCCAGACCAGGTCAGGGCGGCAGATTTCCTTCCCTAATGGACATTAGTGAACCAGATGGGTTTTTACGACAATTGACAATGGTTTCATGACTTTCAATTCCAGATTTCTATTGAATTCAAATTCCACTGACTGAGTGGTGGGATTCGAACACAGGTCCCCAGAGTATTACCCTGAATCTTTGGATTACTAGTCCAGCGATAATACCACTGCGTCACCGCCTCCCCAACATTACTGTTTCAAACATTTCTCCTAAAATGTTATTTGGGAAGCAAATTTCTCTGAAACAAAGGGCTGAATTTTCTCAGTCTTGCAGGGGTGGGTTAGAAGGCGAGACTCAGAGTTAAAGCAGAAAAGAGTGCATCAGATCAGCTACCTAACGTGGGCCTGAAATTAGTTTCATTCTGCCAGTCGGACATTGCTGCAAGAATTCCGATTGGCTACACACTGGTCCACCTGCTGTCCTACGGAGTCTCTGGGGACGGCTTTTCAATTGGCAGCCCTCTGGAAAGATCATCAGTTGTATCCCATACATGGACACTTCCATGTTGAGGCCAGCATCGGAATCATGGACTAAGCAGACAAATCCGGTCTGAAGTGAATTGCTGAAGGTGTAAGTGTGGAACCGTACACAGGAGAAGGCGATTAACTTTCAGGATCCTGATTTCAGGACCACTCCCACGACTACCTTGGGCAACACCACCTGATCTTTGCCGGTGCTCATCTTTTGAGGCTGGAAAGATCTCCAGGGAGAGATCCTTTCTGTGAGGCCACGAAGGAGTCCACACCAAGTAATTCAAAGAAACTTAGTTTATTTACAATAACTATGATAAACATCACACGAGATCCAAACTGGATCTGCCTTTCCGATGCCTGACTGGCTGGCTTTATAGATCGTCCAACTATACATTATTTAATGGTCTCTCGCCCCCTTAACGGGCGAGCTGATGCACGATCAATTGCACAAAGACTAAAGTTGGGTACAACTATGGCTTTATTACAGTCAGATGCGTGGCCTCCTGCTCCAGCTGGCGAAATAGCAGGGCACTGGAGGTCATGCATATTTATACAGTTCTCCGTGGGCGGAGCCAGCCGGCAGGAGCTACCGGCGAACCTGTAATGCAGGTCCTACCTTACATCTCCTATTACAGTGGTTCACCACACAAGCTCGTATTCGGCAAGATTCACGGGGAGGTTCACTGTTCCTGGCACAAAGTAACTTGCGGGTTATAACAATACTGGCTTTTGTTGTCGTGGGATTAAAAATAAATCTGTTTGAACATTATGTGGCTTTAGTGATTGGAAGGTTGCGATGTCCAGTCTTCTCCGTGTTGCTCACTGAAGTGCTCACTTACACTTGCATTGGATAAAGAAATTCATTGAGAATCTGTAGTGGACGTTTTTATTATTTCCACAACCAAAACCAACCACTTATTGCACAAACAGGGTCATGGTAAACTCTTAAGTATAAATAAAGATTATAACTGTATAGGAACGACTTCCAATTATTACACTGTTCATAACTATAGTTGGCCATGTTTATGCTCCACGTAAGCCACGTACGGTGAGGACGTTTTTTACATGGAGTATTGTGTATAGACCAACGTTTGTGCATTTGAATTGAAAATGAAATGAATATAGCATTTGATGCTATATGTCTAACTAATTGATGTATCAATTAGGAGGAACTTCTTCACCCAAAGGGTTGTGAATCTATGAAATTCCTTGCCCAGTGAAGCAGTAGAGGCTCCTTCATTAAATGTTTTTAAGATAAAGATAGATAGTTTTTTGAAGAATAAAGGGATTAAGGGTTATGGTGTCCGGGCCGGAAAGTGGAGCTGAGTCCACAAAAGATCAGCCGTGATCTCATTGAATGGTGGAGCAGGCTCGAGGGGCCAGATGGCCTACTCCTGCTCCTAGTTCTTATGTTCTTATTATTGAGTTCCACATTCTCACCATTCTCAGGGGAAATGCGTTCCTCCTGAGCTCCCTATTGGATTTATTAATGGCTGTTTCATATTTATGATCCCATATGTTTGGCCAATGACCCAAGTGGAAACAACTTTCCATCAGATCACCCTCAGCCTTCCCTCTTCTAGACAAATCAACATTCTTTAAAAAATGTTTTTATCCCATCCTCAAAGTTACAAAGCCAATGCGCAGAGTGGAGAGGGAAAACCCATAATCCATCTCATTGCTTGCTACAAAAAACAATTCAAATTGAACCCAACTCATGGTTTCCACAAGGAAGACATACAACATCCAAGCTGACAAGAAAAGACATTGCACCTCATCTTGGGCTCGATCTGACACTTCATCTTAGCCAAAAGGCCGAGAAGTTTAAATAGGAACAAAGTCCAATCGCAATTCAAGTTGTACAGCCACGTTTCCCAGCGCTCGCAGTGCTGAGAAACACGTGACTATATAACGTGACTCGCGTCGTATAAGGGGAATCAGCGGGGAACTCACGGCTGAGGCTGCACAGGGCCCCGTTTTATACACTGAGGTGCTCCGTACGCCAGATGTCCCCAGTGTAGCGAGAGATTGGGATGCCATTTATAAATGGCGTTCCCATCTCCAAGGTTCCCAAAGCAACCCCCCACCACCCAACCCTGCCTGAACGCACTATGGGAAGGTCCCCGCACCCGGCCAACACCCATGCAGGGCACCCCTGGCCCAATGCATGCACAAAAAATGCCAGCTTGGCACCTTGGCAGTGCCAGGCTGGCAAACAGGTGGCACTGGCAAGGTGCCAGGCTGGCACTGCCAAGATGCCACAGTAGCACCAGCAGTGCCAGAGCACCCCCCTGCCCAAAGGTCATGAAGCTGGGGGCATCCGATTACCGGGGAGACCTCCATGAGTGTCATTCTGTCTGGTCCCCATTTATGGAGACTAGGCTGAATGGTGCTTGCTTGAGGTCTCTGAGGCAAAGGGGACGAATTGCAAAGCCTAAGGTACATTGGGAATCTGCACATTGGAATGAGACTAGCTATCTCACTCTAACATGCAGATTTGCCAAAAGATGACCCTGTCCACAATGGGCGGGATTTACATCGCAATGTCTCGCGAGATCGTGTTCGATCTCACGAGGTGTTGCGAACCAGGTAGATCCTGGGAGCGGGATTCCCCGGTTTTTATCAGCCACGATGTGCAGCGGTGAGCTGCTTTTTGGGCGCAACGTGGCCATTGGATCGCGTCCAAAATGTTTTTTGCATCTTCTCCAGCACTTCTATATCTTTTTATTAATATGATGTGGGGATGCCGCAGGTTTCTTTCGAATCACTAGCTTTCGGAGCGCAGCTCCTTCATCCGTAATTTTAGTAATATAGAGACCTGACACAGTGCCATATTCTAAGTGTGATCAAACCAAGATTCAATATTAACTTTGCTGCTTCCACATTGCGTATGTGTTAATTTAAACATTAATAACAGGATAAACACATTCATCCACTACCTATTTCTAGTGGTGCTACACAGACTGATTCCCCAGGTGAAGACAGCGCCACGAGCGATGCAGTCCGCAGCGTTAGAAGTGACGCTACTGGAACAAATTTCTCCCTCATAAATGTTATTATTTTAGGTCAGGAAGTCAGTGTCAATCATCTTGTGAGATCAGTTCGCATCACTAGGTGAAATGTACTTTTTATTTTCATAATTGTGGATTTATTCTAGTACCAGTGCAGTAGAAATAACTCATTTTAACCTGATTCAACACTGATGGTGATAGGTTTTGTGGTGCAGTGGGTGGAGTGCCTGCCTCTGAACTAGAAGTTGCGGGTTTGAGTCCCACTCTAGAAATTGAAGGCCGAGGAAGTGTTCACAATGTGGCCAAATAGATTGATTATCAACCTGAACATCTTTCCAATATGCCTACGGCAGGTGGTGGGAGCCGGAGAGACTGCCATGCTTGATGCAGAGTGGCACTGCTCAAGTTATAGCCTCTGGTTCCTTCAGGCTGGTGGTGACCTGTTCCAGGTAAACAAGCTGACAGCTAAACCAATGTGAGCATGTGCTTTATCTGCCTCTTGCATCTGTGGATGTGGGAAGTGTTCAAAGTCTAAGTCAATGCAGAAGGATCTGGTCAGTCCATGTATAACAGAGATTTTAGTCGAAAAAGTTGATGGAAACAAGCACAATATGTTGCTTCTATAGTCCCAGTGCTTCAGTTTGGAGGCCTATTTCAGTAGGTCAATGGATCCAATTTGGCTATGAAAACCACCCTGTCCTAGTCTGGGTATTACCAGGTTTCACATGGGCGATTAGTTGGGAGTGCCCTATGTATGAGCACGCTGTAGAGGACAGGTATTGTTTAATTCATTCCTCATAAATAAAATGACTTGTCATCTGTTTATACAATATAGCAGCATTGATGACTGGCAGTCCTCAAGAAAGATCCATAAAGAACTTCCTGATCAAAAGCCTGACAGGGAGCAACCATCTGACAAGATAATCTGCTAAAAGTCTAACTGGTTGTCTTACCAATAACGGCTTCCGTGTTTAGCTGTTCCTGATTATTGGGCTCCTGAACAGGGTCGGAGGCATCGCTCTTCTCTGGAAGATCTGGAGCTTCACTAACAGTGGGGATTGCCTCAACATCTAAACAATAAAAATGTCGTACCTGATTATATATTACAATGGTAAATGGTAAAGGTTTAAAAGTGCTAGCCAAGGTGACATTGTTAGCAGCAAAATTACTAAAATAGTTAAATCTTCTGTTACAAGCTTATGCAATGAACATCTGCACAAAAATGATAGCAAATATAAGACTAAGGGGCAATTTAGCGTGGCCAATCCACCTACCCTGCACATCTTTGGATTGTGGGGGTGAGACCCACGCAGACACGGGGAGAATGTGCAAACTCCACACGGACAGTGACCCGGGGCCAGGATCAAACCTGGGTCCTCGGCACCGTGAGGCAGCAGTGCTAACCACTGCGCCACCGTGCAGCCTCTTAGAGTGTGTTACATCCACTTTTGATCCATAGAATCCCTACAATTCAGAAGGAAGCTATTTAGCCCATCAAGTCTGCACCAATCCTCCAAAAGAGTAGCCCACTCCCCGTCCTATCCCCGTAACCCCACCGAACCTACACATCCCTGGACACAAAGGGGCAATTTATCATGGACAATTCACCTAATCTGCACATCATTAGGTTGTGGGAGGAAACCGGAGCACCCGGGGGAAACCCACGCAAACAGTTACCCAAGGTTGGAATTGAACCTGGGGCCCTGGCACTGTGAGGCAGCAGTGCTAACCCACTGTGCCACCATGCTGTCCAAGGTCAAAGATGCTACCTTACTTGTGACGATTTCCAGCATTTTCTGATTTTATTTCAGATTTCCAGCATCTGCAGTATTTCACTTTGGTCAAAGTCATTTTACTTACCAACTTTTAAATATATTTTAATTCCGAAAAATTAAAATTGCCTTCTTTCAGCTGGATTCAAATTGCCTCCAAACTTGAGATGACAGTGAGTTAGGATTGTCCCAGGGGACTGACGTTACAATTGTAAGCACACCCTTTCCTTTCCTAAAAGTCTTTGCTCCCTTAGGTGGCATTACATGTTGGGATTGCCCTAAACTGATATTATCTTCCAGAATGATTTATTAGTCAAGTAAAGGCAGCATTACCTTCGTGTTGAGTCTTTTCTTGGATCTCTTCCATTCCCATATCAGACATATTCTGGAAGAGAAAGTATTAAAATCACCCAAATTTCAGAAACAAATTCAATTTGAATGTAAATATTGTCTGAATATATTATTAACTACAATAAATAGATGTTAATCCCTTCATTAATGAACTGAGGAATTTCAGTACAATGATAAAACAAACAATGTTTAGCCGCTTAGCTCAATTTTTATGTAAATTACAAACACAAATGCCATTATTTGCAGTAGTAAATTAATACATTTATGCACACTCTCATTGATAATCTTTTGTGGCTTTTATAGTTGTGATTTTAAAAAATTCATTCATGGGATGTGAACATCGCTGGCCAGGCCAGCATTTTTGCCCAATCCTAATTGCCCTTGCGAAAGTGTTGAGCTGCTTTCTTGAACCGCTGAAGTCCATGTAGTGTAGGTACATTCCCAGTGCTGTTAGGGAGGGAATCCCACTATTCTGACCGAGCAACAGTGAAGGAATGATGATACAGTACAGTAGCACAAGTGGATAGCACTGTGGTTTCACAGCGCCAGGGTCCCAGGTTCGATCCCCGCTGGGTCACTGTCTGTGCGGAGTCTGCACGTTCTCCCCGTGTCTGCGTGGGTTTCCTCCGGGTGCTCCGGTTTCCTCCCACAGTCCAAAGACGTGCAGGTTAGGTGGATTGGCCGTGATAAATTGCCCTTAGTGTCCAAAAAGGTTAGGAGGGGTTATTGGGTTATGGGGATAGGGTGGAAGTGAGGGCTTAATGTGGGTCGGTGCAGACTCGATGGGCCGAATGGCCTCCTTCTGCACTGTATGTTCTATGTTCTAAGTCAGGATGGTGCATGGCTTTGAGGCGAACGTGCAGGTGATGATGTTCCATGCAACTACTGTTGTTGTCCTTCAAATGGTAGAGATTACCAGTTTGGAAGGTGCTTTTGAAGGAACCTTGGCGAGTTGCTGCAGTGCATCTTGTAGATGGTCCACATTTCTGTCACTGTGCCTCGGTGGCGGAGAGAGTGAATGTCGAAGGTAGTGGATGGGGTGCCAATCAAACGGGCTGCTTCGTCCAGGATGGTGTCGAGCCTCTTGGGTTTTATTGGAGCTGCACTCATCCAAGCGCCATCACACTCCTGACTTGTAAATGGTGGGGGTGAGTTACTCACTGCAGGATTCGGATCCTCTGACCAGCTCTTGTAGCCACAGTACTGAAATGGCTAGTCGAGTTCAGTTTCCTGGGTAACCCCCAGGATGTTGGTTGTGGGGCATTCAGTGGTGGTAATGACACTGAATGTCAAGGGGTGATGGTTAGATCCTCTCTCGTTGGAGATGATCATTGCCTGGCCCGTGTTTGGCATGAAAGTCACGATCCACTGTCAACCCTAGCCTGGGTATTGTTCGGGTCTTGCTACATCTGGACAGAGACTGATTCAGTATCTGAGGAATTACGAATTGTGCTGGACATTGTGCAATCAGCGAACATCCCAACGTCTGACCTTATGATGGAAGGTCATTGATGAAGCAGCTGAAGATGATTGAGCCTAGGGCAGTACCCTGAGGATCTCCTGCTGTAATGTCCTGAGATGATTGACCTCCAACCACCACAATCATCTTATTTTGTGCCGGGTATGACTCCAACCAGCAGAGAGTTTCCCCCTGATTCACACTGACTCCAGTTTTGCTCCGGTTCTTTGATGCCATAATCGGTGAAATGCTGCCTTGATGTCGGGAGCAGTCACTCTCACCTCACTGCTGCTGTTCACTTCTGGTCGTGTTTATGAATCTGTTGAAATTATTCATGGAAATTTACTAATCTACTGTCACAAATTAGTCATGCTTGTTCCTGTATTTTACACTTTTAAACTGCTGGTTAGTTAGAGAAGCCTGGGAGTAGAGGTTGAATGAGTCAGGTCGATACTATTTCTGGGCATCACTGGAATTGGACTTTATAAAATCACCATTACCACGGCACCCTGATCAATCGAAAACAAATAAAACACTCAATCAGGAAAGGACTGAGAGATTTCAGCAGATATGGATACCTACCATGTATATATGTCAACTCAGTGGAAAAACCTTAAGCTCAAATTAAAATCACTTAGTTTTATCTCTATTAGCATTCTTCAATATGACACCGCCTGCCTCAACATTACTGTGGCAGCTACCTCCAATATCAAAGCCTTTACAGTAATGGCAGTTCCAGTACAGTAAGCAGAAACAATTCTTCACACTTCATTTCAACATCACAGGACCTTTTCAAGACTGTATGAACGCACTCAAAATGCTCCATAAGGTGGCATCACTGGGGCTCATTCACAAAATCATAGAATCGGTTCTGACCAGTTAACACTCTGATAGTGGGTTGTTTTTGAGATTGAAGCCTGTGACCAGCGATGTACCGCAGGGATCGGGGCTGGGATCACTGCTGTTTGTTATATACATTAACAACTTGGATGTGAATGTAGAAGGTATAATTAGCAAGTTCGCAGACGACACAAAGATTAGTGGTGGCGTGGATAGCGAGGGCGATAGTCTTAGGCTACAGACTGATATTGATCAGCTGGTAAATTGGACAGAGCAATTACAGATGGAATTTAATCCTGATAAATGTGAGGTGATGCATTTTGGAAGGTCTAATAAGTGTAGGATATACACAATGAACGGTAGGTCCAGAGGGAGTATTGAGGAACAAAGGGATCTTGGTGTACTAGCCCATGGATCCCTGAAGGTGGCAGCACAGGGAGATAGGGTGAAGAAGGCACACGGAATGTTTGCCTTCATTAACCGGGGCATAGAATATAGGAGCAGGGAGGTCTTGGTACAACTTTATAGAACATTGGTTAGGCCACAGATGGAATATTGTGAGCAGTTCTGGTCGCCACACTATTGGAAGGACATGATTGCACTGGAGGGCGTGCTGAGGAGATTCACCAGGATGTTGCCTGGGATGGAAAGTTTCAGCCACGAGGAGTGACTGAATAGATTGGGTTTGCTTTACCTGGAACAGAAGATGGTGAGGGGGGAATGTGATAAGAGGTTTACAAAATTACGAGAGGCATTGATAGAGTAGATTGTAAGAATCTTTCCCGCATGGCAGAGGTGTCTAAGACCAGAAGGCTTGGGTTAATTAGTTTAGAGGGGACTTGAGGAAATATTCTTTCACCCAGAATGTGGTGGGAATATGGAACGAGCTGCCTGAGCGGGTGGTGGAGACAGGAACTCTCACAGCATTTAAAAAGCATCTGGACAAGAACTTAAATCGCCAAAGCATAGTAGGCTATGGACCAAGTGCTGGTAAATGGGATTAGTATAGATTGGTATTGATGGTCAGCATAGACATGGGGGCCGAAGGGCCTGTTTCTGTGCTGTATGAGCCTATAACTCTCTACATAACCAATCAGTAGGAACCTACAATGCTGTATTGTTTTTCTTAAGATTCCAGCATCTTTTGCCATCATTATTACCCTCCCCAGAAATCTATTCCTTTTATTGATCACTCTTAATATGCAGAAGAACTGCCTGATAGCCTTTCCAGAAGATTGCCATTCAAAGATTAGACAAGAATGTTGGTTGAAAAGCCTCATTGATGCTGATTATTAAAAATTGTTGAATAGGATTTGCCATAAATTGTGAAACAGCTGACTTGGCTGTGATAATAATGAAGTTTCTCACTCACTCCCCTCTTAACCCAGATACTTAAAAGGACAGATGCTGACGTAGCTCTCCTGCGTCGATTCCAGAGCTAGGAAACTCTCAGCTTCACAGGATCAAAGTCAATTTCGTCTTGAGTCCCACAAATTGTTCTTGAGTGTAAAATTCAGTTTTTGTTTTTAAATGATCCACTTCAAGAGGAATTCTGTAAATTACCATTTTTCAAAGTGAGGCTGGATTAGCTTATCTCTCCAATGCTACAAATGGAGCATTATGATTGGCTAGTGACCCTGGAGCGGGAGAGCAATAAAGGTTGCTCCACTTGACATCAGGGGCGGAATTCTCTGAAAATGTGGCTATGTCGCCATGCCCACGGGAAAACGGGCGCGAATCACTCTGAATTTTCCTGGAGAAAGTCCAGAGTGGTTCTCCATTTTGAAGGGGGCTAGCAGGACCCTGGAGTAGTCCGCGCAGCTCCGGCTGCCGATTCAGGACCCTGCACTTCCGGCAGTGGCCCCGCTCAACATAGCGGACCCACACAGTGGGTCAGCTCTGACAATATAGTCCCCCCCCCCCGCCCCAGATCCCGCCCGCCCGCCAATCGGTGGACTGGGTCCGCAGCCGCACTTGTATTAGAGTTGGTACAGCAAAGGTTCACTGGATGTTCTCTGGGATGAGAGGGTTGTCCTGTGATGAGAGGCTGAGTAAATTGGATTATGTTCTCTGGAGTTTAGAAGGATGAAAGGGAATCTCATTGAAACATCGAAGATTCAGAAGTGGTTTGCTAGGGAGGACAGGGAGAGGCTGTTTCCTCTGACTAGGAAATCTAGAACACAGTACTGTTCCAGAATAAGGGAGTTGATCCTTTAGGACTGAGATGATGACAAATTTCTTCACTCAAATGGTTGTGAATCTTTGGAATTCTCTATCCCAGAGAGTTTGGGTGGGATTCCCCGGCCGCGCCTGCCCGGCGACCAGATATTCCCGCCCGAGGTCAGTGGACCTTTACATGGTCCACCACCCAGCCGTGGTGATGTGAGGTGGGTGGGGCAGAAGAATCCAGCCCTGTATGCGTGTGGATAGGTGGGTGCGTGGGGTATGTCCACGTGTGGGATAGCTGTGCATCGAGTTTGTGTGTGAGGGAATGTGGGTGTGAGTATGTCCATGGGTGGGTCTGCTTGTGTGTGGAATGCGTGTAACTGGGGTGTATGGGTAGGGGTGGGGGGGGGGGGGATGGGTTTGTACTTGGGCGGAGTATGTCTGTGTGTTGGGGTGGAGGTGTGGTGGATGTGTGAGCTGCTGACTGGTATGTGGGGTGTTTTTGATGGGGTGTGGAGTGGGTGTGCGTGGGGCGGGATGTAGAATATGTGCATGTGTAAGTGTTTGTAAGTGGGATGAGTGTGGTGGTGCGTATGTTTGTGTGTAGTAGCCATTGGTGTGTGCATGTGAAGGGTGTGGTGTGTGTGGAGTTGGTGTTTGTGTAGGTGGGGGACTTTTGTGTGCAGGGTGTGTCCATGGAGTGGGTGTGTATGGTGGTGAATTTGGGTAAAAGACAAGATTGGATGAAGCTATGATGTGCCCCATAATTAAATAGCTTTATGATTCTCCTGGAAGCCCACTGTCATCTGTTAAACCACAACCCAGCAACGGTTAGCAGCTTCAGGGGATACAGGGTTGAAAATAGGCAAGTATTGATGCCCAATCTTCCTCTGCAAAAGATGTTCTAATAGAAAGCCAGGTGGCCAGATGGCCTGTCTCTTCCATCAACCACTCGTGTTATTTTCCTTTGTGGGTTTTAAAACCCCTGAGAATACAGAAATGTCATTCCTGTAATACTCTCTGAATAAAGTAACAACTGAAATGTTGTTCTGTTTTTCGTTTTGATGCAAACATGAAACTGCAGATCTCAAAGAGTTAAACCCACGACTACTGCTCCGCCTGCTCCTAACTTATTCTAATGGTTACTTCTGAAAACAGCTTCTGGTTAAATTTGCTAAACTTTACTAAAACCAAACAACCAAGATTCTAAACTCAAAAATGGTTCTCATGGCCCCTTACTCTCCAGCAACAGGTCCTGTATAAATAAAATTAAATTTAAAGAGGGTTATACTGAAGGAGCAGAATTCACCCTCCTTCTACTGAAGGTGGAGGGTAATTAAAGTTTATTTTAATCGTACGTTTTTTTTCCAAGCTATTCATAGATAGAGAGCCCCTTCAGTCAGTGTTATCATTTGGTGAGTGAAACACCATCAAAATAGGAGTTCCCCCGGAAGAACCTTGTGTGTCTGGTGATATCACAGCAGCCTAATAGCGACCAGTGAGGAGACACAACATATCCCATAACACAAGAGAGAAGCCAAAGAGAAAATGCTGGAAAATCTCAGCAGGTCTGGCAGCATCTGTGGGGAGAAAAGAGCGAAAGTTTCGAGTCCAGATGATCCTTTGTCAAAGCGCCTAACACAGACAGCTACCAACAGCTTTGAACTTAAGAACAGCTATGGTACAAGAGAAAAAAGGCAGCTGATGTCAAGGATTCTTGTTAGGATGTAAACAGAGCCAGAATGAATGGTTTCCTTGTAAGACTGTAAGAAGCAGTCTGTTCCTTCACAAATCTTCATCCATATCAGCTTCACTCAGGGAGTATGGATACAGTTGGACATTTTCAAGGAGCTCTTTCACTGTGTACTGATCGCCACCTTAACCCAACTACCGTAAGGTCTGGGATAATATATATAGCGAAAATATTCTGATCACTTCAGAAAATTAGTCATTACAACCTTTAAGGGTTAGTGTGAAAGTGGGCCAATAGGCTGCCAGACAGTGCCTGCAATACTGGCAGGATCCACAAATGTTTCATACCCAGCCTGCCTGCTTTATTCAAATAATCTACAAACGTACAATGCAAGGACAACCTGTGAGCAACTTCAGCAAAATTGTAACCAAACGTGTTACAAATAATAATGCTGTGAATAATCTAATGCCCGGATTTTTGTGCGAATGAGGTATGAAAATTCTGTCACAATAATAAAGATTTACATTTACCTCTGTGGCAATGTTTTCTTGAATTTTCATCTGTGTGATCCTGAGATGCTGCTGGTTACTGGGAGCAATTTCCTGAAAGCCTGTCAGACAATGCGACCTCACCAAGTGCCGGTTCTTCATGTCTGTGCGGACAGTGTGCCTTGGCAGAGTATTCCAGGCAAGAGGAGCGATCATCACAACCAAACCCAATCATGGTCTTACCGAACATTCTCATGTACTTTCAAAAATATGTGGATGGGAGATAAAGAACAGATCACTTTTCTTCTCAGTTCCAGGATACCGAGATCAATTGGACCAGTTCGATCAATGCCGAGGTCAGATCAACTAAATCAACACAGATAGAGAATGGAGCCCAGGGCTTTGTACCATAAAGGTTCAGTGATGCTCTGACTGAGTCATACTGGTCCATGAGAAAGCACTTTGCCACATGGATTTAATATACATAGATACATATAATATGGGAGCAGGAGGAGGCCTTTTTGCCCTTCGAGCCTGCTCCGCCATTCATCACCATCATGGCTGATCATCCAACTCAATAGCCTAATCCTGCTTTCTCCCCATAGCCTTTGATCCCATTCTCCCCAAGTGCTATATCCAGCCGCCTCTTGAATATATTCAATGTTTTAGCATCAACTACTTCCTGTGGTAATTAATTCCACAGGCTCACCACTCTTTGTGTGAAGAAATGTCTCCCCATCTCTGTCCGAAATGGTTTAAACCATTAACACGGCACTTTCAGCCAGATTTTTGTAGAAATTGGGTTTGGGCTATTCATACATGGAAACATGTATAGAAAATAGGAGGAGGCCATTCGGCCCTTCGAGTCTGCTCCACCATTCATTATGATCATGGCTGATCATCAAGTTCAACACCCTGATCCTCCCCCATACCCCTTGACCCTTTAGCCCCAAGAGCTGTATCAAATTCCTTCTTGAAATTACACAATGTTTTGGCCTCAACTACTTTCTGTGGGAGTGAATTCCACAGATTCACCGCTCTCTGGGTGAAGAGATTTATCCTCGCCTCAAGCCTAAAGGTTTCACCCCTTGAGCTCAAACTATGTCCCCTAGTTCTGGACTCCCCACCATCAGGAACATTCTTTCTGAATCTACCCTGTCTAGTCCGGTTAGAATTTTACAAGTTTCTATGAGATCCCCTCTCACTCTCCTAAACTCCAATTACTATAACCCTAACCAACTTAGTCCCACCATCCCAGGAATCAGCTTGCTAAACCTTTGCTACACTCCTTCCATAGCAAGAATATCTTTCCTCAGATAAGGTCACCAAAACTGCCCACAATACTCCAGGTGTGACCTCACCCACGCCCTATATGATTGCAGTAAAACATCCCCATTCCTATTATAGAATATATTCCCATTTTGTAGAATCATAGAATTCCTACAGTGCAGAAGGAGGCCATTCGACCCATCAAGTCTGCAACGACCCTCCGAAAGAGCACTCTACCTAGGCCCACTCCCTTGCCCTATCCCCAGAACCCCGTGCATTGATCATGGCCAATCCATCTAACCTGTACATCTTTGGACAGTGAGAAGAAACTGGAGCACCCGGAGGAAACCCCCGCAGACCTGGAGAGAACGTGAAAACTCCACACAGACAGTAACCCAATCGAACCCAGGTCCCTGGTGCTGTGAGGCAGCAGTGCTAACCACTCTGCCACCCCCACTGTAGTCAATTATAACAGGAGGACTTAGCTCTGGGATTTTCACTCCAGATCTTAATTTAATTCTGATCAGTACATCGAGAATCAATTTGTAATGTTTTGCACAATCACAATTGTGAAAGAAATTATGAGGGAACAAAAGCGTGGAACTCTCTCCCACAAAAGCAGTAACTACTCAAACACATACTTTGTGCAGATTATCAACTTATCCCCAGTCATAAAAGCGGCTGTGCAAACAATCCCACAATTTTCATTTCCATTGCTTTCTGGATAATCTTCACTGTTTTAAAGTCTTTTGGCAGAGTAGCGTGGACCCTCATAAATCCAGTCAGATTATTGTAGCAGAAGGAACAGCTCTGGAAATCAAAATCTCGAAAGTCACAGTTTCTGGATTGTGAGGGACAAGGTCTGCATGTGTGAGAGGCAGTTGCCCCATGTAAAGGCTGTGTAAAGACCAAGTGCCGTGATCCAATCACCAAGCTGTAAAGTGATGCTTCAGGGATATTTTATTTCAAATGGCTAGATTTGGAAAAAGTTCAATGGATAATATACACCTGCACAGACAGGTATATTTTAGGGGCTCTTTGATCAGAAGTCATCAGAATTTTCTTTTGCATTTTAAAAGCTTTCTAATATCTCATGATTCAGACACTTATTATAATTCAATATAACATCATTTTAGTTTAATCCTTTTGAAGTGTGATGCCCGAACTGCATACAGTGCTCGAGATGTGGTCAAACCAGGGCTTTGTATAGCTTCGCAAAACCTCCTCCTCATTATATTCTAGCCCTTTTGATATAAAGTTTAACTTTCCATTCACCTTCTGATTAATTTTTGTACTTGATTATTATATTTTAGTGATCTATATGCCGACACCTCTAGGTCTCTCTAGACCTCCACTGTTCTTCATCATTTAAACATATACATTAAATATATAATTCAACATCATTTAAATAATTTGTGTAAAACCTAAACTTAGGCATCGTCCTTCACGCTGAGTCTGAATAACCAGCATTTACTTCTGATTGCCAAATCAGGAGGGAAGCTACTTAAATTTGTTCCATGAAGCATTGGTGCTTTATTCAATGCCTTATTAGCCCTGTGTGCATCAATCTTTGCATCAACATAAATTTCTAAAGGCTAAGTCATGTCTAACAAACCTAGTTGACTTTTTGAGGCGGTAACTAATGTGGTAGGTGAGTGTCTATGGATGTTTTTTATATGAATTTTTATTTATTTGTTCACAGGGTGTAACAAAGCTTTGAAAAAGAGTCTCCCAGACTTGAAAAGTTAGCTCCCTTCCCTCTCCGCTGATGCTGTTAGACGTGCTGAGATTGTCCAGTATTTTTGTTTTTTGTTTCAGATTCCAGCATCCACAGTAATTTGCTTTTATCTTAGAGCTTGTGGGTTTGGAAGGTGCTATTGAAGGAACATTATTGAGTTGCTGCAGTGCATCTTCTTGATGATACATATTGCTGCCACTGTACGTCAGTAGTGGAGGGAGTCAATGTTTTTTACATGGACTTCCAGAAGGCAAGCAACAAGGATTTTCACAGTAACTTTATTGTAGTGTCTTACAAGTAGGTAAGCCTACTTGTGACACTAATAAAGATTACTATGATAAGAGACTGTTGACAAAAATGGGAGCACTTGGAATTGGAGGCAACCTATTGGCATGGATAGGCAATATGTTAAAAATTAGAAGCAAGGGTGATGGGTATGTACTCCAATTGACAGGAAGAACCTGGTTGTGTCCCTCAGGAATCTACACTGGGGCCTCAGCTTTTCACCATGTTCACAAATGATTTTAATAATGGAATAGAGAATTATATATCCACGTTTGCTGACAGCACTGAGTTAAGTGGCATAGTAAATAATGTAGCTTGCAGCAGAAAATTCTAAAGAGACATTGATCTGTTAAATGAATGTGCAATCATCCACTCTGGACCAAAGAAAGATAGATCAGAATATATTAAATAGGGAAAAGTTAGAGAGATTTAAGGGTTCAAGTACAGAAATCACAAAAGCTCATGGACAGCTACAAAAAATAATCTAACAGGCTAACGGGATGTTGGTCTTTATCTCGAGACTGGAAGATATTTCTGATTTTTAAAAAGGGTTAAAGGGATATAGGGAACAGGCCAGGAGGTGGATTTGAAACCAGGAAGAGATCAGCCAGGGTCTGATTGAATGGCGGATCAGGCTCGAGGGGCTGAATGGCCGATTTCTGCTCCTAATCCCTATGTTCCCAATATAAAGTTGTGAAAGTTATTTTCTATATACAAATCTGATTGGAGTATTCACTCATTTGTGAGTTCAACATCTTAGAACGATATATCAGCCTTGGAAGAATTGCTATGCAGATTCACAAGAATGATATAAGGGCCAAAAGGGTTACATTTATAAGGATCGGTTGTATCCCCTTGGAAATTAGATATTAAAGAGTTATCTAACTCAGGTGTTTAAGATGATTAAAGGAATGAATAGGATCAAGTTACAGGAACTATCTCCTCACATGGTGGTGGGGGGGGGGGGGGGGGGCGTGGGGGGCAGTCCAGAACAAGAGGAAATAATGTTAAAATTTGAGCTAGATGCTTCAGCGTGATGTCAGGAATCACTTCTTCACAAAAAGGGTATTGGAAATACCCCTGAAAAGTAGTTGAGGCTGGAGATCAGCTGAAAATGTCAAAATTGATGTGAAAGATATTTTGTTCAGAAACGGTATTCAGAGTCACAAAGCCAAGGCAGGTAAATGGAGTTAACATATACATCAGCCGTAATCTAAATGGGGTGCGACAGGCTGGAGGGGCTGAATGGTCAATTCCTGTTTGTATGAGACCCAATGCTCATACTTTCTCCAGTGTAACACAACATTCCACTAAATCCATATACTATTTGGGGGACACGGCAGCACAGTGGTTAGTACAGTTGCTTCACAGCTCCAGGGTCCCAGGTTCGATTCCCGGCTTGGGTCACTGTCTGTGCGGAGTCTGCGCGTCCTCCCCGTGTCTGCGTGGGTTTCCTCCGGGTGCTCCGGTTTCCTCCCACAGCCCAAAGATGTGCAGGTTAGGTGGATTGGCCACCATAAATTGCCCTTAGTGTCCAAAAAAGATTGGGTTAGGTTGGGTGGGGTCTCGATGGGCCGAATGGCCACCTTCTGCACCATAAATTCTATGATACTATGATTTGGAACATCAAGTGTCTATTTATCATTTTTACACAAATAACTGGCGGATTTTACATGGCGTCATTAGATTTCAGATTTTTTTAAGTGTAATGCTCATTTATATCTTTGTGGTGTTACATACGAACAAACCAGTGTTTCTGCTAGAATTGTCTCGCTCCCTGCTTGTGTCCTCGAGCCTTTCACTTTGTTATCCATTAATCTGAATTGTTTGACACCACTCTCTTTTCCTTCCTCTTCTTCTGTTTCTTCTTTCCTGCTTCATATTCCTCTCCACTTCTTTGTCATATACTTCATTCTTGGACAGCCATGATTCCCATCCATGCTTTTTACTGTCGCTGTGACAGTCCTGTCAGATTTAGGAAACTGATTGGATCAGGTACTAGTACTGGCAGGCTGGCCCAGCCTCCTCCATTCGATACAGTTTAACAGGGGAGCAGATTAATTACCTCTATCGGGGTGTAAAGTTTACTCTTTTGAGTAACTATTTTCTACATTTAGCCACTTACCCCTGTGTCAACAACTTCAGATAACATCTACTGATCTGTAAACTCAACCCCAGCATTACTCCTGCCACCTGCTAGATGTCCATAGTGCTCTACTTATCTTTAATTGACCCTGCTTCCAATTCCAAAACCCATACCCAAATAGCAGCCAGATCTCTGCTGATTCCACTCCGATTGCACCAAATCATTTCCAATATGGTTATCTTATTTCTCTTTGCGTTCCTTTTTTAAAAAATCTTGCCTTTTTCATTGTTGTTTGTGAAAGCTTGCTGTGCATAAACTGGTTGCCATGTTTGTTTGCCTAACAATGACGACAAGTCCAAAGCAATTCATTGTCTGTGAAACACTTTGGGACGTCCAGAGGTAGTGAAAGTGCTGTAGAAATGAAAGTTCTTTCTTCTTCCTTTTACTTCAAAATCACCTTCAGCAAGAATGCTTTTCTCAGATACCAGGAAGGGCATTTTTCAAAGTACAGGACTCTTCTGGGCTGCTCTCCTCAACCAGGCACCCGACAGGAGGCAGTGTGGTCACCACAGGACAACTGATAAGATTGTTACGCTGTGGCCAGAGCACGGAGAGGTAAAAATAGCAACTTGCAGTGCTCATTTCTCATTCAAGACAAATGTGTATTTTTGTAACCTCAACCCACCCATTCCACTTAGTTATTGACCATATTAAGATTCATTATCTCTTTTATTGCCAAATTAAAATTCATATAGAAACATATACCAAGTGCTGATCAGCGATGACACCTCAATGTGAAAAAGTAACCAATAGATTTATAGTGTAAGGGTCCATCCTCTATTTTCCCTTATTTACCCGTTCTTTTATTTTGTCGTTCTTATTTTGATCCATGGATGATTATTGGACATACCTCTTTAAGGCAAGCAGCCGGTATCTGTAATTCAACCAGAAGGATCCAGATGTTACAAGAGAGATCACTTTGCTAGTCTGTGCTGGTTTGAACAGGAGCTGCAAACCCGCTGGTACCAGGGAGAGAGATGGGGTTGGGACTTGGTTTGATTGATTGGCTGGTGGCCAATGAATTGGCCCAAAATGCTGTGCTCTGCCCGGCAACAGGTGGTGATTGGAAGGCTTTTCAGAGTTCCAAGGTGTTTCACTTTTGATCCTGGCAGCACGAAGGTCCTGCTATTCTCTCTCTCTTCCGAATTTCTATCCAGAAAGCCTGCTATGAGTGCTGTATTACTGGAACAACAGTGGCCTGAATACAAACCACGAACTGAAACGAAAATTTGAAGAAAGGTGAGGTGCCTCTCCAGAAAAGCTGCTGAATTCCTGAACTTGCAGAGAAACCATTACAGGCTCCAAAACAAAGACCAGAACCTGCAAGCTTGCTGTGAAGGAAAGTGTGCTGAAAAACCCTCATCTGAAACTCACTTCCTTTCACTTATGATTTTTACCCCTTTCCACCCCTCTGTGTTTGTCTGCCTGTGTAGAGGGTGGGGGAAAGTTAAAGTGGGGAGTTAGGAAATAGTAGTTAACCAGTTGTATTTGCTGAATAGTTCATTGTAGTTCTTGTTATAAACAGTAGTTGTGTTTAAACTTACAAACCTGGTGACTATAATTATTGGACAGCCAAGGGCCAAAGACTTTGGGAATTTTTCTAAGAATTATTGGTTAATTCAGTTGTGTTGTGTCTCAGGGACGAGTGTGGCTGGAATTGACCACACACTTGCCCAGAGTGTCGTAGCAATAGGGCTTTATGCAGTAATACCATCATTAATATGTGTAAATTAAATGTGTACAGTATACACATCGATGTCATGGGATGTGGCGTATAATTAAAAACTATTCCCAACAGAATGCAACTTACAGGCAAGGTCATATCTCAGAATAAATTTTGAGAAACAGCAGTGTGTCTGCACGGATAGGCCCCGAATTTGGAAATACAATATCAGTGTCAATATCTAATAACGACCATGAAACCATTGTCAATTGTCGTAAAAACCCATCTGGGTCACTAATATCCTTTAGGGAAGGGAATCTGTCACCTTTACCTGGTCTGGCCTACATGTAGCTCCAGATCCACAGCAATGTGGTTGACTCGAGTGCCCTTAGGGGGTGGGGAATTAATGCTGGCCCAGCGACGCCCACATCCCATGAACAAATTTTTTAAAACTTTGGCAGGAAGCAGAAGAACAGTACAAACAAAATGGTACAATAAAGGGAGGCAGGAACAGAGCTTGTGGTTTATTTGCAAATATTTGAAGGAGACAGGACATGTAAACACAATAAAAAATCTTTAGGAACAGAAGCATAAGATAGTTTTCCCAGCCCCACATAGGATCAGAAATAAAAACACCGGATCTTGTTGGGACATCCGGAGTCTCCCTGCCAGCTGGAGAGCCAGCAGGACCGGCCCTGCCTCTTATTGGGAAGGCCTGCCCGAACCACGTACCTGACAGGCAGTGGTAAAGCCAGTGGTGCGCCTTCCCCTGGAATCAAGACCCCCAGAGGCAGACATCTCACCTCCTGAGAGCCACTGACCAATTAGAGAAAGGTTCAGAAGAATCAACAGCAAGGGCAGGGGCTGGTTCCTGGTGGGCCTCCTTCCTGATGTCAATCAGAGGCTGGCCAACCTCCCTCCCTTCCAGGTGACAAGCTGGCCACTGAACTTTACCTGTCACATACACTATGGCCACCCACAGCTGGGTTAATACGAGCGGTGATGGGATGGGGAGGTTGATCGTGGGTCTTTCCGCCAGAACCTATTACTGCTGGAGGTAGCGAGGTGGCACAGTTCTGGCATCCCACCATCCGGCCTCCAGGTTCACCACCAGTGACAACACAGGATTCCAGCTGACACTCCCCAACATGTTCCCGCCTCTTCACATTTTCCAGGAGTAGGATCACAGCTGTGACAGCAATCTACCCGGCAGCAGCAGACATCCCCATCAAGGTATTTAATGAGCCAATTAGCACCTATATTACCAGAGGAATGCAATATTCAGAGCATCATACAGACCACCCACTGGGTCAGAATTTCAGAAACTTGGGAGGCAGTTGCACTGCAGGAGATTGAAGTTAGGATTGATTTGAAGGATTTTAAATGTGCACACACCAAAAAAAGGCAAGAATGCTGTCATCCCAGGTCAGGGGCTTGCTATTGTGCAGGGTCTCCTAAAGCCTCATGTCTCTGACTGTGCTGGGACTGATACAACTGCTCTGCTGGTAAAGATGGCACCTCCACTGAGCTCCTGCTGCTTGAACCTCAGCAACATTCTCACTGATGAGACAGCGAAGGCTGCTGGCTGCCAGCTGCCCAAGTAACGGTCCTTGATGTTAATCCCCCGCCTCCGGAACCCACCTACCGTCCCTTATTGCACAGCGACTCACATGTAGCTTGCTAATTGGCTGGCTGTTTAAGACTTTGCCGGGAGCTCGCTGCTGCAACATGCAGGGCTGGGCCTTGAACTTGAAATTAATGCCCTACACACTCAGCTGCAGGTCATTAACATATAATCAAAGGGAGCAATGGTCCTACTACTGACCCCTGGGGATTGCTGCTGTAAAACTACCTGAGGCCACACAGCACAATAGCGAGAAAGTTTTGCTAAATTTTGTGAAGCACTGATTGGGCCTCAGCTGGTGAATTGTGTCCAATTTGGGGGACCACACTTTAGGAAGGATATCAAAGACGTTACAAAAGTATTTGAAGTGGGGAAACTCAGAGGGACAAGGGGGCAGAAATGGGGAGTTGGACTAAACAGACAGCTGTACCAAAGAGCTGGCACAATTCATGGGGTCGAATGGCCTCATTCTGTACTACTTTTGGGATATGAAGTGAGGGTCGGAGTTATCCGTTAACCAGAGCAGGCACTAGTGGTGGTTCCTTCCTCTGAAGTCAGCCATTTGGGTTAAACGATAGTCCGACAGCTCTCACAAGTTATTTTATTGGATTAGTGGCCAGCCACGAGTTACTAGATTTATTGTATTCAATTTCACAAAATGCCATGAGGTCTTATTTCACAAACTCTGGTTTCTAGTACCATAAGTTTCTGTACCCATCAGACACTGCTCTTCTGAAATAGGAAAAGATAGTTATGTTTTGTAACACTCGCTACTTTTTTCCTGTTCCATCTGAGCAAGCTGTTCTGGTTATTTATTTCACACGAGAATACTGGAAAATCTGAATCAAAGCATTTCAGTGTTAGCGAGCAGGCAGACACCCAAAGTAATTTCAGAGGTTACTGGACGGGGTGGCACAAATCCAGTGATCTATCCAGTGGTCTGTCTCCTCCTCAGCCCAGAGGGGGAGTTTGAGGTTTCTTGCAATAATCAAGAATTCCTGCTATATCAGGTGATCAATGGCATCCAATTCTAGAATTTTATACAACTGAACAACTATTTAAGGAAAGGTTTCATGAAGAAAAACAATTCAGCCAAAAACAGTGAAACTTTGCTAACAATATTCTGTAAACTGTCACCAAGGAATACTGGGCATTGCCACGGAGTTACCCTGCTTCAGATTGTTTCTCCTTTTCCATAACCATATAAAATAAGATGAGAGATTTGTGACGAGTCTGGAACACACAATATTTCTATTGAAGCACATCACCATTGGGCAGGTCCTTTCTTTATTGCATCATTGTGATGCCATAAAGGCATAATTTAAAATAAAATCTGCATTCTAAATTAACATTGAATCCCTACAGTGCAGACGGAGGCCACTCAGCCCATCAAGTCTGTAACAACCCTCCAAAAGAGCACCCTACCTAGGCCCTTTCCCCCGTCCACCCCATCATGTCCCTCTAACCCGGTAACCTAACCTGCACCACCCTGGATAATTTAACATGGCCAATCCATCTAACCTGCACATCTTTGGACTGTGGCAGGAAACCGGAGCACCCGGAGGAAACCCACGCACACACGGGGAGAACGTGCAGACTCCGCGCTGTGAGGCCACCCATGTATTTGATAAATAGGAGACAGATTATTATTTCCGCTCTTCAAGTTGAGCACAAAATCACGTCCTTAGAATTCATCATCATCTCGCTTTTGAACAAATCTATAATCAAGCATGTCCTATATCTATACACCTAATATTTGCTGGTTAAGATGTCCCTGAATGTGCTCCTACGGAGGTCAATTCATCACTGTCTCTGCACAGCAATGGGCACCAATCTGCCACACTCACAATTGTTCCTTCAAAATGGCTGCCCTTGTCCATCTGTGCCCCATTGCCTGTGGGTGGGTAGACAAACCAAATTAAGGTTGTGTCAGTGAGCACAGGGAAGTATTGGAGATGTTTAAGATCGCTGTATCATATTGAATACTTCAGTCTGAATCCAATTTGGATTAACAGCCTAACATATCAAATAATGCCTAGCTGTAAAAGGAGAAGTTATTGACCATTCATTCCGGGCAAATGCTGCTGAAATTACTGGACAAGATGGCAATAATCTTCTGGATTGTGTTAGTTTTAGTGAAGATGCTCGCACAACTCATGTTCCAAAGTGCAGGGAGATCCATCAGCTCCGCACTCTGTATATTACAAAGAAAAGCCACTAAATAACTAAGCCAGGATGATATGTTTGAACCAATGAAGAAAACGTTTATTTTTGAAGATAGTCCATAAAATTATAATCACAATCTTAAAAAAAAACATTTTTTCACCAGAAAATTCGTTCTTACTATCCGTGTGGCCGAAATACACCCAGAAACCTGCTTACATTTTGGTTTCTGTACTTCAGACGAACTGTTCGATGTGCTTGAGACTGAATGCGTGTTAAAAACTGTATGACAGCAGATCTCGGGCGCCGATAGGTGACACGCAGTGTGATTTCACAGCAACAAGAGAATGTAACGGACAGGCAATGGTTCCAACAAAATGAGATGCCCACAGTAGATAGCGGGAACACAGAAGAGCAATCGGCACCTGCGGATTTTGAGATCAGGGTTGGACTTTGGGTCCACAAATGCTGGCCGAGGTGGTTCCTGCAGCTCCCCTTGTTGCTTCCGATATCCAGCATTGACTTTTTTTTGTAGAGGTAAAATAGACCTTCAGAAGAAACCAGTCTTACAACAACCATTCTTCAAAAGATTGTTGCATAATTCAATTACGTAACTTAAAAATGCACCGAAAGGTCTTATCGTAAGAGGTGTGGAAACAAATTCGAGGTACCTGCTTCTCACGCACACGAAGCCCTCGGAATCAGCAGACTGGTCAAATTAAGCAACTCTTTGCAAGAAGCCAGCCCTCCAGTATGCATCAGCAAGAAGGACATGATCAACTGGCAGAGCACTGTTATTCACAGCAGCCTCAAATGCAGAAACACCTCGACAATACGGGACATTAATGGCAGGATTTCTGCTTGTCACTCACTCACCACCTTCACACTTTAACATTTTATTCTCGCCCTATCCATTAATCTAAAAATGCAATTTTGGACCTGATATCCTTTCAGCAAATATAGACGATTAAATCCACACCATTAAAATGCCTCCCCTGTGAATACACAACAGTATATTGTTTGCTCCGCTCTGGGCTGTCAATAGTTTGTAATCTACTGTTTACGTCTCTACCAACATCAGATCGCGTTTAGGTCACGGGATTCGTACGCGGAACCTCGAAAGGAAGCAATTAAAACGAAGCAAAGGATATCTCCATGATTACTAAACCCCCAACTGTACTTAAAAACGTTTTTGTTTCAGGTTTCCCACCTATTTTGCTGTTCGCAAACTTCCACATTTGAGTTTGTAATCCCAGAAAAGCCCTGCTGGATGTGCCCCCCCCCCGGTATTCCCAATGCGGGTGTGGTTTGAGGAATGCCGCTCGCTGTGTGGCTGTCTAACCTGTGCTTGGCCGCTGTGTTGCCGCTCCCACGTGTGCAGTGTGGCGCCGCTCTGCCTCCTTCACATGGATACATTGACAGGCGGGAGAATCCCTCCACGCACGCTTCCGCACTCCCGTGACGCCAGCACGTAACTGGGATACTCTGCGTGCGCGCGTGGCTGGCTGCCACCGGGACTCCGACGTCATCACGTCAACGGGCGGGAAGACGTCCACGTGACGCGCGACCCTCTTGAGGCGGGGCCTCCCTCATCCCAAGGTGAAGGTACGGAGTCAGTGCGCTATCGCGATTCGCCCCAACTTAGTATTAACGGTTAAATATACACGCATATTACTGGCAAAAGTCAACCAGCCTTCCATATCTGCGGTGTTTCTAATTAATAATAAACCATTAGTGATTGTGCGTCGAACATCAGCTCCGGCTCAGACCCAGGCGCGCGCAGTCGCAGTCGGCAGGGGGGACAGGCAGAGCGACGCATGCGCCGGGGGACAGGCAGAGCGACGCATGCGCCGGCAGGGGACGAAGCAGGGCGACGCATGCGCGGCGACTTCCCGCGCTCCCTGGCGGCAGTGCGCAGGCGCGTGGCTGGGCGCGCGCTCGTCGGTTGGTGCGCGGCCTCCTCGGCGGCGCCGACCATGAGGAGCAGCGGGGCGGCCTGGCTGCCACTCCGAGTCGCGGCGCTGGCGGTCCTCGTGTGCGCCGGACCAGGTGAGAGGGGCGGGGGCTGCAACAGCTGGGCGGCAGTTGGAAAATGAACAGCTGAGAAGAGCGACCTCAGTCTGCTCCTCACCCCCTCCCAACCCCCCCTCACCCCCAACCCCCCCCCTCACCCCCAACCCCCCCTCACCCCCAACCCCCCCCCTCACCCCCAACCCCCCCCCTCACCCCCAACCCCCCCCTCACCCCCAACCCCCCCCCTCACCCCCAACCCCCCCCCTCACCCCCAACCCCCCCCCTCACCCCCAACCCCCCCCCACCCCCTCCCAACCCCCCCCTCAACCCCCCCTCACCCCCAACCCCTCACCCCCAACCCCCCCCCTCACCCCCAACCCCCCCCTCACCCCCAACCCCCCCCCTCACCCCCAACCCCCCCCCCCCAACCCCCCCCTCACCCCCAACCCCCCCCCCCCAACCCCCCCCTCACCCCCAACCCCCCCCCCTCACCCCCAACCCCCCCCCCTCACCCCCAACCCCCCCCCTCACCCCCAACCCCCCCCCTCACCCCCAACCCCCCCCCCTCACCCCCAACCCCCCCCCTCACCCCCAACCCCCCCCCCTCACCCCCAACTCACCCCCAACCCCCCCCTCACCCCCAACCCCCCCCCTCACCCCCAACCCCCTCCCTCACCCCCAACCCCCCCCTCACCCCCAACCCCCCCCTCACCCCCAACCCCCCCCTCACCCCCAACCCACCCCTCACCCCCAACCCACCCCTCACCCCCTTAACCCCCCCAACCCCCCCCCGTGCCCCCCAACCCCCCCCCCGTGCCCCCCAACCCCCCTCCGTGCCCCCCAACCCCCCCCCGTGCCCCCCAACCCCCCCCCGTTCCCCCCAACCCCCCCCCGTTCCCCCCAACCCCCCCCCGTGCCCCCCAACCCCCCCTTACCCCCCCAACCCCCCCTTATCCCCCAACATCCCCTTATCCCCCAACATCCCCCCTTATCCCCAACATCCCCCCTTACCCCCAACATCCCCCCTTACCCCCAACATCCCCCCTTACCCCCAACATCCCCCCTTACCCCCAACATCCCCCCTTACCCCCAACATCCCCCCTTACCCCCAACATCCCCCCTTACCCCCAACATCCCCCCTTACCCCCAACATCCCCCCTTACCCC
The DNA here is from genome assembly GCF_047496885.1 of Scyliorhinus torazame. NCBI lineage: Eukaryota > Metazoa > Chordata > Chondrichthyes > Carcharhiniformes > Scyliorhinidae > Scyliorhinus > Scyliorhinus torazame. Next base: position 132,369,903 of record NC_092727.1, read on the forward strand.
CAACATCCCCCCTTACCCCCAACATCCCCCCTTACCCCCAACATCCCCCCTTACCCCCAACATCCCCCCTTACCCCCAACATCCCCCCTTACCCCCAACATCCCCCCTTACCCCCAACATCCCCCCCTTACCCCCAACATCCCCCCCTTACCCCCAACATCCCCCCCTTACCCCCAACATCCCCCCCTTACCCCCAACATCCCCCCCTTACCCCCAACATCCCCCCCTACCCCCAACATCCCCCCTTACCCCCAACATCCCACCCTTACCCCCAACATCCCACCCTTACCCCCAACATCCCACCCTTACCCCCAACATCCCACCCTTACCCCCAACATCCCACCCTTACCCCCAACATCCCACCCTTACCCCCAACATCCCACCCTTACCCCCAACATCCCACCCTTACCCCCAACATCCCACCCTTACCCCCAACACCCCACCCTTACCCCCAACACCCCACCCTTACCCCCAACACCCCACCCTTACCCCCAACACCCCACCCTTACCCCCAACACCCCACCCTTACCCCCAACATCCCACCCTTACCCCCAACATCCCACCCTTACCCCCAACATCCCACCCTTACCCCCAACATCCCACCCTTACCCCCAACATCCCACCCTTACCCCCAACATCCCACCCTTACCCCCAACATCCCACCCTTACCCCCAACATCCCACCCTTACCCCCAACATCCCACCCTTACCCCCAACATCCCACCCTTACCCCCAACATCCCACCCTTACCCCCAACATCCCACCCTTACCCCCAACATCCCACCCTTACCCCCAACATCCCACCCTTACCCCCAACATCCCACCCTTACCCCCAACATCCCACCCTTACCCCCAACATCCCACCCTTACCCCCAACATCCCACCCTTACCCCCAACATCCCACCCTTACCCCCAACATCCCACCCTTACCCCCAACATCCCACCCTTACCCCCAACATCCCACCCTTACCCCCAACATCCCACCCTTACCCCCAACATCCCACCCTTACCCCCAACATCCCACCCTTACCCCCAACATCCCACCCTTACCCCCAACATCCCACCCTTACCCCCAACATCCCACCCTTACCCCCAACATCCCACCCTTACCCCCAACATCCCACCCTTACCCCCAACATCCCACCCTTACCCCCAACATCCCCCCCCTTACCCCCAACATCCCCCCCCTTACCCCCAACATCCCCCCCTTACCCCCAACATCCCCCCCTTACCCCCAACATCCCCCCTTACCCCCAACATCCCCCCCTTACCCCCAACATCCCCCCTTACCCCCAACATCCCCCCCTTACCCCCAACATCCCCCCTTACCCCCAACATCCCCCCCTTACCCCCAACATCCCCCCTTACCCCCAACATCCCCCCTTACCCCCAACATCCCCCCTTACCCCCAACATCCCCCCCTTACCCCCAACATCCCCCCTTACCCCCAACATCCCCCCTTACCCCCAACATCCCCCCCTTACCCCCAACATCCCCCCTTACCCCCAACATCCCCCCCTTACCCCCAACATCCCCCCTTACCCCCAACATCCCCCCCTTACCCCCAACATCCCCCCTTACCCCCAACATCCCCCCCTTACCCCCAACATCCCCCCCTTACCCCCAACATCCCCCCCTTACCCCCAACATCCCCCCCTTACCCCCAACATCCCCCCCTTACCCCCAACATCCCCCCCTTACCCCCAACATCCCCCCCTTACCCCCAACATCCCCCCCTTACCCCCAACATCCCCCCTTACCCCCAACATCCCCCCCTTACCCCCAACATCCCCCCCTTACCCCCAACATCCCCCCCTTACCCCCAACATCCCCCCCTTACCCCCAACATCCCCCCCTTACCCCCAACATCCCCCCCTTACCCCCAACATCCCCCCCTTACCCCCAACATCCCCCCCTTACCCCCAACATGCCCCCCCTTACCCCCAACATGCCCCCCTTACCCCCAACATGCCCCCCTTACCCCCAACATCCCCCTTACCCCCAACATCCCCCTTACCCCCAACATCCCCCCTTACCCCCAACATCCCCCCTTACCCCCAACATCCCCCCTTACCCCCAAAACACCCCCAACACCCCCTTACCCCCAACACCTCCCTTACCCCCCCACTCACCCAACACCCCCTTCACCTCAACACTTACTCAAAAATCACTCCAATCCTCCTTACCCAAACACCCCCTTACCCCCAAGACCCACTCCAAATCACCCTTACCCCCAAGACCCACTCCAAATCACCCTTACCCCCAACACGCCCCTTTCCCCCAACACCCCCCTTACCCCCAACCCCACTCTTGCCCCAAGCCCCCCTTCACCCCATTCATCCTTTTTCTGCAATCTCCACTGTCCAAAATCCCATCCTTTTACACTCCCCTCTTTCTACTGCCTCTGCCCATTCCCCTCATTTTCCTCCACTATCTTGTGAGTTCTTTTCCACCTCCTGTGTCTTTTCACCAGGTTGGTTTGTTGGGAACCCCACAATGTTTCCCAGCATTGGTTTTTCATGAAAATAACAATATAATAATAGTAATCTTTATTATTGTCACAAGTAGGCTTACATTAATACTGCAATGAAGTGACTGAAAATCCCCTAGTCGCCACACTCAGGCACCTGTTTGGGTACAGAGGGAAAATTCCGAATGTCCAATTCACCTAACAGCACATCTTTCGAGACTTGTGGGAGGAAACCAGAGCACCCGGAGGAAACCCGCGCAGACACGGGGAGAATGTGCAGACTCCGCACAGACAGTGACCCAAGCCGGGAATTGAACCTGCTAACCACTGTGCTACCGTGCCGCCCATTGGACCCAATCTGCATACTGAAAGAAAGACCATGCTGTTTTCCTGTGGGTACCCTTCCCATCAACTTGGGAAAAGCAGATTAAAATCAGAGCTTGTGAGTGGGAGATCAGCGGTTAAGCTTCACTGGCAAATTCCTGCCTGCTTTTTGCTGAATGGGCACAGTTAGAATTGTTCCTTTTGCTTTTCTGCAATATTTGAAAAATTGAAATAAAGATTCAATTTGTTATAACATGCCTGATTATTACTGGCTGGGAATCCCACAATCCTGTGAGTATGAGCATCCCCAATGAGAGGCGGGGCGGAGAAATCATTAGCAGAGTCACCTGCATAAATAGAGCAGGCCCGTGTGGAACCAGCTAGAGAGGCAAGAGCAGTGGTGGAGTACTGCTGCAGTTGGATATATGTAATTGTAAATAAAGCTATTTCTTTCGATTCTACAAACTTGTGCTGGATTCTTCATGGCCTCACAAAACTGGCGACGAGGGTTAAAGTGGATAGCTGTTTGTGCTGCTGAAGCCAGCTCCCTGGATTATTGTTGGATACAGGATGGAATTTTTTTTCTGTTACATCATGCCACTTTGTGGACGCTTGCATATCTTTGCTGCTGCACTGGAAAGTTGGAACCAGTGCGCACAACCGATTTCTATTTCCGGGCGAAAAACATCACCGCAAACGAGTGCCAGGTGGTCATTTTGCTCACTGCCTGTGGCCCACACACGTTTGGGGTGAAGAGGAGTCTTGCGTACCCAGTTGCGCCGGACATCATGACGTTTGATCAACGTCTTGATGGGGCAACATTTTAACCCAACCCAGTCCACGATAGTCCAGCGTTACCGGTTTAATATCGTAGAGAGGACCCCTGGAGAATCCCTTGCTGAGTTTCTATCCAGGGTACACAGGATTGCCGAGTGTATGGTGAGACTTTGTCAGAAATGTTACACGACCATTTGGTTTGTGGTATTAACAACGCGGCTCGAAAGCAAAAAGTGGGGATTAATGGATATTTCTCTGGTTGGCAATCAGTCGTTAGTGTTGGGCCCACAATTGTTCACAATTTACATAGATGATTTGGAGTTGGGGACCAAGTGCAATGTGTCCAAGTTTGCAGACGACACTAAGATGAGTGGTAAAGCAAAAGTGCAGAGGATACCGGAAGTCTGCAGAGGGATTTGGATAGGTTAAGTGAATGGGCTAGGGTCTGGCAGATGGAATACAATGTTGACAAATGTGAGGTTATCCATTTTGGTAGGAATAACAGCAAAAGGGATTATTATTTAAATGATAAAATATTAAAACATGCTGCTGTGCAGAGTGACCTGGGTATGCTAGTGCATGAGTCGCGTGTGCTAGTGCATGAGTCGCAAAAAGTTGGTTTATAGGTGCAACAGGTGTTTAAGAAGGCAAATGGAATTTTGTCCTTCATTGCTAGAGGGATGGAGTTTAAGACTAGGGAGGTTATGCTGCAATTGTATAAGGTGTGAGTGAGGCCACACCTGGAGTATTGTGTTCAGTTTTGGTCTCCTTACCTGAGAAAGGACATACTGGCACTGGAGGGTGTGTGGAGGAGATTCACTAGGTTAATCCCAGAGTTGAAGGGGTTGGATTACGAGGAGAGGTTGAGTAGATTAGGACCGTAGTCGTTGGAATTTAGAAGGATGAGGGGGGATCTTATAGAAACAAAATTTTAGAAGGGAATAGATAGGATAGATGCGGGCAGGTTGTTTCCACTGGCGGGTGAAAGCAGAACTCAGGGGCATAGCTTCAAAATAAGGGGAAGTAGATTTAGGACTGAGTTTAGGAGGAACTTCTTCACCCAACGGGTTGTGATTCTATGGAATTCCTTGCCCAGTGAAGCAGTTGAGGCTCCTTCATTGAATGTTTTTAAGATGAAGATGGATAGTTTTTTGAAGAATAAAGGGATTAAGGGTTATGGTGTTCGGGCCGGAAAGTGAAGCTGAGTCCACAAAAGATCAGCCATGATCTCATCGAATGGCGGAGCAGGGTCGAGGGGCCAGATGGCCTACTCCTGCTCCTAGTTCTTATGTTCTTACCCAGAGACGTTGTTAGCCGAGCCGACAATGGCTTTTCAACAGGCCATTCAGATAGCATTGTCCCGAGAGAGTGCAGAATGGGGGGGGTGCAGGAGCTACAGGGAATGGAGGTGCATGCCTTGGGGCGCAACCTCTTCCATCCAAAAGTGTTTCCCGCACCCCTGCCGTACCTTGGGTGGGGCAGTGTCCGGATCAACGCCAGTGGCCGCCGGACATTCCTCCCCGAAGGGAGCCTTCTCCAGAACCAATGGATGAGGAGCCATGTCAGTATCGGACTTGTGGACGCCAATCCCCGTCGCGGACGCCGATCCTGGGGGCGCCAGAGGCACCGTAGTTCCGACAGAAACTGGGGCCAGCCCAGGGGCCGTATCTTCCATTTGGATGAACCTGCAGCGATTACTCCCGAGGATGTGGAGACAGAGGACGACTGCCTGCAGCTGCATTGTGTGGCAGCTCCCCGTGTGGCTCCCATTAACGTGACTGTACAGGTTAATGGTCACCCGCTTGAGATGAAGTTGGACACTGGTGCAGCAGTCTCCGTGATTGCCCAGAGGACATTCAACCACATCAAGCAGTTATACAAACCCTTACATTAACCGATACACAGGCCAGGTTGGGCAACTATACGAGGGAACCATTGGACCTTGCTGGAACTACGATGACCCCTGTTGCTTATGGACGCCAGGAGGGGCGTTTCCCGCCTATCGTGGTGCACAGCCATGGGCCCAGCCTGTTGGGTCGGGACTGGTTGCGCCATTTGCGGCTGCAGTGGCAGCACGTCCTTCAAACAGGTTCTGGAGGGTTGACAGAGGTACTAGGACGGTACCCAGATGTATACCAGCTCATTTGGGGAAGATAAAAGGGGCCGTAGCCCGTATCCAAGTTGAACCAGGAGCCATTTCCAGGCACGCCCGGAGCCTTGCTCGAGAAGGTAGAAGGGGAGCTCACTCTTTGGAGTCCTTGGGTATTATCAGGCCCCTCCATTTCGCTGACTGGGCAGCGCCAATTGTACCTGTAATGAAGCCAGATGCCACGGTTCGCTTGTGTGGCGACTATAAACTTACAGTAAATACGGCTTCCCGGCTCGACCGATATCCAACACATAGAAGATCTCTACGCGAAGCTTGCAGGCGGACTCTCGTTCACAAAATTAGATACGAGTCTCGCCTACCTCCAGTTGGAGCTGAACCCTGTCTCCCAGACCGATGTAACTATTAATATACACAATGGCCTGTATGAATATACACAGTTGCCCTTTGGAGTATCCTCTGCCTGCGTTATCTTTCAACGTGTCATGGAGGGCATCTTGAGAGGTTTACCGCATGGCGCTGTCTACTTCGATGACGTTTTGATTACGGGGACATCGGAGCAGGAAAATTTGGAAGCTGTCCTTAGATGCTTCTCAGAGGCTGGAGTCCGTTTACGTTGTGCAAAGTGCATCTTTCAGGCGAAGGAAATGGTCTACCCGGGTTATCGTTCTCTGAGTTACTAACCCACTGTGATCCTGGAAAGCCTTTGCTCATCACGTGTGATGCATCCCATATGGTATTGGGGGCGTCCTGTCCCACAAGATGGAAAACGGAGCTGAGCGCCCGATAGCTTTCGTCTCCTGCACATTGACTGCAGCGGCAAAGAAGTACGCACAGATCGAGAAGGAGGGCCTGCCGGTGATCTTTGCGGTGAAACGCTTCCACCAGTATGTTTATGGCCGCCACTTCACTATTGTGACTGATCATAATCCTCTGCTTGGACTTTTCCGAGAGGATAAGCCAATTTCACCCATTGCTTCCGCACGGATCCAGCGCTGGACTTTGTTGCTCGCTGCCTGTGAGTATACTTTAGAGCATAAACCAGGGACCCAGATAGCAAATGTCGATGCACTGAGTCGATGCCGATGCACAATGATCGAGAAGATGAAAATGAAATGAAATGAAAATCGCTTATTGTCACAGTAAGAAGTTTTACAACACCAGGTTAAAGTCCAACAGGTTTGTTTCGATGTCACTAGCTTTCAGAGCGCTGCTCCTTCCTCAGGTGAATGAAGAGGTATGTTCCAGAAACATATATATAGACAGATTCAAAGATGCCAGACAATGCTTGGAATGCGAGCATTAGCAGTCACATGTAGGCTTCAAATTGCAGACAACGGCACTCCTTTCACCAGTGAAGAGTTTGCGAGGTTCATGAAGGTGAACGGCATACGCCATATCTGCACTGCACCGTACCACACGGCGTCCAATGGATATGTGGAGCGCGCAGTGCAGTCTTTCAAACGGGGCCTAAAGAAACAGTCTTCCGGGCCTATGGACACTAGACTGGCTCGTTTTTTGTTTTCATATAGGACCACTCCACATCCAGTGACTGGGATAGCTCCCGCGGAACTCCTAATGGGCCGGAGACTTCGCACCCGCCTTAGCATGGTTTTCCTGGACATTGGCACAAAACTTACGCCGCACTCTAGAACGTCAGTGGGATGGCCTTTCTCGGCATCGGCCAATTCGGCAGTTTGCGCCTGGTGACCTGGTGTTCGTTCGAAATTTTGCTGGTGGTGCCAGTGGATCCCTGGCATTATCTTTCGACGAACGGGTCCTATTTCTTACGAGGCGCAAGCCCAGGGTCGTCTCCAGCGCAAGCATGTAGACCGCATTCGGCCCAGAAGGCTGCCTCTTCCAAAGATTCCCTGCTCCCGGAGCTCACTTCTACAACTGCTTAGCAACTGGGACCTGCTAAGGTAGCAAAGCTTCAAAGTTTTAGTTCAGCTAATTTGGTGGCAGTTGGTGACAGGATCTCAGAGTGAACGTCTCTCAACTCGGCCAGAAGAAAGGCTGGACAGGATGGAGCTGCAAAGAGACGGGCTTCCTAAAGTATAATTTACGGTCCAGATAACCAGGAAATTGGAATAGAAAAGTGTTTACAATGACTGAAGTTAAGTGAACAGAGAGCAAGATATTGTTCAGAAGAATTCAAAGAAGATTAAACTAAATGTTCTGAGTTAAAGATACAATTGTAGTAGCTAGCTTTAAAGTGGGACAGCAGCCTTCAAAGGTAAATCAAACATCTGATATTTTTTTAATACAGTCTGGGAATCGAGAATTATAGCAATTGTGAGCAGTTTGCACAGCAATCAAGACATAGAAATCCTAATGGCATTGGTGTAAAATCCTGGACTTGATATGCTGTTAAAAATGGAGCAGAAGCTTTGTTTAAAAGCTTTGTTTTAAAAGATTTAAAAGTCTAATTTGGAAAACCTGGTCTAGATTTTGGAAGCAAATTACTAAGGAAAAGCATAATAATGAGAGAAGATTTTAAAGCATGTTTGTGGGATTGGAGTTTGAAAACTCACAGAAACGTAGAAAATAGGAGCAGGAGGAGGTCCTTCAAGCCTGCTCTGCCGTTCATTATGATCGTAGCTGATCCACCTCAGTAGCCTGCCCTGTCTTCTCTGCCCCCCCCCTCTCTATTTCCTTTGATCCTCTTATCCCCTTCACCCAAGTGCTATATCTAACTGCGTTTTGAAAACATACAATGTTTTGGCCTCAGCTGCTTTCTGTGGTAACATTCCACAGGCCGACCACACTCTGGGTGAAGAAATTTCTCCTCCCCATAGTCCTAACACTGTATCCTTAGACTGTGACCCCTGGTGTTGGACACCCCACCATCGGATACATCCTTCTTGCATCTACCCTGTCCACTCCTGTTCGAATTTTATAGGTTTTTGTGAGATACTCCCTCATTCTTCGTAACTCCAACCAATATAATCCTACCTGACTCAATCTCCCCCATATACATCCATCCTGCCATCCCAGGCATCAGCCTGGTAAATCTTCGCTGCACTCCCTCCAGAGCAAGAACATCCTTCCTCGGATAAAGAAACCAAAACTGCACACAATATTCCAGGTATGGCCTCACCAAGGGCATGTACAATTGCAGCAAGACATCCCTGCTCCTGTATTCTAATCCTCCCGCTATGAAAGGCTTTCCCGCTGCTGTATCTGCATGCTTACCTCCAGCGACTGGTGAACGAGGACACCCAGGTCTTGTTGCACACTCCTCTCAATTCATGGTCATTCAGATAATAGGCTGTCTTCCCTTTTTTGCTACCAAAGTGGATAACCTCACAGTTATCTAAATGATACTGCATCTGCCATTCATTTGCTCACTCACTCAACTTGTCCAAATCACACTGAACAATCTCTGTATCCTCCTCATAGCTCACCCTCCCACCCAACATTGTGTTGTCTGCAAATTTGGAGATATTACATTTTGTTCCCTCATCTAAATCATTAATATATGTTATGAACAGCTGGGGTCCCAGCGATCCCTGCAGTACCCCACTAGTCACTGACTGCCAATTCGAAAAAGGCCTGTCAATTCCTACTCTTTGTTTCCTGTCTGCCAACCAGTTTTCTATCCATCGCGATACACTACCCCCAATCCCATGCACTTTAATTTTACACACTAATCTCTTTTGAGAGACTTTGTCAAAAGCCTTCTGAAAGTCCAAATAAACCATATCCACTGGCTCGCAATCATAAACTCTACTAGTTACATTCTAGAAAAATTCCAGTAGATTTGTCAAGCACGATTTCCCCTTCATAAATCCATGCTGACTGTCCAATCCTGCCACTGTTTTTAAAATGCTTTGTTACAAAATTTTTGATAATGGATTCTTGATTTTTTTCCCACTACCGATGTTGGGATTACTGGTCTATAATACCCTGTTTTCTCTCTACCTCCCTTTTTAAATAGCAGGGTTACATTAGTGATGCAGGAACATAGAATCCTGGAAGATGACCACCAATGCATCCACTATTTCTAGAGCTACTTCCTTAAATTATCTGGGATGTAGATTATCAGGCCCTGGGGATTAATCAGTTTTTAATCCCATCAATTTACCCAACATCATTTCTCTACTAATATTGATCTCCTTCAGTGCCTCCCTCTCACTAAACCATTCTTTTTTCAACATTTCTGGTATCTTATTTTTAACCTCATTATTTAGTTACTCAGCCATTTCTTTGCCCGCATTATAAATCCCCCTGTTTCTGATTAAGGGACCGACATATGTCTTTACCAATCTTTGTCTCTTCACGTATCTATAGAATCTTTTACAGTCAGTTTTTATGGTCCCTGCAAGTTTACTCTTTGTACTCTATTTTCCTCTTCTTAATTAATCCCTTGGTCCACTTTTGCTGAATTCTAAACTGCTCCCAATCCTCAGACCTCTTGTTTTCGTTAGCCAATTTGTATGCTTATTCCTTGGATTGAATGCTATCTCCCTTGTAAGCCATAGATTGGCCACCTTTCCCACTTTTGTGCACGATAGGAATAAATGATTGTTGCAGTTCCCCTATGTACTCCTTGAATGTTTGCCATTGCCGATCCACTGTCATCCCTTTAAGTAATGTTTCCCAATCCACCATAGTCGCATAACATCTTAGATTCCTTTATTTAAATTCAGGACCCTAATCTCAGAATCAACTTATCTCACGCCATCTTGATGAAAAATTCCATCATATTATGATCACTTATCCCGAATCTAGCACAACTAGATTGCCAATGATTCTGTTCTCAATCATACAGTACCCAGTTAGGATGGCCTGTTCTCTAGTTGGCTCCTCAATGTATTGGTCCTGAAAACCATCCTGTTAACACTGCAAGAATTATATGGTATTGTGACTAATTCCATTTGCCCAATCTATATGCAGATTAATATCATCAAATGTTCTTTTATAACATGCATCTCCAATTTCCTGTTTAAAGCCATTCCCAACATCATCACTACAGTTTGAGGATCTATATACAATTCCCACTAATATATTTTGCCCCTTGGTGTTTCTGAGCTTGACCCATTCAGATTCCACATTGTCGGAGCTAATATCCTTCCTCACTATTGCGTTAATTTCCTCTTTAATCAGCAATGCAACTCCACAGCCTTTTCCTTTTTGTCTGTCCTTCCGAAATACTGAATACCCCTGGATGCTTGGTTCCCATCCCTTTTATGAAATAAATTTAGAGTACCCAATTCTTTTTCTTCAATTATGGGACAATTTAATGTGGCCAATCCACCTACCCTACACATCTTTTTGGGATGTGGGGATGAGACCCACACAGACACTTGGAGAATGTGCAAACTCCACACAGCCAGGTCCTCCGTGGCCGTGAGGCAGCAGTGCTAGACACTGCTGCACTGTGCCGCCCTTTCAGTTCCCATCCCTAGTCACCTTGCAGCCATGTCTCCCTAATCCCTATCATATCATGGGCAGCGCGGCAGCACAAGTGGTTAGCACTGAGGCTTCACAGCGCCAGGGTCCCAGATTCAATTCAGTGACCGCTGGGTCACTGTGCGGAGCCTGCAGGTTCTCCCCGTGTGTGCGTGGGTTTCTTCCGGGTACTCTGGTTTCCTCCCACAGTCCAAAGACGTGCAGGTTAGGTGGATTGGCCATGATAAATTGCCCTTAGTGTCCAAAAAGGTTTAGGAGGGGTTATTGGGTTACGGGGATAGGATGGATCAGTAGGATGCTGGCCCATCAGTTGAGGAAGCAAGCAGCGGCAAGGGAGATTGATAGAGTGAGGAATGAAGGATCGGGGGTGGGGGGGGAACACTCCCTCCACGGCAGGCCTGCCAGCCCTCCACAGCAGGCCTGCCAGCCCACGGCTGCTCCTTTGGGAACGTATCTTACATCCTCTCTCTCCCTTAGCAGCAATGGTGCCTGCTTCCTGATTTTAAATACTGCAAGTGAACTTCGCCATCAGTAATTCCACCTGGCGGAGGTGGAGCATCACAGGAGGCCCGGGGAATGCCATGGACGGCCCGTTAATTGCCAACGCTGTTTACTGAACAGTTTGCATGTCCACACCGCCATGCAGCATGGTACGCATTCACTCCGCTGTCGAGGCACCTCAGAGCATGGCATTCTGTCCGGCTCCAGCCTCGATTTCCAGCTGACACACGATGCTCTGCCCAATCGGGCTTGCCGATTCCGACGTCACTGGACGTAGAGTCCCGCCCACAGTCTCTTGAGCCAGGGTTCCATTCTGGAATTTTCCCATCCAGTTGTAACATTAACTGGGATCTTAACAAGCTGAAGGTGAGGACAAGGCAAATCCTATCATGGTTCTTGGAGGGAAGGGAAGGAGTGAGAGCAGAGATGTATGAAATGGATCAGACCTGTTGGAGGGCCCTGTCAACCATCCTGGGCGGGTATCCTCAATTGAGGGAGAAGGAAGATGCGTTGGATATGCTGGGTGGGAAGGTTGCATCATCTGAACAGATGCAACGGAGAGACAGAGATTTAAGTAGACTCCTTTTCGGAAGATGGGTACAAGGAAGTGTAGTTCTGCTAGCTGTAGGAATCCATTGATTTGTAATGAACATTGGTAGATAGCCTATCAGTAGTGTAATAATGAAAATCGCTTATTGTCACAAGTGGGCTTCAAATGAAGTTACTGTGAAAATCCCTTAGTAATAAGTCCACGGAGGCAGATGTCACCAGAATTCCTTTTATTTACAAACCCAACAGCTGAACAACCATGACCATTCAGTCTGCTGTCTACACCGGGAGTGCAGAGGATCTGACACTCCCTGTTATATACACAGAAAGGGGTTCCCTGATTGGGCCACTAATCAGGGAACTCTTATTCTAATTGGCTAATCTCAAAGGCCTGGCCTAAGTCATTACAAATAGAGAGAGAAGTTGAGGAAGGAACGAATCAGAGGGACCAGGTAAAGGTGGGGGAAGGGGGAAAATTCAAAACAAAGTCAATGACTTTTTAAAAAAAATATTTTATTGGAAATTTTTGGTCAACCATCACAGTACATTGTGTATCCTTTACACAATAATATAACAGTATAAATAACAATGACCTGTTTTATAAACAAAGAATAAATAATATATAACAAAAACGAAAACTAAAACTAAATGGCAACTGCCTTGTCTCAGATAAACACTCTCCAAAAATATGATTTAACAGTCCAATATACAATTATTTATAGCAACGACCTATACATATTATACATATATATTAATAACCCTGAGACTCCTTCTGGTTCCCCCCCCCCCCCCCCCGGGCTGCTGCTGCTGCCGCCTTCTTTTCCATTCCCTCTATCTTTCTGTGAGGTATTCGACGAACGGTTGCCACCGCCGGGTGAACCCTTGAGCCGATCCCCTTAGGACGAACTTAATCCGTTCCAGCTTTATGAACCCTGCCATGTCATTTATCCAGGTCTCCACCCCCGGGGGCTTGGCTTCCTTCCACATCAACAGTATCCTGCGCCGGGCTACTAGGGACGCAAAGGCCAAAACATTGGCCTCTCTCGCCTCCTGCACTCCCGGCTCTTGTGCAACCCCAAATATAGCCAACCCCCAGCTTGGTTCGACCTGGACCCCCACTTCTTTCGAAAGCACCTTTGTCACCCCACCCAGAACCCCTGTAGTGCTGGACATGACCAGAACATGTGGGTGTGATTCGCTGGGCTTCTCGAGCATCTCGCACACCTATCCTCTACCCCAAACAATTTACTGAGCCGTGCTCCAGTCATATGCGCCCTGTGTAACACCTTAAATTGAATCAGGCTTAGCCTGGCACACGAGGACGATGAGTTTACCCTACTTAGGGCATCCGCCCACAGCCCCTCCTCAATCTCCTCCCCCAGCTCTTCTTCCCATTTCCCTTTCAGCTCATCTACCATAATCTCCCCCTCGTCCCTCATTTCCCTATATATATCTGACACCTTACCGTCCCCCACCCATGTCTTTGAGATTACTCTGTCCTGCACCTCATGCGTCGGGAGCTGTGGGAATTCCCTCACCTGCTGCCTCGCAAAAGCCCTCAGTTGCATATAATGCATTCCCTTGGGGCAACCCATATTTCTCGGTCAGCGCTCCCAGACTTGCGAACTTCCCATCCACAAACAGATCTTTCAGTTGCGTTACTCCTGCTCTTTGCCATATTCCAAATCCCCCATCCATTCTCCCCGGGGCAAACCTATGGTTATTTCTTATCGGGGACCCCACCAAGGCTCCCGTCTTTCCCCTATGCCGTCTCCACTGTCCCCAAATTTTCAAAGTCGCCACCACCACCGGGCTTGTGGTGTATTTCTTCGGTGAGAACGGCAATGGGGCCGTCACCATAGCTTGTAGGCTAGTCCCCCTACAGGACGCCCTCTCCAATCTCTTCCACGCCGCTCCCTCCTCTTCTCCCATCCACTTACTCACCATTGAGATATTGGCGGCCCAGTAGTACTCACTTAGGCTCGGTAGTGCCAGCCCCCCCCCCCCTATCCCTACTACGCTGTAAGAATCCCTTCCTCACTCTCGGGGTCTTCCTGGCCCACACAAAACTCATGATACTCTTTTCGATCCTTTTGAAAAAAGCCTTCGTGATCACCACCGGGAGGCACTGAAACACAAAGAGGAATCTCGGGAGGACTACCATTTTAACCGCCTGCACCCTCCCTGCCAGTGACAGGGATACCATGTCCCATCTCTTGAAGTCCTCCTCCATTTGTTCCACCAATCGCGTTAAATTTAACCTATGCAATGTACCCCAATTCTTGGCTATCTGGATCCCCAAGTAACGAAAGTCCCTTGTTACCTTCCTCAGCGGAAAGTCCTCTATTTCTCTGCTCTGCTCCCCTGGATGCACCACAAACAACTCACTTTTCCCCATGTTCAGTTTATATCCTGAGAATTCTCCAAACTCCCGAAGTGTCCGCATTATCTCTGGCATCCCCTCCGCCGGGTCCGCTACATATAACAAATCATCCGCATACAGAGATACCCGGTGTTCTTCTCCTCCTCTAAGTACTCCCCTCCACTTCTTGGAACCCCTCAATGCTATTGCCAGGGGCTCAATTGCCAGTGCAAACAGTAATGGGGACAGAGGGCATCCCTGCCTTGTCCCTCTATGGAGCCGAAAGTATGCAGATCCCCGTCCATTCGTGACCACACTCGCCACTGGGGCCCGATACAACAGCTGCCCCATCCAACATACTCATCTCCAAAACCAAATCTCCTCAGCACCTCCCACAAATAATCCCACTCCACTCTATCAAATGCTTTCTCGGCATCCATCGCCACCACTATCTCCGCTTCCCCCTCTGGTGGGGGCATCATCATTACCCCTAGCAGCCTCCGTATATTCGTATTCAGCTGTCTCCCCTTCACAAACCCAGTTTCGTCCTCATGGACCAGCCTCGGGACACAATCCTCTATCCTCGTTGCCATTACCGTGGCCAGAATCTTAGCGTCTACATTTAGGAGGGAAATAGGTCTATAGGACCCGCATTGCAGCGGGTCCTTTTCCTTCTTTAGGAGAAGCGATATCGTTGCCTCAGACATAGTCGGGGGCAGCTGTCCCCTTTCCTTTGCCTCATTAAAGGTCCTCATCAGTAGCAGGGCGAGCAAGTCCACATATTTCCTGTAAAATTCAACTGGGAATCCATCCGGTCCCGGAGCCTTCCCCGCCTGCATGCTCCTAATTCCTTTCACTACTTCCTCTATTTCAATCTGTGCTCCCAGTCCCACCCTTTCCTGCTCGTCCACCTTGGGAAATTCCAGCCGGTCCATAAAGCCCATCATTCTCTCCCTCCCATCCGGGGGTTGAGCTTCGTATAATTTTTTATAAAATGCCTTGAACACTCCATTCACTCTCTCCGCTCCCCGCTCCATCTCTCCTTCCTCATCCCTCACTCCCCCTATTTCCCCTCGCTGCTCCCCTTTTCCTCAATTGGTGGGCCAGCAACCTGCTCGCCTTCTCCCCATATTCGTACTGTACACCCTGTGCCTTCCTCCATTGTGCCTCTGCAGTACCTGTTGTCAGCAAGTCAAATTCTACGTGTAGCCTTTGCCTTTCCCTGTACAGTCCCTCCTCCGGTGCCTCCGCATATTGCCTGTCCACCCTCAGAAGTTCTTGCAGCAACCGCTCCCGTTCCCTACTCTCCTGCTTTCCTTTATGTGCCCTTATTGATATCAGCTCCCCTCTAACCACTGCCTTCAGCGCCTCCCAGACCACTCCCACCTGGACCTCCCCATTATCATTTCAATACGGTTCCAACACCGTATTGAAATCTCCCCCCATTACCAACTTTCCCACCTCTAGGAGGATGCGTCCTAGAATACGCCTCATAAAATTGGCATCATCCCAG
The DNA here is from genome assembly GCF_047496885.1 of Scyliorhinus torazame. Taxonomy (NCBI): domain Eukaryota; kingdom Metazoa; phylum Chordata; class Chondrichthyes; order Carcharhiniformes; family Scyliorhinidae; genus Scyliorhinus; species Scyliorhinus torazame. The sequence goes on from NC_092727.1 coordinate 132,385,920, forward strand.
TTCGGGGCATATACGTTTACCAAAACCACCGTCTCCCCCTGTAGTTTGCCACTCACCATCACGTATCTGCCCCCGCTATCCGCCACTATAGTCTTTGCCTCAAACATTACCCGCTTCCCCACTAATATAGCCACCCCCCTATTTTTCGCATCTAGCCCCGAATGGAACACCTGCCCCACTCAACCTTTGCGTAGTCTCACCTGGTCTATCAGTTTCAAGTGCGTTTCCTGTAACATAACCACGTCGGCCTTAAGTTTCTTAAGGTGTGCGAGTACCCGTGCCCTCTTTATCGGCCCGTTCAGCCCTCTCACGTTCCACGTGATCAGCCGGGTTGGGGGGCTTTTTACCCCCCCCTTGTCGATTAGCCATCCCCTTTTTCCAGCTCCTCACCCGGTTCCCACACAGCTGTGTGTCCCCCAGGCGGTGCCCCCCCGCCCATCCCACTCCATACCAGCTTCCCCCTCTCCCCAGCAGCAGCAGCCCAATAATTCCCCCCTCCCACCCCCCCCCCGCTAGATCCCCCACTAGCGTAGTTACACCCCCATGTTGCTCCCAGAAGTCAGCAAACTCTGGCCGACCTCGGCTTCCCCCCGTGACCTCGGCTCGCACCGTGCGACGCCCCCTCCTTCCTGCTTCCCTATTCCCGCCATGATTATCATAGCGCGGGAACCGAGCCCGCGCTTCCCCCTTGGCCCCGCCCCCAATGGCCAACGCCCCATCTCTTCCACCTCCTTTCCTCCCCCCACCACCTCCTGTGGAAGAGAGAAAAGTTACCACATCGCAGGATTAATAACATAAAACTCCTCTTTCCCCCCTTTTTACCCCGCTCTTCGCCCCCCCATACTCGCCCCACCACTTTGTTTCAAACGTTCTTTTTTTAATAACCCGCTCATTCCAATTTTTCTTCCACGATAAAAGTCCACGCCTCATCCGCCGTCTCAAAGTAGTGGTGCCTCCCTTGATATGTGACCCACAGTCTTGCCGGTTGCAGCATTCCGAATTTTATCTTCTTTTTGTGAAGCACCGCCTTGGCCCGATTAAAGCTCGCCCTCCTTCTCGCCACCTCCGCACTCCAGTCTTGGTATACGCGGATCACCGCGTTCTCCCACTTACTGCTCCGAGTTTTCTTTGCCCATCTAAGGACCATCTCTCTGTCCTTAAAACGGAGGAATCTCACCACTATGGCTCTAGGAATTTCTCCTGCTCTCGGTCCTCGCGCCATCACTCGGTATGCTCCCTCCACCTCCAGCGGACCCGCCGGGGCCTCCGCTCCCATTAACGAGTGCAGCATCGTGCTCACATATGCCCCGACGTCCGCGCCCTCCGCACCTTCAGGAAGACCAAGAATCCTTAGGTTGTTCCTCCTCGCGTTGTTCTCCAGCGCCTCCAGCCTTTCCACACATCGTTTCTGATGTGCCTCGTGCATCTCCGTCTTCACCACCAGGCCCTGTATGTCGTCCTCATTCTCGGCAGCCTTTGCCTTCACGACCGAAGCTCCCGCTCCTGGGTCTTTTGCTCCTCCTTTAGCCCTTCGATCGCCTGTAATATCGGGGCCAACAGCTCCTTCTTCATTTCCTTTTTTGAGTTCTTCCACGCAGCGTTTCAAAAACTCGTGTTGTTCAGGGCCCCATATTAAACTGCCACCTTCCGACGCCATCTTGGTTTTTGCTTGCCTTCCTTGCCGCTGCTCTAAAGGATCCACCGCAATCTGACCTCCTTCCTCTCCTTTTTTCATCCGTATCCAGGGGGGATTCCCTTCTGGTTCACCGCACAGTACTTTTAGCCGTTAAAATTGCCGCTGGGGCTCTTATTAAGAGCCCAAAAGTCCGTTCCACCGGGAGCTGCCGAAACGTGCGACTCAGCTGGTCATCGCCGCACCCGGAAGTCTGTCCGCACCCGGAAGTCTGTCGTCAATGACATTTTTAAGTTCATGGTGAAAGCAAGAGGTGGCACCAATACAATCATCAATGTGCTCGAAAAATAAATGAAGGAGGGGGCCTGAATAGGGCTGGGATAATAAATGTTCCACATCTCCCTCAAAAGGCAGGCATAACTGGGATCATTGCGGGTCCTCATAACAACACTTTCTATTTGGAGGAAGTGAGTGGAGTGGAAGGAGTGGTTGTTCAGATTGAGAACAAGTTCAGCCAGGCAGAGGAGGAGCGTGATTGTGGGTGCGAACTGGTTGGGCCTCCATTTTAAGAAAAAGCGGAGAGCTGTGGGACCGTCGGAGTGGGGTATGGAAGTGTACAGGGATTGAGTTTAATTTGAAAATTGAATTAGGTGATCTCAGCAAAATGACTCCAGTTGGAATTTCTAAATCCATCTTGCTTTTCAGCGTATGTGTATAGGGTTTACAGATGTTTACCTGCTTCAGCCCTAAAGACGCAATGACATTACAACTGTTCTTTTATTTAACACAGGCAGAACCATTGAGTTCATTGGCATAACACAAAGTCAACAGGAGCAACCTGAACAAATCATAGACATTTATGGCAACAGCAACAGACCAGGTAACTAAAAGCAAGAATGGTTGAATCTGATCAATGACTAACACTAGTTATCTTGGTAAGGCTACTACATGATGCAAAACCCAGAAATTAAGGAAACTTAATAACTTAACAAAAAACAAATCAAATGATTTCGATTGTAAAATGAAATGAAATGAAAATCGCTTATTGTCACAAGTAGTCTTCAAATGAAGTTACTGTGAAAAGCCCCTAGTCGCCACATTCCGGCGCCTGTTCGGGGAGGCTGGTACGGGAATTGGACCGTGCTGCTGGCCTGCCTTGGTCTGCTTTAAAAGCCAGTGATTTAGCCCAGTGTGCTGAACCAGCCCCTTAAATTTTCTTCAGGAAAGGTTTATTATTTATTTTGAGGCCAGGAGGGGTAAGAAGACCAGTTTAAATTTATTTGAGGCCGAACAATACCCAATCTTCCACCTCTCCAGAAAGTTATTGTAAAAATATTATGGTTGTGTCTGATATTGTTAGATGTGATTTAACACTGTACATTCTCATGATAATTTTAACAATAAATCTCAATATTAATCCTTCAGGGAACCTTTACATCAGATGCTGCGAGAGTCTGCCATTGGCTACTACTACTGGCAACAAAACAAAATTGAACTGATTGCATTAAATCCAAGTTGTATTGCTGCCTCAGTGCTTCATACTTGCATGGTGGGGAGGGGGTGGTGTTGCTGTTTCAGTATCTGGATTGTAAAGGTCCTTCCTGTTTATTCCCTTATTTCCCCTTTCTTTTACTTTGCCACTCTGATTTTGATCCATGGATAATTAATGGACATGTCATTTTAAGGAAAACAGCCTTAAATAATAATATTATTATTAACAGTGTTAAAGTGGACACAGTGGTTAGCACAGCTGCCTCACAGCACCATGGACCCCGGTTGCCTTGGGTCACTGTCTGTGTGGAGTTTGTAAGTTCTCCCCATGTCTGCGTGGGTTTCCTCCGGGTGCTCCAGTTTCCTCCCCCCACAGTCCAAAGATGTGCAGGTTAGGTGGAATAGCCATGCTAAATTGCCCCTTGGTGTCCAGGGATGTACAGGTTAGGTTATGGGGTAACAGGGATAGGGTGGGGTGAATATTGGAGTAGACATGGGTAGATCGCTCGTTCGAAGGGCCTGTGGAGCCTCAATGGACTGAATGGCCTCCTTCTGCACTGTAGGGATTCTATGATGGCCTGTATCATTAATTCAAATGGGAGAATCCAGAAGGTCCAGGAAAGAACATTCTGCTACTCTGCTGGTTTAAACTGGAGCTGCAGACCCTGTGGCACCAGGGAGAGAGATAGGGTCGGGACTCTGTTTGATTGATTGGCTGGTGATCAACGAATTGGCGCCAAAGCTGTACTCTGCCTGGTAACAGGTAGTGATTATCAAAGTTCCAAGGTTTCAGTTTCGATTCTGGCAGCACAAGAGGCAGAACCAACTCACGCTCTCTCCAGAAGCCAGCTGTGAGTGCTATCTCTCTCTTTAGAAAGCCTGTGGGTGCTGTATTCCTGAAACCAGAGAGACCTGGATACAAACCATGAACTGAAAGCAAAGTTTGGACAGAAGTAAAGTGCCTCTCTAGAAAAGCCTGTGAGTACTGCATCTCTAAACTACAGAGAACATGAATGAATGAATCTACAGAGAAGGAGAAGGCCATTACAAGCTGTACACCAAAGACTCTGCAAGCTTGCTGTGAAGTTTGATAAAAACCATCGTCTGAAACAAAGATTCCTTCTTCCTTTCACTTATGATTTTTACCCCTTTCCAACCCCTGTGTTTGTCTGCCGTGTGCGTGTGTACATAGAGGGTGGGGGCAAGTTAAAGTTGGAATAGGAATTAGCTTCTAAGTAACCAGTTGTATTTGCTGCATATTTCATGTTAGTTCTCGTTATAAATAAACAGTAATTGTGTTTACATTTACTAACCTGATGACTGTAGATATTGGGTAGCCAAGGGCAAAGATTTCAGGTATTTTTTAATAAGAATTGACCACCCACTTTCCCAGGGTGTTGTAACAGGATCTGTCTCAGCACCATTTTCAGTGTTTGTTCTGTTGTATCAGTCTTTGCCTTGCGTCATGTCAGACTTTCCCAATGATGTCTCAGTGACTGTGGCAATGTATCTGCATCTGTCTCACTCATTGCATTACCATATACCAACATACTGCATTCACCAGTCGAAACACAGAAAGTCTTCATAGCCAAGTTAGAGACATGCCTAAGAATGTTTTCAGAAGTGTGAAGAATAATTCATGCTGAAATACAATCTGAGGTTCAATTTCCAGTGTGCGTCATGTTAACTGATCTCAACTGGAACATTTACACATATGGCCTCCATGTCACTGGGTAATTGTTCTGAATTGCTGCCCAGTACCTTGTGCTGGAAAATGTGTATGTTCAGAGTCTATGTGAAAATAAAAAAAGCTGAAACAACCTCTGTGATAAATTAGCCTGTTGATGTCACTGTTTAGGCTCAGACAAGAAAAATGGCCTGCAGGGCTTCAGGACCTATAGATCTGCACTCTGATGTGAATTAGTATCTTTGCTGGACAAGAAGAGAAAAGGGAGACTGAGAAATCTTGTAGCGAGATGTGGATTATGAAATTTTCAAATTTCAGGTGAATCGTCCGTGTTTTTCATGTAATCCCGGGCAGCACGGTGACGCAGTGGTTAGCACTGCTGCCTCACGGCTCCAAGGACCTGGGTTTGATCCGGGCACCGGGTCACTGTCCGCGTGGAGTTTGCACATTCTACCCGTGTCTGCGTGGGTCTCACCCCACAACCCAAAAAGATGTGCAGGGTAGGTGGATTGGCCACGCTAAATTGCCCCTTATTTAGAAAAATAAAGAATTGGGTACTCTTAAAAATTTTTTAAAAATGTAATCCTACTATACAAATAATGATAATCTTCATTAACTGTTTTGTAGTAAAAGTTTATGTGAAGATGTACCATGACAGCCCAGCTCTTCTCTGTACAACTCAGGAGCTTTCGGAAAAAGAATTAGTGGATCCATATTTCATATGGGTGGGCCCATCAGGAAGGAATATAAAAGGTGAGATGCATTACTTTTCTTCCAGGTTCAGAACAAACTGGGCACAAGAAGTTCAATGATCTGACAGATAGTTCTGGCATGAAGCAAGATTACCATGCTATGTGGTTACCAGATAGAACATCATCAATTAGCAGAGGTTATTTACAGCTGAAGGATATAGCGACAGTGCCATGGATGTCAAAGTAATTTGTTGATGCTACTGCTTTAACTGGGAAGTAGAGGAAAATGTGGGATCACACAGTTAAAATTCGTGATGCTTTCAGAATCAATATTTTGATCACCCGCATAGGATTCCACTCTCCTTGGAATTTTTAACATTAAAGGCTGAGAGGTTGTGACACTAAGGAACTCTTGGGGAATTAACGGATATGGGAACTGGGCAGGAAAGTGGAGATGAGATTGAAGATCAGCCATGATCTTACCAAATGGTGAAGCAGGCTCAAAGGGCTCCAAAGCCCACTCCTATCCTTATTTTGTACGTTCTCCCCATGTCTGCGTGGGCTTCCTCTGGGAGCTCCGGTTTCCTCCCACAGTCTAAAGATCTTGCTGGTTAGGTGGATTAGCCATGCTAAATTGCCCCTTGGTGTCCAATGGTTAGATGGGGCTACGGGGATAGGGCAGGGGTGTGGGCCTAGTTAGGGTGCTCTTTCAGAGGGTCGGTGGAGACTTGATGGGTCGAATGGCCTCCTGCACTGTAGGGATTTTATATTCCTACATTCTTGTATAGTTACCTAGTCCTGAATTAGTATTCAGGAGAAATATTCATCACAAAACTGGAGATGCATTTTAAAGATCGGAAACCAAGTTATGACTTTAAACACTTGAGTCATGCCTTTAAGGGAAGCAGGGTAGCATAGTGGTTAGCACAATTGCTTCACAGCTCCAGCGTCCTAGGTTCGATTCGCTTGGGTCACTGTCTGTGCGGAGTCTGCACTTTCTCCCCGTGTGTGCGTGGGTTTCCTCCGGGTGCTCCGGTTTCCTCCCACAGTCCAAAGATGTGCAGGTTAGGTGGATTGGCCATGATAAATTGCCCTTAGTGACCAAAAAGGTTAGATGGGGTTATTGGGTTATGGGGATAGGGTGGAAGTGAGGGCTTAAGTGGGTCGGTGCAGACTCGATGGGCCAAATGGCCTCCTTCTGCACTGTATGTTCTATATCTAAACCATAATCTTCTGTTTTAGGATGTAGAGTTGTAAATTTGATTCCATTGTATTTCTTCAAAATCCATACCTCTCAGCCTCCATGACTTCAGGTTAAAAAACCCTCAGGTTTAATATTATTTTTTCATAAGAACTAGGAGCAGGAGTAGGCCATCTGGCCCCTCGAGCCTGCTCCACCATTCAATGAGATCATGGCTGATCTTTTGTGGACTCAAGCTCCACTTTCCCGCCTGACCACCATAACCCTTTATTCTTCAAAAAACTATCTTTATCTTGAAAACATTTAATGAAGGAGCCTCAACTGCTTCACTGGGCAAGGAATTTCATAGATTCACAACCCTTTGGATGAAGAAATTCCTCCTAAACTCAGTCCTAAATCTACTTCCCCTTATTTTGAGGCTATGCCCCCTAGTTCTGCTTTCACCCGCCAGTGGAAACAACCTGCCCGCATCTATCCTGTCTATTCCCTCTATAATTTTATGTTTCTATAAGATCCCCCCGCCTCCTTCTAAATTCCAACGAGTACAGTCCCAGTCTACTCAACCTCTCCTCGTAATCCAACCCCCTCTGTTATACGTTTTAGTTACTGTTGTATGAAGAGTCAAAAGTCCTGTTCCTTTTCACCAAACACCATTTATTTCACTTCCACCGCCTCTGCACAAAATTCTAACAACACACCACCTGACACAAGAGCCACCTGAAGCCCCTTTACATATCAGTGTCAATCATTGGATACTTAACATAAATGAGAGAACAAATTGCAATGTCTCTTAATGCATTACTTAACCCTTAACCCATTACTTAACACCCTCAACTCTGGGATTAACCTCGTGAATCTCCACTGCACACCCTCCAGCATCAGTACGTCCTTTCTCGGGTAAGGAGACCAAAACTGAACACACTAACATCTTATACAGTTGCAGCATAACCTCCCTAGTCTTAAACTCCATCCCACGAGCAATGAAGGACAAAATTCCATTTGCCTTCTTAATCACCTGTTGCACCTGTGAACCAACTTTTTGCGACTCATGCACTAGGACACCCAGGTCCCTCTGCACAGCAGCATGTTTTAATATTTTATCATTTAAATAATCCTTTTTTCTGTTATTCCGACCAAAATGAATAACCTCACATTTGTCAACATTGTATTCCATCTGCCAGACCATAGCCCATTCACTTAACCTATCCAAATCCCTCTGCAGACTTCCAGTATCCTCTGCACTTTTTGCTTTACCACACATCTTAATGTCGTCTGCAAGCTTGGACACATTGCCCTTGATCCCCAACTCCAAATCATCTATGTAAATTGTGAACAATTGTGGGCCCAACACTGATCCCTGAGGGACACCACTAGCTACTGATTGCCAACCAGAGAAACCCCCATTAATCCCCACTCTTTGCTTTCTATTAATTAACCAATCCTCTATCCATGCTACTCCTTTCCCCTTAACGCCATGCATCTTTATCTTATGCAGCAACCTTTTGTGTGGCACCTTGTCAAAAGCTTCCTGGAAATCCAGATTTACCACATCCATTGGCTCCTCGCTGTCTACTGCACTGGTAATGTCCTCAAAAAATTCCACTAAATTAGTTAGGCACGACCTGCCCTTTATGAACCCACGCTGCGTCTGCCCAATGGGACAATTTCCATCCAGATGCTTCGTTATGACTTCCTTGATGATAGATTCCAGCATTTTCCCTCCTACACCTATCCATAGATGCCAAATGATAAATGTACCAGTGTTTTACATGCACCTTTCCTTCTCCACTTTTGATCTGATCAATTTTCTCTAAATGTATACTTTCCCCTCAACCCTAACCCCAAAAAGATCTTGGCTGGGATTTTCCACTCCAGTTTGCATCGAGAGGGGGGAGGGGCACGGATTTGGTGGTGGGAGCAGAAATTATTGCGAAAATATGAAATCGCACTTTACATTGCGTAAATGGTCAGTGGTGGGGCCTGTTTCTTGGCATTCAATGTCGGGAACATCATTTGAATACATTACCACATCATTATCAGGCCCTGACTCCTCAATCATCCCAATCAAGAAAAAAGCAACAAGTCTGGCAGCATCTGGAGTTAACGGGTGCAATTTGGCGGACTCGAGTTAAAGTATTCTAAACGGCACGTTTAGCGGGGTGTTTCTTGTTACCTGCAGTGACGGGTAATACCCTGCTATTCAGTGGCACTTGGCCGTTTTTATTGGCCTTTGGGGAGATTCCGTCGAGGTGGCGCTTAGAGGGATTGGGAAAAGCCCCTCACAAATCGGAGTGCCATTTTGGAAGGCCGCCGTGATCTCTTCCTCTCCCCCAACCTCCCATTTTTGGAACAACACCCTCTTACCCCAACTTGGGAAACCCCCTCCCCCCTCTCTGGGGCCAAACCCTGGAAGTGGCACCTGGACACCCTGGTAGAGCCAGCCGCGAACCCTGGCAGTGCCACCCTGCCCTGTCTCCGATCACCCGCGGGTCTCTCAATGGCACCCCCCATAGGTGCCGTTATGCCTGGTCCACGTTTGTGTGGACCAGTACTGAATGGTGCCCGAGCGAGATCTCCCAGGCGTGGCTGAATGGCTCACTTAAATGTGTGGATCGGGATCTCACCCAGCAAGGGCATGCTCCAGATCGTGCTGGGCGGAGTGAGTCGGGTGACTCATGATCAGCCCTGCGCGGAGCCCAGTTCACTTGTTGCGCCCAGATTTGCACTGGGTGGCAGCACGCTAGCTGAATTGCACCCAACATTTCAAGTCCGTATGGCTCTTTAAAGCAAAAGTCCTGTCTCCAATCAATTAAGACTTCACATCAGACAGCTGTAGGCTTGCTGTGATGGCATGAGTTCCCCACCATATTTCAGTTAGCAGAGTGGGAACCCTACCATTGGAAAATCCTGCCCCATGTCGCGGCAGGAAAATGCCAAGAATAGTGAATCATGGCACCCTCGAGTGGTCAAGAAATGTACAACAATCTTGTCATTTGGTGTCATTCGAGGATGTAAAATCAGGGAGGAACTTTTAAAAGCTTTGCACAGTATTTTTACAAGACAGCAATAACCACTACCTGTATTTCGCATTTTTCACATCGAAAAATATCCCAAAATCTAATGGAGGAGTTCATTAGGATAGTACGGTTAGATTTTGAGTAGGTTTCTAAGGAGGGGAGTGGTATCAGGTGAAGAGAAATCCAGAGCACAAAGTAGTGGGACCAGTGGTGGAGCAGAGAAGGGGGCAGTTAACCAGTGGAAAGTGTGGATCAGTGGTTCTTAATTATTTCATCCGATGTCAGTGAACCCTGGATCACACTTGGAGAACCACCAGTGCATAGTGTAATCCGGCCCCTTGTCAGTCCTCCCCAAGTGAATTACCTCATGCTTTTCTGAGTTGAATTCCATTTGCCACTGCTCTGCCCACCCAACCAGTTCATTTATATCCACCTGCAGTCGATGACTATCCTCCTCCCAATTTAACACCCGACCAATTTTTGTGTCATCCGTGAACTTCTTGATCATATTCTGTCCCACAGAATTCTTTCTCGTAGCTTCCCATCACCGAAATGCTGCTAACTAGCCTATCCCTACCTCCCTTTTTTAACAATGGGGCAATATCACCCATTTCAATATCAAGCTAAGATTGCCACCATCGCTGCTCCTACTCTATGATTTAAAATGGTACAGTTCAGCTGAAGTGATTGTCTTCGATTTTCTGGTACCATTGGAATACTGTTGTGTCGTCTATGACTATTTATTTTGAAAAATATTGTATTGAGGCATTTATATTATAACTTTTAACACAGTACACAATCACACACCCCAAAACCGGCCAACATGGTGCTTACATAACCAACACCCCAACAAAACTTCCCCACCAACCCGTCTCCACCTTGTCCGCCTCCCCCGCCTCCTCTTTTTAACCCCCCTGGTGACAGTTGAGTTCTTTCCAAGGAAGTGATAGACGGCTGCCATGTCCGGGCAAACCCTACCATCGAGCCCCTCTGGGCAAACTTAATTTTCTCAAGCCTGGGAAACCCAGCCATGTCACTCACCCATACCCCCGACTTCGGAGGGTCCGAGTCCCACCATGCTAGCAAGATCCGTCTCCGGGCTACCAGGGAGGCAAAGGCCAAGACATAAGCCTCTCTCGCCTGCTGGACTCCCGGGTCCTCGCCACCTCTGGACTCCGGACTACCCTTACCTTCAGAACCTCCGACATAACTTCGTCAAACCCCTGCCAGAATCCCCCTAGCTTCAGACAAGCCCACAACATACAGACATGGTTCACGCGACTACCCGCACACCGCCCACACCTATCCTTGACTCCTTCAAAAAACCTGCTCATCCGGGCCACAGTCAAAAGTGCCCTGTGGACCACCTTAAATTGTATAAGGTTAAGCTTGGCACACAACGCAGAATCATATATGACTTTATGTTGGACAAGCAGTCTTGACAGGTTGGAGTTCGTGTTTGAGAGAAGTGATGGGGAATTGGAACTGGGTACCATTAGTGCATATAAAGAATTGATTTGTGCCTATGGACAGTTGGAACAAGGGGTGATACGTCATCAAGGAAGGAGGAGAAAAAATCATAAATCTTTGGAGATCTCAACTGATGAGTACTAAGGGGGGATGAGATGGGATTGTGTATAGAGTGAGACGGAAGAGATTGGAGAGAAATTGCCTTGCCAGTGAGCGAGACTTCATTAAAGAAAAGCTGCAATGGATGATAATGTCAAGGGGTTCACAAAGAATATGCGTGAGGGAGTTTATATGAAGAGTGAGGATGTGAGTGTCGGTTGAAATCAATTCCTCACTTTTTGCCACTTGTTTCATTGCATTTGAATAGTTGTAGCTTCTGATATGCCAGTCTTGTGATGACCTTTTGCAAATGGGCTTTTTGAGAATTGGAGTTCACTTAAAATATCACAATGGTGACCGTTCCCATTTTAATTTGCTTCATCTTTTGAACTAATAAGTGAAGTACTCAGGGTGATAACTGCCTCTGAAGAATTGTTAAAGCTGCTTTCTACTCTTGTGTAATCACTTGATACAATGACAAAGAGTTTGCCTTTGGTGAAAAATAACTGAAACATAACTGTATTGCATAAACAATATCTCATGTTTTTTACTCCTGATATCTGTCTATTCAGTTTACCCTCCAGTGCGAGGCAATGTTCTGTAGTGATTCCTTAAGCTTTGTAATAGCTAGAGTCATTTAAAGCTGGTACTTCCATAATATCGATAAAGCCAGTTGTGCAAATCCTTTGAAAATTATGGATTTTTACACTTTACTATACTTTAAAAGAAAATGATCCTATTTACTTAGTCATTTCTCAGTAGCGTTTGTCATGATTTGCAAACATGCAGCTAATGAACACATAGAATAGGACACGACCAATGAGCAGTGAGGACACTCAGGGGTGGTATCTCACTATAAAAGGGATGAGGCACTCCCACCGCACCTCTTTCCACAGACCAACATCTACAGAGTGAGACAGGGTGCATCCTCAGCAACACACCCTAGCACGTGGCTGAGAGCAAGGCTGGTTCAGTTAGACTGAGTTACTACATTTAGATTAGCAGAGAGTCGAACTCATTGAGAACTGTGCCAATAGTTCAATAAAACACATTGAACTCACTTCAAAGTCTGGAGCATCTTTTACTCAAAACTGCATCAAGTGGCAGCTTTTGTTATTCCAAATTACATAACACAACATGAAACCAGGAGTCTGTTCAATCTAGTTAGTTCAACTCCGCAAGATCCGTGACGACCAGCGAAGTATACTGGCACAATGGAAAAGATTCAGGCTCCTCACCAGCTCAGACCTCCGACAATCTCAGTGCCAACTGGTGGACATTCAAGCAGAAATTTCAGCTTTACGTCGAAGCATCAGACCTCAATGGTGCGTCTGATGCACGGAAGATAGCTCTTCTCACCACAGTGGGTGATCACGCCTTGGAAATATTCAACTACTTTCACTTCGCCGAAGACCAGGACAAGACAAAGTTTCAGATCATCCTGGACAAGTTTGACAGCCACTGTGAGGTGAACACCAACAAAATCTTTGACCGCTACATATTCACGCAGCGATTGCAAGGTAAAGACGAATCCTTCAACTCATATTTAACTAACCTTAGACTGCTAGCGCAATCCTGCAGCTTCGGTGATATCACTGACTCCATGATCAGAGACCAAATTGTTTTTGGAGTTCACTCTGATCCTCTGAGAGAGCAGTTACTGAAGATCAAGCATATGACCCTGCCAGTCGCTATTGAAACATGCACAGTGCATGAGCACACTAAAAATCGCTATTCCCAGTACAAAAGGGCAGAAAATGATAAACTAGCCTCCCACAAGGTGGAGAGCATGCAGGCCATCTCCCGGATGCAGCGCCTCGACGTTGACAATTTTGCGCGCTCTTCCCGGGGCCGACGAATGCGCGATGTGAACGGGATAACGAAGCGGCCGAAACCCGCACTGCGCAGGTGCAGACATCTGAGAACTGCACTGCGCATGTGCAACGACGCACGGAGCGGCAGGACGCCGATGTCATGACGTGTTCGAACTGTGGCACCGCCCATTTAAAGAAACACTGCCCTGCAAGAGGCAGACGCTGTTTAAACTGCGGGAAGCCAGGCCACTATGCAGACCTGTGCAGATCTGCACCACCAGTCAGGAGCCAGCACTCCCAATTCCGATGACGGCGCATCCGGAGTGTGCAACAATGCCTACAGGATTCTGATTCTGGCAGTGCAACGGATCCAGTGTGGGCATTATTACAAAGTGTGAATATGCCACACCAGACACATCGCACGTCCCATTAATCCTAGCTGTGGATTCCAAGGACGAATGGCGAACCGTGATGAAGGTCAACCACTGCCCATCCAGTCCAAGCTGGACACGGGTGCCTCTGCCAACCTCCTCTCACAGGCAGACTTCAGATGCATTAAGAAGCCTCCCACGGTCCTTCCGGCTGCCTACAAGCTCCTAGATTACAACGGGAATGCCATCACGGCACTGGGCTCCTGCCATCTGCACATATCCAACCGACACACACAAGCACGGTTACGCTTTGAAATTGTTAAGTCAGACAGGGCATCCCTACTTGGTGCGCTCGCCTGCAAGCAGCTGAACCTCACTCAAAGGGTTTACACCATGACATCCTCCCATTTGGATCTTCAGGCCGGCATCGATGACATCCTCGCCCAGTATCCAGATGTGTTCAATGGGATGGCACGCTGCCGTATCGATACAAGATTCTGCTATGACCTGATGCCAAGCAGTGGTCCACGCACCTCGACGAGTCTCTGCTTCACTGAGAGAGCGCCTGAAGGCACAGCTCAAGGATCTTCAGCAAAAAGGCATCATATCCAAGGTCACCGAACCGACTGACTGGGTCAGCTCGATGGTGTGCATAAAGAAGCCTTCGGGGGACCTGCGCATCAACATTGATCCCAAGGATCTCAATAAGAATATCATGCGGGAACACTACCCCATCCCGAAGCGGGAGGAACTCACGAGTAAGATGGCACACGCGTGCTTCTTCACCAAATTGGATGCATCACAGGGATTTTGGCAAATCCAGCTGGAAGAGTCACGCAGAAGGCTCTGCACCTTCAAAACGCCTTTTGGCAGGTGCTGCTACAATCGCATGCCATTTGGCATCATCTCGGCATCGGATATATTCCATCGCATCATGGAGCAGATGATGGAAGGCATTGAAGGGGTTTGTGTGTATGTGGACGACATCATCGTATGGTCCACGACCCCTGAAAAGCATGTGTCCCGTCTCCAGAAGGTATTCCGCCGTGTACATGCCAACAGCCTAAAGTTAAACAGGACCAAATGTTGTTTTGGCACATCGACGCTCAAGTTCCTAGGCGACCAGATCTCACAGCATGGTGTGCGCCTGGACACTTGCAAAATCAAGGTCATCCAGGCGATGAAGGTCCCCGAGGACAAAAAGGCGGTACTGCGCTTCTTGGGTATGGTCAATTTTCTGGGCAAGTTCATTCCAAACATGGCCCCACACACCACGGCCCTACGCAACCAGGTGAAAAAGTCAACTGCCTTTGAGTGGAAGGTGGCACACCAGACAGAGTGGCTGGAGCTGAAAGCCAAGCTCACCACTGCACCAGTCCTGGCATTCTTCGACCCGGACCGGGAGACAAAGATATCCACAGACGCGAGTCAGGATGGCATCGGTGCGGTGTTGCTTCAACGAGATGACACATCCTCCTGGGCACCAGTAGCCTACACATCAAGGGCGATGACGCCCACTGAAACCAGATATGCACAGATTGAGAAGGAGTGCTTGGGTCTTCTCATCGGTATCCTCAAATTTCATGATTATGTCTACGGCCAGCCGACATTGTCGAGACGGATCATAGGCCTCTGGTCCACATCATCCACAAGGACCTGAACGACATGACTCCTCGGTTGCAGAGAATCTTAAACTTAGGAGGTATGACTTCAACTTGGTATACACACCTGGCAAGGAGCTCATCATCGCTGATGCATTGTCCCGCTCCGTCACCTCGCCCAGTGAGCCACTGGAAATCATCCAGCATATCGAATCGCAGGTGCAGCTGTGTGCTAGCACTCTCCCGGCGACAGATGAGAAGGTAGTTCTCATCCGTGATGAGACAGCCAAAGACCCTCTCTTGCAGCGCGTCATCCACAACCTCACCAATGGCTGGCAGAAAGGGCAGTGCCCACAATTTTACAATGTGACGGATGACCTGACGGTGATTGATGGTATCCTCCTCAAGCTGGACAGGATTGTCATTCCGCTCAGCCTCCAGAGCTTGGTGCTGCGCCAGAACATAGAACATTACAGCGCAGTACAGGCCCTTCGGCCCTCGATGTTGCGCCGACCTGTGAAACCACTCTAAAGCCCATCTACACTATTCCCTTATCGTCCATATGTTTATCCAGTGACCATTTGAATGCCCTTAGTGTTGGCGAGTCCACTACTGTTGCAGGCAGGGCATTCCATGCCCTTACTACTCTCTGAGTAAAGAACCTACCTCTGACATCTGTCCTATATCTATCTCCCCTCAATTTAAAGCTATGTCTCCTCGTGCTAGATATCACCATCCGAGGAAAAAGGCTCTCACTGTCCACCCTATCTAATCCTCTGATCATCTTGTATGCCTCAATTAAGTCACCCCTTAACCTTAGTCTCTCTAACGAAAACAACCTCAAGTCCCTCAGCCTTCCCTCATAAGATCTTCCCTCCATACCAGGCAACATTCTGGTAAATCTCCTCTGCACCCTTTCCAATGCTTCCACATCCTTCCTATAATGCGGCGACCAGAATTGCACGCAATACTCCAAATGCGGCCGCACCAGAGTTTTGTACAGCTGCAACATGACTTCATGGCTCCGAAACTCAATCCCTCTACCAATAAAAGCTAACACACCGTACGCCTTAACAACCCTCTCAACCTGGGTGGCAACTTTCAGGGATCTATGTACATGGACACCGAGATCTGTCTGCTCATCCACACTACCAAGAATCTTATCATTAGCCCAGTATTCTGTCTTCCTGTTCCTTCCAAAATGAATCACCTCACACTTTTCTGCATTAAACTCCATTTGCCACCTCTCAGCCCAGCGCTGCAGCTTATCTATGTCCCTCTGTAACTTGTAACATCCTTCCGCACTGTCCACAACTCCACCGACTTTCGTGTCATCTGCAAATTTACTCACCCATCCTTCTACGCCCTCCTCCAGGTCATTTATAAAAATGACAAACAGCAGTGGCCCCAAAACAGATCCTTGTGGTACACCACTAGTAACTGGACTCCAGTCTGAACATTTCCCATCAACCACCACCCTTTGTCTTCTTCCAGCTAGCCAATTTCTGATCCAAACTGCTAAATCACCCTGAATCCCCTGCCTCTGTATTTTCTGTCGTAGCCTACCGTGGGGAACCTTATCAAACGCTTTACTGAAATCCATATACACCACATCAACTGCTTTACCCTCATCCACCTGTTTGGTCACCTTCTCAAAGAACTCAATAAGGTTTGTGAGGCACGACCTACCCTTCACAAAACCGTGTTCACTATCTCTAATCAAATTATTCCTTTCCAGATGATTGTACATCCTATCTCTTATAAACCTTTCCAAGATTTTGCCCACAACAGAAGTAAGGCTCACTGGTCTATAGTTACCTGGGTTGTCTCTACTCCCCTTCTTGAACAAGGGGACAACATTTGCTGTCCTCCAGTCTTCTGGCACTATTCCTGTAGACAAAGATGACTTAAAGATCAAAGCCAAAAGCTCAGCAATCTCCTCCCTAGCTTCCCAGAGAATCCTAGGATAAATCCCATCCAGCCCAGGAGGCTTATCTATTTTCACACTTTCCAGAATTACTAACACCTCCTCCTTATGAACCTCAAGCCCTTCTAGTCTAGTAGCCTGAATCTCCTCGATAACATTGTCTTTTTCCTGTGTGAATACTGATGAAAAATATTCATTTAGCACCTCTCCTATCTCCTCGGACTCCAAGCACAACTTCCCACTACTGTCCTTGACTGGCACTACTCTTACCCTAGTCATTCGTTTATTCCTGACATATCTATAGAAAGCTTTAGGGTTATCCTTGACCCTACCTGCCAACGACTTCCCATGTCTCCTCCTCGCTCTTCTTAGCTCTCTCTTTAGGTCCTTCCTCGCTAACTTGTAACTCTTGAGCCCCCTAACTGAACCTTCATGTCTCATCTTTACATAAGCCTCCTTCTTCCTCTTGACAAGTGTTTCGACTGCTTTAGTAAACCACTGTTCCCTCGCTCTACCATTTCCTCCCTGCCTGACAGGTACATACTTATCAAGGACACGCAGCAGCTGTTCCTTGAACAAGCTCCACATTTCCATTGTGCCCATCCCCTGCAGTTTTCCTCTCCATCCGATGCATCCTAAGTCTTGCCTCATCGCATCATAATTACCTTTCCCCCAGATATAACTCTTGCCCTGCGGTATATACCTATCCCTTTCCATCACTAAAGTAAACATAATCGAATTGTGGTCACTATCACCAAAGTGCTCACCTACCTCCAAATCTAACACCTGTCCTGGTTCATTACCCAGTACCAAATCCAATATGGCCTCGCCTCCCGTTGGCTTATCTACATATTGTGTCAGGAAACCCTCCTGCACACTGGACAAAAACGGACTCATCTAAAGTACTCGAACTATAGCGTTTCCAGTCAATATTTGGAAAGTTAAAGTCCCCCATAACAACTACCCTGTTGCTTTCGCTCCTATCCAGAATCATCTTTGCAATCCTTTCCTCTACATCTCTGGAACTTTTCGGAGGCCTATAGAAAACCCCTAACAGGGTGAACTCTCCTTTCCTGTTTCTAACCTCAGCCCATACTACCTCAGTAGACGAGTCCCCATCAAACGTCCTTTCTGTCACCGTAATACTGTCCTTGACAACAATGCCACCCCTCCACCTCTTTTACCACCTTCCCTGAGCTTACTGAAATATCTAAACCCCGGCACCCGCAACAACCATTCCTGTCCCTGCTCTATCCATGTCTCCGAAATGGCCACAACATCGAAGTCCCAGGTACCAACCCATGCCGCATGTTCACCCACCTTATTCCGGATGCTCCTGGCATTGAAGAAGACACACTTTAAACCACCTTCCTGCCTGCCGGTACACTCCTGCAACTTTGAAACCTTACTCATGACCTCACTACTCTCAACCTCATGTAGACTGGAGCTACAATTCAGGTTCCCAATCCCCTGCTGAACTAGTTTAAACCCTCCCGAAGAGCATGAGCAAATTTCCCCACTAGGATATTGGTACCCCTCTGGTCCAGGTGTAGACCATCCTGTTTGTAGAGGTCCCACCGACCCCAGAATGAACCCCAATTATCCAGAAATCTGAAACCCTCCCTCCTGCACCATCCCTGTAGCCACGTGTTCAACTCCTCTCTCTCCCTATTCCTCGTCTCGCTCGCACGTGGCACGGGTAACAACCCAGAGATAATAACTCTGTTTGTCCTAGATCTAAGTTTCCACCCTAACTCCCTGAATTCCTGCCTTACATACCTATCCCTTTTCCTACCTATGTCGTTGGTACCTATGTGGACCACGACTTGGGGCTGTTCCCCCTCCCCCTTAAGGATCCCGAAAACACGATCCGAGACATCACGGACCCTGGAACTTGGGAGGCAACATACCAACCGCGAGTCTCTCTCGTTCCCACAGAATCTCCTATCTATCCCCCTAACTATGGAGTCTCCAATGACTAATGCTCTACTCCTCCCCCCTTCCCTTCTGAGCAACAGGGACAGACTCTGTGCCAGAGACCTGTACCCCATGGCTTACCCCTGGTAAGTCCCCCCCCCCCCAACAGTATCCAAAGTGGTATACTTGTTACTAAGGGGAACGACCACAGGTGATCCCTGTACTGACTGCTTCCTCCCAGACCCTCTCACCGTCACCCATCTATCTTTATTCTTTGGAGTAACTACATCCCTGAAGCTTCTACCTATGACCACCTCTGCCTCCCGAATGATCCGAAGTTCATCCAGCCCCAGCTCCAGTTCCCTAACGCGGTTTCTGAGGAGCTGGAGATGGGTGCACTTCCCACAGATTAAATCAGCAGGGACACTGACGGCGTACTTCACCTCAAACATTCTGCAGGAGGAACATTGCACTGCCTTCCTTGCCATCCCTTCTGGATAAAAAAAGAAAAAGAAAGAAAGAGCTTACCTGTTATTCACTCTACCCCTTAAGCTATAAGGAGGCCAGATTCATGAGGGACACCTGGGCGTCGAGAAGTGCAGACGCAGAGCCCGGCAAGCTGTCTACTGGCCCGGCATCAACCAGGACATCACGAACATGGTCCTGAACTGTGCTACCTGTCAGCGGTTCCAGCCAACGCAGAGCAAGGAGACGCTCCAACAGCATGACATAGTGACCTCTCTGTGGTCCAAGGTTGGCATCGAATGGTCGCGACTACGTCTTGATCATCGACTATTTCTCAAATTACCCTGAGGTGCTGAAGCTCCCGGACCTCACCTCTCAGACCGTCATCAAAGCCTGTAAGGAGACGTTCTCAAGGCACGGCATCCCAATCACCGTCATGAGCGACAATGGCCCGTGCTTTAACGGTCGAGAATGGTCCACATTTGCCAGGTCATACAATTTCCAGCATGGCACCTCCAGTCCGCACTATCGGCAGTCCAGTGGAAAAGTCGAGAAAGGGGTGCACATTGTGAAACAGCTCATCTGAAAGGCCGCGGCCTCTGCTTCCGACATACACCTTGCACTGCTCACGTACAGGGCGACTCCATTGTCCACTGACATGTCGCCGGCTCAACTCCTGATGAACAGGGACCTGTGGACGACGCTTCCAGCCATACACCTGCCCGACCTGGATCACCTCCTGATGCTGCAGAAGATGCAGCAGCTAAGAGACCATCAAAAGCAGGGTTACGATGCCCATGCCACCGATCTGGCCGTGCTATCCCCAGCAGACCTTATCCGGATCAAGATGGTGGGTAGTCTGCCCCAGCTGTCGTTGTTCGACAGGCCGCGCCCCACTCTTATGTTGTACGTAAGGCTGATGGCTCCATCGTGTGAAGGAATCAACTGGGCACTGCGCAAAGTTGCCTGTCCACAACCACTTTCTCCTCCATTTCCATATGTTGAATTGCCACCTCCTGATGCCTCGCACCACGAGGCCACCAGTCAGGCTTCCACCCTGCCTGTCAAGGCGCCGTCGTCCTCTCCGCCACCTCTCCAGCGGTTGACCAGGATCAGACGCAAGCCTCAGAGACTGGACTTGTGAACATTTGTTTTGTTTGCTCTGTTCTGTTGTCCTCCATCAGTCACGTTAGACAGACTCATTCACATGTAAATACATTAACATACGCCAACAAAACATTAAAAAAAGGGGAAGATGTCATGATATGCAAACATGCAGCTAATGAACACATAGAATTTGGACACGACCAATGAGCAGTCAGGACACTCAGGGGTGGTATCTCACTATAAAAGGGATGAGGCACTCACACCCCGCCTCTTTCCACAGACCAACATCTACAGAGTGAGACAGGGTGTATCCTCAGCATCACGCCCCAGCACGTGGCTTAGAGCAAGGCTGGTTCAGTTAGACTGAGTTACACAGTTAGATTAGCAGAGTCGAACTCATTGAGAACTGTGCTAATAGTTCAATAAAACACATTGAACTCACTTCAAAGTCTGGAGCATCGTTTACTCAAAACTGCATCAAGTGGCAACTTGTGTTATTTCAAATTACAGAACACAACATTGTTCACCAAGAAAAGTCGTAGCATGTACAAACCAACCTCAGAAATAAATCTGAAAATCCCACAATTACGTAATGAAAACATCCGGGTCACCCCTGAAATATACGGAGTCCGAGGATCCGCCATCAATAATCAGCTTCAGTCACATTGGCAACAAGTTTAATTGCGTCCTGTAGTTAAGAACTGTGTTGCTCCACAAATAATTCTCTGTGTGTTGAGGATCTTAGAACATAGAAAAGTGTTTCAACTAAACTTTCCTTCAAATGAATACAAGAGGAAGAATTATATGACCCATTGCTTACAGTAGTTTTTGTGTGTTCCATTTCAGGGGAGCCTTATGTGAGGATATCGGAAACAGGAAGCCTTATGCTGAAATCCTTTGACAAGTTAATGTCAGGAGATTACACATGCACAGTTTCCTACAAGGATGTGGAGAAGAACAAGGAACTATTCCTTGATATGAAATTCTCGATATATGGTAAATATTGGGTAAAAGACAAAGGGCACATTTTTACACTCTAACTATAGCTAAATTTCCACTACACGGAGCTTGGATTTCCATATTTTCAGCTGCTCACAGTAAAATTAGAGCGAAAGCTGGGAGAATTTCCTTGCAAGGAGAATTAGGGCCACATTGTTCTCAAGAGGTAGCAGTGAGCTCATTTTACATGGAGGATAATAAGGGTTTCACAGTGGTTCCAATATTCTGCCATATTCACTGGAGTAATATTGTTTAATGGCTGAAGGTTGGCAGTGATGTTATCTCCATGGGAGTTATGTTGATCTCTCACTGAAGCTTTAGCACAGGATTAGAACATCTCTGACAGAATTTCAGGACCACATCATTTGGGATCAGCAGCTTTCTGAGACACAGAATAGGCTGACAATATACTGCACTGCTCACCCATGAGCATGTATGTGAGTTTATAATCTAATAATGTTTCACTATCTCCATTCTACTGACACTAACAAACTTCTGAATGCATGGTACAGTTTACAGCATAGGATCATTAGATATAGGAGCAGAAATAGGCCATTCGGCCCATTGAGTCTGCTCCTCCAATCGATCATAGAACATACAAACTAGGAGCAGGAGTAGGCCATCTGGCCCCTCGAGCCTGCTCCGCCATTCAATGAGATCATGGCTGATCTTTTCTGGACTCAGCTCCACTTTCCGGCCCGAACATCATAACCCTTAATCCCTTTATTCTTCAAAAAACTATCTATCTTTATCTTAAAAACATTTAATGAAGGAGCTCCTACTGCTTCTCTGGGCAAGGAATTCCATAGATTCACAACCCTTTGGGTGAAGAAGTTCCTCCTAAACTCAGTCCTAAATCTACTTCCCCTTATTTTGAGGTTATGCCCCCGAGTTCTGCTTTCACCCGCCAGTGGAAACAACCTGCCCGCATCTATCCGATCTATTCCTTTCACAATTTTATATGTTTCTATAAGATCCCCCCTCATCCTTCTAAATTCCAACGAGTACAGTCCCAGTCTACTCAACCTCTCCTCATAATCCAACCCCTTCAGCTCTGGGATTAACCTAGTGAATCTCCTCTGCACACCCTCCAGTGCCAGTACGTCCTTTCTCCAGTAAGGAGACCAAAATTGAACACAATACTCCAGGTGTGGCCTCACTAACACCTTATACAATTGCAGCAGAACCTCCCTAGTCTTAAACTCCATCCCTCTAGCAATGAAGGACAAAATTCCATTTGCCTTCTTAATCACCTGTAAACCAACTTTTTGCGACTCATGCACTAGCACACCCAGGTCTCTCTGCACAGCAGCATGTTTTAATGTTTTATCATTTAAATAATAATCCCTTTTGCTGTTATTCCTACCAAAATGGATAACCTCACATTTGTCAACATTGTATTCCATCTGCCAGACCCTAGCCCATTCACTTAGCCTATCCAAATCCCTCTGCAGACTTCAAGTATCCTCTGCACTTTTTGCTTTACCACTTATCTTAGTGTCGTCTGCAAACTTGGACACATTGCCCTTGGTCCCCAACTCGAAATCATCTATGTAAATTGTGAATAGTTGTGGGCCCAACACTGATCCCTGAGGGACACCACTAGCTACTGATTGCCAACCAGAGAAACACCCATTAATCCCCACTCTTTGCTTTCTATTAATTAACCAATCCTCTATCCATGCTACTACTTTCCCCTTAATGCCATGCATCTTTATCTTATGCAGCAACCTTTTGTGTGGCACCTTGTCAAAGGCTTTCTGGAAATCCAGATATACCACATCCATTGGCTCCCGTTATCTACCGCACTGTTAATGTCCTCAAAATATTCCACTAAATTAGTTAAGCATGACCTGCCCTTTATGAACCCATGCTGCGTCTGCCCAATGGGACAATTTCCATCCAGATGCCTCGCTATTTCTTCCTTGATGATAGATTCCAGCATCTTCCCTACTACCGAAGTTAAGCTCACTGACCTGCTTTCTGCCTACCTCCTTTTTTAAACAGTGGTGTCACGTTTGCTAATTTCCAATCCGCCAGGACCACCCCAGAGTCTAGTGAATTTTGGTAAATTATCACTAGTGCATTTGCAATTTCCCTAGCCATCTCTTTTAGCACTCTGGGATGCATTCCATCAGGTCCAGGAGACTTGTCTACCTTTAGCCCCATTAGCTTGCCCATCACTACCTCCTTGGTGATAACAATCCTCTCAAGGTCCTAACCTGTCATAGCCTCATTTCCATCAGTCACTGGCATGTTATTTGTGTCTTCCACTGTGAAGACCGACCCAAAAAACCTGTTCAGTTCCTCAGCCATTTCCTCATCTCCCATTATTAAATCTCCCTTCTCATCCTCTAAAGGTCCAATATTTACCTTAGCCACTCTTTTTTGTTTTATGTATTTGTAGAAACTTTTACTATCTGTTTTTATATTCTGAGCAAGTTTACTCATAATCTATCTTACTCTTCTTTATAGCTTTTTTAGTCGCTTCCTGTTGCCCCCTAAAGATTTCCCAGTCCTCTAGTCTCCCACTGATCTTTGCTACTTTGTATGTTTTTTCCATCAATTTGATACTCTCCCTTATTTCCTTAGATGTCCACGGTCGATTTTCCCTCTTTTTACCGTCCTTCCATTTTGTTGGTATAAACCTTTGCTGAGCACTGAAAAATCACTTGGAAGGTTCTCCACTGTTCCTCAACTGTTTCACTATAAAGTCTTTGCTCCCAGTCTACCTTAGCTAGTTCTTCTCTCATCCCATTGTAATCTCCTTTGTTTAAGCACAAAACACAAGTGCTTGATTTTACCTTCTCACCCTCCATCTGTATTTTAAATTCCACCATATTGTGATCGCTCCTTCCGAGAGGATCCCTAACTATGAGATCCTGAATCAATCCTGTCTCATTACACAGGACCAGATCTAGGACCGCTTGTTCCCTCGTAGGATCCATTACATACTGTTCTAGGAAACTATCGCGGATACATTCTATAAACTCCTCCTCAAGGCTGCCTTGACCGACCTGGTTAAACTAATCGACATGTAGATTAAAATCCCCCATGATAACTGCTGTACCATTTCTACATGCATCATAGGACATAGAACATAGAAATTACAGCACAGAACAGGCCCTTCGGCACACGATGTTGTGCCGAACCTTTGTCCTAGATTAATCATAGATTGTCATTGAATTTACAGTGCAGAAGGAGGCCATTCAGCCCCCTGAGTCTGCACCGGCTCTTGGAAAGAGCACCTGACCCAAACTCAACACCTCCACCCAACACCAAGGGCAATTTTGGACACTAAGGGCAATTTATCATGGCCAATCCACCTACCCTGCACATCTTTGGACTGTGGGAGGAAACCGGAGCACCCGGAGGAAATCCACGCAACACGGGGAGGATGTGCAGACTCCGCACAGACAGTGACCCAAGCCGGAATCGAACCTGGGACCCTGGAGCTGTGAAGCAATTGTGCTATCCACAATGCTACCGTGCTGCCCTTAAGAACAAATAAATCTACAGTATATCATTTTACCGTAATCCATGTACCTATCCAATAGCTGCTTGAAGGTCCCTAATGTTTCCGACTCAACTACTTCCACAGGCAGTGCATTCCATGCCCCCACTACTCTCTGGGTAAAGAACCTACCTCTGATATCCCTCCTATATCTTCAACCATTCACCTTAAATTTATGTCCCCTTGTAATGGTTTGTTCCACCCGGGAAAAAGTCTCTAACTGTCTACTCTATCTATTCCCCTGATCATCTTATAAACCTCTATCAAGTCGCCCCCCTCATCCTTCTCCGTTCTAATGAGAAAAGGCCTAGCACCCTCAACCTTTCCTCGTAAGACCTACTCTCCATTCCAGGTAACATCCTGGTAAATCTTCTTTGCACCTTTTCCAAAGCTTCCACATTCTTCCTAAAATGAGGTGACCAGAACTGTACACAGTACTCCAAATGTGGCCTTACCAAAGTTTTGTACAGCTGCATCATCACCTCACGGCTCTTAAATTCAATCCCTCTGTTAATGAACGCGAGCACACCATAGGCCTTCTTCACAGCTCTATCCACTTGAGTGGCAACTTTCAAAGACGTATGAACATAGACCCCGTGATCTCTCTGCTCCTCCACATTGCCAAGAACTCTACCGTTATCAGTTATTTCTTTGTTTATTGCCTGCCACACAATAATGTTACTATTTGGTGGTCTATAGATTACTCCTATCAGTGACTTTTTCGCCTTACTATTCCTGATTTCCACCCAAATGGATTCAACGTTATCCTCCATAGCACCGATGTCATCCCTTACTGTTGCTCGGATGTCATCTTTAAATAACAGAGCTACACCACCTCCCTTACCATCCACTCTGTCCTTCCGAAAAATTTGATACCCTCGGATATTTAACTCCCAGTCGTGACCATCCTTTAACCATGTTTCAGTAATGGCCACTAAATCATAGTCATTCACGATGATTTGCGCCATCAACTCATTTACCTTATTCCGAATACTACGAGCATTCAGGTAAAGTACATTTATGTTGGCTTTTTTTACCTCTGTTCTGAATCTTAACACCTCGATCAGTAACCTCTCCTAAGTTATATTTCCTCTTAACCTTTCTCCTAATTTTCCTTGTCGTTGAACCCATGTCTTCGTGTAGCTACCTGCCGCGTCGCTGACCATTAATGTTTTCACTTCCCGTTTTATTTCTTTTAGTATTCCTGGTCCTATTCACTGAGCTCCCCTCAGTCACTGTACCTTGTACTGTCGACTTTTTTATTTTCGACTATGGCTTCTCTGCCTTACACTTTCCCCCTTACTGCCTTTTATTTCTGTCCCTGTTTTACTACCTTCCAACTTCCTGCATCGGTTCCCATACCCCTGCCACATTAGTTTAAACTCTCCCCAACAGCTCTAGCAAACCCCCCCCCCCCAGGACATCGGTTCCAGTCCTGCCCAGGTGCAGACCGTCCGGTTTGTACTGGTCCCACCTCCCCCAGAACGGGTTCCAATGTCCCAGGAATTTGAATCCCTCCCTCTTGCACCATCTCTCGAGCCACGCATTCATCCTCTCTGTCCTGACATCCTACTCTGACTAGCTCGTGGCACTGGTAGCAATCCTGAGATTACTACCTTTGAGGTCCTACTTTTTAGTTTAACTCCTAGCTCCCTAAATTCAGCTTGTAGGACCTCGTCCCGTATTTTACCTATATCGTTGGTGCCTATGGGCACCACGACAGCTGGCTGTTTACCCCCCCCCCCCCCCCCCCCCCCCCCCCCCACCCCCCCCACCCCACACACAGAATGTCCTGCAGCCGCTCCGAGACATCCTTGACCCTTGCACCAGGGAGGCAACATACCATCCTGGAGTCTCGATTGCGTCCACAGAACCGCCTGTCTATTCCCCTTACAATTGAGTCCCCTATCACTATAGCCCTGCCATTCTTCTTCCTGCCCAGCTGCGCAGCAGAGCCAGCCACGGTGCCATGAACCTGGCTGCTGCTGCCTTCCCCTGGTGAGCCATCTCCCTCAACAGTATCCAAAGCGGTATATCTGTTTTGCAGGGAGATGACCGCAGAGGACACCTGCACTGCCTTCCTACTCTTGCTCTGTCTTTTGGTCACCCATTTTCTATCTCCCTCAGTACCTTTCACCTGCGGTGTGACCAACTCGCTAAACGTGCTATCCACGACGTCCTCAGCATCGCGGATGCTCCAAAGTGAGTCCATCCGCAGCTCCAGAGCCGTCAAGCGGTCTAACAGGAGCTGCAACTGGACACACGTCTTGCACGTGAAGGAGCCAGGGACAGTGGACGTGTCCCTGAGCTCCCACATCGCACACGAGGAGCATGACACGGGTCTGAGATCTCCTGCCATGTCTTAAACCTTCGGTTAACTTCAACAACTGCAATTTCAACAAAAAAAACAACAAAGAAAAAAAAATATATATACCAATGAAAAGAAACAGAAAAACAGAAACACGACTTACCAGTCACTTACCAGGGATAAAAAGCACTTCCTCCCCCCCCCAGCTTTGAATTCCCACCTAGATTCAAATTCCCAAACTCACTCTTGGTTCTGTCTCACTCCTGGCTCTGTCTTCTCTCTGGCTCACTGGGAGAACTCACTGAGAGTGAGTTTACAAGTGGCTCTTTTTAAACTGTCCTGAATTGACTCCCCTCCCCCACCTGCTTTTAGATCAAGGTAGATTTAAGTGACTGACACTTAACTGCCAACCAGTTATGTGAGTGGGTGGGGCAGCCCTTGTTAACCTACACTGCACAATACTAGCTTAATTTAAATTAATTTAAACTCCTGAAATTTAAAAGGAGCTGCCTTACTGATTTAATTCAATTCCCACCTAGATTCAAATTCCCAAACTCACTCTTAGCTGTGTCTCACTCCTGGCTGTGTCTTCTCTGACTCACTGGGAGTGAGTGAGTTTACAAGTTGCTCTTTTTAAACTGTCCTGAATTGACTCCCCTCCCCCACCTGCTTTTAGATCAAGGTAGATTTAAGTGACTGACACTTAACTGCCAACCAGTTATGTGAGTGGGTGGGGCAGCCCTTGTTAACCTACACTGCACAATACTAGCTTAAATTTAAATTAATTTAAACTCCTGAAATGTAAAAGGAGCTGCCTTACTGATTTGATTAATTCCCACCTGATATGTTCCTCATTCTCATTCCTTCTCCCCATAACCCCTGACCCCCTTATTAATTAAGAAATCCCTTATTAATCAGGAACAGCAGATTTGTGCTTGTGTTTCCGTCAGGGCCACAGACCAAGTGCTGGAGGATAGTCATTAACACTGGGCTAGATTCTCCCATTCTGGGGCTATGTCCCCACGCCGGCCTGGGAACGCTGGCATTTTAAGCCAAAAGAAATGGCGCTCAACGGCCACCGATCCTCCGTTTGGTGGGGGCTAGTATGCCGACAGCGTAGAGCACCCGGCTCCAACTACCGATACGGCATGGAGAATTGCTATGTCCGTGGCACACATGCGCATGGCGGCAGCCTACAGCGGCCGCGCTGTGGTACATAGCGGAGGCCACTCGTGGACTCGGCCCGCGAAATAGTGATCCCTCTTTGGCAGGCTCACACACCGGGACCGCCTTCCCCTGACTGACGGCGCTGGACTGAGTTATTAAAGAATAGTTAAAATGCCTTTGTATACCTGTTAAAATGGAACTTCAACGCTGTTCAATATCTTTTTAAAAAATATTTTATTCAGGCATTTGGGAAAACAAACAACAAACAAATGAAAGCAGAAGTAAAATTATACAATGTAATAAATAACCAGCATTCCCCCCCCCCGCCACACCCCTCCTTCCCATCCTGCCTTCCCCATTTTAACCCCCTTAGTCACCCCCTCCTCTGCTGACTCCTCAATTCTCCTTAAAGAAGTCAATGAACGGCTTCCACCTCCGGGCGAACCCATCAACCGACCCCCCCCTCCCCCCCGCCCGAGACGAACTTGACTTTCTCCAGCCTTAGGAATTCTGCCAGGTCGCTCACGCACACACACGCTTTCGGCGGTTCCGAGTCCCACCCGAGTAAAATCCATCTTCAGGCTATCAGGGAAGCAAGGACATTGGCCTCTCTCACCCCATGCACTCACGGGCCTTCCGCCACCCCAAATATCTCTACCTCTGGGCTCGGGGACACCTTTACCTCAAACCTCCGATATTAGGTCGTAAACCCCTGCCAGAACCCCTTCATGTTCGGACATGCCCAGAAAGTGTAGACATGATTCACGGGCCTCCCTGTGCACCGCCCACACCTTTCCGCTACACCCTCAAAGAACCCACTCATCCTACCAGGGAGGAGGAACTGGGGCAGGGACGAGGAACTGGGGCAGGGGGAGCTGGAGCAGGAGGGAGGAGGAGCTGGGGCATGGGGGGATGAGCTGGGGCATGGGGGGAGGAGCTGGGGCAGGAGGGAGGAGGAGCTGGGGCAGGAGGGAGGAGGAGCTGGGGCATGGAGGGAGGAGCTGGGGCATGGGGGGAGGAGCTGGGGCATGGGGGGATGAGCTGGGGCATGGGGCAGGAGAATACCGGTCCCAAGGGCGGCAACCCGGGAAAGGATGGCACCTCACGCCTCACGAAATCCCAGACCTGAAATCGTTCTCCTTGGCAGCCCGTACTCTTCCTCCAGGTTCTCTAAATTCGCAAAACCTCCCCCTACAAACAGATCCCCGAATCACACAATCCCTGCCTGCGGCCACCCCTGAAACCCCTCACACCCTGCCCCCCCCCCCCCCGCCCCCCCGGGTGCAAACTGACGATTATCGCAGATAATACCTTCAAACCAACCCCTCCCTGACTATCCATTTCCTAACCATAGCCTTGTTTGCCGTCCAGTAGTTCGTAATTCATTATATTCGACAATGCCAGCACACCATCCCCCCCCCCCCCCCCCGCCCTTCCCCGAATATCAGTTTGATATGTGCTGATAGCAAACCCTGATATCAGCACATTAATCTTCTTATAAAATAACTTTGGGACAAAGCTCAGCAGATTCTGAAACACGAACAGGAACCTTGGCAGCACCGTTACCTTCACTGTCTGCACCCGTCCCGTCAACCACAGTGGCAGCGCATCCCATCTCTTAAAATCTCCCTTCATCTGCTCCACCAGCCGAGTCAAATTTAACTTGTGCAGCTGCGCCCAACCCTGTCTCACCTGAATGCCCAGGTACCTGAAGTGCACCACCACCTTGAACGGCAGCTCCCCTAACCTCCTCTCCTGTCCTCTGGTCTCAGTCGGGAACACCTCGCTCTTTCCCATGTTCAACTTTACCCGGAGAACCATCAAGAGTCCTCCAAATTCCCCATAATGCCCCGATGACACCCAGTGGGTCCAAAATAAATGCTGTTCATTCTCATTTGATACTTGTGCGGAAGAGTTAATATTGGAATTTAATTGCCTTTCTCATGTGGCAGTTGAATTCTATTTCACATAAAGTAGTGTGTAGCATGGTCTGATCCTTTCCTGAATTAGGGAAAGCAAAGTAATTTACACCTTACGCTGCAAATCAGGGAGTGATATTCATGGTCTAACTTCTTCCAATTGAAAGGGAATAGTTAGGCCTGGAGATTCCCTCTGGACCCACAGAGACAGGGGCATAGAAAGAACAGAATGGCTGCAATAAATGTACCATTTAACCCGCTGTGTGACTGGAGATTGTTGCCATGTTGAAGAAGCAATAAAAGTGCTTTTGAGGTACTAGGCTCAGTTTTAAGTGATAATAAGTGAGTTCGAGATGATACTGGATTGTTGATGATTGTGAGCTGTGGGTTATTGTGGCCTCTAGTGGTGGGTGATGGTGGGTTGTCAATGATGCTAAACTGTCTTGGATGGGCGTGCACCTGTTAATGCAGTTGAGCTGTCTTGGGGTGAGCATGTCAATAGGGGGGGTGGGGGAGCTGTCCGGGGTGAGTTCTCATTGGGAGTGAGTTGTCTGCGGGTGAGCTGTCTGGGGGTGAGCTGCCAGTGGGGGTGAGCTGCCAGTGGGGGTGAACTGTCTGGGGGGTGAACTGTCTGGGGTAAGCTGTCTAGGGGTGAGCTGTCTGGGGGTGAACTGTCAGTGGGGGGGGAACTGTCAGAGGGTAAGCTGTCTGGGGACGAAGTGTCTGGTGTTGTGCTGTCAAAGTGTGAGCTGTTAATGAGGGTAAATTGTCTGAGGGTGGAGCTATCGGTCTTAGAAGCTGTCAGTGGGCGGAGTTGTCAGCGGGCAGAGAAAGCGGTGGGCGGAGCTAGCGTTGGGCAGAGCTGGCGGTGGACGGAGCTGGCGGTCGGCAGAGCTGTCAGTGGGCCGAGCTGGTGGTGGGCCGAGCTGTCGGTAGGCGGATCTGGTGGTGTGCCGAGCTGGCTCTGGGCGGTGCTGTCGGTGGGCGGAGCTTTCGGTGGGCGGAGCTGTCGGTGGGCGGAGCTGTCGGTGGGCGGTGCTGTCGGTGGGCGGAGCTGTCGGTGGGCGGTGCTGTCGGTGGGCGGTGCTGTCGGTGGGCGGTGCAGTCGGTGGGCGGAGCTGTCGGTGGGCGGTGCTGTCGGTGGGCGGAGCTGTCGGTGGGCGGTGCTGTCGGTGGGCGGTGCTGTCGGTGGGCGGTGCTGTCGGTGGGCGGTGCTGTCGGTGGGCGGTGCTGGCGGTGGGCGGTGCTGTCGGTGTGTGCGGTGCTGTCGGTGTGTGCGGTGCTGTCGGTGGGCGGAGCTGGCGGTGGGCGGAGCTGTCGGTGGGCAGAGCTGTCGGTGGGCGGAGCTGTCGGTGGGCGGAGCTGTCGGTGGGCGGAGCTGCCGGTGGGCGGAGCTGCCGGTGGGCGGAGCTGTCGGTGGGCGGTGCTGTCGGTGGGCGGAGCTGTCGGTGGGCGGTGCTGTCGGTGGGCGGTGCTGTCGGTGGGCGGTGCTGGCTCTGGGCAGAGCTAGCGGTAGGCGGATCTGGCGCTGGGCGGATCTGGCGGTAGGCAGAGCTAGCGGTAGGCATATCTGGCGCTGGGCGGAGCTGGCGGTGGGCAGAGCTAGCGGTGGGCGGATCTGGCGCTGGGCGGAGCTGGCGCTGGGCGGAGCTGGCGCTGGGCGGAGCTGGCGCTGGGCGGAGCTGGCGCTGGGCGGAGCTGGCGCTGGGCGGAGCTGGCGCTGGGCGGAGCTGGCGCTGGGCGGAGCTGGCGCTGGGCGGAGCTGCTGGTGTGTATTTCATGATCCTTCAGCTTTATTAATTTTCTAGTAGTTCTGACAAAGAAACCTTTTAATTGAAATATTCCAGGCTTTCGTGAACCCGACTATTCATTTAAGTTTTCAACTCGCTATCATACACATGAATGCCATGATCCTTCCAATAATCGTTTTTTTCGTAAGTTCAAGTCAGTGGAGAAGGAGCTAATTGCCGACCTGACCTGCAGAATAACTGATGTAGAGATGAAATGCCACGTTGTCAAATTACCACACAAGGGCCTAATCACTGAACTCTTCATTACATTTAAAGGTAAGTTCAATATGCATTGGAGCATCTGGAGTGTGTGATTCTTTTGTCTTCAATGTGTAAGTGACTTTTTCTCAAAACTCTGTTGTTGAATATGTATACACGGCATGCCTTTACTAGCTTTGTGCACACCTGTGAATTGATGTGTTTCTAGAAGAAGTGTGTGCCTCTGTTATTTTGCAAATCCGTGTTTTTGAACATACACCAATCTCCACTAATCATTCAGTCTGTAGCCTTTCAGTGCTTGAATAAATCTTTCAGAAAGAACATTTAATTACCCAAATATGTGGGTGGTGTACTGCCTACTTCCAGAGGACGTACATTTAAGGTTATCCCAAGAAGAACAAAAGAAGGAAGTTCTGCCCACAAAGTGTCATTAATAAATGGAATGTGCACCACAAAGAGCGGGTGGCTCCATCATAGGTTTTAAAAGGAAACGTTTGAAAGGAATAGGGGGAGCCAGTGAATGGGATAGATGCAATGGGCTTAATGGTCTCTTCTTCTGCATGGTTTAAGAACATACTGAAGTGAATGAGAATATATCTGTAACCACTGAAGGGCAGGTGTAGTATGACAGAGATACTGAAACTCTTTGCAACACTAGGCATTGTCTTTGGCCTCCTCTATATATTTGATGCCCTTACTACTTATTCCGCCATTGGGTTCGATCCCGGCTCTGGGTCACTGTCCATGTGGAGTTTGCACATTCTCCCCGTGTCTGCGTGGGTTTCATCCCCACAACCCAAAGATGTGCAGGTTAGGTGGATTAGCCACGCTAAATTGTTCTTTAATTGGAAAAAAAATGATTGAGTACTCTTTATTAAAAAACAATATATTCTATCCGCCATTTGGCCACTATGTCAGATTGAACTAAACGATTCATAATCTCAGTCTCAGGTCAATTCCAATCTAAGATATTGACCCCGTATCCCCTGCACACAAAGACCATCTATTTTCACTTCCATAACATTGTTGCCTTCACATTTATCTCAGCCCTTCTAATGCTGATTCTCTGATCCATGTGTTTGTCATCTACCAAGTCAACCAATGCAATGTTCTCCCAGCCAGCTTTGCATTTTCCACTCTATTTGTTTAAATTCATTTGAAACTCTGTTGCCTATATCCTATCCTGTACCGTGGATGTCAGTTGGCTTGGTGGCTGGTTTGTGATGTGGAATGACTCCAACGGCATGGGTTCAATTCCTGTACCGGTTCAGGTTATCCATGATCTTCTCACCCTTGCCCCTCGCCTGAGGTGTGGTGACCCTCACTACCAATCACCTCTCTCTCAAAAGGGGGGAGTGGCCAATGGATTCTGGCGACTTCCATCCCGCACTGCTGTATGTTTCTATATTGAAGTGCAGGATTCGAGATCTTTACCCCTATGATTCCAACTGAACAGCTTTTCTAAACCATGTCCCTGATGCTAGACTAAACAAAATGGAGTACAGGGCCCGCCTCCGAGTGTTAGCTATACATGATAACCACAGCAGCATGGGTATGATCGTGTGATATGATCATTGAAAGACTTAAAGAGTGGTGGCATTTAATTGGATGATATTCCAATAATGTCTGCAAAGATTTTCAGAATGTCACACCAAGGTAAGGTGACGTTTTTTAAATTCACTTCTTTGTGAACCAGTCACTTAAAACTAAACTGATTGAAAAATCTGTCGAAGATCTGAGCTGTAGGCTCAACCTGTAACACAGCTTAAAACAAGAACTGTTTTCTCTTCAAACCTGCAGTGGATCCTTTTGGCTATGGATGGGAAGAAGTATGTAGCAAATTCATACAAGACTGTGAGGATGAAACAAACAGAAGAGTAGAGAAAGTAAGTTAAAGAACACAGAGCAACTCCTGCCAGGTCACTGAGATGTGTAACAATCTGATAGTGAAAGCCCATCTCCAAGTTTTAAGTGTAAGATGTATATCAGTGTATGAACACTTGGGCTCAGCTTTTCATTCCCGGGTCAGGTGCACAAAAGTGGGAGAATTCCCGGCCCCACAAACCCAACCTTTAAAAGTGATGCCCAGATGTCGGACTCTCGCTACAAAGAGGGGGTGGTGGGCTGGGTTTGAGGTCAAGGTGAGCAATCTGGGAAGAACTGAAGAGGCTGCAGGGGACGAAGGCAGGCTGGGGTTGGCCTGCCTCAGGGCTGCAGCACTGCCCAATGTTTAAAAATAAAGATTAAAACATGTAACATTCCCTCCTTTCCCACCCCCACATTCCTTATGTGCCATCGATGCCAACCCCCATAGGGCCAGGCAGTGGTGTACTGGTGTTGTCGCTGAACGAATAATAATAATAATCTTTATTGTTGTCACAAGTCGGCTTACATTAACACTACATTGAAAACACTGAAAATCCCCTAGTCGCCACATTCCGGCGCCTGTTCGGGCACACAGAGGGAGAATTCAGAATGTCCAATTCACCTAACAAGCACGTCTTTTGGGATTTGTGGGAGGAAACCGGAGCACCCGGAGGAAACCCACGCAGGCACGGGGAAAACGTGCAGACTCCGCACAGATAGTGACCCAAGCCGGGAATCGAACCTGGGTCCCTGGCGCTGTGAAGCCGCAGTGCTAATCACCGTGATACCGTGCTGCCCATGAGGTACTTCCATTTGATTCCGTCGAAGGCCTTTTCTGCATCCAGCGGGACGATCACCTCTGGGGTTCTCTCCCTTGGGGTCATTATTACATTCAGCAGCCGCCTGATGTTCGCAGTTAGCTGTCTACGTATGACAAAGCCCGTCTGGTCCTCTGCTACCACCTCTGGTACACAGCTCTCAAGTCTCTTAGACAGGACTTTCACGAATATCTTCGCGTCCAAATTGAGCAGTGAAATGGGTCTGTATGATCCGCATTCCGTCGGGTCTTTGTCTTTTTTTGGGTATCAGCGATATCGTGGCCTGTGTTAGCGTTGGAGGCAGGGTGCCCTTCGCTAGCGAATCTGCAAATATTTCCCGTAGGTGTGGGGCCAGGGTTGGTGCAAAATATTTGTAGAAGTCCACCGGATATCTATCAGGTCCAGCATCTTCTCTGCCTGCATGATCGCTCCCAGTCCTATTGGTGCTTCCTGCTCCTCTCCCCTGGCATGTCCAGTCAATTGAAGAACTGTTTCATCACTGTCGTTGGGATCGAAGGTGTACAGTCCCCGGTAGAAGGCCTCAGATGCTTAGTTGACCTTTTTTGGTTCGGCTACCAGTCCGCCTCTATTGTCCTTCACCTGCGCTATCTCCCTTGTGGCTGCCTGGTTTCTCAGCTGGTGAGCCAGTAGATGGCCAGCCTTCTCGCCGTCATCATAGAAGGTCCCCCGTGTCCGGCGGAGTTGGTGCAACGCTTTCCTGATGGACAGCAGGTTAAAGGCCATTTGTAGCTTTTTCCTCTCCTCCAGGGGTCCCACGCCACCAGGAAACCCGCTGGTGGGGGTCTCACTGGGAAACCCGTGGGCGAGGATGTCACTGAGAAATCCGCGGCGGGAGTCCCACAACACCGGGAAATCCGCGGGTGGGAGGCCCACAACACCGGGAAATCCGCGGGTGGGAGGCCCACAACACCGGGAAATCCGCGGGTGGGAGGCCCACAACACCGGGAAACCCGCGGGTGGGAGGCCCACAACACCGGGAAATCCGCGGGTGGGGGTCCCATTGGGAAACCCGCAGGCTGGGGTCCCACACCACTGAGAAACCCCCGGGCGAGGGTCCGCTGCCAACAAGAAAAGTGAATCGCGACAACCAGAGAAATCCAGCCATTATCACGAGGAACATATACAACACAGCTGTCCAGGGCAATTAAAATGCCCCACAACCTGCTACCATTCCAGTATTTCCATGTTATTCCTTCTCCATTCTGTCAGGGACCATCTCCTGATGTTGTGACGCAGCCTGTGTGTGATTCTGTTTCAGGCCCGAAATCGTATTGAGGCTTTCTTCAAGAAACAGAGTGTTGCATTGGAAGCGATGAAAGACAACACGCCCACCTTTTATTACATTGCAAATTCTCTGAACACAGTCCGATTGGATCATTGCCGGCCAGGGTTTGGAAAAAATAAGTTATCACACTTAGATTGTTCTGAATGCTGCGGTGAGTTGTGAGCTGCTGTTTTTGTAATTAGTGACTGAATCTTTCTGTGGCTTTTGTATCCTTTCCATAATGGGATGTCCAGGAATGCAGGTGGGGCAACTATTTAAAAAAAATGTAATTTATTCCAAACATATTCAAAAGTACAACACAATTCAGTACAACACAGGTGCGATTCCGGCTTGGGTCACTGTCTGTGCGGAGTCTGCACGTTCTCCCCGTGTCTGCGCGGGTTTCCTCCGGGTGCTCCGGTTTCCTCCCACAGTCCAAAGATGGGCAGGTTAGGTGGATTGGCCCTGATAAATTGCCCTTAGTGTCCAAAATTGCCCTTAGTGTTGGGTGAGATTACTGGGTAATGGGGATAGGGTGGAGGTGTTGATCTTGGGTAGGGTGCTCTTTCCAAGAGCCGGTGCAGACTCGATGGGCCGAATGGCCTCCTGCACTGTAAATTCTATGATAATGATGATAATTCAACTCACATTCCCAACACCCTCACAACTCACATTCCCAACACCCTCACAATAACATTCCCAACACCCTCACAATAACATTCCTATCATAGAATTTACAGTGCAGAAGGAGGCCATTCGGCCCATCGAGTCTGCACCGGCTGTTGGAAAGAGCACCCTACCCAAGGTCAACACCTCCACCCTATCCCCATAACCCAGTAACCCCACCCAACACTAAGGGCTATTTTGGACACTAAGGGCAATTTATCATGGCCAATCCACCTAACCTGCACATCTTTGGACTGTGGGAGGAAACCGGAGCACCCGGAGGAAACCCGCGCGCACACGGGGAGGATGTGCAGACTCCGCACAGTCAGTGACCAAAGGCGGAATCAAACCTGGGACTCTGGAGCTGTGAAGCAATTGTGCTATCCACAATGCTACCGTGCTGCCTAACACCCTCACAATAACATTCCCAACACCCTCACAACTCACATTCCCAACACCCTCACAATTCAGCTTGTACAATTTCTCCCCATTTTCAAACCCTCCACATCCTCTTTCCCCCCCCCCCCCACACCCACGACAAACAATTCCTCAAACATTGTCATGAACAATCCCCACCGTGTATCGAAGCCCCCCGCTGATCCCCCAACTCGAACTTGATCTTTTCCAGCCAAAGGCAGTCATACAGGTCTCCCAGCCAGGCCGCCAGCACCACCGACCCAGCCAGGTACCCCACCCCCCCCCACCCAGGCGGCATCACCGACCCAGCCAGGCCACCCCCCCTCCCCCGGCGGCATCACCGACCCAGCCAGGCCGCGCAACCCCCCCCCACGTAATGGGTTCATCCTCACACACAAGGAGGTCGAATTTACCCTATGCATCGCCTCGCTTCACACTCCCCTACGCATCGCCTCACTTCACACTCCCCATCCTATCTCCGCCCCCACTCCTTCCATTTATTCTTGATACTCACCACCTGTGCTCCCCCAGCCAACCATATATATTCCCAATCCTGCCCGCCCCCTGCCCTCCACATCCGGGAGCAGCAGCCACTCCAGCAGGGTATACTCCGGCAGCTTGGGGAAACCTCTCCATTCCTTCTGCGCAAAATCCCTCGCTTGCATACACCTGAATTCACTTCCCTTCGGAAACTCCACCCTCTCCCGCAACTCTTCCAGACTTGTGAACGACTCTTCCAGGTACAAATTCTTCGCCCTCACCAACCCCACCTCGCTCCACTTCCTGCACTGCCATCCATCTCACCCCGGCTTAAACCCACGGTTCCCACACAGCGGTGTCAGCACCGACATCCCCTCCATTCGAAGGTGTCTCCTCAACTAATTCCACACCAAGATCATCACTGTACCACTGGGCGGAAGCGACGGCGTCACCAATGCCCTCAGGTTGGATCCCCTACAGGACTCCTCCTCTATCCTGACCCACTTTTTAAAAAATATTTTATTGAAAATTTTTGGTCAACCAACACAGTACATTGTGCATCCTTTACACAATATTATAACAACACAAATAACAATGACCTATTTTATAAACAGAAAATAAATAAATAATAAATAACAAAAATGAAAACTAACCCTAATTGGCAACTGCCTTATCACAAGTAACACTCTCCAAAAATATAATTTAACAGTCCAATATATAATCCTGACCCACTCTTAACAGTCCCCCTCCCACCACCGTCTCAACTTCTCCACATTCGCCGCCCAGTAGCAATGCAGCAGGTTTTGGAGCGCCAGCCCCTCTTTCTGCCTCTGTAACAGAGCCCTCTTTACCCTTGGTACTTACCCCACCCAGACAAACCCGGAGATCACTGCCTCCAATTTCCGGAAAAAAGCCTTAGCGATGACGACTTCCGGGTGCGGCGATGACCAGCTGAGTCGCACGTTTCGGCAGCTCCCTGTGAAACGGACTTTTGGGCTCTTGATAGGAGCCCCAACGGCAATTTTAACGGCTGAAAACACCGTGCGGTAAACCAGAAGGGTGTTCCCCCTGGACACGGATGGAAAAAGGAGAGGAAAGTGGCCGGATTGCAGCGGATCCTTTGGAACAACGGCAAGGAAGGCAAGCAGAAACCAAGATGGCGTCGGAAGGTGGCAGTTTCATATGGGGCCCTGAACAACAAGAGTTTTTGAAACGCTGCGTGGAGGAGATAAAAAAGGAAATGAAGAAAGAGTTGTTGGCCCCGATATTACAGGCGATTGAAGGGCTGAAAGAGGAACAAAAGACCCAGGAGCAGGAGCTTCGGGTCGTGAAGGCGAAAGCAGCAGAGAATGAAAACGATATACAGGGCCTGGTGGTGAAGTCGGAGATACAGGAGGCACACCAGAAACGATCTGTGGAGAGGTTGGAGGCACTGGAAAATAACGCAAGGAGGAACAACTTGAGGATTCTTGGCCTTCCTGAAGGTGTGGAGGGGGCGGACGTCGGGGCATATGTGAGCACGATGCTGCACTCGTTAATGGGAGTGGAGGCCCCGACGGGTCCGTTGGAGGTGGAGGGAGCATACCGAGTTATGGTGCGAGGACCGAGAGCAGGAGAAGCTCCCAGAGCCATAGTGGTGAGATTTCTCCGTTTTAAGGATAGAGAAATGGTCCTTAGATGGGCGAAGAAAACTCGGTGTAGTAAATGGGAGAACGCGGTGATCCGCGTCTATCAAGATTGGAGTGCGGAGGTGGCGAGAAGGAGGGCGAGCTTTAATCGGGCCAAAGCGGTACTTCACAAAAAAAAGATAAAGTTTGGAATGCTGCAACCGGCAAGACTGTGGGTCACATATCAAGGGAGGCACCACTACTTTGAGACGGCGGATGAAGCGTGGACTTTTATTGTAGAAGAAAAATTGGAATGATTGGACTACGAAAATGAACGTTTGGACAAAGTGGTGGGACGAGTGGGGGGGGGGGCGAAGAGGGATTGTATGATTAATCCTGCGGTATGGTAACTTTTCTTTCTCCCACAGGTGGTGATGGGGGGAGGTGGGGAGGGAGAGGAGATGGGGCGTTGGCCATGGGAGGCGGGGCCGAGGGAGAGGCGCGGGCTTGGTTCCCGCGCTATGATAATTATGGCGGGAATAGAGAAGCAGGAAGGAGGGGGCGCCGCACGGGGCGAGCCGTGATCACGGGGGGAAGCCGAGGTCAGCCAGAGTTTGCTGACTTCTGGGAGCAACATGGGGGGAGTAATTACGCTAGCGGGGGGTCTAGCGGGGGGGGGGGGGGGAGGGGGGAATTACTGGGTTGCTGCTGCTGGGGAAAGGGGGGAGTGGGTGCGGGAAAGGATGGGCGGGGGGGCACCGTCTGGGAGAAATACAGCCGCGTGGGAACTGGGCGAGAAGCTGGAAAAAGATGATGGCTAACCGGCAAGGGGGGGGGTGGGAAGCCCCCCAACTCGGCTGATCACGTGGAACGTGAGGGGGCTTAACGGGCCGATAAAGAGGGCACGAGTACTCGCACACCTTAAGAAACTTAAAGCAGATGTGGTCATGTTACAGGAAACGCACCTGAAACTGATAGATCAGGTTAGGTTGCGCAAAGGATGGGTAGGGCAGGTGTTCCATTCGGGGCTGGATGCGAAAAACAGGGGGGTGGCTATATTAGTGGGGAAGCGGGTAATGTTCGAGGCAAAGACTATAGTGGCGGATAACGGGGGCAGATACGTGATGGTGAGTGGCAAATTACAGGGAGAGATGGTGGTGTTGGTAAACGTGTATGCCCCGAATTGGGACGATGCCAATTTTATGAGGCGAATGCTAGGACGCATCCCAGACCTAGAGACCGGAAAGCTGATAATGGGGGGAGACTTTAACACGGTGTTGGAACCAAGGCTGGATAGGTCGAAGTCCAGGACTGGTAGGAGGCCGGCAGCAGCCAAGGTGCTTAAGGATTTTATGGAGCAGATGGGAGGGGTGGACCCGTGGAGATTCAGTAGACCTAGGAGTAAGGAGTTCTCGTTTTTCTCCTATGTCCATAAAGTCTATTCACGCATAGACTTTTTTGTGTTGGGTAGGGCATTGATCCCGAGGGTGAGGGGAACGGAATATACGGCTATAGCCATTTCGGATCATGCCCCACACTGGGTAGACTTGGAGATAGGGGAGGAAACAAGAGGGCGTCCACCCTGGAGAATGGATATGGGACTAATGGCGGATGAGGGGGTGTGCTTAAGGGTGAGGGGATGCATTGAAAAGTACTTGGAACTCAATGACAATGGGGAGGTTCAGGTGGGAGTGGTCTGGGAGGCGTTGAAGGCGGTGGTTAGGGGGGAGCTGATATCAATAAGGACACATAAAGGGAAGCAGGAGAGTAAGGAACGGGAGCGATTGTTGCAAGAACTTTTGAGGGTGGACAGACAGTATGCGGAAGCACCGGAGGAGGGACTGTATAGGGAAAGGCAAAGGCTGCATGTGGAATTTGACTTGCTGACCACAGGCACTGCAGAGGCACAATGGAGGAAGGCGCAGGGTGTACAGTATGAATATGGAGAGAAGGCGAGCAGATTGCTGGCACACCAATTGAGGAAAAGGGGAGCAGCGAGGGAAATAGGGGGGGTGAGAGACGAAGATGGAGAGACGGAGCGGGGAGCGGAGAGAGTGAATGAAGTGTTTAAGACATTTTATAAAAAATTGTATGAAGCTCAACCCCCGGATGGGAGGGAGAGAATGATGGAGTTTTTGGATCGGCTGGAAATTCCCAAGGTGGAAGAGCAGGAAAGGATGGGATTGGGAGCACAGATCACGGTAGAAGAAGTGGTGAAAGGAATTAGGAACATGCAGACGGGAAAGGCCCCGGGACCGGACGGATTCCCAGTTGAATTTTACAGAAAATATTTGGACTTGCTCGCCCCGCTACTGACGAGGACCTTCAACGAGGCAAAGGAAAGGGGACAACTGCCCCCGACTATGTCAGAAGCAACGATATCGCTTCTTTTAAAGATGGAAAAGGATCCGCTACAATGCGGGTCCTACAGACCAATCTCCCTCCTCAATGTAGATGCCAAGGTCTTGGCCAAGGTAATGGCAATGAGAATAGAGGAATGTGTCCCGGGGGTGGTTCATGAGGACCAAACTGGGTTTGTGAAGGGGAGACAGCTGAACACGAACATACGGAGGTTGTTAGGGGTAATGATGATGGCCCCACCAGAGGGTGAAACGGAGATAGTAGTGGCGATGGATGCCGAGAAAGCATTTGATAGAGTGGAGTGGGATTATCTGTGGGAGGTGTTGAGGAGATTTGGGTTCGGAGAGGGGTATGTTAGATGGGTGCAGCTGTTGTATAGGGCCCCAGTGGCGAGTGTGGTCACGAATGGACGGGGATCGGCATATTTTCGGCTCCATAGAGGGACAAGGCAGGGATGTCCTCTGTCCCCATTACTGTTTGCACTGGCGATTGAGCCCCTGGCGATAGCGCTGAGAGGTTCCAAGGGATGGAGGGGAATACTTAGGGGAGGAGAAGAACACCGGGTATCTTTATATGCGGATGATCTGCTACTATATGTGGCGGATCCAGCGGAGGGGATGCCAGAAATAATGCGGATACTTGGGGAGTTTGGGGATTTTTCAGGGTATAAATTGAATATGGGAAAGAGTGAGCTGTTTGTGGTGCATCCAGGGGAGCAGAGTAGAGAAATAGAAGACCTACCGTTGAGGAAGGTAACAAGAGACTTTCGTTACCTGGGGATCCAGATAGCTAAGAATTGGGGCACATTGCACAGGCTAAATTTGACACGGTTGGTGGAACAGATGGAGGAAGATTTCAAGAGATGGGACATGGTAGCATTGTCAATGGCAGGGAGGGTGCAGGCAGTTAAGATGGTGGTCCTCCCGAGATTCCTTTTTGTGTTTCAGTGTCTCCCGGTGGTGATCACGAAGGCTTTTTTCAAAAGGATAGAAAAGTGTATTATGGGTTTTGTTTGGGCCGGGAAGACTCCGAGAGTGAGGAAGGGATTCTTACAGCGTAGTAGGGATAGGGGGGGGCTGGCACTACCGAGCCTAAGTGAGTATTATTGGGCCGCTAATATTTCAATGGTGAGTAAGTGGATGGGACAGGAGGAAGGAGCGGCGTGGAAGAGATTAGAGAGGGCGTCCTGTAGGGGGACCAGCCTGCAGGCTATGGTGACAGCCCCATTGCCGTTCTCACCAAGGAACTATACCACGAGTCCGGTGGTGGTAGCTACACTGAAGATTTGGGGACAGTGGAGACGACATAGGGGAAAGACCGGAGCACTGGGGGGGTCCCCGATAAGAAACAACCATAGGTTTGCCCCGGGGGGAATGGATGGGGGATATGGAATGTGGCAAAGAGCAGGTATAACGCAATTGAAAGATCTATTTGTGGATGGGAAGTTTGCGAGTCTGGGAGCGCTGACCGAGAAATATGGGTTGCCCCAAGGGAATGCATTCAGGTACATGCAATTGAGGGCTTTTGCGAGGCAGCAGGTGAGGGAATTCCCGCAGCTCCCGACACAAGAGGTGCAGGACAGAGTCATCTCAAAGAAATGGGTGGGGGACGGTAAGGTGTCGGATATATATAGGGAAATGAGAGACGAAGGGGAGACTATGATGGACGAACTAAAAGGGAAATGGGAAGAAGAGCTAGGGGAGGAGATTGAGGAGGGGATGTGGGCAGATGCCCTAAACAGGGTAAACTCGTCGTCCTCGTGCGCCAGGCTAAGCCTGATTCAGTTTAAGGTATTACACAGGGCACATATGACTGGAACACGGCTCAGTAAA
This sequence comes from Scyliorhinus torazame, assembly GCF_047496885.1. Taxonomy (NCBI): domain Eukaryota; kingdom Metazoa; phylum Chordata; class Chondrichthyes; order Carcharhiniformes; family Scyliorhinidae; genus Scyliorhinus; species Scyliorhinus torazame. The sequence goes on from NC_092727.1 coordinate 132,429,660, forward strand.
TTTTTTTGGGTGGAGGATAGGTGTGCGAGGTGCTCGAGAAGCCCAGCGAATCATACCCATATGTTTTGGTCATGCCCGGCACTACAGGGGTTTTGGATGGGGGTGACAAAGGTGCTTTCGAAAGTAGTAGGAGTCCGGGTCGAACCAAGCTGGGGGTTGGCTATATTTGGGGTTGCACAAGAGCCGGGAGTGCAGGAGGCGAAAGAGGCCGATGTTTTGGCCTTTGCGTCCCTAGTAGCCCGGCGCAGAATATTGCTAATGTGGAAAGAAGCCAAGCCCCCGGGGGTGGAGACCTGGATAAATGATATGGCGGGGTTCATAAAGTTAGAGCGGATTAAGTTCGTCCTAAGGGGGTCGGCTCAAGGGTTTACTAGGCGGTGGCAACCGTTCGTCGAATATCTTGCGGAAAGATAGATAGGGGAGAACAAAGAAGGCAGCAGCAGCGGCCCAGGACTTGGGGGGGGGGGGGAGGGATGGGGGGGGATGGGGGGGGGGGGGGTGTGGCCTGAGACAAGGCAGTTGCCAATTAGGGCTAGTTTTTATTTTTTGTTATTTAATATTTATTTATTTGTTGTTGTTTTTGTTTAAATTTAAAAAAGGTCATTATTATCTGTATTGTTACAATGTTGTGTAAAGGATGCACAATGTACTGTGTTGGTTGACCAAAAATTTTCAATAAAATATTATTTATAAAAAAAAAAAAAAAAGCCTTAGCGATGATGATCAGGAGGGTCTGAAATCAATCAGGAACCCTGGCAACACATTGATTTTAACCACCTGGACCCTCCCCGCCAATGTCAGGTGCAGCGTATCCCACCTCCTAAAATCACCCCGAACCTCCTCCATCACCGTTATCAGATTTCAATTGTGCATCGTCACCCACTCCCCCGCCACCTGGACCCCTAAATACCCAAACCTATCGCTGGCCATCCTGAATGGCAACACCGCCAGGTTGGCCCACCCGACCCGCCATATTCACCGGGAACATCTCACTCTTCCCGACATTTAACTTATATCCTGAAAAGGCCCCAAACATCTCCAGTATGTCCATAATTCTCCCCATACTCTCCAGTGGGTCCGACACAAACAGCAACAGGTCATTCTCGGACAGCGACACCCAGTATTCCCTACTCCCCCTCATAATCCCCTGCCACTCCACTGACCCCCTAAGGGCCATCGCCAAGGGCTCTATCGCCAGCGCAAATAGGAGTTGACCTGCTACAAACTTGTAGCCCCCTGAAAAAGTCAAAAACACACAACCTAAAAGAAACACCCTCCACAATACCCGTATCTTCCGTCTGCTGCTGTTCCAGCTTCTCCATCTCCCGTCGAATTCAGTTCTCTCCCAGTTACGGTCTCTTATAAAGTCATTGGCTTCTTCTGGCATTTAAAAATAGTCCACCCGACCTTCGAAAGTCACCCACAGTTTCACCGGGTACAGCACCCCGAACCGGATCTGCCTTCGATAGAATACCGCCTTAGTTTTGTTAAATCCGGCACACCTCTCCGCCTGCTCCGCGCCAATATCTTGGTAAATTCAGACCTGGTTCCCCTCCCATTCGCAGTTCCGCTCCTCCCTAGCCCACTGCAGGATCTTTTCCTTCTCCATAGACTTGTGGAGCCTCACAATCACCGCCCGCGACGGTTACCCTACTCTCGACTTCTGCATTAGGGACCTGTGCGCCCTATCTACCTCTAGGGCATTGTCCAGCAACCCCTCCACCACCAGCCCTGCCAGCATCCTCAAAACGTATTTTGTGGTGCTTGTACCTTCCACACCCTCCCACAGGCCTGTGATTTGTGGAATCTGCATCCTGGACCTATTCTCCTGCTCCTCTACCTTTGCCCTCAGCGACTTGCAAAGGTCCCCCAGGAGCCCCACCTCCACCTCCGATGACACCACCCAATCTCAATGATCGTAGACTACCTTCTCCATCTACCAGATCTGCGATCCCTGTGCCTCCAGACACTTCTCGACTCTCTCCATTGATCCTCTCAGGGGTGCTACTGCTTCCTCAATGGCCTTCGACCTGTCCCCGTACACCTCCTGTCTTTGCTGGTGGACCTCCTCGCTGATAAACGCCATCTGCTGCTCCATCTGGGGCGTTCCCACTTGTGACGACCCTTCCCCCTCCGCCATCTTCACAATTGTTGCTGCGCCATAGGTCTCCTCCAGTTCCTTGGCCAGGTCCTTCACTGTTTGTTGCCGGGTCTGCCACTCACGGGGGAGACTTCTCCTTCACACCATCTGCTACACGTTCCTGCCGGAGCTACCCCAATTTCGGGTAAAAAAGCTGAAACCAACGTCTTTGAGCCGGAGCTGTCCTGTGCGACCACTCACTCCATGGCCGCCACCGGAAGTCCGCATGTAGAACATAGAAAAATACAGCACAGAACAGGCCCTTCGGCCCACGATGTTGTGCCAAACCTTTGTCCTAGATTAATCATAGATTATCATAGAATTTACAGCGCAGAAGGAGGCCATTTGACCCATTGAGTCTGCACCGGCTCTTGGAAAGAGCACCCTACCCAAGCCCACACATCCACCCTATCCCCATAACTCAGTAACCCCAGCCAACACTAAGGGCAATTTTGGACACTATGGGCAATTTATCATGGCCAATCCACCTAACCTGCACATCCTTGGACTGTGGGAGCAAACCAGAGCACCCGAAGGAAACCCACGCACACACGGGGAGGATGTGCAGACTCCGCACAGATAGTGACCCAAGCCGGATTCGAACCTGGGACTCTGGAGCTGTGAAGCAATTGTGCAATCCACAATGCTACCGTGCTGCCCCTAAGAACAAATAAATCTACACTATATCATTTTACCGTAATCCATGTACCTATCCAATAGCTGCTTGAAGGTCCCTAATGTTTCCGACTCAACTACTTCCACAGGCAGTGCATTCCATGCCCCCACTACTCTCTGGGTAAAGAACCTACCTCTGACATCCCCCCTATATCTTCAACCATTCACCTTAAATTTATGTTCCCTTGTAATGGTTTGTTCCACCCAGGGAAAAAGTCTCTGACTGTCTACTCTATCTATTCCCCTGATCATCTTATAAACCTCTATCAAGTCGCCCCTCATCCTTCTCCATTCTAATGAGAAAAGGCCTAGCACCCTCAACCTTTCCTCGTAAGACCTACCCTCCATTCCAGGCAACATCCTGGTAAATCTCCTTTGCACCTTTTCCAAAGCTTCCACATCCTTCCTAAAATGAGGCGACCAGCACTGTACACAGTACTCCAAATGTGGCCTTACCAAAGTTTTGTACAGCTGCATCATCACCTCACAGCTCTTAAATTCAATCCCTCTGTTAATGAACGCTAGCACACCATAGGCCTTCTTCACAGCTCTATCCACTTGAGTGGCAACTTTCAAAGATGTATGAACGTAGACCCTAAGATCTCTCTGCTCCTCCACATTGCCAAGAACTCTACCGTTAACCCTGTATTCCGCATTCATATATGTCCTTCCAAAATGGACAACCTCACATTTTTCAGGGTTAAACTCCATCTGCCACTTCTCAGCCCAGCTCTGCATCCTATCTATGTCTCTTTGCAGCCGACAACAGCCCTCCTCACTATCCACAACTCCACCAATCTTCGTATCGTCTGCAAATTTACTGACCCACGCTTCAACTCCCTCATTAAAGTCATTAATGAAAATCACAAACAGCAGAGGAACCAGAACTGATCCCTGCGGTACGCCACTGGTAACTGGGATCCAGGCTGAATATTTGCCATCCACCACCACTCTCTAACTTCTATCGGTTAGCCAGTTTGTTATCCAACTGGCCAAATTTCCCAATATCCCATGCCTCCTTACTTTCTGCATAAGCCTACCATGGGGAACCTTATCAAATGCCTTACTAAATTCCATGTACACAACATCCACTGCTTTATCTTCATCCATATGCTTGGTCACCTCCTCAAAGAATTCAATAAGACTTGTAAGGCAAGACCTACCCCTCACAAATCCGTGCTGACTATCCTTCATCAAGCAGTGTCTTTCCAGATGTTCAGAAATCCTATCCTTCAGTACCCTTTCCATTACTTTGCCTACCACCGAAGTAAGACTAACTGGCCTGTAATTCCCAGGGTTATCCTTAGTCCCTTTTTTGAACAGAGGCACGACATTTGCCACTCTCCAATCCCCTGGTACCAGCCCTGTTGACAGTGAGGACGAAAAGATCATTGCCAACGGCTCTGCAATTTCATCTCTTGCTTCCCATAGAATCCTTGGATATATCCCGTCAGGCCCGGGGGACTTGTCTATCCTCAAGTTTTTCAAAATGCCCAACACATCTTCCTTCCTAACAAGTATTTCCTCGAGCTTACCAGTCTGTTTCACACTGTCCTCTCCAACAATATGGCCCCTCTCATTTGTAAATACAGAAGAAAAGTACTCGTTCAAGACCTCTCCTATCTCTTCAGACTCAATACTCAATCTCCCGCTACTGTCCTACCCTCGCTCTAGTCATTCTCATATTTCTCACATGTGTAAAAGGCCTTGGGGTTTTCCTTGATCCTACCCGCCAAAGATTGTTCATGCCCTCTCTTAGCTCTCCTAATTCCTTTCTTCAGTTCCCTCCTGGCTATCTTGTATCCCTCCAACACCCTGTCTGAACCTTGTTTCCTCAGCCTTACATAAGTCTCCTTTTTCCTCTTAACAAAACATTCAACCTCTCTTGTCAACCATGGTTCCCTCACTCGACCATCTCTTCCCTGCCTGACAGGGACATACATATCAAGGACACGTAGTACCTGTTCCTTTAACAAGTTCCACATTTCACTTGTGTCCTTCCCTGACAGCCTATGTTCCCAACTTATGCACTTCAATTCTTGTCTGACAACATCGTATTTACCCTTCCCCAATTGCAAACCTTGCCCTGTTGCACGCACCTATCCCTCTCCATTACTAAAGTGAAAGTCACAGAATTGTGGTCACTATCTCCAAAATGCTCCCCCACTAACAAATCTATCACTTGCCCTGGTTCATTACCAAGTACTAAATCCAATATTGCCCCTCCTCTGGTCGGACAATCTACATACTGTGTTAGTAAAGCTTCCTGGACACACTGCACAAACACCATCCCATCCAAACTATTTGATCTAAAGAGTTTCCACTCAATGTTTGGGAAGTTAAAGTCACCCATGACTACTACCCTGTGACATCTGCACCTTTCCAAAATCTGTTTCCCAATCTGTTCCTCCACATCTCTGCTACTATTGGGGGGCCTATAGAAAACTCCTAACAAGGTTACTGCTCCTTTCCTATTTCTGACTTCTGGTGCCCCTCTGGTTCGGATGCAACCCGTCCTGCTTGTACAGGTCCCACCTTCCCCAGAATGCACTCCAATTATCCAAATACCTGAAGCCCTCCCTCCTACACCATTCCTGCAGCCACGTGTTCAGCTGTACTCTCTCCCTATTCCTAGCCTCGCTATCACGTGGCACCGGCAACAAACCAGAGATGACAACTCTGTCTGTCCTGGCTTTTAACTTCCAGCCTAACTCCCTAAACTCGTTTATTACCTCCACACCCCTTTTCCTACCTACGTCGTTGGTACCAATGTGCACCATGACTTCTGGCTGCTCCCCCTCCCCCTGAAGACACGATCCGAGACGAGGTGCAACTATGGTCTCACTTATTAGTAGTCCTGATAAAATCCCAAACCTAATTCGACCTTTTATGTTCTTTCCTACAATCCCACCTTTGAAGATCTACTGGTCATTATTGCTGACAATAAATTAAAAGATAATGTTGGTATATCTTTCTTAACTTGGTGTTTTTTGTTCCTCAGTTGTTTTCTCTCTTTCGGTTTCTCTATTCTCCTTTTCTTCTCTCTGTTTATTAACACTGGTAGTTGGGACCTCTGGGTGGTTGGGGTAGGGGTTGGGGATCTGACCAAGGGCCAAGATTGGCAGAATATGGTCTTTATGAGGTGCTGGTTATAGAATTTACAGTGGAGAAGGAGGCCATTCGGCCCATCGAGTCTGCACCGGCTCTTGGAAAGAGCACCCCACCCAAGGCCAACACCTCCACCCTATCCCCACAACCCAGCAACCCCACCCAACACTAAGGGCAATTTTGGACACTAAGGGCAGTTCATCATGGCCAATCCACCTAACCTGCACATCTTTGGACTGTGGGAGGAAACCGGAGTACCCGGAGAAAACCCACGCACACACGGGGAGGATGTGCAGACTCCGCACAGACAGTGACCCAAGCCGGAATCAAACCTGGGACCCTGGAGCTGTGAAGCAATTGTGCTATCCACAATGCTACCGTGCTGCCCCTTGATGATCTACAGCCACTTTTTGCATTGATGGGTGCAGGATGTAGATTGGGGAGTTAACACTTATTGCACCGGGAGGAGATAATGACAGATAGGAACATGCACACTGGTGTATCCTGCTGATTCCAGCAGCATCATACCTAACACCACCTACCGGGGACAATGGGTACTGAAAGTTAGGAAATGTAAATCTCAGCAATTGAAATCTAATATCCAAGTGTGGTATTCAGGTGTGACAGAAAGAGTATGGTGTGACCTTCCTGTAAAAATAGAAAATGGTTTGTTATATATAAACATTTAATACATTGTCGGAAAATAGCGATCTCTGCTCTTCCATATCTTGATTCTTCTGCATATTTAAGGATCTTACCATTTAGGCTATATGTCCTTTCCTTGTTCTTGTTCCTGAATACCACTACATCACATTTCTCTGCATTTAACTTCATTTGCCACCTATTCACCCACTCCCCTGGCAGACATTCACAGTTACTGCAACAACAAAGAAATACTCAATGCAGTGCACAAGAATGTGAATTTTAAAACAGTCAAACAGCGAATGAATTTTGTTAGGTATTTTCTTGGGGATGCTCCAGTTCCATCCTGTAACTGGTGGATATTCCGCGGAAACCGGCCTTACGCAGGAACAGGGCATCTGCAGAACATCAGGCAAAGTATAGCGGGTGGAGTGCGTTACAGCCGGTCCCCACATTTGTTACCTTCCGATCCCTCTGTGTAAACTACCTCAGCTTGAGCCCAAATTTGTTAAATTCCAGATGGGATACCTCCAAATTGTTATGCGAAGAGGAATAAACTGGCCCCCTCTCTTTATTCAATCGCCTCAGTTGGTTGCAACAAATTTACTTCAAAAGGATCCCTTCCCATGCGGTTATTTTTCCAGTCCAATGTATTTATGTTTTAAGAGGAAGCCAGGCTTTCTTCAGTTTTTAAAAATTAATTTACAGAATGTGGGCTTCGCTGGTTAGGCCAGCATTTATTGCCATCCCTAGTTGCCCTTCAGAAGGTGGTAGTGAGCTGCCTTCTTGAACCGCTGCAGTACACCCACTGCCTTTTATTGTGTGTTTTCGTAGGGGTTGAATACGACTGAGTGGCTTGGCTAGGCCATTTCAGAGTCAACCACATTGCTGTGGGTCTGGAGTCACATATAGGCCAGACCAGGTAAGGACGGCAGATTTCCTTCCTTAAAGGAGATTAGTGAACCAGATGGATTTTTACGACAATCAACAATGGTTTCGTGGTCAGGGGAGGGATTACAGGATCACAGGAGATGGCAATTCATGTTTACATGGCTTCTTCCTTTAGCATGTCTGTCTGAGAAAGGGTGTGACATTCCACTGACTTTTAATTCCAGATATTTTATTGAGTTTAAATTACACCACCTGCCGGGGAGGGATTTGAACCCGGGTCCCCAGATCATCATCCTGCGTCTCTGCATTACTAGTCCAACGACAATACCACTACACCACCACCTCCCCATTAAAGATATAATTTGTTTATTAACTATTAAACGTAAGTAAACTAATAAACACCACATGCACATACATTCACATAAATTAGTAATGAGTACAAAAAAATACAAATCAGTCTTTGACTCGTCTGTTAGTAATTGGTGAAATGTTACAGCTGTTTGAGACTTCCCATAGCACTGACTTTAGCAGTTGAATAGTCGGTTTTGAGATTGCAGGGTTCTGCAGTTTTGCTGAGAGAGTTGTCTTGCTGTCATTTCAGCTGTGGCTTTGCTGACTTGGCTTGTTTTCAATCAGAGAGAGTGAAACTTTTATTTTTTTACCTGCCAGAACAGCCGTGACTGCTGTTGCCTTTTCTTGCTTCTGTGTCACACACTCTGCCACACCCAGCACGAGTCCACACACCAAGAGCAGAACCAAGGCAGGACTTCCTTCCAAGGGTGGACAGAGGTCCTGCCCACTGCCAATCAACGCTGAAGTGAGTGCGATCACTCACCATCCTTAAAATTCTATCCCAACTTTTGCAGCTGGCTTTTTAATACCAGATCCTTGGGAAGGGAAAATGCACAAAACAGATCTGGGGCATAAGTTACAGGATATAATTCCTGCTGAGATGTCCAAGATGATAATCAGCTTCCATTGTCACCACAGGAGATGGCAATTCATGTTTACATGGCTTCTTCCTTTAGCATGTCTGTCTGAGAAAGGGTGTGACATTCCACTGACTCTCTCTTAGCATCACCCACACAAGACCCTCTCAGACGGTCACTTAATTTTACATTCTCAGCATTTACATCCTCAGCCTCTTTGGCTTTTTAACATTTATCTTATTAGAGTTTTAATCATATTTACACATCACGCAACAAATGTGCAAAACATAAACAGGTACAGTACAGAACAAATAGTTTTGTAAACGTAAGAACCGAGAAAGAAAGGATAATCGCAGAACTATAGTCCATCAGGATCAATCAGAGAGGCTGGGGGGGGGGGGGAAGAAGATAGAGCCATACAAACATATAATGGCATAAGAAGATGCACAACTTTATGTACAGCGAGATCAAGACTTACAACATGACTGACAGAAAACCTTGCAGGAGCAGATCAGACTGAGCGGTGTCACGGGAATGTCACTTTAAGAAATGTTTGGCTGCTCATGTTACTGCAGTGATGTGGGTGGAGCTGAGCGCTGGCTCTGTTTTTTAGTTTCACTTTGAGAAAAGCTTGGGTGTGTCTGTCTTTTTGGTTTCGTTTTCAGTGTTGGAGCTGAGGCCAGACAAAGCAGCTGCATAGCTGTTCTCTCTGCCATGAAAAGACTATCTCTTGATCATTTAGTGAATTCAGAATTATAAATATTTTCAGTAGTGACTTTAACCTGATGTGCTTCTGTTAAAGGTTTTGTTTTTAAGGTGTATGGATGTTAAAAGGGAAGCTTAAAGGATTACTTAGTGTTGTAGTCTTTGGGGGTTGTATTTGAATTGATGGTTGCTAAGATGTTCACTATGTTTTAAAAAGGTTAACTTGAGTTCATAGAATAAACATTGTTTTGCTTTAAAAAATACTTTTCCATTTCTGCTGTACCACACCTGTAGAGCGAGCCGTGTGCTCCCCATACCACAATCTAGTAAAAGTTGTGGGTCAGGTGAACTCCATGATACACTTTGGGGTTCTCTAAACTCTGGCCCATAACAGCAGAGCCTATATATTTGAGATAGGCATCTTGCACTTTACGGAATGTATCCAACTTAGAACGGAGTACAGAAGTCCGGAATTCCATAGCAATACAATCCATAACTATTTTATGCCAATTCTGAATCAAAGGATTTGAATCTAGGAGCAGAGGATAGTTTTCCGAGCTGCAACGGTTTGGATGTTATACAGCCTTTTTTTCACTAATGTCAATAATTCTCCTGGAAGACCCAGAATTGGGATGAAAGGATCAAATTTTAAAGCCTTGCCAAATATCCTCCCAAATTCCTTATCTACACCAGACTAATAGGATTGAATCTTGACACAGGACCATACACAGTGTATACAATCACCCTCGACTACCAGGCACTTTAAGCACATCTAGATCATACGGTATCATAGAACTTGCTAATTAACTGTTGAGGCTCCGCAGAAGTCAGGTCCCCCTGCCACCACCACCACCGAGGAACAGAATTATCAAGGTACATAGTTGTCTTATTAACAATAAAGTCTTTAAGTTGCAGATACTTTAAAAAAGGTGTGTCTCAGAATGTCAAATTGTTGGCATAGCTGCTCAAAGGATGACCACTGAACATATCTCCCAGCCTATAAATACCTCTATCTCTCCAAATATCAAATCCATGGTCCATAAGACATGGTGGGAGGTCCAAGTTGCCCTGAATGGGAGAGAGAGCGGAAGTCAGTTTAGATCTCCCTTCTAATTGACAGACTCTCCTCCACTTTCTATGGGTATTAATAGGATTTTCACACCTAGCAGAGCCCAATCAAAAGTCTATAAAACAACAGGACCTATAAAGCATACACTAAATAGCTTGCTTTAATATAGAGTCAGATGGAGGTGGGGTCCTCTCTAACCCAGTCCCTCATGAACCTAGGATAAGAGGCTAATTGGTACATTCTGCAATCCCCCTTTCGAACCTGGAAGCTGCAACTTGGGTAACTTCAAACAAGGCTTCTTCTTATTCGAGATGAATAAGCTGATTACTCTGTTGATCTTTTTTAAGACCTTAGCAGACAATAAGATTGACAACATCTGTAAAGAATACAGCAATGAAGACATTCATTTTGACCAATGCAATCGTACCAGCCTTGATATCGGCAGGGAGGACCAACGAGTCAGGTCTCAACTGATGGACTCGATCAGCTGAGGAAAATTGGCCCCATCCAGTTGCTTAAAGAAAGGGGTAATTACAACATTCAAATAACTAAACCCTGAAGGGGGCACCGGAATGGGAAATTAGCAAATGAGATGCACTGCAGTAAACGCCCTGCAAAAAGGAGGAAAAGATCAGGTCATGGCTCACACCGATCAAAAGACTCAATGATGGTGGAAGCAGCAGGAACTGCCAAGGTGGGACCTGGGGTGGTGGTGATGGGAAGGATATTAGGGTTTTGAAGCTGGTTACAGTACATGTGACTGTGATAAGAACAAAGAAAAGTACAGCACAGGAACAGGCCCTTCGGCCCTCCAAGCCCGTGCCGACCATGCTGCCCGTCTAAACTAAAATCGTCTACACTTTCTGGGTCCGTATCCCTCTATTCCCATCCTATTCATGTATTTGTCAAGATGCCCCTTAAATGTCACTATCGTCCCTGCTTCCACCACCTCCTCCGGCAGCGCGTTCCAGGCACCCACTACCCTCTGTGTAAAATACTTGCCTCGTACATCTCCTCTAAACCTTGCCCCTCGCACCTTAAACCTATGCCTGCTAGTAATTGACCCCTCTACCTTGGAGAAAAGCCTCTGAGTATCCACTCTGTCTATGCCCCTCAAAATTTTGTAGACCTCTATCAGGCAACCCCTCAACCTCCGTCGTTCCAGTGAGAACAAACCGAGTTTATTCAACCGCTCCTCATAGCTAATGCCCTCCATACCAGGCAACATCCTGGTAAATCTCTTCTGCACCCTCTCTAAAGCCTCCACATCCTTCTGGTAGTGTGGCGACCAGAATTGAACACTACACTCCCAAGTGTGGCCTAACTAAGGTTGTATACAGCTGCACCATGACTTGCCAATTCTGATACTCAGTGCCCGGCCAATAAAGGCAAGCATGCCGTATGCCTTCTTGACTACCTTCTCCACCTGTGTTGCCCCTTTCAGTGACCTGTGGACCTGTACACCTAGATCTCTCTGACTTTCAATACTCTAGAGGGTTCCACCATTCACTGTATATTCCCTACCTGCATTAGACCTTCCAAAATGCATTACCTCACATTTGTCCGGATTAAACTCCATCTGCCATCTCTCCGCCCAAGTCTCCAAATGATCTAAATCCTGCTGTATCCTCTGACAGTCCTCATCGCTATCCACAATTCCACCAACCTTTGTCGTCTGCAAACTTACTAATCAGACCAGTTACATTTTCCTCCAAATCATTTATATAGACTATGAACAGCAAAGGTCCCAGCACTGATCTCTGCGGAACACCACTAGTCACAGCCCTCCAATTAGAAAAGCACCCCTCCATTGCTACTCTCTGCCTTCTATGACCTAGCCAGTTCTGTATCCATCTTGCCAGCTCACCCCTAATCGCATGTGACTTCACCTTTTGTACCAGTCTACCATGAGGGACCTTGTCAAAGGCCTTTCTGAAGTCCATACAGACAACATCCACTGCCCTACCTGCATCAATCATCTTTGTGACCTCTTCGAAAAACTCTTATCAAGTTAGTGAGACACGACCTCCCATTCACAAAACCGTGCTGCCTCTCACTAATACGTCCATTTGCTTCCAGATGGGAGTAGATCCTGTCTCGAAGAATTCTCTCCAGTAATTTCCCTACCACTGACGTAAGGTTCACCGGCCTGTAGTTCCCTGGATTATCCTTGCTACCCTTCTTAAACAGAGGAACAACATTGGCTAGTCTCCAGTCCTCCGAGACATCACCTGAAGACAGTGAGGATCCAAAGATTTCTGTCAAGGCCTCAGCAATTTCCTCTCTAGCCTCCTTCAGTATTCTGGGGTAGATCCCATCAGGCCCTGGGGACTTATCTACCGTAATATTTTTCAAGACACCCAACACCTCATCTTTTTGGATCTCAATGTGACCCAGGCTATCTACCTCACCCATTTCCTCTGGCTCCACACATAGATTCCCTTGCCTAGCCTTCAGTGGGCCAACCCTTTCCCTGGTTACCCTCTTGCTTTTTATGTATGTGTAAAAAGCCTTGGGATTTTCCTTAACCCTATTTGCCAATGACTTTTCGTGACCCCTTCTAGCCCTCCTGAGTCCTTGCTTCAGTGATGTTGGGATTAAAATGGAGGCCTGGCTCAAAGGAGGGCAGGGCTGAACATTAAATATTCTGGGATACAGGAGGATATTGGACCATTATCTGAAAGGGAAGAATGTGCGGGGTTACGGGGAGGAGGCAGGGAAATGGCATTTGGTAAATTGTTCTTCTAGAGAGCTGGCACAGACACAGCGGACTGAATGGCCTCCTGTGTTATAACCCTTCTCTGTTTTCGATTTTTAGTGGCGACTTTCTATGGTCTTGGATTCCATGAGTGTGATGGTGACGCCGCCCTCCGGGTAAAGAAGTGTTGGAGCGGGAATCCCAAGCAGGCGTTAGCCTCTTATTTGCATATGCAAATAGCCTCGTCAGGAAAGGACACCCTCATTTATCCTTACCTAATATGGCACGCAGCCTATTCCTACCCTGCTGGGATTCCTGCCCATCACATTGGGGAATTCAAAGACTGCTTTCTGCCTTTACATGAGTTCCACTTGCCACAATTTCTGGACCAATGTCTACTCAATACACAGTGACTGTTTACGGCTGGACTGTAGAAGGATTTACAATATCACTAGTCACTGTACAGAGAACACACACATTCTGACATTACACTTCCAATTCCTGTCTTGTAGGAAGTGTAAACTAAATTACTGATGATCTATGCAGACATTACACTTGAAAACCTGTCCACTTGTACCTTATGGTGTCAGGTTAATGATTGCAACCAGGTGAATGACTTTGGTACCTATCACCTCAGCTTTGTGAATATGTTAGATGTTGACTGTGAGGACGTCTGAGAAATTGCTTCTGTTTCAGTTGCCATGTTGTGTATCCTAACAATATGTCTCCATGTTTACTCCCACAGTGGTTTGTGATCACGGAATGTACAGTCCCAACAACGATGTTTTCTGTAAACCCTGCACTAGTGTCAAGATTAATTACTATGGAGCAACTGCCTGCTAACCAGAGCCATATTATTGCAATTTTATATTCACCTCAACAATTAATGCTGCTCTCTTACAAAAATAATTTCACCTGCTGAGCACAAGTTAACCTGTGATATTATTAGTAAGATTACATTATTGTCTTACAAGGATCTACCTGTTTACATCAACAAAATTTGTGAAATCTATATTGGGAGCAATTGCTGTAAGATCTAGCTTTGTGGGAATTTGTGACTGCTTCTGCTGTCCTAATTAGATTGACTTTATTTATCTCCAGTTGGTAATCGTTAAATATCGTACAAATCCCAGTTTGCTGACGTCTCTAATATTCAGCAATAATGTGGTAATAGTGTGGATCATTGTTATGTATAATCAAACTCTCGATTATTGAACTATCCATGAATTATCAGAAAGTGTTAAAGCTTCTTTAAAAATGCGACTAAAACCTAGCACCAGCTTCTTTAAGTTTGCATTTATCAATTAGTTGTTTAACGAGAAGATCAGTCGTATATGTCAGTGATTGTTTTATCTTAAGGCAATCAATCATCGGGTTTGTTAAAACAGTGCACATTGAACTGCTGCTGGGCACAGTGACTGCGTGTGAGGCACTAGGTTCACTAAACAGTCAAGGCTGCACAATCCTATCAAAAAACAAACAGGTGGGGAAAAACTCAATTTAACTAACTTATGGTGCAGGCTGAACTTTCGTTAATGTTTTATCATGGTTTGCAGTTTTAAGTCAATGTAAACACAGGTACACAGTGCCATAAACTGTACCACCAAACAACTTTTATTTATATTTTTACAATAAATGTCAGACACTCTGCAAACAGGTGTGGAGATTCAGTGAGGAGCAGGCTCCACAATTAGCAGAGACGGTTGCTACATTTGACTGGAAGTTATGGGCAGAGCAATTTGTGTCAGACTTCCCATACCGCTGGAACAGGATTGTAGCAAGCACTTTCCCAATACTGACACAGAAGGAAGGAGAGGTTTTAATTCTCTCCGCCCAGCAGAAATAGGGCGGTAACAATTAAAATTCAGGTGATTCACTTGCTTCCCAATTCCTGCTCATCCACCATTTTCTTCCCACTGGAGGTGCCCCAGGCATCCACCTGTCTTGAACCTCACTGACTTGATGCATGAAGAACCCAATGAAGTTTTGAGGGCCAGGTGGAGGTGCTACAATCCAAATGATTCAGTAAAACTCGGCGGGCAGAGGATGGGGCCTTCGAACGGGAAACCTCAAATTATTCCTGTGCAACCAAGAGAAAGAGGAATTAACAGCTCCATCCCAACCTTACCCTACCCTCTGACAAGACTCGCTTTACTGCTGGCAGAGTGATTATCATGGTCTGTTAATTGACCTGGCCTTTCCCTGAATGGATCGGTTGGCCTGTGACCAATTGGTTAAGATCCCCTTTATAATATGAGCACAATCTGGGAACATTCATTATGACAGTAGCAGGTCCACAGCATTCTGCAAAGAGCCTATCGTCCATGTGCCCACTCCCATTGGTGTCCTTCATTTACACCATAATGATGGCCCTGCCTTCTGCCATGGGAGCTACAGATTGCTTGCTGTTGAGGTTCCCAGGAGCCATCCTTATATGGACAGAAACAGACAGACTTTCCATCCATTTCCACTTTCACACCAGCAGGGATAATGGTGTTTCCTGCAAAGCAGTTGGGTCCTGCAAGAATGAAACAGTGTTATAATGCCAGGGACAGGCAAGGCTGACTAGTAAATAAAGGTTTAATACAAATCCTGAATCCAGCCCAAATGTGAAATAGGAGGAGACCGTATTGCCCCTTGACCTGTGACGCTCAATTAGATCATGGCTGATTGATGCTTCAACTCCATTTACTTGTTTTTGCCCAATTCTCCCAACAGAAATGTATGTATCTCAGTCTTGAACGTCTCGCTGTCCCCAAGCATCCACATCAATAAAGATGTATTGACTTCCCTCCTCACTCATGTTAAACTTGCACTGCCTTGTTGTGGACTCCACAGAATTGTCAAGGTGCAGGAGGAGGCCATTTGCCTCATCGTGTATGAAGCAGCTCTCCAGTCTATCCTTACAACTGAAGTCTCTCCCTCAACCATTCTGGTGAACATCTTCTGCGGTCTCTCCATGTGTTCACATTCTTCCTATAGTGTGGTGCCCAGAACTGTACACAATATTCCAGCTGAGGTCTAACTAGTGTCTTGTATAAGTTCAACATAACCTTGCTCTTGTGCCCCTATTAATAAAGCCTATTAATAAATACTTTATTAACTGTTCTCTCCACCTGTCCTACAATGGTCCATACACATATGCACCCAGGTCCCTCCACTCCTTATTTTACCCCTTTATATTGTCTCCATCTTATTCCTACCAAAATGTATCACCTCACACCTCTGCACATTGAACTTCATCTGCCACCTATCTGCCCACGACACCAACTTGTCCATGTCCTTTTGAAGTTCTGCACTGTCCTCGTCACAGTTTACAATGTTTCCAAGTTTTGTATCATCCACAAACTTTGAAATTGTCCCCTGCACACCAAGCTCTAGGTTATTAATAAATATCAGGAAAAGTAAATGTCCCAACGCCAACCCCTGCAGAACACCATTACAAACCTTCCTCCAGCCCAGAAAATATCCATTTACCATTACTCTCGGCTTCCTATTATTCAGCCAATTTTGTATCCATATTGCTGCTGTCTCGTTTATTCAGTCAGCTACAACTGTTCCCATCGGTCTGTTGTGTGGCACTATACTAAATGCCTTCTGAAAGTCCAAGTGCACCACAGCAACAGCATTACCTTCATCAACACTTTCTATTCCCTCCCCACAAGATTTCTCTCTACCCATTTAAATCCTGTGGCCATTGAAACCACCTAAGTTAGAGCCCCCTTTACTCTTGAAACTAAAGGGAATGCAAATGTTTTCACATCCTGTCCTCATAGTTTAACCCTTATGTCCACCTGTAGCAAACTGAACATCTGACACCATTCTCTAATCCACATTATTAATACTTATGGTGAAAGGTTGAGGCTCCAGATCCAAGAGTAACAGCACTCGCCTCTCTGATATTTCACATGTGTCCAACTCCGTCACAGGAGTCAGTTTTGGAACTGAATACAGGAATGGCTAATAAATAGATTGCAAGCTGTATCATTTAGCAAGGAGGAAATCTAGATGCGCTAGGAGGGAGAGTGGTCTTTCTATTCAGAGTCTGCTTAACTCCCATCTGCTTCTTTTATATTGGCCCCATACCGCTGCCATCCTTGAAGCAGCACCTGACGATAAACTGGCAGGGTGTTCCTGGTTACCAGCCTTAGAAAGTCTCTTTGATGTTGCCATCAGTCATTCAAGAGCTGTGTGTTGGGAGCCAGTGTTACCAAAGTGGCAAATGTGCAAACAAGGAGCTTCTTGAGGGGCAGTTGCACTGCCATTGGGGAACCCGTGTGTCCTTGCAGAACTGACTCAGTGGTATTGCTAATGGAGAGGAGCCATTGACCCATCAGTGGAATGGCTGTAGGAGCCTGAACTCTGTCTTACCCGACCCTAGGTGTTGTTGTAGAGTGTAAGCACGGTAACACAGTGGTTAGCACAGTTGCCTCACTGCTCCAGGGACCCAGGTTAAATTCTAGCCTGAGGTGACTGTGTGGCGTTGCACGTTCTCCCCGTGTCTGCGTGGGTTTCCTCCGGGTGCTCCGGTTTCCTCCCACAGTCCAAAGATGTGCAGGTTAGGTGGATTAGCTGTGCTAAATTGCCCCTTCGTGTCCAAAAAGATGGCTGGGGTTACAGGGATAGGGTGGAGGTGTGGGCTTGGGTAGGGTGCTCTTTCCAAGGGCCGGTGCAGATTCGATGGCCTCCTGTAAATTCTATCTATCTAAATCCTCACAACTCCAACCAAACCAGGGATGATGGCTGAGCTGAGCACTCAGTGCCAGCTGGAATACAGCAGCAAAGCTTTGGAATTCAAATGGATAGAGGACTGGAAGGCAGCCAGGAGCACTTTGGAAAAGTCAAGTCCTTCCCATCCTAAAGCGCTTTTGACCCTACATTGGTATTGTAAATGGAACTTACCCTGCTTGCACACAGGACAGCACTGGTTGGGTTCATATGATGGGTTGACACAGTGGACAGGAGCACATTCTGCAGTCAGACAGTATACTTCGTGATTAGCCTCACATCGACACCTCTCACAGGCAGATGGCTACAGAAACAATGTTAAAAATCAGAAATTGGTGATCCATCAAGCCAAACTTCCTGGAAATATCATTTCAACAGTATCATAATTTAAAACCTGACAGGTTGATGGGTCTGTGACACATTTCATTGAAGGAGCCCGAGTGGGGACTTGATATTGAATTCTCTAAGTTTCCAGCTCTTACTGTTCTGATATCTTGGATAGCAAACACTATCAAATATAGCACCAGCCAGGATGTAGCCCACAAGTATCACAGAGTTGTTCCGATGCAGAAGGCCACTCGGCCGATCGTATCTGCCCAGCTCTCCAAATAAGCATCATCACTTGCTGCTATTTTCCTGTCTTTTCCCTGGTCCCCTGCACATTGTTTCTATTCAAGTAATCATCCAATGCCCTCTTGAATTGAAATTGCCTCCCCCACGTTTCCAGGCCGTGCATTCCAGACCCCAACCACTCGCTGTGAAAAAGTTTTCCTCACATTTGTTTCCTTTGCAAAATCACTTTCCCTCTCGTTCCCGATCCTTTTAAGAGCAGGAACAGTTTCTCCCTGTCTATTTTGACCAGCCCACTCATGATTTTGAACATCTCTATTAAATCTCCTTTTAGCTTACTTCTCTCCGAGGACCTCTCCAGTCTAACCTCGCCAACCTATCCTCATAACTGAAGTTTCTCATCCCTGGGACTATCCTTGTAAACCTCTTCTGCTCTCTCCAATGGGTTCACATCCTTTCTATAGTGTGGCACCCAGAACTGTACACAATATTCCAGCTGAGGTTGAATGAGTGCCTTCCACAAGTTCAGTACAACCTCCTCGGTCTTGTCCTCTGTCCTATTAATAAAGTCCAGAACACTCTGCTTTATTAACTGCTCCCCCCCCCCCCCCCCCCCGCCCGCCCTACCTGCCTGCCACCTTCAATGATTTACGCACATATACACCAGTAAGAAATAATCATTCAACAGATTGAATTGGTATAAATTTACCGACAGCAGGCAATGATTGTTAAGTTGTGCATCAATTGGGAACAAAGACCCACTGGCTTATGTTAGACTGCAGATGGGGTAACTGTGGAGAGAGAGCATAATCTGTTCAATTCACAAAGTTACCGTTTAAAGGCAGCAGGTGGCAGTGTTGGTATGATAATAAAGAAGTCTGCAGTAGAGACAGATCTGTCCCTCCTAAAGCTTTACACTTTGGTAAGCATGCACATTTATACATCACATTGAAAAAATATAACAAAAAGGTATCAAATCAACTTTGCTCAGACAGTTAGACACAATAAGAGTTCAATCAGTCTGATCTGTACCTGGAACCCGTTTATCAGCCTTTGCTCCCTTCGTATATTTAACAACAAAAAAAATCTAGTGATCTCAGTCATGATGCTCAACTTCTCTCCACAACTTCCACAGGAGTGAGTAAATTGCAGATTAGGATTAGAAAATGGCTGCAGCCCATTATGTTCATGCCGGCGCACTGCAGGATTCTAACCACACTCTCAGTGCATTCCTGACATTCCAGATTTTGACCACACTCTGACACAGTACATTCCAGATCCTAACCACACTCAGTACATTCCAGATCCTAACCACACACTCAGTCCATTCCAGATCCTAACCACACTCTCAGACAGTGCATTCCAGATCCTAACCACTCTCAGTACATTCCAGATCCTAACCACACTCTCAGTACATTCCAGATCCTAACCACACTCTCAGTACATTCCAGATCCTAACCACACTCTCAGACAGTGCATTCCAGATCCTAACCACACTCTCAGTACATTCCAGATCCTAACCACACTCTCAGTACATTCCAGATCCTAACCACACTCTCAGTACATTCCAGATCCTAACCACACTCAGTACATTCCAGATCCTAACCACACTCTCAGTACATTCCAGATCCTAACCACACTCTCACACAGTACATTCCAGATCCTAACCACACTCAGTACTTTCCAGATCCTAACCACACTCTCAGTACTTTCCAGATCCTAACCACACTCTCAGTACATTCCAGATCCTAACCACTCTCAGACAGTACATTCCAGATCCTAACCACACTCTCAGTACATTCCAGATCCTAACCACTCTCAGACAGTACATTCCAGATCCTAACCACACTCTCAGTACATTCCAGATCCTAACCACACTCTCAGTACATTCCAGATCCTAACCACACTCTCAGACAGTCCATTCCAGATCCTAACCACACTCAGTACATTCCAGATTCTGACCACACTCTCACACAGCAAAGGCTGATAAACGTGTTCCAGGTACAGATCAGACTGATTGAACTCTCTTAGACAGTGCATTGCAGATCGTAACATTAGCTGTGTTAAATGGTTTGTCATCATTTTGTCGTTGGTTCTTTTGCGAAACACCTTAATTTTTGTGTCCTGTAGTTCAGCCCTTTTCCACCAATGGGAAATGTATTTCAATCCCTCTGTCTTGACCTTTCATGATTTTGAACACCTCTCAATCTCTCGACCTTCTTTTCAAAAGGAGAACAAGCTAATCTTCACATTTGCACTGTATCTATTTTGGGTCTAAAATGTGCTTCCTGATATCACTCTTGATATCACTCCTCTAAATCCAATTTAGGATGATGGTCCCTTTCTGATACCTGCACCAGGCAAAACAGTTTATCTCTTTATAACCCATGGAATTTGTTTAAAGCTGTTGATTTCAGGGAAATTTGCAACTACAGGATATGCATAAAAATCAGTGCTGGTCATCTGAACAAAAATCACAGAAAACAATTGAAAGCAGAAATGGGATCAAAGAAATTAAGTTACCCAGAACTCCTGGAAGAGCCGGTACATCTTGCCGCCATATTGACACGAATTGCGGAATTGGGCACAGCGCGGGCAGCAGGAATGATAATTGAGGCGGGTACACCGGGGTGGGATTCGGGGGCACTGCGGCTTACGGCAGACGGGACCAGCTTCAGTGCAGACACAGGGACACGCTGCAGCCGTGGGGTAAAACCTCTCGCCCACATCAAACACAAACCCATTGTCATCAATGCAGCCTTTCCCTCGGTAATCTGGCAGCATGTAGTCAGAATCACCTTTAGAAAGGATTTCATTGGCACTGGCTGCTTTGGATATTTCCACGTGTTTCAGCGTCAGGAACAACAACACGAGCCGGGAAACATTTCTTAAAAGTGCCATCTGCGAGGAACAATGTCAAAGTTTTTTTTTTGTGTTGTTCTCAGCAAAGGGACAAAGATGATGAAATGCTGCGAATCTGCCACCCAGTTATAAACATTCAGCCTGAGTGACGTATTGTACAAACCTGCAGGTACCTGGCACCAATCACTCAGCCAAAAATGCCCATCTCATTGAGAAATGCCTCCTGCTAAGTTCCATCAGCAGAGACAGCCTGAGGCCGTCAGTCCAGAAAGCAGAAATAGATCCAAACAGATGCCACCTCTCTTGTTTGGCACCAGCTGCTGTCTTTGGACCAGACATTAGCGAGGTGCTGTGTGGGACTTCGGCCTGACACGGGACCATGTTGCAGTTAGTCACAATATTACACTTCAGCCGGTAAAACACAATCAGATTCATTCCTACAGCAGCCTTCGCCCAAGGACAGTCTCACATGTCACAGAGAAGAGATCGCAAAATGAGCAACAAACAAGATAGAAGAGGAACACAAAATTGAGGCTGGTAGATGAGTGGGGAGGGGCAGGGATAAGGAGGGTAGGGGCAGGGGATATAGGACCAGGAACAGTTCTTTTATTCTAAAAGGTCTGTATTTAACTCGGACTCCCTTAGCTGTGGAGAAAGGCAGTAACTGCTCTCTGAAAGCTAGATGGTGGGCTGAATAGTCTCCTGTGCTGTCACTATTCGTGGCGCAGTGGGTACTGCCCAGAAGCTGGTCCAGAAGTTCCAGGTTCAAGTCCAATGCCAGGATCTGATCGTCACGGAAGGAGTGTTCAACACGATTCAATGTGTTGATAATCAGGTCAGGAATCCTTCCACCACTCCGACACTATTCCCCAAAGGGTGAAAAACAATCCATGGCTGTGAGGAGACACTGAGGGAGCACTGCACTGTCTCAGTACTGACCCACTGACAGTGCGGCACTCCCTCGGTACTGACCCTCTGACAGTGCAGCACTCCCTCAGTACTGACCCACTGACAGAGCGGCACTCCCTCAGTACTGACCCACTGACAGTGCGGCATTCCCTCAGTACTGACCCTCTGACAGTGCAGCACTCCCTCAGTACTGACCCTCTGACAGTGCGGCTCTCCCTCAGTACTGACCCCCCGACAGTGTGGCACTCCCTCAGTACTGACCCTCTGACAGTGCGGAGCTCCCTCAGTACTGACCCTCTGACAGTGTGGCACTCCCTCAGTACTGACCCTCTGACAGTGCAGCACTCCCTCAGTACTGACCCTCTGACAGTGCAGCACTCCCTCAGTACTGACCCTCTGACAGTGCGGCACTCCCTCAGTACTGACCCTCTGACAGTGCAGCACTCCCTCAGTACTGACCCTCTGACAGTGCGGCTCTCCCTCAGTACTGACCCTCCGACAGTGTGGCACTCCCTCAGTACTGACCCTCTGACAGTGCAGCACTCCCTCAGTACTGACCCTCTGACAGTGCGGCACTCCCTCAGTACTGACCCTCCGACAGTGTGGCACTCCCTCAGTACTGACCCTCTGACAGTGCGGAGCTCCCTCAGTACTGACCCTCTGACAGTGTGGCACTCCCTCAGTACTGACCCTCTGACAGTGCAGCACTCCCTCAGTACTGACCCTCTGACAGTGCAGCATTCCCTCAGTACTGACCCTCTGACAGTGCGGCACTCCCTCAGTACTGACCCTCTGACAGTGCAGCACTCCCTCAGTACTGACCCTCTGACAGTGCAGCACTCCCTCAGTACTGACCCTCTGACAGTGCAGCACTCCCTCAGTACTGACCCTCTGACAGTGCAGCACTCCCTCAGTACCCACCCCCTGACAGTGCAGCACTCCCTCAGTACTGACCCTCTGACAGTGCAGCACTCCCTCAGTACTGACCCTCTGACAGTGCGGCACTCCCTCAGTACTGACCCCTTGACAGTGCGGCACTCCCTCAGTACCCACCCCCTGACAGTGCAGCACTCCCTCAGTACCCACCCCCTGACAGTGCGGCACTCCCTCAGTACCCACCCCCTGACAGTGTGGGATTTGCTCAGTACAGTATATTTCTGGATCCAAAATCTTCCCTGAATCCTGAAATAAAAACAGGAAGTTCTGGAAAAACTCATCAGATCTGGCAGCATCTATGAAAGGAAAAACAGTTCACGCTTCAATTCCAATGCTCCCTTCACTTATTTTTGCTGATTGTTTACTTTCAGCCTGTCATTCCTGACCAAGGTCGCTGCAGCAAGAAGTGATGTTTGTTTCTTCTGTTGCCCCATAAAAATCTATGCCATCTGCTAACTGGCAGCTCAGAGACATCCTCTCTGCTGAGTTACTACCAGGCAGAAGTAGCATCTGCCTCGGACTATTTATGGATTCAGTACTAATTGGCGCAGCCTTTCTTTAGCCACGGAAGTTAACAGCGGGTATCTGGTGACCTAGTTGTTCTCAATGATTTACCTGCAGTTGGAGCCATGACGTGTGTTTCATGCTGCCTTGTAGCTCACAGCCCTGTTATTTGTGTGGTCCAGCGCAGGATCCTGGACATCTCCATTCCCATAACAGCCTCCCCGAACAGGCGCCAGAATGTGGCAACTAGGGGCTTTTCACAGTAACTTCGTTTGAAGCCTACTTGTGACAATAAGAGATTTTCATTTTCATTTCCCTGGTTCCTGCTTTTTGAACATTTTCAGTCATTGACTTGGAAACATAATGCCGTTCCTTCATTCTTGCTGGTAAAGGTCCTAGACCTCTTCCCCCCCCCCCCCCCCCCCCCCAATAGCACTGTGAGCGTCTCTGGCCAGGTTGTCATTTAATGCCCATCCCTAAAGGTGGTGGTGGTGAGCTGCCTTCTTGAACCGCTGCAGTCCCGGAGATGTACGTACACCCACAGAGCTGTTAGGGAGGGAGTACCAGCGACAGTGAAGGAACGGCCGATATATTTACAAGTCAGGGTAGTGAACGGCCCAGTGAGGAACTGGTAGGTGGTGACATTCCCATGTGTTTCCTGCTTTTGTCCTTCTAGGTTGTGGGTATGGAAGGTGCTGTTGAAGGAGTCCTGGTGAGTTCCTGCAGTGGAACATAGGGATTAGGAGCAGAAATCGGCAATTCAGCCCCTCGAGCCTGGTCCGCCATTCAATCAGACCCTGGCTGATCTCTTCCTGGTTTCAAATCCACCTCCTGGCCTGTTCCCCATATCCCTTTAGCCCGTTTTATGAAATCAGAAATATATCTATCTCCTTCTTGAAACCATTTAATGACTCAGACTCCACCACACTATGGGGCAGCGATTTCCACAAATTCACCACCCTTTGCAAGAAGTTCCTCCTCATCTCTAAATGTTTTGAGTATAAAAACTGGCAAGTCATTCTATAGAACCTTGGTAAGGCTGCACTTGGAATATTGCGCACAATTCTGGTCGCCACACTACCAGAAGGATGTGGAGGCTTTGGAGAGGGTGCAGAGGAGGTTCACCAGGATGTTGCCTGGTCTGGAGGGTGTTAGCTATGTGGACAGGCTGAATAGACTCGAGGTTGAAAAACCGAGGTTGAGGAGTGATCTGATAGAGGTCTACAAGATTATGAGGGGCATGGATAGAGTGGATGGGCAGGCACTCTTTCACAGGGTGGAGGGGTCAGTCACAAGGGCATAGGTTTAAGGTCCGTGGGGCAAAGTTTGGAGGAGATGTGCGAGGCAGGTTTTTTTACGCACGGGGTGGTGAGTGTCTGGAACGCGTTGCCAGGGGAGGTTGTGGAAGCAGATACATTAACAGCATTCAAAGGCATCTTGACAAACACATGGACAGGATGGGTATCGAGCAGTGTTCTTCAAACTTTTTTACGGGGACCCATTTTTACGAACTGGCCAACCTTCAGTACCCAACCCGGCTGACCTTCATGACCCATGCCAGTCGACCTTCGCGACCCACACCGGCCGACCTTCACGGCCCACGCCGGCTGACCTTCGCGACCCACGCCGGCCAACCTGCGCGACCCACCATTTTCTCTTACCTTGTTTGTTGCTGACAAAAATGGAGAAAATGGTTTTGGGTCTCTTTGGCCCCAATGGTTCCTTTGGCCCCCCCGAACTTGGGGAAAAAAAAGGCTGTGACCATATAAAGAAAATGTGGCCGCACTGCGCATGCGTCCCCGATCATCGTGGGCATGCACAAAACAGCACAGGCGTCCCCGATCATCGTGGGCATGCACAAAACAGCACAGGCGTCCCCGATCATCGTGGGCATGCACAAAACAGCACAGGCGTCCCCGATCATCGTGGGCATGCACAAAACAGCACAGGCGTCCCCGATCATCGGGGGCATGCACAAAACAGCACAGGCGTCCCCGATCATCGGGGGCATGCACAAAACAGCACAGGCGTCCCCGATCATCGGGGGCATGCACAAAACAGCACAGGCGTCCCCGATCATCGTGGGCATGCACAAAACAGCACAGGCGTCCCCGATCATCGGGGGCATGCACAAAACAGCACAGGCATCCCCGATCAGGCACGCATGCGCAGCGCGGACACATTTTTAAAATCTGTTCCTGGCCATTTTGAAGGCCGCTCGCAGCCGGCACAGTTAAAAGCCGGACGCTGCGGCTGTTGTGCGCGGATTTGTGCGATTGGGAGCTCCACGACTGACGGCTCCGCGACCCTCCCGCCACCCACCCGCGGATCGCGTCCCCGAGTTTGACAACGCCTGGTATAGAGGGATACGGTACAAGAAGTGCTGAGGGGTTTTGGCAACGGTTGGTATCACGACCGGTACAGGCTTGGAGGGCCGAAGGGCCTGTTCTGTGTAGTATTCTTTGTAAATCTACCGCCTCTCAACCTATATCTGTGACCTCTCGTTCTAGATTTCCCCACAAGGGGAAACATTTGGTCTATGTTTACTTTATCAATCCCTTTTAATATTTTATGTAGCTCGATCAGACCCTCTCTCACCCTTCTAAACTCCAGCGAGTACAAACCCAAACTGTTAATCTCTCCTCATCCGTCAATCCTTTCATCCCTTGAATCAATCTGGTGACCCTCCTCTGAACTGCCTCCAATGCCACCACATCCTTCCTCAAATAAGGAGACCAAAACTGGACACAATATTCCAGATGTGGTCTCACCAACACCCTGTACAATTGCAACAACACTTCTCTACTTTTATACTAGTCCTTTTGCAATAAATGCTAAAGTTCCATTTTCCTATTTAATTACATGCTGTACCTGCATCCTGACTTTCTGCGATTCATGAACACAGATCCCTCTGCCCAGGAGCATCTTGAGTCGGCTTTCCATTTGGATAATAATTTGCCTTTCTATTCTTTCGGCCAAAATGATTAATAGTCAGTGTGTGTGTAACAGTATCCCAGTGAGAGTCAGTGTGTGTGTAACAGTATCCCAGTGAGAGTCAGTGTGTGTGTAACAGTATCCCAGTGAGAGTCAGTGTGTGTGTAACAGTATCCCAGTGAGAGTCAGTGTGTGTGGAACTGTACCCCAGTGAGAGTCAGTGTGTGTGGAACTGTATACCAGTGAGAGTCAGTGTGTGTGGAACTGTATCCCAGTGAGAGTCAGTGTGTGTGGAACTGTATACCAGTGAGAGTCAGTGTGTGTGGAACTGTATCCCAGTGAGACTCAGTGTGTGTGGAACTGTATCCCAGTGAGACTCAGTGTGTGTGGAACTGTACCCCAGTGAGAGTCAGTGTGTGTGGAACTGTATCCCAGTGAGAGTCAGTGTGTGTGGAACTGTACCCCAGTGAGAGTCAGTGTGTGTGGAACTGTATACCAGTGAGAGTCAGTGTGTGTGGAACTGTATCCCAGTGAGACTCAGTGTGTGTGGAACTGTATCCCAGTGAGACTCAGTGTGTGTGGAACTGTACCCCAGTGAGAGTCAGTGTGTGTGGAACTGTACCCCAGTGAGAGTCAGTGTGTGTGGAACTGTATCCCAGTGAGACTCAGTGTGTGTGGAAATGTACCCCAGTGAGAGTCAGTGTGTGTGGAACTGTATCCCAGTGAGAGTCAGTGTGTGTGGCACTGTACCCCAGTGAGAGTCAGTGTGTGTGGAACTGTATACCAGTGAGAGTCAGTGTGTGTGGAACTGTATCCCAGTGAGAGTCAGTGTGTGTGGAACTGTATCCCAGTGAGAGTCAGTGTGTGTGGAACTGTATCCCAGTGAGAGTCAGTGTGTGTGGAACTGTATCCCAGTGAGAGTCAGTGTGTGTGGAACTGTATTCCAATGAGAGTCAGTGTGTGTGGAACTGTATCCCACTGAGAGTCAGTGTGTGTGGAACTGTATCCCAGAGAGAGTCAGTGTGTGTGGAACTGTATCCCAGTGAGAGTCAGTGTGTGTGGAACTTTATCCCAGTGAGAGTCAGTGTGTGTGGAACTGTATCCCAGTGAGAGTCAGTGTGTGTGGAACTGTATCCCAGTGAGAGTCAGTGTGTGTGGAACTGTATCCCAGTGAGAGTCAGTGTGTGTGTAACTGTACACCAGTGAGAGTCAGTGTGTGTGGAACTGTATCCCAGAGAGAGTCAGTGTGTGTGGAACTGTATCCCAGTGAGAGTCAGTGTGTGTGGAACTGTATCCCAGTGAGAGTCAGTGTGTGTGGAATTCTAGCCCAGTGAGTCAGTGTGTGGGGAACTGTATCCCAGTGAGAGTCAGTGTGTGTGGAACTGTCCCCCAGTGAGAGTCAGTGTGTGTGGAACTGTATCCCAGTGAGAGTCAGTGTGTGTGGAACTATATCCCAGTGAGAGTCAGTGTGTGTGGAACTGTATCCCAGTGAGAGTCAGTGTGTGTGGAACTGTCCCCCAGTGAGAGTCAGTGTGTGTGGAACTGTATCCCAGTGAGAGTCAGTGTGTGTGGAACTGTATCCCAGAGAGAGTCAGTGTGTGTGGAACTGTATCCCAGTGAGAGACAGTGTGTGTGGAACTGTATCCCAGTGAGAGTCAGTGTGTGTGGAACTGTATCCCAGTGAGAGTCAGTGTGTGTGGAACTGTATCCCAGTGAGAGTCAGTGTGTGTGGAACTGTATCCCAGTGAGAGTCAGTGTGTGTGGAACTGTACCCCAGTGAGAGTCAGTGTGTGTGGAACTGTATCCCAGTGAGAGTCAGTGAGTGTGGAACTGTATCCCAGTGAGAGTCAGTGTGTGTGGAATTCTAGCCCAGTGAGAGTCAGTGTGTGGAACTGTACCCCAGTGAGAGTCAGTGTGTGTGGAACTGTATCCCAGTGAGAGTCAGTGTGTGTGGAATTCTAGCCCAGTGAGAGTCAGTGTGTGTGGAACTGTATCCTAGTGAGAGTCAGTGTGTGTGGAATTCTAGCCCAGTGAGAGTCAGTGTGTGTAGAACTGTATCCCAGTGAGAGTCAGTGTGTGTGGAACTGTATCCCAGTGAGAGTCAGTGTGTGTGGAATTCTAGCCCAGTGAGAGTCAGTGTGTGTAGAACTGTTTCCCAGTGAGAGTCAGTGTGTGTGGAACAGTATCCCAGTGAGAGTCAGTGTGTGTGGGACTGTATCCCAGTGAGAGTCAGTGTGTGGGGAACCCGTACCCCAGTGAGAGTCAGTGTGTGTGGAACTGTATCCCAGTGAGAGTCAGTGTGTGTGGAATTCTAGCCCAGTGAGAGTCAGTGTGTGTAGAACTGTTTCCCAGTGAGAGTCAGTGTGTGTGGAACAGTATCCCAGTGAGAGTCAGTGTGTGTGGAACTGTATCCCAGTGAGAGTCAGTGTGTGGGGAACCCGTACCCCAGTGAGAGTCAGTGTGTGTGGAACTGTATCCCAGTGAGAGTCAGTGTGTGTGGAATTCTAGCCCAGTGAGAGTCAGTGTGTGTAGAACTGTATCCCAGTGAGAGTCAGTGTGTGTGGAACAGTATCCCAGTGAGAGTCAGTGTGTGTGGGATTGTATCCCAGTGAGAGTCAGTGTGTGTGGAACTGTATCCCAGTGAGAGTCAGTGTGTGTGGAACTGTATCCCAGTGAGAGACAGTGTGTGTGGAACTGTATCCCAGTGAGAGTCAGTGTGTGTGGAACTGTATCCCAGTGAGAGTCAGTGTGTGTGGAACTGTATCCCAGTGAGAGTCAGTGTGTGTGGAACTGTATCCCAGTGAGAGTCAGTGTGTGTGGAACTGTATCCCAGTGAGAGTCAGTGTGTGTGGAACTGTATCCCAGTGAGAGTCAGTGTGTGTGGAACTGTACCCCAGCGAGAGTCAGTGTGTGTGGAACTGTATCCCAGTGAGAGTCAGTGTGTGTGGGACTGTACCCCAGTGAGAGTCAGTCTGTGTGGGACTGTATCCCAGTGAGAGTCAGTGTGTGTGGAACTGTATCCCAGTGAGAGTCAGTGTGCGTGGAACAGTATCCCAGTGAGAGTCAGTGTGTGTGGAACTGTACCCCAGTGAGAGTCAGTGTGTGTGGAACTGTATCCCAGTGAGAGTCAGTGTGTGTGGAACTGTCCCCCAGTGAGAGTCAGTGTGTGTGGAACTGTATCCCAGTGAGAGTCAGTGTGTGTGGAACTGTATCCCAGTGAGAGTCAGTGTATATGGAACTGTACCCCAGTGAGAGTCAGTGTGTGGGGAACTGTACCCCAGTGAGAGTCAGTGTGTGGGGAACTGTACCCCAGTGAGAGTCAGTGTGTGTGGAACTGTATCCTAGTGAGAGTCAGTGTGTGTGGAATTCTAGCCCAGTGAGAGTCAGTGTGTGTAGAACTGTATCCCAGTGAGAGTCAGTGTGTGTGCAACTGTATCCCAGTGAGAGTCAGTGTGTGTGGAATTCTAGCCCAGTGAGAGTCAGTGTGTGTAGAACTGTATCCCAGTGAGAGTCAGTGTGTGTGGAACAGTATCCCAGTGAGAGTCAGTGTGTGTGGGACTGTATCCCAGTGAGAGTCAGTGTGTGTGGAACTGTATCCCAGTGAGAGTCAGTGTGTGTGGAACTGTATCCCAGTGAGAGTCAGTGTGTGTTGAACTGTACCCCAGTGAGAGTCAGTGTGTGTGGAACTGTATCCCAGTGAGAGTCAGTGTGTGTGGAACTGTACCCCAGTGAGAGTCAGTGTGTGTGGAACTGTATCCCAGTGAGAGTCAGTGTGTGTGGAACTGTATCCCAGTGAGAGTCAGTGTGTGTGGAACTGTACCCCAGTGAGAGTCAGTGTGTGTGGAACTGTACCCCAGTGAGAGTCAGTGTGTGTGGGATCCGTACCCCAGTGAGAGTCAGTGTGTGTGGAACTGTATCCCAGTGAGAGTCAGTGTGTGTGGAACTGTATCCCAGTGAGAGTCAGTGTGTGGGGAACTGTATCCCAGTGAGAGTCAGTGTGTGTGGAACTGTATCCCAGTGAGAGTCAGTGTGTGGGGACATGAGAATGTTTTAACACAAAATAGTCAATCTTGCATTTAAGAGATTATTTAGTGTATTGTGCTTATGTTGCCTCTTTTGTTATTTTTTCCTGGGATGTGGGCTTCGCTGGCTGGGTCAACATTTATTGCTCTCCCCTAGTTCCCCTTGTGGGGCATCTGAGAGTTAACCCCATTGCTGTGGGTCTGGATTCACATGTAGGCCAGACCGGGTAAGGATGGCAGATTTCCTTCCCTCAAGGACATTAGTGACCCAGATGGGTTTTTACCACAATCAGCAATGATTTCGTGGTCATTAGACTTTGAATTCCAGATTTCTTTTTAAATTGAATTCAAATGTCATCACCTTTCATTGTGGGATTTGAACCGAGGTCCTCAGAATATTACCCAGGGTCTCTGGAATACTCGTCCAGTGACAACACCACTGCCCCCCCTTTTTCCTGTTTGTCCAATTCCACCTCCGTTTCCAGCAGGACATCAACGTACTGCATCGAAGTACATTGCCATCTTCTCTCTGCTCCTCCTGCTGATCATCTTCAACGTGTCCCACTGGTTACTGACCCCGCCACTCGAACGTTTCTCCGTCAGGGCCGTTCATACTTTACTCAATCATAACCCTTTCGATCAAATCTCCCTCGAACCTTCACTGCACTAAAGAGACAATACCAGCTTCTCATCTCTCTCTGCATGTAACCCTCGTCTCCGTGGCCCATTCAGAATACAGGAGGGAGATAGAGAACCTAGTGGAGTGATGCAGCGACAACAATCTCTCCCTCAATGTCAGCAAAACTAAGGAGCTGGTCATCAGGAAGCGAAGCACTGTACACACCCCTGTCAGCATCAACGGGGCCGAGGTGGAGATGGTTGACAGCTTCAAATTCCTAGGGGTGCACATCTCCAAAAATCTGTCCTGGTCCACCCACGTCGACTCTACCACCAAGAAAGCACAACAGCGCCTATACTTCCTCAGGGAACTAAGGAAATTCAACATGTCCACATTGACTTTTTACAGGTGCACCATAGAAAGCATCCTATCTGGCTGCATCGCAGCCTGGTATGGCAACTGCTCGGCCCAGGACCGTAAGAAACTTCAGAGAGTTGTGAACACCGCCCAGTCCATCACATGAACCTGCCTCCCATCCATTGAGTCCATCTACGCCTCCCGCTGCCTGGGGAAAGCGGGCAGCATAATCAAAGATCCCTCCCACCCGGCTTATTCTCTCTTCCAACCTCTTCCATCGGGCAGGAGATACAAAAGTCTGAGAACATGCACTAACAGATTCAAAAACAGCTTCTTCCCCGCTGTTACCAGACTCTTGAATGACCCTCTGATGGACTGAAGTGATCTCTCCACACATCTTCTCTACTGAGTAGCACTACGCTCCGTATGCTTCACCCGATGTCTATATCTACATATTTCCATGTGTATCTATCGTATGTCCGATGTTTTTTCATGTATGGAACGATCTGTCTGGACTGTACGCAGAACAATACTTTTCACTGTACCTTGGAACACATAACAATAAACCCAACTCCAACTTCCATTCCAGTAAGATCTCCTGGACATCCTCTCCAGCATCTGCAAATGCTCTCTAAAATCTGCTGACGAGAATTGCACACACTGGTGCCTGACCGGTGCTTTTTCAAATGAGAATCTTGCTTCTTTTCCAATCCATTTCGGAAGATTGACATCCAAGCCCCTTCCGGACTCATCGCCAGTTCCTCTCAAAGCTGTTGCTCGAATTTTGTGGTGAGTGAGAGAAAAGCAAGTTGGGAAATTGGAAAGTCTGAGAAGCTGTAAACAGGGAGTAAAGCTCTGGTGAAATGAAATGCAATTTCTGTACCTGAGAATGAAATATGAAAATTTAAAAATAGAGTGAGATTTATTTACAGCATTGTAGTGTTTACAGGATCCACATTCAAAGAAATAAGCCCCAAGGCGGCTAATCATGGCGGTAATTCCACAATCGGACCACGTGATTACTAACTGGTCCCTATGTGACTTCTTCCCACCCGCGAGGAATGCAGTTGGAAAGAATGAGATCGCTCAGGAGAATGTCTCTGACAGTGAAGGACTGCAACACCCTCATTGTACTGAGAACATAGAACATAGTGTAGAAGGAGGCCATTCGGCCCATCACTGCATTGGAGTTAGATTAAAGACTCAGCCGACTGTTCTCAGCAGCTTATCGGCACAGTCATTCCTGACTGACCTATCAAACCAGGGCGGTTTTGAGAGATCCCAGGCTGAAAGTGGTCAGAACTAAGTAATAGTGACAGCTGATACAGCCAGTGAAGGCTGCTCACAGTTCCACTATAAGCTGTAATCACAATATAAATCCAATCATTTCCCAAAAACTAGTAAAAGTGCTCATATTAAAAACATTCACATCAACTGGATACTTCTAGAAAAAATATTTTTCAAACATATAAAACTTTTTCCCATAATCAAATATACAAAAATTCTGATCAAAGATTGAAAAGTTAAACTTCAGCCAGAGTCAATCCAAATAGAAATCCAACTTCTTTCCAAAAGTCTGCTCGACAAGCATTAAACTTCATTTTTAAAGAGTTAATTTCTTTTGATGTTTCGAGTGAATTGGCACACTGTCCTCACTGGTCAGTGACCCATATACCCAGCTTCAACCCCAATCCCAACCGCACACTCATCGGGCAACGCTCAACTCAGCCCAAGTCCAGGAGAATTCTCATTTGTTCAGTGAGGCTCCACAATCACATCAGACACACCACATGCCCAGTCATTCAGAGAGCTCCACAGAGACCTCAACATAGACAGTGCTGGCGGTGGGGAGTGGCCCCTAAGGGGGGGCTGGCAGCCCCAGGGAGGAGGGGCCAGTGCCCCCCAGGGAGGTGGGACTAGTTTCCGGGGGAATGTGGGGGGGGGGGGGGGGGGGGGGGGCAGTACACAGGGCGAGGGGCAGACTCCCAGAGGCTTTATGGAGTCTCCCTTTTGCTGAACCTCAAAGAGCTGCAAGACGTGGGACCAGATGTGGAGAGCTGATGGAAAGATGTCATCATTGAACCATCAAGGACACCTGGATCAGAATTTGGATTTTGTGCTTTTCTCAATTGGTTTTGTTATCCGGACAGTACTCGGAGGAAACGGTCAGCAATCCGCACGCTCGCACCCACAAATATTTGTTCATTGTCCCAGACTGGCACGAGGTTGGTCTTTGCTCCACCTGGATTTCTGTAATGCTACATTTCTGGAAAGCTTTGCTGGTTAACCTGGTTTGGATTCACTGGCAGTGATATTCCAGTTTGTAAAAAACTCCAGTCCATAATTCCTCACTCACTGGGAACCAGTGAGATTCAGTTAAGGTGATTAAAACAAGCTGCCTTTGAAAGGATGTTGTCAGACCAAGGAGAAACGTCTCTCTGCTTTGAGTAACTTTAAGGTTTCTATTTTGGTCAAGTTTACTGGCAGTAAGAGAGCCGGTTCCATCAGGAGTTGCTGGATTCCTCTACACACTGCTGGTTTCGGCCAGACCAAGATATTCCGCATTCTCTGCAGTCGCCACTCGGATGTACCCATTGGGTTGTGTTAGCCTGGGAGTGGCAGGGGTTAAGCACAGAGTTTTCCCAGGTTGGGAGCTGACTTGGGGATCCTGGTTCCAGGAATCAGGATTATCGAACGGCAGATCCTTGACCCCGGATACCAGGCTCTGGTGAGCCAGGTATTCGGGATTTTCCACCGTGTTTCTGAATGGACACTTGGGGATCAGGGGGCCATTCCCAGTACTGCTCCGAGCGACTAACTCGGGCCTTCCAGCTCGGGCAGGAGATGAGGTTTCCTCTGGTTGGTTTACGTAATCTAACAAGAAACAAAAGAGAAAGATTAGAAACAAAGTCAGGTAAAGGTGTCGCCAGAGGACGCAAACCCCAAATCCTATCAGACTATTTCCTGGGCCTCAGACATCCTGCCCCTGTGCTGGTATTAGCAGCACCATAACATAGAAACCATGAGCAAGTAAACTGTGCACTCTGGCACACAGCCAGCCAGTGCCATGCCCCGAGGTTCCCAGACCAGCTGCAGGTTCACAAGTCTCGGAGACAAGTGGGAGCAGAATACACCTCTGCACAGGACAACAATCCTTTGACCCAGGGCAGCACGGTGGTGCAGTGGTTAGCACGGCTGCCTCACGCCGCCGAGGACCCAGGTTCGATCCCGGCTCTGGGTCACTGTTCGTATGGAGTTTGCACATTCTCCCCCGTGTCTGTGTGGGGCTCACCCCCTCAACCCAAAGATGTGCAGGGTAGGTGGATTGGCCACGCTAAATTGCCCCTTAATTGGAGCAAAAGAATTGGGCACTCTAAATTAAGAAAAACAAGTTTTAAAAAAATCAATCCTTTGCCCATCACAGTGTGATGTTGCAGGAGTTTGACATAGTTAATGGACATTGACTCTCAGTTTACACATGAACAATCACCAATGGAGTTTAGCTGGGCAGTGGGTGTTAATGACAAATGGAAGAAACACCAATGATATTAACAATTGCTCTCATACCAGTTTCTGTTTGATCGGAGCCTAGTGAGATATAACTGTCCACCTCGTCCTCTTCCTCACCAGTCACACGTACTGTGGGGTCAGAGCTGTATCGCTGTGTGACACTGTCCTCGCCACTGGGACAGCAAGTCACTCCTCTACATCCTGGTTCCTCGGCATCAGCATCCACACAGGCAGCTGCTGATTGTTGAGTGGCACCATGCCCCAGGCTGGGGCTCTGCGCAGCCTCAGAGCCCTGACCTTCCACCTCTGCCACACTTGTTGCACTCTGGGGGGGTGGGGGAGAAAAATGAGACTCTGTCAGACAAGAGACTGTGCACAGGTCACACAAACCACCTTGCACCAACTGGGTGTAACGGGTGCCCGCACAGCTTGGCACTTTGATTTACTGTGAATATTTAACCCCAGTCACCCAAACTCTCCTCCCTCCACACCTACAGGTCTTGACGCATCCCATCAATGCCCCCTCTCCCCAAGGGCATTGATCATGGACGAGCCCGGTGATGCCAGCCAGATAT
Source organism: Scyliorhinus torazame (assembly GCF_047496885.1). Lineage (NCBI taxonomy): Eukaryota > Metazoa > Chordata > Chondrichthyes > Carcharhiniformes > Scyliorhinidae > Scyliorhinus > Scyliorhinus torazame. Next base: position 132,465,043 of record NC_092727.1, read on the forward strand.
TTATCCTCCACCAACACAAACACACTAACTCTCAGTTAGACATTCTTTGGAAAGTCACCTCTGACCCATTTCCCTCGCCATCCCTGAAGTGCAAAGGTCAATGATAGACTGACCGCAGCTCCGAGTGAAGCTGGTTTTCCCAGGATTGCACATGTTCAGCTCAATACGGCAGGGGACCCAGAACTGCTTTTTGGTCAAAAAGTTGTGAATCTTTGGAATTCTCTGTCCCAGAGGCTGTGGAAGCTCAATCAGCAAAGTCTGCTCAAAGCAGACGGCGACAGATTTCTCGACACCAATGACATTAAGGGATATGGGGATAGTACGGGTATTCTGGTGCAAAATCAGCCACTGAGGGGCCAAACAGTCAACGCCTGCTCCCAAGTCCCGAATCAGAAATTGAAGAACCGAGGCAGATTCTGAGCCTAACTGAACTCACTCAGCCTGGCCCCTTACACCAGGCACACAATTGCTTCATGATCGCAGAACACTAAAGAAAGGAATTCAGTGAATGTCCTGGAGACTCTCTCTGTCAGCTCCATGGGATGTGTGCAAAGGTCTGGAATTGTGCTCCATAATCTGCTTTCCTTGAACCCAGAACACAAAAATAAGCAGCTGCTCCTGCTCCAGATCTCCATTGTTAAAGCCCCAGATGAGGAGGAACTGGGACTGTTTCTGTCACTGGGAGCCTGTTCTAGGTGTCTTGAACTGGTAGAAAATGAGCCGGGTTAAACACCGTTACAAATATTTACTCTGGAAGATGACATTCTGCTGCGGTAATGGGTGCAGGGCTGAGTGTTGAAAAATCCCTGATGTGGTACCAGATATTCTTCAGCGTCGATCAGGTCCTGCATATCCTCATCCTCCAGCAAGGTGCGGTAGAACTTACTGTCAGTGGGGCTCTGAAGGACCATCTGCTCATCACCCTACAACAGGAAGACAGCGATCAACATGGCAGCTACGCCTCTCGCCACGTAGACATAAAACGGTGCGCACAACAGGTTCTGCTGAATGTCCAGTGATGGGGGGTGGGGGGGGGGGGGGGGGGGGGGGGGGGTGCGAGAGGAAAGAACAGGGATGAAGTGAGTGGGTGAGAGAGGAGAGGCTGGCTGAACAAGAGGGAGGGAGAGCGAGAGACACAGAGAGAGAGAGAGAGGGCGCACAAGAGAAAAAGTGAGAGGAAGAGAGAGAAAAACAGGATGCAAGAGAGTGAGAGAACGCAAGAGCGAGAGAGCACAAGAGAGAGAGTGAAAGAGAGAGGGAAGCAGAGCGTCAGAGAGCTCGCCTGAGAGCACACAAGAGATAGCATGCAAGAGAGAGTGGGCGAGCGCGCGCGAGAGCGGGAGAACGCGCGCGCATGGGGGAGGGAGCGTGGAGGAGAGGGCAGGGGCGCGAGGAGAGAGTACGTGCTAAAGACAGAGAGGGCAAAAGGCAGAGGGCAAAAGACAGAGAGGGCAAAAGAGAGAGCGCAAGAGAGAGAGTGCAAGAGAGAGAGCACGCGAGAGAGAACGCAAGAGAGCGAGAACGAAAGAATGCGAGAATGGGAGTGCGAGAATGAGAGAGTGCGAGAACAAGAGTGCGTATGTCAACGAGAGAGCCTGTGAGAATGAGAGTAGCGTGTGAGAACGAGAGAGCGTGCGTGAACGAGAGAGCGTGCGTGAACGAGAGAGCGTGCGAGAGCGAGACAGCCTGCGAGAGCGAGAGAGCGTGCGAGAGCGAGAGAGCACACGAGAACGGGAGAGCGTGCGTGAACGAGAGAGCGTGCATGAACGAGAGAGCGTGCGTGAACGAGAGAGCGTGCGAGAGCGAGACAGCCTGCGAGAGCGAGAGAGCACACGAGAACGGGAGAGCGTGCGTGAACGAGAGAGCGTGCATGAACGAGAGAGCGTGCGTGAACGAGAGAGCGTGCGAGAGCGAGACAGCCTGCGAGAGCGAGAGAGCACACGAGAACGGGAGAGCGTGTGTGAATGAGAGAGCGCGTGAGAACGGGAGAGCGTGCGTGAACGAGAGAGCGTGCAAGAGCGAGAAACAGCACGTGAGAAGGCAAGAGACAGTGAGAGCGAGAAACAGATCCATTAACCCTCGTGTTACTCTTCCATACTCACCTGGATTACTACATATCGCGGGGGATCGCGGGCCATTTTTGTGAACTCTGTCACCAATTCTCGGAACCTGGGTCGACACTCAGAATCGATCATCCAGCCTAATATAAAACAACGGAGAAAATACTGTCAATCACTGCTTTCGGTGCTGGGATCCACCCCTCTGGAAAATGCACAAACCCTGGAAGCGAGGGTGCAAATTAAACAAAGATTTCCATTTATTCATCACCTTTCCCCTCAGAACTTCTTTAAGTGTTGCACAGACAGCAAAGAACTTCTGTGGTGTAGTTGCTATTTCTCAGATTGAGTTTTGTTCTGTTATTGGTCACTGTTAACTTTGTTTCTTCAGATTTGAGAGGATTGTCAGGATTACAAAGTTACAAATAAGCACCTGCCAATGGATAGAGTGGATGGGCAGGCACTCTTCCCCAGGGTGGGGCGGTCAGTCACCAGGGGCATCGGTTTGAGGTCCGTGGGGCAAAGTTTAGAGGAGATGTGCGAGGCAGGTTTTTTACACAGTGGGTGGAGAGTGCCCGGAACGTGTTGCCAGGGGAGGTTGTGGAAGGAGATACATTAATGGTGTTCAAAAGGCATCTTGACAAACACATGGATAGGATGGGTATAGAGGGATACGGCACTAGGAAGTGCTGAGGGTTTTGGCCAAGGGTGGTATCATGACCAGTACAGGCTGGGAGGGCCGAAGGGCCTGTTCCTGTGCTGCATTGTGATTTGTTCAAATACTTCCCAATTGCAAAGAAAGTGGAAATTTGAATTCCTGCTTCACTGCCACCCTTGTCCTCAGCCCTCTGCACTGGTCCAATGAAGCTCACTGTCAGCTTAATCAGCACCATTCCCAGTTTCACCCTCACCCCCTTTGGACCCAACACAGAGGTCAATTATTTCAGATCATGCTCCAATTATTTCAGACGCACCTGTTAGTAATGATTCTGATATTTCATTGACATCTTTTCTAAATGTTTCTCTCTTCACTTGTTCCATGACCATCTCCTCATCCCTTTTGTTATTTAATCTTGCTCACCTTCCACCCTATCACAGACCTTCCTCCCCAGTCACTGCACTGTCCTTGTTTAAAACCTGTTATATCTCAAACCCTTTCCAGTTCAGATCCCGCCAGGGTCACTCAGCTCCTGACCTCATTACAGCCTTGGTTCAAACAAAAGAGCTGAACCCCAGAGGTGAGGAGAAAGTGACTGCCCTTTGACATCAAGGCAGCATTTGACCGAGTGTGGCATCAAGGAGCCCGAGTTAAACTGGAGTCAATGGGAATCAGGGGGAAAACTCTCCGCTGGTTGGAGTCATACCCGGCACAAAGGAAGATGGTTGTGGTGGTTGGAGGTCAATCATCTCAGCTCCAGGACATCACTGCAGGAGTTCCTCATGATAGCGTCCTCGGCCCAGCCATCTTCAGCTGCTTCATCAATGACCTCCCTTCCATCATAAGGTCAGACGTGGGGATGTTTGCGGATGACTGCACAATGTTCAGCACCATTCGCCACACCTCAGATAATGAAGCAGTCCCTGTCCAAATGCAGCAAGACCTGGACAACATCCAGGCTCGGGCTGACAAGTGGCAAGTTACATTCACGCCACACAAGTGCCAGGTAACGACCATCTCCAACAAGCGGGAATCTAACCATCGCCCCTTGACATTCACTGGCATTACCATTGCTGAATCCCCCACTATCAACATCCTGGGGGTTACCATTGATCAGAAACTGAACTGGACTAGACACATTAATACTGTGGCTACCAGGGCAGGTCAAAGGCTAGGAATCCTACGGTGCTGAGTAACTCACCTCCTGACCCCCCAAAGTCTGTTCACCGTCTACAAGGCATAAGTCGGGAGTGTAATGTCTCTACTTGCCTGAATGGATTCAGTTCCAGCAACACTCAAGCAACTTGACACCATGCAGGACAAAGCAGCTCGCTTGATTGCTCCCCCTTCTACAAACATTCACTCCCTCCACCACTGGTGTACAGTGGCAGCATCGACAAGATGCACTGCAGGAACTCACCAAACCTCCCGAGACAGCACCTTCCACATCCAGGACCACTACCATCTAGAAAGTCAAGATTGAACCCCACAACATGGAGGTTCCCCTCCAAGTACTCACCATCCTGACTTGGAAATATATCGCCGTTCCTTCACTGCCCTCGGGTCAAAACCCTGGAACTCCCTCCCTGACAGCACTGTGGGTGTACCTACACCACATGGATTGCAGCAGTTCAAGAAGGCAGCTCACCATCACCTTCTGAAGGGCAACTAGGGATGGGCAATAAATGCTGATCTAGCCAGCGACGCCCGCATACCAAAATTCTGATGAAAGGCCAGTGATCTCAAAACTCTGAAAGTCAGCACATCTGGGAGCTGTTTGTCTGCCACCGATGATGCCAGACTGGGAGTAATTCCAGCATTTTCTATTTTCAGCAGGATGCAGTACAAGTGGCCAGGCCTCTCGCCCTCCCTCCTCAGGGCTCAGCCCCACACTGGCTAGGATCTTCTCTTTGGAGTTCAGTCTCACACCACGGTGAGATGTTGAATGCTCTGAGCTGATTCTGTGTTGTGTGTGCCAGATTTTCAACTTACATTTAACCATGATCATGTAGACATCGATAGTGCAGATTGGGGGCTGTGGGAGGCGCTCCCCCTTCTCCAACAGGTCAGGGATCTCTCGAGCAGGGATTCCATCGTATGGTTTAGCTCCAAATGTCATCAACTCCCAGACTGTTACACCTGCAGATAGCCAAACATTCCATTACAATGCTGCACAAGAAATATGACACACAGATAACGAGGACATTTCTGATTAACTGGCCCTCTCATTGTCCGCACCCTGGAGACCAGTCCCTTCGTCCACTCGGATACCCAGAGTCTCACACAGTAGTTCCATACTCAACCACCCAGCACTCCCACCCTGTTAGTGAAAAGTACCAGATCATAACCTCACCGCAAACTGTCTCAATATTAAAACTGTTAAATTCACAGTTAGAACATCCTCATGGTTAATCCTTTTCCTGACTGGGGTTGCAGACCTGAGGATTGGGAGCAGTTTAGAATTCAGCAAAGACATAGGAATTGATTAAGACGAGGAAAATAGAGTACGAGAGTAAGCTTGCAGGGAACATAAAAATTGACTGTAAAAGTTTCTGTAGATGCATGAAGAGAAAAAGATTGGTAAAGACAAATGTAGGTCCCTTACAGTCAGAAACAGGGGAATGTATAATGGGAAAAAGAAATGGTTGAACAACTAAACACATACTTTGGTTCTGTCTTCACAAATGAGGACACCAATCAGATACCAGAAATGTTGGGGAATGTAGGGTTTAGTGAGAGGGAGGAACTGAGGGAGATCAATATTAATAGAGAAATGTTATTTGGGATTGACGGCGGATAAATCCTCAGGGCCTGATAATCCACATCCCAGAGTGCTTAGGGCACTCTACATCCCAGGGCTGGTTTAGCTCAGTGGGCTAGACAGTTGGTTTGTGATACAGAACAAGGCCAGCAGCGCAGGGTCAATTCTCGTACCAGCTGAGAATTCTGAATTCTCCCTCTGTGTAGCCGAACAGGCGCTGGAATGTGGCGACGAGGGGATTTTCACAGTAACGTCATTGCAGTGTCAATGTAAGCCTACTTCTGACAATAAAGGTTATTTATTTATTGAAGTAAGTGGCTCTAGAAATAGTGGATGCATTGGTGGTCATCTTCCAGTGTTCTATAGACTCGGGATCAGTTCCTGCAGATTGGAGGGTGGCTGATGTAACTCCACTGTTTAAAAAGGGAGGTAGAGAGAAAACAGGAAAATATAGACCAGTAAGCCCGACGTCAGCGTGGATCGCAAAGGTTGGCCGTCCGGCCTGGGTCGCAAAGGCCAGCCGACGTTGGGATGCAAAGGTCGGCCGGCGTGGGTCGCAAAGGTCAGCCATCTGGCATGGGTCGCAAAGGTCGGCCGACTTGGGGCGCAAAGGTCGGCTGGCGTGGGGCGCAAAGGTCAGCCATCCGGCGTGGGCCGCAAAGGTCAGCCATCCGGCATGGGTCGCAAAGGTCGGCCGGCGTGGGTCGCAAAGATCAGCCGGCCCGCTTGGGTCGCAGAAATCGGCCGGCGTGGGTCGCAAAGGTCGGCCGGCGTAGGGCGCAAAGGTCGGCTGGCATAGGTCGCAAAGATCGGCCGCCCGGTGTGGGGCATGAGTCATAAGACCGTAAGACGTAGGACAGAATTAGGCCACGAGGCCCACCGAATCTGCTCTGCCATTCAATCATGGCTGATATTTTTCTTGTCCCCATTCTCCTGCCTTCTCTCCATAACCTCTGACCCCCTTATTAATCAAGAACCTATCTATCTGTCTTAAAGACACTCAGTGAATTGGCCTCCACAGCCTTCTGCGGCAAAGAGTTCCACAGATTCACCACCCTCTGGCTGAAGAAATTCCTCATCTCAGTTTTAAAGGATCGTCCCTTTAGTCTGAGATTGTGTCCTCTGGTTCTAGTTTTTCCTACAAGTGGAAACATCCTCTCCATGTCCACTCTATCCAGGCCTCGCAGTATCCTGTAAGTTTCAATAAGATCCCCCCTCATCCTTCTAAACCCCAACGAGTACAGACCCAGAGTCTTCAACCGTTCCTCGTACAACAAATTCTTCATTCCAGGGATCATTCTTGTCAACCTCCTCTGGACCCTTTCCAAGGCCATCACATCCTTCCTTAGAGACAGGACCCAAAACTGCTCACAATACTCCAAATGGGGTCTGACCAGAGCCTTATATAGCCCCAGATGTACAACCCTGGTCTTGTATTCTAGCCCTCTCGACATGAACGCTAACATTGCATTTGCCTTCCTAACTGCCAACTGAAACTGCACGTTAGCCTGAAGAGAATTGTGAACAAGGACCCCCAAGTCCCTTTGTGCTTCTGATTTCCTGAGCAATTCCCCATCTAGAAAATAGTCTGTGCCTCCATTCCTCCTTCCAAAGTGCATATCCTCACACTTTTCCACATTGTATTTCATCTGCCACTTCTTTGTCCACTCTCCTAGCTTGTCCAAGTCCTTCTGCAGCCCCCTTGCTTCCTCAATACTACCTGTCCCTCTACATATCTTTGTATCATCTGCAAACTTAGCAACAGTGCCTTCAGTACCTTCTTCCAGATCATTAATGTATATTGTGAAAAGTTGTGGTCCCAGCACAGACCCCTGAGGCACACCACTAGTCAGCAGCTGCCATCCTGAAAAAGACCCCTTTATCCCCACTCTCTGCCTTCTGCCAGTCAGCCAATCCTCTATCCATGCCAGGATCTTACTCGTAACACCATGGGCTCTGAACTTATTTAAGTCTCCTAGGTGGCACCTTGTCAAAGGCCTTCTGGAAATCTAAATAAATCACGTCCACTGGTTCTCCTTTGTCTAACTTCCTTGTTTCCTCCTCAAAGAACGGTTGCAAAGGTCGCCCGGCCGGCTTGGGGCGTGGGTCGCGAAGGTCGGCCGGTGTGGGTTGAGAAGGCCTTTTAGGCACATGTACCCCAAAATCTTGTCTGCCTGTGTGGAGTCTACAAGTTCTCCTGATGTCTGTGTGGGTTTCCTCCGGGTGCTCCGGTCTCTTCCCACAGTCCAAAGATGGCAGGTTAGGTGGATTGGCCATGCTAAATTGCCTCTTAGGGTCAAAAGGTGTGCACCTTAGGTGGGTTTACGGGGCTAGGGCGGAGAATTGGGTGGAGGCAGGGTTCTCCTTTAGACGGTCAGTGCAGACTCGATGGGCTTAATGGCTGCTTTCTGCACTGTGGAGATTCAATGGATTCTATGTCCCTCGGTGTTGGCGCTTTCTGCAGTTTTTCCCCATTTAAATAATACTCTGCTCTTTTTTTCCCCTTCCAAAATGAACTTCACAATTTCCCACATTATACTCCATTAGCCAACTTTTTGCCCACTTACCTAACCTGTCAATATCTCTGTGCAAACTGTTTGAATCCCTCTCAAAATTTACATTCGCTTCCTTCGCCCAAGGTTACTGAGTTGGATGATCAGGCATGATCATAATGAATGGCGGAGCAGGCTCGAAGGGCCAAAGGGCCTCCTCCTGCTGCTTTTCCTATGCTGGAGTGGTGAAGCTCTAAGGAAATCATGTTACCACCTCTGTAAGCACATACGGACAGTCAGATTGTGCATTGAGATGTGAGGGTGATGCTTTACATACCGTAACTCCACACATCACTTTGGTGAGTGAACTTTCGGTGTAAAATGGATTCCAATGCCATCCATTTTATTGGAACCTAAGGGAGCAACAGACAGGCTCAATCAGTTTGCGAACCTAAAGACATAACTCTAACTGGGAAGAAGCATGGGCACATCTACAATCCTGGTCATTGCAAACTCCAAACAAGTCAGCTGCAAAAGCAAGAGTGAGTAATGGAACATTCAGGCGCACACTGAGCTTGGACAACACAAATCAACAAAGGGAATGAAGATTGAGATGGTACTCTCAGACTCTGTGGTTTCTCTCATTATCACCAGAATTTCAGTGATTCAGATTTCTACAGGGGTCAAGGCTATGAGAGTGTGCGGGAGTATGGTGCTGAGATAGAGGGCCGGCCATGATCATAATGAATGGTGGAGCAGGTTTGAAGGGCGAAATGAGCCTCTCCTTCTCCCATTTTCTATGTTTCTGCGACTCAGTGCAGAGTGTGGGACCTCCTCAGTTTAAGCAGCAGAGTCGAAGTTGAGGTTCTCCAATGTGGCACTGCCTCAGATCCTCCAGCACAGTTGTACTGAGCTGTTGCAGTGTGTAGAGTCAGCAGATCCTGCCCAAAAGGCAGTATTCACCTTACAAACAAACACATTTACCTTTCCTCCGTCTGCGTGATATTCCGTCTCATCGATATCCAGGAGTCTGGCAAGTCCAAAGTCTGTGATCTTCACGTGATTTGAGCTTTTTACAAGGACATTTCTTGCTGCTAGATCGCGGTGGACCAATCGCACATGATCTTCCAGGTAATTCATTCCCTGAATTTCATGATGGGAATATTCAGTCAGTGTGGTTCCAGCCCTCGCCTCACTTTTTAAAAATAAATTTAGAGTACTCAATTCTTTTTTTTTTAAATTAAGGAGCAATTTAGCGTGGCCAATCCACCTACCCTCTAAATCTTTGGATTGTGGGGATGAAACCCACACAGTCGTGGGGAGAATGTGCAAACTCCACACGGACAGTGACCCGGGGCCGGGATTCAAACCCGGGTCCTCAGCGGCGTAGGCAGCAGTGCTGACCACCGTGCCGTCCTACCTCACTTTTAACTTTATTTTACATCACAACTGAGAGCGTTCAGTTTTTAAGAATAGAGGCAGTAGACTTCTTGGCATTAACCTAAAAGCAACAAAGGCACACCCTACCCAGTGGACCCTGTAAAAAGCTCTTCAGAAATATCTGAGGACTTGTGCCAAAATTAGGAGAGCTGTGATGCACATCAGTCAAGCAACTGCCTGACATGGTCATACTCGCCAAATCATACCTTAAAGCCTATAACCCAGATTCCTCCAACACCATCTCTGCTATGCCCTGTCCCACTGACAGGACAGACACACCAGAGGTGGCTGCACAGTGGCATACAGTCAGGAGAGAGTGGCCATGGGAGTTCCCAACATTGACTCTGCGCCCATAAAGTTTTATAATAATAAAAGTAGTAATAATAATCTTTCTTATTGTCACAAGTAGGCTTACATTAACACTGCAATGAAGTTACTGTGAAAAGCCCCTAATCGCCACATTCCGGCGCCTGTTCGGGTACACAGAGGGAGAATTCAGAATGTCCAATTCATCTAACAGCACGTCTTTCGGGACTTGTGGGAGGAAACCGGAGCACCCGGAGGAAACCCACGCAGGCACGGGGAGAACGTGCAGACTCCGCACAGACAGTGACCCAAGCCAGGTAACAAAAACTCCTGCTGATTACCAGTTACCACCCTCCCTTCAGCTAATGATTCAGTCCTCCTCCATGTTGAACACCATTTGGAAGAAACACTGAGAGTATCAAGGGTACACACTGTACTCTGGGTGGGGGATTTCAATGTCCATCACCGTGGGTGGCTCGGTAACACTACTTCTGAAGAAGCTGGCTGAGTCCTGAAGGATGTATCTGCTAGACTGGGCCTGTGGCAGGTGCTGAGGGAACCATCAAGAGAGAAAAACCTAGTTGACCTTGTCCTCACCAATTTACTTGTCACAAGTATATCTGATTATGACAGTCCTGGTCAGAGTCCTTTTGCAGATAAGCCACGTCTCCACATTAAGGACACATTCCATTGTGTTGTATGCCACTAACTGGGATGGATTCAGAACAGATTTAGCAGCTCAGAACTGTGCATCCACGAGGTACTGTGGTGCAGCAGTAGCAGCAGAATTATATTCAATCACAATCTGTAACCTCATGACCTGGTTAGGTCTGCTCAGCCATCACCATCAAGCTAGGGGACCAACCCCGGTTGATTGAGAATGCTGGAGAGCATGCCAGGAGCAACTCCAGGCATAACTAATATGAGGCATCAACCTAGTAACGCTACAGCGCAGCTCTATATGCATGCTAAGAAGCTAGATCACGCTATCGGCAGAGCTAAACATCCCATGATCAACAAATCAGATCTAGGCTCTGCAATCCTGCCACATCCAGCTGTGAATGGAGGTGGAAAATTAAACAACTCACTGCAGGAGGTTCCAAAAACATCCCTATCCTTAAAGATGGTGATGTCCAGCATGTCAATGCAAAAGACAAGGCTGCAGCTTTTGCAACTCTTTCACCAGAAGTGCCAAGTGAATGATCTATCTCAAACTCCTCCTGAAATCCCCACCATTATAGATGAAAAAATGAAAATCGCTTATTGTCACAAGTCGGCTTCAATGAAGTTACTGTGAAAAGCCCCTAGTCGCCACATTCCGGCGCCTGTTCGGGGAGGCTGGTATGGGAATTGAACCGTGCTGCTGGCCTGCCTGGGTCTGCTTTAAAAGCCAGCGATTTAGCCCAGTGTGCTAAACCAGCCCCCAGTCTTCAGCCAATGAGATTCACTACATGTCCTCAAGAAACAGCTGAAGGCATTGGATACAAAAGGCTATGATCCCTGACATCATGGCTGTCATGCTGAAGACATGTGCTCCTGACTAGCTGCAACCCTAGTCAAGCTGTTCACAGAATCGGAATCACAGAAAAATACAGTGCAGAAGAGGCCCTTCGGCCCATTGAGTTTGAACCGATGCATGAAGACACCTGACCTGTACCTAATCCCATTGGCCAGCACTTGGCCCATAGCCATCAATGTTGTGACGTGCCAAATACTCATCCAGCTACTTTTTAAAGGATGTGAGGCAACCCGCCTCTACCACCCTCCCAGGCAGTGCGTTCCAGACCGTCACCACTCTCTGGGTAAAAAGGTTTTCCTCAAATCCCCCCTAGATCTCCCAACCCTCATCTTGAACTTGTGTGCCCTCGTAACCGACCCTTCAGCTCAGGGGAACAGCTGCTCTATATCCTCCCTGTCCATGCCCCTCATAATCCCATACACCTCGATTATGTCACCCCTCAATCTTCTCTGCTACAGGGAAACCAACCCAAGCCTATCCAACCTCTCTTCATAAACATGTTCCATCCTAGGGAACATCCTGGTGAATCTCCTCTGCACCCCCTGGTCCAGTGCAGTTCTCTCTGCTTATGTACCTTTGCGATTTGCACACACCAGTTGAGGAGATGCTGGGATCCAATGCGGTCCTTGTTTTCTCGGATGTAATCGAGCAGAGATCCATACGGCATCAGCTGTGTTACCAGCTGCACAGTGGATGTCAGGCAGATGCCAAGCAGACGACAGACGTAAGGACTACTCACTCCTGCCATTATGTATGCTTCCTGTAATATACAAACACTGTTCACCAGTTTGCCAATCTTTACAATACCCACTTTCTGAATCTCCCCTACTGGCTGATATCAGTTTCTCGGTGGGAGTGCCACTTGAAATGAAATGAAATGAAAATCGCTTGTCACAAGTAGGCTTCAAATGAAGTGACTGTGAAAAGCCCCTAGTCGCCACATTCCGGCACCTGCTCGGGGAGGCTGGTACGGGAATTGAACCGTGCTACTGGCCTGCCTTGGTCTGCTTTCAAAGCCAGCTATTTAGCCCTGTGCTAAACCAGCCCCATGGGAAAATTTCATCCTCACCTTCAGGAATGAAAGAGCAGGAATCCAACCACTTTTTCATTTTTAGGGTCATCGAGGTTTACAGCACAGAAAAGGCCCTTCAGCCCATCGCATCTGCGCCAGTCAAAAACAACCACCCAAGTATTCTAATCCCATTTTCCGGCACTTGGCCCATAGCCGTGTCTGCCCTGGCATTGTAAATTCCCATCTAAATACTTCTTAAATGTTATGAGGGTCTCTGCCTCCATCACCCTTTTAGGCAGCAAGTTCCAGACTCCCACCCCCCTCTGGGTGAAGGTTTTTCCCCACCTCCCCTCTAAACCGCCTGCCCCTCACCTTGAATCTCTGCCCCCTGGTCACTGGTCCCTCCACCAAGGGGAAAATTGACCATGCTGGAAACGAAATTGCTGAATGTAGATTGGAGCAGAATGGTCAAGGTGAGAATAAGGAGAGTTAAAATTCACCACAACTATTTAAGAAGGTATCATTGGAAGAGAGGCAGAGCTGGCGGGTGAGAGAATCACCGTGTGTAGAATGTGAGGGAAATAGAGATGGAGTGGATTAAGACCGGTCCATACTAATTCTGTTCTAAACTGAGAGGAGATTTTCAGCCCAGAATCTGGGCATCTGCATCAAGCTCCTGGATTATTCAGCCAGGTAAGGATTGATTGTATTCCTGTAGCATTTATTAAACAAAACTACCTTGTTTGAAGCCCCTGAGCTGACACATCATTGGTTATACTTACGTCCAGGATCTCTTTGTTTGCTTTTGGAGAAGTTCCCTCTCTTAAAACCTTAATAGCCACAGGGATCTTCACATCTTCGTCCTCAGGCATCCAGACGCCCTGAATTCAGGAAAAGCATTTAAAGTTATTAATTGGTGCTGCCTCACGGCACTGAGGCCCTGGGCTCGATCCCGACCCTGCCGTGTGGAGTTTGCACATTCTCCCCGTGTCTGCGTGGGTCTCACCCCCACAACCCAAAAGATGTGCAGGGTAGCTGGATTGGCCACTGTAAATTGTCCCTTAATTGGGAAAAGAAAATTGGTACTCTAAAAAATTTTTTAAATCTTCCATTGAGTTTATTTTACAGACTTCAGGATAATGTGAGAAAATTATTCAGAAATGTTATGCCGGTGACATCAAACCAATCCATAGATTCCAATGGATCAAACCCCTTCTATTTATTCTCATTATGGGATCACGGTAAGCGCGACTAGTATTCCGAGATAACTTCTGGAGTGATCTAACGGGGAGTGTGGGCTGGGAAAGCTTTCAACATTCCCCAGGTGTGGAATCAGTTCTACACTCAACTGAATTGTAAAGTGATGGACCAATGATGTGAAACGATCCCACACTTCAGAAAACAATGTGTTCATTCAATGTTCAACACTCCAACAAGACAGTTTCACTGACCCTCTGCGAGGGAGCTGCTTCCTCACCTTGTAAACCGTTCCAAAGGCGCCAGATCCCAGAATCTTCACTTTCTTCATTTCAGTCTCCTTCAGGATTCGGATCTGTGCCTGGTTTGGAACAACTCCACTTGGAGTCAGCGGTTCAACCAGCTGAAGAAACAGGACATCACACAGAGCTGTTTAGATCAGAGATCCGCAGGCTACCCTGGAGTTTTTTTTTTTAACACACCATATAACCTTCAAAATGACTTGATGATCGGATCGTAACATGAGGCAGAATTAAAAGACTGAAGAGTAAGATTTCACCCTCCTTTGGGAAGGATTTCTTTCCTCTATTCTGGTTGGAATAACCTTCCTGTGAGGGTGTGGAGTCAAGTGTGTTGCTTGCTCAGCGAACAGCTGAGTTAGTGCTGCTGCATATCGAGTGGGCAAATTCACGGTGCGTCCCTTTTCTTGGTTCCTTCATTTATTTGTTTACGACATGGCTGTGCGAATCGATATGTGCAGCTTCTCTGGGGAATCAAGGCCATAGCTTCACATTTATGTTGTGAAACGGTGTCAGCCGCAGTTTAGTGGTAGCACTTCTATCAGTCAGAAAGTCAGGGTTTACGGTCCACTCCATGGCTTTGATACAATAACCCAGACTGAGAGTGCCGCACTGTCAGAGGTTTAATGTCCCATCTGAAAACCAAGGTCAGACTCTATGGTACAGCACAGTCAATTTGAGTAAGTTGGATGGGATGCGAGATGGGGATTATTTGAGCATCCCAAGTAATTAAAAAGAAAGTTACAGCACATAAACACCCCGGGAAACATACTTTCCAACAATCAACTATACAGTTTGTACAACTCCTCCAGCCCCCCACCCCCCCAATGCGACGAACAGCTCCTCAAACACGGTCACAAACATCCCCCACCTTTTCACAAACCCCCCCTCCCTGCTGAGCCTCTTAGCTCACACTTCATCTTCTCTAACCGCAGGAAGACGTCCAGGTCACCCAACCAGGCTGCTACCCCCGGTGGCGATGCCGACCGCCACTCCAGTAAAGTTTGCCGCCGTGCAATCAGAGAGGCGAAGGCCACAACATCAGCCTTCCTCCTCTCCATGAGCTCCGGCTTCTCTGAAACCCCAAATATCGCCACCAAAGGGTCCGGGTCCACTTCCTCCACTATCCTTGCTAGGGCCGCAAACACTCCCGTTCAGAACCTCTCCAATTTCTCACAACCCCAGAATATGTGCGCGTGATTTGCTGGCCCCCGCCCACGCCTCTTACACTCATCTGCTACCCCCTGAAAGAAACCACTCATTCTTGCCTGAGTCATATGCACCCTTCATCACCTTAAACTGGATCAGGCTCATCCTTGCACAAGAGGAGTTCCCGTTTCCCCTTTGCAGTGCCTCACTCCATACTCCCCAATTGATCTCCCCTTCCCATTTTTCCTTGATCTTCACCACCCGCTCGCCTCCCTGCTTCCCCGCTTCCCCAGCCACTTATATATATCCCCAATTCTTCCCTCCCTTTCCACATCCGGGAGCAGCAGTCACTCCAGCAGGATGTGGCCGGGCAACCCCCTCCAGACCTTTCGCGCAAAGTCCCTATGCTGCAGGTACCTGAACCCACTCCCCCTCGACAGCTCTACCCTCTCCCTTAGCTCCTCCAGACTGGCGAACCCTTCCTCCAAGTACAAATCCCTCAACTTGGCCAACCCCACATCCCTCCACCTCCTGTATACACTATCCATCCCCCCCGGCTCAAACCCATGATTCTCACACAGCGGCGTTAGCACCGACATCCCTTCCACTCAAAAATGCCTCCTCAGCTGATTCCATATCTTCACCGTGGACTGCACCACTGGGCTCCCTGAATACCTACTCGGAGCCATTGGCAACACTGCCGTCACCATGGCCCTTAAACTGGACCCCTTACAAAATTCCTCCTAACCCAATCTACCCCCTCTCCTTCCCACCATCGCCACACCTTCTCCACATTTGCTGCCCAATAATAATGAAGCAGGTTCGACAATGTCAACTACCCCTGCTGCCTCTACCTCTGCAGCAGTGTCCTCCTGACCCTTGGTTGCAGCAGTGTCCTCCTGACCCTTGGTTGCAGCAGTGTCCTCCTGACCCTTGGCACCTTCCCCGCTCATACAAAGTCCGAAATAATTGTGTCCAGTTTCCGGAAAAAAAGTCTCTAACATCCAAGGTATAATAGAAACTCCGCCCTCATGTTTTGTCTGGGTACAGCCTGGGAACAATTGAGACTGCATCACTCACTGCCTCTGACAGACATTTTCACACAATGCAGCTGCCAGTGATACCCACTGGACTGCAACAGTTGCCCAGTCAGGAAGCACACGGTCCAGGTTGCTGTGCTAACACTCACCTCTCTCTGCTCGAGGAGTCTCAGCATTGTGTGTTTCCGCTTCAGTCGTTTCTTGCGCTTAAACCAGACAATGAAGAGTATCACAAGGACCAGGAAGAGTAGTACCCCCACTATTCCGGCCACCACCGAGGTCACCTGGCTACATGGGAGAGAACCAGAGAGATCAGTCAAACATGGATACAACCCTTTAAGGCCTGATCCTCACCCAAGTGGCACAGTGGTTAGCACTGCTGCCTCACAGCACCAGGGACCCGGGTTCAATTCCAGCCTTGGGTGACTGTGTGAAGTTTGCATGCTCTCTGTGTCTGCACGGGTTTCCTCCGGTTTCCTCCCACAGTCCAAAGATGTGCAGGTTAGGTGGATTGGCCAGGACAAATTGCCCCTTACGTGTTCAAAAATGTGCAGGTAGGGATATGGGGATAGGGTGGAGGAGTGGGCCCAGGCAGGGTGTTCTTTCAGAGGGTGGGTGCAGACTCAATGGGCTGAAGGGCCTCCTTCTGCACTGTAGGGATTTTATGCTCTAAATGGGCCTCATGGAATCAAGGGGCTCAATAATTACACTCTCCGATTAACTCCAGGTGGTAGTCAGAAACGTTGGTAAAACTCTTACCCTGATCTGAATAACAGTAAAAACTATCTTTACTGCACTGCAAGTGGCTCCACACTTATTTATATATTTTATGGTAAAGGAAATTCTCGCCAGCTGGTGCTCCCAGATTTCTGAGTTCTGGGGCTGAGATGTTACAGTGTAATTCAGTGATTCCTCAATCATTCTCACTCCACATCAATGGCAAGAACTTTGATCAGAGTCTGCTTTCCACTTTTGTAGACTAATAAAGTACAATTAAACATTTTCCTCAGAAGCTGGGTTCTGATCCAGCAGGATGCCATTGTTCGCCTGGGAGAAAATATGATGTGGAGATGCCGGCATTGGACTGGGATCCATGCCAGGCTGGGGGGAGAAAAGATTCATCAAGCCTCAAGGTAGCCAAGCAATGAAAGTCTTGGTTTCAGGTTTATTAAAACCAACGGGAACTGGTGCCCCGAGGGCCAGGCAGGAGAGGAGCAAAGTGCCTACATTCCAATCTCAGGGTTTAGCACCAGTGCCTGAGCTGTATCAATGTGGCAGTGTTAGCAGCAGTGTTATCCGCAGTGTTATCCGCAGTGTTAGCCGCAGTGTTATCCGCAGTGTTATCCGCAGTGTTATCCGCAGTGTTATCCGCAGTGTTATCCGCAGTGTTATCAGCAGTGTTAGCTGCAGTGTTAGCTGCAGTGTTATCAGCAGTGTTAGCTGCAGTGTTATCCGCAGTGTTAGCTGCAGTGTTATCCGCAGTGTTATCAGCAGTGTTAGCTGCAGTGTTATCAGCAGTGTTAGCTGCAGTGTTAGCAGCAGTGTTATCCGCAGTGTTATCCGCAGTGTTAGCTGCAGTGTTATCAGCAGTGTTATCCGCAGTGTTATCCGCAGTGTAATCCGCAGTGTTATCCGCAGTGTTATCCGCAGTGTTATCCGCCGTGTTATCAGCAGTGTTATCCGCAGTGTTATCAGCAGTGTTATCCGGTGTTATCATTAGTGTTAGCTGCAGTGTTATCCGCAGTGTTATCAGCAGTGTTATCAGCAGTGTTATCAGCAGTGTTAGCTGCAGTGTTATCCGCAGTGTTAGCTGCAGTGTTATCCGCAGTGTTATCAGCAGTGTTAGCTGCAGTGTTATCAGCAGTGTTAGCAGCAGAGTTATCCGCAGTGTCAGCTGCAGTGTTATCCGCAGTGTCAGCTGCAGTGTTATCCGCAGTGTTAGCTGCAGTGTTATCCGCAGTGTTAACTGCAGAGTTATCCGCAGTGTTATCCGCAGTGTTATCCGCAGTGTTATCAGCAGTTCCTGGATGAGGTCCCCCAATTTAAATTCTCGAACAGGACCCCAATTCTATTGTGCTCCTGGGTGAGGACGAATGAGTTGGCTCTCTTCTTTATTCAACCCCCCCCTCAGTTGGTGGCAACCAGGGTCAATTTAAGAGGGATCTTTTCCCCCATGGATAACTTTTCCTGGTCCAAATATGTATATTTTTTTTTCGAAGGAGCCAATTTAAGCAGGTTTTTTTGAGTCAAAGAAAGAGTAAGTTTATCAGTTACTAAAAACTCAACAAAAAAAACAGAACACACACATTCACACTCTGGCCAGAAATTAGAAGCTGGAAGTCCAGACTAAAGTTTTTTTTTAAATGAATCAGTCTTTGGCTTGTCCACGAGGGGTAGATGGTTGTGGCCAGTAAGGTGGGTGATTGCGGTCGAGCTGACTTTGGTAGTTTAGTGGTTAGTTTGGAGACTGCAGGGCGGCTGAGAGGTTCTCTTATTTCCGTTAGATTGTGGCTTTTGCTGAGCTCTGCCTCTAGCAACAGAGAGGGAGACATTTCACTTGCTTGTCTTTGCAAGGGTAACTGGCTGCTGTTTCTCTCGTTTGAGTCACTCACACACTGGCATGACAGCACGAAAAGATCAGGGCTGAAGCTAGCTTTTTAACCCATTTCCCTGTGTATTTCTGAAAGGGAATTCTAAAGCCCACAGTCAGAGTCCATGTCCTTTTCAACTTAGGTCTGTTACACATTCCGAGATGATATAAATCAACAGCAGATGGGTTTTGGATGTCTGTTGAGATGTGCAATCAGTCTTTTGTCTCTGCAACCACAGCCGATTAAAGTTTGGTGTTTCGCATCTTTCCCATCTCCCCTATAAATCTCTGTTCTTTCAAGACTAGTCGTTTAACTATAATCGACATCGGAATTTCCCACAAAGTGTTCATGCGCACCATCAGCCAATTTTTTGCTCAGCGTTTTTGCTTGTTTTCCTTTAAAAGTTCAACGTGCCTGAAGTAATTTGGGGCTATACTCCACAGTCGTGATAGTGGTCACAACGGGTAATGGGGATTACCTCGGCTGACATTACTAACCCGACCTCTCCTGGGGTTTCGACTCTCCTTGGAGATCAGCACTGAAACAAAGGACAGCCAACCTGCTTAGCTTTTGATAAGTCACGTCTATACTTTATATTTGAATTCTCTTCTCAAACAAAAAGGAAAGAGAATACAATTATTGTGCAGTTGAGGTGAACTGTCTGGCAGACGACACAAAGGTTGGTGGAATTGCGGATAGCGATGAGGATTGTCTGAGGATACAGCAGGATTTAGATTGTCTGGAGACTTGGGCGGAGAGATGGCAGATGGAGTTTAATCCGGACAAATGTGAGGTAATGCATTTTGGAAGGTCTAATGCAGGTAGGGAATATACAGTGAATGGTAGAACCCTCAAGAGTATTGAAAGTCAAAGAGATCTAGGAGTACAGGTCCACAGGTCATTGAAAGGGGCAACACAGGTGGAGAAGATAGTCAAGAAGGCATACGGCATGCTTGCCTTCATTGGCCGGGGCATTGAGTATAAGAATTGGCAAGTCATGTTGCAGCTGTATAGAACCTTAGTTAGGCCACACTTGGAGTATAGTGTTCAATTCTGGTCGCCACACTACCAGAAGGATGTGGAGGCTTTAGAGAGGGTGCAGAAGAGATTTACCAGAATGTTGCCTGGTATGGAGGGCATAAGCTATGAGGAGCGGTTGAATAAACTCGGTTTGTTCTCACTGGAACGAAGGAGGTTGAGGGGCGACCTGATAGAGGTATACAAAATTATGAGGGGCATAGACAGAGTGGATAGTCAGAGGCTTTTCCCCAGGGTAGAGGGGTCAATTACTAGGGGGCATAGGTTTAAGGTGAGAGGGGCAAGGTTTAGAGTAGATGTACGAGGCAAGTTTTTTACGCAGAGGGTAGTGGGTACCTGGAACTCGCTACCGGAGGAGGTAGTGGAAGGAGGGACGATAGGGACATTTAAGGGGCATCTTGACAAATATATGAATAGGATGGGAATAGAGGGATACGGATCCAGGAAGTGTAGAAGATTGTAGTTTAGTCGGGCAGCATGGTCGGCACGGGCTTGGAGGGCCGAAGGGCCTGTTCCTGTGCTGTACATTTCTTTGTTCTTTGTTCTTTGTTGTATTGGCTAATGCCGTACTGGAATTTAGCTCACGGTACATGTCCAGAGAACGGTTTATATCTGACTTGAATGTTGAGGTTGGAAGTACAGTATTTACTCTGTTCACCTCTCCAACACTGACTATGTTAACTGAATATGCCCATTCGCGGTGAGTTGATTAAAGCAGTGTTGCTACCTGTGAATAGGCTCCACAGGACATCCACGGTCATCAGTTGTACATCTGAAGACACAAAACAAGATTTCTCAGAGAAAATACAAAGCAGGAGAGGAATTACTGAAGTTCTCTTTGATTCAGCAGTTGCTTTTCACTCACGAATGGCTGCAGTTTGTTGGACACAGTTGACAGAGGCCATTTTCATCGGCAAATTTCCAGACATGCCCGTGTGACCCACTCGGACATTTCTCTACGCAATCCGCAACATCCTTGTAATTAACGCACTCAACACAGTCATCAGCTCCCTAATAATGAAAAGAAAAAGGTCAGCAACATTTGAGCCTCTGTCCCAGTTCTTCCACTCCCAGTTCAAATAACATAACTGGCAAAGATAGAAAGACAATGCCTCATTTAAACATTGAGCAGCTGAGCCATAGGAACCAAGGAATTGCATTTATATAGCACCATGAAGGGTACAATGTTCCAAAACAATTGGCAGCAACATTTTCAGAAAAATATTGGACACTGAGCCACATACAGAGATATTAGGGAAGCTTATCAAAATGCTTAGCCAAGAGGTGATTTAAGACATTTTGAGGAGTGTTTTAATGGAGGAGAAAGAGGCAGAGGGATTTAGTTGGAGAATTCTAGCAGCTTAGGGTCTCAGCAGCTGAAGGCATTGCTACCAATGGTGGAGCAATGGACAGCAGGACTGTGACATCGGCCAGAAATGGAAGAGTGTGGAGATCTGAGGGTTTTAGGACTGGAGTGGATTACAGAGATAGGAAGGGGGAATATAGGCAATGCTAGCCTTGGACGGGAGCTTAAGAATTTTAAAATCGAGGCATTGATGTGATTTGCAATTTATGCTGCACAAGCTGGTTTTACAACTTCAGCAGTTGGGCTTTTACAATCGGCTTCAGGCCCTCAGATTAGGACTGAGAAAAATGCACTGAAAGGTTGTGATGTCTCCATGGTGAAATCGCCTTCCAATATTCAAAGCCAGCTTGCTTCCTGGAGCAGGAGAGTCCAGTAGCCAATGCAAAGCAAGTCTGCAGTGCACCACAGTCACAGAGCACGTTCAACTATAGACAGATACATACATAGATAGACAGACGGGCCCAGATCTTTCGATCTTTGGATGCTTGTTTCCCGGAGGCAACCCAGAGGTCTTGGGAGGGTAGAAACATTCTTGATTAACCAGGAAGTGAAAGGTTATTATTGGGGGTAGGCAGGAATGGGGGTTGAAACGACAATCAGATCAGCCATGACCCTAGCAATGGTGTAGCAGGTTTGAAGGGCTCAGTATCCTCCTCCTGCTCCTAATTCTTATGTTTGTATCGAACTGTAAGAAACAATTGCCATAGAATAGAATTTACAGTGCAGAAGGAGGCCATTCGGCCCATCGAGTCTACACTGGCTCTTGGAAAGAGCACCCTACCCAAGACCACACCTCCACCTTATCCCCATAACCCAGTAACCCCACCCAACATTAAGGGCAATTTTGGACACTAAGAGCAATTGAGCATGGCCAATCCACCTAACCTGCACATCTTTGGACTGTGGGAGGAAACCGGAGCACCCGGAGGAAACCCACGCACACACGGGGAGAACGTGCAAACTCCACACAGACAGTGACCGAAGCCGGAATCGAACCTGGGACCCTGGAGCTGTGAAGCAATTGTGCTATCCACAATGCTACCGTGCTGCCCATAAAATCGGAGTACAGCTCTGATTTTGTGCTGATGCTTACTGAAAGGAAGATGCAGAAAATTAGTCCTGCAACTGAAATTTACATTCACCCGAGGAAGGAGCAGCGCTCTGAAAGCTAGTGACATCGAAACAAACCTGTTGGACTTTAACCTGGTGTTGTAAAACTTCTTACGGAAATTTAAAAGGTTGTGACCACTCAGACGCAAGTGACTGCATATGGGGACACAGTACACTGTGGGTGGGTGGGAAGGAGTCACGGAAGACCGTGGGGATATTAACCTGAACCCACAAGAATAGGAGACAACTAACAACTGCTCCCATCCCCTCCTTTGATGTCAGCGGTGTTGTTAAACGAGGGAGGGGGGGTGAGAACTCAGACAGGGCGAATGGCTACTTGGGGAAGATACTGAGCACAGCCCAGAGCATTGGAGTGTCTGCGAGTCAGCTGGATTTCCCACCATAGTACTGCTTCGTCCCCAAGTGAGGAGGCTGAACATTCTCACCCTCTGCCTCACACCAAAGCTGGCATATAAATGGGGATTTCACCTCACACTGAAGACAATACACAGTTTACAAAGAAAAGGTTTTCCAACTTGACGGTTCTCCCATTCTCCCGATCCGGCTACTGCACAATATACCCTCTTTTCCTCACTCCACTGCCCCAGGAATCCTTTCTCTGCGCCCCATTCCTCCTCTTCAATTATTCCAAATCAGCCATGACCAAGGGCATGCAGTCAGTACAAGCTGGATGTGTTCACACGTTTGTGACTGTACATCACTGGTGTGTGAAGTGAGCAGTCAAACTGTATCACTGGCAGCTGCCAGGAGATTCTTTACCATTCCACTGCAGCTCAGGTTTTTGTTTTGTGGGAGACATTCCTTGTGACACTGAATACAAGACAGCTCCTGCAGGTACTCTCTCACCCCCCTAGAATAAAGAAAAACAAAGCGTCAGTTAAGAAAGCAGCCAGACACCTCTCCCGAGGCACTCCTTTCCCCAAAAACCCTCATACCACTCCACGCTGTGGCCCATGACCCCATTCTCAACCCACCAAATGCATTTAGTTAATGAACTCTTACCCCTCATATAAGTTGCATGATTCCACGCACTCTTGGCCTCGGAAGAACTT
Organism: Scyliorhinus torazame; assembly: GCF_047496885.1. Taxonomy (NCBI): domain Eukaryota; kingdom Metazoa; phylum Chordata; class Chondrichthyes; order Carcharhiniformes; family Scyliorhinidae; genus Scyliorhinus; species Scyliorhinus torazame. The sequence continues at coordinate 132,488,151 of NC_092727.1, forward strand.
CTCACAAGAGAGGCAGTTTGTTGGTCCTGGGCCCCAACAGGTGCTGTTTGTGCACAGACTGTAGCAGATACTTCCTTCAGCTTCTGTAAGGAAAAGCAAGTCAGATGCAAAAATCAGACAGAACTTTGACTTGTAGCCAGGTGAGTTTAAGGGATACTCCAGGTTTTTTCACAACTCTGCTGACACCATGAACACCTGGGTTGTACAGTACCTATGGAATGAATCATTCCCTTTTACCCATTGTGGGGACAGGAACGGAGACACCCACTAACTGTACAGTACCAGACAGGAGTGACTGATATGGCAATTTTGAGCTTCACAAATGAGTGAATCACATTTTCTCTGTAGGACATCTATCTCCAGTAAAAAAACTTTTTAAAAAGAATTTGGAGTACCCAATTCTTTTTTTCCAATTAAGGGGCAGTTTAACATGGCCAATCCACCTACCCTGCACATCTTTTTGGGTTGTGGTTGAGACCCACGCAGACATGGGGAGAATGTGCAAACTCCACACAGTCAGTGACCCAGGGCAGGGATCCAACCCGGGTCCTCAGCGCTGTAAGGCAGTAGTGCTAACCACTGTGCCACCATGCCGCCCAGTAAAAAACATAACACCCTGTTAAGTCAAAATATTTTGAATTGCTAAATTGTTAAATGACATAACTTTAAAATTCAAAAGTATTTTGTAAAATATGTTAACTTTCTATTTGCGTCCCACAAGCTGACTCTCCCGCTCGCCAGACATCCCGCTCTCGGACCCTCCCGCTTTCAGTGTCTACCACTTGCTGGTTTTTAAGCATGCCGCAGATCCTCCAGTGTGCAGCCTCTGCCTCTCCCTGACCCTCCGATCACTGCGCACTCATTCGCTTGTCAAACCTCCTGCTCCCCATCTCTTCACTCACTGCTTCCTTCTCCCAACCCCTCATTCAGAGTGAAGGCTCTGAATTTGAGCAGCAAAAGGCAGAAGAGCTGCTTTGACTTGCAGGTGGTAAACCGTGAGCTGGAAAGGTGGCAGGAGGGAGGATCAGGGAGTGACAGACACTGCAAACTGGAGTGTCAGCTGTGAGAAGGGGTCAGGGAACAGGAGTGGCAGCATAGGGCCAGCGGGAAGAGGAAGTGTCATTGGAACAGCAAAACCCAGCTTCAAAAGGGCATTAATTGGGTCATGTCGCCCTCTGCCAGCACCATCCAAACCTGTAACTTCTACCGGCTGGGAAGCCAAGAACAGCAGGTGCTTGGAAACACCACCATCTGGAGGTTCCCCTCCGAGCCACACATTATTCTGACTTGGAAATATATCATTCCTTCATTAATACTGCAATGAAGTTACTGTGAAAAGCCCCTAGTCGCCACATTTCGGCGCCTGTTCGGGAACACAGAGGGAGAACTCAGAATGTGCAATTCACCTAACAGCACGTCCTTCAGGACTTGTTGGAGGAAACCCATGCAGACAAAGGGAGAACGTGCAGACTCCGCACAGACAGCGACCCAAGCCAGGAATCAAACATCTTTAGGTTGTGGGGGTGAGACCTACGCAGGCATGGGGAGAATGTGCAAACTCCACGCAGACCACAAATTGACTTTAAAATTAAACTTGCAACACTAAATTGAATACAGGCCCTATTAACTGACCGGCGTTAAAGTGGAGCAATTTAAACAGGTCTCACTGTACACGGATCAAACAAAATTATCTGGAGTCTGTACCCAACACTTTAATTATTCCTCAAGAGGTAAACAAAACTAAATCTGGGTATTAGCAGTAATAGAACCAGGTTGGTCAGTGTTTCTATTCTTCCCAAATTATTCTATATTTCAGTCAACTTTCATATTGTGAAGTGAGCATATGGAACAACAATGCTTATATTTACATAGCGCCTATAACATAAGGAAACGTCCCAAGGCGTTCCATGGGAATATTATAAAACAAAGAATGCCGTCGAGCCATATGAGCAGATAAGAGGTCAAATGACCAATAACCTGATCGGTGCTAGGTTTTAAGTGGTGTCTTAAAGGAGGAAAACAAGATTGTGCGGTGGAGGAATTCTAGAGGTTGGGATTGAAGCAAGTGAAGGTGCGACCTCCCCCAATGGTGGAGTGATTGAATTCAGGGATATTCAAGAGCCGGCAAGGTGGCACAGTGGTTAGCACTGCTGCCTCACAGCTCCAGGGATCCGGGTTCAATTCCGACCTCGTGTGGAGTCTGCACATTCTCCCGTGTCTGCAGGGGTTTCCTCTGGATGCCCCGGTTTCCTCTCACAAGTTCAAAGATGTGCCGATTAGGTGGATTGGCCATGCTAAATTGCCCCATAAGTGTCCAAAATGTTAGGTGGTTACTGGGATAGGGTGGAGGGTAGGGGCTTAAGTAGGGGTCTCTTTCAATGGGTGGGTGCAAACTCGATGGGCCGAATGGCCTCCTTCTGCACTGTAAATTCTATGAGGCTAGAATTAGAGAAGTGCAGATATCTGAGGTTTTACCACAAAGGATTCAATAGGCAATGTAATGTGATTAGACTACTTGCCTGTGGACGTTTCTACTTACCACATATGTCCTGTGGTTTGTTAGCCGTTATCAACGCCTCCTGACGCTCCTCCTTAAACAGATGATTCCAGGGAATAGAGCTGGCGTAGCAGAGGTTAGGGTTTTGGTGAATGAGCACCAACCCATTACTAATTTCTTTCAAAGACCGAAATCCCAGAGACTCTATCTGGAGATTCTGTACTAACAATGCATACGTACCTCTGTAAACAGAGAGGGAGCCTAATCAAAATTAAAAATTAATTTACAAACTATCTTGATCGCTTAGAGTTGTTAAAAAACAGAATTTTTACAATGACTCCCTCCAGTCTAAGTGCAGTAATCGATGTGTAGCAATTAGTGCAATTATAAAGGCAGTGTAAGTTCAGCGATTAGAGCACGGCGTAAGCGTGGCCGTTGGACGATCCCAGACCAGACCCCAACAGTTTCTGCGATATCAGACAGAAGCCCCAATATTTTATTTAATTTGTAAAACTGAGGAAAGGATACTTCGCTCCAGAAATGAATCTACGCACAAATAGGGACATGGTATATTTATTATTAAAACTAGATTTACCATCATGAAGAAAATAGCTTATAATTACCAGTTAAACAATGCTTAAGAATGACAATGAAACACTAGATCCTAACTGCTATCCTTTATCTCCACTCAAGCAAAACCTATCTCAGGTCACAATCCACTTTTAAATACAGTTGGCCAAGCCAGGAATATTTGCTGTAAAGAGGTGTCTTGGATAAACTGCTTTGAGAGAAGGATCTGGTAGGAAACCAGCTTGCTGATTCGTGCCTGTGTCAAACAACTGTCTAACCTGCCAGCCTTTTCAGAAACTGATGTTCAGTTCACAAGCAAAAACAATTTTTAACTAAACTGCTTTGAGAGAAACTGCTAGTCTGTTCACCGACAGATCAAAACTGAAGTCCAAAACTCACCCCCAACTGCTTCAGCACCTGGTTCCTCCCATTAACTACATCATCTTACTGAAGCGAAACACAATGTCTCTATTAATCTACTCCCCAGGAACCTGCTTTATATAAACAAAATTCCATTAGCTCTTACTTTTACAATGCATTAATTGCATCTCTGTAGCCAAAGTGGCTGTCCTTTAAACCAGGACGTTTTAAAAACATTACTGCAGCAGTTGCATACACACACTAACCCAGGCTTTTAACCAAATACATATAATACAGTACATATCTGAAATTGCTACACTCATCACGCCGGCCCAGAGAGCCGGCCGGCACCAGTGCAGAGCCCTGGCACCAGCCTGGAGCGCGGGCAGGCACACAGGAACCAGCCCAGAGCACGGCAGGCACCGGCCCAGAGCACGGGTGAGCACAGGCTCAGAGCACGGGTGAGCACAGGCTCAGAGCACGGGCGGGCACACGGAAACCGCCTCAGCGCTTGGCAGGAACTGCAGTGCCTTGAGCGCGGACGGGCACCGGCCCAGGGCGCAGGCAGGCACCGGCCCAGGATGCGGGTGGGCACCGGCCCAGAGCATGGGCGGGCACTGGCCAGCACCGGCCCAGAGTGCGGTTGGGCACCGGCCCAGAGCACGGCGGGCATACGGGAACCGGCCCAGAGTGCGGCGGGCACACGGGAACTGGCCCAGAGCACGGCGAGCACACGGGAACTGGCCCAGAGCACGGCAGGCACACAGGAACTGGCCCAGAGCACGGCGGGCACACGGGAACCTGCCCAGAGTGCGGCGGGCACACGGGATCCAGGTATGAGTGCAGTAGGTGCATGTGTACTGGTGCTGGACCAGTGTGACCGGGAGGATTGCCTTGAATGCAGAAATTGGTCAAAGTGAATCTTACCTGGACAATACTCGTCCTCGGATGACAACAAGATTCTCAAATATATTTAGATCAGTAAAATTCCACGGCCAAGCTTCGATATATAAATAGCCTGCAGAGCAAAAGAAATTGGATTGAAACAGATTCATGAAGAATGCTACAATCAGTTGTTGAATTCAATGTTTTTTTAAAAAATAAATTCAGAGTGACCAATTCATTTTTCCAATTAAGGGACAATTTAGCGCGGCCAATCCACCTACCCTGCACATTTTTGGGTTGTGGGGGCGAAACTCACATAAACACGGGGAGAATGTGCAAACTTCAAACAGTGACCCAGAACCGGGATCGAACCTGGGACCTCGGCGCCGTGAGACAGCAGTGCCAACCACTGCACCACCGTGCTGCCCTTGTTGAATTCAATGTTGAGACCGGAATGCGTGCCTAACCGGAAGATGAGATGTTGTTCCTCCAGTTTGCGTTGAGCTTCACTAGAACATTGCAGCAGGCCAAGGACAGACATGTGGGCATGGGAGCAGGATCTTGTGTTAAAAATTGTGCTGAGGACACAGCCTTGTGGGGCACCGGTGTTGAGGATGATCGTGGAGGAGGTGTTGTTGTCTATCTTTACTGATTGTGGCCTGTGGGTTAGAAAGTTCAGGATCCAGTCGCAGAAGGCCAAGGAGTTTGGAGATGAGTTTCGCAGGAATGATGGTGTTGAAGGCTGAGCTGTAGTCAATAAATGGGAGTCTGACATAGGTGTCTTTGTTATCTAGGTGTTCCAGGGTAGAGTGCAGGGCCATGGAGATGGCGTCTGCTGTGGACCTGTTGCAGCGGTAGGCGAACTGTAGTGGATCAAGGCAATCCGGGAGGCTGGAGTTGATTCGTGCCATGACTAACCTTTCGAAGCACTTCATGATGATGGATGTCAGAGCCACTGGGCGATAGTCATTAAGGCACGCTGCTTGGCTATGTTTTGGTACAGGGACGATGGTCGTCTTCTTGAAGCAGATAGGGACCTCAGATTGTTGTAACGAGAGGTTGAAGATGTCTGCGAATACCCCCGCCAGCTGATCTGTGCAAGACCTGAGGGCTGTCCGGGTACCCCATCCGGGCCAGTGGCTTTAAGTGGGTTGTCCTTCGAGAACGCTGCTGACGTCTGCAGTGGTGATCTCAGATACAAGTTCATCCGCGGCTTCTGGGGTGGAGGTCTCGCTCTCGCTGACCTCTTGCTCAAAGCGGGCATAGAATGCGTTGAGCTCATCAGGGAGGGGTGCGTTGGAGCCGACAATTTTACATGCCTTCATCTTGTAGCCCGTTATGTCTTGCAGACCTTGCCATAGACGGAGGGGATCCGTGTGGCTGGCCTGGGACTCGAGCTCGGTCCGGTACAGTCTGTTGGCATCTTTGATGGATTTCTCTAGATCATATTTGGCTTTCTTGTAGAGGTCAGGGTCGTCTGACTTGAACGGCTCAGACCTAGACTTCAGCAAGCAGTGGCTATCCCTGTTCATCCAGGGTTTCGGGTTGGGAAACACGCAAATTTGCTTCTTTGGCACACAGTCTCTACACACTTACTAATGAAGTCAGTTACTGTAGTGGCGCACTCGTTCAGGCTGGTCGCAGAGTTTTTAAATACTGACCAGTCCACTGACTCTAAGCGGTCCCGTCGGAGGTCATCTGATTCCTCAGACCAACAACGCACGACTTTCTTTGACGGATTCTCCCGCTTCAGTTTTTGCTTATAAGCCGGGAGCAGGAGCACAGCCTTGTGGTCAGATTTGCCGAAGTGTGGGCGGGCGATAGAGCGGTAGGCATGTTTGATATTTGTGTAGCAGTGGTCCAGGATGTTTGGGCCTCTGGTGGAACAGGTGACGTGTTGGTGGTAACTTGGTAGTACGCTCTTGAGCTTGGCCTGATTGAAGTCCCCAGCTCCAATGAACAAGGCCTTGGGATGTTTCATTTCAAGGCTATTTGTGGTGGTGAATATTTTGTCCAGTGCGATTTTTACGTTCGCATGGGGTGGGATGTAAACTGCCATCAGGATAACGGAGCTGAACTCCCGCGGAAGGTAGTAGGGGCGGCATTTTAGCGTCAGGTGTTCTAGGTCCGGGGAGCAGAAACTCGCCAGTGTTGCTACAACTCGGCACCAGGAGGTGTTGACCTTAGTTTCTCTGCAGTTTGGCCTTTCACACCTTTTGTTCTCTCTGGGGACTGCCATTAGCACTCTTTCCCCTGGGTGTCTGTGGTTATTGGCCCCGTTTCCCTGGGTTTCTGTGGCTATGACTCATCTTTCATTCTCACTCCACAGTATAAATATTTCCCACTTTCTCTGTCTTTAGCTTTGACAAAGGGTCATCTGGACTCGAAATGTTCGCTCGTTTCTCTCCCTACAGATGCTGCCAGATCTGCTGAGGTTTTCCAGCATTTTCTCTTTGATTGCACAGACTAAGTGAATAGGCTAGAACATAATGTGAATAAATGTGGAGTTATCCACGTTGGAAGAAAAACCAAATGCAGAATATTTCTTCAATGGTGAGAGTTTGTGAAGTGCTTGTGTCCATAGGCACCTGGGGTCATGAAACGTTAGCATGCAGTGCAGCAAGCAATGCGGAAGACAAATGTTGGCCTTCATCGCAAGAGGATACGAGTACAGGAGGAAAGGTGTCTTGTTGCAGTTGTACAAAGCCTTGGGAAGACCCCACCTGGAGTAGTGTGTGTAGTTGTGGTCCCCTTACCCAAGGAACGATACACATGCCATATAGGGGCTGATTCCTGGGATGACAGGTTTTATGAGGATGGTTTGAGGAGACGGAATTTGTAGTCCCTAGATTTTCAAAGATTGAGAGGTGGCCTCATTGAAATGTACAGAATTCTTACAGGACGTGAGAGGATGGATATAGTAAGATATGTGCCCTCGCTATTGAGTCTAAAACCAGGGGATATAATCTCAGGACAAGGGGTAGATCATTTGAGACCAAGATGAGGAAGAATTTCTTCACACAGAGGGTTGTGAACCTTAGGAATTCTCTACCCCACAGGGTTGTGGAAGCTCAATCATGGAGTATGTTCAAGACAGAAATTGATAAAGTTCTGGTTATCAATGACTTTAAGGGATATGGGGATACTGCAGGAAGGTGGTGTTGAGGCAGGTGATCAGCCGTGATGTAATTGATGCACAATCAATACTCTTGAGACCACGAGGAGTCATATTGATTCAGCTTTAATCAGATAGAACTGTACCCAGCAGTGATGATACAGAAAGTGAAGGCTGCTGGGACGGCATCGGTTCTTATACCCCGCCTCTCAGGGCGGGGCTATGTACACTGTCCAATGGTAGACCCCTCGGTCTAGCCAATGGTCATTCACCTCTCAGGTACTGCAATACCTGGTATTGCCACAGTGATACACAGGGGAGCAGGTTCGAGGGACTGAACAGCCTACTCCTGCTCCTGTGTTCCTAAGTGGGACTAATTGGATTGCTCTTTCAAAGAACCAGCACAGGAATGATGGGCCAAATGGCCTCCTTCCATGAAACTATGAAAGTGGGAGGGGAGACATTGTTTCTCATACAGAATATGCTGGCGTTATCACACAGGTTTCAGTTCTTAGTTAATAATAATAATAATAATAATCACTTATTGTCACAAGTGGGCTTCAATGAAGTTACTGTGAAAAGCCTAGTCGCCACATTCCGCCGCCTGTTTGGGCAGGCCACCTTTCAGGGACTGATTAAAGAAACACAATGTAAAGTAGTGAAGGGTTCAGGGATAGGGCAGGAAAGAGGATTACTGATGGTTTTGGTTTGTAGTAGCAAAGGAACTATGGGTTGAATGGCCTACTTCTGTGCTCAAACGTCTTTGAACCTATTGCATTTGACTAGAGCAGTGGGAGCTCAGTTACACACAGGGCTAGTTGCAACAACCTGACTGATACTCAAGTGTCCATACCAGTGATCTCTGTCAAAGGACCAAAAACCTGCAGCTTCCTTGGATCCAGGGGTGGGGTCTTCGCAACTGGGTCACTGAAATTGCAAAAAATAAATACTCAGAGCACGAAGAAGGTGACCAGCTCCACTGCACTAACATTGAAACATTCTGCCTCCTCTGGCGGATCCCCTGTCGCATTAGAATGGGGCCCTCTTGGCTTGTAAATCTGACAGTGGGTGGACTGTGTGGGATACTAGGTGCTTCATTGAGGTGCACTCATGTGATGGGACACTGGGACACGCCAGTGTGAAGCACTGACAGAATCAGCATTAGCCAGTTCCAAGTTGAAAAATCTCATATCAAAGGGGAAATGCTTCGCTCACACTGTACACCCTGCAGTCACAGTCTGGAAATTCTTTACCTTCTGTAAAGGGGTTAGCTAGTGCAAAATTGGGGACCAGTACTGGAGATCATCTCTCAGCGAGAACTGGTCAGCTGAGATTGTAGGCAAAATAGTTCTTTTACAGCCCGAGAAATCCTCAGCACTTCTGTCAACCGGACTTAAATCTTGGAGCCAGGGTTGATTGACGATTCCTAACTTATGGCCGCACCTGGTCTCCACCAGAGAGAAGAGACTGTGGGTGCAGATTATATGAAACCACAGCATTGGGAAGAGATTACAACAGATCCCCTCGTGCAAATCAGGATACCTCGCGCATACTGAAACATAACTGTGCCACAAATTCCTGCTGCACGTTTAAGTTAATTTAAACCATGCAAGATCTTGTAAAACCTGGGCAGCTCGGTGACGCAGTGGTTAGCACTACTGCCTCACGGCGCTGAGGATCCGGGTTCGATCCTGGCCCCGGGTCACTGTCCGTGTGGAGTTTGCACATTCTCCCCGTGTCGGCGTGGGTCTCACTCCCACAACCCAAAGATGTGCAGGCTAGGTGGATTGGCCACGCTAAATTGCCCCTTAATTAGAAAAAAAAAAGAATTGGGTACTCTAAATTTTTTTTTAAAGATCTTGGAAAACCTACAATGAAGGAAGAGTGATGTCTAAGCAGCTGGTTACTGGAGTGAGTAAGTGGATATACAGTCAGGTAATAGAATTAGAGGAAGGGTCAGGGTTCACAGTGGGCAGCACTCACCCAAAAAAAGTTTCAGCAACAAACACCAAGCTTCCGAAGATCTTGGTGCAACCAGCGAAGGAATCGATGTTGTTTGAGTTCACGGCCCGCACGCCCTTCAGACTGTTTACACCCAAACCATTACACACTGCAAGACAGACGACTTAGTGAGGAATAAACAGAGAAGCAGTCAGCATCAAACACATGGATCATTTTGGCTTCCAGAGAATTAAGCTCATCAACTCGATAAAGGCCCTGTCCATACACGTGCTGAAACTAGTTCTTGAACACACTCAGCCAATGGGGGATCACAGCAGAAATCAGATTTCCTTCCTGGCTTCCCACGAGACCGAATGTGGCCAGTTTCAGTCCGAATCTGCACCCTGCCTACAGGGTAGAATCCAGGCCCTGCCATACCTCTGGGCCAGGAGCATGCATTATGAACCCATGCTCATCCTTCAAAGTGGACGAGCACTAAATCTGGGTCCATTTTATCCATGTCACTAACAAAACCAAAGTCACAGCCCATGGGAATCACGTGTCTCCCCTCACTCATCAGAAGTTGGAGAAATTAATGAATCTTCGGGATCACCAAACTCTCACCCCACCATCCTTCACCCTACAGCCCCATCACAGTGCACAGCAGGACCCGTTATCCCCTCACCTTTCCTGACTCAATACTAACCTTTGGGGCAGGGGCCATTGCACTTCTCGCATTTCTGTTCATCCCCCCTGTTCACTTCCTTGGTGTCGTTTGGACAGTTCAGAGTGCACGAACCCACATTATTCGCTAAGTAATTGCCTTTGAGAATGAAGACAGAACAGGAGGAGGGAGTGAGGCAATGGGAAATTACAACAGTGTCAAAGATAAATGCACAGAGGAATAAAGAAGGAATTAAAAACACAGGGTCTTACGCGGACACTTTTTGACACAGCTGGCTCCAAAGATGTACGTTCCTTCGGGATTGGGCTCCATCTGATAGGTGTGAGCATTGTATGTGTTGAGTGGTGGACAGTCTCCACGACATGTTCCGCCGTTGCTGAAATGGTAACAGGCCTGGAGAGGTCGCAAGAGTCAGATCAGTCACACACCAGTAGGATCCTAATCAGAGTCACAGACCTAGTGCTGTGCACAAAATCCAGGACAGGACGATAGGATTAAAGAGAGAAGAATTATCGCGAAATGTCCACTCGTTACTTCTCTTACACACTGTTCCCATGGCTCAGTGGTAGCAATTCCACTTCTGTGCCAGAATGTGCAGGGCAGCCAGAACCACGGGTGGTCCCGGCCAGGGGAGACGGGTGCTCCAGACCACCCCGCCCAAGGAAGAACAGAACTCCAGCTCTGCTGTCTGTTTTGATATCCAATGGGATCGTCGGTGTGGGTGGCCAACATCATGCTCTCCACCATAATATTGTTTGTGTGAGCCTTAGTAACCTCCCATCGTACAGGAGTAACCAACCTATCACTGCAATAAAGCTGGTTGCAGCCATTGTGGATGGAGGGAGTGCTGATGTCACAACGTGTTAAACAGTCAATCACTCTATGAATTCTTATATAGTTTCCCCAGAAAAGGAAGTGGTGATAACACCACAGCTTTCCTGTGAATGAGGAATTCTCTCTGCTGTTTATGGTGTGTACATACCAGGCAGTCAGTGTCCTTGGGTCCAGTGCAGCCTGCAGCACACTGGCTGTGGCAACAATCGGTCGGGTCTGGTCCTTTACACCGAGTTAGACATTCGGTGGCACAGACCGTCCGAGTCACTGAAACACAAAAAATAAAGTGTTCAAGGTACCAAGTGTGCTAAAGCACACAAGCATCAGATTCAAAATAAAGTGAGCAAACATTCTGTGGTACAAGTGCATAACAGGACCACACGCACAGGCCTAACGGGGTTCCTCCCATCCCACACAACACCTCCCAATAACCTCAGCAAATCAGAAACTGGGAGAAATATCCTTCTCTACCCGAGTATAAGGTCTGGGAGAAGGGAGGCTTGAGGCCACTCACATTTTCCACCTGTTCAGGCAGGATATTTAGTACGGGAGCAGGTTAAAAAAAAAAAATCACTGGAACATATGTGGCCCACTGCCCAGCCAGAAAGAAACTGATACAGCAGCCCTCACGTTCCTTCCGACATAGATGAGCGGAATTCCTCAAGTCAGTGTCTCTGATACTGCAACAAAGCTCAGCACTTGCAGCGATGATTAAGAATTCAAACAGATAGAACTGTGTGGTTTGCACTCAGATTGCAGAGTGATACAAATATAAATGAATTGTTGGGTAATCACTTACATATCTGGCAATATTCGGGACCTGAGCCCCAACACGATCTTGATTTACAGGCAAAGCTGCAGTTGCCACCTGAGAGAGAGACAGGTACACAGACCACGTTAAAACAGTGTCCATAACCCTCAGTAACACCTCTGACACATGGCCATGTTGTGGAGCTGTTAATGCCCCCCAATTAATCAAGGATATACTCACACTGCACAGTTCGGTTCGTGTCCAGTGGTCCTGCAAAAGGGATCCTGTTTTTCTTGTCCTGAATGTCATCCCATTGGATCGTCTCTTGATAACAGAGCCAGGGATTATTGCTGATCTGAACATTCCCAATCAGGATTTCTATCAAACACATATTGACATTACTGACTGGACCACAAACCTTCTATCTCATTTGGTGCTGGAAACACGAGTCACTAAGTTCAGCAAAATCATGAATTGCTCAGGCTGCGTGCTTTTAAATTCATTCTTCAGATGTGGGCATCGGTGACAAGGCCAACATTTAACACCCATCCCGATTTTCCCTTGAGCAGGTGGCAGTGAGTAACTGGCTGGCTTGCCATTTCAGAGAATGGGAATGTATTCAGGCTGTGAGGACTATAAACCTGACACACATTAATCACCCACTCCTCTGCATTTTCCAAAAGTGGTGAATTACAGGCCAGTCAGTCTAACATCAGTTGTTGGGAAAATGCTGGAATCCATTCTTAAGGAAGTCTCAACAATGCACTTAGAAAAGCATTGTGTGATTAGAACAAGTCAACACGGTTTCACTAGGGAAATCCTGTTTGTCAAATTTATCAGGATTTTTGTGGGTGTAGCGAATAAGGTAGATACAGGGGAATCAGTCGATGTAGTATACTCGCATTTCCAATTGCCATTTGATAAGGTGCCATACAAAAGCTTAATAGGCAAGATAAGGGCTCATGGAGTTCATGGAGTCATACAGCACAGAAAAGGCCCTTCAGCCCATTGAATCTGCTGGTCAAAAACAACCCGTCTATTCGAATCCCATTTTCCAGCATTTAGCCCATAGGCTTGTCTGTCCTGGCATCACAGCATCACAGGTGCCCATCTAAATAATATTTAAATGTTATGAGGGTCTCTGCCTCCACCACCCTTTCAGGCAGTGAATTCCAGACTCCACCACCCTCTGGGTAAAAATGTTTTTCCTCACATCCCCTCTAAACCTCCTGCTCCTCACCTAAAATCTCTGCCCCCTGGTCAGTGATCCCTCCACCAACGGGAAAAGGTTGCTTCCTGTCTACTCTATCTATGCCCCTCATAATTTTATACATCTCAATCCTGTCCCTCCTCAGTCTCCTCTGCTCCAAGGAAAACACCCCCAGTCTATCCAATCTCTCTTCATAACTAAAACTCTCCAACCCAGGCAACATTCTGGTAAATCTCCTCTGCACCCTTTCCACCGCTATCACATCCCTCCTATAATGTGGATTCCAGAACTGCTCACAATACTCTCGCTGTGGCCTAACCGACGTTTTATACAGTTCCAGCATAACCTCCCTGCTCTTAAACTCTGTGCCTCAGCTAATAAAGGCAATTATACCGTATGCCTTCTTAATCACTGCATCCACCTGCTCTGCTACCAAGGTCCCTCTGATCCTTGGTGCTTCCTGTCATTTATCATGTATTCTGTTACCCTATTTATCCTGCCCAAGCCCATCAGACCAGCCCCTCTGCATCCTCCTGTGATATTGGCAATAATATTAGCATGGATAGAGGATTGATCAACAGATAGAAAGCCGGGTGGGCATATACGGCACTTTTTCAAGTTGGCAGGCAGTAAATAACAGAATGCTGCAATGATCTGTGCTGGGACTTCAGCTAAAATCTGTGTAGTGAAATAGATGAAGAGACAGAGAGTAGCGGACTCAATATTGCTGATTGTACCAAGTTAGGTGGGAGAAAAAGCTATGAGGAGGCCACAAAGATTCAGCAAGGCTGGGTGAGTGGCTAACAGATGGAGTATAATGTAGAGAAGTATGAAGTTACTTATTTTGGTCATAAGAATAAAAAAGCAGATTTTTTTGAAAAGGTAAGGAAATTGTAAGTGTTGAAGTCCAAAGAGACTTGGAAGTGCTTGTACAAGGAATCTAGAACATTAGCATACAGGTGCAGCAAGTAATTAGGAAGGCAGGCGGCATGTGCGTCTCTACTGCAGGGGGATTGGAAAACACAAATAAAAAATTGTACAGGGGTTTGGTCAGACCACATCTGGAATACTGTGTGCAGTTTTGGTCTCCACATTTAGGAAAGGATATACTTACATTGGAGGCGACATAGGAAAAGGTTCAGTAAATTGGTCTTTAGGTTGAGGGGGTTGTTCAATGATGGGCAGCTGAGTAAATTGGGTTAGTATTCTCTGGAGTTTAGAAGCATGAGAGGTGATATCATTGACACCTGCATGATACTGAAGGAGTTTGATAGGCTGGATGCTGAGAGATTGATGGGAAAATGGAGTTGAAGCCAAGATCAGCCATGATCATATTGAATGGCTGAGCAGGCTCGATGGGCCATGTGGTCTACCCTCTGCTCCAATTTCTTGTGGAGCTAGGTTTAAGATGTTAACAATACTGATGTGTTGGTTCTCCAGTCACATCAAGGTCGTCTCTGTTACAAGATGGTGGAATTTACCAAAGGCTCAGTGCACTGTGCCCAGTCTAAATCATTCACTCTCAAAATGATGGTAGCCTCAACAGACTCTTTATCCTCTTCCTCTTAGCCTGCAAAATGTTGTCAGCATTAATGAGTTTCATGCACTCTTTGCCTCCTCTACTCATCTTTTCACCTTGCTGATTCCCTGGAATTCCTGCCAGGGGAAACCAATTGGATTTGACGCTGTTGACTGCTGAAAGAACCCCAGCTTTATTTTTAATCACAGGTGAAAGGGCCCCGAAATGCCTAATTCCTGTGAAAATAACTCCTGCCAGACTTGTTCAGAATTGGAATCCCCAACTGGGACCAGACGTGTCTCCCACGAATGATTCCAACATGCTGCAGTGGGTAATGGAGCATTCCATAAAGTCCTGGGATAGGTTAGTCCATCTCCTGAGCATGACGAGCACATACAGGAAGGTCAGGATCTGTTACTGGGTTATTTGGAGAGTGGAGGAATTTTTTCAGTCAGCTTTTCTATTACTGATCTCAAATCTGGGTCAATGTCAACAGCTGGATGAGTCTATAGAATCGTGAGACCGAGGAACAGAAAAGGGGAAATGATAAAAATGTTCAAACCTGTCAGACTTCTCATGCGCAGCTCTCGGAGACCGGTACCACCGGGGTTAAAGTTAGACAGGACAGCCAGTGCAAACTGATCCTTGTACAACTGGCTTCCTCTTATGATGCGTAGATTTTCTAGAGGAATGTAGTCAACTTCATTGTGCGCTATTAAAACATAACCTTGAACCTCCTGAATATTCTGCACGAAAAAAAAACAATATCCATAAATCCCAAACTTGGAACTTCTAAAAAGTAGAGAATTCTTCAACAGACAAGCCGCCTTATCCTTCAGTGAGTTTAGTTGAGAGTTGCTCATCAAGAGAGCAGCAAAGGCCAGATTCTATCCCTGCTGAGCATGGTTCAGTGCTTCCCGCTGATTCTTGTCCTGACCCTGGATCTGAGATCCAGGCATTCCACCAAACAAAGGCCTGGTTGGTTATGTTGGTCACTTTGGTAGACAGGGATACTAAAGGAGTAAATACATCTCCCGAGAATGAGTGGCACCATGCCTGGGGACGAGAGCCCCTGGTGGAGCAGAACCCAGCACCTGCCTGGAGCAGAGGGAATGAACCACCTTCCACCCCATTCTGTGCTGTGCTTGATGTTCCCGTTAGTCCACAAGATGGGTTGTACAAATTGTTGCAGTGCCCTGGATCCCACAGAGAGAGGGAAATAAATCAACTCATGCCAAGTCAAATTACTGCAGCTAAAGAATGTGTGTTCAGGCAGCAAAGGTGTAAATCCCCACAGTCCCAAAAGTTGAATAAAATGCAAGGTGTGGAAGAGGCGTATTGGGAGGTCTCAAAGGGAGACCAACCCATGCACATGATCCAGGGACTGGGAAAAATTAAACCAGTTTCCACAAAGCTGAAACTTGTGCACACTCTTTTTCATAGTTACCTGCAGGAAGGATAGGCTGCGGTTCCCTGTAAGGTGGGTGATCTCTAGGTTGCCCTGCACTTCATGGCAGTTCTCGTACTGTTTGCGCAACGTGTAGTAATGGTTCTCTAAACTGAACGACAGATCCAGTTTCATATCTGTCCCAGGACAAACTGAGGAAATTAAGGACAGAAGGCAGGTATGAATTGTAGTGTTCAAAATACCCCACTACCCTCACTGTAACACTCTGATGCATCCCACTCCGCTCACTGTGACACATCCCACACCCCTCATTGCGACACCCTTACACAGGACGGCACGGTGGCACAGTGGTTAGCACTGCTGCCTCACAGCTCCAGGGGCGTGGGTTCAATTTCAGCCTTGCGTTACCGTCCGTGTGGAGTCTGCACGTTCTCCCCGTGTCTGCGTGGGTTTCCTCTGGGTGCTCCGGTTTCCTCCCACAGTCCAAAGATGTGCAGGTTAGGTGGATTGGACATGTTAAATTGCCCCTTTGTGTCCAAAAGGTTAAGTGGGGTTACAGGAATAGGGTGGTGGCATGAGCTTAAGTAGAGTGCTCTTTCAAAGGACCGCTGCAGACTCGATGGATGGGCTGAATGGCCTCCTGTACTGTAGGGATTCTATGTATACCGCACACTCCTAATCGCGACACTCTGTACACCCCACAACTCTCAGTGTGATGTTCTTGATATATCCCACATCCCTCACAGTAACACTCTGATATACCCCACACCCCTCACTGTGACACTCTGATATACCCCACAACCCTCACTGTAACACTCTGATATACCCCACACCCCTCGCTGTAACGCTCTGATATACCCACACATCCCTCACTGTAACACTTGGATATACCCCACACCCCTCATTGTAACACTCTGATATACCCCACACCCCTCACTGTAACACTCTGATACACCCCACACCCCTCACTGTAACACCCTGATATATCCCACACCCCTCACTGTCACAGATATACCCCACACCCCTCATTGTAACTCTCTGATATACCTCACACCCCACACTGTAACACTCTGATATACCCCACACCCCTCACTGTAACTCTGATATACCCCACACCCCTCACTGTAACACTCTGATATACCCCACACACTTCACTGTATCACTCTGATATACCCCACACCCCTCACTGTAACACTGATGTACCCCACACCCCTCACTGTAACACTGATATACCCCACGCCCCTCACTGTAACACTGACATACCCCACACCCCTCACTGTAACTCTCTGATATACCTCACACTAGTTACTGCAGCACTCTGATATACCCACACCCCTCACTGTAACACACTGATATACCCCACGCCCCTCACTGTAACACACTGATACACCCACACCCCTCACTGTAACACTGATATACCCCTCATTGTAACACTCTGATATACACCACACCCCTCACTGTAACACTTGATATACCCCACACCCCTCACTGTAACACTGATATACCCCTCACTGTAACACTGATATACCCCACACCCCTCACTGTAACACTCTGATATACCCCACACCCCTCACTGTAACACTTGATACACCCCACACCCCTCACTGTAACACTGATATACCCCTCACTGTAACACTGGTAGTCCCCACACCCCTCACTGTAACACTCTGATATACCCCACACCCCTCACTGTAACACTGATATATCCCACACCCCTCACTGTAAGACTCTGATATACCCCACCCCTCACTGTAACACTCTGATATACCCCACACCCCTCACTGTAACATGATATACACCACACCCCTCACTATAAAACTGATATACCCCACACCCCTCACTGTAACACTCTGATATACCCCACACCCCTCACTGTAACACTCTGATATACCCCACACCCCACTGTAATACTCTGATATACCCACACCCCTCACTGTAACACTGATGTACCCACACCCCTCACTGTAACTGATATACCCCACACCCCTCACTGTAACACTGATATACCCTACACCCCTCACTGTAACACACTGATGTACCCACATCCCTCACTGTAACACTCTGATATACCCCACACCCCTCACTGTAACATGATATACACCACACCACTCACTGTAACACTGATATACCCCACACCCCTCACTGTAACACTGATATACCCCACAACCCTCACTGTAACACTCTGATATACCCCACACCCCTCGCTGTAACGCTCTGATATACCCACACATCCCTCACTGTAACACTTGGATATACCCCACACCCCTCATTGTAACACTCTGATATACCCCACACCCCTCACTGTAACACTCTGATACACCCCACACCCCTCACTGTAACACCCTGATATATCCCACACCCCTCACTGTCACAGATATACCCCACACCCCTCATTGTAACTCTCTGATATACCTCACACCCCACACTGTAACACTCTGATATACCCCACACCCCTCACTGTAACTCTGATATACCCCACACCCCTCACTGTAACACTCTGATATACCCCACACACTTCACTGTATCACTCTGATATACCCCACACCCCTCACTGTAACACTGATGTACCCCACACCCCTCACTGTAACACTGATATACCCCACGCCCCTCACTGTAACACTGACATACCCCACACCCCTCACTGTAACTCTCTGATATACCTCACACTAGTTACTGCAGCACTCTGATATACCCACACCCCTCACTGTAACACACTGATATACCCCACGCCCCTCACTGTAACACACTGATACACCCACACCCCTCACTGTAACACTGATATACCCCTCATTGTAACACTCTGATATACACCACACCCCTCACTGTAACACTTGATATACCCCACACCCCTCACTGTAACACTGATATACCCCTCACTGTAACACTGATATACCCCACACCCCTCACTGTAACACTCTGATATACCCCACACCCCTCACTGTAACACTTGATACACCCCACACCCCTCACTGTAACACTGATATACCCCTCACTGTAACACTGGTAGTCCCCACACCCCTCACTGTAACACTCTGATATACCCCACACCCCTCACTGTAACACTGATATATCCCACACCCCTCACTGTAAGACTCTGATATACCCCACCCCTCACTGTAACACTCTGATATACCCCACACCCCTCACTGTAACATGATATACACCACACCCCTCACTATAAAACTGATATACCCCACACCCCTCACTGTAACACTCTGATATACCCCACACCCCTCACTGTAACACTCTGATATACCCCACACCCCACTGTAATACTCTGATATACCCACACCCCTCACTGTAACACTGATGTACCCACACCCCTCACTGTAACTGATATACCCCACACCCCTCACTGTAACACTGATATACCCTACACCCCTCACTGTAACACACTGATGTACCCACATCCCTCACTGTAACACTCTGATATACCCCACACCCCTCACTGTAACATGATATACACCACACCACTCACTGTAACACTGATATACCCCACACCCCTCACTGTAACACTGATATACCCCACACCCCTCACTGTAACACTGATATACCCCACACCCCTCACTGTAACACTGATATACCCCACACCCCTCACTGTAACACTGATATACCCCACACTCCTCACTGTAACACTCTGATATACCCCACACCCCTCACTGTAACACTCTGATATACCCCACACCCCTCACTGTAACACTGATATACCCCACAACCCTCACTGTAACACTCTGATGTACCCCACACCCCTCACTGTAACACTCTGATATACCCCACACCCCTCACTGTAACACTCTGATATACCCCACACCCCTCACTGTAACACTCTGATACACCCACACCCCTCACTGTAACACTCTGATTTCCCCCACACCCCTCACTGCGACATTCTGATTGAAGTGAGAAGCCTGCTCACTTACCCTGAGAGGAGGAGAGCTGACCTAATTCGAGGACCCCACACAGTGTCAAGAGGAGAGCATCAGCCCAGGAAGCTATAGTCTGAGCAAACATTGAGAAGCCTACAAAGGGGTACTGAGTGGAGAATTTGAAGCAGTGAAACTGCTTTCCAGCTGTATAGATCTTGCCGCTATGTCTGGTGAATTCAATCACAGGTCACGTTGGGACAGGAGCAGCAGGCCACTGGAGGAGTATCTGGGTGAACACGTTCTTGTCTGGGATACAGAGAGACGGAAAGCTCAGTCTCCTTCCGTTAAGCTGTCGCTGATACCTGACACTCACTCACATCCTAGAATTACATAACATTTGCTTAAAGAATGAGCTCCTTCTGCTCCACTGGCTGTCCCAAGGCAGAGGCAGCTCCACAGTGAGACCTCGAGGACAGCATAGGGCTCGCTACACAAATGTATGGAAGAATAAGAGCGGGGAGGAGCCTCGTTCAGGGTGACCATTGATGTAAGCATGGCAGCAGTGAGGACTTGCAGAGGAAGGGGGGAGTAGGGGAGACAAGGTGGGGAAATAGGAGGTAGATGGGGCAGCAGGGGCAAACGTACAGGGTATTATTACAATAATAAATAACAATCTCAAGATCATGTGAAAGGAGATATGAATCCCAGTGTAGTACTGCAGAAATTGTGGAGTCAATATAAAGGACATTGCTCATTCTCTGGCCTGGATACCACACTGCTCCAGATGATGATGACACTCAGCACAAATTGGAAATCCCGTTCTTCCGCTTGTCCCAGGAAAGCCAGCCAATGTTATTACACATTAACCTCCGCACATCTTCAAAAATATCTCCACCTGCCTTCCCATGGCTTCCTGTCTAATTCAGGTATTGCTGACGACACACGGTTCCCTAAATAAACCAAGTACCATCCTGGAGATCCAATTAGAGATCACTCACTATGTAACTGTACAGTCACTGTTTATTCAGGATGATAATCACTCTCTGTGTAACTGTACAGAGTCACTGTTTATTCAGGGTGAGGATCACTCACTGTGTAACTGTACAGTCACTGTTTATTCAGGATGATAATCACTCTCTGTGTAACTGTACAGAGTCACTGTTTATTCAGGGTGAGGATCACTCACTGTGTAACTGTACAGTCACTGTTTATTCAGGATGATAATCACTCTCTGTGTAACTGTACAGTCACTGTTTATTCAGGGTGAGGATCACTCACTGTGTAACTGTACAGAGTCACTGTTTATTCAGGATAAGGATCACTCACTGTGTAACTGTACAGAGTCACTGTTTATTCAGCAGGGTGAGGATCACTCACTGTGTAACTGTACAGAGTCACTGTTTATTCAGGGTGAGGATCACTCACGGTGTAACTGGAGAGAGTCACTGTTTATTCAGGGTGAGGATCACTCACTGTGTAACTGTACAGAGTCACTGTTTATTCAGGGTGAGGATCACTCACTGTGTAACTGTACAGAGTCACTGTTTATTCAGGGTGAGGATCATTCACTGTGTAACTGTACAGAGTCACTGTTTATTCAGGGTGAGGATCACTCACTGTGTAACTGTACATAGAACATGGAAAAATACAGCACAGAACAGGCCCTTCGGTCCATGATGTTGTGCCGAACCTTTGTCCTAGATTAATCATAGATTATCATAGAATTTACAGTGCAGAAGGAGGCCATTTGGCCCATCAAGTCTGCACCGGCTCTTGGAAAGAGCACCCTGCCCAAGCCCACACGTCCACCCTATCCCCACAACCCAGTAACTCCACCCAACACTAAGGGCAATTTTGGACACTAAGGGCAATTTAGCATGGCCAATCCACCTAACCTGCACATCTTTGGACTGTGGGAGGAAACCGGAGCACCCGGAGGAAACCCACGCACACACGGGGAGGATGTGCAGACTCCGCACAGACAGTGACCCAAGCTGAAATCGAACCTGGGACCCTGGAGCGGTGAAGCAATTGTGCTATCCATAATGCTACCGTGCTGCCCTTAAGAACAAATTAATCTACACTATATCATTCTACCGTAATCCATGTACCTATCTAATAGCTGCTTGAAGGTCCCTAATGTTTCCGACTCAACTACTTCCACAGGCAGTGCATTCCATGCCCCCACTACTCTCTGGGTAAAGAACCTACCTCTGACATCCCTCCTATATCTTCAACCATTCACCTTAAATTTATGTCCCCTTGTAATGGTTTGTTCCACCCGGGGAAAAAGTCTCTGACTGTCTACTCTATCTATTCCCCTGATCATCTTATAAACCTCTATCAAGTCGCCCCTCATCCTTCTCCATTCTAATGAGAAAAGGCCTAGCACCCTCAACCTTTCCTCGTAAGACCTACTCTCCATTCCAGGCAACATCCTGGTAAATCTCCTTTGCACCTTTTCCAAAGCTTCCACATCCTTCCTAAAATGAGGCGACCAGAACTGTACACAGTACTCCAAATGTGGCCTTACCAAAGTTTTGTACAGCTGCATCATCACCTCACGGTTCTTAAATTCAATCCCTCTGTTAATGAACACTAGCACACCATAGGCCTTCTTCACAGCTCTATCCACTTGAGTGGCAACTTTCAAAGAGCTATGAACATAGACCCCAAGATCTCTCTGTTCCTCCACATTGCCAAGAATCCTACCGTTAACCCTGTATTCCACATTCATATTTGTCCTTCCAAAATGGACAACCTCACACTTTTCAGGGTTAAACTCTATCTGCCACTTCTCAGCCCAGCTCTGCATCCTATCTATGTCTCTTTGCAGCCGACAACAGCCCTCCTCACTATCCACAACTCCACCAATCTTCGTATCGTCTGCAAATTTACTGACCCACCCTTCAACTCCCTCATCCAAGTCATTAATGAAAATCACAAACAGCAGAGGACCCAGAACTGATCCCTGCAGTACGCCACTAGTAACTGGGATCCAGGCTGAATATTTGCCATCCTCCACCACTCTCTGACTTCTATCGGTTAGCCAGTTCGTTATCCAACTGGCCAAATTTCCCACTATCCCATGCCTCCTTACTTTCTGCATAAGCCTACCATGGGGAACCTTCTAAAATCCATGTACACTACATCCACTGCTTTACCTTCATCCACATGCTTGGTCACCTCCTCAAAGAATTCAATCAGACTTGTAAGGCAAGACCTACCCCTCACAAATTCGTGCTGACTATCCCTAATTAAGCAGTGTCTTTCCAGATACTCAGAAATCCTATCCCTCCGTACCTTTTCCATTACTTTGCCTACCACCGAAGTAAGGCTAAGTGGCCTGTAATTCCAGGATTATCCCTATTCCCTTTTGAACAGGGGCACGACATTCGCCACTCTCCAATCACCTGGTACCACCCCTGTTGACAGTGAGGACGAAAAGATCATTGCCAACGGCTCTGCAATTTCATCTCTTGCTTCCCATAGAATCCTTGGATATATCCAGTCAGACCCGGGGGACTGGTCTATCCTCAAGCTTTTCAAAATGCCCAACACATCTTCCTTCCTAATAAGTATTTCCTCGAGCTTACCATTCTGTTTCACACTGTCCTCTCCAACAAAGTGGCCCCTCTCATTTGTAAATACTGAAGAAAAGTACTCGTTCAAGACCAGTGTCACTGTTTATTCAGGGCGAGGTTCACTCACTGTGTAACTGTACAGTTTCACTGTTTATTCAGGGTAAGGATCATTCACTGTGTAACTGTACAGTGTCACTGTTTATTCAGGGTACGGATCACTCACTGTGTAACTGTACAGTTTCACTGTTTATTCAGGGTAAGGATCATTCACTGTGTAACTGTACAGTGTCACTGTTTATTCAGGGTACGGATCACTCACTGTGTAACTGTACAGTGTCACTGTTTATTGGGTAAGGATCATTCACTGTGTAACTGTACAGAATCACTGTTTATTCAGGGTAAGGATCATTCACTGTGTAACTGTACAGAGTCACTGTTTATTCAGGGCGAGGTTCACTCACTGTATAACTGTACAGAATCACAGTTTATTCAGCAGGGTGAGGATCACTCACTGTGTAACTGCAGAGTCACTGTTTATTCAGGGTAAGGATCATTCACGGTGTAACTGTACAGTGTCACTGTTTATTCAGGGTAAGGATCATTCATGGTGTAACTGTACAGTGTCACTGTTTATTCAGGGCGAGGATCACTCACTGTGTAACTGTACAGAGTCACGGTTTATTCAGGGTAAGGATCATTCACTGTGTAACTGTACAGTGTCACTGTTTATTCAGGGTAAGGATCATTCATGGTGTAACTGTACAGTGTCACTGTTTATTCAGGGCGAGGATCACTCACTGTGTAACTGTACAGAGTCACGGTTTATTCAGGGTAAGGATCATTCACTGTGTAACTGTACAGTGTCACTGTTTATTCAGGGTAAGGATCATTCACTGTGTAACTGTACAGAGTCACTGTTTATTCAGGGTGAGGTTCATTCACTGTGTAACTGTACAGTGTCACTGTTTATTCAGTGAGAGGTTCACTCACTGTGTAACTGTACAGAGTCACTGTTTATTCAGGGTGAGGATCACTCACTGTGTAACTGTAGAGTCACTGTTTATTCAGGGTCAGGATCACTCACTGTATAACTGCACAGAGTCACTGTATATTAAGGATGAGGATCACTCGCTGTGTAACTGTACAGAGTCACTTTTTATTCAATAGTCACTGTCTCTAGATATAAAATGATTTATTTGACACACAAATATCCACCACTCCAACATAAAGATGTTGATGGACTCACTTGGCTTTTAAGACAAGTGGTAAGGACTTCATACAGCAGGACAAGACCTCGAGTTACTAACATCACCACTCTGACAACCCCAGATTGGGGAAGACCAAGGGTTAATTCAAGCCCAAGGGAATTTGCCCCTTCCCCTAGAAATAGTTTCTTTTTTCAGAGCTTGGAGACTTGGTAACAGCCGTGACCATCAGTTCGATCCCAACAGGTGCTAGGCACATTCCCAAGCCTGGATCCGAGCTGCTTGAAATCCAGGGTCTAAATCCAGGGTTCGCAGAAGATAGAAAAATTGTCCTGCTTACATGTGGGTATCTGAGAGAGCAACAATTCACTCATTACAACCTGTGTTACACATCGTCCCAGCCAGGTGGGGCGGAGCCTGGATGCCTGGGACTGAGTCCTGGGGCAGGAGAGGTTGAGAGACTGAACCCGGAGGGGGCAGATCCCAGCCAGGTGGGACTGAGCCCCGGGGGAATAAGGAGGTTACAGACGTGGTGCCTGTTTGAGCTGAGTTGGGTCTCATTCTGTCCACAATAGGCCTCAGCATCTTGGCTGAGGTAGTGCCAAGCTGAGTGCTGATCACATTGCAGCTTGTGTCTGCCCCTGGACTCCAGCTGACAAACAGCGTGGCTCAGCTCACACAGGGCTTGGCAAATATGTCAGGAATGTGCTAAAAAAGGGAGATTTCTGCCAAGGTCAGTCAGGCGAGGTGGATCACTAACACCATTAGCTCTGCAGCCCTCTGAAATTGGCTTGAAAACAGGTAAATTATTGTTCAACAGCGCCCCCACCAAACTGTGGGCCTGGGTTACCATGGTGACAGCGCCCGTCTCCATGGTGATTTAACAGTGAGCATCGAGCGAGGTAATGGAGCACGGCAGCTACTGGAGATTTCACCCAGCAATACACATCGCCTCCTCCCTGAAAATACCCTTCTGCTCACCCGAAATATTCCAACACAGCCCTCACTGCACGAAAATACCCCATCCAACATCTGCGTTCTGAAAATACCACCTTCTCCCAAAGAAAAACCACCTCTCCCTCAAACTTACCTCCTCCAATCCCCTCTTCCAGAAAATACCCAGTACCTGGAAAATAGCCCACCCAACAACCAGACTGCCAAAATAGAAGCAAATTACTGTGGATGCTGGAATCCAAAACATAAACAAAGAGTCACCCAGACTCGCAACGTTCGCTCCCTTCCCTCACCACAGATGCTGTCAGGCCTGCTGAGATTGTCCAGTATTTAACCACTCCACCAAACTGCTTATAAAGATCCTGTCTAGACCCCAGCTGGGCAAATGGCCAATCACTGCCACCTGTACTCCATTTTTTATTTTAAATTTTTAGTCTCTGCAGTATTCCACTTTTTGTTATTTCAAATAATTCGATAATCATGCCCTCGGGTAAATGTCACCCTCAAATCGAGGGACAATTTCACTTGAGTCCCACGAGCAAGAATCCACATCTTAAACCATTGGTCGATTGAGTCTGAGTTTCAGGATGTCCAATAACTTACATCAATATAGCATCTTTAATGTTAGGAAGCCTCCCAAAGCAGTGTGCAGCCTGAAGGAGTCAATACTCAGGAAGCTGCAGTTCCTTGTACTATAACTGGGTTGGATACAGAAATCAAAACATCCTATAAAACCTGCATCCATGCAAATGCAGAAACCAGACCTCGGTACTCCCACATTGTCAATCTTACAATCCCACTGAAACCCAAACGGACCTGTAAACAAAAACCAAAGAGGTTTACTGAATGCAGTTTAAATTCTCAGTCTTACATCTCCATTTGCTCTAGTTTTGTTTTCAGTTATTAGATCACTGCCCAGGTTTCCAGGAACTACCTAGGTCGGTGTGCCAGTAAGTTTACACTCTGGAAACCAGCACTGTTTGATCCAGAGCTTTGCAAAAACAGCAACAACACTAGCCAGTCTCTGCACTGTACACAACGCGTGATCAATATGACAGGCATGCCTGATTGGGAAGGTGAGAAAAACACAGGTTGAGGTTGGACTATTCAGGGAGTGGCACCTGTAACTGCAGGCACTTTTGGCTAAAGTTGCACAGAAATCGAAGACGTCACTTGTTTTGATGAACGCTTCTCTTCCTGAAACTTGCCAAATAAAAAACATCAAAGGGGCAGCACGGCGGCGCAGTGGTTAGCACTGCTGTCTCACGGTGCCGAGGACCAGGGTCAAATCCCGGCCCCGGGTCACTGTCCGTGTGGAGTTTGCACAGTCTTCCCATGTCTGCGTGGGTCTCATCCCCACAACCCAAAGATGTGCAGGGTGGGTGGATTGACCACGCTGAATTGCCCCTTAATTGGAAAAATTAAAAATAAATTTAAAAAAATAAAAATCATCAGGAAAGAATGAATGAGGCGGAACTTGGCTGCTATGCAATAAACCTGGGAGGAAAACACTCAGGGACGTTTATTTGATTTCAATTTTTTATGTACTAAACCTCAAATTTCCAAGAGATTTCAGTCGAATCAACATAAGCTTCACCAAGCACAGACACAGGCACTCCTTGCAACCCCTCCAAATAACCCAGCAGAGACTGATGCTTGCCTCCCTCTGCTCAAGCTTTCACCTCTCCGCTTCAGTATTGCTGACCCTAGCAGTGCTCCGAAAGCTAGTGATTTGAAACAAACCTGTTGGACTTTAACCTGGTGTTGTAAGACTTCTTACCAGGCATGCATGGGCAGAGACAGCACAAGTGTCTTGTGGTTCTGCTTCGCTGGCAGTGCTGACCCATTTAAAAGTCTGTGGATTGAGGACAAGCCCCTCCTGGGTTGCCCAGCTTGAGGTTGGGAAGGGGAGAGAGCTACGAGTCCATTTAACGTCACATGTTTGGTAGGACTGCAGAAGGATGACAAGAGTTCCCAGAGGAAGCTGGGACAAACTAAACTGAGCAATAAGATCATTTGTGATGTTATCGGGAGGACATTGAACAATTCAAGTGATATTCTGGGAAAAGAATAATTGGAGACTTTGTTCCTGGTGAGTTCAAAGTACAAAGTGCCCATGAAACAACCGGACCTGTGAAGGATTAATCTGTAGCGCCACCCTTTAGTAAAACAGTGAGATGTAAACAAAGCTCTGACTGCAGGCACAGTACACCATGTAACTCTTACACCACGATTGTGCCTTTCATACAGT
Organism: Scyliorhinus torazame; assembly: GCF_047496885.1. Classification (NCBI taxonomy): domain Eukaryota; kingdom Metazoa; phylum Chordata; class Chondrichthyes; order Carcharhiniformes; family Scyliorhinidae; genus Scyliorhinus; species Scyliorhinus torazame. The sequence goes on from NC_092727.1 coordinate 132,515,786, forward strand.
GATGCTGTGAGCACCAATTGCTCAAGGTGCTCTGGAACCAGAAACCGGATTAACTTGTCTGACTGACTTCTGGCTAAACGCGACACCAATAATAACACAAACAGGCTGCTTGCATAGCTTCACAGAACAAACAACTTCATTAAAAACTGGCTCAACCAGAAGGGTTAATGAATGTACTTGGCTTTTGATACTCCCCTCAGTGCTGGCAAACCCCAAACAGCAGAACCTGCTGAGTTCACACAGGCTGAAAATAAGGACAAAGGCTATCTCAGTCTGCGTATCCTAAGGATTATGGCAGAGAGTTTGATGACATTTCTACATTCTCTCCTGTTTTTCACTATGATGTGGAGATGTCGGCATTGGACTGGGGTGAGCACAGTAAGAAGTCTTACAACACCAGGTTAAAGTCCAACAGGTGTGTTTCAAACACTAGCTTTCGGAGCGCTGCTCCTTCCTCAGGTTGACACCGGCGATTTGCTGAACCCTACCAGCCCCATCCTATTGGCTTCACATTGCAAACCAATCACACTCAGTCCATGGTCACACACAGCAGGAACTCTCACACCCGGGTCTGCACAAGCACAGGGTCTAAACAACTTCCACATCCCAACATCCAAAATAAAACCCGATATTTAAAGATTATTCATGTGTTTCATCTGGACAGTGAAGGCCAGTTTATTCATCATCTGGAGAACCACCACTGAGCTCAAAACTGCCCAGTGTCATGGGTACTTAGCAACTCACAGATTAGGAGTCAGCAGCAAGAACACTGGCCAAATTTCTCCCACCCTGCATAGCCCTTTATCACAGCGATCCTCAGCACACTCACTGCCCAGTAGGAGATCAGCCATGATAGGAGATCAACACTCAGACTCTGAGCTGCCACTACACATACCCTCCTAGGAGCTATTGTGACAAAGATTACCAGCACGGTTTGACGGGCAATTGCTTGATCTGACCAGCAGCACAAGAGATGACGTGGCCCTTTAAATATCAGCCAAACAAAACAGAAAAAATTAATACAAAAGCTTCCCTCATGATGATAACTGGAAAGTTTATATGCAGAAACTGCACATTCAACTGTGATTTTCGATATTTGAACTTCCTCCACTAATTGAACATTAAATTCCCAAACATTCCCCATTCTCAGATCAGAGCAGTTTGCTGCTTGAGCAGAGAGCTTTGCTGAATCTGAGTGATCTTCAGGCGTATCCAACCTATCATAGACTTCCCTTTCAAGTATCACCTGAAAACTGGCCAAAGGTTTCATTGCATCCCGACAGCGCAGAGGAAAGCCATTCGGTCCATCAGCTCTGCACCAATTCTCTAATAGAGAACTGTACCTAAGCCCACTCCCCTGCACTGTCATGTAACCCCACCCAACCATTGGACACTTCAGGGCAATTTATCATGGCCAATCCACCTAACCTGCATATCTTTGGACTGTGGGAGGAAACCGGAGCACCCGGAGGAAACCCACGCACACACGGGGAGAACGTACAGAATCCGCAAACCGGGCCGGAATTGAACACAGGACCCTGCCACAGTGGGGCGCAGTGCTAACCGCTGTGCCCTGTTGGCATTACATGCCTGGTTTTCCAATGGTAGCTTGCGTGCGTGAGTTCCTCCGTTCGGGGCCCCAGTGGGGCGTGAGCCTCTCCGTGCGGGATCCTGGTGGTGCGCAAGCCCCTTCACGAAGGGCCAAGGCTCCCCCTGCGGGAGCCCCTCCACTCAGGGCCCTGGGTCCCTCCTGGCGAGCCCCTCCACTCAGGGCCCCGGGTCCCTCCTCGCGAGTCGCTCCTCACAGGGCCCTGGATTCCTCCCCGCGAGTTGCTCCTCGCAGGGCCCTGGATCCCTCCTCGCGAGTTGCTCCTCGCAGGGCCCCGGATCCCTCCTCGCGAGTCGTTCCGCACTGGGCCCCGGATCCCTCCTCGCGAGGCGCTCCTCGCAGGGCCCCGGGTCCCTCCTCGTGGGTCGCTCCTCACGGGGCCCTGGGTCCCTCCTCGTGGGTCGCTCCTCACGGGGCCCCGGGTCCATCCTCGCGGGTCGCTCCTCACGGGGCCCCGGGTCCATCCTCGCGGGTCGCTCCTCACGGGGCCCCGGGTCCATCCTCGCGAGTCCCTCCTCACGGGGCCCCGGATCCCTCCTCGCGAGTCGCTCCTCACGGGGCCCTGGATCTCTCCTCGCGAGTCGCTCCTCGCAGGGCCCTGGATCCCTCCTCGCGAGTCGCTCCTCGCAGGGCCCTGGATCCCTCCTCGCGAGTCGCTCCTGACGGGGCCCTGGATCTCTCCTCGCGAGTCGCTCCTCACGGGGCCCTGGATCCCTCCTCGCGAGTCGCTCTTCACAGGGCCCTGGATCCCTCCTCGCGAGTCGCTCCTCACAGGGCTCTGGATTCCTCCTCGCGAATCCCTCGTCGCAGGGCCCGGGTCCCTCGTCGCAGGGCCCGGGTCCCTCCTCGCGAGTCTCTCCTCGCAGGGCCTGGGTCCCTCCTCGTGAGTCCCTCCTCGTGAGTCTGTCCACGCAGGGCCTGGGTCCCTCCTCGTGAGTCTGTCCACGCAGGGCCTGGGTCCCTCCTCGTGAGTCCCTCCTCGTGAGTCTGTCCACGCAGGGCCTGGGTCCCTCCTCGTGAGTCTGTCCACGCAGGGCCTGGGTCCCTCCTCGCGAGTCCCTCCACGCGGGGCCCCAGCAGGGCATGATTCGCTCCATGCAGGGATCACAACTTTGATAACCAAGTGTCTGAAACTGTCAGTGAGTAAGGTAACTTCAGGAAAACACTTGCCAAGATGACATCACGTTTGTTGACAATTGCTGGTCACATTAAACAATTCCTGATTAACCAGACCAAACCTCAATCACTCTGTTACAGGTTCAACAAACTACAGTGACCCATCCAACAGTGTTGCAATATCTAAAAATGAACGATTGAAGGACATTTACTCTGATTCTCGCCTCAGGTCTTCAACTTTTCCAATTTAATTTTACTCCTTTCACCTGGTGACTGCAGGTTAAATATTTGTTTTTTGTCAATGTGTCGGTGACATCCTCTCTGGCCACAGTAAATCAGAGGAAATTTCTATTAGGAAAATATCAGCAAGGTGAAATCCCACAGACTTCCCTGCACCTACACTGCCTTGAAATCACTGAGTTTGAGAGGTGGAAAATCAAAGCAGCAGTTAATAGATGAAGTCACAGTAACTTCATTGCAGTGTTAATGTAAGCCTTCTTGTGACAATAAATTATTATAGATGACATGTCTGAGAATTGTGATTGACCACACGTCATAAAAACAGGCAGGCAATAACTAACATGATCAACCTTGGAAAATACATCAGAGAACAGCATCTCACAGCATCAATCTGATATTTGGTGTCAATACCGAGGAAAGGATTTATATAGGTCTTTCTACACACTCAAACTGCTACACTGTCAACAAAGCGCTTCTTGAAGCACTACAGGAAATGTTAGCAGCTAACCTGGACACGGCAAGAGACAACACCAGGATACGTGATATTGACTGGATAATCTGTGAGAGACACATTGATTGAGTGATAAATATTGCCAGGACACTGGGAGAACTCTCCTGCTTTTCAAAACAATAGCCATCTGGATTGGACTGGATTTGTTTATTGTCATGTGTACCAAGGTACAGTGAAAAGTATTTTTCTGCGAGCTCAACAGATCATTAAATCCAGTTGACCAGAGATGGCAGATGGTACATTGGTTTAACATCTTACCCAAATAGTAACACCTCTGACAGTGCAGCACCCCCTCCCTGCTCTCCCCCAATGTTAACACCTCTGACAAGGCAGAACCCCCTCCCCGCTCTCCCCCTGGCAGTGCAGCACCCCCTCCCGCTCCCCCGAAGTGTTAACACCTCTGACTGTGCACCACACCCCCTCCCAGTGTTAACACCTCTGACAGTGCAGCACCCCCTCCCAGTGTTAACACCTCTGACAGTGCAGCACCCCCTCCCAGTGTTAACACCTCTGACAGTGCAGCACCCCCTCCCAGTGTTAACACCCCTGACAGTGCAGCACCCCCTCCCAGTGTTAACACCTCTGACAGTGCAGCACCCCCTCCCAGTGTTAACACCTCTGACAGTGCAGCACCCCCTCCCAGTGTAAACACCTCTGACAGTGCACCCCCCCCGTGTTAACACCTCTGACAGTGCACCCCCCCACCCCGTTATCCACTCGTGCTTTTTAAAATATTTTATTCAGTCATTTGTATAAACAAAAACAAATGAGAAGTGAAATTGTACGACATAATAAATAACCAACCCCCACTCTCCCCCCCCCCCCCCCCAACCTCTTCTCCCGGCCTGCCTTCCCCATTTTAACTCCCTTATCCTCCCACTCGACCCCTTTCCCTCTGCTGACACCTCAATCCTCCTTAAAGATGTCAATGAATAGCTTCCACCTCCGAGTGAACCCATCAACCGAGCCACTCAAGATGAACCTGACCTTCTCCAAACACTCCCGCTTTCGGCAGCTCTGACCCTCCACCCGAGCAAAATCCGTCTCCGGGCTATCAGGGAGGCAAAGACCAAGACATCGGCAGCACTCACCCCCCTGGACCCCCGGGTCTTCCGACACCCCAAATATCGCCACCTCTGGACTCGGGGCCAGCTTTACCTTCAACACCTCGGACATTACGCCCGCAAACCCCTGCCAGATTTGGACAGGCCCAGAAAATGTAGACATGATTCACGGGCCTCCCTGCGCACCACCCACGCCTATCCGCTACACCCTCAAAGAATCCACTCATCCTAGCCACCGTTATCTGCCCCCTGTGGATTACTTTAAACCGAATAAGACTGAGCCTCACACACGGCGAGGATGCATTCACCCTCCGCAGGGCCTCCCCCACGACCCAGCCTCCACCTCCCTGCCCCAGCTCCTCCTCCCTCCTGCCCCAGCTCCTCCTCCCAGCCCCGGCCTCCTCCTCCCAGCCCCGGCCTCCTCCTCCCAGCCCCGGCCTCCTCCTCCCTGCCCCGGCCTCCACCTCCCTGCCCCGGCCTCCACCTCCCTGCCCCGGCCTCCACCTCCCTGCCCCGGCCTCCACCTCCCTGCCCCGGCCTCCACCTCCCTGCCCCGGCCTCCACCTCCCTGCCCCGGCCTCCACCTCCCTGCCCCGGCCTCCACCTCCCTGCCCCGGCCTCCACCTCCCTGCCCCGGCCTCCACCTCCCTGCCCCGGCCTCCACCTCCCTGCCCCGGCCTCCACCTCCCTGCCCCGGCCTCCACCTCCCTGCCCCGGCCTCCACCTCCCTGCCCCGGCCTCCACCTCCCTGCCCCGGCCTCCACCTCCCTGCCCCAGCTCCTCCTCCCACTTCCTTTTAATGTCTCCCATCAGGGCACCCTCCCAATCCATCAGCTGCTTGTAGAATTCCCCTCCCTCGACAACACCTCATCTTGCTGCCCCAAAGGTGGCAACCTGGGAAAGGACGGCACATCTCTTCTTAAGAAGTCCCGGACCTGCAAATACCTAAAAACTATCCCCCCTAGGCAGCTCTGATTCCTCATCCAGGTCCTCTAATGTCATAAAGCTGCCCCCTACGAACAGGTCTCCGAACCACTCAATCCCCACTTGCTGAAACCTCGCATCCACCCCCCGGTGCAAACCTATGATTATCACAGATCAGTGCCCACACCAAGGCACCCTCCTGTCTCAAATGCTGCCCCCATACCCTCAAGGTTGACACCACCACTGGGATCACAAAGTACCTGGTTGGCGAGAGTGGCAGAGGCCCTGTCAACAATGCCTTTAAGCTTGTTCCCCTACAAGAAGTCGCCTCCATAACGAACCCTCTCCCATTACCCATTTCCTGACCATAGTGATATTAGCCACCCAGTAGTAATTCGTTATATTTGGCAACATAATTGGCTACTCTAAATTTATTTAAAAAAAATATTTGGCAACGTCAACCCCACCCCCTCCCCGTCCAAAAAAAACCTCTTGACCCACGGGGCGCTCTCCCCTAGTGGTAGGACCTCTGACAGTGCAGCACCATCCAGCTCTCCACTAGTGTTAATAATGTTTATTAATCTTTATTATTGTCACAAGTAGGCTTACATTAACACTGCAATGAAGTTGCTGTGAAAATCCCCTAGTCGCCACATTCCGGCGCCTGTTCGGGTACACTGAGGGTGAATTCGGAATGTCCAATTCACCTAACAGCACGTCTTTCAGGACTTGTGGGAGGAAACCGGAGCACCCGGAGGAAACCCACGCAGACACGGGGAGAACGTGCAGGCTCCGGACAGACAGTGACCCAATTCAGGAATTGAACCTGGGACCCTGGCGCTGTGAAGCAACAGTGCTAACCACTGTGCATCATGCTGCCCATCTCCCCAGCTCTCCACGAGTGTAAACACCTCTGACAGTGCAGCATCCTTCCAGCTCTCCACTAGTGTTAGTCTGGATTGTCAGCAAATCCTGTAACTAAATAAATAATCATTATTGTCACAAGTAGGCTTACATTAACACTGCAATGAAGTTCTATAAAAGCCCCTGGTCACCACATTCCTGTGCGTGTTCGGGTACACAGAGGGAGAATTCAATGTTCAAATGATCTAACGACACGTCTTTTGGGACTTGTGCAAGGAAACCGGACACCTGGAGGAAACCCACGCAGGCATGGGGAAAACGTGCAGAATCCGCACAGACAGGGACCCAAGCCGGGAGTCGAACCTGGGACCCTGGCGCTGTGAAGCAACTGTGCTAACCACTGTACTACAGTAACTAAACGACTTGGACTTTTAATCTCTGTCAAACTCTGTTCTATTTCACCCTAAGATGCTCTTTTGACCCAGTTGTCACTCCAGGCCCACTGAAATACACTTCTAACTTCGCCCATATCCACCCTGGCTGCCAAAATCCTCAATCATACCTTTGTGACTGTTGGATTCGGCTATTATAACACTCCCCCAACAAGCCTCTTGCCTTTCACAAGATCAAGACCAGCTAAAACTCTGCACCCATACCCAAACTCTCAGTGTCACATTCACCATCTCAGACATGTAGAAGTCAATTGTAAAATTCTCATTCTTGTGTCCGAGACCCTACAGTACCAGAACGCCCCCCATTTCTGAAACATCCTCCAGTATTCCAACTCGCCTAATGCCCCATTTCAAATGTGGCACTGGCCATTTCATATAACTCCACTGCCAGTGTTTTTCTCCATCATTGGCGGTACGCTATACAGCACTTTAGAATTACCTCCTGCAAAAGTAACCTGAGAAAAAATATTGACCAATACTCTACAAAGGAAGAGCAACACTGTCAGGGGGTCAGTACCGAGGGAGTGCCGCACTGTCAGAGGGTCAGTACTGTGGGAGTGCCGCACTGTCAGAGGGTCAGTACTGCGGGAGTGCTACACTGTCAGAGGGTGAGTACTGTGGGAGTGCCGCACTGTCAGAGAGTCAGTATTGATGGAGTGCTGCACTGTCAGAGGGTCAGTACTGAGGGAGTGCTGCACTGTCAGAGGGTCAGTACTGAGGGAGTGCCGCACTGTCAGAGGGTGAGTACTGAGGGAGTGCTGCACTGTCAGAGGGTCAGTACTGAGGGAGTGCTGCACTGTCAGAGGGTCAGTACTGAGGGAGTGCCGCACTGTCAGAGGGTCAGTACTGAGGGAGTGCTGCACTGTCAGAGGGTCAGTACTGAGGGAGTGCTGCACTGTCAGAGGGTCAGTACTGAGGGAATGCTGCACTGTCAGAGGGTCAGTACTGAGGGAGTGCCGCACTGTCAGAGGGTCAGTACTGAGGGAGTGCTGCACTGTCAGAGGGTCAGTACTGAGGGTGTGCCGCACTGTCAGAGGGTCAGTACTGAGGGAGTGCTGCACTGTCGGAGGGTCTGTGCTGAGGGAGTGCCACACTGTCAGAGGGTCAGTACTGAGGGAGTGCTCCACTGTCAGAGGGTCAGCACTGAGGGAGTGCTGCACTGTCAGAGGGTCAGTACTGAGGGAGTGCTACACTGTCAGAGGGTCTGTGCTGAGGGAGAGCTGCACTGTCAGAGGGTCAGTACTGAGGGACTGCTGCACTGTCAGAGGGTCAGTACTGAGGGAGTGCCACACTGTCAGAGGGTCAGTAGCGAGTTGGCCTCACTGTCAGAGGGTCAGTACTGAGGGAGTGCCGCACTGTCAGAGGGTCAGTACTGAGGGAGCACTGCACTGTCAGAGGGTCTGTACTGAGGGAGTGGTGCAGTGTCAGAGGGTCAGTACTGAGGGAGTGCTGCACTGTCAGAGGGTCAGTACTGAGGGAGTGCCGCATTGTCAGAGGGTCAGTACTGAGGGACTGCTGCACTGTCAGAGGGTCAGTACTGAGGGAGTGCCGCACTGTCAGAGGGTCAGCACTGAGGGAGTGCTGCACTGTCAGAGGGTCAGTACTGAGAGAGTGCTGCACTGTCAGAGGGTCAGTGCTGAGGGAGTGCTGCACTGTCAGAGGGTCAGTACTGAGGCAGCCGCACTGTCAGAGGGTCAGTACTGAGGGAGTGCGGCAGTGTCAGAGGGTCAGTACTGAGGGAGTGCTGCACTGTCAGAGGGTCCGTACTGAGGGAGTGCCGCACTGTCAGAGGGTCAGTACTGAGGGAGTGCCGCACTGTCAGAGGGTCAGTACTGAGGGAGTGCCGCACTGTCAGAGGGTCAGTACTGAGGGAGTGCTGCACTGTCAGAGGGTCAGCACTGAGGGAGTGCTGCACTGTCAGAGGGTCAATACTGAGGGAGTGCCGCACAGTCAGAGGGTCAGTACTGAGGGAGTGCTGCACTGTCAGAGAGTCAGTACTGAGGGAGCGCCGCACTGTCAGAGGGTCAGCACTGAGGGAGTGCCGCACTGTCAGAGGGTCAGTACTGAGGGAGTGCTGCACTGTCAGAGGGTCAGTACTGAGAGAGTGCTGCACTGTCAGAGGGTCAGTACTGAGGGAGTGCCGCACTGTCAGAGGGTCAGTACTAAGGGAGTGCCGCACTGTCAGAGGGTCAGTACTGAGGGAGTGCCGCACTGTCAGAGGGTCAGTACTAAGGGAGTGCCGCACTGTCAGAGGGTCAGTACTGAGGGAGTGCCGCACTGTCAGAGGGTCAGTACTGAGAGAGTGCTGCACTGTCAGAGGGTCAGTACTGAGGGAGTGCTGCACTGTCCGAGGGTCAGTACTGAGGGAGTGCTGCACTGTCAGAGGGTCAGTACTGAGGGAGTGCTGCACTGTCAGAGGGTCAGTACTGAGGGAGTGCTGCACTGTCAGAGGGTCAGTACTGAGGGGGTGCTGCACTGTCAGAGGGTCAGTACTGAGGGAATGCTGCACTGTCAGAGGGTCAGTACTGAGGGAATGCCACACTGTCAGAGGGTCAGTGCTGAGGGAGTGCTGCACTGTCAGAGGGTCAGTACTGAGGGAGAGCCGCACTGTCAGAGGGTCAGTGCTGAGGGAGTGCTGCACTGTCAGAGGGTCAGTACTGAGGGAGTGCTGCACTGTCAGAGGGTCAGTACTGAGGGGGTGCTGCACTGTCAGAGGGTCAGTGCTGAGGGAGTGCTGCACTGTCAGACGGTCAGTACTGAGGGAGTGCCGCACTGTCAGAGGGTCAGTACTGAGGGAGTGCTGCACTGTCAGAGGGTCAGTACTGAGGGAGTGCTGCACTGTCAGAGGGTCAGTACTGAGGGGGTGCTGCACTGTCAGAGGGTCAGTACTGAGGGAGTGCTGCACTGTCAGAGGGTCAGTGCTGAGGGAGTGCCGCACTGTCAGAGGGTCAGTGCTGAGGGAGTGCTGCACTGTCAGTGGGTCAGTACTGAGGGAGAGCCGCACTGTCAGAGGGTCAGTGCTGAGGGAGTGCTGCACTGTCAGAGGGTCAGTACTGAGGGAGTGCTGCACTGTCAGAGGGTCAGTACTGAGGGGGTGCTGCACTGTCAGAGGGTCAGTGCTGAGGGAGTGCTGCACTGTCAGACGGTCAGTACTGAGGGAGTGCCGCACTGTCAGAGGGTCAGCACTGAGGGAGTGCTGCACTGTCAGAGGGTCAGTACTGAGGGAGTGCCGCACTGTCAGAGGGTCAGTACTGAGGGAGTGCCGCACTGTCAGAGGGTCAGTACTGAGGGAGTGCTGCACTGTCAGAGGGTCAGTACTGAGGGAGTGCTGCACTGTCAGAGGGTCAGTGCTGAGGGAGCGCCGCACTGTCAGAGGGTCAGTACTGAGGGAGTGCCGCACTGTCAGAGGGTCAGTGCTGAGGGAGTGCCGCACTGTCAGAGGGTCAGTACTGAGGGAGTGCTGCACTGTCAGAGGGTCAGTACTGAGGGAGTGCCGCACTGTCAGAGGGTCAGTACTGAGGGAGTGCTGCACTGTCAGAGGGTCAGTACTGAAGGAGTGCCGCACTGTCAGAGGGTCAGTACTGAGGGAGTGCTGCACTGTCAGAGGGTCAGTACTGAGGGAGTGTCGCACTGTCAGAGGGTCAGTACTCAGGGAGTGCTGCACTGTCAGAGGGTCAGTACTGAGGGAGCGCTGCACTGTCAGAGGGTCAGTACTGAGGGAGTGCCGCACTGTCGGAGGGTCAGTACTGAGGGAGTGCTGCACTGTCAGAGGGTCAGTACTGAGGGAGCGCTGCACTGTCAGAGGGTCAGTACTGAGGGAGTGCTGCACTGTCAGAGGGTCAGTACTGAGGGAGTGCTGCACTGTCAGAGGGTCAGTACTGAGGGAGTGTCGCACTGTCAGAGGGTCAGTACTGAGGGAGTGCCGCACTGTCGGAGGGTCAGTACTGAGGGAGTGCTGCACTGTCAGAGGGTCAGTACTGAGGGAGTGCCGCACTGTCAGAGGGTCAGTACTGAGGGAGTGTCGCACTGTCAGAGGGTCAGTACTGAGGGAGTGCCGCACTGTCGGAGGGTCAGTACTGAGGGAGTGCTGCACTGTCAGAGGGTCAGTACTGAGGGAGTGCCGCACTGTCAGAGGGTCAGTGCTGAGGGAGTGCTGCACTGTCAGAGGGTCAGTACTGAGGGAGTGATGCACTGTCAGAGGGTCAGTACTGAGGGAGTGCCGCACTGTCAGAGGGTCAGTACTGAGGGAGTGCTGCACTGTCAGAGGGTCAGTACTGAGGGAGTGCCGCACTGTCAGAGGGTCAGTACTGAGGGAGTGCTGCACTGTCAGAGGGTCAGTACTGAGGGAGTGCTGCACTGTCAGAGGGTCAGTACTGAGGGAGTGCCGCACTGTCAGAGGGTCAGTACTGAGGGAGTGCCGCACTGTCGGAGGGTCAGTACTGAGGGAGTGCTGCACTGTCAGAGGGTCAGTACTGAGGGAGTGCCGCACTGTCAGAGGGTCAGTACTGAGGGAGTGCTGCACTGTCAGAGGGTCAGTACTAAGGGAGTGCTGCACTGTCAGAGGGTCGGTACTGAGGGAGTGCCGCACTGTCAGAGGCTCAGTACTGAGGGAGTGCTGCACTGTCAGAGGGTCAGTACTGAGGGAGTGCCGCACTGTCAGAGGGTCAGTACTGAGGGAGTGCTGCACTGTCAGAGGGTCAGTACTAAGGGAGTGCTGCACTGTCAGAGGGTCGGTACTGAGGGAGTGCTGCACTGTCAGAGGGTCAGTACTGAGGGAGTGCTGCACTGTCAGAGGGTCAGTACTGAGGGAGTGCCGCACTGTCAGAGGGTCAGTACTGAGGGAGTGCTGCACTGTCAGAGGGTCAGTACTGAGGGAGTGCCGCAGCACTGTCAGAGGGTCAGTACTGAGGGAGTGCTGCACTGTCAGAGGGTCAGTACTGAGGGAGTGCTGCACTGTCAGAGGGTCGGTACTGAGGGAGTGCCGCACTGTCAGAGGCTCAGTACTGAGGGAGTGCTGCACTGTCAGAGGGTCAGTATTGAGGGAGTGCTGCACTGTCAGAGGGTCAGTACTGAGGGAGTGCCGCACTGTCAGAGGGTCAGTACTGAGGGAGTGCCGCACTGTCAGAGGCTCAGTACTGAGGGAGTGCCGCACTGTCAGAGGGTCAGTACTGAGGGAGTGCCGCACTGTCAGAGGCTCAGTACTGAGGGAGTGCCGCACTGTCAGAGGGTCAGTACTGAGGGAGTGCCGCACTGTCAGAGGCTCAGTACTGACGGAGTGCTGCACTGTCAGAGGGTCAGTACTGAGGAAGTGCCGCACTGTCAGAGGGTCAGTACTGAGGGAGTGCTGCACTGTCAGAGGGTCAGTACTGAGGGAGTGCCGCACTGTCAGAGGGTCAGTACTGAGGGAGTGCCGCACTGTCAGAGGCTCAGTACTGAGGGAGTGCCGCACTGTCAGAGGGTCAGTACTGAGGGAGTGCTGCACTGTCAGAGGGTCAGTACTGAAGGAGTGCCGCACTGTCAGAGGGTCAGTACTGAGGGAGTGCTGCACTGTCAGAGGGTCAGTACTGAGGGAGTGTCACACTGTCAGAGGGTCAGTACTGAGGGAGTGCTGCACTGTCAGAGGGTCAGTACTGAGGGAGCGCTGCACTGTCAGAGGGTCAGTACTGAGGGAGTGCCGCACTGTCGGAGGGTCAGTACTGAGGGAGTGCTGCACTGTCAGAGGGTCAGTACTGAGGGAGCGCTGCACTGTCAGAGGGTCAGTACTGAGGGAGTGCTGCACTGTCAGAGGGTCAGTACTGAGGGAGTGCTGCACTGTCAGAGGGTCAGTACTGAGGGAGTGTCGCACTGTCAGAGGGTCAGTACTGAGGGAGTGCCGCACTGTCGGAGGGTCAGTACTGAGGGAGTGCTGCACTGTCAGAGGGTCAGTACTGAGGGAGTGCCGCACTGTCAGAGGGTCAGTACTGAGGGAGTGTCGCACTGTCAGAGGGTCAGTACTGAGGGAGTGCCGCACTGTCGGAGGATCAGTACTGAGGGAGTGCTGCACTGTCAGAGGGTCAGTACTGAGGGAGTGCCGCACTGTCAGAGGGTCAGTGCTGAGGGAGTGCTGCACTGTCAGAGGGTCAGTACTGAGGGAGTGATGCACTGTCAGAGGGTCAGTACTGAGGGAGTGCCGCACTGTCAGAGGGTCAGTACTGAGGGAGTGCTGCACTGTCAGAGGGTCAGTACTGAGGGAGTGCTGCACTGTCAGAGGGTCAGTGCTGAGGGAGCGCCGCACTGTCAGAGGGTCAGTACTGAGGGAGTGCCGCACTGTCAGAGGGTCAGTGCTGAGGGAGTGCCGCACTGTCAGAGGGTCAGTACTGAGGGAGTGCTGCACTGTCAGAGGGTCAGTACTGAGGGAGTGCCGCACTGTCAGAGGGTCAGTACTGAGGGAGTGCTGCACTGTCAGAGGGTCAGTACTGAAGGAGTGCCGCACTGTCAGAGGGTCAGTACTGAGGGAGTGCTGCACTGTCAGAGGGTCAGTACTGAGGGAGTGTCGCACTGTCAGAGGGTCAGTACTGAGGGAGTGCCGCACTGTCAGAGGGTCAGTACTGAGGGAGCGCCGCACTGTCAGAGGGTCAGTACTGAGGGAGTGCCGCACTGTCGGAGGGTCAGTACTGAGGGAGTGCTGCACTGTCAGAGGGTCAGTACTGAGGGAGCGCTGCACTGTCAGAGGGTCAGTACTGAGGGAGTGCTGCACTGTCAGAGGGTCAGTACTGAGGGAGTGCTGCACTGTCAGAGGGTCAGTACTGAGGGAGTGCTGCACTGTCAGAGGGTCAGTGATGAGGGAGTGTGCACTGTCAGAGGGTCAGTACTGAGGGAGTGCTGCACTGTCAGAGGGTCAGTACTGAGGGAGTGCTGCACTGTCAGAGGGTCAGTACTGAGGGAGTGCCGCACTGTCAGAGGGTCAGTACTGAGGGAGTGCTGCACTGTCAGAGGGTCAGTACTGAGGGAGTGCCGCACTGTCGGAGGGTCAGTACTGAGGGAGTGCTGCACTGTCAGAGGGTCAGTGCTGAGGGAGTGCCGCACTGTCAGAGGGTCAGTACTGAGGGAGTGCTGCACTGTCAGAGGGTCAGTACTGAGGGAGTGCCGCACTGTCGGAGGGTCAGTACTGAGGGAGTGCTGCACTGTCAGAGGGTCAGTGCTGAGGGAGTGCCGCACTGTCAGAGGGTCAGTACTGAGGGAGTGCCGCACTGTCAGAGGGTCAGTACTGAGGGAGTGCCGCACTGTCGGAGGGTCAGTACTGAGGGAGTGCTGCACTGTCAGAGGGTCAGTGCTGAGGGAGTGCCGCACTGTCAGAGGGTCAGTACTGAGGGAGCGCCGCACTGTCAGAGGGTCAGAACTGAGGGAGTGCTGCACTGTCAGAGGGTCAGTACTGAGGGAGTGCTGCACTGTCAGAGGGTCAGTACTGAGGGAGTGCCGCACTGTCGGAGGGTCAGTACTGAGGGAGTGCTGCACTGTCAGAGGGTCAGTGCTGAGGGAGTGCCGCACTGTCAGAGGGTCAGTACTGAGGGAGTGCCGCACTGTCAGAGGGTCAGTACTGAGGGAGTGCCGCACTGTCGGAGGGTCAGTACTGAGGGAGTGCTGCACTGTCAGAGGGTCAGTGCTGAGGGAGTGCCGCACTGTCAGAGGGTCAGTACTGAGGGAGCGCCGCACTGTCAGAGGGTCAGTACTGAGGGAGTGCTGCACTGTCAGAGGGTCAGTACTGAGGGAGTGCTGCACTGTCAGAGGGTCAGTACTGAGGGAGTGCCGCACTGTCAGAGGGTCAGTACTGAGGGAGTGCTGCACTGTCAGAGGGTCAGTACTGAAGGAGTGCCGCACTGTCAGAGGGTCAGTACTGAGGGAGTGCTGCACTGTCAGAGGGTCAGTACTGAGGGAGTGTCGCACTGTCAGAGGGTCAGTACTGAGGGAGTGCCGCACTGTCAGAGGGTCAGTACTGAGGGAGCGCCGCACTGTCAGAGGGTCAGTACTGAGGGAGTGCCGCACTGTCGGAGGGTCAGTACTGAGGGAGTGCTGCACTGTCAGAGGGTCAGTACTGAGGGAGCGCTGCACTGTCAGAGGGTCAGTACTGAGGGAGTGCTGCACTGTCAGAGGGTCAGTACTGAGGGAGTGCTGCACTGTCAGAGGGTCAGTACTGAGGGAGTGCTGCACTGTCAGAGGGTCAGTGATGAGGGAGTGTGCACTGTCAGAGGGTCAGTACTGAGGGAGTGCTGCACTGTCAGAGGGTCAGTACTGAGGGAGTGCTGCACTGTCAGAGGGTCAGTACTGAGGGAGTGCTGCACTGTCAGAGGGTCAGTACTGAGGGAGTGCTGCACTGTCAGAGGGTCAGTACTGAGGGAGTGCCGCACTGTCGGAGGGTCAGTACTGAGGGAGTGCTGCACTGTCAGAGGGTCAGTACTGAGGGAGTGCCGCACTGTCAGAGGGTCAGTACTGAGGGGGTGCTGCACTGTCAGAGGGTCAGTGCTGAGGGAGTGCCGCACTGTCAGAGGGTCAGTACTGAGGGAGTGCTGCACTGTCAGAGGGTCAGTACTGAGGGAGTGCCGCACTGTCGGAGGGTCAGTACTGAGGGAGTGCTGCACTGTCAGAGGGTCAGTGCTGAGGGAGCGCCGCACTGTCAGAGGGTCAGTGCTGAGGGAGCTCCGCACTGTCAGAGGGTCAGTACTGAGGGAGCTCCGCACTGTCAGAGGGTCAGTACTGAGGGAGCGCCGCACTGTCGGAGGGCCGGTGGTGCTGTTTCTCTCTCAGGTTTACCGGGACGGGGATCTTCATACCGGGACCGCCGCCCACCAAGCCCGCGCCGCAGGACCCCCGGAGTAGGCCAGAGCCAGGGCCTAGCACTGGGAGACCAGGCCCCGGGCCGGGCGGCCGCTCTCACCTGTCCGCCGGGCCGAGCCGAGCGCCGTGAGGAGCAGCAGCCCCGCGAGCCGCATCGTCCCGCCAGCGCCGAGCCGCCACTTCCGGTGCGGGGAAGTGGCGCGGGGCGGGGCCTGAGCACGGGGGCGGGGCCTGGGCACGGGGGCGGGGCCTGGGCACGGGGGCCTGGGCATGGGGCGGGGCCTGGGCACGGGGGCGTGCGATAGGCGTGGCTTTACCGGCCGGGACTGCGGGGTTCGGGGGAAGGGCTAAGGGATGGACAGGGTCCGGAACCTTTTGGCGACGGAAGTGGAGTGCTGACCCGGAAGCGGTCCCGGAGCGGGTTCCCCGGATCGCTGGAGGATGCGGGGCGGCGCGGTGGCGGTTTGCTGCCTGTTGTGTGCCGCCAGCGGCCTACCGGCGGCCCGCTCCTCCCAGGGGGACCGGGAACCCCATTACCGCAACTGTGTGCGGCTGTGCGAGCGGCAGAACTGCACCGGGCCTGCGCTCCGGGCCTTCGGAAAAATACAGCCGCTCCACATGCTGGCGACAGGTCAGAGCCCCCCCCCCAACCCCCCCTCACCCCCCCAACCCCCCCTCACCCCCCCCAACCCCCCCTCACCCCCCCCAACCCCCCCTCACCCCCCCCCAAACCCCCCTCACCCCCCCCCCCCAACCCCCCCTCACCCCCCCCAACCCCCCCTCACCCCCCCCAACCCCCCCTCACCCCCCCCCAACCCCCCCTCACCCCCCCAACCCCCCCCCCAAACCCCCCTCACCCCCCCCCCCAACCCCCCCTCACCCCCCCCAACCCCCCCTCACCCCCCCCAACCCCCCCAACCCCCCCAACCCCCCCCTCACCCCCCCAACCCCCCCCTCACCCCCCCAACCCCCCCCTCACCCCCCCAACCCCCCCCTCACCCCCCCAACCCCCCCCTCACCCCCCCAACCCCCCCAACCCCCCCCTCACCCCCCCAACCCCCCCCCCTCACCCCCCCCAACCCCCCCCCCCCTCACCCCCCCCAACCCCCCCCCCCTCACCCCCCCCAACCCCCCCCCTCACCCCCCCAACCCCCCCCCTCACCCCCCCCAACCCCCCCCCTCACCCCCCCCCTCACCCCCCCCCCAACCCCCCCCCCCTCACCCCCCCCAACCCCCCCCCCTCACCCCCCCCCAACCCCCTCCCCTCACCCCCCCCCAACCCCCCCCCTCAACCCCCCCCAACCCCCCCTCACCCCCCCCCAACCCCCCCCTCACCCCCCCACCCCTCCTGCCCTCGCCCCTCCTGCCCTCGCCCCTCCTGCCCCGCCCCCTCACTCCCCCTGCCCCTCACCCCCCTGCCCCTCACCCCCCCCTGCCCCTCACCCCCCCTGCCCCTCACCCCCCACCCCTGCCCTCACCCCCCACCCCTGCCCTCACCCCCCACCCCTGCCCTCACCCCCCACCCCCGCCCTCACCCCCCACCCCCGCCCTCACCCCCCACCCCCGCCCTCACCCCCCACCCCCGCCCTCACCCCCCACCCCCGCCCTCACCCCCCACCCCCGCCCTCACCCCCCACCCCCGCCCTCACCCCCACCCCCGCCCTCACCCCCCACCCCCGCCCTCACCCCCCACCCCCGCCCTCACCCCCCGCCCCCGCCCTCACCCCCCGCCCTCACCCCACCGCCGTGTGCATGTGCGGCCACAAACCCATCCATTCTCTGGCCGTTTTGGGCACAGTTCCACACACTGATTCTCACTGGGATACAGTTCCACACACACTGACTCTCACTGGGATACAGTTCCACACACACTGACTCTCACTGGGGTACAGTTCCCCACACACTGACTCTCACTGGAATACAGTTCCACACACACTGACTCTCACTGGGATACAGTTCCACACACACTGACTCTCACTGGGATACAGTTCCACACACACTGACTCTCACTGGGATACAGTTCCACACACACTGACTCTCACTGGGATACAGTTCCACACACACTGATTCTCACTGGGATACAGTTCCACACACACTGACTCTCACTGGGATACAGTTCCACACACACTGACTCTCACTGGGATACAGTTCCACACACACTGACTCTCACTGGGATACAGTTCCACACACACTGACTCTCACTGGGATACAGTTCCACACACACTGACTCTCACTGGGATACAGTTCCACACACACTGACTCTCACTGGGATACAGTTCCACACACACTGTCTCTCACGGGGATACAGTTCCCCACACACTGACTCTCACTGGGATACAGTTCCACACACACTGACTCTCACTGGGATACAGTTCCACACACACTGACTCTCACTGGGATACAGTTCCACACACACTGACTCTCACTGGGATACAGTTCCACACACACTGACTCTCACTGGGATACAGTTCCACACACACTGACTCTCACTGGGATACAGTTCCACACACACTGACTCTCACTAGGATACAGTCCCACACACACTGACTCTCACTGGGATACAGTTCCACACACACTGACTCTCACTGGGATACAGTTCCACACACACTGTCTCTCACGGGGATACAGTTCCCCACACACTGACTCTCACTGGGATACAGTTCCACACACACTGACTCTCACTGGGATACAGTTCCACACACACTGACTCTCACTGGGATACAGTTCCACACACACTGACTCTCACTGGGATACAGTTCCACACACACTGACTCTCACTGGGATACAGTTCCACACACACTGACTCTCACTGGGATACAGTTCCACACACACTGACTCTCACTAGGATACAGTCCCACACACACTGACTCTCACTGGGATACAGTTCCACACACACTGACTCTCACTGGGATACAGTTCCACACACACTGTCTCTCACGGGGATACAGTTCCCCACACACTGACTCTCACTGGGATACAGTTCCACACACACTGACTCTCACTGGGATACAGTTCCACACACACTGACTCTCACTGGGATACAGTTCCACACACACTGACCCTCACTGGGATACAGTTCCACACACACTGACTCTCACTGGGATACAGTTCCACACACACTGACTCTCACTGGGATACAGTTCCACACACACTGTCTCTCACGGGGATACAGTTCCCCACACACTGACTCTCACTGGGATACAGTTCCACACACACTGACTCTCACTGGGATACAGTTCCACACACACTGACTCTCACTGGGATACAGTTCCACACACACTGACCCTCACTGGGATACAGTTCCACACACAATGACTCTCACTGGGATACAGTTCCACACACACTCCCCTCACTGGGGTACAGTTCCACACACACTGACTCTCACTGGGATACAGTTCCACACACTGACTCTCACTGGGATACAGTTCCACACACACTGACTCTCACTGGGATACAGTTCCACACACACTGACTCTCATTGGGATACAGTTCCACACACACTGACTCTCACTGGGATACAGTTCCACACACACTGATTCTCACTGGGATACAGTTCCACACACACTGACTCTCACTGGGATACAGTTCCACACACACTGACTCTCACTGGGATACAGTTCCACACACACTGACTCTCACTGGGATACAGTTCCACACACACTGACTCTCACTGGGATACAGTTCCACACACACTGACTCTCACTGGGATACAGTTCCACACACACTGTCTCTCACGGGGATACAGTTCCCCACACACTGACTCTCACTGGGATACAGTTCCACACACACTGACTCTCACTGGGATACAGTTCCACACACACTGACTCACACTGGGATACAGTTCCACACACACTGACTCTCACTGGGATACAGTTCCACACACACTGACTCTCACTGGGATACAGTTCCACACACACTGACTCTCACTGGGATACAGTTCCACACACACTGGCTCTCACTGGGATACAGTTCCACACACACTGACTCTCACTGGGATACAGTTCCACACACACTGACTCTCACTGGGATACAGTTCCACACACACTGACTCTCACTGGGATACAGTTCCACACACACTGGCTCTCACTGGGATACAGTTCCACACACACTGACTCTCACTGGGATACAGTTCCACACACACTGACTCTCACTGGGATACAGTTCCACACACACTGACTCACTGGGGTACAGTTCCACACACACTGACTCTCACTGGGATACAGTTCCACACACACTGACTCTCACTGGGATACAGTTCCACACACACTGACTCTCACTGGGATACAGTTCCACACACAATGACTCTCACTGGGATACAGTTCCACACACACTGACTCTCACTGGGATACAGTTCCACACACACTGACTCTCACTAGGATACAGATCCACACACACTGACTATCACTGGGATACAGTTCCACACACACTGACTCTCAATAGGGGACAGTTGCACCTGTATCTGGTGCAACTCCCATGTCAACCAACAGTGGTGCGTTGGCGTGGCTTATGAATAGCCTGTAACCTGCATTATTTTTTGAGCCTTGGTGTCAGGCTTTGCCCCTGTTACAACTCGCACGGTGTGACTGATGTGGTGGCTCTGAGTAGTGAGTTTGATTGTGCTGAGTTGCTGCTGACGAATGCTTTGGTTCCTTTGGCAGGCTGGCGCTGTGCTGATGACTGTAAATACAACTGTATGTGGGCGACTGTAGGACTCTACATTAAAGAAGGACACAAAGTGCCTCAGTTCCATGGCAAGGTAATTACGAGCTGCTCTGACTTCCTTAGTGATATCAGCTTTGCTCATGGAACACTTACCGTCTGAACTTCCAGGGGTCAACGGACCGCCTCTGGACTCTACACTGCAGACCTCTCGCCACATCCCCACCCCCTCCCGTCTCTGCAACATCGCCACAATGCCTCACTAGCTCCATCACCGCCTTCTCTCGCACCCTCACCGTTACTCTCCCCTGACCGCTCACTATGACCCCACCCCTGCTGGAACAATGCCATGCCAAGCTGTTTCTCTACTTTCACTGATGACTCTATTTATTTCTTTTTTCTAGTGGCCCTTCTACCGATTTCTCTTCTTCCAGGAGCCTGCCTCAGCTGCTGCCTCTATGCTGAATGGACTGGCCAACTATGTTATGTTGAACAGGTACCGGGCGGCAGTGCCTTTCCAGTCTCCGATGTACCGCACATGCATTTCCTTTGCCATGGTAACCGCAATTCTTACTCCCGCTATTCCGCTATTGCAAAACTGTGTCTTTGGGCCTGTTTAGTGGAGAGGTGTGTAGAAAAGTAAACACATTTTGACACCCCAAAATATTAATCTCTTTATTATAATAATCGCTTATTGTCACAAGCAGGCTTCAATAAAGTTACTGTGAAAAGCCCCTAGTCGCCACATTCCGGCGCCTGTTCGAGGAGGCCGGTACGGGAATTGAACCCGCGCTGCTGGCATTGTTCGGCATTACAAGCCAGCTGTTTAGCCCACTGTGCTATATCAGCCCATGTACAGAGGCTGGTATAGCCCCTGTACAGAGCTCCCAGCACCAGTGTATGTTCGGGCTCTCAGTTCTGTACCTTTTATTTTGTGATTCAAACTTTCTTGCATGGTGGATCCCTGGAAATACCATGTCCACTGCCGCAACCCAAAGGTTATCTGGCTCGTCACATTGCCTGCTGGGGATCTGTGGTTAGGAAGTGTTGTGTGAAATCACCTTGAGTCTGAATCTGTTCTCACTCTGTGTCCGCAGAGGAGCCTAGAGCGGGAGCCCAGGCTTGTTTACCCCTCCCCTGGTCCTGGATTATATTTCTACCTCTGTTTGAGTGTGTGTGCAGAGGGAGGTGGTGGGTGCTGAAGCAATCACTCAAATCATTCTCCTGCCTATGCAGTGCTTCTTTATTGAGTGAACCCATGAAGGGGATGAATAGTTAGATATTGGCTCCTTTCCGTGAGAGTCTTTAGATAAAAATGACGCAAGTTATTCAAAATCTCTTCAAATCACTGGGCTCTGCCCCAGCTGGAGTACTGTGCCCAATACTGGGCACTGCTCTTGAGGACTGATGTCAAGGCCTTGGAGAGATTGCAGAGCAGAATTGCTGCAATGCCATCAGTGGGTTCAGTTGTGTGGAGAGACTGCAGAAGCTGGGATTATTCTCCTGACAGCAGAGAGGGCTCCTAGGAAATTTAATGAGGTGCTCAAAATCACAAGAATAAATAAGGAGAAACTGTTTCCAGTGGCAGGAGAGTCGGTAAGCAGAGGGACTCGGATTTGAAGTGGAGAATGTCAGTGCTCAGGGGGAAGTGCAAGGGAGAGGGATTAAATGGACAGTTCTTTTCAAAGATGACTGTAGGAATGTTGGATGTATTATCTGTATTTGGTGCAGTAATGGTAAAAAGCCTGGCTGCTGTGGTATTTTTAAAAATCCTGTCAGGGATTGGGAGTCAGTGCAATTAAAGCATCGTAAAAGCTTGGACTAATGGATTTTTGTTTGGATGAAGAAGGTTCCCTGTGGAGTATTTAATTAGAGACATTATTTCAGGGGAGGCACGGCAGCACAGTGGCTAGCACAGTTGCTTCACACCTCCGGGGTTCCAAGTTCGATTCCCGGCTTGGATCACTGTCTGTGCGGAGTCTGCACATTCTCCCCGTGTCTGCATGGGTTTCCTCCGGATGCTCCGGTTTCCGCCCACAGTCCAAAGATGTATATTGGCCATGATAAATTACCCTTAGTGTCCAAAAAGGTTTACGTGGGGTTACTGGAATACGGGGATAGTGTGGAGGTGTGGGATTGGGTAAGGTGCTCTTTCCAAGGGCCGGTGCAGACTGGATGGGCCAAATGGCCTCCTTCTGCACTGTAAATTCTGTGATTCAGCCTGGTAAGATCAGGTAACTAATGGGAGGAGCTAGAGTACCAGTTATATTAGCAGATCAGTAGAGATTGTTGAGTGGGTAAATGGAAGTCAAACCAAGAAGACAGTTTCTGAAGACTTCAGCTGGAGATCCTGCATTGTTCTGGCAGGATTCAGCATTACCTCTTCAAACAGTCTCAAACAAATTCGGCCTGGGTCTGCTAACTGTATTTAAAGTGGACGTTGACCTGAGGTGGGTTTGTTTGAATGGGAGTAAAGATAGTAGTTAAGGGTTTTTCTGTCACTATTGATCAACATTGTTTAGGGGGTAATTGTAAGCTATTTTCTGGTGTGATATTTTAATACTGTTAGTAATAAAGTTTTTTAATTTACCATATTCGTATTTTTTGTGAAGTCACTCCTGAAGCGAGGAATCCTTTCCGCAGAGTCTGACAAAATTAAAATCAAATATTGAGGTTTGTGTCCCAGCCATTGTTGGCGTCTGGTCCGGGATTGTAAAATCTTCAACAGGAATGATTGGTCAAATGGTCTCCCCTGCTGTAAGATCCCAGCCGAAGCTTGTGTTGACTCCACCCCGACTCACTGAGAATTAGTGTTAATGCCCTTCTCCCAGAATGGGATTGACATCTGGTGAGGCAGGGCTGAATGGTTGTGACTGTGTGCTGTGTTCTGGTTACCTCTAACCTGTCTTCTCATCGCTGTGGTGTTAAATTGAATTGAACACAGTCCCAAGTTAAGCTTGTGCAGTGATAAAAGTCCCCAAACTGACCTCTTCATGTCATGACAACACCAAGGACTGAAAGCTAGCATCTTTAATGTGACGGATATTCAAAATGATTGTCAACATTTCTCTTCCGGTAGGTCACCCTTAATGCCTGGGTTTGGTCCACAGTCTTCCACACACGTGACACCCTGCTTACTGAGGTAAGTAGTCACATTTCATAGGCTGTAGCTTCTGTTATAACCGAACACTCTCAGTTTTAGACATAACCTGAAATATATGGGGCGGCACGGTCACAGTGGTTAGCACTGTTGCTTCACAGCGGCAGGGACCCGGGTTCGATTCCCGGCTCGGGTCACTGTCTGTGCGGAGTCTGCACGTTCTCCCCGTGTCTGCGTGGGTTTCTTCCGGGTGCTCCGGTTTCCTCCCACAAGTCCTGAAAGACGTGCTGTTAGATGAATTGGACATTCGGAATTCTCCCTCAGTGTACACGAACAGGCACCAGAATGTGGCGACTAGGGGATGTTATTTATTATTTTATTTAAAATAAATTATTTTTTTATTATTATTGGTTTAATGTAAATTTAATTTTGCAGAAAATGGATTACTTCTGTGCTTCGTCAGTGATGCTGTACTCCATCTACCTGTGCTGTGTCCGGTGAGTCTTTCCTGTTGGAATTCCCTTGGTTACAGCACTAACAGATTCCATCACCCTGTAACCACTGTCACTTGCAGCTGATTCAGGCTGACCGGCTGAACCTTCTGACAAGGTTGTGAAATTGAGCCTGTAGGTTCCACACCTGGTTAAATGATGACCCTGGACTTCTATTGAGAGACATGGTGTCTATAAAACCCCCTCGAGCCTCGGGTCCTACCCAACTTCTGACAGTATCAGTTGTGACTCAGTAGGCAGCTCTCTTGCCTCTGAGTTAGGAGCTTGTGGGTTCAAGTCCCACCCCACCTGGGCTAAAAACACTGAGCTGGCACTCCCGGTGCAGTACTGCTCTAGGGGAGTAGAATGAGGGAATTGAATGAAGACTATTTGAAGGAGTGGATTTGGAATGTGTGCAGAGATGGGCCTAATCCAATTCCCTCAATATCGTCTTTCATGGTTAACACTGCTGCCTCACGGTGCCGAAAACCTGGGTTCGATCATGGCCCACTGTGTGAAGTTTGCACTTTCTCCTCGTGTCTGCGTGAGTTTCCTCTGGGTGCTCCGGTTTCCTCCCACAGTTCAAAGATGTGCAGGTTAGGTGGATTGGCCATGCTAAATTGCCCTTACTGTCCAAAAAGGTTAGGTGTGGTTACAGGGATAGGGTGGAGGTGTGGGCTTAAGTGGGGTGCTCTTACCAAGGGCCGGTGCAGACTCGATGGGCCGAATGGCCTCCCGCACTGTAAATTCTATAATTGGAAAAAGAAATTGGGTACTCTAAATTTATAATTAAGAAAAAGATTGTCTTTCAATATCGAGACATTTTATAATTTTGTAAATAATGCTGCAGGAGCAGGAATCCAATGCTCTTTGGATCTCTCTCTGTGGGATGTGCCTGGCACACAGTATCTGCTGAATGCTGCCTCACCGCCTCTGGCACTGTTCGTTCTCTAGGACCCTGGGTTTGACTCGCCCCTGGACAGCCAGTCTTTTTGGGGCCCTACTCATCGTATTGTTCGGGTGTCACGTCTGGTACCTCACCTACGTGCATTTTGACTATGGGTACAACATGGCTGCCAACATTTTGATAGGTGAGAGAGGCTCTGACTGGAGTCTGACTTGTTCCTTATTTTAGTAAGAATGTGTTTAAAGTAGGACTGCTTCTGTATCTCTGTGTTTAAATTGAGTCAAGACTGTCTGATTACTGGGAGTTTAACTCTGTATCAAACCCCATGCCTGTCCTGGGAGTGTTTGATGGGGACAGTGTAGAGGGAGCTTTACTCTGTATCTAACCCCGTGCTGTACCTGTCCAGGGAGTGTTTGATGGGGACAGTGTAGAGGGAACTTTACTCTGTATCTAACCCCGTGCTGTACCTGTCCTGCGAGTGTTTGACGGGGACAGTGTAGAGGGAGCTTTACTCTGTATCTAACCCCACGCTGTACCTGTCCTGGGAGTGTTTGATGGGGACAGTGTAGAGGGAGCTTTACTCTGTATCTAACCCCGTGCTGTACCTGTCCTGGGAGTGTTTGATTGGGACAGTGTAGAGGGAGCTTTACTCTGTATCTAACCCCGTGCTGTACCTGTCCAGGGAGTGTTTGATGGGGACAGTGTAGAGGGAGCTTTACTCTTTATCTAACCCCACGCTGTACCTGTCCTGGGAGTGTTTGATTGGGACAGTGTAGAGGGAGCTTTACTCTGTATCTAACCCCGTGCTGTACCTGTCCAGGGAATGTTTGATGGGGACAGTGTAGAGGGAGCTTTACTCTGTATCTAACCCCGTGCTGTACCTGTCCTGGGAGTGTTTGATTGGGACAGTGTAGAGGGAGCTTCACTCTGTAGAGGGAGATTTCGGTGTTTGATTTCCAACACTGACCCCTCGTGTAGATGGAGAGTTTGCAGGATGAATGTGAGTGATATAGCTTGTACAAAGATGTAAGGAAATTTCTTTATTCAGAGGTTTGTGTATATTTAGAATTTTTCAATCCCAGAAAGCTGTTAACGCCGAGTCACTCGGTATGTTTCAGACTGAGATCAATAGATTTTTGTGCTCCAAGTGAAACGAGATGTGGGAATTGGGTGGGAAAGTCGAGTTGGGTTAGAAGTCCAGCCGTTATTGAATGGCCGTGTAGTCTCGAGGTATCTTGTATCTGACTCCTCTCGCATTTCTCATTGTTCTAATGGGGTGTCTGTTTCCCACTCTCTGGTTCCAGGGTTGATTAATGTCCTGTGGTGGCTTTGTTGGTGTCTGTGGAATCGAGCTCGCCTCCCCTATGTGTGGAAGTGTATGATTGTAGTTGGTTTGCTGCATGGACTGGCTTTGCTGGAACTGCTGGACTTCCCTCCGTGGCTGTGGGTGTTTGATGCTCATGCAGTCTGGCATTTCAGCACCATCCCTGTGCCCTTCCTCTTCTACAGGTCAGTGAGCAACAGCATTTACTCAACTCTGCACTCACCACTTTGAGAATCAGTGAATTTTGCAGCACAGGAGGAGACTATTCAGTGCATTGTGCCTTTGCAGATGCCATGGTCTAGTTATTCCGTTCCCTCTGACAGTCCTGAAAAATCTCCTTTTCAAACAGTTATCCAATTCCTATTTGAAAGTCAATGATCTTAAATCTGTGTCCCTCTCGTTATCAACCCTCCTCCTTACTTACTCTATAAACCGCTTCCCGTCCCCGCTGTGGGCCCGACCCCGGCCCCCGTCCCCGCTGTGGGCCCGACCCCGGCCCCCGTCCCCGCTGTGGGCCCGACCCCGGCCCCCGTCCCCGCTGTGGGCCCGACCCCGGCCCCCGTCCCCGCTGTGGGCCCGACCCCGGCCCCCGTCCCCGCTGTGGGCCCGACCCCGGCCCCCGTCCCCGCTGTGGGCCCGACCCCGGCCCCCGTCCCCGCTGTGGGCCCGACCCCGGCCCCCGTCCCCGCTGTGGGCCCGACCCCGGCCCCCGTCCCCGCTGTGGGCCCGACCCCGGCCCCCGTCCCCGCTGTGGGCCCGACCCCGGCCCCCGTCCCCGCTGTGGGCCCGACCCCGGCCCCCGTCCCCGCTGTGGGCCCGACCCCGGCCCCCGTCCCCGCTGTGGGCCCGACCCCGGCCCCCGTCCCCGCTGTGGGCCCGACCCCGGCCCCCGTCCCCGCTGTGGGCCCGACCCCGGCCCCCGTCCCCGCTGTGGGCCCGACCCCGGCCCCCGTCCCCGCTGTGGGCCCGACCCCGGCCCCCGTCCCCGCTGTGGGCCCGACCCCGGCCCCCGTCCCCGCTGTGGGCCCGACCCCGGCCCCCGTCCCCGCTGTGGGCCCGACCCCGGCCCCCGTCCCCGCTGTGGGCCCGACCCCGGCCCCCGTCCCCGCTGTGGGCCCGACCCCGGCCCCCGTCCCCGCTGTGGGCCCGACCCCGGCCCCCGTCCCCGCTGTGGGCCCGACCCCGGCCCCCGTCCCCGCTGTGGGCCCGACCCCGGCCCCCGTCCCCGCTGTGGGCCCGACCCCGGCCCCCGTCCCCGCTGTGGGCCCGACCCCGGCCCCCGTCCCCGCTGTGGGCCCGACCCCGGCCCCCGTCCCCGCTGTGGGCCCGACCCCGGCCCCCGTCCCCGCTGTGGGCCCGACCCCGGCCCCCGTCCCCGCTGTGGGCCCGACCCCGGCCCCCGTCCCCGCTGTGGGCCCGACCCCGGCCCCCGTCCCCGCTGTGGGCCCGACCCCGGCCCCCGTCCCCGCTGTGGGCCCGACCCCGGCCCCCGTCCCCGCTGTGGGCCCGACCCCGGCCCCCGTCCCCGCTGTGGGCCCGACCCCGGCCCCCGTCCCCGCTGTGGGCCCGACCCCGGCCCCCGTCCCCGCTGTGGGCCCGACCCCGGCCCCCGTCCCCGCTGTGGGCCCGACCCCGGCCCCCGTCCCCGCTGTGGGCCCGACCCCGGCCCCCGTCCCCGCTGTGGGCCCGACCCCGGCCCCCGTCCCCGCTGTGGGCCCGACCCCGGCCCCCGTCCCCGCTGTGGGCCCGACCCCGGCCCCCGTCCCCGCTGTGGGCCCGACCCCGGCCCCCGTCCCCGCTGTGGGCCCGACCCCGGCCCCCGGCCCCGCTGTGGGCCCGACCCCTGGCCCCCGGCCCCGCTGTGGGCCCGACCCCGGCCCCCGGCCCAGCTGTGGGCCCGACCCCGGACCCCGGCCCCGCTGTGGGCCCGACCCCGGACCCCGGCCCCGCTGTGGGCCCGACCCCGGACCCCGGCCCCGCTGTGGGCCCGACCCCGGACCCCGGCCCCGCTGTGGGCCCGACCCCGGACCCCGGCCCCGCTGTGGGCCCGACCCCGGACCCCGGCCCCGACGCGGGCCCGACCCCGGACCCCGTCCCCGACGCGGGCCCGACCCCGGACCCCGTCCCCGACGCGGGCCCGACCCCGGACCCCGTCCCCGACGCGGGCCCGACCCCGGACCCCGTCCCCGACGCGGGCCCGACCCCGGACCCCGTCCCCGACGCGGGCCCGACCCCGGACCCCGTCCCCGACGCGGGCCCGACCCCGGCCCCGTCCCCGCTGTGGGCCCGACCCCGGACCCCGTCCCCGCTGTGGGCCCGACCCCGGACCCCGTCCCCGACGTGGGCCCGACCCCGGCCCCGACGTGGGCCCGACCCCGGCCCCGACGTGGGCCCGACCCCGGCCCCCGTCCCCGACCCCGGCCCCCGTCCCCGCTGTGGGCCCGACATCGGCCCCCGTCCCCGACGTGGGCCCGACACCGGCCCCCGTCCCCGACGTGGGCCCGACACCGGCCCCCGTCCCCGCTGTGGGCCCGACACCGGCCCCCGTCCCCGCTGTGGGCCCGACCCCGGCCCCCGTCGCCGACCCCGGCCCCCGACCCCGACGTGGGCCCGACCCCGGCCCCCGGCCCCGACGTGGGCCCGACCCCGGCCCCCGGCCCCGACATGGGCCCGACCCCGGCCCCGACGTGGGCCCGACCCCGTCCCCGACGCGGGCCCGACCCCGGACCCCGTCCCCGACGCGGGCCCGACCCCGGACCCCGTCCCCGACGCGGGCCCGACCCCGGACCCCGTCCCCGACGCGGGCCCGACCCCGGACCCCGTCCCCGACGCGGGCCCGACCCCGTCCCCGACGCGGGCCCGACCCCGGACCCCGTCCCCGACGCGGGCCCGACCCCGGACCCCGTCCCCGACGCGGGCCCGACCCCGGACCCCGTCCCCGACGCGGGCCCGACCCCGGACCCCGTCCCCGACGCGGGCCCGACCCCGGACCCCGTCCCCGACGCGGGCCCGACCCCGGACCCCGTCCCCGACGCGGGCCCGACCCCGGACCCCGTCCCCGACGCGGGCCCGACCCCGGACCCCGTCCCCGACGCGGGCCCGACCCCGGACCCCGTCCCCGACGCGGGCCCGACCCCGGACCCCGTCCCCGACGCGGGCCCGACCCCGGACCCCGTCCCCGACGCGGGCCCGACCCCGGACCCCGTCCCCGACGCGGGCCCGACCCCGGACCCCGTCCCCGACGCGGGCCCGACCCCGGACCCCGTCCCCGACGCGGGCCCGACCCCGGACCCCGTCCCCGACGCGGGCCCGACCCCGGACCCCGTCCCCGACGCGGGCCCGACCCCGGACCCCGTCCCCGACGCGGGCCCGACCCCGGACCCCGTCCCCGACGCGGGCCCGACCCCGGACCCCGTCCCCGACGCGGGCCCGACCCCGGACCCCGTCCCCGACGCGGGCCCGACCCCGGACCCCGTCCCCGACGCGGGCCCGACCCCGGACCCCGTCCCCGACGCGGGCCCGACCCCGGACCCCGTCCCCGACGCGGGCCCGACCCCGGACCCCGTCCCCGACGCGGGCCCGACCCCGGACCCCGTCCCCGACGCGGGCCCGACCCCGGACCCCGTCCCCGACGCGGGCCCGACCCCGGACCCCGTCCCCGACGCGGGCCCGACCCCGGACCCCGTCCCCGACGCGGGCCCGACCCCGGACCCCGTCCCCGACGCGGGCCCGACCCCGGACCCCGTCCCCGACGCGGGCCCGACCCCGGACCCCGTCCCCGACGCGGGCCCGACCCCGGACCCCGTCCCCGACGCGGGCCCGACCCCGGACCCCGTCCCCGACGCGGGCCCGACCCCGGACCCCGTCCCCGACGCGGGCCCGACCCCGGACCCCGTCCCCGACGCGGGCCCGACCCCGGACCCCGTCCCCGACGCGGGCCCGACCCCGGACCCCGTCCCCGACGCGGGCCCGACCCCGGACCCCGTCCCCGACGCGGGCCCGACCCCGGACCCCGTCCCCGACGCGGGCCCGACCCCGGACCCCGTCCCCGACGCGGGCCCGACCCCGGACCCCGTCCCCGACGCGGGCCCGACCCCGGACCCCGTCCCCGACGCGGGCCCGACCCCGGACCCCGTCCCCGACGCGGGCCCGACCCCGGACCCCGTCCCCGACGCGGGCCCGACCCCGGACCCCGTCCCCGACGCGGGCCCGACCCCGGACCCCGTCCCCGACGCGGGCCCGACCCCGGACCCCGTCCCCGACGCGGGCCCGACCCCGGACCCCGTCCCCGACGCGGGCCCGACCCCGGACCCCGTCCCCGACGCGGGCCCGACCCCGGACCCCGTCCCCGACGCGGGCCCGACCCCGGACCCCGTCCCCGACGCGGGCCCGACCCCGGACCCCGTCCCCGACGCGGGCCCGACCCCGGACCCCGTCCCCGACGCGGGCCCGACCCCGGACCCCGTCCCCGACGCGGGCCCGACCCCGGACCCCGTCCCCGACGCGGGCCCGACCCCGGACCCCGTCCCCGACGCGGGCCCGACCCCGGACCCCGTCCCCGACGCGGGCCCGACCCCGGACCCCGTCCCCGACGCGGGCCCGACCCCGGACCCCGTCCCCGACGCGGGCCCGACCCCGGACCCCGTCCCCGACGCGGGCCGGACCCCGTCCCCGACGCGGGCCCGACCCCGGACCCCGGACCCCGTCCCCGACGCGGGCCCGACCCCGGACCCCGGACCCCGTCCCCGACGCGGGCCCGACCCCGGACCCCGTCCCCGACGCGGGCCCGACCCCGGACCCCGTCCCCGACGCGGGCCCGACCCCGGACCCCGTCCCCGACGCGGGCCCGACCCCGGACCCCGTCCCCGACGCGGGCCCGACCCCGGACCCCGTCCCCGACGCGGGCCCGACCCCGGCCCCCGTCCCCGACGCGGGCCCGACCCCGGCCCCCGTCCCCGACGCGGGCCCGACCCCGGCCCCCGTCCCCGACGCGGGCCCGACCCCGGACCCCGTCCCCGACGCGGGCCCGACCCCGGACCCCGTCCCCGACGCGGGCCCGACCCCGGACCCCGTCCCCGACGCGGGCCCGACCCCGGACCCCGTCCCCGACGCGGGCCCGACCCCGGACCCCGTCCCCGACGCGGGCCCGACCCCGGACCCCGTCCCCGACGCGGGCCCGACCCCGGCCCCCGTCCCCGCTGTGGGCCCGACCCCGGCCCCCGTCCCCGCTGTGGGCCCGACCCCGGCCCCCGTCCCCGCTGTGGGCCCGACCCCGGCCCCCGTCCCCGCTGTGGGCCCGACCCCGTCCCCGACGCGGGCCCGACCCCGGACCCCGTCCCCGACGCGGGCCCGACCCCGGCCCCGGCACCACTCTGTACGTTTAGGTGTTGCGCTGTGTTGGAGGCCAGCGCTCTCGCTGTGTTACTGGTGATGGTTAATTGCCGAATGTCCAGTTTTCTGTTCCTCCGGCAGACTGATACAGCCTGGACTAGGCTGCGGGTGGGAGGAGGGGTACGCTGCTTAATTTTAAAACATTTTGGTTTTTACCGGATGAAAATGCTTTTTGGATGATACTCACTCACTCCCTGTCTCTCTCCCATTCCCCCAGCTTTCTCATTGATGACAGTCTGCATCTTCTTGATGTGAAAAGGGAATAACAATTGGGGCGAGCTGCTGCACCCAGTGACTGCAACGTGAATGTATGAGATGCTGACACAGTGGATGTTCATTTCAACATTTTCTACATTTACTTTGCACTTCTAACACCATGATTTCGTTCTGTACGTGTTGGTTTATCAGTGAGACAGAGAGCCGGTCAGTTAATACATGGAGCTGGAATTTAGTCTAGGGTCAGAACTCGTGAGGAGTAACAATTTATGGGAAGAAGGCAAGGGATCGAAACTAGGTCAGTTGTACTTTTAAAAATTTATTTCAAGGGAAGAGGGTGTCTCTGGCTGAGCCAGCATGTATTACCCACTCCTAATTACCCTTGCAAAGGTTCTGATGAGCTGTCTTGAACGGCTGTAATCCATGTGGTGTAGGTACACCCACTGTGCTGTTAAGGAGGGATTTCCAGGATGTTGCCCCAGTGACAGTGAAGGAGCGGCCGATATAGTTCCAAGTCAGGATGGTGAGTGACTTGGAGGGGACCCTCCAGGTGGTGGGGTTCCAAGGTATCTGCTGCCCCTGTCCTCCAATGTTAGAGAGGTTACAGGTTTGGAAGGTGCTGTCAAAGGATGCTTGACCAGTTTCTGCTTGCAACCTGTAGATGATGCACACGGCCGTTACTGTGTATCGGTGGTGGCAGAGGTACCAATCAAGCGGGACTGCTTTGTCCTGGATGGTGTCGAGCTTCTTGAGTGTTGTTGGAGCTGCACCTGTCCAGGCAAGTGGAGATTATTCCATTACACTCCTGACTTGTGCCTTGTAGATGTTGGACAGGCTTTGGAGAGTCAGGAGGTGAGTTGCTCACTACATGATTCCCAGCCTCTGACCTGCTGTTGTAGCCACAGTATTTATTTGGCTGGTTCAGTTCAGTTTCTGATCAATGGTAACTCCCAAAATGTTGATTGTGGGGGATTCAGCATTTTGAATGTCAAGGGGAGATGCTTCGATTCTCTCTCTTGTTGAAGATGGCCATTGCTTGGCACTTGTGTGGCACAAATGTAACTTGCCACTTGTGAAATGAAAAATGAAATGAAAATCGTTTATTGTCACAAGTAGGCTTCAAATGAAGTGACTGTGAAAAGCCCCTAGTCGCCACATTCCGGCGCCTGTTCGGGGAGGCTGGTACGGGAATTGAACCGTGCTGCTGGCCTGCTTGGTCTGCTTTAAAAGCCAGCGATTTAGCCCAGTGTGCTAAACCAGCCCCATGTCAGCCCGAGCCTGGATATTGTCCAGGTTTTGCTGCATTTGGACAGAGACTGCTTCATTATCTGAGGAATATCGAATGATGCTGAACATTGCAATCATCAGCAAATGTCTGACATTGAACATCCCCATCAAACATTGGACCTTCTGATGGAGGGACAGTCATTGATGAAACAGCTGGAAATGTAGGTGCCTGGGATTCTCCGCAGAGGACCGTGCAGAGAGTTGGTACAGACATGATCAGCCAAATGGCCTCTGCCTGGACTGTAACTGTTCCAGGTGACACCGACCCCGATTCCAGACCAGCCCGTGTCCTGGCCCTGCCCCGATGGCTGTTTTTAATCAGAAACATTGATTGCTTTTCCAGATATTTTTGTTTGGAAATATGGATTGCTGAGCGCTCTGAACCTGCTTCACTTCCCAGTGCTGCCACCAAGTGGCACAAACCACCTGGAGCTGCCTTTAGCTTTTATTTTCTTGTTCACTTGACTTTCTCTGGAGTAAAATGGAGCCTATGGAGTCTCTGCTGCTCAGATTGAATCAGCTGAGAAAATACCTCTCGCCCATTCACAGAACTTCCAATTCGACCACTGTAGCAGCAATCCTTCTCCCCATTCTGAATCACCCCCTCTATCCCTCACTCCTACCCCTGTGTTGCTCATCACCTCTACCTCTCAACTCCTTGTCCCCCACCCTGCATGCCACTTGTTGGGTGAATTGGCCATTCTGAATTCTCCCTCTGTGTACCTGAACAGGCGCCGGAATGTGGCGACAAGGGGCTTTTCACAGTAACTTCATTGCAGTGTTAATGTCAGCCTACTTGTGACAATAAAGATTATTATTATTCGGTACCATGTGTGTCTGGTGTGAATGCTGGCCACAAAGCTAGTGCATGTGTTGATTGGATTTGTTGCATTCTCCACAAACCCTGAAATGCCTGTGGCTTGAGTGGTTAAATCCATTTTCTGAATAGTGGAGATATTTTGAATAGCTTCAATAATAGAATGCTGGGTTTTTAATGAATCTGCGAACCCCTGACCTAACAACTCATGGGAGCACCTTTACCACGCAGACTTCCTCAAAAATGCGCGAGAGGTTCATCACTTTCCCATGGGAACCGAGGATTAGAATACATACTGGTTTTGCTCTGTTTCCCAGTGTTTAACACGGTCC
This sequence comes from Scyliorhinus torazame, assembly GCF_047496885.1. Lineage (NCBI taxonomy): Eukaryota > Metazoa > Chordata > Chondrichthyes > Carcharhiniformes > Scyliorhinidae > Scyliorhinus > Scyliorhinus torazame. Next base: position 132,549,901 of record NC_092727.1, read on the forward strand.
TGCTCTAAGTTATACTGTGTTTAACGCAGTTCTCTGCATTTCCCAGTGTATTACACAGCCCTGCTCTGTGTTACCTGGGGGTTTCAAGCAACCCTAATTTGTGTTCCCTGGTATAAAGTGAACAGGTTCTGGTTTTGAGGAAATGGTTGCTATTTGTTATAGAACCATAGAATTCCTTAAGTGCAGATGGAGGCCATTCGGCCCATCAAGTCTGCACCAATCTAAAAGCGCACTCTGCACAGGCCCACTCTCCCGCCCTATCCCCACAACCCGGCACATCTTTGGAAACCCACACAGACTCGGGGAGAAAGTGCCAACTCCACACAGACAATCACCCGAGGCTGGAATTGAACCCGCGTCCCTGGCGCTGTGAGGCAGCAGTGCTAACCACTGTGCCCCCGTGTTATGATCTGTCTCAGACTCGGGAACAAAATCTCCAAATGGCTGAATATTTGAGTTTTGTTTATTGATTTATATTTTAATAACCTTCATCTCGGTATCCTTACACAAAAAAGAAAAACTTGAAGCTCCGCAATTACTGAGTAAACAGAACATCGCACGTACACCGAGAACACGTATCAAATCATTACATTTATCTAGTCACCTTTCAGGAAAGGCTGAGGACTTTGAAGATGTTAAAGAAGATATTAAGTAGACTAGTCCCAGGGGTGAGGGATTATAGATATATGGTGGAGACTGGACATGCTGTGATTGTTTTTAGGGCAGAGAGGGCAAAGAGATTCGATGGAGGCTTGAAGCGGTTTGATAGATTAAATAAAGGGAACCTGTTTTCAGTGGCGGGTGGGTCACTGATCAGTGGGCTCAGGTTTAAGAGAAAACCCAGGGAAATACAAGGAAAGCGGTTTCACAAAGTGAGTGGTCAGGATTTGGGACGCAGATTCTGTCACTGGTCAATATCCTGACGCCCTCCCTGACAGAACCGAGGGTGTATCTGCACCACATGCTTCGGGAAGGCAGCTCACCACCATCACAAGGGCAGGTAGAGATGGACAGTAGATACGGGTCTAGCCAACAATGCACACATCCCTTGGAAGAATTGTTCAAAATCAGTAGTAACCTTCAAATTGGCTAGATGGTGGAATGTGGAATAACTGCAGGAATCTGAGGAATAAGCAGAGGAATGAGATTAACTGACTTGCTCTTCAAAAGAACCAGTACAGTCTCTTCCTGTGCTGCACTATTCGATTTTTCTATATATATATATATATATGCCTAGAAAATGAACATCATTATTCATGTGCCAAGATCACATGTTGCATTGCATCTGATACGTAAAGAGCTGTCTAATCATTAAACATGCCTCTTCACATGGATCTACTTGTTATATGTGATTACAGCATGTGCCTAATGGTTAGATACACTGCCTGAGCAGCTATGATGATTATTGTGTAGTGGTAGCTAATCTCGCCTGTTTCAGACCGTTCTTTCAGCTCCATCTACAGTAACAATACAGCACAGAAACAGAGGCCCTTTGGACCTCCTGAACAGATACATCAAACACGGCTCGGAATTCAACAATGTTTAATGGTTTCTATTTGTTTAGCCCTGGGAGTAGACACCAATTTGACAAATTAAAATCGTAAAAGCATTTGTGAGTCAGTCGCCAAGCAGAGTACTGTGCATGGGGAGTGACACAGTAACTCGTGGATTGGTGGACAGTATCTTACAGGGGTGACCTGACATTCTGACTGTTTAACCCAGGGTCATGTCTCTATTTTCTCTCCGCTTCACTGGAAGGTTTTACTTAATTTTTGATTAAATGTTTGTCAAATCTCTGGCAGTAAGTTTACAAATATGCAGGTCAGAATTTTTGTGCTTGGAGATAGAAAACACCACGCACATCATCAACCCCGATTTTCAGTTCAGAGGGCATCTTGTATGTTTTGAAGACACAGATTCTGTAGCCAGATTTGCTCACGGCCTCCCTCACGTAATCTTCATCGACAGGAACAACACTGAGTTTCGCCTCCCCAGCCAGGTAATAAGATTCATCGAGTGCCCCGATCATCAGGAGGAAACCCCCTGGTTTCAGGAGTGAGGTGATGTTGGCCAGAGCCTTCTCCAATGATTTCTTATCTGGACAGGCAGCCTCGAGACAGAAAGTTGTGCTGATAGCATCCACAGGATCCAGCACTTTGGGATAGAGGGGATTTGGCTGCATGATGTCGCAGTGACAGACATCTTTAATTGTTGTCCGCAGTCTCTGCTCCTTCGCTTCCCAGTGATCACTGCATAGAAGATCATCACCGTTATCACAGTAACTTCATTGAAGCCTACTTGTGACAATAAATTATTATTGACCCATCCCTCATTGACCATTTCCTTCCTGACTGAATATTGACCCATCCCTCACTGACCATTTCCTTACTGACTGAATATTGACCCATCCCTCACTGACCATTTCCTTACTGACTGAATATTGACCCATCCCTCACTGACCATTTCCTTACTGACTGATTACTGACCATTTCCTTCCTGACTGAATATTGACCCATCCCTCACTGACCATTTCCTTACTGACTGATTACTGACCATTTCCTTCCTGACTGAATATTGACCCATCCCTCACTGACCATTTCCTTACTGACCATTTCCTTCCTGACTGAATATTGACCCATCCCTCACTGACCATTTCCTTACTGACTCAACACTGACTGTTTCCTCACTGACTCTTCCCCCATTTACCAATTCCTCCCTCACACTGATCCTCCCTGACCCATTAATGATCCACCGCTCATTGACCAATCCCTCACTAACTCAAGTATTGATCTATCCTGGATAATGCCCCTGACCAGAGGGAGTAACATGCACATTTACCTCTTCCCCTCAAGGCTGCAGACATATTTGATGTAGAGGCTCCAGTCAAAGGCTCCGGGCTCGCCTCGTAGCCATTTCTGTAACTCCTCCCGATTCACCTCCAAATAATCAGACATCACAATGTTGTTGAAGAAGTCACAGGCGCTGATGACTTGGTACAGAGTCGGGCCGGATCCAATGTCCAGGAGGGTATGGCCACGAATTTCACCTACAGTGAAGCAGAGGCAGAGCTTCAGTGTGAACACAGTCCGGTTTAAACACTGCAAACCCTGACAAGCAAGCGAGGCAGAAATAAAACCAAGTTACAACTGTTCCCTGCTACACACCAACACGGTCCTCGTATAATTTAGGACAATTTGTCTTCACTCCAAACGCAGACCCCACCATATTCTGAGGCAATGATCAATTAATATTTGGTCAGCTATGAAGAAAAGGCAGTAAATGGAGTTGAGATACAGATCAACCCTGACCAAGTTGAATAGCCGAACAGGTCTGAGGGCATGAGTGGCTCCTTGTTCTTGATTTTTTTTAATACTGAGCCTTAGTGGACATCACCATCACCTTGACATGGCTTCCCCTGTCCATCCATACCCCAACCCCCCCCCCCCCCCCCACCCCACATTTAGGCAGAGTTAGGTATTGGTCAGTAGACAACACACAGGTTCAAGAATTATACACAAACTTTGGATGAAATAATCGCACAGGTTAGCATTGACTGCAACTTATCCAAACAAGCTCTCTACTTTCTACAGGCAGTTCATGAACTAATAGGACAGAGAATCAAGGACCAGAATCGACTGGGGAGAGTCATCATCAATGGGGCAAGAGCGGAGCTGGGTCACTTAGATTGGAATGAATGGTTAGTGGGGGGAAACTAGCTGAACAACGGGCTAACTTAAAAATGGCACGGGCACAGTCAAGGTATATTCCCTTAAAAGAGATGTGAAAAATTTTGAAGTAGAGGACAGAGTAGAACTTCAAACGGTGATGGACAAGCTGATGGAGTGGGCAGGTAGGTGGTGGATGAAGTTCAATGCGGAAGTGTGAGGTGTTGCATTTTGGTAGGATGGCGAGACAATAGAAAATGAGATAAAATTTAAAGGGGCTGCAGGAGCGGAGGGAATGTGTGTATAGATCGTTGAAGCTGGTGGGATAGGTGGAGAGAGCAGTTGATAAACTATAGTACTCTGGGCTTTATTAACTTGGACATACAAGAGCAAGGTGTTTATACTGAACTTATGCAAGACACTAGTTGCTTATTTGTGTAGAAACAATGTGCAGGGGTTATGGGCAAGGCAGGGCAATGACACGATGCTCATTCAGGGAGTCAGTGCAGCACGATGGCCAAATGGTCGCCTCCTGCACCAACACAATTCAGTGATTCTGAAAAGCCTGCTCAGTGCTCCTGCTGACCAGCCCTCAGTCAACAACACACTTCAATCCTAACAAAACCTCTGGAGCTCTGAACAACAGTCATAGAACATAGAACAATACAGCGCAGTACAGGCCCTTCGGCCCACGATGTTGCACCGAAACAAAAGCCATCTAACCTACACTATGCCATTATCATCCATATGTTTATCCAATAAACTTTTAAATGCCCTCAATGTTGGCGAGTTCACTACTGTAGCAGGTAGGACATTCCACGGCCTCACTACTCTTTGCGTAAAGAACCTACCTCTGACCTCTGTCCTATATCTATTACCCCTCAGTTTAAAGTTATGTCCCCTCGTGCCAGCCATATCCATCCGCGGGAGAAGGCTCTCACTGTCCACCCTATCCAACCCCCTGATCATTTTGTATGCCTCTATTAAGTCTCCTCTTAACCTTCTTCTCTCCAACGAAAACAACCTCAAGTCCGTCAGCCTTTCCTCATAAGATTTTCCCTCCATACCAGGCAACATCCTGGTAAATCTCCTCTGCACCCGCTCCAAAGCCTCCACGTCCTTCCTATAATGCGGTGACCAGAACTGTACGCAATACTCCAAATGCGGCCGGACCAGAGTTCTGTACAGCTGCAACATGACCTCCCGACTCCGGAACTCAATCCCTCTACCAATAAAGGCCAACACTCCATAGGCCTTCTTCACAACCCTATCAACCTGGGTGGCAACTTTCAGGGATCTATGTACATGGACACCTAGATCCCTCTGCTCAGCCACACTTTCAAGAACTTTACCATTAGCCAAATATTCCGCATTCCTGTTATTCCTTCCAAAGTGAATCACCTCACACTTCTCTACATTAAACTCCATTTGCCACCTCTCAGCCCAGCTCTGCAGCTTATCTATATCCCTCTGTAACCTGCTACATCCTTCCACACTATCGACAACACCACCGACTTTAGTATCATCTGCAAATTTACTCACCCACCCTTCTGTGCCTTCCTCTAGGTCATTGATAAAAATGACAAACAGCAACGGCCCCAGAACAGATCCTTGTGGTACTCCACTTGTGACTGTACTCCATTCTGAACATTTCCCATCAACCACCACCCTCTGTCTTCTTTCAGCTAGCCAATTTCTGATCCACATCTCTAAATCACCCTTAATCCCCAGCCTCCGTATTTTTTGCAATAGCCTACCGTGGGGAACCTTATCAAACGCTTTGCTGAAATCCATATACACCACATCAACTGCTCTACCCTCGTCTACCTGTTCAGTCACCTTCTCAAAGAACTCAATAAGGTTTGTGAGGCATGACCTACCCTTCACATGGCCATGCTGACTATCCCTGATCATATCATTCCTATCTAGATGATTATAAATCTTGTCCCTTATAATCCCCTCCAAGACTTTACCCACTACAGACGTGAGGCTCACCGGTCTATAGTTGCCGGGGTTGTCTCTGCTCCCCTTTTTGAACAAAGGGACCACATTTGCTGTCCTCCAGTCCTCTGGCACTATTCCTGTAGCCAATGATGACATAAAAATCAAAGCCAAAGGTCCAGCAATCTCTTCCCTGGCCTCCCATAGAATCCTAGGATAAATCCCATCAGGTCCCGGGGACTTATCTATTTTCAGCCTGTCCAGAATTGCCAACACCTCTTCCCTACGTACCTCAATGCCATCTATTCTATTAGCCTGGGGCTCAGTATTCTCCACAACATTATCTTTTTCCTGAGTGAATACTGACGAAAAATATTCATTTAGTATCTCGCCTATCTCTTCAGACTCCACACACAATTTCCCATCCCTGTCCTTGACTGGTCCTACTCTTTCCCTAGTCATTCGCTTATTCCTGACATACCTATAGAAAGCTTTTGGGTTTTCCTTGATCCTTCCTGCCAAATACTTCTCATGTCCCCTCCTTGCTCGTCTTAGCTCTCTCTTTAGATCCTTCCTCGCTACCTTGTAACTATCCATCGCCCCAACCGAAACTTCACACTTCATCTTCACATAGGCCTCCTTCTTCCTCTTAACAAGAGATTCCACTTCCCTGGTAAACCACGGTTCCCTCGCTCGACGCCTTCCTCCCTGTCTGACCGGTACATACTTATCAAGAACACGCAGTAGCTGATCCTTGAACAAGCCCCACTTATCCAGTGTGCCCAACACTTGCAGCCTACTTCTCCACCTTATCCCCCCCAAGTCACGTCTAATGGCATCATAATTGCCCTTCCCCCAGCTATAACTCTTGCCCTGCGGTGTATACTTATCCCTTTCCATCATTAACGTAAACGTCACCGAATTGTGGTCACTGTCCCCAAAGTGCTCTCCTACCTCCAAATCCAACACCTGGCCTGGTTCATTACCCAAAACCAAATCCAACGTGGCCTCGCCTCTTGTTGGCCTGTCAACATATTGTTTCAGGAAACCCTCCTGCACACACTGTACAAAAAACGACCCATCTATTGTACTCGAACTATATCTTTTCCAGTCAATATTTGGAAAGTTAAAGTCTCCCATAATAACTACCCTGTTACTTTCGCTCATATCCAGAATCATCTTCGCCATCCTTTCCTCTACATCCCTAGAACTATTAGGAGGCCTATAAAAAACTCCCAACAGGGTGACCTCTCCTTTCCTGTTTCTAACTTCAGCCAATACTACCTCGGAAGAAGAGTCCCCATCTAGCATCCTCTCCGCCACCGTAATACTGCTCTTGACTAGCAGCGCCACACCTCCCCCTCTTTTGCCTCCTTCTCTGAGCTTACTAAAACACCTAAACCCCGGAACCTGCAACATCCATTCCTGTCCCTGCTCTATCCATGTCTCCGAAATGGCCACAACATCGAAGTCCCAGGTACCAACCCACGCTGCCAGTTCCCCTACCTTGTTTCGTATACTCCTGGCATTGAAGTAGACACACTTCAAACCACCTACCTGAACGCTGGCCCCCTCCTGCGACGTCAAATCTGTGCTCCTGACCTCTATACTCTCATTCTCCCTTACCCTAAAACTACAATCCAGGTTCCCATGCCCCTGCTGCATTAGTTTAAACCCCCCCAAAGAGCACTAACAAATCTCCCCCCCAGGATATTTGTGCCCCTCAGGTTCAGATGTAGACCATCCTGTCTGTAGAGGTCCCACCTTCCCCAGAAAGAGCCCCAGTTATCCAAAAATCTGAAACCCTCCCGCCTGCACCATCCCTGTAGCCACGTGTTTAAATGCTCTTGAGAGTCATGTGGACTCTCAACGTTAACTCCGTTTCTCTCTGCATAGATGCTGCCAGACCTGCTGGGGTTACCCAGTATTTACTGCTTCTCTCAACAACATATACTGACACCCATTCCCCAATCACTCTACAATACAGACCCTCACCCCGGTCACTACAACATTGACCCTCACTCTGATCACTACAATACTGACCCTCACCCCAGTCACTACAGTACTGATCCTCACCCCGGTCACTACAATACTGACCCTCACCCCAGTCACTACAATACTGACCCTCACCCCAGTCACTACAATACTGACCCTCACCCCAGTCACTACAGTACTGATCCTCACCCCGGTCACTACAATACTGATCCTCACCCCGGTCACTACAATACTGACCCTCACCCCAGTCACTACAATACAGACCCTCACTCTGATCACTACAGTACTGACCCTCACCCCGGTCACTACAATACTGACCCTCACCCCAGTCACTACAATACTGACCCTCACCCCGGTCACTACAATACTGACCCTCACCCCGGTCACTACAATACTGACCCTCACCCCGGTCACTACAATACTGACCCTCACCCCGGTCACTACAGTACTGACCCTCACCCCGGTCACTACAATACTGACCCTCACCCCGGTCACTACAATACTGACCCTCACCCCGGTCACTACAATACAGACCCTCACCCCAGTCACTACAATACTGACCCTCACCCCGGTCACTACAGTACTGACCCTCACCCCGGTCACTACAATACTGACCCTCACCCCGGTCACTACAATACTGACCCTCACCCCGGTCACTACAATACAGACCCTCACCCCAGTCACTACAATACTGACCCTCACCCCGGTCACTACAGTACTGACCCTCACCCCGGTCACTACAATACTGACCCTCACCCCGGTCACTACAATACAGACCCTCACCCCAGTCACTACAATACTGACCCTCACCCCGGTCACTACAGTACTGACCCTCACCCCGGTCACTACAATACTGACCCTCACCCCGGTCACTACAATACTGACCCTCACCCCGGTCACTACAATACTGACCCTCACCCCGGTCACTACAATACAGACCCTCACCCCGGTCACTACAATACTGACCCTCACCCCGGTCACTACAATACTGACCCTCACCCCGGTCACTACAATACAGACCCTCACCCCGGTCACTACAATACTGACCCTCACCCCGGTCACTACAATACTGACCCTCACCCCGGCCACTACAGTACTGACCCTCACCCCGGTCACTACAATACTGACCCTCACCCCGGTCACTACAATACTGACCCTCACCCCGGTCACTACAATACTGACCCTCACCCCGGTCACTACAATACTGACCCTCACCCCGGTCACTACAATACTGACCCTCACCCCGGTCACTACAGTACTGACCCTCACCCCGGTCACTACAATACTGACCCTCACCCCGGTCACTACAGTACTGACCCTCACCCCGGTCACTACAATACTGACCCTCACCCCGGTCACTACAACATTGACCCTCACCCCGGTCACTACAGTACTGATCCTCACCCCGGTCACTACAATACTGACCCTCACCCCGGTCACTACAATACTGACCCTCACCCCGGTCACTACAATACAGACCCTCACCCCGGTCACTACAGTACTGACCCTCACCCCGGTCACTACAGTACTGACCCTCACCCCGGTCACTACAATACTGACCCTCACCCCGGTCACTACAATACAGACCCTCACCCCGGTCACTACAGTACTGACCCTCACCCCGGTCACTACAGTACTGACCCTCACCCCGGTCACTACAATACTGACCCTCACCCCGGTCACTACAACATTGACCCTCACCCCGGTCACTACAATACTGACCCTCACCCCAGTCACTACAATACTGACCCTCACCCCGGTCACTACAATACTGACCCTCACCCCGGTCACTACAATACTGACCCTCACCCCGGTCACTACAATACTGACCCTCAACCCGGTCACTACAGTACTGACCCTCACCCCGGTCACTACAGTACTGACCCTCACCCTGGTCACTACAGTACTGACCCTCACCCCGGTCACTACAATACTGACCCTCACCCCGGTCACTACAATACTGACCCTCACTCCGGTCACTACAATACTGACCCTCACCCCGGTCACTACAATACTGACCCTCACCCCGGTCATTACAATACTGACCCTCACCCCGGTCACTACAATACTGACCACCATTCCCTGGTCACTGACCTTTTGAGAATGAAGATGCAAAGCAGCGGAGTTTCCAGGGAACGATACAGTCTTCACTGTCAAAGTTGGCTCGAGGAGGCATATAGTTGTTCTGAAGATAAGCCTGAGGATTGAAGAGCTGGTACCTATCGGTGACCTCAGAAGATTTCAACATCTTCAATCCTGACATATATAACAGTGTGCTGCTAATGTAACGTTAACCAACAACACTCTGTATCAATGATACAAAACAGAGTAATCAATCAACACGCTCAGAGTCACAGCAGAGTGACCGGCAGCTCAGAGCCACAGCACAGTGACCGGCAGCTCAGAGCCACAGCACAGTGACCGACCAGCTCAGAGTCACAGCAGAGTGACCGGCAGCTCAGAGCCACAGCAGAGTGACCGACCAGCTCAGAGTCACAGCAGAGTGACCGACCAGCTCAGAGTCACAGCAGAGTGACCGGCAGCTCAGAGCCACAGCACAGTGACCGACCAGCTCAGAGTCACAGCAGAGTGACCGGCAGCTCAGAGCCACAGCACAGTGACCGACCAGCTCAGAGTCACAGCAGGGTGACCGACCAGCTCAGAGTCACAGCAGAGTGACCGACCAGCTCAGAGTCACAGCAGAGTGACCGACCAGCTCAGAGTCACAGCAGAGTGACCGGCAGCTCAGAGTCACAGCAGAGTGACCGACCAGCTCAGAGTCACAGCAGAGTGACCGACCAGCTCAGAGTCACAGCAGAGTGACCGACCAGCTCAGAGTCACAGCAGAGTGACCGACCAGCTCAGAGTCACAGCAGAGTGACCGGCAGCTCAGAGTCACAGCAGAGTGACCGACCAGCTCAGAGTCACAGCAGGGTGACCGGCAGCTCAGAGTCACAGCAGAGTGACCGACCAGCTCAGAGTCACAGCAGGGTGACCGACCAGCTCAGAGTCACAGCAGGGTGACCGACCAGCTCAGAGTCACAGCAGGGTGACCGACCAGCTCAGAGTCACAGCAGAGTGACCGACCAGCTCAGAGTCACAGCTGAGTGACCGACCAGCTCAGAGTCACAGCAGGGTGACCGGCAGCTCAGAGTCACAGCAGAGTGACCGACCAGCTCAGAGTCACAGCTGAGTGACCGGCAGCTCAGAGTCACAGCACAGTGACCGATCGACACAGTTGAGAATCAGGTATTTATACTGTGAGCTCAGATTGTAGGTTGGGCCAGATTTGTAAATTATTTCATTAGTGGGTTAAGGACTTTAGTAAACAGAGTTATCAGTGATAAAAAATCTTTTAAAACCTTCAGGCTGGCCACGAATAAATGTAATTTTATTTTCAAAGCGGCAGTGGTTATGTGACTGGTTAGGGAGCTACAGCAAGTGAGATATTTTACAATGATGGATTAAAGAGAAACTGCGAATCGGGAACTGCCTTAGATCATTGGAAAACATTTAAAAAACCATAACCGGCTCCAGATCACTGAATGCTCCGAGCCTCATCAGAAAGAGGAAGGTTCAGTTTACTGCGGGTTACACATCCTCTTTCCCAGACACTGACTTTCCACAATCCACAGTTCCAACACTGCCTAAACGACCATTTTTATTCTATATTTAATGTGGATATGGCAGCAATAACTTGGTTTCTTCAAACAATAAGTCACCACCCTCTGGCTGACGAAAGGAATGAATAGGTGAACTCCAATAGTTGTTTATTCCTGTTTGGTGCAAGAGCAGAAAGGGAACTGTGGCCAAACCCTGGCTCACAAAGGAAATTAGAGATAGTATTAGATTCAAAGAAGAGGCATACAAATTAGCAAGAAAAGCAATAGACCTGAGCATTGGGGACAGTTTAAATTCAGCAAAGGCGGACCAAGGGATTGATTAAGAAGGGGAAAATACAATTTGAAAGTTTACTTGCAGGCAACATAAATACCAACTGTAAAAGTTTCTATAGGTATATAAAGAGAAAAAGATGAATAAAAACTGATGTAGGCCCCTTACAGTCAGAAACAGGGAAATTCACAACAGGGAACAAAGAAATGGCTGAGGAACTAAATTCGTACTGCTGCTCTCTTTGGTGTTGTCTCTTAATATGGCTCTGTTTAATTACGTTTGCTCAAGAGTCACCAGGTATCTTTTGACACCACCACAAGGTTCAGAACCGAATATTGATCAAAGACTCGATACACTAGTTAGTAAGTTCAAAAGCAATGCTTATTTATTTACACACAGTCAAATCTACTCATGCATAAACTCTACAAACTAAACTACCACTATTACTAAAGCCTATACTTAGCTTCGGGTGCCCACTCAGTCAGAGGAACAATGGCCGTTGCTCTGTTCTGAGGCTGCTGGGTTGAGCTATTTACAAGATAGCAACTAGGAGCGTCTATCTCGTAGCGTGCGTTGGCTTGGAACTTACTTGGTCTGATGCAGCAACCCGGCAGGTCTCTCTTCGCTGAGAGCCAAGGCCAAAGAAGAACGATTCTCTCTTGGGGAATACCGTTTAGACCTCAAAGGGTTTCATGCGCTTTTGGGCGGGCCTCAATTAATTGGACCTTTCCCAATCATTCTTATCGATCTTCCTCTAATAGAGTGGTACGTTCCCTGGTTGCTGGGTGTGTCCTAGGTGGCCGTTGGTTTGCTTTGTTTGAGTCTCCTCTGGCGCCGGGGTGTCTGCCTTAACATTGTTTATCTAAATGTTTCTCTTTTGTCCCCGGAGATGGCTCATTAGTATGTAGATGGCTTAGTAGTTTCTGTCCTGTCTGAGAGCCAAGGCTCTAATCAACAGACAGACCTTGCACCTGCTTGTTTCTCAGTATTGTCCAATTTTCCCTGCATTCTTTGCAAGTGTCCATTTTGTAATCGGGACGTGGCCACCCCAGATGGCTACAGTACTTTGCTTCTGTCCTCACAAAGGAAGACATAAATAATGTCCCGAAAGTTCTGAGAAGCACAAGTTTTAGAGAGGAGCTGAAGGAAATTAGTATTATAAAGAAATGGTTTGGGGGAAATTAATGGGATTGATGGCAGACTAATCTCCAGGGCCTGATAATCTTCATCCCAGAGCATTTACCCGAGGAAGGAGCAGTGCACCGAAAGCTAGTGATTCGAAACAACCCTGTTAGACTTTTAACCTGGTGTTGTAAATCTTCTTACTATGCTCACCCCAATCCAACGCCGGCATCTCCACATCATGACCAGAGCACTTAAGGAAGTGGCCCTAGAAATAGTAGATCTATTGGTGGTCATTTTCCAAAACTCTTTGGACTCTGGAATGGTTACATAAGAACTAGGAGCAGGAGTCGGCCATCTGGCCCCTCGAGCCTGCTCCGCCATTCAATGAGATCATGGCTGATCTTTCTGTGGACTCAGCTACACTTTCCCGCCTGTTCACCATAACCCTGAATCCCTTTACTGTTCAAAAATCTATCTATCTTTGCCTTAAAAACATTCAACGAGGTAGCCTCAACTGCTTCACTGGGCAGGGAATTCACAGATTCACAACCATTTGGGTGAAGAATTTCCTCCTCAACCCAGTCCTAATTCTGCTCCTGCTCATTTTGAGGCTATGCCTCCTATTTCTATTTTACCCGCCAGTGGAAACAATCTCCCTGCTTCTATCTTATCTATTTCCTTCACAATTTTATATGTTTCTATAAGATTCCCCTCATTCTTCTAAATTCCAATGAGTTCAGTCCCAGTCTACTCAGTCTCTCCTCATAAGCCAATCCCCTCAACTCTGGAATCAACCTACAGCTTGGAGGGTAGCGAATGTAACCCCGCTATTCAAAAAGGGAGGTAGAGAGAAAACAGGAAACTAGACCAGTGAGCCTAACGTCGGTAATAGGGACGTTTCTGGAGTCCATTATCAAGGATTTAACAGCACAGCATTTGGAAAGCAGGGGTGTAATCCAGTGTTTTTCAAACTTTTTTTCCCGGGACCCAGTTGTACCAATCAACGGACCTTCGGGACCCACGCTGGCTGACGTTCGCGACACACCATTATTGCTTACTTTTAATGCGGCGGGTGAGCCTGCTTGGTCCTCACCATCTCACTTGCTTCGTCATTCAATGTTACATTTCTGTGACTTTGGCTGACGATTTAAGTTCTTGCTGAATGCTTTGAAGAAAATCAAGAGTTTTGTTATCCATGCTTAGTCTTCAAATGTCTTTGAAGATTTAACGGTTTTATACTTCATTTATCAGTACTTCCCAGCGTATAACACACATGGGTTATGTATCCTGATTTGGATTGGCACAATTAAAGCCATACCTCAAGAAATCATCTTTGTACTGCTTTGTTCCCGATTTCAGTTTCTTAATTGTTTGTTCACCAGAGGCCCTGGAGCCCGGGTTACAGCTCACAGCAGCATGGCCTTGTCCGACGTAGACTCTCCTGCGAAGCTGTCTCCAGCAGATTTAGCTGTGAGATCCTGGCCTGTGTGTCTCTCTGGCCCTCTCTACCTTATTACAAAATGACCCACCTTCAGTTCTTCACACAGTCCTGTTGCTGGCAGCTACAAAATGGAGGAATCTCACCTCTATGATTTTGCACCCAAAGCATGGATGTGCCGGGCTTGTGACCTTCTCTCTGCCGCTGCCTCGGGCGGAAAGACACATCGTTCATTTTTAAAGGCTGGTCGCGGCTGGCAACTTTTTTTTACTTTGAAACGTTATTTCTAATACCTAATATTTTTTCCAAATTTATAACTTTTTACTGCAAAAAATTAAAACAACTTCAGCTGAACATGTGCAGCCTTACATTTACACACAAACTTTGTTTTAAATAAATTCCCATTTCTTCAGAAATTTAACCAATTTTAGACCAGTGTTCACATATGTCAGCCCTATTGACTGGCCTTGTTTAATCAGTATTCCGAGAAACCTGGCCTGGCTTCCTCTCACTGTATCCACCCCAGTCACAGACCACTACCCGACCAGTACTTACCGTCGTGGGAGTGCAAACGGACGTTGTGTTGGCTGTTGAACGCATTGACTAAATAGCCGCAGGCTGCATACTGCCAATCGGTGGCGGGGGACGAGCCAAGCAGCACGCAAAGGACGAGCACCAGAGCGGAGCTCCAAGCTGGGGCCACCATGATTACCATCGTGTCAGCCCCCCCACCCCCGCGCTCTGTGCGCGGTGACCAGCACACAGCCCAGCCTCGCGCCGCCCGCCCCCTCAAACACTGCAACCAATCAGGGACTGCCCGCGACCGCATTCTTAAAATCTGGCCGCGGCAGCTGGGAACTTCTCGCGATCGGGAATGCCACAACCCAACACCCACCCGTGACCCTGAGTTTGAAAATCCCTGGTGTAATCAGACAAAGTCAGCATGGATTTGCGAAAAGAAAATCATGCTCGACAAATCTACAGGAATCCTTTGAAGATGTAACCAGTAGAGTTGACCAGGGAGAAGGATGGATATGATTTATTTAGACTTTCAGAAGGCTTTTGACAAGATCTCACAGAGCAGGTTACTCTGTAAAGCTAAAGCGCATTGGATTGTGGGTAGTGTCTTGAGATGGATAGAAAGCTGGTTAGCAGACAGGAAGCAAAATGTTGGAATAAATGGGTCTTTTTCTGATTGGCAGGCAGTGATAGTGGGGGACCGCAGGGATCAGTGCCAGGACCCCAACTGTTCACATTATATATTAATGATTTGGATGAGGGAACTGAATGTCTCCAAATTTGCAGATGATACAAAGTTGGGTGGGAGGGTGAGCAGTGAGGAGGATGCAGAGATGTTTCAGCGGCATTGGGACAGGCTGAGTGAGTGGGACACGCACGGCAGATACAGTATAATGTGGATAAATGTGAGGTTATCCACTTTGGTAGCAAAATAGGAAGGCTGATTATTATGTGAATGGGTGTAAATTGAGAGAGGCGGATACTCAGCGAGATCTTGGTGTCCTCGTGCCTCAGTTGCTGAAAGTAAGCGCACAGGTATAGCAGGCGGTAAAGAAGGCCAATGGTATGTTGGCCTTCATAGCGAGAGGATTGGCGTCTAGGAATAGAGATGTTTTACTGCAATTGTATAGGGCATTGGTGAGGCCACACCTGGAGTATTGTGGGCAGTTTTGGTGTCCTTATCTGAGGAAGGATGTTCTTGCTATGGAGGGAGTGCAGCTAAGGTTTACCAGACTGATTCCTGGGATGGCGGGACTGTCATATGAGGAGAGACTAAGTCGGTTAGGAATATAGTCATTGGAGTTTCGAAGAGTGAGAGGGAATCTCATAGAAATTTATAAAATTCTAACAGGGTTAGACAGGGTAGATTCAGGAAGAATGTTTTCGATGGTGTGGGAGTCCAGAACAAGGGGTCATAGTTTGAGGATAAGGGGTAAACCTTTTAGGACTGAGGTAAGGAGAAATTTCTTCACCCAGAGAGCGGTGAATCTGTGGAATTCACTACCTCAGAAAGTAGTTGAGGCCAAAACATTGTGTAATTTCAAGAAGGAATTAGATATAGCTCTCGGGGCTAAAGTGATCAAGGGGTATGGGGGGGAGGCGGGATCAGGGTATTGAACTTGATGATCAGCCATGATCATATCATAATGAATGGCAGAGCAGGCTCGAAGGGCCGAATGGCCTCCTCCTGCTTCTATTTTCTATGAGGAGATTTACCAGAATGTTGCCTGGGCTGGAGAGTTTTAGTTATGAAGAGCGATTGGATAGACTGGGGGTGTTTTCCTTGGAGCAGAGGAGACTGAGGGGGGACAGGATTGAGATGTATAAAATTATGAGGGGCATAGATAGAGTAGACAGGAAGAAACCTTTCCCCTTGGTGGAGGGATCACTGACCAGGGGGCAGAGATTTAAGGTGAGGGGCAGGAGGTTGAGAGGGGATGTGAGGGAAAACCTTTTCACCCAGGGGGGGGGGGGGAGTCTGGAACTCGCTGCCTAAAAGGTGGGTGGAGGCAGAGACCCTCATAACATTTCAGAAGTATTTAGATGTGTGCTTGTGATCCCAGGGAATACAAGGCAATGTGCCAAGTGCTGGAAAATGGGATTAGAATAGTTAAGTGGTTGTTTTTTACCTGCGCAGACGCAATGGATTGAAAGGCCTTTTCTGTGCTGTAGGGGGCTCTATGACTCTATGTATGAGGACTCCCAGATCCCTCTGTATCTCGGAGCTCTGCAATCTCTCACCATTTAGATAATCTGCTTTTTTATTCTTCCTGCCAAAATGGACAGTTTCACATTTGCCGATGTTACACTCCATTTGCCAGATTTTTGCGCACTCACTTGACCTATTTATATGTTTTTGTCACCTCCTTATGTCCTCTTCTCAACTTACTCTCCGACCTTTCTTTGTGTCATCATTAAATTTACCATCCCTTCAGTTCCTTTATCCAAGTCATTTTACAAATCGTAAAAAGTTGAGTCCCCAGCCCTGCTCCGTATCCCACCCCTCGTCACATCCTGCCAACCAGAACATGACCCATTAATGCCAACTCCATGTTTCCTATGAGTTAGCCAATCTTCAATTCATGCCAGTATGCTACCCCCTCCCCCATGAGCTTTTATTTTCTGCAAGAACCTTTGATGTGCCACCTTGTCAAATTCCTATTGAAATCTAAATACAGTACATTCACCAGTTCCCCTTTATCCACAGCACATGTGACTCCTTCAAAGAACTCCAATAAACTGCTTCAAACTGATTTCCTTTTCACAAAACCATGCTGACTCTGCCCGACTGCCTTGAATTTTTCCAAGTGCCCGGCTTTAATATTGGGTCGAACATTTTCCCCATGGCAGATGTTAAGCTAACTGGCCTGAAATTTCGTACTTCCTGTTTTCCTTTCTTTTTGAATAAAGAAGTTATATTTGCTATTTTCTAATCTAATGGGGCCTTCCCCAAATGCAAAGATTAAAACCAATGTTTTGATTACCTCATTAGCCTCTTCTTTCAAGATCCTCAGATGAAGTACATCAGGACTCGGGGGCCCTGTCTGCCTGCAGACCCAACAATTGTCTCCGTGTCACTTCCTTGGTGATTGTAATTTTCCTGAGTTCCTCCCTCACTTCCATTTCCAGATTCGCCAGACTCAAGCCGGACTCGCGCCTCAGCGTCTTGTCGCTAACGAGGGGGATCTGCTTTTAAATGCTCCCTCACCACTCACTCCCAGTCAGTATACAAGTGTAGCAGCGTGCAGAACTGCTCCTCGCTTTGGCGATACCGACATGGCCAAGCTTCTCTTTGTCCCTGCAGGAGACGTTAGCCCATAATAAGCGGGAAAGGGCCAAGACGAGGTCCTACAATCAGAATTTAGGGAGTTGGGAGATAAGTTAAAAAGTAGGATCTCAAAGGTAGTAATCTCAGGATTGCTACCAGTGACACGAGACAGTCAGAGTAGAAATTTAAGAATAGTCAGAATGAATATGTGGCTTGAGAGATGGTGCAGGAGGATGGGGGGGGGGGGGGGTCAGATTTTTGGGACATTGGAACCGGTTCTGGGGGTGGTGGGATCTTTACAAATTGGATGGTCTACACCTGGGCAGGACTGGAACCAATGTCCTAGGGGGTGCTTTTGCTAACACTTTTGGGGAGGTTTTAAACTAATGTGGCAGGGGGATGGGAACCAGATTAGGAAGTTAGAGGTCAGTAAAGAGGCAGCAACTAAAGCCAGTAAGGTACAAGATAATAAACTCAATGTGACTAAGGGGAAGAGTAGACAGGGAAGAGATGATGAACGCAAAGGGACAGGTGGTCTGAGGTGCATTTGTTTCAATGCGAGAAGTGTAGCAGGTTAGGCAGATGAACTTAGGGCTTGGATTAGTACCTGGGAATATGATGTGGTATTACGGAGTCTTGGTTGAGGGAAGGGCAAGGCTGGCAACTAAATATCCCAGGGTATAGATGCTTCAGGAGGGATAGAGAGGGAGGTAAAAGGGGTGGAGGAGTTGCATTACTAGTCAGAGATGATATCACAGCTATGATTAAGGAGGGCTAAGAAATAGGAAGGGTTGTTGGGACTTTACTACTGGCCTCCCAAAAGCGAGCGTGAATTAGAGGTACAAATATGTAGACAGATTATAGAAAAATGTAGGAGCAATAGGGTGGTCGTGATGGGAGATTTTAACTTCCCCAGCATTGAATGGGACTCATGTAGTGTTGGACGTGTAGATGGAGCAGATTTTGTAAGGAGCATCCAGGAGGGTTTTTTAGAGCAGTATGTAAATAATCCAACTCGGGAAGGGGCCATACTGGACCTGGTATTGGGGAATGACCCTGGCCAGGTGGTTGAATTTTCAGTTGGTGATTACTTTGGGAATAGTGATCACAATTCTGTAAGTTTTGAATACTCCTGGACAAAGATGAGAGTGGTCCTAAAGGAAGAGTGCTAAATTAGGGAAAGGCCAAGTATAACAAAATTCGGCAGGAGCTAGGGAATGTGGATTGGGAGCAGCTGTTTAAGGGTAAATCCACATTTGAAATAGGGCAGCACGGTAGCATTGTGGATAGCACAATTGCTTCACAGCTCCAGGGTCCCAGGTTCGATTCCGGCTTGGGTCACTGTCTGTGCGGAGTCTGCACGTTCTCCCCGTGTGTGCGTGGGTTTCCTCCGGGTGCTCCGGTTTCCCCCCACAGTCCAAAGATGTGCGGGTTAGGTGGATTGGCCATGATAAATTGCCCTTAGTGTCCAAAAGTGCCCTTAGTGTTGGGTGGGGTTACTGGGTTATGGGGATAGGGTGGAGGTGTTGACCTTGGGTAGGGTGCTCTTTCCAAGAGCCGGTGCAGACTCGATGGGCTGAATGGCCTCCTTCTGCACTGTAAATTCTATGAGATTCTATGAGAACATAGAACATAGAACAATACAGCGCAGTACAGGCCCTTCGGCCCACGATGTTGCACCGAAACAAAAGCCATCTAACCTACACTATGCCATTATCATCCATATGTTTATCCAATAAACTTTTAAATGCCCTCAATGTTGGCGAGTTCACTACTGTAGCAGGTAGGGCATTCCACGGCCTCACTACTCTTTGCGTAAAGAACCTACCTCTGACCTCTGTCCTATATCTATTACCCCTCAGTTTAAAGTTATGTCCCCTCGTGCCAGCCATATCCATCCGCGGGAGAAGGCTCTCACTGTCCACCCTATCCAACCCCCTGATCATTTTGTATGCCTCTATTAAGTCTCCTCTTAACCTTCTTCTCTCCAACGAAAACAACCTCAAGTCCGTCAGCCTTTCCTCATAAGATTTTCCCTCCATACCAGGCAACATCCTGGTAAATCTCCTCTGCACCCGCTCCAAAGCCTCCACGTCCTTCCTATAATGCGGTGACCAGAACTGTACGCAATACTCCAAATGCGGCCGTACCAGAGTTCTGTACAGCTGCAACATGACCTCCCGACTCTGGAACTCAATCCCTCTACCAAAAAAGGCCAACACTCCATAGGCCTTCTTCACAACCCTATCAACCTGGGTGGCAACTTTCAGGGATCTATGTACATGGACACCTAGATCCCTCTGCTCATCCACACTTTCAAGAACTTTACCATTAGCCAAATATTCCGCATTCCTGTTATTCCTTCCAAAGTGAATCACCTCACACTTCTCTACATTAAACTCCATTTGCCACCTCTCAGCCCAGCTCTGCAGCTTATCTATATCCCTCTGTAACCTGCTACATCCTTCCACACTATCGACAACACCACCGACTTTAGTATCGTCTGCAAATTTACTCACCCACCCTTCTGCGCCTTCCTCTAGGTCATTGATAAAAATGACAAACAGCAACGGCCCCAGAACAGATCCTTGTGGTACTCCACTTGTGACTGTACTCCATTCTGAACATTTCCCATCAACCACCACCCTCTGTCTTCTTTCAGCTAACCAATTTCTGATCCACATCTCTAAATCACCCTCAATCCCCAGCCTCCGTATTTTTTGCAATAGCCTACCGTGGGGAACCTTATCAAACGCTTTGCTGAAATCCATATACACCACATCAACTGCTCTACCCTCGTCTACCTGTTCAGTCACCTTCTCAAAGAACTCAATAAGGTTTGTGAGGCATGACCTACCCTTCACAAAGCCATGCTGACTATCCCTGATCATATTATTCCTATCTAGATGATTATAAATCTTGTCCCTTATAATCCCCTCCAAGACTTTACCCACTACAGACGTGAGGCTCACCGGTCTATAGTTGCCGGGGTTGTCTCTGCTCCCCTTTTTGAACAAAGGGACCACATTTGCTGTCCTCCAGTCCTCTGGCACTATTCCTGTAGCCAATGATGACATAAAAATCAAAGCCAAAGGTCCAGCAATCTCTTCCCTGGCCTCCCAATGTGGGAGTCTTTTAAGGAAAGGATGGTTAGAGTGCAGGGCAGACATGTCCCTGTGAAAATGAGGGACAGAAATGGCAAGATTAGGGAACCATGGATGACGGGTGGAATTGTGAGACTAACTAAGATGAAAAAGGAAGCATACATAAGATCTAGGCGACTTAAATCTGATGAAGCTTTGGAGGAATATCGGGAAAGTAGGACAAATCTCAAACGCGCAATAAAGAGGGCTAAAAGGGGTCATGAAATATCTTTGGCTAACGGGGTTAAGGAAAATCCCAAAGCCTTTTATTCGTAGAAAGGAGCAAGAGGGTAACTAGAGAAAGGATTGGCCCACTCAAAGACAAAAAGGGAATTTATGCGTGGAGTCAGAGGAAATGGGTGAGATTCTTAATGAGTACTTTGCATCGATATTCACCAAGGAGAGGGACATGACGGACGTTGAGGCTAAGGATGGATGTTTAAGTACTCTAGGTCAAGTCGGCATAAGGAAGGGGGATGTTTTGGGTATTCTAGAAGGTATTAAGGTGGACAAGTCCCCAGGTCCGGATGGGATCTATCCCAGGTTACTGAGGGAAGCGAGGGACGGAATAGCTGGGGCCTTAACAGATATCTTTGCAGCATCCTTGAACACGGGTGAGGTCACGGAGGACTGGAGAATTGCTAATGTTGTCCCTTTGTTTAAGAAGGGTAGCAGGGATAATCCAGGGAATTATAGACCTGTGAGCTTGACGTCAGTGGTAGGCAAACTGTTGGAGAAGATACTGAGGGATAGGATCTATTCACATTTGGAAGAAAATAGACTTATCAGTGATAGGCAGCATGGTTTTGTGCAGGGAAGGTCATGTCTTACAAACCTAATAGAATTCTTTGAGGAAGTGACAAAGTTAATTGATGAGGGAAGGGCTGTAGATGTCATATACATAGACTTCAGTAAGGCGTTTGATAAAGTTTCCCGTGGCAGGTTGATGGAAAAAGTGAAGTCGTATGGGGTTCAGGGTGTACTGGCTAGATGGGTAAAGAACTGGCTGGGCAACAGGAGACAGAGAGTAGTGGTGGAAGGGAGTGTCTCAAAATGGAGAAAGGTGACTAGTGGTGTTCCACAGGGATCCGTGCACGGACCACTGTTGTTTGTGATATACATAAATGATCTGGACGAAGGTATAGGTGGTCTGATTAGCAAGTTTGCAGATGATACTAAGATTGGTGGAGTTGCAGATAGCGAGGAGGAATATCAGAATACAGCAAAATATAGATAGATTGGAGAGTTGGGCAGAGAAGTGGCAGATGGAGTTCAATCCAGGCAAATGTGAGGTGATGCATTTTGGAAGATCTAATTCAAGAGCGGACTTTACGGTCAATGGAAGAGTCCTGGGGAAAATTGATGTACAGAGCGATCTGGGAGTTCAGGTCCATTGTACCCTGAAGGTGGCAACGCAGGTCGATAGAGTGGTCAAGAAGGCATACAGCATGCTTGCCTTCATCGGACGGGGTATTGAGTACAAGAGTCGGCAGGTCATGTTACAGTTGTATAGGAATTTGGTTAGGCCACATTTGGAATACTGCGTGCAGTTCTGGTTGCCACATTACCAGAAGGATGTGGATGCTTAGAGAGGGTGCAGAGGAGGTTCACCAGGATGTTGCCTGGTATGGAGGGTGCTCGCTATGAAGAAAGGTTGAAGAGATTAGGATTGTTTTCGTTGGAAAGACAGGTTGAGGGGGGACCTGATTGAGGTCTATAGAATTATAAGAGGTATGGACAGGGTGGATAGCAACAAGCTTTTTCCAAGAGTGGGGGTGTCAATTACAAGGGGTCACGATTTCAATGTGAGACGGGGAAAGTTTAAGGGAGATGTGCGTGGAAAGTTTTTTACGCAGAGGGTGGTGGGTGCCTGGAACGCTTTGCCAGCGGAGGTGGTAGAGGTGGGCACGATAGCATCATTTAAGATGCATCTAGACAGATATATGAACGGGCGGGGAACAGAGGGAAGTAGATCCTTGGAAAATAGGCGACAGGTTTAGATAAAGGATCTGGATCGGCGAAGGCTGGGAGGGCCGAAGGGCCTGTTCCTGTGCTGTAATTTTCTTTGTTCTTCTTTGATGGGTGGCCGGGCCTTCAGGATGTGCATCGGCCTCCTGCACATGGGGTACCGCGTCCAGACTGAGTCAATGCTGCTGCCTTCTACGGTGTCTGGCTACCATGGCTGCTGGGTTTCCACCATATTTTTTTTTTTAGAAAACATTTTATTGAGGCATTTATAATTTTAACATTTCAACATATTAACATTCTAAATAACAGAGCCGTCCAACACACACAAAAACCCCACAGTAACACACCCATCCTCCCCCCACCCTAACTCCTAGCTACCCATACCTTAGATTCTCCACCCCTATTTTTAATTCTGCTCGTGAGATCGGCACGGTGGCGCAGTGGTTAGCACTGCTGCCTCACGGCACCGAGGACCCGGGTTCAATCCCGGCCCCGGGTCACTGTCCGTGTGGAGTTTGCACTTTCTTCCTGTGTCTGTGTGGGTCTCACCCCCACAACACAAAGATGTGCAGGGTGGGGGGATTGGCCACGGCAAGATTTCCCCTCTGTTGGAAAAAAAATAATTGGGTACCCTAAATTATTATTTTTTAAAATTCTGTTGCATATGTTCTGTGGGAGTGGGATAGCTTGATATTGGTTTCGGACAATGCTCGGCACAACATCGCGGGCCGAAGGGCCTGTTCTGTGCTGTACGGTTCTATGCTTTCCCCCCCCCCCCCCCCGCCCCCCCCATTCTGCTGGCCGTCAGTTTTCCTTACAGAAGTCGATGAACGGCTGCCACTTCCGAGCGAACCCCTGTATTGAACCCCTTAAGGCAAACTCAATCTTTTCCAGCCTGAGAAACCCTGTCATGTGACTGACCCAAACCCCCGACCTTGGGGCTCCGAGTCCCTCCTTCCCAGCAAAATCCGTCTCCGGGCCACCAGGGAGGCAAAGGCCAAAACGTCATCCTCTCTCCTCCCCCTGGCCCCCGGGCCCGGATCTTCCGACACTCCAAATATTACCATCCCTGGACTCGGAGTCACCCTCCCTTCCAGGACCTCTGACATGACATCTGTGAATCCCTGCCAGAATCCCCTCCGCTACGGACATGCCCAAATCATATGTACATGATTCGCCGGACTTCCCCCACACCGCCAACACCTGTCATCCACCTCCTCAAAAACCTGCTCATCTGGGCCACAGTCACATGAGTCCTGTGGACCACCTTGAATTGGATCGGGCTCAGCCTGGCTCACGATGAGGATGCGTTGACTCTTTTCAGGGCCTTTTCCCAGAGTCCGACTTCCAACTCGCCTCCCAACCCGTCCTCCCACTTCCTGTACACCTCCCCGATTGGGACCCCTTCCCACTCCATCAATTCCTTATATATTTCCGAGACCCTCCCCAACCCCTGTTTTAGCCATCACCTTATCCTGTAGTCCCCTTGGAGGGAAGTGAGGGACCTGCCTCGGTACAAAGTCCAGTACCTGCAGGTACCGAAATCCGTTCCCACCCCGGTAACTCCAACTCCTCCTCTCGCTCCTCCAGGCTCGGGAAACCCTCCTCAATGAAAAGGTCCCCAAATCTCTCAATCCCTGCCCGCTGCCATCTCCTAAAGCCCCCGTCCAGCCCCCCCGGAACGAACTGGGTTTTCACAATATTAAATGATGGATTAAAGGCCGATGAAACCCCCCCCCCCCCCCACAACGTCCCGTACCCCCCAGCCCACTGCACAGTACCAGCTCCAGATATAACCTCTCTGGCTGGTGCCAGAATGTCTTGTTCTAAGTGGCTATCCCAAAAACATTCTATGAATTCCTCATCTCTGAAGTTGCCCATCTAATTTTCCCAGTCTATATGTAGATTAAAGTCCCCCCAAAATTATTGCTGTACATTCTTGCCAACTCCAATTATCTCTTTCTTTATATTCTGTGATGAACGTAGGAGTTTCAGATATGTTGTATTATATGTGTCTGGTGCAGTAAGGGTTAAAAGACAGGGTTAGTGTGTGTGACTGCTGCAGTCACGTTTTTAAAGAATTCTGGTTTGAAAGGTTTTGAAAGTCTTGAGAGCCAAACGTGCAATTAAGACATTGTGAAAGCTTGGGATAATGGAGTTTTGTTTGGAGTAAGTGTGGAGTAAGTAACCCTGTGGAGTTAATTAGATGCATTGTGTTTCAGCTTGGTAAAATTATGTAATTAATGGGAGGAGTTACGGTACCAGGCATTTCGCAGAAAAGAGTTTTAGATTGGGATGTTAGCAGAAATGCATCACTGCAGTTCAGTTAAAGATAAGTCTGTAGACAGATGAGCAGTTTCTTTCCGAGCAGTTCCGAATTGTGTGGCTGGACGGTGAGCTGAAACAAGCTGAGAAATACAGCCAGAGTTTCTGAAGACTTCAGAGATCCTGCATTGTTCTGACAGGGTCGGGTCTCTTTCTTTAAAGCAGTGTCAAAATATCTTTCTTTCTCGAATTAGAGTATCCAGACATCTCTGTGCAGCGGATATTCCTGAGTGCTAACTGTATTTGAAAGTGGATTGAGAGCTGAGATGGTTTGTTGTTTGAGTGCGAATAAAGATAGCAGTTAAGGTTTATTGTGTCACTGTATTGATTAGCATGGTTTAGGGGGTAATTGTATTTTCTGGTGTGATGTTAAAGATATTTTAACACTGTTAGTAATAAAGTTTGTTTTAATAAACCAGATCCCTATTTCTTTGTGAACTCGCTCCAGGACCGAGATATCCTTACCTCACAGTCTGACAAAATTGAAATAAAATATTGGGTTTTTTGGCTAGTGTCCTAGCCACTATTGGGGTCTGGTCCAGGGTCCTGCTGTGTGGTTCCAATGTGGGCCTGTATACCACTCCGACAAGTGACTTCTTGCCTTTATCATTTCTCATTTCATCTTATTGCCTGAACGGAGGTCGTCCATCCTGAATATGCTAATGCCCAAATTAATTAACGGAGCCACCCCTCCACCTGTTCCTAGTTTCCTGTCCTTCCTAAAGGTTATGTATCCTCCAGTATTCGGGCCCCAATCTATTTCGGCCTGCAGCCATGTCTCTGGAATGGCTACCAAATCATACTTAGTTATTTCATCCCATCCTCTGTCATTGAACTACAGTGTGCAGACGATGCTTGCGTCTGTGCACACTCTGAGGCCAGGCTCCAAGACACTCAACACTTTCACCTAATTTAACTTAGCGGTATCGTGTCTGGAACTGAGAGGTGGCAAGGAGGGGATCAAACATATTTTTTGTTTTATTAATACTACAACTCTTCAAAATCTTTGACTTCTCGGTTCCTGGCCTGTTGCACATCCTTGGGAGGCAGTGGAGTTAGTGGCATTGTCACTGGACGAATAATCCAGAGACCCAGGGTAACGTTCTGGGGACCCGGGTTAAATCCCACCTGGGCAGATGGTGAAATTTGAATTTTTTAAAATCTGGAATTAAAAATCTAATGATGAGAATGGGACCATTTTCGATTGTCGTAAAAACCCATCTGGTTCATTAATTCCTTTGGGGGAGGAAATCTGCGGTCCTTACCCGGTCTGGCCGACATGTGACTCCAGACCCACAGCAATGTGGTTGACTCAAATGCCCTCTGAAATGGCCGAGCTAGACACTCGGGACAAGGGCAATTAGCAGCCCTTGTCCAGCCAGGATTTGCGGACGGCCCCATGAAATGAATTTTCAAAACTCAATTTCCTCCACCATTGGTGGCTGTACCTTCAGCTATGCCTGAAGCACCTGAATCCTTCCCGAATTCTCTCAACATCTCCACCTCTCTCTCTCTCCCTATAACCTCCCTTTCTGACCAAACTTTTGGCCACCAAACTTAATATATCTCCTTACTAAATAGAATCTCCTGGGTGTCAAAGTTTGTTTTATAATGCCTCCTATAAGTTGCTGTTTCTTTAATAGTGTCCCAGATCAGAGTGTATCTCAGGGTTATAGTTTTAGTTTATAGTTCTAAATTATATACAGTTATAAATTATAGTTTTAGTCAGATGTGTGGCTTGGGAAGTGAAGCTGCTGAATTATTGCTGTGTTTAAGAGCTGATAATGTCAGCTGATCCTTCACCTCCTCCACACTGCTGCCCCTGGGGAAGATCTTATCAGCTTCAGTTATCAATTCAACACAACAATAACTTGACATGGATTTCAACAACTCTCCATGATTACATTATAAAGATTGGATAAAGTGAAGAGGCAGGTGAGCTATTCAGAAACTGTTAACATCATTACACAGGATGGTCAGACACACTTCCTGTACTCACACATCTCAATCTAAATGGACTTACAAACAGCAGATACAAAACAGAGTTGGGAAATAATACAGTTATAGATTTTTACAGATAAGAAAATTGTCACAAGCTGAATTGTGTTGCTTGAAATAGAAAATGGAGCGTGTCTCATTGCTGAAGAACATGTCCCAGTTGAGGTTAATTGAACATTCACTGTCCAAATGTGATTGAACACACTCTTGACATGACACAGACTCAACACATTTTACACATTTCACCTTAATTAGATTGCTGCAGAAAGGAACTTTTCGATAATATTTGTGTTTGGCAGACGTGGCCAAACTGTCTCCTAGTGTCCAGAACAAGCTGCAGAGGCGACAGTCAAATAGAGTGTCAATGTAGATTCGCTCCAGACCACGCTCCCTCTGTACCGCACACCCTCTGTACCGCACTCCCTCTGTACCACACTCCCTCTGTACCACACTCCCTCTGTACCACACTCCCTCTGTACCACACTCCCTCTGTACCGCACTCCCTCTGTACCGCACACCCTCTGTACCGCACTCCCTCTGTACAACACTCCCTCTGTACCACACTCCCTCTGTACCACACTCCCTCTGTACCACACTCCCTCTGCACCACACTCCCTCTGTACCGCACTCCCTCTGTACCGCACTCCCTCAGTACAACACTCCCTCAGTACAACACTCCCTCTGAACCACACTCCCTCTGAACCACACTCCCTCTGTACCACACTCCCTCTGTACCACACTCCCTCTGTACCACACTCCCTCTGTACCACACTCCCTCTGTACCACACTCCCTCTGTACCGCCCTCCCTCTGTACCGCCCTCCCTCTGTACCGCCCTCCCTCTGTACCGCCCTCCCTCTGTACCACACACCCTCTGTACCGCACTCCCTCTGTACCACACACCCTCTGTACAACACTCCCTCTGTACCGCACTCCCTCTGTACAACACTCCCTCTGTACAACACTCCCTCTGTACCGCACTCCCTCTGTACCGCACTCCTTCCATACCGCACTCCCTCTGTACCGCACTCCCTCTGTACCGCACACCCTCTGTACCGCACTCCCTCTGTACCGCACTCCCTCTGTACCGCACACCCTCTGTACCGCACTCCCTCTGTACCGCACTCCCTCTGTACAACACTCCCTCTGTACAACTCTCCCTCTGTACCGCACTCCCTCTGTACAACACTCCCTCTGTACCGCACTCCCTCTGTACCGCACTCCTTCTGTACCCCACACCCTCTGTACCGCACTCCCTCTGTACCGCACTTCCTCTGTACCGCACTCCCTCTGTACCGCACTCCCTCTGTACCACACTCCCTCTGTACCGCCCTCCCTCTGTACCGCACTCCCTCTGTACCGCACTCCCTCTGTACCGCACTCCCTCTGTACCGCCCTCCCTCTGTACCGCCCTCCCTCTGTACCGCCCTCCCTCTGTACCACACACCCTCTGTACAACACTCCCTCTGTACCGCACTCCCTCTGTACCGCACTCCCTCTGTACAACACTCCCTCTGTACCGCACTCCCTCTGTACCGCACACCCTCTGTACCGCACTCCCTCTGTACCGCACTCCCTCTGTACCGCACTCCCTCTGTACCGCACTCCCTCTGTACCGCACTCCCTCTGTACCGCCCTCCCTCTGTACCGCCCTCCCTCTGTACAACTCTCCCTCTGTACCGCACTCCCTCTGTACCGCACTCCCTCTGTACCGCACTCCCTCTGTACCGCACTCCCTCTGTACCGCACTCCCTCTGTACAACACTCCCTCTGTACCGCCCTCCCTCTGTACCGCCCTCCCTCTGTACCGCCCTCCCTCTGTACCGCCCTCCCTCTGTACCGCCCTCCCTCTGTACAACTCTCCCTCTGTACCGCACTCCCTCTGTACCGCACTCCCTCTGTACCACACTCCCTCTGTACCACACTCCCTCTGTACCACACACCCTCTGTACCACACTCCCTCTGTACCGCACTCCCTCAGTACAACACACCCTCTGTACCACACACCCTCTGTACCACACTCCCTCTGTACCACACACCCTCTGTACCACACACCCTCTGTACCACACTCCGTCTGTACTCCCTCTGTACCACACACCCTCTGTACCACACTCCCTCTGTACCGCCCTCCCTCTGTACCGCCCTCCCTCTGTACCGCCCTCCCTCTGTACCGCCCTCCCTCTGTACCGCCCTCCCTCTGTACCGCCCTCCCTCTGTACCGCCCTCCCTCTGTACCGCACTCCCTCTGTACCACACACCCTCTGTACCGCCCTCCCTCTGTACCTCACTCCCTCTGTACCGCCCTCCCTCTGTACCACACACCCTCTGTACCACACTCCCTCTGTACTCCCTCTGTACCACACACCCTCTGTACCACACTCCCTCTGTACTCCCTCTGTACCACACTCCCTCTGTACCGCCCTCCCTCTGTACCGCCCTCCCTCTGTACCGCCCTCCCTCTGTACAACTCTCCCTCTGTACCGCACTCCCTCTGTACCGCACTCCCTCTGTACCGCACTCCCTCTGTACCACACTCCCTCTGTACCACACACCCTCTGTACCACACTCCCTCTGTACCACACTCCCTCTGTACCGCACTCCCTCTGTACAACTCTCCCTCTGTACCGCACTCCCTCTGTACCGCACTCCCTCTGTACCGCACTCCCTCTGTACCACACTCCCTCTGTACCACACACCCTCTGTACCACACTCCCTCTGTACCACACTCCCTCTGTACCGCACTCCCTCTGTACCGCACTCCCTCTGTACCACACTCCCTCTGTACCGCACTCCCTCAGTACCACACTCCCTCTGTACCACACTCCCTCTGTACCACACTCCCTCTGTACTCCCTCTGTACCACACTCCCTCTGTACCACACTCCCTCTGTACCACACACCCTCTGTACCGCACTCCCTCAGTACCACACTCCCTCTGTACCACACTCCCTCTGTACCGCACACCCTCTGTACCGCACTCCCTCTGTACCGCACTCCCCCTGTACCGCACTCCCTCTGTACCGCACACCCTCTGTACCGCACTCCCTCTGTACCGCACTCCCTCTGTACCGCACTCCCTCTGTACCGCACTCCCCCTGTACAGCACTCCCTCTGTACCGCACACCCTCTGTACCGCACTCCCTCTGTACCGCACTCCCTCTGTACCGCACTCCCTCTGTACCGCACTCCCTCTGTACCGCGCTCCCTCTGTACCGCGCTCCCTCTGTACCGCGCTCCCTCTGTACCGCGCTCCCTCTGTACCGCGCTCCCTCTGTACCGCGCTCCCTCTGTACCGCGCTCCCTCTGTACCGCGCTCCCTCTGTACCGCGCTCCCTCTGTACCGCGCTCCCTCTGTACCGCGCTCCCTCTGTACCGCGCTCCCTCTGTACCGCGCTCCCTCTGTACCGCACTCCCTCTGTACCGCACTCCCTCTGTACCGCACTCCCTCTGTACCGCACTCCCTCTGTACCGCACTCCCTCTGTACCGCCCTCCCTCTGTACCGCACTCCCTCTGTACCGCACTCCCTCTGTACCGCACTCCCTCTGTACCGCACTCCCTCTGTACCGCCCTCCCTCTGTACCGCCCTCCCTCTGTACCGCACTCCCTCTGTACCACACACCCTCTGTACAACACTCCCTCTGTACCGCACTCCCTCTGTACAACACTCCCTCTGTACAACACTCCCTCTGTACCGCACTCCCTCTGTACCGCACTCCCTCTGTACCGCACTCCCTCTGTACCGCACTCCCTCTGTACCGCACTCCCTCTGTACCGCACTCCCTCTGTACCGCACTCCCTCTGTACCGCACTCCCTCTGTACCGCACTCCCTCTGTACCGCACTCCCTCTGTACCGCCCTCCCTCTGTACCGCCCTCCCTCTGTACCGCCCTCCCTCTGTACAACTCTCCCTCTGTCCCGCACTCCCTCTGTACCGCACTCCCTCTGTACCGCACTCCCTCTGTACCGCACTCCCTCTGTACCGCACTCCCTCTGTACCGCACTCCCTCTGTACCACCCTCCCTCTGTACCGCCCTCCCTCTGTACCGCCCTCCCTCTGTACCGCCCTCCCTCTGTACCGCCCTCCCTCTGTACAACTCTCCCTCTGTACCGCACTCCCTCTGTACCGCACTCCCTCTGTACCGCACTCCCT
The DNA here is from genome assembly GCF_047496885.1 of Scyliorhinus torazame. NCBI lineage: Eukaryota > Metazoa > Chordata > Chondrichthyes > Carcharhiniformes > Scyliorhinidae > Scyliorhinus > Scyliorhinus torazame. The sequence continues at coordinate 132,581,329 of NC_092727.1, forward strand.
CTGTACCACACTCCCTCTGTACCACACTCCCTCTGTACCACACTCCCTCTGTACCGCACTCCCTCAGTACAACACACCCTCTGTACCACACACCCTCTGTACCACACTCCCTCTGTACCACACACCCTCTGTACCACACACCCTCTGTACCACACTCCGTCTGTACTCCCTCTGTACCACACACCCTCTGTACCACACTCCCTCTGTACTCCCTCTGTACCACACTCCCTCTGTACCGCCCTCCCTCTGTACCGCCCTCCCTCTGTACCGCCCTCCCTCTGTACCGCCCTCCCTCTGTACCGCCCTCCCTCTGTACCGCCCTCCCTCTGTACCGCACTCCCTCTGTACCACACACCCTCTGTACCGCCCTCCCTCTGTACCTCACTCCCTCTGTACCGCCCTCCCTCTGTACCACACACCCTCTGTACCACACTCCCTCTGTACTCCCTCTGTACCACACACCCTCTGTACCACACTCCCTCTGTACTCCCTCTGTACCGCCCTCCCTCTGTACCGCGCTCCCTCTGTACCGCCCTCCCTCTGTACAACTCTCCCTCTGTACCGCACTCCCTCTGTACCGCACTCCCTCTGTACCGCACTCCCTCTGTACCACACTCCCTCTGTACCACACACCCTCTGTACCACACTCCCTCTGTACCACACTCCCTCTGTACCGCACTCCCTCTGTACCACACTCCCTCTGTACCGCACTCCCTCAGTACCACACTCCCTCTGTACCACACTCCCTCTGTACCACACTCCCTCTGTACTCCCTCTGTACCACACTCCCTCTGTACCACACTCCCTCTGTACCACACACCCTCTGTACCGCACTCCCTCAGTACCACACTCCCTCTGTACCACACTCCCTCTGTACCGCACACCCTCTGTACCGCACTCCCTCTGTACCGCACTCCCCCTGTACCGCACTCCCTCTGTACCGCACACCCTCTGTACCGCACTCCCTCTGTACCGCACTCCCTCTGTACCGCACTCCCTCTGTACCGCACTCCCCCTGTACAGCACTCCCTCTGTACCGCACACCCTCTGTACCGCACTCCCTCTGTACCGCACTCCCTCTGTACCGCGCTCCCTCTGTACCGCGCTCCCTCTGTACCGCGCTCCCTCTGTACCGCGCTCCCTCTGTACCGCGCTCCCTCTGTACCGCGCTCCCTCTGTACCGCGCTCCCTCTGTACCGCGCTCCCTCTGTACCGCGCTCCCTCTGTACCGCGCTCCCTCTGTACCGCGCTCCCTCTGTACCGCGCTCCCTCTGTACCGCGCTCCCTCTGTACCGCGCTCCCTCTGTACCGCGCTCCCTCTGTACCGCGCTCCCTCTGTACCGCGCTCCCTCTGTACCGCGCTCCCTCTGTACCGCGCTCCCTCTGTACCGCGCTCCCTCTGTACCGCGCTCCCTCTGTACCGCGCTCCCTCTGTACCGCGCTCCCTCTGTACCGCGCTCCCTCTGTACCGCGCTCCCTCTGTACCGCGCTCCCTCTGTACCGCGCTCCCTCTGTACCGCGCTCCCTCTGTACCGCGCTCCCTCTGTACCGCGCTCCCTCTGTACCGCGCTCCCTCTGTACCGCGCTCCCTCTGTACCGCGCTCCCTCTGTACCGCGCTCCCTCTGTACCGCGCTCCCTCTGTACCGCGCTCCCTCTGTACCGCGCTCCCTCTGTACCGCGCTCCCTCTGTACCGCGCTCCCTCTGTACCGCGCTCCCTCTGTACCGCGCTCCCTCTGTACCGCGCTCCCTCTGTACCGCGCTCCCTCTGTACCGCGCTCCCTCTGTACCGCGCTCCCTCTGTACCGCGCTCCCTCTGTACCGCGCTCCCTCTGTACCGCGCTCCCTCTGTACCGCGCTCCCTCTGTACCGCGCTCCCTCTGTACCGCGCTCCCTCTGTACCGCGCTCCCTCTGTACCGCGCTCCCTCTGTACCGCGCTCCCTCTGTACCGCGCTCCCTCTGTACCGCGCTCCCTCTGTACCGCGCTCCCTCTGTACCGCGCTCCCTCTGTACCGCGCTCCCTCTGTACCGCGCTCCCTCTGTACCGCGCTCCCTCTGTACCGCGCTCCCTCTGTACCGCGCTCCCTCTGTACCGCGCTCCCTCTGTACCGCGCTCCCTCTGTACCGCGCTCCCTCTGTACCGCGCTCCCTCTGTACAACACTCCCTATCAAGGACACGCAGTATTTGTTCCTTGAACAAGCTCCACTTTTCATTTGTGCCTTTCCCTGACAGTTTCTGTTCCCATCTTATGCTCCCTAATTCTTGCCTAATCGCATCATAATTACCCCTCCCCCAATTATAAACCTTGCCCTGCCGTATGGCCCTATCCCTCTCCATTGCAATAGTGAAAGACACTGAATTGTGGTCACTATCTCCAAAGTGCTCTCCCACAAACAAATCTAACACTGGGCCGGTTCATTACCCAGTACCAAATCCAATGTGGCCCCCCCTCTTGTTGGCCTATCCACATATTGTGTCAGGAAACCCTCCTGCACACACTGTACAAAAACTGCCCCATCCGAACTGTTCGACCTAGAGGTTCCAATCGCATGCGCAGTGTACAAAAAGCTGCAGAGTAAAGGAAGATCGATTTGCGCACGCGCAAACGAGCCCCACGCATGATGTCTCAAACGTCATGACGTCGGAGGACCCGGACCGCGCCCACTTAAAAGGGAAATGCCCGAAAATTGAAAACAAGAAACTTAAAGCTGTAAAACCGAATTTTCTTCCCTCCAAAGACAGAACAATGGCTGAACGTTTACCAGCAGTGGAAGATAAATTTCGCAACACCCTGGAACAAGCAGTCTGCACCACCCAAAGTGAAGAGAACAACAACAAATGCGAAACAAAAAAAGATGAAGCGAATGAAAACACATCCGAAACAAAAATTGATGATTTGTTTTCGAACAATACGACCCACACATGGCTGAGTTATTCGGATATGCTGATCACAGCATCAGCAACACGGTTGCAAAGCTCAACACGGCTCTACTCGGGGTAGATAAATCCAATACCATGATGCCATGGCAGATCATCGAGACATTGGATGACAGCAATACCCAAGAAAAGACGACGCCACACAAAGAGCACAGAACAACTCTGTTGAGAGAGCACAGATTGACTCCACAGAGCGAACACTGCATGACTCCACGGAGGGAGCGATGAAAGACTCCACAGAGAGAGAGATGAAAGACTCCACAGAGGGAGCGACGCAAGCCTCCACAGAGGGAGTGACGCAAGCCTCCACGGACAGCTCGTTGACAGACTCAAAAACGGAAGCAAACAAACACTCCATTGCGAATGCCGTGAAGGTCAACCCACCGTATCTGAGCAACCACAAGCAGACTATGAAAGTCTACCAAGCTCACAGAATCAAGAAGAAGACAATGTAAGTCTACCCACTGCATGCGAAAACAGTGACAATGTGATCACACTCGACATACAGGAGGTGCAGGACCACAGCGAGACTGACAGATCTCAGCTCGTCTGTACAGAAGCACAGAGGAGGGCTACTCATGAGTCCAGAGAGACCACGTCAATTGAAATCTTGAAGATTTTGACTCCAGAAGAGGAGCACCAAGAAAGCGAAGAAGAAGAATCAAATCAACCACAAATGACTGATGTCACCAACATCAGACCATTCTCGAGACAAAACGCTCAAGGTAACAGATACCACAAAGGACACTCGCATCAATTGCGCAAATTATCCACACGGAACACTCATTGAGCGTAACAAGAAAAACAAAAACCACAAGAAGCACAGCAGAAACAAGAACAACAAAGCAACAACAAGAACTAAAATAACAACAACAAAAACAACAAGAAACATAACAAAGACAACAAGCACGACAAAAACAATGACAAAATCAACAAATACAGAAACAACCAGAAAAACGACAAGTACAATGACGAAAACAACGAAAACAGAAACAACAAGAACGACAACGAAAACAATAAAGACAGAAATGACAGAAACAACAACAATGAAACAACAACCTGTACAACATGGTACAACTCTGCACATGAAGGACAATGCCACAGCACACTGCAAAACATTGACAAGACTACAAACATGCCATGGCATGACAAAAAATCGCACACATTCACATCTGCTCCAGAACAAACAAGCACACCAGCTTTCAAGACAGATGACACACTAAATCGATACCACAAGCACAGAAAAAAGTCTGTGTCAGTCAACATCAGTGGTTCAACCATTCAAGCATCTCGGGATGACTTGTTAGTTACTTAACAAAACAAGAACACTGACAACATTCAGAACGGAGTTGCAATATCAATATCACCACATCAACAACGAAAAAGAAAGAACTCAACAAACAAATTCATCAAGTTTGGACTCATAAATGTTTTTATCAAGATTAGACTCATAAATCTTAATTGGCTTTGTAAAATATCCAATATCATCATCACTTGTACAGATATACATATCATAAGTAATCTAACTGTTTTGTACAATTTTGTTTAACACTGTACAGAAAATATGTAAAGAAAAACGGGGGAATGTGGTGATCTGTATATCTGTGTATATTAAGCAATGGGTCAATGTAGATGCAATACAGCTGAGCAATCACTAGAGGGAGCATGGGAGGTATAAAACCACACGAACAGGAAGTCAAGACACTTCACAGGAACGGGAGCTGGTAGCAAGACACAGATAGGCAGCTCAAATGTAACTAAGTTAAGCACTGAAGAGAAAACAAACTCACAATAAAGCATCTACTTTAACTTCAAGACGACGAGTGTTATTAAGACACAAGGAGCAACACACAGATATCTCCCTGAGAGAGGGGACTGAGAAACACCAGTCAGTGTACAGATATCTCCCGGAGAGAGAGAGAGGGGACAGAGAGACACCAGTCAGTGTACAGATATCTCCCTGAGAGAGAGAGGACTGAGAGACACCAGTCAGTGTACAGATATCTCCCTGAGAGAGAGGGGACTGAGAGACACCAGTCAGTGTACAGATATCTCCTGAGAGAGAGAGGGGACTGAGAGACACCAGTCAGTGTACAGATATCTCCTGAGAGAGAGAGAGAGGGGACTGAGAGACAACAGTCAGTGTACAGATATCTCCCTGAGAGAGAGGGGACTGAGAAACACCAGTCAGTGTACAGATATCTCCTGAGAGAGAGAGAGGGGGGACTGAGAGACAACAGTCAGTGTACAGATATCTCCCTGAGAGAGAGGGGACTGAGAAACACCAGTCAGTGTACAGATATCTCCTGAGAGAGAGAGAGAGGGGACTGAGAGACAACAGTCAGTGTACAGATATCTCCTGAGAGAGAGAGAGAGAGAGGGGACAGAGAGACACCAGTCAGTGTACAGATATCTCCCTGAGAGAGAGAGGGGGGACTGAGAGACAACAGTCAGTGTACAGATATCTCCTGAGAGAGAGAGAGGGGACAGAGAAACACCAGTCAGTGTACAGATATCTCCCCGAGAGAGAGGGGACTGAGAAACACCAGTCAGTGTACAGATATCTCCTGAGAGAGAGAGGGGACTGAGAGACACCAGTCAGTGTACAGATATCTCCTGAGAGAGAGAGAGAGAGGGGACTGAGAGACAACAGTCAGTGTACAGATATCTCCCTGAGAGAGAGGGGACTGAGAAACACCAGTCAGTGTACAGATATCTCCTGAGAGAGAGAGAGAGGGGACTGAGAGACATCAGTCAGTGTACAGATATCTCCCTGAGAGAGAGAGGGGGGACTGAGAGACAGCAATCAGTGTACAGATATATCCCTGAGAGAGAGAGAGAGGGGACTGAGAAACACCAGTCAGCGTACAGGTATCTCCCTGAGAGAGAGAGAGGACTGAGTGACACCAGTCAGTGTACAGATATCTCCCTGAGAGAGAGAGAGAGGGGACTGAGAGACAGCAGTCAGTGTACAGATATATCCCTGAGAGAGAGGGACTGAGAGACAGCAGTCAGTGTACAGATATATCCCTGAGAGAGAGAGGGGACTGAGAGACAGCAGTCAGTGAACAGATATCTCAATGAGAGAGACAGAGGGGACTGAGAGATACCAGTCAGTGTACAGATATCTCCCTGAGAGAGAGAGAGAGGACTGAGACACCAGTCAGTGTACAGATATCTTCCTGAGAGAGAGAGAGGGGACTGAGAGACAGCAGTCAGTGTACACATATCTCCCTGAGAGAGAGAGAGAGAGGGGACTGAGAGACACCAGTCAGTGTACAGGTATCTCCCTGAGAGAGAGAGAGGACTGAGCAACACCAGTCAGTGTACAGATATCTCCCTGAGAGAGAGAGGGGACTGAGAGACAGCAGTCAGTGTACAGATATATCCCTGAGAGAGAGAGGGGACTGAGAGACACCAGTCAGTGTACAGATATATCCCTGAGAGAGACAGGGGACTGAGAGACAACAGTCAGTGTACAGATATCTCCCTGAGAGAGGGGACTGAGAGACAGCAGTCAGTGTACAGATATATCCCTGAGAGAGAGATGACTGAGGGACACCAGTCAGTGTACAGATATCTTCCTGAGAGAGAGGAGACTGAGAGCCACCAGTCAGTGTACACATATCTCCCTGAGAGAGAGAGGGGACTGAGAGACACCAGTCAGTGTACAGATATCTCCCTGAGAGAGAGAGAGGACTGAGAGACACCCGTCGGTGTACAGATATCTCCCTGAGAGAGAGAGGGGACTGAGAGACACCAGTCAGTGTACAGATATCTCCCTGAGAGAGAGAGGGGACTGAGAGACAGCAGTCAGTGTACAGATATATCCCTGAGAGAGAGAGGGGACTGAGAGACAACAGTCAGTGTACAGATATCTCCCTGAGAGAGAGAGGGGACTGAGAGACAACAGTCAGTGTACAGATATCTCCCTGAGAGAGAGAGAGGGGACTGAGAGACAACAGTCAGTGTACAGATATCTCCCTGAGAGAGAGAGAGGGGGGACTGAGAGACAGCAGTCAGTGTACAGATATCTCTCTGAGAGAGAGGGACTGAGAGACACCAGTCAGTGTACAGATATCTCTGAGAGAGGGGACTGAGAGACACCAGTCAGTGTACAGATATCTTCCTGAGAGAGAGGGGACTGAGAGACAGCAGTCAGTGTACAGATATCTCCCTGAGAGAGAGAGAGGGGACTGAGAGACACCTGTCAGTGTACAGATATCTCCCTGAGAGAGAGGGGACTGAGAGACAGCAGTCAGTGTACAGATATTTCCCTGTGAGAGAGAGTGGGGAGTGAGAGACACCAGTCAGTGTACAGATATCTCTCTGAGAGAGAGGGACTGAGAGACACCAGTCAGTGTACAGATATCGCCCTAAGAGAGAGGCAACTGAGAGACATCAGTCAGTGTACAGATATCACCCTAAGAGAGAGGGGACTGAGAGACATCAATCAATGTACAGATATCTCCCTGAGAGAAAGATTTTGATGAGCTTTACTCTGTATTTGGAGTACTGTGTACAGTTCTGGTCGCCTCATTTTAGGAAGGATGTGGAAGCTTTGGAAAAGGTGCAAAGAAGATTTACCAGGATGTTGCCTGGAATGGAGAGTAGGTCTTACGAGGAAAGGTTGAGGGTGCTAGGCCTTTTCTCATTATAACGGTGAAGGATGAGGGGCGACTTGATAGAGGTTTATAAGATGATCAGGGGAATAGATAGAGTAGACAGTCAGAGACTTTTCCCCCGGGTGGAACAAACCATTACAAGGGGACATAAATTTAAGGCGAATGGTGGAAGATATAGGGGGATGTCAGAGGTAGGTTCTTTACCCAGAGAATAGTGGGGGCATGGAATGCACTGCCTGTGGAAGTAGTTGAGTCGGAAACATTAGGGACCTTCAAGCAGCTATTGGATAGGTACATGGATTACGGTAAAATGATATAGTGTAGATTTATTTGTTCTTAAGGGCAGCACGGTAGCATTGTGGATAGCACAATTGCTTCACAGCTCCAGGGTCCCAGGTTCGATTCCGGCTTGGGTCACTGACTGTGCGGAGTCTGCACATCCTCCCCGTGTGTGCGTGGGTTTCCTCCAGGTGCTCCGGTTTCCTCCCACAGTCCAGGGATGTGCAGGTTAGGTGGATTGGCCATGATAAATTGCCCTTGGTGTTGGGTGGAGGTGTTGGGCTTGGGTAGGGTGCTCTTTCCAAGAGCTGGTGCAGACTCAAAGGGCCGAATGGCCTCCTTCTGCACTGTAAATTCAATGATAATCTATGATTAATCTAGGACAAAGGTTCGGCACAACATCGTGGGCCGAAGGGCCTGTTCTGTGCTGTATTTTCTATGTTCTATGTATCTACTTGGTGCAGTCCTGGCCCTGAAAGTGTCGAAAGGGACAGTGACGAGTTTGTTCTTGGAGAATGATTGGACCTTTCTGAGAGGTGAGTCTTTGCACAGTTGCTGCTGAATTCACAGGGATCAAGAAAAGAATGAGAGAAGCAAGAATGAAGTTTGATAATATTCCCACCCTGACTAAACATAGAGCAGGCAGCTGCTGTTTACAGTCTGAATAATGTGCTGAGCTAACTGGTCAATCAGCTCACTGGAGAGTTACTGTCCATCATCTCTCACTCACACAGTGCTCACTGAAATAGGCATTTAGCCGTCATTAAGGGAGAAATAGATAGTCTCACACATGGGCGTCATTCTCCGACCCCCCCGCCGGGTCGGAGAATCGCGGGGGGCTGCCGTGAATCGCGGGCCCCCCCGCTCGATTCTCCGGCCCGGATGGGCCGAAGTCCCGCCGATAAATTGCCTGTCCCGCCGACGTAAATTAAAGCACCTATTTACCGGCGGGACAAGGCGGCGCGGGCGGGCTCCGGGGTCCTGGGGGGGGGTGCGGGGCGATGTGGCCCCGGGGGGGTGCCTCTACGGTGGCCTGGCCCGCGATCGGGGCCCACCGATCCGCTGGCGGGCCTGTGCCGTGGGGGCACTCTCCCTTCCGCCTCCGCCACGGTCTCCACCACGGCGGAGGCGGAAGAGACTCTCCCCACCCTTCCACTGCGCATGCGCGGGAAACTGTCAGTGGCCGCTGACGCTCCCGCGCATGCGCCGCCCGGGGATGTCATTTCCGCGCCAGCTGCCGGGGCAACAAACGCCGTTTCCGCCAGCTAGCGGGGCGTAAATTCCTCCGGCGTCGGCCTAGCCCCTCAATGTTGGGGCTCGGCCCACAAAGATGCGGAGCATTCCGCACGTTTGGGGCGGCGCGATGCCTGTCTGATTGGCGCCGTTTTGGCCGCCAGTCGGCGGTCATCGTGCCGTTTCGGGAGAATTTCGCCCCATGACGTTCACCATTAACCATCTCGTGGGCTGTGATATGTCAGCCACCTGATTGGTCGTGAGTGTCTCGTATCCCAGAACCCACCTCATCATCCCACTCTATTTCTTGTCATGATATGTATATTGACTGCGATGTAAAGGATTAACAAGTTAACGATAATGATTCATACCACTGGAGGGAACCACAGAACAGTCATATATATATCATGTGACTTGGAGATTCTGGGATTAGAAGATGATAAGAAGATTAGATAGTGAGGAGTGAGAGAGCACAGTTGTATACTTGAGAGTTCTATAAGTTCTATAAGTTAGAGATAGCATAGTTTTATATAATAAATGTGGTAAACCACTGTGTTCCTATATTAAGGGTTGTACGGTAGAACCTGCACTACAGGTTCGCCTGGGCCCCTGCATGCTAGCTCCGCCCAGGAGGCGGGGTATAAATATGCGTGGCCTCCAGCTCGCAGCCATTTCGTCAGCTGCTGTGGGAGGCCACACATCTGATACTAATAAAGCCTCAGTTTGAATTCAACTTCGTCTCCAGTCAAATTGATCGTGCCTCAATTTATTAGCATCAGATTCAGAAGATGGACCTCCGGATTAAACCGGATCGCCTGCAGCTGGATCCACACGCAAGCGACGCCAGAAAGGACTTCCAGCACTGGTAGCTTGTTTTGAAGCGTATATCAACGGGGCGCCAACCCCTGTTCCAGAGGCTCAGAAGATTCAAATATTGTTCTCCAGACTCAACTCTAAAATCTTCCCGCTGATCCAGGATGCGCCCAATTACGCTGATGCCATGACTCGACTCAAAAGAAAATTATGAGCAGAAGACGAACACGCTCTTTGCCAGACACGCGCTTGCAACGCGTACTGAACTACCTGGTGAGTCAATCGAGGACCTCTGGAGGGCCCTGATCCCACTAGTTCGGGACTGTGACTGCCAGGACGTTACAGCTAAGCAGCACTCAGATCTCCTTATGCGGGACGCTTTTGTAACTGGGATTGGGTCTGATGTTATCAGGCAGCGGCTCCTAGAAGGGGCCACGCGCGACCTCGCAGAGACTAAAACACTAGCGCTCTCCATGACGGTCGCCCTGCGCAATGTCCAGTCCTACGCCCCCAACCGCGCGGCCCCCTCCTCCTACGCTTCATGGGCCCCACACGCAGCCGCCCCAGCGGGGGCGCTACCCACCCAATACGCCTGCGCTACGCACCAGCCAGTGATCTCCGGGGAGCCCCGATGCTATTTCTGCGGCCAGCAAAAACACCCCCGCCAACGCTGCCCGGCCCGTGCTGTCCTTTGTAAGGCCTGCGGGAAGAAGGGCCACTTCGCTGTGGTGTGCCAGGCCCGCTCAGCGGCCGCGGTCGCCCCCACCACCCCCCACTGCTCCCTTAAGGTACACCCTACCAATCAAAGTATCTCCCTGGCCTCCGGATCCCATCGCGTTGCGATCCGGGGGTAGTGCACAGTCACGCTCACAGTCCAAGGCGTAGAGTTCCACGGTTTTCACCTCTACGTCCTCCCTAACCTCTGCGCTGCACTTATCCTCGGCCTGGACTTCCAGTGCAACCTCCAGAGACTGACCCTTAAATTCGGCGGACCCTTACCCCCCTCACTGTGTGCGGCCTCGCGACCCTAAAGGTCGATCCTCCTTCCCTCTTTGCCAATCTAACTCCAGATTGCAAACCCGTTGTCACCAGGAGCAGACGGTACAGCACCCAGGATAAGGCCTTCATCAGGTCCGAGGTCCAGCGGTTGCTTCGGGAAGGCATCATCGAGGCCAGCAACAGCCCCTGGAGAACTCAAGTGGTAGTGGTTAAGTCTGGGGAGAAAAACCGAATGGTCGTGGACTACAGCCAGACCATCAACAGGTGCACGCAGCTCGATGCGTACCTCCTCCCACGCATATCTGACATGCTTAAGCAGATTGCACAGTACCGGGTCTTCTCAATGGTGGACCTGAAATCCGCTTAACACCAGCTCCCCATCTGTAAATCGACCGTCCATACACTGCCTTCGAGGCAGACGGCCGGCTATATCACTTCCTCAGAGTCCCCTTCGGCGTCACCAACGGGGTTTCGGTCTTCCAAAGGGAGATGGACCAAATGGTCGACTGGTACGGTTTGCGGGCCACGTTTCAGTACCTAGACAATGTGACCACCTGCGGCCATGATCAGCAGGACCACGACGCCAACCTCGCTAAATTTCTCCGCACCGCCACTCTCCTCAACCTCGCGTATAACAAGAAGTGTGTGTTCCGTACAAACCGCTTAGCCATCCTCGGCTACGTGGTCCAGAACGGAGTTCTGGGGCCCGATCCCGACCACATGCGCCCCCTCATGGAGCTTCCCCTCCCCCACTGTCCCAAGGCCCTCAAACGCTGCCTGGGGTTCTTCTCGTATTAGGCTCAGTGGGTCCAAAACTATGCGGACAAGGCCCGCCCACTCATACAGTCCACTCATTTCCCCCTGACGGCCGAGGCCCAGCATTCTTTTCCCGCACCCTCCACGACTCCGAAATTCGGCACTCATCCGTCGAAAAGAAGGCCCAGGCTATCGTTGAGGCTATGCGACATTGGAGGCATTACCTGGCCGGCAGGAGATTCACTCTCCTCACTGACCAACGGTCGGTAGCCTTCATGTTCAACAACACACAGCGGGGCAAGATCAAAAATGATAAAATCTTGCGGTGGAGAATCGAGCTCTCCACCTATAACTACGAGATTAAGTATCGCCCCGACAAACTCAACAAGCCCCCCGATGCCCTGTCCCGAGGTACATGTGCCAGCGGACAGGTAGACCGACTCCGGACCCTGCACGACAGCCTTTGTCACCCAGGGGTCACTCGGTTGTACCATTTCATTAAGGCACAACATTTGCCCTACTCCGTCGAGGAAGTGAGGACAATTACCAAGGACTACCAGGTCTGTGCGGAGTGCAAGCCGCACTTCTACCGGCCGGACCGCGCGTGCCTGGTGAAGGCCTCCCGCTCCTTTGAACGCCTCAGCGGGGATTTCAAAGGGCCCGTCCCCTCCTCCGACCGACACACGTATTTCCTCAGTGTGATCGATGAATACTCCCGGTTTCCCTTCGCCATCCCATGCCCCGACATGATGTCTGCCACCGTCATTAAAGCCCTTAATTCTATCTTCACTCTGTTCGGCTTCCCCACCTACATCCACAATGACAGGGGATCCTCATTCATGAGCGATAAGCTACGTCAGTTCCTGCTCAGCAGGGGTATCGCCTCCAGCAGAACGACGAGCTACAGCCCCGGGGAAACAGACAGGTAGAAAGGGAGAATGGGACGGTATGGAGGGCCATCCAGCTGGCCCTACGGTCCAGAAATCTCCCGGCCTCCCGCTGGCAAGAGGTCCTCCCTGATGCACTACATTCCATTCGCTCATTACTCTGCACTGCCACTAACAGTACACCGCATGAACGTCTTTTTGCCTTCCCCAGGAATTCCACATCCAGGGTATCGCTCCCAACATGGCTCACAGCTCCGGGAACCGTACTTCTCCGTAAACATGTGCAGCTCCACAAGGCGGATTCGTTGGTGGAGAGGGTGCACCTGCTCCATGCAAACCCACAGTGCGCCTACGTGGCGTTCCCCGACGGCCGCCAGGATACCATCTCCCTCAGAGACCTGGCACCAGCAGGTTCCGCCCCCACACCACCCCCGTCACCCCCAGCGCTACCCTCCCCTCCCCTGCCACCGCCATCACCCCCCCTAGGACTGTCCGTCCTCCCCCTGCCCACCCCCGTTGATGAAGAGGATTTCGGCACGCTCCCGGAGTCAACTTGGACCAACGACAGCACCAACATCGCCGGCTCCACTTCGTCGATGTCAAAGAACCATCAAGGCGCCGGACCGGCTGAACCTCTGACCGGCCCACCAGATGACCAGAGACATTTTTTTACAGCTCTGTAAATATAAAAATTTCTAATTTTATATAGCTATCCACCACCCCCGCCGGACTCAATTTTAACAGGGGGTGAATGTGGTAAACCACTGTGTTCCTATATTAAGGGTTGTACGGTAGAACCTGCACTACAGGTTCACCTGGGCCCCTGCTTGCTAGCTCCGCCCAGGAGACGGGTTATAAATATGCGTGGCCTCCAGCTCGCAGCCATTTCGCCAGCTGCTGTGGGAGGCCACACATCTGATACTAATAAAGTCTCAGTTTGGATTCAACTTTGTCTCCAGTCAAATTGATCGTGTCTCAATAAACTTCTACATTAGGAATGTGAACAAATCTTAGTTAGTAATGGGTCATGAGGGAGAGGGGCTACAGATGTATGGGACGGGTTGCTACCAGGTGCACTGCAGTGGTGGTGGTGACTTACCCTGGCTGGCCTGGGGGGGGTTACCCATCCTCACCCAGCACTGCCCACTGGTCCGCCTGGTGGGGGTTGCGTGGGGGTGAATGGTAATGGGTGTGGGGACTGTGGGATAGGGGGGTAGTGCCAGGGGCACGGAGCTGGGGACTCACCCTGGGTGCCCTGAGGAGGGCACACGGCGTCTTCCTGCACTGCTGCCCGGTCCTGGGGCTGGGGTCCACGGCGCTCACACCGTCTGCCACCTGCGCCCAGGCCCAGTTGACACTGGCGCGTGGCAGCCTCCTTCCCACCCTGGGGAACAGGATCTCCTTCCTCCCCTCCACGGCCTACAGCACTGTCTCGAGTTCAGCATCAACTATTTTGGAGAATGGCAGTTATTCCCAACGCTTGGCCACAGGATGGGAGATGTTATGAAGGGAAGATGGGGAGGGCGGGATTTTCCCTAAGTGCAGACTGCAGGACTGTCCCGATGGGGACTCCGGTCCCAGAGACATTCTGATGGGACAGCACCGCTGCCACGTGGAACTGTGACCCACGAGGTCGGGATTGGCACTCGACAAGCTGCAGGCAGGAGTGAGCACCCCCCCCTCCCCTCCCCCCCCCACACACACGCACACACACACACCCCACCCCACACACACACACACACACACACACCCCACCCCACACACACACACACACCCACCCACCCCCACACACACACCCCACCCCACACACACACACCCACACTCCCCCACACACACACACAAACACCCCCCCCCCACACACACACACACACCCCACCCCACACACACACACACACCCACCCCCCCCACACACACACCTCACCCCACACACACACACACCCCCCCCCACACACACACACCCACACCCCCCACACACACACACAAACACCCCCCCCCACACACACACACACACCCCACCCCCCCCACACACACACACACACCCCACCCCACACACACGCACACACACACACCCCACCCCACACACACACACACCCCACCCCACACACACACACACCCCACTCCACACCCCCCCCACCCCCCCCACACACACACACCCCACCCCACACACACGCACACACACACACCCCACCCCACACACACACACCCCACCCCACACACACACACACCCCCCCCACACACACACACACACACACACACACACCCCACCCCACACACACACACACCCCACCCCACACACACACACACCCCACCCCACACACACACACCCCCCCCCCACACACCCCCCCCCACCCCACACACACGCACACACACACACCCCACCCCACACACACACACACACCCACACCCCACCCCACACACACACACCCCCCCCCCCCCCCACACACACACACACCCACACACCCCACCCCACACACACCCTCCACCAGCCCAGAGACCCTCCACCAGCCCAGAGACCCTCCACCAACCCGGAGACCCTCCACAGCCCAGAGACCTTCCACAGCCCAGAGACCCTCCACAGCCCAGAGACCCTCCACCAGCCCAGAGACCCTCCACAGCCCAGAGACCCTCCACAGCCCAGAGACCCTCCACCAGCCCAGAGACCTTCCACAGCCCAGAGACCCTCCACAGCCCAGAGACCCTCCACAGCCCAGAGACCCTCCACAGCCCAGAGACCCTCCACAGCCCAGAGACCCTCCACAGCCCAGAGACCCTCCACAGCCCAGAGACCCTCCACAGCCCAGAGTCCCTCCACCAGCCCAGAGACCCTCCACAGCCCAGAGACCCTCCACAGCCCAGAGACCCTCCACAGCCAGAGACCCTCCACAGCCCAGAGACCCTCCACAGCCCAGAGACCCTCCACAGCCCAGAGACCCTCCACCAGCCCAGAGACCCTCCACAAGCCCAGGGACCCTCCACAAGCCCAGAGACCCTCCATAGCCCAGTGACCCTCCACAGCCCAGAGACCCTCCACAGCCCAGAGACCCTTCACCAGCCCAGAGACCCTCCACCAACCCAGAGACCCTCCACCAACCCAGAAACCCTCCACAGCCCAGAGACCCTCCACAGCCCAGAGACCCTCCACAGCCCAGAGACCCTCCACAGCCCAGAGACCCTCCACAGCCCAGAGACCCTCCACAGCCCAGAGACCCTCCACAGCCCAGAGACCCTCCACAGCCCAGAGACCCTCCACAGCCCAGAGACCCTCCACCAGCCCAGAGACCCTCCACAGCCCAGAGACCCTCCACAGCCCAGAGACCCTCCACAGCCCAGAGACCCTCCACAGCCCAGAGACCCTCCACAGCCCAGAGACCCTCCACAGCCCAGAGACCCTCCACAAGCCCAGGGACCCTCCACAAGCCCAGAGACCCTCCATAGCCCAGAGACCCTTCACCAGCCCAGAGACCCTCCACCAACCCAGAGACCCTCCACCAACCCAGAGACCCTCCACCAGCCCAGAGACCCTCCACCAGCCCAGAGACCCTCCACCAGCCCAGAGACCCTCCACCAACCCAGAGACCCTCCACCAACCCAGAGACCCTCCACCAACCCAGAGACCCTCCACCAGCCCAGAGACCCTCCACCAGCCCAGAGACCCTCCACAGCCCAGAGACCTTCCACAGCCCAGAGACCCTCCACAGCCCAGAGACCCTCCACAGCCCAGAGACCCTCCACAGCCCAGAGACCCTCCACAGCCCAGAGACCCTCCACAGCCCAGAGACCCTCCACAGCCCAGAGACCCTCCACCAGCCCAGAGACCCTCCACAGCCCAGAGACCCTCCACAGCCCAGAGACCCTCCACAGCCCAGAGACCCTCCACAGCCCAGAGACCCTCCACAGCCCAGAGACCCTCCACAGCCCAGAGACCCTCCACAGCCCAGAGACCCTCCACAGCCCAGAGACCCTCCACCAGCCCAGAGACCCTCCACCAGCCCAGAGACCCTCCACCAGCCCAGGGACCCTCCACAGCCCAGAGACCCTCCACCAGCCCAGAGACCCTCCACAGCCCAGAGACCCTCCACCAGCCCAGAGACCCTCCACCAGCCCAGAGACCCTCCACCAGCCCAGAGACCCTCCACAGCCCAGAGACCCTCCACAGCCCAGAGACCCTCCACAGCCCAGAGACCCTCCACCTGCCCAGAGACCCTCCACCAGCCCAGAGACCCTCCACCAGCCCAGGGACCCTCCACAGCCCAGAGACCCTCCACCAGCCCAGAGACCCTCCACCAGCCCAGAGACCCTCCACAGCCCAGAGACCGTCACTCCGGCTGGGCATTTTATTGAAGTGGCTCCTGGGACACGCTCTGCTGCGCACGTCACACGTGCGGCGGTACATCAGGTGGCGGTAGGAGCCCCCGAGGGGGGCAGACGATCGGAGGGCGGCCTGGCACAGATGCGGTGGGGAGGGAGGGGGGGGAGCGGTATCTATCCCTCCTGGCAGGGGTACTGGTGGCTGGTGTTGCCCATGTCCTGCGTCTTCCCATGGGATTTACTGTGGGCATCTCCCTTGGGTGAGCCGGATGGTGGGCCCGCCAGCAGGGGGGCACCTGGTTGTGGGTGGGGGGGTGAGGGGGAGGCCTCTGGGCTCCTAGGGGGGGGGCAGCTCCAGTTACATGGTGGGCAGTCAGCGGGGTGCGCTGCAAGATGGCTGTCGAGAGACCTCGGAGTGTGGCATTGTGTCCGGCTCCAGGCTCGATTTCCAGCTGACACGCGAGGCTCCTCCGCCCAATCGGGCTTGCCGATTCCGGAGAATCACGCCCACTGAGTGAGACGTTTAACTCAGATCCTGACCATTTTTCCAATGTAAAGTTAACGTTAAAACTCCACAACCTGCAACATTCTGACTGCAGTGAACATGCGAAAGACGCCTGGCTGGACTGGACGATTCTCAGTTGCCCAGGCATCCAGGCAACGCAGGAAACTCCAGAAGCTGCTCTCCTCTTACACCCGTTAAAATAAAAGCAGAATTGCTGGGATAAATCTGCAAACTGCTCTGTCCTGAGGGAGCCATTAGATCCATCAGTTCAACATGTGCCTCAGAAGTTTCCAGAACAGGATTAAGATTCTGGCTGTACTAAGCTGGAAACTTGGATGGTGTGCGGAATGTGCTAATTACCTCGGCGCAGGCTGTTCCTGGCAGGAAGCCGCTATTTTGGTGATGGAGTTAAGTTCCAGCAGGAGCCGTGTCTCTGGATTGTGCCCCATGCCTGGACCCAGGCTGTTCCTGTTGTTATATTTAAAATAACGAAATATAATGAAGAGGGAATGAGCTACTCCAAGAAAAGCCTCCTTACGCTATTGGTTTAAAAACAGTTTCTATTGTCTCAGGGTTTAAACTAGACTGAATTTAGATATACTCTGTTCCAGTATCTCAGTCCCGACATTTATCCTGATCCTCCCCCTTCACAAAGCAGGAGTAAGGGGCCATTCGGCCCATCATGTGTTTTAATCATAGAATTTACAGTGCAGAAGGAGGCCATTCGGCCCATTGAGTCTACACCAGTCCCTGAAAGAGTGCCCTACCTAAGGCCACACCTCCACTCTATCCTCGCAAGCCAGCAGCCCCATCTAACATTTGGACACTATGGGGCAATTTATCACAGCCAATCCACCTAACCTGCACGTCTTTGGGCTGTGGGAGGAAACCGGAGCACCCGGAGGAAACCCACGCAGACATGGGGAGGTCGTGCAGACTCTGCACAGACAGTGACCCAAGCCGGAATCGAACCTGGCACCCTGGCGCTGTGAAGCAACAGTGCTAATCACTGTGCTACCGTGCCGTCCATGTAAGCAAGCATTATGAATAATTGTCATTAGCCCCACAGGGATTTTCACAGCAACTTCATTATTATTATTTCCTTGGATATCTTCAAATATTTGTCTACTTTATTTGAGAAGATATTTTAGATTCTAGCTCCCAACTCCCTTTAACCGATTACAGGACAGGCTGGTCACATGGGCTGATCAGTGGCAAATCAGGTGATGCACTTGAGCTCTTTCCAAGGGCCGATGCAGACTCAATGGGCCGAATGGCCTCCTTCTGCACTATAAATTCTTGATTCTATCATTCTATGAGGACAAACAAGGACCCTGGGAATGTCCAAGGATCAGAGGGAGCTTGGTGTGTATGTACACCCGTCCCTTAAGGTAGCAGAGCAGGTAGATGCAGTGGTTAAAAAGGCATATGAGGGGACATAGCTTTATATTGAGGGGAGATAGATATAAGACAGATGTCAGAGGTAGGTTCTTTACTCAGAGTAGTAAGGACGTGGAATGCCCTGCCTGCAACAGTAGTGGACTCGCCAACACTAAGGGCATTCAAATGGTCATTGGATAGACATATGGACGATAAGGGAATAGCGTAGATGGGCTTTAGAGTGGCTTCACAGGTCGGCGCAACATCGAGGGCCGAAGGGCCTGTACTATATTCTAGAAGTTCTATACGGTATACTTTCCTTTATTAGCTGAGTCATAGAGTTTAAGAGCAGGGAGGTTATGCTGGAATTGTATAAAACGTTGGTTAGGTCACAGCTAGAGTACTGTGAGCAATTCTGGAATCCACACTATAGGAGGGATGTGATAGCCACTGGAAAGGGTGCAGAGGAGATTTACCAGGATGTTGCCTGGGCTGGAGAGTTTCCGTTATGAAGAGAGATTGGATCGACTGGGGGTGTTTTCCTTGGAGCAGAGGAGACTGAGGGGGGACAGGATTGAGATGTATACAATTATGAGGGGCATAGATAGAGTAGACAGGGAGCAACTTTTCCCCTTGGCGGAGGGATCAATGACCAGGGGGCAGAGATTTAAGGTGAGGGGCAGGAGGTTTAGAGGGGATGTGAGGAAAAGCCTTTTCCCCCAGAGGGGGGGTGGGAGTCTGGAACTCGCTGCCTGAAAGGGGGGTGGAGGCAGAGACCCTCACAACATTGAAGAAGTATTTAGATGTGCCTTTGCGATCCCAGGGCAGACACGGTGATGGGCCAAGTGCTGGGAAATGGGGTTAGAATAGTTTGGTGGTTGTTTTTGACCGGTGCAGACTCGATGGGCCGAAGGGCCTGTTCTGTGCTGGTGACTCTGTAACTGTATAGCTGTATGAATGTGGTCAGTAAATGCTACATCCTAGCACTTACTGCGTAAAGCAATTCCTCCTCCCTCTACCTTTGTCATTGTGATAAATTGTTGACTTTCTCATGAAACATTGTTGGTCCAGTTGATATCTTTTCCTTGTTGACCTCATTGTGATCGTTCATGGTTTCAAACTCCTCTGTCAGGTTCCAATGACGGATTCTGCCTTTCTCAATATCCTCCTCGCATTCAAGAGATTAAGGATGGAGACTTTAGTTTAAGGAGGTATTTTTAACTTTATTAAAGTCTAAAACCAAATTATACTTCAAACCATCGAATCACAGAATTGTTAAAGGAGGCCATTCGGCCCATAGAGTCTGGGCAGTTACTCAAATAAGCATCATCACTGACTGCCATTTTCTTGCCTTGTCCCCATCCCCCATGCACACAGCTTCTATTCAAATAACCATCCAATGCCCTCTTGAATGCTTCAATTGAAGTTGCCTCCACCACATTTCCAGGCCGCGCATTCCAGACCCCAACCACTCGCTGTGTGAAAAAGCTTTTTCTCTGTGGTGAATGTATTATACCAATAATCCACCATTGTATCTGCACCATGCTTTGCCCTTGTATCTGTATCTGTGCTGTTGCCCTTGTGGGCTCCACATATGGGCCATTGTGTGGCATTATCCATAGGGGAACATGTTGGGGCCTGTATGGGCTCCGCCCATGGCTCCTCCCCTTGAAGGGAGGTATAAAGAGCGGTAGGCGGTTCTCAGTATTGGATCAGTCGCAGGCAGGCACTGTTCTAAGTTGATTAAAGCCACGGTTTACTTCTACCCCCGTCTCAAGTGAATTGATGGTCGCAACATTCTCACATCACATTTTCTTCTTTTGTAAATCACTTTAAATCTGCGCCCCCTCATTCGCGATCCTTTTACGATCAGGAACAGTTTCTCCCTGTCCGCTCTGTTCAGCTCCCTCATGATTTTGAACATCTCAATCAAATCTCATCAGTCTTCTTCTCTCCAAGGAGAACAGTCCCAACCTCTCCAATCTATCCTCATAACTGATGTTTCAGGGCAGCATGGCGGCACAGTGGTTAGCACTGCTGCCTCGTGGCGCCGAGGTCCCGGGTTCTATCCCAGCTCTGGATCGCTGTCCGTGTGGCGTTTGCACATTCTCCCCGTGTTTGTGTGGGTTTCCCTCCTGTGGTAGTCTGTGTAGAGGTATTAGTGGTACCTGGTAATGCTGGAACACCATTGGTAGATATTGTATGTTTCCTATTGGTCAAGCTGTATGGTAGCTCCGCCCTGCAAGGCGGGGTATAAGAGCCCGTGCCGCCCCAGCAGCCTTCTTTCTGTACCTGAGCTGCTGGGGGAAACATCTAGCTTAGTAAAGCCTTCAGTTGGACTACAACCTCGCTTTAGTGGTCATTGATCGTGCATCAATTTAATAAGCTAGATTTATAGAATCATAGAATCATAGAAGTTTACAGCATGGAAACAGGCCCTTTGGCCCAACCAGTCTATGCCGCCCAGTTTTTACCATTAAGCTAGTCCCAGTTGCCCGCACTTGGCCCATAACCCTCTATACCCATCTTACCCATGTAACCATCTAAATGTTTTTTAAAAGACACAATTGTACCCGCCTCTACTACTACCTCTGGCAGCCCATTCCAGACACTCACTACCCTCTGAGTGAAGAAATTGCCCCTCTGGGCCCTTCTGAATCTCTCCCCTCTCACCTTAAACCTACGCACTCTAGTTTTAGACTCCCCTACCTTTGGGAAAAGATGTTGACTATCTACCTTATCTATGCCCCTCATTATTTTATAGACCTCTATAAGATCACCCCTAAGCCTCCTACGCTCCAGGGAAAAAAGTCCCAGTCTATCCAGCCTCTCCTTATAACTCAAACCATCAAGTCCCGGCAACATCCTAGTAAATCTTTTCTGCACTCTTTCCAGTTTAATAATATCCTTCCTATAATAGGGTGACCAGAACTGCACACAGTATTCCAAGTGTGGCCGTACCAACTCCTGTATTCAATTTAAAAGGATGGAGCTCCGAATCAAGCCGGAGTGTCTGCAACTCAGCCCCCACGCGGCGAACTCAGCGGCAACCTTCAAGCACTGGCTGGCGTGTTTTAAAGGATATCTCGGAATGGCCGAAAACACACCCACGGGAGAACAGAAATTGCAAGTCCTGCACTCGAGGGTGAGCCCGGAAATTTACACCCTCATCGAGGATGCGGCCGACTTCGATGCAGCAATGGAGCTGCTAAAAGGACATTGTATTCGCCCGGTAAACCAGGTCTACGTCCGATATCTGCTAGCAATGAGGCGACAAATCCCTGGGGAATCGCTGGAAGAATTCTATCGTGCGCTCCTGGTGTTGGGGAGAAACTGCAGCTGCCTGCAGGTTTTGGCGAGCGACCACACAGAACTTTTGATCCGGGACGCTTTTGTGGCAGGTATGCTGTCCTCCCAAATCCGCCAGTGATTGCTGGAGAAAGACACCCTAGGCCTCAAGGAGGCACGGGCCCTTGCAGGCTCCCTGGATGTGGCCTCCCGAAATGCCCGCGCTTACATCCCCGATCGCGCGGCAGCCCCCTGGGCAGCGTGGAACCCCTCCGCAGCCGACCCCGAGACATCTCCCATCCCCCCACAAGCTTGTGCTGCAAGGCGGCCTGGCAACCCCGGGGGGCCCCGCTGCTATTTTTGCGGGCAGGCCAAGCACCCCCGGCAGCGCTGTCCGGCCCGCGCATCCACCTGCAAGAGATGCGGTAAAGGGGCAGGTTAGGGGCAGCACGGTAGCCTTGTGGATAGCACAATTGCTTCACAGCTCCAGGGTCCCAGGTTCGATTCCAGCTTGGGTCACTGTCTGTGTGGAGTCTGCACGTTCTCCCCGTGTGTGCGTGAGTTTCCTCCGGGTGCTCCGGTTTCCTCCCACAGTCCAAAGATGTGCAGGTTAGGTGGATTGGCCATGCTAAATTGCCCTTAGTGTCCAAAATTGCCCTTAGTGTTGGGTGGGGTAACTGGGTTATGGGGATAGGGTGGAGGTGTTGACCTTGGGTAGGGTGCTCTTTCCAAGAGCCGGTGCAGACTCGATGGGCCGAATGGCCTCCTTCTGCCCTGTAAATTCTATGATAACTATGAAAGAGGGCCACTTTGTGGTGGTATGCCAGGCCCGTGCGATCGCTGCGGTCTCCGGTGGCGAATGCGGACCACCACCACAACTCTCTCCACGTTCCCCATGCGGCTCCCGGGCTCCGCCATCTTCCTCCTCCAGAGCCACGTGCGGCCCCCGGGCGCCGCCATCTTCCTCCTCTAGAGCCACGTGCGGCCCCCGGGCACCGCCATCTTCCTCCTCCAGGGCCACGTCTGGCCCCCGGGCACCGCCATCTTCCTCCTCCAGAGCCACGTGCGGCCCCCGGGCACCGCCATCTTCCTCCTCCAGGGCCACGTGTGGCCCCCGGGCACCGCCATCTTCCTCCTCCAGAGCCACGTGCGGCCCCCGGGCACCGCCATCTTCCTCCTCCAGGGCCACGTGCAGCCCTCGGGCACCGCCATCTTCCTCCTCCAGAGCCACGTGCGGCCCCCGGGCACCGCCATCTTCCTCCTCCAGGGCCACGTGCGGCCCCCGGGCACCGCCATCTTCCTCCTCCAGAGCCACGTGCGGCCCCCGGGCGCCGCCATCTTCCTCCTCCAGAGCCACGTGCGGCCCCCGGGCACCGCCATCTTCCTCCTCCAGGGCCACGTGCGGCCCCCGGGCACCGCCATCTTCCTCCTCCAGAGCCACGTGCGGCCCCCGGGCACCGCTATCTTCCTCCTCCAGGGCCACGTGCGGCCCCCGGGCGCCGCCATCTTCCTCCTCCAGAGCCACGTGCGGCCCCCGGGCGCCGCCATCTTCCTCCTCTAGAGCCACGTGCGGCCCCCTGTGGAACATTCTGCGGTGACAGAAAATCCATCTTCAATCATTTGCAACAAAGCTAACAAAATTAAATAGATTTCTGATTGTTGTTCTGCGATTGTCCCACATCAGAGTATTCACCTGTCCTGACAAAGAAAGCTGAATATTAGCCAGAGTTTGGGAGGGAATGAAGACGGTGGATTACTGGCTGATAGTAGCCGCAGATAAATTTTAAACTTGTTTCTGTTAGTTTCCTGTCCAAAAGCCCAGCCTGATTTAAATACCGACACAGAATGATTCCTCTGCCATTCTGTTCTGAACACTATTCAATATAACTGATCAGCGTTATGCCAATCTACAGCTATCTCCCTGGGATTCATCCAGGCTGTGCCTTTGAAAAGAAATAAAGAACACATAGGGAGAGAGAGAGAGAGAAGGAGCAAGAAAAGCCAGAGATGAGAGAAAGAAAGTGATTGAGGGAGAGAGAGATAGGGAAAGCAAAAGGCAGACATAAATCTGGAGAGAGCATGAAAGAGTGAGGTAGAGAAATCGAGACAGAATGCATAAGAGAGAGTGCAATAGACAGAGAGAGGCAGAGAGAGAGTGAGAGAGTGAAACAGAGAGAAAGGCAGGGCGGACAGACAGATACAGACAATATCCAATGGATTTTAAAGGTTCATGTTTGAGTGAACAGGAAGAAGCTTGGTGCGATGCCAACCAACACTCGCCCACCCCCTTGCCCTGTCGTTGACCCTCACCATTGGCTCACACTTGATGAAATCCGCCTCACAACAAGATGCCAAAGGACAATGAGTCATCTGAAAAATGTTTGGGCAGATGCCTGGGCTCAGAATGTGTTGGTCCGATCCCAGGCAGATCTCATCGACTCATCCTGTCTGTTTATAATTAGAAGCCTCGTTACCCCTGGTAACCACTTTCAATGACATTGAAGGACATGGAGAGAAACATCTCCTGTCAACATTGTACTGATGTGGGAGACAAATCACTGCCCCAAACCTGAACTGTGAATGGAGGCTGATTGTCCATGAGGTAGTTAAACAGCCTAACACCCAGGGACAACACCAAGTGTCGCTACATTTCTGAGCTTTTGAGCTGTGTAGGAAGGCTCTGGCAATGTTTCCTCGGAGTGCTCCAAGTGGTGGGACTGTGCCATACAGTCACAAAAAAGACCCTTCAGCCCATCGAGTCTGGGCCGGGAAAAAAAACTGCTACCTAAGTATTCTAATCCCATTTCCCAGCGCTTGGCCCATCGCCGTGTCTGCCCTGGGATCACAAGCTCACATCTAAATACTTCTTCAATGTTGTGAGGGTCTCTGCCTCCACCCCCCTTTCAGGCAGCGAGTTCCAGACTCCCACCACCCTCTGGGGGAAAAGGCTTTTTCTCACATCCCCTCTAAACCTGCCCCTCACCTTAAATCTCTGCCCCCTGGTCACTGATCCCTCCCCCAAGGGGAAAGGTTTCTTCTTGTCTACTCTATCTCTGCCCCTCATAATTTTATACATCTCAATCATGTCCCCCTCAGTCTCCTCTGCTCCAAGGAAAACACCCCCAGTCGATCCAATCTCTCTTCATAACTAAAACTCTCCAGCCCAGGCAACATCCTGGTAAATCCCCTCTGCTCCCTTTCCAGTGCTATCACATCCCTCCTACAATGTGGATTCCAGAACTGCTCACAATACTCTAGCTGTGGCCTAACCAACGTTTTATACGGTTCCAGCATAACCTTCCTGCTCTTAAACTCTATTCCTCGGCTAATAAAGACAAGTATACCATCTGCCTTCTTAACCACTGTCTCCACCAGCTCCGCTACCTTAGGGACGGGTGTACATGCACACCAAGCTCCCTCTGATCCTCGGTGCTTCCCAGGGTCCTGCCGTTTATCCTGTATTCCTTTGCCTTGTTTGTCCGGCCCAAGTGCATCACCTCACACATATCCAGATTGAATTCCATTTGCCACTGACAGCCTGGGCTACAGAGCGAAGCCGAGCAGTATCTCCAGCAGCAGCGCATACCTCCCCGATGAACTCAATGCATTCAGTGCTCGGTTCGAGCAGGAAACTGTCAAACCACTGCCGACTGCCCCAGCAGCCTCGGACATGCCCATACCCACTGTCACAGCCTCCGAAGTCAGATTTGCCTTCTTGAAAGTGAACCCTCGGAAGACGATGGGTCCTGACGGGGTCCCTGGTCGTACACTCAGATTCTGCACAGACCAGCTGGCAGATGTGTGCTTCAACCTCTCCCAACTCTGTTCCGAGGTCCCCACCTGCTTCAAGAAGACCACCATCATACCGGTGCTAAAGAAGAACCAGGCAACGTGCCTCAATGACTACCGCCCAGTGGCCTTGGCATCGATCATTATGAAGTGCTTCGGGTGGTTAGTCATAAGACACATCAACTCCATACTCCCAGGATGCCTTTATCCGCTGCAATTCACATACCGCCACAACCGGTCCACAGCAAACGCCATCTCCCTGGCCCTACACTCATCCCTGGAGCATCTCGACAACAAGGACTCCTACATCAGACTCCTATTCATTGACTACAGCTCCGCCTTCAACACCATAATCCCAGCCAAACTCATATCAAAACTCAAACCTAGGACTTGGCTCCTCCCTCTGCCACTGGATCCTCGACTTCCTGACCCACAGACCACAATCAGTAAGGATAAACAACACCAACTCCACGATAGTCTTCAATACCGGGGCCCTGCAAGGCTGTGTACTTAACCCCCTACTCTACTCCCTGTACACACACGACTGTGTGGCAATATTTGGCTCCAACTCCATCCACAAGTTTGCTGACGATACGACCGTAGTGGGCTGGATCTCGAATAACGATGAGTCAGAATACAGGAGGGAGATAGAGAACCTAGTGGAGTGGTGTAGCGACAACAATCTCTCCCTCAATGCCAGCAAAACTAAAGAGCTGGTAATTGACTTCAGGAAGCAAAGTACTGTACACACCCCTGTCAGCATCAACGGGGCCGAGGTGGAGATGGTTAGCAGTTTCAAATTCCTAGGTGTGCACATCACCAACAATCTGTCCTGGTCCACCCACGTCGACGCTACCACCAAGAAAGCACAACAGCACCTATACTTCCTCAGAAACTATGAAAATTTGGCATGTCCACATTTATTCTTACCAACTTTTACAGATGCACCATAGAAAGCATCCTATCGGGCTGCATCACAGCCTGGTATGGCAACTGCTCGGCCCAGGACCGCAAGAAACTTCAGAGAGTCGGGAACACCGCCCAGTCCATCACACGAACCTGCCTCCCGTCCATTGACTCTGTCTACATCTCCCGCTGCCTTGGGAAAACAAAGACCCCTCCCACCCGGGTTATTCTCTCTTCCAACCTCTTTCATCGGGCAGGAGATACAAAAGTTTGAGACCACGCACTAATAGATTCAAAAATAGCTTCTTTCCCACTGTTCCAGACTCTGAATGACCCTCTTATGGACTGAACTGATCTCTTCACACATCTTCTCTACTGAGTAGTACTACGCTCCGTATGCTTCACCCGATGCCTGTGACTATGCATTTATATTGTGTATTATGTATGCCCTATGTTTTTTTTCATGTATGGAATAATCTGCCTGGACTGAGCAATACTTATCACTGTACCTTGGTGCATGTGACAATAAATCAAGTCCATTCCATCTGACCAGCTCGTCTATATCCTCCTGTAATCGAAGGCTATCCTCCTCACTATTTACCACCTCACCAATTTTTGTATCATCCGTGAACTTACTGATCAACCCTCCTACATTCATGTCTAAATCATTTATATGAACCACAAACAGCAAGGGCCCCAACACTGACCCCTGCGGGACCCCACTGGACACAGGCTTCCAGTCCGAAAAACACCCTCGACCATCACCCTCTGCTTCCTGCCATTCAACCAATTATGGATCCAATTTGCCCAATTTCCTTGGATACCATGGGCTCTTACCTTCTCTATCAGTCTCCCATCCGTGACCTTGCTGAAGTCCTGCAGACTACGTCAAATCCATTGCCCTCATCTATACAGCTGGTCACCTCTTCAAAAAATTCAATCAATTTGGTTAGTCATAACCTCCCCTTAACAAAACCATGCAGTGGGTGGCAGCACGGTGGCGCAGTGGTTAGCACTACTGCCTCACGGCACCGAGGACCCGGGTTCGAATCCCGGCCCCGGGTCACTGTCCGTGTGGAGTTTGCACATTCTCCCCATGTCTGCGTGGGTCTCATCCCCAGAACCCAAAGATGTGCAGGGTAGGTGGATTGGCCACGCTAAATTGCCCCTTAATTGGAAAAAAAGAATTGGGTACTCTAAACGGTGTGGAATTAGTTGAGGGGACACTTTAGGAGGGAGGGGATGTCGGTGCTGACACCGCTGTGTGGGAACCGTGGGTTTAAGCCGGGGTGAGATGGATGGCAGTGCAGGAAGTGGAGGGAGGTGGGGTTGGTGAGGGCGAAGAATTTGTACCTGGAAGAGTCGTTCACAAGTCTGGAAGAGTTGCGGGAGAGGGTGGAGTTTCCGCAGGGAAGTGAATTCAGGTGTATGCAAACGAGGGATTTTGCGCAGAAGGGATGGAGAGGTTTCCCCAAGCTGCCGGAATATACCCTGCTGGAGTGGCTGCTGCTCCCAGATGTGGAGGGCAGGGGGCGGGCAGGATTGGGAATATATATGGTTGGCTGGGGAGCAGGGGGGGCACAGTTGGTGAGGATCAAGAATAAATGGGAGGAGTTGGGGGGGAGATAGGATGTGGAGTGAGGCGATGCGTAGGGTAAATTCCACCTGCTTGTGCGTGAGATGAGCTCGATTCAATTCAAGATGATACACAGGCTGCCTTCAACTGGGACAGATGTTGAGTGGATCATTGGAGGCTTTGAGACAAGGTGGGGACTGTTCCTGACAATGTTGCGGTGGGTGGGTGGGTGGGGGGGGGGGGGGGGGAACAGGGGTAAAAAGGGGGGGGGAAATTGCACAAACCGTGGAGGTGTTGACAATGTTACTGATGGTGTTGTTGTACTTTTGAATTTATTTTGGAATAAAATACATTTTTTTAAAAACCAAGGGAACACCGACACAAAGTATTGATGTAGAACCCGGCCTACATCCCCCACTCCACACACACATTTCCAACGTGTTCCTGCAAGGGCCTGACTCTTTCCCTAGTTATCCTTTTACCCTTAATGTACTTGTGAAACAACTTAGGATTTTCCTTTATTTTACCTGGCAGTATCTTTTCAAGTCCCCATTTTGCTCTCCTAATTTCCTTTTTAAGTTCCCTCTTGCATATTTTATACTCCTCTAGGGCTTCTGCTATTTTGAGCCCTCGATATCTGCCATTAGCCTCACTTTCTCTCCTTATCCAATGCTATAAATCCCTTAGTGTCCAGGATTCACTGGATGTGTTCCACTCCCCCCCCCCCTCCTTTTTCTTCATTGGAGCATGTTGGTCCTGGACTCTCCCTATTTCCTTCTTGAATGCGTCCCACTGTTCCATCACAGATTTAATTAATAGTATCCGCTCCCAGTCCACTCTGGCCAAATCATATCTGGTCTTATTATAATCGGCCTTCCCTCAGTCTAGAACTTTGATCTCAGGCCCATCCTTGTCCTTTTCCATAGCAATCCTGAATCTAACAGAGTTATGATCACTGTCTGCAAAATGCTCCCCCGCAGATACTTCACCCACTTGCCCAGCTTCTTGACCGAACATTATGTCCAGGACCACCCCCTCTCTTGCGGGACCTTCTACGTACTTGCTTAAAACGTTTTCCTGGATGCATTTTAAGAATTCCGCTCCCTCTAAACCTTTCACACTATGACTAACCCAGTTAATATTAGTGAAGTTGAAATCCCCACTATCACAATCCTATTATTTTTGCACTTCTCTGAAATGTGCCCACATTTCTGCTCTTCTGTTTCTCTCAGACTTTTAGAGGGCCTATAGAACGCTCCCAGTAATGAGCCATACCACCTATCCCTGATGCAAAAATGTACGTAGAAAAACACCTTTGACCACAATTCCATCAGGCAGTGGTCTTCATTTAATATCCTCGAGGCCCTGCGGGAAAGAGACCATTGTATAGGTCCTTCTGCAATGTGCTTTTGCAAGGAAAGTCTGGAGAGAGATGAATGTTTTCTGTTGAGAATCATCACAAGCAGCTCTGTGATGCAGAACTCTGTGCTCACTGGCTGTTCCCAATGTCACGGGAGGGTTCCGTTCAAGAAAGGTTTTTGTCTTATCACATGGCTTCAGTGGTGTCACTTTGTGGGTGGAGCTGAGCTGTGGTTGTGAGGTTTGTTTCAGTTTCATTTTCAGTTTGACCGCTGTGGACTCGGGGAGAAATAAGTGTTTATTTCCTGTCTTTCTATGTTTTCATTTTAAAGAGCTGTTGGTTATAGCTTCCGGCTTTGGTAACTTAAAGGATATTGGGATGGATTCTCCAATCCCTGACGCCGAAATCGCATTCGACGATGGGGCGGAGAATCCCTGATGACGCCCAAATCGGCGCCGCCGCCACTTTTGCGATGCTCCGCCCCTCCAGGAGTACACTGCACGCCTTATCCACGGCCTCAGGCCATCGGCTGAGGTCTGCCCCGCGATGCTCCGTCCCTGACCGGCCGAGTTCCTGACGGCGTGGGACACGTGTGGTCTTACCCATTGTGAACTCAACATGGCAGCTGCGGGCTCAGTACAGCACCGCCACAGTCGGGGGAGGGCCGATCCCCGGGCAGGGGGCTTCAATCGGGGATGGGGGGGCGTTCGAGGGTGCGTGAGCGGCCGAAGGGGGGTACTATTTTTGCGGTCCGGGTCCGCGGGCTGCATCCACCGTGAAGCACGGCGTGGCCACAGACCCGGCAATGCTCCGGCCGTTTCAGCAGCTAGAGCTAGGAGCTCTACACTGCCTCCCTGCTTGTCCCCCCCCCCCCTCCTCCCAAACAGGGAATCGGTGGTAGTTTTGCACCAGTATTCCTGGCGTATAACACCACCGTTTTCACGCCGCTGTTGGAACTTTGTCTCCCAAATGGAGAATCCAGCCATAGTTTGCTTTCCGGGAGGAGTGTAAACCTGCTGATGAGACAGGGTCAGAATCTCAGGGAAAGTCAGTCTTATTCAAGTGAGAATGCAGAGTGCTGGGCTACGCTCTGGAAAAGGGTCTTTTGGTTTATTGAATTTGTTTTTGAATTGGAACAGTTAAGGGGAAATTCATTAAGTGTTATGCATAGATTATTGTAGCTGCGGGGTGTCTTTATGTTTGTAATTGTTAAAAAATTCTTGCTGTTTGTTTTTTTATATATATATATATATATAACATATATATATATGTTAACTAAGTTCTTAGAATAAAGCTTAATTTGATTAAAGTGTCTGGGAAGACTGATGAATCACACCTGAAGGAAGGCTCTTGTGCTCATCCCAGCCAAATTCAACATAGAGTTTGAAGGTCAGGTGGGCTTCATAATATAGTTTGGAGTTTCTAAACACTGGCCCACAACAAAATTGGGGGTTTGTCCGGGATAAAAGTTTACCTTTCGTGATTGGGGTTGGCTTAGTGAACTTAAAGACAGTGAGGGGTGAGTATATTTGTGTTTGCTTTTCAGGTGTTGTGTTTAAGTTTAAATAGGGAGTGTGTTGTGGACAATGGCTCTTTCAGAGGCTCAGAAGTTTTTGGGGGTGGAGAAGGTCATGCGCAGAACAAACGGAGACTAAAAAATAGCTTTTAGATTCGGCAACAACATTACAGTTGACTGACAAAGTACGGAAAGAAGGGGGAAATGCTGAGCATTTAAAATTGCCTTGAGACACAGTCAGAATCACAGGAAATGGCAAGAATTCAATTACAGATTAAATGGCTTAAGCATGAAAAAGAATTAAAGCAGCTTGAATTCAAAATGAGGGAAAAGAAAGAATAACCCTAGCAGAACAAAAATAAAAGGAGAGAGAGGAAAGGGAAAAAGAACAAATAGCCCTAGCAGAAAGAATATGAGAGAAAGGGAGATACAGATCAGGGAAAAAGAAAGAGAGACAGGAAAATGAAAAAGAGAGAGACTTTGAACTTCAGAAAGTGGCCATGAAATGTGGACGTCAGTTAAAATTGGCGGAGGTAAAGTGAAACGTACAGTCTGAGGATAGTGATGAGGATAGTAAGAAAGAGCAGGAGCGTCATAGTTCAAGGATTGATGTTGATCTATTTAAATATGTGCATTGGCAAGGTTTGATGAGAAGGATGTAGAAGCCTTTTTCATTTCATTTGAGAGGGTGGCTAAACAAATGAAATGGCCACAGGACATATGGGTATTACTGATTCAAACAAAGTTGGTAGGTGGAGATAGTGCAGTGTTTCCAGAGGCCATTCCAGTATGCAATATTACAGTTAAAAAGATTGTGGAGAAGTTACTTAATTTTTTTACTGGATATGGACTACCCACAGAAATTCAATCAGATCAAGGATCAAATTTTGCCTCAAAGTTATTCAAGGAGGTTATGGATAGCTTAGAAGTAAAACAATTTAAATCAACTGCTTACCATCCAGAAGCGCAGGGAGCGTTAGAAAGGTGGCATCAGACATTAAAGACAATGTTGAGGGCATATTGTCAAGATTATCCAGAGGAGTGGGATAAAAGGAAATCCATTCGTATTGTTTGCAATTAGGGCTGCACCTAATGAGTCTACCAAATTTAGTCCTTTTGAACTAATATTTGGTCATGAGGTAAGAGGACCACTTAAATGATTATGGAGAAATTGGTGAGTGAGCATTCTGAAACTACATTATTGGATTACGTGTCAAATTTTAGGGAACAATTAAATAGAGCTGGTAAATTGGCTGAACAACATTTAAAAGGTACACAGCATGTAATGAAATAGGTAGTGGAGAAGAAAGCAAATGTCCGTAGTTTGGAATGAGACCGCAAAGACCATTCCCTCTGAGATAACCTAGTCCACTCGTCCACCATACCCAACACCTCTCCCATCACCCAAGGCACCTTCCCATGCAATCGCAGAAGGTGTAACACCAGCCCCTTTACCTCTTCCATGCTTAACATCCCAGGCTCAAAACACTCATTCCAGGTTAAGCACTTTTTCTTAGAATTTACTGTGCAGAAGGAGGCCATTCGGCCCATTGAGTCTGCACTCTTGGAAAGAGCACCCTACCAAGGTCCACACCTCCACCCTATGCCCATAACCCAGTAACCCCACCCAACACTAAGGGCAATTTTGGATACTAAGGGCAATTTATCATGGCCAATCCACCTAACCTGCACATCTTTGGACTGTGGGAGGAAACCGGAACACCCGGAGGAAACCCACGCACACACGGGGAGAACGTGCAGACTCCGCACAGACAGTGACCCAAGCCGGGAATCGAACCTGGAGCTGTGAAGCAATTGTGCTAACCACTGTGCTACCGTGCTGCACTTGCACCTCTTTCAATTTGGGCTGTTGCATTCGCTCCCAATGTGGTCTGCTCTATATCGGAGAGACCAAACGCAGACTGGGTGATCGCTTTGCTGAGCACCTTCGGTCTGTGCGCATTCAGGACCCTGGCCTTCCCGTTGCTTGCCATTTTAACACAAGACCCTGCTCCCATGCCCACATGTCTGTCCTTGGTCTGCTACAATGTTCCAGTGAAGCTCAACGTAAACTGGAAGAACAACATCTCATCTTCTGGTTAGGCACGCATTCCGGTCTCAACATTGAATTCAACAACTTCAGATAATTATTCCTACCCCACCTCGACCCCTTTGTTTCCATTTCATTTCATTTTAACTGTCTTTTACCAATTCTTTCTTTCTTGTCTTTCTTTATATATATTCCTAACCGCCCCCCCCCCCATCTTATCCACCTTTCCTTACCCTGTCTCCCCCTTCCCTGCCCCCTACATCTACATCTGTCACAGTTTACCCTCTGATGTTAGTTTCGCTGCTGTTTGGCCTTTCACACCTTCTGTCCTCTCTGGGGACTGCCATTAGCTCTCTTTCCCCTGGGTTTCTGTGGCCATTAGCACCCGGTTTCCCTGGGTTTCTGTGGTTATTGGCCCCGTTTCCCCTGGGTTTCTGTGGCTATGACTCATCTTTCATTCTCACTCCACAGTATAAATATTTCCCACTTTCTCTGTCTTTTAACCTTTACAAAGAGTCATCTGGACTCGAAACATGAACCCTTTTCTCTCCCTACAGATGCTGCCAGACCTGCTGAGATTTTCCAGCATTTCCTCTTTGGTTTCAGATTCCAGCATCTGCAGTAATTTGCTTTTATCCAGTGTGTTCCAGATGGTGTGTTCCAGATGGTGTGTTCCAGATGCTCAGATGGTGTGTTCCAGATGCTCAGATAGTGTGTTCCAGTTGCTCAGATAGTGTGTTCCAGATGCTCAGATAGTGTGTTCCAGATGCTCAGATAGTGTGTTCCAGATGCTCAGATAGTGTGTTCCAGATGCTCAGATAGTGTGTTCCAGATGCTCAGATAGTGTGTTCCAGATGCTCAGATAGTGTGTTCCAGATGCTCAGGCAGGCAGTGTGTTCCAGATCCCGACAATTTGCTGTGTAAAGAGGTTTTCCTCGTGTATGCTTTGTATTTTTGCGATTCGCTTTAATCTGTGCCCTCTGATTCCTGATCCTTCCACCAACGGGGATATTTTCTCTCTATCTACTCCGTCTGGGACTCTCAAGATCACCTGTATCAGATATTCCCCAAAGACAACAGCTCACTTCCCCAATCTATCCATCAGATCAAACTCTCTCGTTCCCACAACCGTTTTTGCTCTTTCTCCAAAGTCTTCACATCCTCTCGGACATGTGACGCTCAGAATTGGACAAGTTACTGCAGTCGAGGCTCACCCAGTCTTTTATTTTTATAAATTTAGAGCACCCAATACATTTTTTCCAATTAAGGGGCAATTTAGCGTGGCCAATCCACCTACCCTGCACATCTTTGGGTTGTGGGGGGCGAAACCCACGCAAACACGGGGAGAATGTGCAAACTCCACATGGACAGTGACCCAGAGCCGGGATCGAACCTGGGACCTCGGAGCCGTGAGGCAGCAGTGCTAACCACTGCGCCACCGTGCCGCCCGACCCAGTCTTTTATAAACTTTCACCATAACCTGCTGCTTTTTGTGTGTTATAGAACATAGAACAGTACAGCACAGAACAGGCCCTTCGGCCCTCGATGTTGTGCCGAGCTTTGTCGGAAACCAAGATCAAGCTATCCCACTCCCTGTCATTCTGGTGTGCTCTATGTGCCTATCCAATAACCGCTTGAAAGTTCCTAAAGTGTCCGACTCCACTATCACAGCAAGCAGTCCATTCCACACCCTAACCACTCTCTGAGTAAAGAACCTACCTCAGACTGTCTCTATTTATAAAGCCCAGGACCCCGTTTGTCTTTTCAACACTTTCTCAACCGACCCTGCCCCTGATTGGTGAATGTGCACCGACAAATCTGTCTTTCTGCACCCCTTTTCCTATTGGAACTTTATTTTATATTGTCTCTCCTCACTCTACCTCCCAAAGTGAAAACTTTACACTTGTCTGTATTAACTTTAATCTGCCAATTGTCTGCCCACTCCACCTGCTTGTCTATATCCTCTTGATGTCTTTCAACATCCTCCTCAAATACTTCAAATCTTTGTGCCATCTGCAAACTTTGAAATTGTGGTCTGCCCTCTCAAATCCAGCTGATCCCTATAGATCCAGGAAATCGGTGGTCATAATACCCACCCCTTGGGATCTCCAATCTGAATAATAACCAGACGGCACTACTCCCTGTTTCCTCAGACGCAGCTAACTCCGTCTCCACGCTGCCACTGTCTCGTTCATTCCATTGGCCTCTGTTTTGCTGACAGCCTGTTATCTGGCACTTTAGCAAAAGCCTTTTGGAAGCACCACAACAACTACATTTACCATCGTCAACTCTGTTACCTCAATAAAAACCTCAAATCCGGGGGCGGCACGGTGGCGCAGGGGTTAGCACTGCTGCCTCACGGCGCCGAGGTCCCAGGTTCGATCCCGGCCCCGGGTCAATGTCCGTGTGGAGTTTGCACATTCTCCCCGTGTCTGTGTGGGTCTCACCCCCACAACTCACAGATGTGCTGATTAGGTGGATTGGCCGCGCTAAATTCCCCTTAATTGGGGGAAAAAAGAATTGAGTACTCTAAAGTTATTTTGAAATCTCAAAATGCTATACATCAGGAATGTGGCTCACTCTGTGAGTGAAACATGAGGGTTGAATTCATCACAATGAGTGAATGGATTTTTATCATTATTTTTGGGGACTATTCTGCTATTCTGTGAAGAAGGCTGTGTGTGTGTGTAAATGATTCAATAAAGTTGCGGAAAAGTTATGAGAGGCAGGCTGTCTGGGAGGTTTAGAATCATAGAATCCCTACAGTGCAGAAGGAGGCCATTCAGCCCATTGAGTCTGCACTGACCCTCCAAAAGAACTCCCTATCTAAGCCCACACCTCCATCCTATCCGCGTAACCCAATAACCCCACCTAACCTTTGGACGCTAAGAGAAAATTGAGCATGGCCAATCCACCTAACCCGCACATCTTTGGACTGTGGGAGGAAACCGGAGCACCCGGAGGAAACCCACGCAGACACGGGGAGAACGTGCAGACTCCGCACAGACAGTAACCCAAGCCGGAATCAAACCCGGGTCCTCAGCGCCGTGAGGCAGCTGTGCTAACCACTGTGCCCCCATGGTTTAAGACATGAAAAGATAGAAGTGTTAAGTTTGTGCATTTGTAATGAGATATTATGGTGGTTTTGAGGTATAGGTAAAGAGCTGGATGTAACATTTACATTTTCAGATAGGTTGATAATTTGAATATCAAAAGGAAGTCAAAGGTGGCATAAACATTTTGCATCTTACAGGAGTTCCATGGGCCAACAGAAGAGGGTAAATTACACTTACTGACTTGGAGGCAGAGGCAAGATAGAAACATGAACGATTTCCAGCGGGATTCTCCATCTCGCCGGCAGCGCACTCACGTCCGTGGCCCGCTGCTGGCGGGGGTGAGTCGCACCCGAAAACGGTTGCGGCGGGACGGAGAATCCCACCATTCATATTTGGAACGATTGAGTTTGAAAGACGTGTGAGCACAATGGAACCGGAGATGAAAGAGGGATAAAAGGTATTTTAGAGTTACTGTGAGCTTAGGTGCTGGCTTTGTGGAGAAGACTTCCCAGAAATGAGCTCTGGGCTGAGAGAAAGGTTGTGTGGTATACCTTATTAAAGCAACCTCTCTTGAGTAATATTACCAGATTTTTATAGTTCCAACATCTACAAAGGAGTGTTATCCAGAAGGTGTTTACTTGTGAGTCTGACCAAGTAGGACCTTCTTTGGGGGCGTATGTTTTATAAGAATAATTTTAACTGTGTAATTATAATCTTGCGTGACTAAGTTTTCTTTTTCTTGTTAATAAACCTGTTACTTTTTGTTTTAAAGTCCCAAAAATGTTATTTCTGCTGAGATTAGGATGTTTTCTTCTCAGTTTCAGAATACAATGGCCAATGTTTCCCTCAGGGATTTGGTTTGGCCAGAAATTAACATATGCCTGTGTGCATAACAGACAACGTTTTGAGGTGAGCTGGTGATTCTTGACTTTGGTCCATTTGGGCATTTCCTAAGTTCAGCTCAACACAGCATAAACTGACTGGTTTTCCCTCAGATATATTTATCTCCTAATCAATTGCTCAGTTGGAAAGAGCAAGAAGTGAACTGTCCAGGGATATAGCGACCCTTCCTGAAGAGGCCCAACACCCTCCTTGCCCCTTCCTCACCCACTTTGTTCTGATATTGGTGATTGTGATTTCTGCTGTTGTCTCTGGCCTTTTCACATTATAACCTAATGCTTTCCAAATGTTCTTTAAAACTCACAGTTCTGACTAGTGTTGCAATTTGCACCGGAGACGCCAATAATGTTGCTCTTTTTAACTGGATACTGATAGTTATTAATGATGATATTGCTTTTCAAAGTCGCCAGGTATAAAATGATAGGGTTTGCCCTATGCTTCCTGGACCTGACTCTTCATTTGAACAAAACTCGGACCAAAGGGGCCATCTTTTCCCCTTCAAGTACTTTCTCAATTCCTCTTCCCATATGGGGCACTTCTCTGCTCTACTGG
The DNA here is from genome assembly GCF_047496885.1 of Scyliorhinus torazame. Taxonomy (NCBI): domain Eukaryota; kingdom Metazoa; phylum Chordata; class Chondrichthyes; order Carcharhiniformes; family Scyliorhinidae; genus Scyliorhinus; species Scyliorhinus torazame. The sequence goes on from NC_092727.1 coordinate 132,619,045, forward strand.
TCGTTGCGACCTCGGGTTCCTGCGGATTCATTAGGCGTCCATTGCCTTTGCTGCCATTGCTTCTATTATCTCTTTTCTTACTGTTAATTTGGGACTGGGGGATTAAGGCGGTGATTCGAACAGCGGGTATGACCTAGGCTATTTTCCGGTTCACAATACTCCCAATAGTTTTACGCAATAAAATCTAACGAGTTTACCTTATATCCCTGTTAGTACGCATGCAAGTTAATACACACTTCCGAATCTTGGAGATTTGATCGATACGGGCCTTACACTTGTGGTTTCTTCCACTTTCCTCAATTGGGTTTCTAATGCAAAGTTTTGTGTTATCTCTCGGAGTGACAAAATCACTACTAGGTCGAGTCCCATCAGATGTCGCCAATAATGTTGCCAATTCGCACCGGAGACGCCAATAATGTTGCTCTTTTCAGAGTCGCCAGGTATCAAATGATACCACCACAAGGTTTTACCGGATATCGCTCAAAGACCAAACAACCAGTTAGTTAGTTCAAGTTCAATGATAGTTTATTTACACACAAGAATTACTTCGACATGCAACATAAAATACTACAAGCTAAATTACACCTAACACTACAACAACCTGTACTTAACTTCAGGCACCCGGCTTTATGCAGAGGAACAAGGCCTTTGTTCGGATCTTGCGTGGCTGGGTCTGGAGAAGTGACTTCGCTTCTGCTGGGCTCATCCGTCTGGTAGCGATCGTTGGTCTTGAACTTGTCTTCTGGTCGTGATGCTACACTTGGTTTTAGGCATAGGTCGGGGCCAAGAGAGACCGAGTGCTGGGGCCTAGAGAGACTGAACACACGGCAGTGTCTCTCTTTATCCTTCTGGGGTTTCGTGCTCTTTTGGGCGGTCCTTAGCTTTGGACCCAAAATTCGACAGGCTTCGATTACTGCCTTCGATGTTGGCCAATAAAGGGCCGGGTGCCTTGATGGCGGGGCGTGTCCTGAGCGGTCATTGACCTTGGCTTTTTGGGCTCCCTGAGCAAAGGGAGTGGCACCGATGAGTCTGTTTCTGTATCTGTTACCTGAGTACAGGTCTTTTGTTCTGGGGAAATGGGCCATTGGAATGCAAAGTAGCTGGGGGTTTCGATAGCGTCCAGTTATCTGAGTTGCCAATATACATAAGCTCTGAGCGTCTGAGTCCTGGGCTGACCATATTTCCCATGGTCCTTTGCAGGTAGCCATATTTCCCGGGATCCTTTGTAAGTGGCCATCCCAGATGGCTACACCAAGTTTATTCCTTTTCAATATATCATTATTTGGCTCAAGTTTAATTATTTTTCTGATGGAGTTCAGTGAAATGCTTCTGGACAATTTTCTCTAAACACCAGTTGTTGTTAGTAAACGTCAGGAATTGTGAAATAGACAACAGAAAGTTAGACAAACATTACGTTTATTAAAAATAAAATGAAACTTTCCAGTGAATAATTACAAAAATAAGTCAGGAAACATCTACTTAAAGACAATCTTGTCGCTTTAGTGCCTTAAGTACATTTTCTATCATCTCTGAGTTTCCAGTTTAATCTGTCCTTTTCCTTCACTTGCAGTCCTGCCTCGCACTCCATCATTCCCATTGTGACAAAATCAACTCCCACTAAACATTATCCAACACATTCAGTCCTTTCCCCTCACCCTCTCTTAGCCTCTTTCAGCCTCTCTGAGCCTCCTGGGACATGGACCTCGATAGGGATCTTTGAACCATGCCCGCTTTTTTGCCGTCCAGTCTGACAGGCTGTACAACTGGAGGAAGTTCTCTGGTGATCTCAGAGATGTCTCTCTTGTCCTGACAGCTCCCGCTCAAGCCCAGAGCCCGCTCCAACTCCATGATGCCACTCAGCTCTGGCGGAGTCATTGCCCGCTCCACTTTACTGCTGATGTGAGTGGGTGTGAAGATTGGCAGGGGAAGCAGATTGCGATAGGGCAGGCGGTACTCAGTAAGCTCCTCGCCCAGCCGGCCCATCCTCATGATATTGTTGGGGCTTCGCTGCACCAGGTGGGTCACCTGATGTTTCCTGTTGTAACTCTCCTTCCGGACATGATTCACCTCATCTAAAACGCATCTGCCACAAAAAACAAGAGGTAGATTAAAGTATCCAGATTTACCCGGATCCTCATTAATATTCCATTCATTAACAATCCTTTTCTCAAAGTTTCTGTCTGAACCTTTCTGTGTCTCTCCCTCTATCACCCCTCTCTCTACCTGTCTCTCTATGTGACTATCACTGTCTGTATTTTATTCTCTCTCTCTCTCTATTTAATAATAACCTTTATTAGTGTCACAAGTAGGCTTACATTAACACTGCAATGGATTGGATTGGATTTGTTTATTGTCACGTGTACCGAGGTACAGTGAAAAGTATTTTTCTTTTCAGTAATGAAGTTACTGTGAAAATCCCCTAGTCGCCACATTCCGGCGCCTGTTCGGGTACACAGAGGGAGAATTCAGAATGTCCTATTCACCTAACAGCACGTCTTTCGGGACTTGTGGGAGGAAACCGGAGCGCCCGGAGGAAACCCACGCAGACACGGGGCGAACGTGCAGACTCCGCACAGACAGTGACCCAAGCCGGGAATCAAACCTGGGACCCTGGAGCTGTGAAGCAACAGTCCTAACCACTGTGCTATTTCTCACTCTATCTATTTCTCTGTGTCTCTCTCTCTCTATTTCTCTCTCTCTGTAATTGACTGTATCTCTCTCTCGCTATTTCTCTCTCTCTATCTCTCCCTCTATTTCTCTCTCTATTTGTCTCTCTCTCAATTTCTCTCTCTATCTCACGCTCTCTCTCTCTATTTCTCTGTCTCACTCTCTATCTCTCTCTATTTCTCTGTCTCATTCTTCATCTTTCTCTCTCTCTATGTATTTGTCTCTCTCTCCCAATTTCTCTCTCTCTATTTCTCTGTCTCACTCTCTATCTCTCTCTCTATCCCTCTCTCTCAGTCTCTCTCTCTCTGTATTGTCTCTCTCTCTCTATTTCTCTGTCTCACTCTCTATCTCTCTCTGTATTTCTCTTTCTCTCTGTTCCTGAGTCACTGTCCTAGCTTTTATGGTGTGTTATTTGCTAAATTGCCCTTAGTGTCCAAAAATAAAGGTTGGGTAGGGTTACTGGGTTACGGGGATAGGGTGGAGGCGTGGGCTTGAGTAGAGTGCTCGTTACAAGGGACAGTGCAGACTCGATGGGCCGAATGGCCTCCTTCTGCACAGTAAATTCTATGATTCTATGATTTGCTATTACCCCAGTGCTGACCGGAGCCAGTGATGGGTGCATTTTTGATGTAAACTTACCCGTCCTGAGGTCGGGTTCTGATGATTTGATCCTCCCATTGTGCTGAGTAAAGCTGCCTCCTGCGGCCGTCCTCCTCATTCACCAGGCAGCTGAGTGTGGCAGCGGGAGACAAGTCCATTGCAGTCAGGGCTCCGCGTCTGGGTGTTGGGCTCCGTGTCTGGCTGTGTGTGTGGGGAGAACCTGGGCTTTATACACAGACCAGGGCTATTTTCGGCAATGTTATCATTGTCTAAATCCACTCTCACAACTCCAGCAGAAATGGTGACGTGCCCCCAATGATTTCCCCATGTCAACACTTAAAGTTCAAACTGCCCCAGCTGTCCAGCGGATTTCCCAGAATCTGGATTTTGTTCTTGATCAGATTAATCAGGATCAGTCACCCAGGAACAGAGACGCCGGCTCAGTGACAACAACAACTCAGACCCAACTCTGCCTCCCGGGTCACTGTGTGGCCAAATCGACACTGACCCTCTGACAGTACAGCACTCCCTCAGCACTGACCCTCGGACAGAGCAGCACTCCCTCAGCACTGACCCTCGGACAGAGCAGCACTCCCTCAGTACTGACCCTCGGACAGTGCGGCACTCCCTCAGTACTGACCCTCTGACAGTGCAGCACTCCCTCAGTACTGACCCTCTGACAGTGCGGCACTCCCTCAGTACTGACCCTCTGACAGTGCAGCACTCCCTCAGTACTGACCCTCTGACAGTGCGGCACTCCCTCAGTACTGACCCTCTGACAGTGCAGCACTCCCTCAGCACTGTCCCTCGGACAGGGCAGCACTCCCTCAGTACTGACCCTCTGACAGTGCAGCACTCCCTCAGTGCTGACCCTCTGACAGTGCGGCACTCCCTCAGTACTGACCCTCTGACAGTGCAGCAGTCCCTCAGTACTGACCCTCTGACAATGCGGCACTCCCTCAGTACTGACCCTCTGACAGTGCAGCACTCCCTCAGTACTGACCCTCTGACACTGCAGCACTCCCTCAGTACAGACCCTCTGACAGTGCAGCACTCCCTCAGTACTGACCCTCTGACAGTGCAGTGCTCCCTCAGTACTGACCCTCTGACAGTGCGGCACTCCCTCAGTACTGACCCTCTGACAGTGAGGCCAACTCGCTACTGACCCTCTGACAGTGTGGCACTCCCTCAGTACTGACCCTCTGACAGTGCAGCAGTCCCTCAGTACTGACCCTCTGACAGTGCAGCTCTCCCTCAGCACAGACCCTCTGACAGTGTAGCACTCCCTCAGTACTGACCCTCTGACAGTGCAGCACTCCCTCAGTGCTGACCCTCTGACAGTGGAGCACTCCCTCAGTACTGACCCTCTGACAGTGTGGCACTACCTCAGCACAGACCCTCTGACACTGTAACACTCCCTCAGTACTGACCCTCTGACAGTGCAGCATTCCCTCAGTACTGACCGTCTGACAGTTCGGCACTGCCTCAGTACTGACCCTCTGACAGTGCAGCACTCCCTCAGTACTGACCCTCTGACAGGGCGGCACTACCTCAGTACTGACCCTCTGACAGTGCAGCACTCCCTCAGTACTGACCCTCTGACAGTGCAGCACTCCCTCAGTACTGACCCTCTGACAGTGCAGCACTCATTCAGTACTGACTCTTTGACAATGCAGCACTCGCTCAGTACTGACCCTCTGACAGTGCAGCACTCCCTCAGCACAGACCCTCTGAAAGTGTAGCACTCCCTCAGTACTGACCCACTGACAGTGCAGCACTCCCTCAGTACTGACCCTCTGACAGTGCAGCACTCCCTCAGTACTAACCCCCTGACAGTGCAGCACTCCCTCAGTGCTGACCCTCTGATAGTGCAGCACTCCCTCAGTACTGACCCAGTCAGTGCGGCACTCCCTCAGTACTGGCCCTCTGACAGTGCAGCACTCCCTCAGTACTGACCCAGTCAGTGCGGCACTCCCTCAGTACTGGCCCTCTGACAGTGTAGCACTCCCTCAGTACTGACCCACTGACAGTGCAGCACTCCCTCAGTACTGACCCTCTGACAGTGCAGCACTCCCTCAGTACTAACCCCCTGACAGTGCAGCACTCCCTCAGTACTGACCCTCTGATAGTGCAGCACTCTCTCAGTACTGACCCAGTCAGTGCGGCACTCCCTCAGTACTGACCCTCTGACAGTGCAGCACTCCCTCAGTACTGACCCTCTGACAGTGCAGCACTCCCTCAGTACTAACCCCCTGACAGTGCAGCACTCCCTCAGTACTGACCCTCTGACAGTGCAGCACTCCCTCAGTACTGACTCTCTGACAGTGCAGCACTCCCTCAGCACAGACCCTCTGACAGTAAGGCACTCCCTCAGTACTGACCCTTTGACAGTGCAGCACTCCCTCAGCACAGACCCTCTGACAGTGCAGCACTCCCTCAGTACTGACCCTCTGTCAGTGCGGCACTCCCTCAGTACTGGCCGTCTGACAGTGCGGCACTCCCTCAGTACTGACCCTCTGACAGTGCAGCACTCCCTCAGCACTGTCCCTCGGACAGGGCAGCACTCCCTCAGTACTGACCCTCTGACAGTGCAGCACTCCCTCAGTGCTGACCCTCTGACAGTGCGGCACTCCCTCAGTACTGACCCTCTGACAGTGCAGCAGTCCCTCAGTACTGACCCTCTGACAATGCGGCACTCCCTCAGTACTGACCCTCTGACAGTGCAGCACTCCCTCAGTACTGACCCTCTGACACTGCAGCACTCCCTCAGTACAGACCCTCTGACAGTGCAGCACTCCCTCAGTACTGACCCTCTGACAGTGCAGTGCTCCCTCAGTACTGACCCTCTGACAGTGCGGCACTCCCTCAGTACTGACCCTCTGACAGTGAGGCCAACTCGCTACTGACCCTCTGACAGTGTGGCACTCCCTCAGTACTGACCCTCTGACAGTGCAGCAGTCCCTCAGTACTGACCCTCTGACAGTGCAGCTCTCCCTCAGCACAGACCCTCTGACAGTGTAGCACTCCCTCAGTACTGACCCTCTGACAGTGCAGCACTCCCTCAGTGCTGACCCTCTGACAGTGGAGCACTCCCTCAGTACTGACCCTCTGACAGTGTGGCACTACCTCAGCACAGACCCTCTGACACTGTAACACTCCCTCAGTACTGACCCTCTGACAGTGCAGCATTCCCTCAGTACTGACCGTCTGACAGTTCGGCACTGCCTCAGTACTGACCCTCTGACAGTGCAGCACTCCCTCAGTACTGACCCTCTGACAGGGCGGCACTACCTCAGTACTGACCCTCTGACAGTGCAGCACTCCCTCAGTACTGACCCTCTGACAGTGCAGCACTCCCTCAGTACTGACCCTCTGACAGTGCAGCACTCATTCAGTACTGACTCTTTGACAATGCAGCACTCGCTCAGTACTGACCCTCTGACAGTGCAGCACTCCCTCAGCACAGACCCTCTGAAAGTGTAGCACTCCCTCAGTACTGACCCACTGACAGTGCAGCACTCCCTCAGTACTGACCCTCTGACAGTGCAGCACTCCCTCAGTACTAACCCCCTGACAGTGCAGCACTCCCTCAGTGCTGACCCTCTGATAGTGCAGCACTCCCTCAGTACTGACCCAGTCAGTGCGGCACTCCCTCAGTACTGGCCCTCTGACAGTGCAGCACTCCCTCAGTACTGACCCAGTCAGTGCGGCACTCCCTCAGTACTGGCCCTCTGACAGTGTAGCACTCCCTCAGTACTGACCCACTGACAGTGCAGCACTCCCTCAGTACTGACCCTCTGACAGTGCAGCACTCCCTCAGTACTAACCCCCTGACAGTGCAGCACTCCCTCAGTACTGACCCTCTGATAGTGCAGCACTCTCTCAGTACTGACCCAGTCAGTGCGGCACTCCCTCAGTACTGACCCTCTGACAGTGCAGCACTCCCTCAGTACTGACCCTCTGACAGTGCAGCACTCCCTCAGTACTAACCCCCTGACAGTGCAGCACTCCCTCAGTACTGACCCTCTGACAGTGCAGCACTCCCTCAGTACTGACTCTCTGACAGTGCAGCACTCCCTCAGCACAGACCCTCTGACAGTAAGGCACTCCCTCAGTACTGACCCTTTGACAGTGCAGCACTCCCTCAGCACAGACCCTCTGACAGTGCAGCACTCCCTCAGTACTGACCCTCTGTCAGTGCGGCACTCCCTCAGTACTGGCCGTCTGACAGTGCAGCACTCCCTCAGTACTGACCCTCTGACAGTGCAGCACTCCCTCAGCACAGACCCTCTGACAGTACGGCACTCCCTCAGTACTGACCCTCTGACAATGCGGCACTCCCTCAGTACTGACCCACTGACAGTGCAGCACTCCCTCAGTACTGACCTTCTGACAGTGTAGCAGTCCCTTAGCACTGACCCTCTGACAGAGCAGTACTTCCTCAGTCCTGACCCTCTGACAGTGCAGCAATCCCTCAGTACTGACCCTCTGACAGTGCAGCAATCCCTCAGTACTGACCCTCTGACAGTGCGGCACTCCCTCAGTACTAACCATCTGACAGTGCAGCACGCACTCAGTACTGACCCTCTGACAGTGCAACACACCCTCAGTACTGACCCTGACAATGCGGCACTCCCTCAGCACTGACCCTCTGACAGTGCGGCATTCCCTTAGTTCTGACCCTCTAACAGTACAGCACTCCCTCAGTACTGACCCTCTGACAGTGCAGCACTCCCTCAGTACTGACCCTCTGTCAGTGCAGCGCTCCCTCAGTACTGACCCTCTGACAGTGCAGCACTCCCTCAGTACTGCCCCACTGACAGTGCAGCACTCCCTCAGTACTGACTCTCTGACAGTGCGCTCCCTAAGTACTGACCCTCTGACAGTGTAGCACTCCCTCAGTACTGACCCTCTGAGAGTGCAGCACTCCCTGAGTACTGACCCTCTGATAGTACAGCACTCCCTCAGTACTGACCCTCTGACAGTGCAGCACTCCCTCAGTACTGACCCACTGACAGTGCAGCTCTCCCTCAGTACTGACCCTCTGACAGTGCAGCACTCCCTCAGTACTGACCCTCTGACAGTGCGACACTCCCTCAGTACTGACCCTCTGACAGTGCGGCACTCCCTCAGTACTGACCCTCTGACAGTGCAGCACTCCCGAAGTACTGACCCTCTGATAGTACAGCACTCCCTCAGTACTGACCCTCTGACAGTGCAGCACTCCCTCAGTACTGACCCACTAGCAGTGCAGCTCTCCCTCAGTACTGACCCTCTGACAGTGCAGCACTCCCTCAGTACTGACCCTCTGACAGTGCGGCACTCCCTCAGTACTGACCCTCTGACAGTGCAGCACTCCCTCAGTACTGACCCTCTGACAGTGCGTCACTCCCTCAGTACTGACACTCTGACAGTGCAGCACTCCCTCAGTACTGACCCTCTGACAGTGCAGCGCTCCCTCAGCACTGACCCTCTGACAGTGCAGCACTCCCTCAGTACTGACCATCTGACAGTGCAGCACTCCCTCAGTACTGACCCTCTGACAGTGCAGCACTCCCTCAGCACTGACCCTCTGACAGTGCAGCACTCCCTCAGTACTGACCCTCTGACAGTGCAGCACTCCCTCAGTGCTGACCCTCTGACAGTGCGGCACTCCCTCAGTACTGACCCTCTGACAGTGCAGCAGTCCCTCAGTACTGACCCTCTGACAATGCGGCACTCCCTCAGTACTGACCCTCTGACAGTGCAGCACTCCCTCAGTACTGACCCTCTGACACTGCAGCACTCCCTCAGTACAGACCCTCTGACAGTGCAGCACTCCCTCAGTACTGACCCTCTGACAGTGCAGTGCTCCCTCAGTACTGACCCTCTGATAGTGCAGCACTCCCTCAGTACTGACCCAGTCAGTGCGGGACTCCCTCAGTACTGGCCCTCTGACAGTGCAGCACTCCCTCAGTACTGACTCTCTGACAGTAAGGCACTCCCTCAGTACTGACCCTCTGACAGTGCAGCACTCCCTCAGCACAGACCCTCTGACAGTGTAGCACTCCCTCAGTACTGACCCTCTGATAGTGCAGCACTCCCTCAGTACTGACCCTCTGTCAGTGCGGCACTCCCTCAGTACTGGCCCTCTGACAGTGCAGCACTCCCTCAGTACTGACCCTCTGACAGTGCAGCATTCCCTCAGCACAGACCCTCTGACAGTACGGCACTCCCTCAGTACTGACCCTCTGACAATGCGGCACTCCCTCAGTACTGACCCACTGACAGTGCAGCACTCCCTCAGTACTGACCTTCTGACAGTGTAGCAGTCCCTTAGCACTGACCCTCTGACAGAGCAGTACTTCCTCAGTCCTGACCCTCTGACAGTGCAGCAATCCCTCAGTACTGACCCTCTGACAATGCAGCACTCCCTAAGCACTGACCCTCTGACAATGCGGCACTCCCTCTGTACTGACCATCTGACAGTGCAGCACGCACTCAGTACTGACCCTCTGACAGTGCAACACACCCTCAGTACTGACCCTGACAATGCGGCACTCCCTGAGCACTGACCCTCTGACAGTGCGGCACTCCCTCAGTTCTGACCCTCTAACACTACAGCACTCCCTCAGTACTGACACTCTGACAGTGCAGCACTCCCTCAGTACTGACCCTCTGTCAGTGCAGCGCTCCCTCAGTACTGACCCTCTGACAGTGCAGCACTCCCTCAGTACTGCCCCACTGACAGTGCAGCACTCCCTCAGTACTGACTCTCTGACAGTGCGCTCCCTAAGTACTGACCCTCTGACAGTGTAGCACTCCCTCAGTACTGACCCTCTGAGAGTGCAGCACTCCCTCAGTACTGACCCTCTGACAGTGCAGCACTCCCTCAGTACTGACCCTCTGACAGTGTAGCACTCCCTCAGTACTGACTCTCTGACATTGCAGCACTCCCTAAGTACTGACCCTCTGATAGTACAGCACTCCCTCAGTACCGACCCTCTGACAGTGCGGCACTCCCTCAGTACTGACCCACTGACAGTGCAGCTCTCCCTCAGTACTGACCCTCTGACAGTGCAGCACTCCCTCAGTACTGACCCTCTGACAGTGCGACACTCCCTCAGTACTGACCCTCTGACAGTGCGGCACTCCCTCAGTACTGACCCTCTGACAGTGCAGCACTCCCTAAGTACTGACCCTCTGATAGTACAGCACTCCCTCAGTACTGACCCTCTGACAGTGCAGCACTCCCTCAGTACTGACCCACTGACAGTGCAGCTCTCCCTCAGTACTGACCCTCTGACAGTGCAGCACTCCCTCAGGACTGACCCTCTGACAGTGCAGCACTCCCTCAGTACTGACCCTCTGACAGTGCAGCACTCCCTCAGCACTGACCCTGACAGTGCAGCACTCCCTCAATACTGACCCTCTGACAGTGCGGCACTCCCTCAGTACTGACCCTCTGACAGTGCAGTTCTCCCTCAGTACTGACCCTCTGACAGTGAAGCACTCCCTCAGTACTGACCCTCTGACAGTGCAGCACTCCCTCAATACTGACTCTCTGACAGTGGAGCACTCCCTCAATACTGGCCCTCTGACAATGTGGCATCCCTCAGTACTGACCCTCTGACAGTGCAGCACTCCCTCAGTACTGACCCTCTGACAGTGCAGCACTCCCTCAATACTGACCCTCTGACAGTGCAGCACTCCCTCAATACTGACCCTCTGACAGTGCAGCACTCCCTCAGTACTGACCCTCTGACAGTGCAGCACTCCCTCAATACTGACCCTCTGACAGTGCAGCACTCCCTCAATACTGACCCTCTGACAGTGCAGCACTCCCTCAGTACTGACCCTCTGACAGTGCAGCACTCCCTCAGTACTGACCCTCTGACAGTGCAGCACTCCCTCAGTACTGACCCTCTGACAGTGCGGCACACCCTCAGTACTGGCCCTCTGACAGTGCAGCACTCCCTCAGTACTGACCCTCTGACAGTGCAGCATTCCCTCAGCACAGACCCTCTGACAGTGCGGCACTCCCTCAGCAGTGACCCACTGACAGTGCAGCACTCCGTCAGTACTGACCCTGACAATGCGGCACTCCCTCAGCACTGTCCCTCTGACAATGCGGCATCCCTCAGTACTGACCCTCTGACAGTGCGACACTCCCTCAATACTGACCCTCTGACAGTGCAGCGCTCCCTCAGTACTGACCCTCTGACAGTGCAGCACTCCCTCAATACTGACCCTCTGACAGTGCAGCACTCCCTCAATACTGACCCTCTGACAGTGCAGCACTCCCTCAGTACTGACCCTCTGACAGTGCAGCACTCCCTCAGTACTGACCCTCTGACAGTGCGGCACTCCCTCAGTACTGACCCTCTGACAGTGCAGCACTCCCTCAATACTGGCCCTCTGACAATGCGCCATCCCTCAGTACTGACCCTCTGACAGTGCAGCACTCCCTCAATACTGACCCTCTGACAGTGCTGCACTCCCTCAATACTGACCCTCTGACAGTGCAGCACTCCCTCAATACTGACCCTCTGACAGTGCAGCGCTCCCTCAGTACTGACCCTCTGACAGTGCAGCACTCCCTCAATACTGACCCTCTGACAGTGCAGCACTCCCTCAATACTGACCCTCTGACAGTGCAGCACTCCCTCAGTACTGACCCTCTGACAGTGCAGCACTCCCTCAGTACTGACCCTCTGACAGTGCAGCACTCCCTCAGTACTGACCCTCTGACAGTGCGGCACACCCTCAGTACTGGCCCTCTGACAGTGCAGCACTCCCTCAGTACTGACCCTCTGACAGTGCAGCATTCCCTCAGCACAGACCCTCTGACAGTGCGGCACTCCCTTAGCAGTGACCCACTGACAGTGCAGCACTCCGTCAGTACTGACCCTGACAATGCGGCACTCCCTCAGCACTGTCCCTCTGACAATGCGGCATCCCTCAGTACTGACCCTCTGACAGTGTGACACTCCCTCAATACTGACCCTCTGACAGTGCAGCGCTCCCTCAGTACTGACCCTCTGACAGTGCAGCACTCCCTCAATACTGACCCTCTGACAGTGCAGCACTCCCTCAATACTGACCCTCTGACAGTGCAGCACTCCCTCAGTACTGACCCTCTGACAGTGCAGCACTCCCTCAGTACTGACCCTCTGACAGTGCGGCACTCCCTCAGTACTGACCCTCTGACAGTGCAGCACTCCCTCAATACTGGCCCTCTGACAATGCGCCATCCCTCAGTACTGACCCTCTGACAGTGCAGCACTCCCTCAATACTGACCCTCTGACAGTGCAGCACTCCCTCAATACTGACCCTCTGACAGTGCAGCACTCCCTCAATACTGACCCTCTGACAGTGCAGCGCTCCCTCAGTACTGACTCTCTGACAGTGCAGCACTCCCTCAATACTGACCCTCTGACAGTGCAGCACTCCCTCAGTACTGACCCTCTGACAGTGCAGCACTCCCTCAGTACTGACCCTCTGACAGTGCGGCACTCCCTCAGTACTGACCCTCTGACAGTGCAGCACTCCCTCAATACTGGCCCTCTGACAATGCGCCATCCCTCAGTACTGACCCTCTGACAGTGCAGCACTCCCTCAATACTGACCCTCTGACAGTGCAGCACTCCCTCAATACTGACCCTCTGACAGTGCAGCACTCCCTCAATACTGACCCTCTGACAGTGCAGCGCTCCCTCAGTACTGACCCTCTGACAGTGCAGCACTCCCTCAATACTGACCCTCTGACAGTGCAGCACTCCCTCAATACTGACCCTCTGACAGTGCAGCAATCCCTCAGTAATGACCCTCTGACAATGCGGCACTCCCTCAGTACTGACCCTCTGACAGTGCGGAGCTCCCTCAGTACTGACCCTCTGACAGTGCAGCGCTCCCTCAGCATTGACTCTCTGACAGTGCAGCACTCCCTCAGTACTGACCCTCTGACAGTGCGGCACTCCCTCAGTACTGACCCTCTTACAGTGCGGAGCTCCCTCAGTACTGAACCTCTGACAGTGCAGCACTCCCTCAGCACTGACTCTCTGATAGTGCAGCACTCCCTCAGTACTGACCCTCTGACAGTGCAGCACTCCCTCAGTGCTGACCCTCTGACAGTGCGGCACTCCCTCAGTACTGACCCTCTGACAGTGCAGCAGTCCCTCAGTACTGACCCTCTGACAATGCGGCACTCCCTCAGTACTGACCCTCTGACAGTGCAGCACTCCCTCAGTACTGACCCTCTGACACTGCAGCACTCCCTCAGTACAGACCCTCTGACAGTGCAGCACTCCCTCAGTACTGACCCTCTGACAGTGCAGTGCTCCCTCAGTACTGACCCTCCGACAGTGCGGCACTCCCTCAGTACTGACCCTCTGACAGTGAGGCCAACTCGCTACTGACCCTCTGATAGTGCGGCACTCCCTCAGTACTGACCCTCTGACAGTGCAGCAGTCCCTCAGTACTGACCCTGTGACAGTGCAGCACTCCCTCAGCACAGACCCTCTGACAGTGTAGCACTCCCTCAGTACTGACCCTCTGAGAGTGCAGCACTCCCTCAGTGCTGACCCTCTGACAGTGCAGCACTCCCTCAGTACTGACCCTCTGACAGTGTGGCACTCCCTCAGCACAGACCCTCTGACACTGTAACACTCCCTCAGTACTGACCCTCTGACAGTGCAGCATTCCCTCAGTACTGACCGTCTGACAGTTCGGCACTCCCTCAGTACTGACCCTCTGACAGTGCAGCACTCCCTCAGAACTGACCCTCTGACAGGGCGGCACTACCTCAGTACTGACCCTCTGACAGTGCAGCACTCCCTCAGTACTGACCCTCTGACAGTGCAGCACTCCCTCAGTACTGACCCTCTGACAGTGCAGCACTCATTCAGTACTGACTCTCTGACAATGCAGCACTCCCTCAGTACTGACCCTCTGACAGTGCAGCACTCCCTCAGTACTGACCCTCTGACAGTGCAGCACTCATTCAGTACTGACTCTGACAATGCAGCACTCCCTCAGTACTGACCCTCTGACAGTGCAGCACTCCCTCAGTACTGACCCTCTGACAGTGCAGCACTCCCTCAGTACTGACCCACTGACAGTGCAGCTCTCCCTCAGTACTGACCCTCTGACAGTGCAGCACTCCCTCAGTACTGACCCTCTGACAGTGCGGCACTCCCTCAGTACTGACCCTCTGACAGTGCAGCACTCCCTCAGTACTGACCCTCTGACAGTGCGTCACTCCCTCAGTACTGACACTCTGACAGTGCAGCACTCCCTCAGTACTGACCCTCTGACAGTGCAGCGCTCCCTCAGCACTGACCCTCTGACAGTGCAGCACTCCCTCAGTACTGACCATCTGACAGTGCAGCACTCCCTCAGTACTGACCCTCTGACAGTGCAGCACTCCCTCAGCACTGACCCTCTGACAGTGCAGCACTCCCTCAGTACTGACCCTCTGACAGTGCAGCACTCCCTCAGTGCTGACCCTCTGACAGTGCGGCACTCCCTCAGTACTGACCCTCTGACAGTGCAGCAGTCCCTCAGTACTGACCCTCTGACAATGCGGCACTCCCTCAGTACTGACCCTCTGACAGTGCAGCACTCCCTCAGTACTGACCCTCTGACACTGCAGCACTCCCTCAGTACAGACCCTCTGACAGTGCAGCACTCCCTCAGTACTGACCCTCTGACAGTGCAGTGCTCCCTCAGTACTGACCCTCTGATAGTGCAGCACTCCCTCAGTACTGACCCAGTCAGTGCGGCACTCCCTCAGTACTGGCCCTCTGACAGTGCAGCACTCCCTCAGTACTGACTCTCTGACAGTAAGGCACTCCCTCAGTACTGACCCTCTGACAGTGCAGCACTCCCTCAGCACAGACCCTCTGACAGTGTAGCACTCCCTCAGTACTGACCCTCTGATAGTGCAGCACTCCCTCAGTACTGACCCTCTGTCAGTGCGGCACTCCCTCAGTACTGGCCCTCTGACAGTGCAGCACTCCCTCAGTACTGACCCTCTGACAGTGCAGCATTCCCTCAGCACAGACCCTCTGACAGTACGGCACTCCCTCAGTACTGACCCTCTGACAATGCAGCACTCCCTCAGTACTGACCTTCTGACAGTGTAGCAGTCCCTTAGCACTGACCCTCTGACAGAGCAGTACTTCCTCAGTCCTGACCCTCTGACAGTGCAGCAATCCCTCAGTACTGACCCTCTGACAATGCAGCACTCCCTAAGCACTGACCCTCTGACAATGCGGCACTCCCTCTGTACTGACCATCTGACAGTGCAGCACGCACTCAGTACTGACCCTCTGACAGTGCAACACACCCTCAGTACTGACCCTGACAATGCGGCACTCCCTGAGCACTGACCCTCTGACAGTGCGGCACTCCCTCAGTTCTGACCCTCTAACAGTACAGCACTCCCTCAGTACTGACACTCTGACAGTGCAGCACTCCCTCAGTACTGACCCTCTGTCAGTGCAGCGCTCCCTCAGTACTGACCCTCTGACAGTGCAGCACTCCCTCAGTACTGCCCCACTGACAGTGCAGCACTCCCTCAGTACTGACTCTCTGACAGTGCGCTCCCTAAGTACTGACCCTCTGACAGTGTAGCACTCCCTCAGTACTGACCCTCTGAGAGTGCAGCACTCCCTCAGTACTGACCCTCTGACAGTGCAGCACTCCCTCAGTACTGACCCTCTGACAGTGTAGCACTCCCTCAGTACTGACTCTCTGACATTGCAGCACTCCCTAAGTACTGACCCTCTGATAGTACAGCAGGGTTGTGGTGATGGGAGACTTCAACTTCCCCAATATTGACTGGGACTCACTTAGTGCCAGGGGCTTAGACGGGGCAGAGTTTGTAAGGAGCATCCAGGAGGGCTTCTTAAAACAATATGTAAACAGTCCAACTAGGGAAGAGGCGGTACTGGACCTGGTATTGGGGAATGAGCCCGGCCAGGTGGTAGATGTTTCAGTAGGGGAGCATTTCGGTAACAGTGACCACAATTCAGTAAGTTTTAAAGTACTGGTGGACAAGGATAAGAGTGGTCCGAGGATGAATGTGCTAAATTGGGGGAAGGCTAATTATAACAATATTAGGCGGGAACTGAAGAGCATAGATTGGGGGCGGATGTTTGAGGGCAAATCAACATCTGACATGTGGGAGGCTTTCAAGTGTCAGTTGATAGGAATACAGGACAGGCATGTTCCTGTGAGGAAGAAAGACAAATACGGCAATTTTCGGGAACCTTGGATGACGAATGATATTGTAGGCCTCGTCAAAAAGAAAAAGGAGGCATTTGTCAGGGCTAAAAGGCTGGGAACAGACGAAGCCTGTGTGGCATATAAGGAAAGTAGGAAGGAACTTAAGCAGGGAGTCAGGAGGGCTAGAAGGGGTCATGAAAAGTCATTGGCAAATAGGGTTAAGGAAAATCCCAAGGCTTTTTACACTTACATAAAAAGCAAGAGGGTAGCCAGGGAAAGGGTTGGCCCACTGAAGGATAGGCAAGGGAATCTATGTGTGGAGCCAGAGGAAATGGGCGAGGTACTAAATGAATACTTTGCATCAGTATTCACCAAAGAGAAGGAATTGGTAGATGTTGAGTCTGGAGAAGGGGGTGTAGATAGCCTGGGTCACATTGTGATCCAAAAAGACGAGGTGTTGGGTGTCTTAAAAAATATTAAGGTAGATAAGTCCCCAGGGCCGGATGGGATCTACCCCAGAATACTGAAGGAGGCTGGAGAGGAAATTGCTGAGGCCTTGACAGAAATCTTTGGATCCTCGATGTCTTCAGGGGATGTCCCGGAGGACTGGAGAATAGCCAATGTTGTTCCTCTGTTTAAGAAGGGTGGCAGGGATAATCCCGGGAACTACAGGCCGGTGAGCCTTACTTCAGTGGTAGGGAAATTACTGGAGAGAATTCTTCGAGACAGGATCTACTCCCATTTGGAAGCAAATGGACGTATTAGTGAGAGGCAGCACGGTTTTGTGAAGGGGAGGTCGTGTCTCACTAACTTGATAGAGTTTTTCGAGGAGGTCACTAAGATGATTGATGCAGGTAGGGCAGTAGATGTTGTCTATATGGACTTCAGTAAGGCCTTTGACAAGGTCCCTCATGGTAGACTAGTACAAAAGGTGAAGTCACACGGGATCAGGGGTGAACTGGCAAGGTGGATACAGAACTGGCTAGGCCATAGAAGGCAGAGGGTAGCAATGGAGGGATGCTTTTCTAATTGGAGGGCTGTGACCAGTGGTGTTCCACAGGGATCAGTGCTGGGACCTTTGCTCTTTGTAGTATATATAAATGATTTGGAGGAAAATGTAACTGGTCTGATTAGTAAGTTTGCAGACGACACAAAGGTTGGTGGAATTGCGGATAGCGATGAGGACTGTCTGAGGATACAGCAGGATTTAGATTGTCTGGAGACTTGGGCGGAGAGATGGCAGATGGAGTTTAACCTGGACAAATGTGAGGTAATGCATTTTGGAAGGGCTAATGCAGGTAGGGAATATACAGTGAATGGTAGAACCCTCAAGAGTATTGAAAGTCAAAGAGATCTAGGAGTACAGGTCCACAGATCACTGAAAGGGGCTACACAGGTGGAGAAGGTAGTCAAGAAGGCATACGGCATGCTTGCCTTCATTGGCCGGGGCATTGAGTATAAGAATTGGCAAGTCATGTTGCAGCTGTATAGAACCTTAGTTAGGCCACACTTGGAGTATAGTGTTCAATTCTGGTCGCCACACTACCAGAAGGATGTGGAGGCTTTAGAGAGGGTGCAGAAGAGATTTACCAGAATGTTGCCTGGTATGGAGGGCATAAGCTATGAGGAGCGATTGAATAAACTCGGTTTGTTCTCACTGGAACGAAGGAGGTTGAGGGGCGACCTGATAGAGGTATACAAAATTATGAGGGGCATAGACAGAGTGGATAGTCAGAGGCTTTTCCCCAGGGTAGAGGGGTCAATTACTAGGGGGCATAGGTTTAAGGTGAGAGGGGCAAAGTTTAGAGTAGATGTACGAGGCAAGTTTTTTACGCAGAGGGTAGTGGGTGCCTGGAACTCACTACCGGAGGAGATAGTGGAGGCAGGGACGATAGGGACATTTAAGGGGCATCTTGACAAATATATGAATAGGATGGGAATAGAAGGATACGGACCCAGGAAGTGTGGAAGATTGTAGTTTAGTCGGGCAGTATGGTCGGCACGGGCTTGGAGGGCGGAAGGGCCTGTTCCTGTGCTGTACATTTCTTTGTTCTTTGTTCTTTGTTCACTCCCTCAGTACCGACCCTCTGACAGTGCGGCACTCCCTCAGTACTGACCCACTGACAGTGCAGCTCTCCCTCAGTACTGACCCTCTGACAGTGCAGCACTCCCTCAGTACTGACCCTCTGACAGTGCGACACTCCCTCAGTACTGACCCTCTGACAGTGCGGCACTCCCTCAGTACTGACCCTCTGACAGTGCAGCACTCCCTAAGTACTGACCCTCTGATAGTACAGCACTCCCTCAGTACTGACCCTCTGACAGTGCAGCACTCCCTCAGTACTGACCCACTGACAGTGCAGCACTCCCTCAGGACTGACCCTCTGACAGTGCAGCACTCCCTCAGTACTGACCCTCTGACAGTGCAGCACTCCCTCAGCACTGACCCTGACAGTGCAGCACTCCCTCAATACTGACCCTCTGACAGTGCGGCACTCCCTCAGTACTGACCCTCTGACAGTGCAGTTCTCCCTCAGTACTGACCCTCTGACAGTGAAGCACTCCCTCAGTACTGACCCTCTGACAGTGCAGCACTCCCTCAATACTGACTCTCTGACAGTGGAGCACTCCCTCAATACTGGCCCTCTGACAATGTGGCATCCCTCAGTACTGACCCTCTGACAGTGCAGCACTCCCTCAGTACTGACCCTCTGACAGTGCAGCACTCCCTCAATACTGACCCTCTGACAGTGCAGCACTCCCTCAATACTGACCCTCTGACAGTGCAGCACTCCCTCAGTACTGACCCTCTGACAGTGCAGCACTCCCTCAATACTGACCCTCTGACAGTGCAGCACTCCCTCAATACTGACCCTCTGACAGTGCAGCACTCCCTCAGTACTGACCCTCTGACAGTGCAGCACTCCCTCAGTACTGACCCTCTGACAGTGCAGCACTCCCTCAGTACTGACCCTCTGACAGTGCGGCACACCCTCAGTACTGGCCCTCTGACAGTGCAGCACTCCCTCAGTACTGACCCTCTGACAGTGCAGCATTCCCTCAGCACAGACCCTCTGACAGTGCGGCACTCCCTCAGCAGTGACCCACTGACAGTGCAGCACTCCGTCAGTACTGACCCTGACAATGCGGCACTCCCTCAGCACTGTCCCTCAGACAATGCGGCATCCCTCAGTACTGACCCTCTGACAGTGCGACACTCCCTCAATACTGACCCTCTGACAGTGCAGCGCTCCCTCAGTACTGACCCTCTGACAGTGCAGCACTCCCTCAATACTGACCCTCTGACAGTGCAGCACTCCCTCAATACTGACCCTCTGACAGTGCAGCACTCCCTCAGTACTGACCCTCTGACAGTGCAGCACTCCCTCAGTACTGACCCTCTGACAGTGCGGCACTCCCTCAGTACTGACCCTCTGACAGTGCAGCACTCCCTCAATACTGGCCCTCTGACAATGCGCCATCCCTCAGTACTGACCCTCTGACAGTGCAGCACTCCCTCAATACTGACCCTCTGACAGTGCTGCACTCCCTCAATACTGACCCTCTGACAGTGCAGCACTCCCTCAATACTGACCCTCTGACAGTGCAGCGCTCCCTCAGTACTGACCCTCTGACAGTGCAGCACTCCCTCAATACTGACCCTCTGACAGTGCAGCACTCCCTCAATACTGACCCTCTGACAGTGCAGCACTCCCTCAGTACTGACCCTCTGACAGTGCAGCACTCCCTCAGTACTGACCCTCTGACAGTGCAGCACTCCCTCAGTACTGACCCTCTGACAGTGCGGCACACCCTCAGTACTGGCCCTCTGACAGTGCAGCACTCCCTCAGTACTGACCCTCTGACAGTGCAGCATTCCCTCAGCACAGACCCTCTGACAGTGCGGCACTCCCTTAGCAGTGACCCACTGACAGTGCAGCACTCCGTCAGTACTGACCCTGACAATGCGGCACTCCCTCAGCACTGTCCCTCTGACAATGCGGCATCCCTCAGTACTGACCCTCTGACAGTGTGACACTCCCTCAATACTGACCCTCTGACAGTGCAGCGCTCCCTCAGTACTGACCCTCTGACAGTGCAGCACTCCCTCAATACTGACCCTCTGACAGTGCAGCACTCCCTCAATACTGACCCTCTGACAGTGCAGCACTCCCTCAGTACTGACCCTCTGACAGTGCAGCACTCCCTCAGTACTGACCCTCTGACAGTGCGGCACTCCCTCAGTACTGACCCTCTGACAGTGCAGCACTCCCTCAATACTGGCCCTCTGACAATGCGCCATCCCTCAGTACTGACCCTCTGACAGTGCAGCACTCCCTCAATACTGACCCTCTGACAGTGCAGCACTCCCTCAATACTGACCCTCTGACAGTGCAGCACTCCCTCAATACTGACCCTCTGACAGTGCAGCGCTCCCTCAGTACTGACCCTCTGACAGTGCAGCACTCCCTCAATACTGACCCTCTGACAGTGCAGCACTCCCTCAATACTGACCCTCTGACAGTGCAGCAATCCCTCAGTAATGACCCTCTGACAATGCGGCACTCCCTCAGTACTGACCCTCTGACAGTGCGGAGCTCCCTCAGTACTGACCCTCTGACAGTGCAGCGCTCCCTCAGCATTGACTCTCTGACAGTGCAGCACTCCCTCAGTACTGACCCTCTGACAGTGCGGCACTCCCTCAGTACTGACCCTCTGACAGTGCGGAGCTCCCTCAGTACTGAACCTCTGACAGTGCAGCACTCCCTCAGCACTGACTCTCTGATAGTGCAGCACTCCCTCAGTACTGACCCTCTGACAGTGCAGCACTCCCTCAGTGCTGACCCTCTGACAGTGCGGCACTCCCTCAGTACTGACCCTCTGACAGTGCAGCAGTCCCTCAGTACTGACCCTCTGACAATGCGGCACTCCCTCAGTACTGACCCTCTGACAGTGCAGCACTCCCTCAGTACTGACCCTCTGACAGTGCAGTGCTCCCTCAGTACTGACCCTCCGACAGTGCGGCACTCCCTCAGTACTGACCCTCTGACAGTGAGGCCAACTCGCTACTGACCCTCTGATAGTGCGGCACTCCCTCAGTACTGACCCTCTGACAGTGCAGCAGTCCCTCAGTACTGACCCTGTGACAGTGCAGCACTCCCTCAGCACAGACCCTCTGACAGTGTAGCACTCCCTCAGTACTGACCCTCTGAGAGTGCAGCACTCCCTCAGTGCTGACCCTCTGACAGTGCAGCACTCCCTCAGTACTGACCCTCTGACAGTGTGGCACTCCCTCAGCACAGACCCTCTGACACTGTAACACTCCCTCAGTACTGACCCTCTGACAGTGCAGCATTCCCTCAGTACTGACCGTCTGACAGTTCGGCACTCCCTCAGTACTGACCCTCTGACAGTGCAGCACTCCCTCAGAACTGACCCTCTGACAGGGCGGCACTACCTCAGTACTGACCCTCTGACAGTGCAGCACTCCCTCAGTACTGACCCTCTGACAGTGCAGCACTCCCTCAGTACTGACCCTCTGACAGTGCAGCACTCATTCAGTACTGACTCTCTGACAATGCAGCACTCCCTCAGTACTGACCCTCTGACAGTGCAGCACTCCCTCAGTACTGACCCTCTGACAGTGCAGCACTCATTCAGTACTGACTCTGACAATGCAGCACTCCCTCAGTACTGACCCTCTGACAGTGCAGCACTCCCTCAGCACAGACCCTCTGACAGTGTAGCACTCCCTCAGTACTCACCCACTGACAGTGCAGCACTCCCTCAGTACTGACCCTCTGACAGTGCAGCACTCCCTCAGTACTAACCACCTGACAGTGCAGCACTCCCTCAGTACTGACCCTCTGATAGTGCAGCACTCCCTCAGTACTGACCCAGTCAGTGCGGCACTCCCTCAGTACTGGCCCTCTGACAGTGCAGCACTCCCTCAGTACTGACTCTCTGACAGTGCAGCACTCCCTCAGCACAGACCCTCTGACAGTAAGGCACTCCCTCAGTACTGACCCTCTGACAGTGCAGCACTCCCTCAGCACAGACCCTCTGACAGTGTAGCACTCCCTCAGTACTGACCCTCTGATAGTTCAGCACTCCCTCAGTACTGACCCTCTGTCAGTGCGGCACTCCCTCAGTACTGGCCCTCTGACAGTGCAGCACTCCCTCAGTACTGACCCTCTGACAGTGCAGCACTCCCTCAGCACAGACCCTCTGACAGTACGGCACTCCCTCAGTACTGACCCTCTGACAATGCAGCACTCCGTCAGCACTGACCCTCTGACAATGCGGCACTCCCTCAGTACTGACCATCTGACAGTGCAGCATGCACTCAGTACTGACCCTCTGACAGTGCAACACACCCTCAGTACTGACCCTGACAATGCGGCACTCCCTCAGCACTGACCCTCTGACAGTGCGGCATTCCCTCAGTTCTGACCCTCTAACAGTACAGCACTCCCTCAGTACTGACCCTCTGACAGTGCAGCACTCCCTCAGTACTGACCCTCTGTCAGTGCAGCGCTCCCTCAGTACTGACCCTCTGACAGTGCAGCACTCCCTCAGTACTGCCCCACTGACAGTGCAGCACTCCCTCAGTACTGACTCTCTGACAGTGCGCTCCCTAAGTACTGACCCTCTGACAGTGTAGCACTCCCTCAGTACTGACCCTCTGAGAGTGCAGCACTCCCTCAGTACTGACCCTCTGACAGTGCAGCACTCCCTCAGTACTGACCCTCTGACACTGGAGCACTCCCTCAGTACTGACTCTCTGACAGTGCAGCACTCCCTAAGTACTGACCCTCTGATAGTACAGCACTCCCTCAGTACTGACCCTCTGACAGTGCAGCACTCCCTCAGTACTGACCCTCTGACAGTGCGGCACTCCCTCAGTACTGACCCTCTGACAGTGCAGTTCTCCCTCAGTACTGACCCTCTGACAGTGCAGCACTCCCTCAATACTGACTCTCTGACAGTGGAGCACTCCCTCAATACTGGCCCTCTGACAATGCGGCATCCCTCAGTACTGACCCTCTGACAGTGCAGCTCTCCCTCAGTACTGACCCTCTGACAGTGCAGCACTCCCTCAGTACTGACCCTCTGACAGTGCGACACTCCCTCAGTACTGACCCTCTGACAGTGCGGCACTCCCTCAGTACTGACCCCCTGACAGTGCAGCACTCCCTAAGTACTGACCCTCTGATAGTACAGCACTCCCTCAGTACTGACCCTCTGACAGTGCAGCACTCCCTCAGTACTGACCCACTGACAGTGCAGCTCTCCCTCAGTACTGACCCTCTGACAGTGCAGCACTCCCTCAGTACTGACCCTCTGACAGTGCAGCACTCCCTCAGTACTGACCCTCTGACAGTGCGGCACTCCCTCAGTACTGACCCTCTGACAGTGCAGCACTCCCTCAGCACTGACCCTGACAGTGCAGCACACCCTCAATACTGACCCTCTGACAGTGCAGCACTCCCTCAGTACTGACCCTCTGACAGTGCGGCACTCCCTCAGTACTGACCCTCTGACAGTGCAGTTCTCCCTCAGTACTGACCCTCTGACAGTGCAGCACTCCCTCAGTACTGACCCTCTGACAGTGCAGCACTCCCTCAATACTGACTCTCTGATAGTGGAGCACTCCCTCAATACTGGCCCTCTGACAATGCGGCATCCCTCAGTACTGACCCTCTGACAGTGCAGCACTCCCTCAGTACTGACCCCCTGACAGTGCAGCACTCCCTCAATACTGACCCTCTGACAGTGCAGCACTCCCTCAATACTGACCCTCTGACAGTGCAGCACTCCCTCAGTACTGACCCTCTGACAGTGCAGCACTCCCTCAATACTGACCCTATGACAGTGCAGCACTCCCTCAATGCTGACCCTCTGACAGTGCAGCACTCCCTCAGTACTGACCCTCTGACAGTGCAGCACTCCCTCAGTACTGACCCTCTGACAGTGCAGCACTCCCTCAGTACTGACCCTCTGACAGTGCGGCACACCCTCAGTACTGGCCCTCTGACAGTGCAGCACTCCCTCAGTACTGACCCTCTGACAGTGCAGCACTCCCTCAGTACTGACCCTCTGACAGTGCGGCACACCCTCAGTACTGGCCCTCTGACAGTGCAGCACTCCCTCAGTACTGACCCTCTGACAGTGCAGCATTCCCTCAGCACAGACCCTCTGACAGTGCGGCACTCCCTCAGCAGTGACCCACTGACAGTGCAGCACTCCGTCAGTACTGACCCTGACAATGCGGCACTCCCTCAGCACTGTCCCTCAGACAATGCGGCATCCCTCAGTACTGACCCTCTGACAGTGCGACACTCCCTCAAAACTGACCCTCTGACAGTGCAGCGCTCCCTCAGTACTGACCCTCTGACAGTGCAGCACTCCCTCAATACTGACCCTCTGACAGTGCAGCACTCCCTCAATACTGACCCTCTGACAGTGCAGCACTCCCTCAGTACTGACCCTCTGACAGTGCAGCACTCCCTCAGTACTGACCCTCTGACAGTGCGGCACTCCCTCAGTACTGACCCTCTGACAGTGCAGCACTCCCTCAATACTGGCCCTCTGACAATGCGCCATCCCTCAGTACTGACCCTCTGACAGTGCAGCACTCCCTCAATACTGACCCTCTGACAGTGCTGCACTCCCTCAATACTGACCCTCTGACAGTGCAGCACTCCCTCAATACTGACCCTCTGACAGTGCAGCGCTCCCTCAGTACTGACCCTCTGACAGTGCAGCACTCCCTCAATACTGACCCTCTGACAGTGCAGCACTCCCTCAATACTGACCCTCTGACAGTGCAGCACTCCCTCAGTACTGACCCTCTGACAGTGCAGCACTCCCTCAGTACTGACCCTCTGACAGTGCAGCACTCCCTCAGTACTGACCCTCTGACAGTGCGGCACACCCTCAGTACTGGCCCTCTGACAGTGCAGCACTCCCTCAGTACTGACCCTCTGACAGTGCAGCATTCCCTCAGCACAGACCCTCTGACAGTGCGGCACTCCCTTAGCAGTGACCCACTGACAGTGCAGCACTCCGTCAGTACTGACCCTGACAATGCGGCACTCCCTCAGCACTGTCCCTCTGACAATGCGGCATCCCTCAGTACTGACCCTCTGACAGTGTGACACTCCCTCAATACTGACCCTCTGACAGTGCAGCGCTCCCTCAGTACTGACCCTCTGACAGTGCAGCACTCCCTCAATACTGACCCTCTGACAGTGCAGCACTCCCTCAATACTGACCCTCTGACAGTGCAGCACTCCCTCAGTACTGACCCTCTGACAGTGCAGCACTCCCTCAGTACTGACCCTCTGACAGTGCGGCACTCCCTCAGTACTGACCCTCTGACAGTGCAGCACTCCCTCAATACTGGCCCTCTGACAATGCGCCATCCCTCAGTACTGACCCTCTGACAGTGCAGCACTCCCTCAATACTGACCCTCTGACAGTGCAGCACTCCCTCAATACTGACCCTCTGACAGTGCAGCACTCCCTCAATACTGACCCTCTGACAGTGCAGCGCTCCCTCAGTACTGACCCTCTGACAGTGCAGCACTCCCTCAATACTGACCCTCTGACAGTGCAGCACTCCCTCAATACTGACCCTCTGACAGTGCAGCAATCCCTCAGTAATGACCCTCTGACAATGCGGCACTCCCTCAGTACTGACCCTCTGACAGTGCGGAGCTCCCTCAGTACTGACCCTCTGACAGTGCAGCGCTCCCTCAGCATTGACTCTCTGACAGTGCAGCACTCCCTCAGTACTGACCCTCTGACAGTGCGGCACTCCCTCAGTACTGACCCTCTGACAGTGCGGAGCTCCCTCAGTACTGAACCTCTGACAGTGCAGCACTCCCTCAGCACTGACTCTCTGATAGTGCAGCACTCCCTCAGTACTGACCCTCTGACAGTGCAGCACTCCCTCAGTGCTGACCCTCTGACAGTGCGGCACTCCCTCAGTACTGACCCTCTGACAGTGCAGCAGTCCCTCAGTACTGACCCTCTGACAATGCGGCACTCCCTCAGTACTGACCCTCTGACAGTGCAGCACTCCCTCAGTACTGACCCTCTGACAGTGCAGTGCTCCCTCAGTACTGACCCTCCGACAGTGCGGCACTCCCTCAGTACTGACCCTCTGACAGTGAGGCCAACTCGCTACTGACCCTCTGATAGTGCGGCACTCCCTCAGTACTGACCCTCTGACAGTGCAGCAGTCCCTCAGTACTGACCCTGTGACAGTGCAGCACTCCCTCAGCACAGACCCTCTGACAGTGTAGCACTCCCTCAGTACTGACCCTCTGAGAGTGCAGCACTCCCTCAGTGCTGACCCTCTGACAGTGCAGCACTCCCTCAGTACTGACCCTCTGACAGTGTGGCACTCCCTCAGCACAGACCCTCTGACACTGTAACACTCCCTCAGTACTGACCCTCTGACAGTGCAGCATTCCCTCAGTACTGACCGTCTGACAGTTCGGCACTCCCTCAGTACTGACCCTCTGACAGTGCAGCACTCCCTCAGAACTGACCCTCTGACAGGGCGGCACTACCTCAGTACTGACCCTCTGACAGTGCAGCACTCCCTCAGTACTGACCCTCTGACAGTGCAGCACTCCCTCAGTACTGACCCTCTGACAGTGCAGCACTCATTCAGTACTGACTCTCTGACAATGCAGCACTCCCTCAGTACTGACCCTCTGACAGTGCAGCACTCCCTCAGTACTGACCCTCTGACAGTGCAGCACTCATTCAGTACTGACTCTGACAATGCAGCACTCCCTCAGTACTGACCCTCTGACAGTGCAGCACTCCCTCAGCACAGACCCTCTGACAGTGTAGCACTCCCTCAGTACTCACCCACTGACAGTGCAGCACTCCCTCAGTACTGACCCTCTGACAGTGCAGCACTCCCTCAGTACTAACCACCTGACAGTGCAGCACTCCCTCAGTACTGACCCTCTGATAGTGCAGCACTCCCTCAGTACTGACCCAGTCAGTGCGGCACTCCCTCAGTACTGGCCCTCTGACAGTGCAGCACTCCCTCAGTACTGACTCTCTGACAGTGCAGCACTCCCTCAGCACAGACCCTCTGACAGTAAGGCACTCCCTCAGTACTGACCCTCTGACAGTGCAGCACTCCCTCAGCACAGACCCTCTGACAGTGTAGCACTCCCTCAGTACTGACCCTCTGATAGTTCAGCACTCCCTCAGTACTGACCCTCTGTCAGTGCGGCACTCCCTCAGTACTGGCCCTCTGACAGTGCAGCACTCCCTCAGTACTGACCCTCTGACAGTGCAGCACTCCCTCAGCACAGACCCTCTGACAGTACGGCACTCCCTCAGTACTGACCCTCTGACAATGCAGCACTCCGTCAGCACTGACCCTCTGACAATGCGGCACTCCCTCAGTACTGACCATCTGACAGTGCAGCATGCACTCAGTACTGACCCTCTGACAGTGCAACACACCTTCAGTACTGACCCTGACAATGCGGCACTCCCTCAGCACTGACCCTCTGACAGTGCGGCATTCCCTCAGTTCTGACCCTCTAACAGTACAGCACTCCCTCAGTACTGACCCTCTGACAGTGCAGCACTCCCTCAGTACTGACCCTCTGTCAGTGCAGCGCTCCCTCAGTACTGACCCTCTGACAGTGCAGCACTCCCTCAGTACTGCCCCACTGACAGTGCAGCACTCCCTCAGTACTGACTCTCTGACAGTGCGCTCCCTAAGTACTGACCCTCTGACAGTGTAGCACTCCCTCAGTACTGACCCTCTGAGAGTGCAGCACTCCCTCAGTACTGACCCTCTGACAGTGCAGCACTCCCTCAGTACTGACCCTCTGACACTGTAGCACTCCCTCAGTACTGACTCTCTGACAGTGCAGCACTCCCTAAGTACTGACCCTCTGATAGTACAGCACTCCCTCAGTACTGACCCTCTGACAGTGCAGCACTCCCTCAGTACTGACCCTCTGACAGTGCGGCACTCCCTCAGTACTGACCCTCTGACAGTGCAGTTCTCCCTCAGTACTGACCCTCTGACAGTGCAGCACTCCCTCAATACTGACTCTCTGACAGTGGAGCACTCCCTCAATACTGGCCCTCTGACAATGCGGCATCCCTCAGTACTGACCCTCTGACAGTGCAGCTCTCCCTCAGTACTGACCCTCTGACAGTGCAGCACTCCCTCAGTACTGACCCTCTGACAGTGCGACACTCCCTCAGTACTGACCCTCTGACAGTGCGGCACTCCCTCAGTACTGACCCCCTGACAGTGCAGCACTCCCTAAGTACTGACCCTCTGATAGTACAGCACTCCCTCAGTACTGACCCTCTGACAGTGCAGCACTCCCTCAGTACTGACCCACTGACAGTGCAGCTCTCCCTCAGTACTGACCCTCTGACAGTGCAGCACTCCCTCAGTACTGACCCTCTGACAGTGCAGCACTCCCTCAGTACTGACCCTCTGACAGTGCGGCACTCCCTCAGTACTGACCCTCTGACAGTGCAGCACTCCCTCAGCACTGACCCTGACAGTGCAGCACACCCTCAATACTGACCCTCTGACAGTGCAGCACTCCCTCAGTACTGACCCTCTGACAGTGCGGCACTCCCTCAGTACTGACCCTCTGACAGTGCAGTTCTCCCTCAGTACTGACCCTCTGACAGTGCAGCACTCCCTCAGTACTGACCCTCTGACAGTGCAGCACTCCCTCAATACTGACTCTCTGATAGTGGAGCACTCCCTCAATACTGGCCCTCTGACAATGCGGCATCCCTCAGTACTGACCCTCTGACAGTGCAGCACTCCCTCAGTACTGACCCCCTGACAGTGCAGCACTCCCTCAATACTGACCCTCTGACAGTGCAGCACTCCCTCAATACTGACCCTCTGACAGTGCAGCACTCCCTCAGTACTGACCCTCTGACAGTGCAGCACTCCCTCAATACTGACCCTATGACAGTGCAGCACTCCCTCAATGCTGACCCTCTGACAGTGCAGCACTCCCTCAGTACTGACCCTCTGACAGTGCAGCACTCCCTCAGTACTGACCCTCTGACAGTGCAGCACTCCCTCAGTACTGACCCTCTGACAGTGCGGCACACCCTCAGTACTGGCCCTCTGACAGTGCAGCACTCCCTCAGTACTGACCCTCTGACAGTGCAGCATTCCCTCAGCACAGACCCTCTGACAGTGCAGCACTCCCTCAGTACTGACCCTCTGACAGTGCAGCACTCCCTCAGTACTGACCCTCTGACAGTGCAGCACTCCGTCAGCAGTGACCCACTGACAGTGCAGCACTCCGTCAGTACTGACCCTGACAATGCGGCACTCCCTCAGCACTGACCCTCTGACAGTGTAGCGCTCCCTCAGTACTGACCCTCTGACAGTGCAGCACTCCCTCAATACTGACCCTCTGACAGTGCAGCACTCCCTCAATACTGACCCTCTGACAGTGCAGCAATCCCTCAGTAATGACCATCTGACAGTGCAGCACTCCCTCAGTAATTACCCTCTGACAATGCGGCACTCCCTCAGTACTGACCCTCTGACAGTGCGGAGCTCCCTCAGTACTGACCCTCTGACAGTGCAGCGCTCCCTCAGCATTGACTCTCTGACAGTGCAGCACTCCCTCAGTACTGACCCTCTGACAGTGCGGCACTCCCTCAGTACTGACCCTCTGACAGTGCGGAGCTCCCTCAGTACTGACCCTCTGACAGTGCGGAGCTCCCTCAGTACTGACTCTCTGACAGTGCAGCACTCCCTCAGCACAGACCCTCTGACAGTACGGCACTCCCTCAGTACTGACCCTCTGACAATGCGGCACTCCCTCAGTACTGACCCACTGACAGTGCAGCACTCCCTCAGTACTGACCTTCTGACAGTGTAGCAGTCCCTTAGCACTGACCCCCTGACAGAGCAGTACTTCCTCAGTCCTGACCCTCTGACAGTGCAGCAATCCCTCAGTACTGACCCTCTGACAATGCAGCACTCCGTCAGCACTGACCCTCTGACAATGCGGCACTCCCTCAGTACTGACCATCTGACAGTGCAGCATGCACTCAGTACTGACCCTCTGACAGTGCAACACACCCTCAGTACTGACCCTGACAATGCGGCACTCCCTCAGCACTGACCCTCTGACAGTGCGGCATTCCCTCAGTTCTGACCCTCTAACAGTACAGCACTCCCTCAGTACTGACCCTCTGACAGTGCAGCACTCCCTCAGTACTGACCCTCTGTCAGTGCAGCGCTCCCTCAGTACTGACCCTCTGACAGTGCAGCACTCCCTCAGTACTGCCCCACTGACAGTGCAGCACTCCCTCAGTACTGACTCTCTGACAGTGCGCTCCCTAAGTACTGACCCTCTGACAGTGTAGCACTCCCTCAGTACTGACCCTCTGAGAGTGCAGCACTCCCTCAGTACTGACCCTCTGACAGTGCAGCACTCCCTCAGTACTGACCCTCTGACAGTGCAGCACTCCCTCAGTACTGACTCTCTGACAGTGCAGCACTCCCTAAGTACTGACCCTCTGATAGTACAGCACTCCCTCAGTACTGACCCTCTGACAGTGCAGCACTCCCTCAGTACTGACCCTCTGACAGTGCGGCACTCCCTCAGTACTGACCCTCTGACAGTGCAGTTCTCCCTCAGTACTGACCCTCTGACAGTGCAGCACTCCCTCAGTACTGACCCTCTGACAGTGCAGCACTCCCTCAATACTGACTCTCTGACAGTGGAGCACTCCCTCAATACTGGCCCTCTGACAATGCGGCATCCCTCAGTACTGACCCTCTGACAGTGCAGCTCTCCCTCAGTACTGACCCTCTGACAGTGCAGCACTCCCTCAGTACTGACCCTCTGACAGTGCGACACTCCCTCAGTACTGACCCTCTGACAGTGCGGCACTCCCTCAGTACTGACCCTCTGACAGTGCAGCACTCCCTCAATACTGACCCTCTGACAGTGCAGCACTCCCTCAATACTGACCCTCTGACAGTGCAGCACTCCCTCAGTACTGACCCTCTGACAGTGCAGCACTCCCTCAATACTGACCCTATGACAGTGCAGCACTCCCTCAATACTGACCCTCTGACAGTGCAGCACTCCCTCAGTACTGACCCTCTGACAGTGCAGCACTCCCTCAGTACTGACCCTCTGACAGTGCAGCACTCCCTCAGTACTGACCCTCTGACAGTGCGGCACACCCTCAGTACTGGCCCTCTGACAGTGCAGCACTCCCTCAGTACTGACCCTCTGACAGTGCAGCATTCCCTCAGCACAGACCCTCTGACAGTGCAGCACTCCCTCAGTACTGACCCTCTGACAGTGCAGCACTCCCTCAGTACTGACCCTCTGACAGTGCAGCACTCCCTCAGCAGTGACCCACTGACAGTGCAGCACTCCGTCAGTACTGACCCTGACAATGCGGCACTCCCTCAGCACTGACCCTCTGACAATGCGGCATCCCTCAGTACTGACCCTCTGACAGTGCGACACTCCCTCAATACTGACCCTCTGACAGTGCAGCGCTCCCTCAGTACTGACCCTCTGACAGTGCAGCACTCCCTCAATACTGACCCTCTGACAGTGCAGCACTCCCTCAATACTGACCCTCTGACAGTGCAGCACTCCCTCAGTACTGACCCTCTGACAGTGCAGCACTCCCTCAGTACTGACCCTCTGACAGTGCGGCACTCCCTCAGTACTGACCCTCTGACAGTGCAGCACTCCCTCAATACTGGCCCTCTGACAATGCGCCATCCCACAGTACTAACCCTCTGACAGTGCAGCACTCCCTCAATACTGACCCTCTGACAGTGCAGCACTCCCTCAATACTGACCCTCTGACAGTGCAGCACTCCCTCAATACTGACCCTCTGACAGTGTAGCGCTCCCTCAGTACTGACCCTCTGACAGTGCAGCACTCCCTCAATACTGACCCTCTGACAGTGCAGCACTCCCTCAATACTGACCCTCTGACAGTGCAGCAATCCCTCAGTAATGACCATCTGACAGTGCAGCACTCCCTCAGTAATTACCCTCTGACAATGCGGCACTCCCTCAGTACTGACCCTCTGACAGTGCGGAGCTCCCTCAGTACTGACCCTCTGACAGTGCAGCGCTCCCTCAGCATTGACTCTCTGACAGTGCAGCACTCCCTCAGTACTGACCCTCTGACAGTGCGGCACTCCCTCAGTACTGACCCTCTGACAGTGCGGAGCTCCCTCAGTACTGACCCTCTGACAGTGCGGAGCTCCCTCAGTACTGACCCTCTGACAGTGCAGCACTCCCTCAGCACTGACCCTCTGACAGTGCAGCACTCCCTCAGTACTGACCCTCTGACAGTGCAGCACTCCCTCAGTGCTGACCCTCTGACAGTGCGGCACTCCCTCAGTACTGACCCTCTGACAGTGCAGCAGTCCCTCAGTACTGACCCTCTGACAATGCGGCACTCCCTCAGTACTGACCCTCTGACAGTGCAGCACTCCCTCAGTACTGACCCTCTGACACTGCAGCACTCCCTCAGTACAGACCCTCTGACAGTGCAGCACTACCTCAGTACTGACCCTCTGACAGTGCAGTGCTCCCTCAGTACTGACCCTCTGACAGTGCGGCACTCCCTCAGTACTGACCCTCTGACAGTGAGGCCAACTCGCTACTGACCCTCTGATAGTGCAGCACTCCCTCAGTGCTGACCCTCTGACAGTGCAGCACTCCCTCAGTACTGACCCTCTGACAGTGTGGCACTCCCTCAGCACAGACCCTCTGACACTGTAACACTGCCTCAGTACTGACCCTCTGACAGTGCAGCATTCCCTCAGTACTGACCGTCTGACAGTTCGGCACTCCCTCAGTTCTGACCCTCTGACAGTGCAGCACTCCCTCAGAACTGACCCTCTGACAGGGCGGCACTACCTCAGTACTGACCCTCTGACAGTGCAGCACTCCCTCAGTACTGACCCTCTGACAGTGCAGCACTCCCTCAGTACTGACCCTCTGACAGTGCAGCACTCATTCAGTACTGACTCTCTGACAATGCAGCACTCCCTCAGTACTGACCCTCTGACAGTGCAGCACTCCCTCAGCACAGACCCTCTGACAGTGTAGCACTCCCTCAGTACTGACCCACTGACAGTGCAGCACTCCCTCAGTACTGACCCTCTGACAGTGCAGCACTCCCTCAGTACTAACCCCCTGACAGTGCAGCACTCCCTCAGTACTGACCCACTGATAGTGCAGCACTCCCTCAGTATTGACCCAGTCAGTGCGGCACTCCCCCAGTACTGGCCCTCTGACAGTGCAGCACTCCCTCAGTACTGACTCTCTGACAGTGCAGCACTCCCTCAGCACAGACCCTCTGACAGTACGGCACTCCCTCAGTACTGACCCTCTGACAGTGCAGCACTCCCTCAGTACTGACCCACTGACAGTTCAGCACTCCCTCAGCACAGACCCTCTGATAGTACAGCAGTCCCTCAGTACTGACCCTCTGACAGTGCAGCACTCCCTCAGTACTGACCCACTGACTGTGCAGCACTCCCTCAGTACTGACCCTCTGACAGTGCAGCACTCCCTCAGTACTGACCCTCTGACAATGCAGCACTCCGTCAGCACTGACCCTCTGACAATGCGGCACTCCCTCAGTACTGACCATCTGACAGTGCAGCATGCACTCAGTACTGACCCTCTGACAGTGCAACACACCCTCAGTACTGACCCTGACAATGCGGCACTCCCTCAGCACTGACCCTCTGACAGTGCGGCATTCCCTCAGTTCTGACCCTCTAACAGTACAGCACTCCCTCAGTACTGACCCTCTGACAGTGCAGCACTCCCTCAGTACTGACCCTCTGTCAGTGCAGCGCTCCCTCAGTACTGACCCTCTGACAGTGCAGCACTCCCTCAGTACTGCCCCACTGACAGTGCAGCACTCCCTCAGTACTGACTCTCTGACAGTGCGCTCCCTAAGTACTGACCCTCTGACAGTGTAGCACTCCCTCAGTACTGACCCTCTGAGAGTGCAGCACTCCCTCAGTACTGACCCTCTGACAGTGCAGCACTCCCTCAGTACTGACCCTCTGACAGTGCAGCACTCCCTCAGTACTGACTCTCTGACAGTGCAGCACTCCCTAAGTACTGACCCTCTGATAGTACAGCACTCCCTCAGTACTGACCCTCTGACAGTGCAGCACTCCCTCAGTACTGACCCTCTGACAGTGCGGCACTCCCTCAGTACTGACCCTCTGACAGTGCAGTTCTCCCTCAGTACTGACCCTCTGACAGTGCAGCACTCCCTCAGTACTGACCCTCTGACAGTGCAGCACTCCCTCAATACTGACTCTCTGACAGTGGAGCACTCCCTCAATACTGGCCCTCTGACAATGCGGCATCCCTCAGTACTGACCCTCTGACAGTGCAGCTCTCCCTCAGTACTGACCCTCTGACAGTGCAGCACTCCCTCAGTACTGACCCTCTGACAGTGCGACACTCCCTCAGTACTGACCCTCTGACAGTGCGGCACTCCCTCAGTACTGACCCTCTGACAGTGCAGCACTCCCTCAATACTGACCCTCTGACAGTGCAGCACTCCCTCAATACTGACCCTCTGACAGTGCAGCACTCCCTCAGTACTGACCCTCTGACAGTGCAGCACTCCCTCAATACTGACCCTATGACAGTGCAGCACTCCCTCAATACTGACCCTCTGACAGTGCAGCACTCCCTCAGTACTGACCCTCTGACAGTGCAGCACTCCCTCAGTACTGACCCTCTGACAGTGCAGCACTCCCTCAGTACTGACCCTCTGACAGTGCGGCACACCCTCAGTACTGGCCCTCTGACAGTGCAGCACTCCCTCAGTACTGACCCTCTGACAGTGCAGCA
Organism: Scyliorhinus torazame; assembly: GCF_047496885.1. Taxonomy (NCBI): domain Eukaryota; kingdom Metazoa; phylum Chordata; class Chondrichthyes; order Carcharhiniformes; family Scyliorhinidae; genus Scyliorhinus; species Scyliorhinus torazame. Next base: position 132,654,448 of record NC_092727.1, read on the forward strand.
TTCCCTCAGCACAGACCCTCTGACAGTGCAGCACTCCCTCAGTACTGACCCTCTGACAGTGCAGCACTCCCTCAGTACTGACCCTCTGACAGTGCAGCACTCCCTCAGCAGTGACCCACTGACAGTGCAGCACTCCGTCAGTACTGACCCTGACAATGCGGCACTCCCTCAGCACTGACCCTCTGACAATGCGGCATCCCTCAGTACTGACCCTCTGACAGTGCGACACTCCCTCAATACTGACCCTCTGACAGTGCAGCGCTCCCTCAGTACTGACCCTCTGACAGTGCAGCACTCCCTCAATACTGACCCTCTGACAGTGCAGCACTCCCTCAATACTGACCCTCTGACAGTGCAGCACTCCCTCAGTACTGACCCTCTGACAGTGCAGCACTCCCTCAGTACTGACCCTCTGACAGTGCGGCACTCCCTCAGTACTGACCCTCTGACAGTGCAGCACTCCCTCAATACTGGCCCTCTGACAATGCGCCATCCCACAGTACTAACCCTCTGACAGTGCAGCACTCCCTCAATACTGACCCTCTGACAGTGCAGCACTCCCTCAATACTGACCCTCTGACAGTGCAGCACTCCCTCAATACTGACCCTCTGACAGTGTAGCGCTCCCTCAGTACTGACCCTCTGACAGTGCAGCACTCCCTCAATACTGACCCTCTGACAGTGCAGCACTCCCTCAATACTGACCCTCTGACAGTGCAGCAATCCCTCAGTAATGACCATCTGACAGTGCAGCACTCCCTCAGTAATTACCCTCTGACAATGCGGCACTCCCTCAGTACTGACCCTCTGACAGTGCGGAGCTCCCTCAGTACTGACCCTCTGACAGTGCAGCGCTCCCTCAGCATTGACTCTCTGACAGTGCAGCACTCCCTCAGTACTGACCCTCTGACAGTGCGGCACTCCCTCAGTACTGACCCTCTGACAGTGCGGAGCTCCCTCAGTACTGACCCTCTGACAGTGCGGAGCTCCCTCAGTACTGACCCTCTGACAGTGCAGCACTCCCTCAGCACTGACCCTCTGACAGTGCAGCACTCCCTCAGTACTGACCCTCTGACAGTGCAGCACTCCCTCAGTGCTGACCCTCTGACAGTGCGGCACTCCCTCAGTACTGACCCTCTGACAGTGCAGCAGTCCCTCAGTACTGACCCTCTGACAATGCGGCACTCCCTCAGTACTGACCCTCTGACAGTGCAGCACTCCCTCAGTACTGACCCTCTGACACTGCAGCACTCCCTCAGTACAGACCCTCTGACAGTGCAGCACTACCTCAGTACTGACCCTCTGACAGTGCAGTGCTCCCTCAGTACTGACCCTCTGACAGTGCGGCACTCCCTCAGTACTGACCCTCTGACAGTGAGGCCAACTCGCTACTGACCCTCTGATAGTGCAGCACTCCCTCAGTGCTGACCCTCTGACAGTGCAGCACTCCCTCAGTACTGACCCTCTGACAGTGTGGCACTCCCTCAGCACAGACCCTCTGACACTGTAACACTGCCTCAGTACTGACCCTCTGACAGTGCAGCATTCCCTCAGTACTGACCGTCTGACAGTTCGGCACTCCCTCAGTACTGACCCTCTGACAGTGCAGCACTCCCTCAGAACTGACCCTCTGACAGGGCGGCACTACCTCAGTACTGACCCTCTGACAGTGCAGCACTCCCTCAGTACTGACCCTCTGACAGTGCAGCACTCCCTCAGTACTGACCCTCTGACAGTGCAGCACTCATTCAGTACTGACTCTCTGACAATGCAGCACTCCCTCAGTACTGACCCTCTGACAGTGCAGCACTCCCTCAGCACAGACCCTCTGACAGTGTAGCACTCCCTCAGTACTGACCCACTGACAGTGCAGCACTCCCTCAGTACTGACCCTCTGACAGTGCAGCACTCCCTCAGTACTAACCCCCTGACAGTGCAGCACTCCCTCAGTACTGACCCACTGATAGTGCAGCACTCCCTCAGTATTGACCCAGTCAGTGCGGCACTCCCCCAGTACTGGCCCTCTGACAGTGCAGCACTCCCTCAGTACTGACTCTCTGACAGTGCAGCACTCCCTCAGCACAGACCCTCTGACAGTACGGCACTCCCTCAGTACTGACCCTCTGACAGTGCAGCACTCCCTCAGTACTGACCCACTGACAGTTCAGCACTCCCTCAGCACAGACCCTCTGATAGTACAGCAGTCCCTCAGTACTGACCCTCTGACAGTGCAGCACTCCCTCAGTACTGACCCACTGACTGTGCAGCACTCCCTCAGTACTGACCCTCTGACAGTGCAGCACTCCCTCAGTACTGACCCTCTGACAGTGCGACACTCCCTCAGTACTGACCCTCTGACAGTGCGGCACTCCCTCAGTACTGACCCTCTGACAGTGCAGCACTCCCTAAGTACTGACCCTCTGATAGTACAGCACTCCCTCAGTACTGACCCTCTGACAGTGCAGCACTCCCTCAGTACTGACCCACTGACAGTGCAGCTCTCCCTCAGTACTGACCCTCTGACAGTGCAGCACTCCCTCAGTACTGACCCTCTGACAGTGCAGCACTCCCTCAGTACTGACCCTCTGACAGTGCAGCACTGCCTCAGCACTGACCCTGACAGTGCAGCACTCCCTCAATACTGACCCTCTGACAGTGCAGCACTCCCTCAGTACTGACCCTCTGACAGTGCGGCACTCCCTCAGTACTGACCCTCTGACAGTGCAGTTCTCCCTCAGTACTGACCCTCTGACAGTGCAGCACTCCCTCAGTACTGACCCTCTGGCAGTGCGGCACTCCCTCAGTACTGACCCTCTGACAGTGCAGTTCTCCCTCAGTACTGACCCTCTGACTGTGCAGCACTCCCTCAGTACTGTCCCTCTGACAATGCGGCATCCCTCAGTACTGACCCTCTGACAGTTCAGCGCTCCCTCAGTACTGACCCTCTGACAGTGCAGCACTCCCTCAATACTGACCCTCTGACAGTGCAGCACTCCCTCAATACTGACCCTCTGACAGTGCAGCACTCCCTCAGTACTGACCCTCTGACAGTGCGGCACTCCCTCAGTAATGACCCTTTGACAGTGGACTCTCCCTTTTGGAATTGTGTGATTCTGTTGCGTTGTCACATTCCCCCAGATAACGTAGAAACCTTTTCCAGGCGGTAAGTTTGTTTAGTTGTGAATTTGTCTGAGATTTTGAATCAACAGATCGTGGGTGGATGCCTGTAACACCAGGCATTGGAAATTGGCTTCCATGGAATTTAGTTCAAGAAGTTATAGTGAAGTTAAAAGGGGCATTGGGAAAACAGCAATGTGAGTAGTTACAGGTACAGGAGGCGAGATGTCAACAAGATTGCGACATTGTGAGAAATGTACAGAACTGTCAGGTTTAAAGTTATGTCTGAATCAACCACTAGAGGGAGCAAGATGCAGAACTATATAAAGCATCGATGCCATGCCTTCTGGAAGAGTATTGAGGAGACGGCTAGAGAACAGACTGTAGGATAGATAGTGTGAGTGAGAGCAGATCAGAGTTATGGTAGTTCTGTAGAGATTAGTGGTAGATGAGTGTAGATTGTATGTTTATTGTCAATTGTTTATTGTGTAGAAGTACGAGGTCGAATCAAATTAAGTAATGCAAATAAATCTTTAGCTTTGTTGAATACAAAAGCTAGTTGAATTATCCGTCAACCATCCGAGGATATAGAACATAGAACATAGAACGATACAGCGCAGTACAAGCCATTCGGCCCACGATGTTGCATCGACATGGGAAGTCAAAAAACAAAAGCCATCTAACCTACACTATGCCATTATCATCCATATGCTTATCCAATAAACTTTTAAATGCCCTCAATGTTGGCGAGTTCACTACTGTTGCAGGTAGGGCATTCCACGGCCTCACCACTCTTTGCGTAAAGAACCTACCTCTGACCTCTGTCCTATATCTATTACCCCTCAGTTTAAGGTTATGTCCCCTCGTGCTAGCCATTTCCATCCGCGGGAGAAGGCTCTCACTGTCCACCCTATCTAACCCTCTGATCATTTGTATGCCTCTATTAAGTCTCCTCTTAACCGTCTCTCTAACGAAAACAACCTTCCATCAGCCTTTCCTCATAAGATTTTCCCTCCATACCAGGCAACATCCTGGTAAATCTCCTCTGCACCCGTTCCAAAGCTTCCACGTCCTTCCTATAATGCGGCGACCAGAACTGTACGCAATACTCCAAATGCGGCCGTACCAGAGTTTTGTACAGCTGAAACATGACCTCATGACTCCGGAACTCAATCCCTCTACCAATAAAGGTCAACAAACCATAGGCCTTCTTCACAACCCTATCAACCTGGGTGGCAAATTTCAGGGACCTATGTACATGGACACCGAGATCCCTCTGCTCATCCACACTTCCAAGAATTTTACCATTAGCCAAATATTCCGCATTCCTGTTATTCCTTCCAAAGTGAATCACCTCACACTTCTCTACATTAAACTCCATTTGCCACCTCTCAGCCCAGCTCTGCAGCTTATCTATGTCCCTCTGTAACCTGCAACATCCTTCCGCACTGTCGACAACACCGCCGACTTTAGTGTCGTCTGCAAATTTACTCACCCACCCTTCTGTGCCCTCCTCTAGGTCATTTATAAAAATGACAAACAGCAACGGCCTCAGAACAGATCCTTGTGGTACGCCACTTGTAACTGAACTCCATTCTGAACATTTCCCATCAACCACCACCCTCTGTCTTCTTTCAGCTAGCCAATTTCTGATCCACATCTCTAAATCACCCTCAATCCCCAGCCTCCGTATTTTCTGCAATAGCCTACCGTGGGGAACCTTATCAAACGCTTTACTGAAATCCATATACACCACATCAACTGCTCTACCCTCGTCTACCTGTTCAGTCACCTTCTCAAAGAACTCGATAAGGTTTGTGAGGCATGACCTACCCTTCACAAAGCCATGCTGACTATCCCTATTCATATTATTCCTCTCTAGATGATTATAAATCTTGTCTCTTATAATCCCCTCCAAGACTTTACCCCCAACCGACGTGAGGCTCACCGGTCTATAGTTGCCGGGGTTGTCTCTACTCCCCTTCTTGAACAAAGGGACCACATTTGCTATCCTCCAGTCCTCTGGCACTATTCCTGAAGCCAATGATGACATAAAATTCAAAGCCAAAGGTCCAGCAATCTCTTCCCTGGCTTCCCAGGGAATCCTAGGATAAATCCCATCAGGACACGGGGACTTATCTATTTTCAGCCTGTACAGAATTGCCAACACCTCTTCCCTACGTACCTCAATGCCATCTATTCTATTAGCCTGGGTCTCAGCATTCTCCTCCACAACATTCTCTTTTTCCTGAGTGAATACTGACGAAAAATATTCATTTAGTATCTCGCCTATCTCTTCAGACTCCACACACAACTTCCCATCCCTGTCCTTGACTGGCCCTACTCTTACCCTAGTCATTCTTTTATTCCTGACATACCTATAGAAAGCTTTTGGGTTTTCCTTGATCCTTCCTGCCAAATACTTCTCATGTCCCCATCTTGCTCGTCTTAGCTCTCTCTTTAGATCCTTCCTCGCTACCTTGTAACTATCCATCGCCCCAACTGAAACTTCATACCTCATCTTCACATAAGCCTCCTTCTTCCTCTTAACAAGAGATTCCACTTCTTTGGTAAACCACGGTTCCCTCGCTCAACGCCTTCCTCCCTGCTTGACCGGTACGTACTTATCAAGAACACGCAGTAGCTGTTCCTTGAACAAGCTCCACATATCCAGTGTGCCCAACACTTGCAGCCTACTTCTCCAACCTACCCCTGCCAAGTCATGTCATGAACCACAAAGAACACCACATGGCACCAGGAGTGTATTTCTAAACAGCAAGCTATTAGTTCAGATAGTATAGCTTTAAAAAAATTCAGAAAAACTGTCACTCTGCTACACCGATTGAAACATTTACACAGTCAACGGTCTGAAAAAAACAGAACACTTCAGGGCGGCCGGTAAACTGTGTCTAAATTGGAAAGTTTCAAACAACAGTTTGAAGTTTTCTTATCTGCCTCCGTGCTAGAAAATGCTTCCAATCAGAGAAAAACTTAGTTTCTCGTTAATTTGGCCGGACCGCAGGCATTAGAGCTGTTCAACTCATTTGAATTTGCAGAAGATGAGGATTTAAAAAAGTATAATATGGTGCTGGAAAAATTTGATGCTCACTGCAAAAAGCAGGTGAACGAGACATCCGAGCGATACATGTTTATAAAAAGGCTGCAGCTGAAAGGGGAGTTGGTAGATTATTTTATTACTGCTTTGAAATTAAGAGCGCAGTCGAGTAACTCTCCTCCATCGCTGAATCCATGCTTCGCGATCAAATTGGCTTTGGAATTAATGCTGAACGTTTGTGAGAACAAATGCTGAGACAACTGATTTAGCCGCTAGATGCAGCGATTAATATGTGTAAAGCCAGTGAACAAGAAAACTTTGAATATGCGGAGTTGAGGGCAAATGAAAAAGGCACAAAGTCAGGAAACGTGGCTGACGTATTAACGCTGTGTTGCAGCATAGCAAACCGCACATAACGTCCAGCAGTCATTTTGAAAGCGACATTACGAGCGTGATGACGTGCACACGCTGTGGCCACGCCCACAGTAAAACTGTCCGGCAAAAGGCAAACAATGTTCCAAATGTTGCAAATATAATCCCTTTGCAGCACAGTGCCGTTTCACAACAGCCTCAACAGCTAATACATTTTTAAAAATCCTACAACGATTCAAAATTATTCAAAGGTGGACTGCACTACTCAACATTAATGGGTTTGAGATTCCATTTAAATTAGATACAGGTGCACATGCACATTTAATAACCAAACAGGATGTCAGACAAGTGCACAGCAAACCACATTGTTGAAGATAAAGACTTACGTTCCACTTCAAACTCCTAATATTGTTGCTTCAGATGCCATATTCCACAACATTAACATTCCAAATCATTCACTGTCGACAAGAAATCCAGAAAACATGGAAGACGATTTGAACACTTCAACAAGTGCACTAAGAAGATCGACGAGAATAAAAAAACATCAAATGGACTGAATTTATAATGACATGTTAATAATTATTACAGGATCAGGTGCCTGTGCTAAAGGACCACATGATACAGGTGGTCTGAGTTCATGCCTTTACCGACATCAGCTGGATAGCTGACCAATATCAATGGTGGAAGGGGCTCTAGGAAGCAGTCAGCATTTGTAAATTGGCCATCTTGGATTCGGCCAAGGACCAAAAGTGGGGAACAGAAAGATGGGAACTATCAATAGGTTTAATTGCAATGATTTATTAGGGCAGATAATAATGATAGTCTAGTAAAGGATCTTAGTTTCGTTTTTTGAACTTACATAGTGTTTTATAAATGGTAATGAAAATTCCACACTCCAGATAAAGCCAGCAAAGGACACAAATCACAAACTGGTGTTTTGTAATCTCTGCAACTTGTTTTTCGATTATCTCGAAAGGGTCTTTCCTGTTTCCCTTATTCCCCTTTCTTTTGTTTTGCTGTTACTATTTTGATTCAAGGATGATTATTGGACATGTCACTTTAAGGCAAGCAGCCGGTCTCTCTAATTCAAACAGAAGAATCCAGAAGGCTGTGCCGGTTTAAACTGGCGTTCCAGACTGGCCGGCACTGGTGTAAGAGCTGGATTGGGACTTGGTTTGATTGATTGGGCTGGTGGCCAATAAATTGGTCCAGAAAGCTGTGCTGTGTCCGGTAACAGGTGGTGATTGGATATTATTTCTCTGGGATGCTTTACTGAATCTTGGCAGCCCCGGGAAAGATCCTGCTATCCTCTCCCGCCATTCTTCTCCACAAAGGCACTGTTTCTGAACTGGAAGATAGCCTGGATGACTCGAGTTACAGGAGGACCATTACAGGCTGTGCAAATAAATTCCTGAACTTGCTATATCTTTCCAGAAGGCCTAGGAGTGCTGTGTTCTTGAAACTACAGAAGCCAAGTTACGAAAAGAAAGCAAAGTTTGAACACATATAAGAGGCCTCGCCAAAAAAGCTGAATAATGCATCTCTAAACTACAGCGAGCCTGAATGAATGAATCTACAGAGCCGGCCTTTACAGGTTGTAAACCAGAGACTTTAATCTGCAAGCTTGCTGTGAAGAAAAGTGTGCTAAATATCATCATCCGACACAAAGACTTTTTCTTCCTTTCTCTTATCATTGTTATCCTTTTCTATCCCTCTGTGTTTGTCTGTTGTGTGTGTGTGGAGGGTGGAGGAGGGGGGGAGTTAAATTAGGAATTACGTATTAGCGAATAGTTAGTTAGATGTATTTATTGGATATTTAATGACAGTTCTTGTTATCAATAAAGAGTAATTTTGTTTACATTTACAAACCCAGTGACTGTAATTATTGGTCAACCAAGGACTAAAGACTTTGGGTATTTTAAAAAGAATTACTGTTTAATTCACTTGTGTTGTGACTCCAGGTTACATGGGGTTGGAATTCCCCATGCACTAGCCCAGGGTGTCGTAACAACCTAAAGTAGCTAATAGTGCAAGGCCAAAGCAGTTACCAACAAGGGAGGTCCCCAGCTCACAGATGTCAGTCTTCAGCCAATACGATTCACTCACGTGGTATCAAGAAATGTCTGAAGGCGCTGGATACTGCAAAGGCTGTGGGCCCTGACAATATCCCGGCAATAGGACTGAAGACTTGTGCTCCAGAACTTGCTGCGCCCCTAGCCAAGCTGTTCCAGGACAGCTACAACACTGGCATCTACCCGGCAATGTGGAAAATTGTCCAGGAGCGTCCTGTACACAAGAAACAGGACAAATCCAACCCAGCCAATTACTGCCCTATCAGTCTCCTCTCCATCATCAGCAAAGTGATGGAAGGAGTCATTATCAGTGCTGTCAAGCAGCACTTACTCAGCAATAACCTGCGCACAGACGCTCAGTTTGGGTTCCGCCAGGGTCACTCAACTCCTGACCTCATTACATCCTTGGTTGTAAACATGGACAAAAGAGCGGAATGCCAGAGGTGAGGTGAGAGTGACTGCCCTTGACATCAAGGCAGCATTTGACCGAGTGTGGCATCAAGGAAGCCGAGCTAAACTGGAGTCAATGGGAATCAGGGGGAAAACTCTCCGCTGGTCGGAGTCATACCCGGCACAAAGGAAGATGGTTGTGGTGGTTGGAGGTCAATCATCTCAGCTCCAGGACATCACTGCAGGAGTTCCTCATGGTAGTGTCCTCGGCCCAGCCATCTTCAGCTGCTTCATCAATGGCCTCTCTTCCATCATAAGGTTAGAAGTGGGGATGTTTGCGGATGACTGCACAATGTTCAGCACCATTCGCAACTCCTCAGACACTGAGCACGCATGAGTACGGCCTCAACCGGGACCTGGGATTCATGTCTCACTACATTCACCCCCACCATCTGGCCTGGGCTTGTGAAATCCTATCAACTATCCCTGCCTTGAGACAATTCACACCTCTTTAACCTGAGTTAATCCCTCTCTCCAGTCGCACCGTCTGGACCTGTAAAGACTTAACTACCTGTAAAGCACTGCAATGAAGTTACTGTGAAAATCCCCCAGTAGCCACACTCCAGCACCTGTTCGGGTACACAGAGGGAGAATTCAGAATGTCCAATTCACCAAACAAGCACGTCTTTCGGGACTTGTGGGAGGAAACCGGAGCACCCGGAGGAAACCCACGCAGACACGGGGAGAACGTGCAGACTCCACACAGACAGTCACCCAAGCTGGAATCGAACCTGGGACCCTGGCGCTGAGAAGCCATAGTGTTGACCACTGTGCTACCGTGCCGCTCCTTAAAACACTACCCATTACTAAACATTACTCTTGTACTATATGCTTCCCATCCATTGACTCCATCTACACCTCCCGCTGCCTGGGGAAAGCGGGCAGCATAATCAAAGATCCCTCCCACCCGGCTTACTCACTCTTCCAACTTCTTCCATCGGGCAGGAGATATGAAAGTCTGAGAACGCGCACGAACAATCTCAAAAACAGCGTCTTCAGACACTCCAAAAATCGCCACTTCTGGACTCGGGGCCACCTTCACCCTCAGCACCTCAGACATCACGTCAGCGACCGTCCGCCAGAATCCCTCCAGCTTCAGACAGGTCCAAAACATGTGGACATGATTCATTGGCCCACTTGTGCACCGCCCACACCTATCTTCCGCCCCTCGAAAAGCCTGCTCATGCTGACCACCGTCATATGCGCCCTGTGGACCACCTAGAACTGAATAAGGCTAAGCCTCGCACAAAAAGAGGATGCATTCACCCTCCTCAGAACCTCCTCCCACAGCCCAACCGCCAACTCCCTTCCAAGCTCTTCCTCCCACTTACGCTAACTATTCCTATCGGGGGTCCTCCCAATCCATTAGCTCTTTATACATTTCTGATACTCTGCTCTCCCCCACCCCCAGGACACCACCTTGTCCTGCAGCCCTGGTGGTGGCAGGATGAGAAAGGACGGCACCTGCTTCCTAATATAATCCTTCACCTGCAAATACCGGAAGGCACTCCTGCTGGGAAGCTCAAATTCCTCTACTAACCCCTCCAAGCTCAGATTCCTTAATATTAATGCAAAGATACCGTTACTGCAACAGATATATAACATATACCAATTTCATACATTTATCACACTTTCAATCACCTTATTTACCTGTGCAGAAACCTTCACGTTCTGTGGGCATGAACTCCAAAGTCTCTTGGCACTATGATGTTGTTGCCATTACAGAGACCTGGTTGAGGAAAGGACAAGATTGGCAGCTAAATGTTCCAGGATTTAGATGTTTCAGGTGGGATAGAGGGGGATGTAAAAGGGGTGGAGGAGTTGTGCTACTGGTGAGGAAGAATATCACAGCTGTACTACGGGAGGACACCTCAGAGGACAGCGAGGCTATATGGGTAGAGATCAGGAATAAGAAGGGTGCAGTCACAATGTTGGGGGTTTACTACAGGCCTCCCAACAGCCAGCGGGAGATAGAGGAGCAGATAGGTAGACAGATTTTGGAAACGAGTAAAAACTACAGTGTTGTTGTGATGGGAGACTTTAACTTCCCCAATATTGACTGGGACTCACTTAGTGCCAGGGGCTTAGACGGGGCAGAGTTTGTAAGGAGCATCCAGGAGGGCTTCTTAAAACAATATGTAGATAATCCAGCTAGGGAAGGGGCGGTACTGGACCTGGTATTGGGGAATGGGCCCGGCCAGGTGGTAGAAGTTTCAGTAGGGGAGCATTTCGGGAACAGTGACCATAATTCAGTATGTTTTAAAGTGCTGGTGGACAAAGATAAGAGTGGTCCTAGGATGAATGTGCTAAATTGGGGGAAGGCTAATTATAACAATATTAGGCGGGAACTGAAGAACCTAGATTGGAGGCGGATATTTGAGGGTAAATCAACATCTGACATGTGGGAGGCTTTCAAATGTCAGTTGAAAGGAATTCAGGACCGGCATATTCCTGTGCGGAAGAAGGATAAATACGGAAAATTTTGGGAACCTTGGATAACGAGAGATGTTGTAGGCCTCGTCAAAAAGAAAAAGAAGGCATTTGTCAGGTCTAAAAGGCTGGGAACAGACGAAGCCTGCGTGGAATATAAGAAAAGTAGGAAGGAACTTAAGCAAGGAATCAGGAGGGCTAGAAGGGGGTCATGAAAAGTCATTGGCAAATAGGGTTAAGGAAAATCCCAAGGCTTTTTACACGTACATAAAAAGCAAGAGGGTAGCCAGGGAAAGGGTTGGCCCACTGAAGGATAGGCAAGGGAATCTATGTGTGGAGCCAGAGGAAATGAGCGAGGTACTAAATGAATACTTTGCATCAGTATTCAGCAAAGAGAAGGAATTGGTGGATGTTGAGTCTGGAGAAGGGGGTGTAAATAGCCTGGGTCACATTGAGATCCAAAAAGACGACGTGTTGGGCGTCTTGAAAAATATTAAGGTAGACAAGTCCCCAGGGCCTGATGGGATCTACCCCAGAATACTGAAGGAGGCTCGAGAAGAAATTGCTGAGGCCTTGACAGAGATCTTTGGATCCTCACTGTCTTCAGGTGATGTCCCGGAGGACTGGAGAATAGCCAATGTTGTTCCTTTGTTTAAGAAGGGTAGCAAGGATAATCCAGGGAACTACAGGCCGGTGAGCCTTACGTCAGTATTAGGGAAATTACTGGAGAGAATTCTTCAAGTCAGGATCTACTCCCATTTGGAAGCAAATGGACGTATTAGTGAGAGGCAGCATGGTTTTGTGAAGGGGAGGTCGTGTCTCACTAACTTGATAGAGTTTTTCGAGGAGGTCACTAAGATGATTGATGCAGGTAGGGCAATGGATGTTGTCTATATGGACTTCAGTAAGGCCTTTGACAAGGTCCCTCATGGTAGACTAGTACAAAAGGTGAAGTCACACAGGATCAGGGGTGAGCTGGCAAGGTGGATACAGAACTGGCTAGGTCATAGAAGGCAGAGAGTAGCAATGGAAGGGTGCTTTTCTAATTGGAGGGCTGTGACTAGTGGTGTTCCGCAGGGATCAGTGCTGGGACCCTTGCTGTTCGTAGTCTATATAAATGATTTGGAGGAAAATGTAACTGGTCTGATTAGTAAGTTTGTGGACGACACAAAGGTTGGTGGAATTGCAGATAGCGATGAGGACTGTCAGAGGATACAGCAGAATTTAGATCGTTTGGAGACTTGGGCGGAGAGATGGCAGATGGAGTTTAATCCGGACAAATGTGAGGTAATGCATTTTGGAAGGTCTAATGCAGGTAGGGAATATACAGTGAATGGTAGAACCCTCAAGAGTATTGAAAGTCAGAGAGATCTAGGTGTACAGGTCCACAGGTCACTGAAAGGGGCAACACAGGTGGAGAAGGTAGTTGTCGTGTTGGGTATTCCGATATACAAACGAACCAACACAGTTGCAGATGGTACAACTCTGTTTTATTGTTCTGAATAATAACAACTGTTAACTTCTGGCTGTGGTTCGTGCTTCGCCAGCTAACCTGTGGACCCAGCCCTAGCACTATCTTAGTGAGGCACTCAGCACATGGTCTATGTCTGAGTGGCGCGCTGTGAGCTCTGTGCTCTGAGCTATCTCCTGGTAGAATGAGCGGGAACTGTGGTGTTCCCTGTTTTATAGTGCGTGTGCTCTCACTGGTGATTGGCTGCGATGTTGCGTGTGTGTTGATTGGTCCGTCGACCTGTCCATCAGTGTGTGTGTGATTGCACCATGATATGTTCATATGAATATCATGACAGTAGTCAAGAAGGCATACGGCATGCTTGCCTTCATTGGCCGGGGCATTGAGTATAAGAATTGGCAAGTCATGTTACAGCTGTATAGAACCTTAGTTAGGCCACACTTGGAGTATAGTGTTCAATTCTGGTCGCTAAACTACCAGAAGGATGTGGAGGCTTTAGAGAGGGTGCAGAAGAGATTTACCAGAATGTTGCCTGGTATGGAGGGCATTAGCTATGAGGAGCGGTTGAATAAACTCGGTTTGTTCTCACTGGAACGACGGAGGTTGAAGGGCGACCTGATAGAGGTCTACAAAATTATGAGGGGCATAGACAGAGTGGATAGTCAGAGGCTTTTCCCCAGGGTAGAGGGGTCAATTACTAGGGGGCATAGGTTTAAGGTGAGAGGGGCAAGGTTTAGAGGAGATGTACGAGGCAAGTTTTTTTACGCAGAAGGTAGTAGGTGCCTGGAACTCGCTACCGGAGGAGGTGGTGGAAGCAGGGACGATAGTGACATTTAAGGGGCATCTTGACAAATACATGAATAGGATGGGAATAGAGGGATACGGACCCAGGAAGTGTAGAAGATTGTAGTTTAGTCGGGCAGCATGGTCGGCACGGGCTTGGAGGGCCGAAGGGCCTGTTCCTGTGCTGTACTTTTCTTTGTTCTTGGTTCTCTCTGTTCCTCTACATTTCTCAGTATTCTACCATTCATTATCTATTACCATTCCGTCTCCAAATGCATTACCTCACACTTTGAGAATTAATTCCATATTGACTATGGGATTTCTGACTACCTTCTAAGTCTACAAATATCTTCCTGCAGTCAACAGCTTTCTTGCCCAATTTTTGCATATATAGTATAGATAATGCTGATCACTCTGGAGCCCCCACTGCTGACAGCTTTCCAGTCACACAAACACAATCCTCCACAGCCTTGCATTCTGTGGGCTTCTGCTGTGTAAACATTGGAGCCACATTCCCAACATCACAAGTGGGGGAGTGGGTGGGGGAGTGGGTGAGGGAGTGGGTGGGGGTGTGGGTGGGGGTGTGAGTGGGGTAGTGGGTGGGGGAGTGGGTGGGGGAGTGGGTGGGGGTGTGGGTGGGGTAGTGGGTGGGGTAGTGGGCGGGGGAGTGGGTGGGGGTGTGGGTGGGGGAGTGGGCGGGGGTGTGGGTGGGGTAGTGGGTGGGGGAGTGGGTGCTGGAGTGGGTGGGGGAGTGGGTGGGGGAGTGGGTGGGGGAGTGGATGGGGGAGTGGGTGGGGGTGTGGGCAGGGGACTGGGTGGGGGAGTGGGTGGGGGAGAAACAGCCATGAGGGCGGGGGTCCCAAAAGGCCGTTCACTCCAACGGGATTTCCCCAATCGACTGTCCTCACCCCAGGCCAATGTCATAACGGGAATCCTCAGTTTAAAAGTCAGGATCACAATTTGCATCAATTTAAATATTATTGAAATATATCAGAGCCTTGACGTGAATCACAATAAATCCTTCATGAAGTGCACCTGGTGAGCAGAATCTGCCAGAGGTGCCCAGGGGTACAGCCCCCAAGTGGGAGAGGGTCATGCCCGGCGATTATCCTGGCTCTGCCCCCTGGCAATGCGGAGGGAGTCTCCATTTGCGGTTTGTTTAAATTCATCCCCTGCCCCTCCCAGGATCACCCACCTTCCCCACCCAGCATCACCCCCCTGCCCCTCCCAGGATCACCCACCTTCCCCACCCAGCATCACGCCCCTGCGCCTCCCAGCATCACCCCCGTGCCCCTCCAAGCATCGCCCCCTGCCCCTCCCAGCATCGCCCCCTGCCCCTCTCAGCATCACCCCCCTGCCCCTCCAAGCATCACCCCCCTGCCCCTCCCAGCATCGCCCCCTGCCCCTCTCAGCATCACCCCCCTGCCCCTCCAAGCATCACCCCCCTGCCCCTCTAAGCATCACCCCCCTGCCCCTCCAAGCATCACCCCCTGCCCCTCTCAGCATCACCCCCCTGCCCCTCCAAGCATCACCCCACAACCCCCCCAGCGTCACCCCTTGCCCCTCCCAGCGTCTCCCCCTGCCCCTCTCAGCATCACCCCCTGCTCCTTCCCAGCATCGCCCCCTTGCCCCTCCCAGCATCTCCCCCTGCCCCTCTCAGCATCACCCCCCTGCCCCTCCCAGCGTTGCCCCCTTGCCCCTCCCAGCATCGCCCCCCTGCCTCTCCCAGGATCTCGCCTCTGCCCCTCCCAGTGTCGCCCCCCCTGCCCCGCCCAGTGTCGCCCCCCTGCCCCTCCCAGCGTCGCCCCCCTGCCTCTCCCAAGATCTCAACCCTGTCCCTCCCAGCGTTGCCCCCGTTCCCCTCCGAGAATCGCCCCCCTGCCTCTCCCAGAATCTTGCCCATGCCCCTCCCAGTGTTGCACCCCTGCCACTCCCAGTGTTGCCCCCATGCCCCTGCCAGCATTGCCCCCCTCCCCATCCCAGTGTTGCCCCCCTGCCCCTCCCAGTGTTGCCCCCTGCCACTCCCAGCGTTGCCCCCTGCCTCTCCCAGAATCTTGCCTATGCCCCTCCCAGTGTTGCCCCCAGTCCCCTCCCAGTGTTGCCCCCCTGCCACTCCCAGCGTTGCCCCCCTGCCCCTCCCAGTGTTGCCCCCTGCCCCTCCCAGTGTTGCCCCCATGCCCCTCCCAGCGTTGCCCCCGTTCCCCTCCCAGCATTGCCCCCCTGCCCCTCCCAGCATTGCCCCCCTGCCCCTCCCAGCATTGCCCCCCTGCCCCTCCCAGCATTGCCCCCCTGCCCCTCCCAGCATTGCCCCCCTGCCCCTCCCAGCATTGCCCCCCCTGCCCCTCCCAGCATTGCCCCCCTGCCCCTCCCAGCATTGCCCCCCTGCCCCTCCCAGCATTGCCCCCCTGCCCCTCCCAGCATTGCCCCCCTGCCCCTCCCGGCATTGACCCCATTCCCCTCCCAGTTCCAAACTGTTTCCACTTAAACGGATAAAAATGAATCAATTCTTGTGCAGGAATGTCACAAACAGCAGAAACTAAAGATCAAACACTCCGGGATGAGACACCGCACTTTCCCCGAGGATGTGAAATGTCTTTCCCCCCACACTGAGATCTCAGTATTGTGTAGCTGTGATCCACCCATGTGTAATAAAAATGAGACAAAAGATATTTTGATGTTTTTTATTTACATCCAAAGGTCAATAATGGCTCAGAGAAAACGCAAACAAAACTAGTCAAAATCAATCGAGTGAAAGTCGCCCTTTCACACATTCATTGTACGCATTCCAGCTCAACAACCTGCATTTAAAGAGAACATTAAACTCCTTCATTACGCACAGGGGTGCTGTTCAATTGAGGCCTCCATCTACCCTTTCAGAAGGAGGCCAGAGATCCCATTACAGTATTTGGAAGAAGAGGAAAGCCCCCTGGTCTCTTGGTCAAATCTTATCCCTCAACCAACATTCAAAACAGATTATTACATCATCATGTTGCTGTTGTGGGATCTTGCTGTGCACGAATTGACTGCTGTGTTTCCGAGTGACTAAAATTCCCAAGTACTTTGCGGGCTGTCGGGTGCTGTGGGACATCCTGAGCTGGTGAAATACACTCTGGAAATGCAAGTTCTTCCTTTATCTTTCACTAACTCCAGCAGGCAAGATGATGAACTATCGCGACGACCTTTGGAAAACGCAGATGGGGAATTCCAAATTAGACTGATAATCACAATTCCAGTGATCTCGAGAGGAGAATGTCTTCATCAACTTCTTCCAGTTCTTCATCTGTCACTGACTTGATTTCATTTGTTCTTTTAATCAGAACAGCAACTGATTCCTCCTCCTCCTGCTCCATCTTGGGGCTGTGATCACGCGGGGGATAATAAATCCGCGCCTTCGACAGGAAGTCCTCTGCAGCATCCAGAGTGATTAGACGGTCCTGAATAAACACAAATTATCTCTGACATTATTGCCACATTCCTCTATTTCCTCAACATCACCACTCACACTGCGTCTCCCGGGGTGCTGGTGAATGGAGCATCACCTTCCTCCACCTGGACACCGCCTATTCAATCCCCAAAGCGGACTCAGTTAACTCTGATTTTGTCACTGCTTATAGGGGACAGGGCCCAGTTACTGATTATAGGGGACAGTCCCTGCCAATGCACCATGATTGGTGATGCTGCCATTTAACGGGACTGTCACATCCATCCAAGCACATACCCGATGGGCTGAATGGTCTCATTCTCTGTTGTGAACTTTATTGGTTTTAAATTCAGATTTTCCAACTAAGTTTCAATCTGTCAGGATTGGGCTTTACAATGTCACCACCAATATTGAATGTATTGGTTGCTCAAGGCCTGCCCTCCCTCCAAATCCCCCCCCCCCCTTCCCCTATCCCTCCACCTTCCTCAGCCCTCCCCATCTCCTCCATCTCTCCCCGCCTCCTACCCCTTTGTGCACCCCCAGTCACCCACCAGAACAAATATGTATCGCTCTGCCGGCATTGTATTTTCAAATATTGAGGTTTCTTCAGCTAGAATGTCCAGCAGTTTCTTTGCCTGGGGTGCGTTGTGCATGCTGCTGTAGGAGCTGACAGATGTCACATTCAAAAGCATTTCAGACTCTGCATAGAAACCTGCAAAACAACACAGTCACCAAGACTGGCATCGAAACAGAGCATTGCAATAATGCAGCACAGAGCTGATTTTGAATGGATAGCAATCTGGGCCTGGGATAATTTCTGCAGGAGGGGAGAGGGGGGACTGAGAAACAGGAGGGATAGAGAAAAGATAGGAACAGAGTAAAGAGAAAGAGATGGTTCAGGCGGAGGGGAGGAATAGAGGAGGATGGCGAGAGAAAGAGAGAGGGAGACAGAGAGAGAGAAAAAACAGAGAGGTAGACAGAGGGAGAGGGGCACCAGGAGATAGAGGGGAGAGATAGAGTTGGAGAGAGAGAGAGAGGGGGCGAAGACGAGGAAAAGGGAAAGTGAGTGAGGGGGACAGAGAGAGGGAGCTGGAGAGAGGGAGAGAAGAACAGAAGGGTAACAAAGGAGAAGGGAGGGAAGGAGGAGCCGAATGTTCAGGGAAGGGGAAGGTTTGAGATAAAACATTTTTAGTTACCCAGGTTTTCTAAAATCATCTTCCAGTTCTCCAATACATCCCTGCGTTCCTGTCGCACTGCGAGAATATCAATGCTGAGGCGACGGTAACCCTAGGAGAAAGGAGGGAGTGTTTTATCTGCATTAGATCACTGCATTCTGTCCCAGGGCTTTCCCAACCCAGATCATTGCACTGCCCTCTGGAGGGGGCTAATGAAGTCATTTACAGTTTGGGCATACTCAAATGGTGAGGCAATCACCTCCTCCCTCACTGATCCACTTTGACTCCCAGTTCCACTGTACCTTTGGTTTAAAATTCTCATCCTGATTAAATCCCTCCATGGAATCACATCTCCACCAATCCTACAAACTCAGACTCTACAATCCTCCAACTCTAGCCTGTTGTACAGACCCTCTCCCTTCATCCTACCCATAGTGGCTGCACCCTCACCCAGCTGAGCCCCTCCTGAGAGATTTCCTCCTTAATAATAATAATAATAACCTGTATTAGTGTCACAAGTCAGCTTACATTAACACTGCAATGAAGTTACGAACCTC
This sequence comes from Scyliorhinus torazame, assembly GCF_047496885.1. Taxonomy (NCBI): domain Eukaryota; kingdom Metazoa; phylum Chordata; class Chondrichthyes; order Carcharhiniformes; family Scyliorhinidae; genus Scyliorhinus; species Scyliorhinus torazame. Next base: position 132,673,351 of record NC_092727.1, read on the forward strand.
TGCAACCACCGTCCTGTCCCACCTCTGATTTGTCGGAATATTTTTACAGCAGAGAGGCTCTTCAGCCCATCGTGTCTGTGCCGGCCCACCGATCTATTCTAATCCCATTTTCCAGCACTTGGCCCATAGCCCAGTGTGCTGTGCTGGTTCAAGTGCTGATCTAAATGATTCTTAATTCCTCATTTGTTGATTGCTAGAGGGTCCATGCATTAAAATTGATATATGAATGCATGTCGTTGTCAATGGTCAGCTGAATTTAACGGAAACTCACAGCTTACCTGAGAGCCCCTCCGTGTCTTGGCCCGTTTCTGCAACATGTTGTATAGTTCCCGGTCATCATCTCGCTCCGTGTGGGATGTATCCTGGGGTTCACTCCACAAATTTGTTTGCTCCGATCTCCTGCGCTGAGCTTCCTGGGCAAAATACAGCAACGTGTCGCTGTTCAGAGACAAACCATCTGGTCACTTAAAATCTTCTCTACTTAAATTCCAGAACAACCTCTGTGTAAATGACCAGATATAAAGGTATAATTACAAAATCAAGAGAATAATGGTGAACTTTTATATTCCCTCAATTGCAGTATTTGCCTAATTCTGAGCAACATGTTTTAGGAAGAATATGAATGCATTTGTTGGTGATCAGATTTACAGGAAGGGCAGGACGGTGGCGCAGTGGTTAGCACTGCTGCCTCACGGCGCCGAGGTCCCAGGTTCGATCCCGGCTCTGGGTGACTGTCCGTGTGGAGTTTGCACATTCTCCCCGTGTTTCCGTGGGTTTTGCCCCCAAAGATGTGCAGGGTAGGTGGATTGGCCACGCTAAATTGCCCCTTAATTGGAAAAAATGAATTGGGTACTCTAAATTTTAAGAAGAAAAAAAGAAAACATTTACAGGAATAAGGATAGATTGGAAAAGTTGGGGCTGTTCTCCTTAGACAACGTTGAGAGGAGATTTGATACAGTTTTCAAACTCATAAGGGATCTAGACAGAGTAGCGAGGAAGTGTTCCCATTTTTGGAAACGTTGTGAACCAGAGGGCATAAATTTAAAGCGATTGGCAAAAGAACCAAAGCGGACATGAGGAAAATCTTTTTTACGCAGCGAACGGTGAGGTTCAGGAATTGCCAAGTGTCGTAGGGGCAGATTAATCACAGATTTCTGAAGGGAATTCAATAATTATCTGAAGAGAAAAGACTTGAGGGGCTATTGGGAAAAGACAAAGGGTTGAGACTTCTAAGTTGCTCTTGCAGGACAGACACGATAGACTGCATGGTCTCCTCTGTGCTGTAACTAATCTATGATTCTAAGATTGAGGACTATATAATAACCATTCTCGCCATGGTGAGATTAGATATGATTGCTGGATGGTTCAGATTATCTTTCACTGAGGGACGAGGATTGTTCACTATTTATATTGTCATATGGGAGTGTCCCTTTAAGAAAGGTTTTTGTGGGTGGAGCTGAGCTGTGGCTGTGAGGTGTTTTTAGTTTCATTTTCAGTTTGACTGCTGTGGACTCGGGGAGAAAGAAGTGTTTATTTCCTGTCTTTCTATGGTTTCATTTTAAAGAGTTGTTCCAGTAAAGAACCTGTTGGTTATAGCATCCGGTTTTGGCAATTTAAAAGCTATAGTCAGCTTTCCGGGAGGACTGTAAACCTACTGGTGAGACGGGGTCAGAATCTCGGGAAAAGCCAGTCTTATTCAAGTGAGAATGCAGAGTGCTGGGCCACGCCCTGGAAAAGGGTTTTTTGGTTTATTGGATTTTGTTTTTGAATTGGAACAGTTAAGGGAGAAGTCACTAAGTGTTATGCATAGATTATTGTAGCGGGGTGGTGTCTTTATGTTTGTAATTGATAAAAGTTCTTGCTGTGTGTTTATATAAATGTGAACTAAGTTCTTAGACTAAAGCTTGTTTTGACTAAAGTGTCTGGGAAGACTGATGAATCACACCTGAAGGGAAGGCTCTTGTGCTTATCCCAGCCAAATTCAACATAAAGGTTATAGGTCAGGTGGACTTCATAATATAGTTTGGAGTTTCTAAGCCCTGATACATAACAATATAAAAGATTGGGACTTGGAAGCACATTGCCAAAATTTGCAGATGCCACCAAATGGGGGAAGGAATGAAATTAATCCAGATGACAACTGTAATAAAACACAGGAAGACATTAATAAACTCACACAATGGGTGTGGAAATGACAAACAAACTTCAATACGTAAAGTATGAAGCAAGGCACTGTGTAGGAAGATACAGGAGGACAGATGTAGATGTGGGGGAGTGGAAGGGGGAAGCAAAGGGGAGAAAGGGGAAGAAAAGGTGGTTAAAATGGGGGGGGGGGGGGAGATAAATATATATAACGAAAGACAAAAAAGAAAGAAATGGTAAAAGACAGTTTAAATGAAATGGGATGAAGACAAATGGGTCGAGGTGGGATAGAGCTACAGCTACATCTGTCACAGTTCACCCTCTGATGTTAGTTTCTCTGCTGTTTGGCCTTTCACACCTTATGTTCTCTCTGGGGACTGCCATTAGCTCTCTTTCCCCTGGGTTTCTGTGGTTATTGGCCCCGTTTCCCTGGGTTTCTGTGGCTATGACTCATCTTTCATTCTCACTCCACAGTATAAATATTTCCCACTTTCTCTGTGTAGCTTTGACAAAGAGTCATCGGACTCGAAACGTTCGCTCTTTTCTCTCCCTACAAATGCTGCCAGATCTGCTGAGGTTTTCCAGCATTTTCTCTTTGGTTTTATAATCCAAGGCAACTCAGCTACACAACTGGGTCACTGTCTGTGTGGAGTTTGCACATTCTCCCCGTGTTTGCATGGGTTTCGCCCCCACAACCCAAAGATGTGCCGGGTAAATTGCCCCATGATTGGAAAAATTGAATTGGGTACTCTAAATTTATTTTTAAAAACTCAGCTGCACAAATTAATCTAAATCCACAATACAAAACCCATCCTGCACCGGTCTAAGTAATTCAAAGTAAATCATTGTCATTTCTGTCCCACTGAAAATAATCTTTATTGTCACAAATATGCTCACATTAATACTACAATGAAGTTACTGTGAAAAGCCCCTTGCGCCTGTTCGGTTACAGAGTGAGAATTTAGCATGGCCAATCCACCTAACCTGCACATCTTTGGACTGTGGGAGGAAACTGGAGCACCCGGAGGAAACCCACGCACACACGGGGAGAACGTGCAGACTCCGCACAGACAGTGACCCAAGCCGGAATCGAACCTGGGATCCTGGCGCTGTGAAGCAACAGTGCTAACCACAGTGCTACCGTGCTTTATCACCTTAGCTCCTCCTTGGAAAAACCCTGAGAACCCACTCACCTACCTGCTTTGTAAAGAAACAATAGTTTTAGGCCAGCAATTAAATAAAGCTCTTTGCTGCCTGTTTATTCCACATTAGCATCCTGATCACAGCAGATTTGCAGCTAAAAATCTTGCAAGTGAAGTTTTTGTGCAATGTTTACCTGATGATTGGCATCTTCTCCTCTGGTTCATCTTCACCACAGCATGAGCAGCATATGCGATAAAAGACATTCCTATTTCCCATTTCACAGAGTTTCAATCTTACTCAGAGCAACCAGCAGAGACAGAGTGCCAGAGAAAGGGAACATGCAACAGTTGGAGACAAATTACCCAATGAGGGGAAATCAACTGGGCTCAGAGATTAGCCTGAGATCGGGGTGTTTCTCACTAATGACGCTCCTGTGGTTGTAGAATGTTAAATGCATTGATTATATGAATATTTTCTCTTGCAAGGATCAAGTCATGGGTGGTCATGTGAAGGCTGTGGTCAGTAACTCTTCCCTCCAGCCAAACAAAGAAACACAAAGTACATTGAAAAGCCTGATACAAACAAGCTCACCACAGATCCAGCCAACCCCAGAGCTGCACTGAGTAACACTGGCCTGAATTCGGAATATTGCAGCTACATTGCTGAACAAAAATAAAATGTGTTCATCAGAAATAAACTTTTCTCATTTGAAGTTAGAAACCATTATACTTGTGACATGTGAAAGGCAGAGCTGCTTCCGAGGACTGGCTCAGTGTCCGTCCTCGTGAGCACTGTCAAAGTTGCATTTATCCTCATGTCTTGAAGGAGCAATTGGTCAGAAGGTGAAAAAATTGAGGGAGAACTAGGGAATCGGGCCACGATGGCTCTGAGGAATAGAGGACAGGGAGATGTTGCTGAAAACAGCGGGACTGGTGGCCTGAAGTGCATATGTTTTAATGCAAGAAGTAGAACAGGTAAGGCAGATGAACTTAAGAGCTTGGATGAGTACTTGGAACTATGACGTTTTTGCCATTACAGAGACCTGGTTGAAGGAAGGACAGGATTGGCAGCTAAACATTCCAGGATTTAGATGTTTCAGGTGGGATAGAGGGGGAGGTAAAAGGGGCGGAGGAGTTACGCTACTGGTTAGGGAGAATATCACAGCTGTTTTGCGGGAGGACACCTCAGAGGGCAGTGAGGCAATATGGGGAGAGATCAGAAATAAGAAGGGTGCAGTCACAATGTTGGGGGTGTACTACAGGCCTCCCAACAGCCAGCGGGAGATAGAGGAGCAGATAGGTAGACAGATTTTGGAAAGGAGTAAAAGCAACAGGATTGTTGTGATGGGAGACTTCAACTTCCCCAATATTGACTGGGACTCACTTAATGCTAGGGGCTTGGATGGGGCAGAGTTTGTAAGGAGCATCCAGGAGGGCTTCTTAAAACAATATGTAGATAATCCAACTAGGGAGGGGCTGTACTGACCTGGTATTGGGGAATGAGCCCGGCCAGGTGGTAGAAGTTTCAGTAGGGGAGCATTTCGGGAACAGTGACCATAATTCAGCAAGTTTTAAAGTGCTGGTGGACAAGAATAAGAGTGGTCCTCGGGTGAATGTGCTAAATTGGGGGAAGGCTAATTATAACAATATCAGGCGGGAACTGAAGAACATAGATTTGGGGTGGATGTTTGAGGGTGAATCAACATCTGACATGTGGGAGGCTTTGAAAGGAATCCAGGACTGGCATGTTCCTATGAGGAAGAAGGATAAATATGGCAAATTTCACGATCCTTGGATAACGAGAGATAGTGTAGGCCTTGTCAAAAAGAAAAAGGAGGCATTTGTCAGGGCTAGAAGGCTGGGAACAGACGAAGCCTGTGTGGAATATAAGGAAAGTTGGAAGGAACTTAAGCAAGGAGTCAGGAGGGCTAAAAGGGGTCACGAAATGTAATTGGCAAATAGGGTTAAGGAAAATCCCAAGGCTTTTTACACGTACATAAAAAGCAAGAGGGTAGCCAGGGAAAGGGTTGGCCCACTGAAGGACAGGGGAGGGAATCTATGTGTGGAGCCAGAGCTAATGGGCGGGGTACTTAATGAATACTTTGCATCAGCATTCACCAAAGAGAAGGAATTGGTGGATGTTGAGTCTGGAGAAGGGTGTGTAGATAGCCTGGGTCACATTGTGATTCAAAAATACGAGGTGTTGGGCACCTTGAAAAATATTAAGGTGGATAAGTCCCCAGGGCCTGATGGGATCTACCCCAGAATACTGAAGGAGGCTGGAGAGGAAATTGCTGAGGCCTTGACAGAAACCTTTGGATCCTCACTGTCTTCAGGGGATGTCCCGGAGGACTGGAGAATAGCCAATGTTGTTCCTCTGTTTAAGAAGGGTAGCAAGGATAATCCAGGGAACTACAGGCGGGTGAGCCTTACGTCAGTGGTAGGGAAATTACTGGAGAGAATTCTTCGAGACAGGATCTACTCCCATTTGGAAGCAAATGGACGTATTAGTGAGAGGCAGCACGGTTTTATAAAGGGGAGGTCGTGTCTCACTAACTTGATAGAGTTTTTCGAAGAGGTCACAAAAATGATTGATTCAGGTAGGGCAGTGGATGTTGTCTATATGGACTTCAGTAAGGCCTTTGACAAGGTCCTTCATGGCAGACTGGTACAAAAGGTGAAGTCACACGGGATCAGAGGTGAGCTGGCAAGGTGGATACAGAACTGGCTAGGTCATAGAAGGCAGAGAGTAGCAATGGAAGGATGCTTTTCTGATTGGAGGGCAGTGACTAGTGGTGTTCCGCAGGGATCAGTGCTGGGGCCTTTGCTGTTCGTAGTGTATATAAATGATTTGGAGGAAAATGTAACTGGTCTGATTAGTAAGTTTGCGGACGACACAAAGGTTGGTGGAATTGCGGATAGCGATGAGGACTGTCAGAGGATACAGCAGGATTTAGATTGTCTGGAGACTTGGGCGGAGAGATGGCAGATGGAGTTTAATTCGGACAAATGTGAGGTAATGCATTTTGGAAGGTCTAATGCAGGTAGGGAATATACAGTGAATGGTAGAACCCTCAAGAGTATTGACAGTCAGAGAGATCTTGGTGTTACAGGTCCACAGGTCACTGAAAGGGGCAACACAGGTGGAGAAGGTAGTCAAGAAGGCATATGGCATGCTTGCCTTCATTGGCCGGGGCATTGAGTATAAAAATTGGCAAGTCATGTTGCAGCTGTATACAACTTTAGTTAGGCCTCACTTGGAGTATAGTGTTCAATTCTGGTCACCACACTACCAGGATGTGGAGGCTTTAGGGAGGGTGCAGAAGAGATTTACCAGGATGTTGCCTGGTATGGAGGGCATTAGCTGTGAGGAGCGGTTGAATAAACCTGGTTTGATCTCACTGGAACGAAGGAAGTTGAGGGGCGACCTGATAGAGGTCTACAAAATTAAGAGGGGCATAGACAGAGTGGATACCCTCCCAGGGTAGAGTGGTCAATTACTAGGGGGCATAGGTTTAAGGTGCGAGGGGCAAGGTTTAGAGGTGATGTGCGAGGCAAGTTTTTTACGCAGAGGGTAGTGGGTGCCTGGAACTCGCTACCGGAGGAGGTAGTGGAAGCAGGGACGATAGTGACATTTAAGGGGCATCTTGACAAATACATGAATAGGATGGGAATAGAGGGATACGGACCCTGGAAGTGTAGAAGATTTTAGTTTAGACGGGCAGCATGGTCGGCACGGGCTTGGAGGGCAGAAGGGCCTGTTCCTGTGCTGTACATTTCTTTGTTGTTGTTCTTTGTTTGATACAATGGAGTGATTCATTAGGCCGCTGTACAGGGCAGTTAACAGCCAACCATGTTGGGTGTGGCTTTGGAGGGCGCACGGCGGATACTTACTAGAATGATCCCTGAACTTCAAGAGTTAATTCATGGAGAGATTAAACAAAGTAGATTTGCATTCCTGAAATTTAGAAAGATCAAGGGTAATTTGATCAAAGTTTAAAATATCACAGGGAACAGAGGAGGTAAATCAAAAGTATTTATGCTGGATGGGAGTGAGGATTCGGGCACAGCATCAAAATTGGAGCCAGACTTTTCAGGAGGTGATATTTAAAGAAACATTTCTTCACACAAAGGGTGGTAAAAGTTTGGAACTTGCTTCTGCAAACAGCAATTGATGCCAGATCACTTGTTAACTTTAAAACTGAGATTGGTAGATTTTTGTTAACCAAACGTATTGCGGGATATGAGAAATAGATGGTACTTGGAGTTAGGTTCCAGCTCTGCACAATCATTTAAAAAGGTCACTGGGGAGAAAAGACAAGGTGGATTCCAGCTCCATCCATTAGCCCCGACTTTGCTTCTATTTTCATGTGGAATCATACCAATTATAATCTGTCTTGTGAACCATCTTCCTCTTGAGTATTGCCTGCCCTTCTCACAAGTGATTCAGGGGCAGGAACCCTCTAATGTCAGATTGTCTCCAGCATTCCTCTTCCCAATGTCCAGAGATTCAAGGCACCTGTTCCTCTTCGGCGGGGACAATTGTAGACCCTCAACGGAATGGGAAGTGATCAAAGCGAAGATCGATCTCCATCATGGACCATTGTGAGTTAGACACTGCTGCTTATATCATAATTGTAGCCAGCCATACCTCGCCCCTCAGTCCCAACAATGTAGACTCTGTTCAGTATATTACTAGCCTGCTATTTAAAGGTCAGGTGATTTGAAATGGAAGCATTTTCAGAGAATCTCATGACTCTAACCACAATTTATTTTGATTTCTGAATGATGCCTGCTTTACGTGGGTGTACGTGTTTGAATTGCTTTGTTCCATTAGGACCTGGTCTTACGCTCAGTTATTATTGTGTAACGATGCTAACCTCCAGAAAATGACCAGCATGAGCTGTTCAGCAATTAAGTTTTAACCAGTAACTTTAAAAAACAAAGAAGAGAAAGTGGGCGGACAAAGGGAGGGAGAGATGAGGCGCAAATAGCAAGTTCCACTGTGACAGTCGGCAGAAGGGCGAGTGAATGAATTACTTGGTGCTAGTCACACTGGGATTGACCTATTACTCAAGTATCTGGGTAATGTGGGGGAACAGGTGCAGATGGAAATTCTGCTTCTAGCTATTTACCAAACTGCACTGAGTGACCCTGGAACATAGTCACTGTCTGAATGACAGCAGGAGCCAACAGCAAGAGACTGAGGTCATGTTTCTGTTCCTGTCTACTCCTGCTTCTCCCTGCAACTCATTTTTGTTATCTTCTCTTGAACCTTAGCAGCCACTAGGTGTTGCTGGGATACGGTTTCAAAGTTAAGTCGCTGGCCACACTTGATACCGTATCAAGTTTCCTCTTCTTAATGTGGGAATCTGAAGAGTCAGTATGGTTCGGGAAATCACACAGCTGGATCTGATTAAATCCTCAGCCAGTGTCGACACAGACATTTCCCAGCAACAGAAGCTGTTGATCAAAGCAATTGATTAGAAAACGGTTTTAGGTTTGCTCCTGCCCAGTGCATGATGGTACATTTATCACCTGGGAGGGATTGTGGAGCGTCTCTTCAAATTTGGCTGCGCACAGAGATTGGTCACAATCCCCTGGCGGCTGCACACTGACATGCAGGGGACCTTACCCAAAGATCTGCCAGAGACACAATTTGAGTGCAAGGCTGGGTCATCACACCAACTCTCTTCCTCACTGCAACACTCCACATCCTCTCCATGAAGCTCCCCACTGGACAGGAGTTACTCGACAGGGTGAGCGGGTAACTACTCAACCCATGCCTAAATTCCAGAATCAAGATCACCCGAATCTCTGTCATCGAACTGCGGTATGCTCTCAACACTTGTGTGCACACACTGACGCAAACACAGAGGCGTATAAAAGTATGGACCTTAGGCTAAACATCTGGAAGACAAGGTTGTCCACCAGCCTGCTTCCAGTGCACAACGCTGCCCCCGACTATCCAGATCGATGGCGAACCAATGGATAATTTCTCACATCGTGGGAGCCTCCTCTCAGCAAGGGCAGGCAGCGATGATGAAACTCAACATCGTCTCCAGTGTGCCAGTGCAGCCTCCAGTGTGCCAGTGCAGCCTCCAGTGTGCCAGTGCAGCCTCCAGTGTGTCAGTGCAGCCTCCAGTGTCAGTGCAGCCTCCAGTGTGCCAGTGCAGCCTCCAGTGTGCCAGTGCAGCCTCCAGTGTGTCAGTGCAGCCTCCAGTGTGCCAGTGCAGCCTCCAGTGTGTCAGTGCAGCCTCCAGTGTGCCAGTGCATCCTCCAGTGTGCCAGTGCATCCTCCAGTGTGCCAGTGCTGCCTCCAGTGTGCCAGTGCAGCCTCCAGTGTGTCAGTGAAGCCTCCAGTGTGCCAATGCAGCCTCCAGTGTGCCAGTGCAGCCTCCAGTGTGCCAGTGCAGCCTCCAGCCATCTGAGAAAGAGGGTGCTTGATGACAAAAAGCTCAAACCCGGCACCAGGTCCATGGTCTCCAGGACTGCAGGGCGCTGCCTGCCTTCCTGTGTGGGTCAGAGACATGGACACCATGCAATAGATACCTTAAATCCCTGGAGAAACATCAGCAACACCGCTTCTGCATAGTCCTGACGGGGAGGTGTCCCAATATCAGTGTTGTCTCTCAGGACAACACCTCCGATATCGAGGCACTGGTTATGGGCTGGGTTGGCCACGTTGTCCGCTTGCCACATGGCTCCCAGACTCTCCACTAAGCTTCATCACGGCAAGCGGTTGCTAGGAGGGCAGAAGAAACATTTCAGGGGCTGTCCTCAAAGCTGCCCTGAAAAAATACAACACCCCCACTGTTATGTGGGAATCTTGTGTAAAATATGACAGTCGTGGGGAAAGAATCAACTGGTGGGGAGAAAATGGAAGTAAATTCTGATCTGTGATACACTTCCTGAAAAAGTGGTGGAAACTGATTCAATAACAGCTTCCAAAAGAGAATGTGAAGGTGGAATATTCAGAGGGCAATGGGAAACAGTAAGGGAGAGATTAGGACTCATCGGAGAGCTCCTTCAAAGAGCCAGAACATGTCTAATCGGCCAAATGGCCTCCTTCTGTGCTGTAAGATTTTGATGTTGTGATGCAGTTGAGCAGGGTTAGAGAGCAGAGTTGCTGACGTGACTTTGGACAAAATAAACCACGGGGTGTATTTGGTTTTGCCTCGAGACTTTCCGCCGATTTCAGTAAATCTGCCATTTATCTCAGGACAAAAAACACAGGCTTGTGGATTTATTTGGTTCAACACTTTTAAAATGTTTTCTTATTCCTGTTAGAATACGGTCCTGCCCTGGGACAGGATATTTTACTATTCATCAGGTCAATGTCGAAAACTGAGGAAGAACTGAGAATATGCGGAAAATGTTGGAGACAGGGGATGGGTAGAGATTGGAATTCGGGATTAACAGCGTTAACCGTGAAGCAGCGAGTCAATCATTCCTCTATTCGAGTCTTTCATCCACAACCCTGCAGCCAGCCATGAAATGCAGACAATTTTTCTGCCCAGGTCATGACACAGAAAGACCCGCGTAAAGAAGGCCTTCGGGATAAACATGGGGAGGCACTGGAACAGGAACAAAAACCTTGGGAGCACCGTCATCTTAACTGACTGCACCCTACCCGCCAGGGACAGCGGCAACGCGTCCCACCTCTTGAACTCCTCCTCCATTTGCTCCACCAGCCTCGTGTAATTAAGTCAATGCAGGGCCCCCCAGTTCCTGGACACCTGGACCCCCAAGTACCTGAAGCTCCTCTCCGCCCTTTTTAGTGGGAGCTCGCCAATCCCCCTCTCCTGGTCCCTTGGGTGAACCACGAACAACTCGCTCTTCCCCATGTTGAGCTTATACCCTGAGAAATCTCCGAACTCCCTGAGGATCCTCATTACCTCTGGCATTCCCCCCACCGGGTCCGCCACATACAGCAGCAGGTCGTCCGCATAGAGCGACACCCTATGCTCCTCCCCACCAACCCCTCCAGTTCCTCAACTCCCTCAGTGCCATAGCCAAGGGTTCAATCGGCAGTGCGAAGAGCAGGGGGGACAGGGGACACCCCTGCCTCGTCCCTCGATGCAACCGAAAGTACTCAGACCTCCTCTTGTTCGTGGCCACACTCGCCATTGGGACCTCGTACAACAGCCTAACCCACCTGACAAACCCCTCCCCAAACTCCAACCTCTTCAGCACCTCCCACAAGTACCCCCACTCTACCCTATCGGAGGCCTTCTCAGCGTCCATCGCCACCATTATCTCCGCCTCCCCCTCCCTCGCCGGCATCATAATAATGTTCAGGAGCCTCGGCACATTCACGTTCAACTGCCTCCCCTTCACGAACCCCGTCTGGTCTTCGTGGATCACCTGCGGCACCCAGTCTTCAATCCTCGTGGCTAAGACCTTCGCCAGCACCTTGGCATCTACGTTTAACAACAAAATCGGCCTGTAAGACCCACACTGGTGTAATTAAGTATTAAGCCACAAGGGCACCAGTCTGGGGGCATTGGTAACTGCGCCTCTGCCGCTCCCGCCAGCGCAGTACTCCACCAGCCCCGTGGAGGAAACATGTGGGAGCAGAGGGAGCATCGGTCTGGGCCCCAATCTGTGATAATCACCGGTTTGCCCTGGGGAGTATGGACGGGGGATTCCGGATATGGCGGAGAGCAGGGATTGAGAGGATGGCGGATGTTTATCGAGGGGAGCTTTCTGAGTATGAGGGCGCTGGAGGAGAAGTTTGGGTTGGCGAGGGGAAACAAATTCAGGTCTGCAGGTGTGGGACTTCCTACGTAAACAGGTGTCAACCTTCCCGCTCCTACCGCTATGGGAAATTCAGGACAGGGTAGTTTCCAGAGGGTGGGTGGGGGAGGGGAACGTCTCGGACATCTATAAGGAGCTTATGGGGTCGGAGGAGACGCAGACCGAGGAGCTGAAGCGCAAGTGGGAGGGGGAGCTGGGAGGAGAGATAGAGGATGGTCTATGGGCGGACGCGTTGAGTAGAGTCAACGTGTCCGCAACATAGAACATTACAGTGCAGTACAGGCCCTTCAGCCCTCGATGTTGCGCCGAGCTGTGAAACCACTCTAAAGCCCATCTACGCTATTCCCTTATCGTCCATATGTCTATCCAATGACCATTTGAATGTCCTTAGTGTTGGCGAGTCCACTACTGTTGCAGGCAGGGCATTCCACGCCCTTACTACTCTCTGAGTAAAGAACCTACCTCTGACATTTGTCTTATATCTATTTCCCCTCAATTTAAAGCTATGTCCCCTCGTGCTAGACATCACCATCGAGGAAAAAGGCTCTCACTGTCCACCCTATCCAATCCTCTGATCATCTTGTATGCCTCAATTAAATCACCTCTTAACCTTCTTCTAATGAAAACAGCCTCAAGTCCCTCAACCTTTCCTCATAAGATCTTCCCTCCATACCAAGCAACATTCTGGTAAATCTCCTCTGCACCCTTTCCAATACTTCCACATCCTTCCTATAATGCGGCGACCAGAATTGCACGCAATACTCCAAATGCGGCCGCACCAGAGTTTTGTACAGCTGCAACATGACCTCATGGCTCCGAAACTCAATCCCTCTACCAATAAAAGCTAACGCACCGTACGCCTTAACAACCCTCTCAACCTGGGTGGCAACTTTCAGGGATCTATGTACATGGACACCGAGATCTCTCTGCTCATCCACACTGCCAAGAATCTTACCATTAGCCCAGTACTCTGTCTTCCTGTTATTCCTTCCAAAATGAATCACCTCACACTTTTCTGCATTAAACTCCATTTGCCACCTCTCAGCCCAGCGCTGCAGCTTATCTATGTCCCTCTGTAATTTGTAACATCCTTCCGCACTGTCCACAACTCCACCGACTTTAGTGTAATCTGCAAATTTACTCACCCACCCTTCTACGCCCTCCTCCAGGTCATTTATAAAAATGACAAACAGCAGTGGCCCCAAAACAGAACCTTGTGGGACACCACTAGTAACTGGTCTCCAGTCTGAACATTTCCCATCAACCACCACCCTTTGTCTTCTTCCAGCTAGCCAATTTCTGATCCAAACTGCTAAATCACCCTGAATCCCATGCCGTATTTTCTGCAGTAGCCTACCATGGGGAACCTCATCAAACGCTTTACTGAAATCCATATACACCACATCAACTGCTTCACCCTCATCCACCTGTTTGGTCACCTTCTCAAAGAACTCAATAAGGTTTGTGAGGCACAACCTACCCTTCACAAAACCGTGTTGACTATCTCTAATCAAATTATTCCTTTCCAGATGATTATACATCCTATCTCTTATAAACCTTTCCAAGATTTTGCCCACAACAGAAGTAAGGCTCACTGGTCTATAGTTACCGGGGTTGTATCTACTCCCCTTCTTGAACAAGGGGACATTTGCTATCCTCCAGTCTTCTGGCACTATTCCTGTAAAGATGAGTTAAAGATCAAAGCAATCTCCTCCCTAGCTTCCCAGAGAAGCCTAGGACAAATCCCATCCGGCCCAGGGGACTTATCTATTGTCACACTTTCCAGAATTGCTAACACCTCCTCCTTATGAACCTCAAGCCCTTCTAGTCTAGTAGCTGAATCTCAGTATTCTCCTCGACAACATTGTCTTTTTCCTATATGAATACTGACGAAAAATATTCATTTCGCACCTCTCCTATCTCCTCGGACTCCAAGCACAACTTCCCACTACTGTCCTTGACTGGCCCGACTCTTACCCTAGTCATTCGTTTATTCCTGACATATCTATAGAAAGCTTTAGGGTTATCCTTGGTCCTACCTGCCAAAGACTTCTCATGTCCCATACTGGCTCTTCTTAGCTAACTTGTAACTCTCGAGCGCCCTAACTGAACCTTCAATGTCTGGACTTCCGGGTGCGGCGATGACCAGCTGAGTCGCACGTTTCGGCAGCTCCTTGTGAAACGGACTTTTGGGCTCTTGATAGGAGCCCCAACGGCAATTTTAACGGCTGAAAACACCGTGCGGTAAACCAGAAGGGTGTTCCCCCTGGACACGGATGGAAAAAGGAGAGGAAAGTGGCCGGATTGCAGCGGATCCTTTGGAACAACGGCAAGGAAGGCAAGCAGAAACCAAGATGGCGTCGGAAGGTGGCAGTTTCATATGGGGCCCTGAACAACAAGAGTTTTTGAAACGCTGCGTGGAGGAGATAAAAAAGGAAATGAAGAAAGAGTTGTTGGCCCCGATATTACAGGCGATTGAAGGGCTGAAAGAGGAACAAAAGACCCAGGAGCAGGAGCTTCGGGTCGTGAAGGCGAAAGCAGCAGAGAATGAAAACGATATACAGGGCCTGGTGGTGAAGTCGGAGATACAGGAGGCACACCAGAAACGATCTGTGGAGAGGTTGGAGGCACTGGAAAATAACGCAAGGAGGAACAACTTGAGGATTCTTGGCCTTCCTGAAGGTGTGGAGGGGGCGGACGTCGGGGCATATGTGAGCACGATGCTGCACTCGTTAATGGGAGTGGAGGCCCCGACGGGTCCGTTGGAGGTGGAGGGAGCATACCGAGTTATGGTGCGAGGATCGAGAGCAGGAGAAGCTCCCAGAGCCATAGTGGTGAGATTTCTCCGTTTTAAGGATAGAGAAATGGTCCTTAGATGGGCGAAGAAAACTCGGTGTAGTAAATGGGACAACGCGGTGATCCGCGTCTATCAAGATTGGAGTGCGGAGGTGGCGAGAAGGAGGGCGAGCTTTAATCGGGCCAAAGCGGTACTTCACAAAAAAAAGATAAAGTTTGGAATGCTGCAACCGGCAAGACTGTGGGTCACATATCAAGGGAGGCACCACTACTTTGAGACGGCGGATGAAGCGTGGACTTTTATTGTAGAAGAAAAATTGGAATGATTGGACTACGAAAATGAACGTTTGGACAAAGTGGTGGGACGAGTGGGGGGGGGGGGCGAAGAGGGATTGTATGATTAATCCTGCGGTATGGTAACTTTTCTTTCTCCCACAGGTGGTGATGGGGGGAGGTGGGGAGGGAGAGGAGATGGGGCGTTGGCCATGGGAGGCGGGGCCGAGGGAGAGGCACGGGCTTGGTTCCCGCGCTATGATAATTATGACGGGAATAGAGAAGCAGGAAGGAGGGGGCGCCGCACGGGGCGAGCCGTGATCACGGGGGGAAGCCGAGGTCAGCCAGAGTTTGCTGACTTCTGGGAGCAACATGGGGGGAGTAATTACGCTAGCGGGGGGGGGGGGGGGGGGGGAGAGGGGGGAATTACTGGGTTGCTGCTGCTGGGGAAAGGGGGGAGTGGGTACGGGAAAGGATGGGCGGGGGGGCACCGTCTGGGAGAAATACAGCTGCGTGGGAACTGGGCGAGAAGCTGGAAAAAGATGATGGCTAACCGGCAAGGGGGGGGGGGGGGTGGGAAGCCCCCCAACTCGGCTGATCACGTGGAACGTGAGGGGGCTTAACGGGCCGATAAAGAGGGCACGAGTACTCGCACACCTTAAGAAACTTAAAGCAGATGTGGCCATGTTACAGGAAACGCACCTGAAACTGATAGATCAGGTTAGGTTGCGCAAAGGATGGATAGGGCAGGTGTTCCATTCGGGGCTGGATGCGAAAAACAGGGGGGTGGCTATATTAGTGGGGAAGCGGGTAATGTTCGAGGCAAAGACTATAGTGGCGGATAACGGGGGCAGATACGTGATGGTGAGTGGCAAATTACAGGGAGAGATGGTGGTGTTGGTAAACGTGTATGCCCCGAATTGGGACGATGCCAATTTTATGAGGCGAATGCTAGGACGCATCCCAGACCTAGAGACCGGAAAGCTGATAATGGGGGGAGACTTTAACACGGTGTTGGAACCAAGGCTGGATAGGTCGAAGTCCAGGACTGGTAGGAGGCCGGCAGCAGCCAAGGTGCTTAAGGATTTTATGGAGCAGATGGGAGGGGTGGACCCGTGGAGATTCAGTAGACCTAGGAGTAAGGAGTTCTCGTTTTTCTCCTATGTCCATAAAGTCTATTCACGCATAGACTTTTTTGTGTTGGGTAGGGCATTGATCCCGAGGGTGAGGGGAACGGAATATACGGCTATAGCCATTTCGGATCATGCCCCACACTGGGTAGACTTGGAGATAGGGGAGGAAACAAGAGGGCGTCCACCCTGGAGAATGGACATGGGACTAATGGCGGATGAGGGGGTGTGCTTAAGGGTGAGGGGATGCATTGAAAAGTACTTGGAACTCAATGACAATGGGGAGGTTCAGGTGGGAGTGGTCTGGGAGGTGTTGAAGGCGGTGGTTAGGGGGGAGCTGATATCAATAAGGACACATAAAGGGAAGCAGGAAAGTAAGGAACGGGAGCGGTTGTTGCAAGAACTTTTGAGGGTGGACAGACAGTATGCGGAAGCACCGGAGGAGGGACTGTATAGGGAAAGGCAAAGGCTGCATGTGGAATTTGACTTGCTGACCACAGGCACTGCAGAGGCACAATGGAGGAAGGCGCAGGGTGTACAGTATGAATATGGAGAGAAGGCGAGCAGATTGCTGGCACACCAATTGAGGAAAAGGGGAGCAGCGAGGGAAATAGGGGGGGTGAGAGACGAAGATGGAGAGACGGAGCGGGGAGCGGAGAGAGTGAATGAAGTGTTTAAGACATTTTATAAAAAATTGTATGAAGCTCAACCCCCGGATGGGAGGGAGAGAATGATGGAGTTTTTGGATCGGCTGGAAATTCCCAAGGTGGAAGAGCAGGAAAGGATGGGATTGGGAGCACAGATCACGGTAGAAGAAGTGGTGAAAGGAATTAGGAACATGCAGACGGGAAAGGCCCCGGGACCGGACGGATTCCCAGTTGAATTTTACAGAAAATATTTGGACTTGCTCGCCCCGCTACTGACGAGGACCTTTAACGAGGCAAAGGAAAGGGGACAACTGCCCCCGACTATGTCAGAAGCAACGATATCGCTTCTTTTAAAGAAGGAAAAGGATCCGCTACAATGCGGGTCCTACAGACCAATCTCCCTCCTCAATGTAGATGCCAAGGTCTTGGCCAAGGTAATGGCAATGAGAATAGAGGAATGTGTCCCGGGGGTGGTTCATGAGGACCAAACTGGGTTTGTGAAGGGGAGACAGCTGAACACGAACATACGGAGGTTGTTAGGGGTAATGATGATGGCCCCACCAGAGGGTGAAACGGAGATAGTAGTGGCGATGGATGCCGAGAAAGCATTTGATAGAGTGGAGTGGGATTATCTGTGGGAGGTGTTGAGGAGATTTGGGTTCGGAGAGGGGTATGTTAGATGGGTGCAGCTGTTGTATAGGGCCCCAGTGGCGAGTGTGGTCACGAATGGACGGGGATCGGCATATTTTCGGCTCCATAGAGGGACAAGGCAGGGATGTCCTCTGTCCCCATTACTGTTTGCACTGGCGATTGAGCCCCTGGCGATAGCGCTGAGAGGTTCCAAGGGATGGAGGGGAATACTTAGGGGAGGAGAAGAACACCGGGTATCTTTATATGCGGATGATCTGCTACTATATGTGGCGGATCCAGCGGAGGGGATGCCAGAAATAATGCGGATACTTGGGGAGTTTGGGGATTTTTCAGGGTATAAATTGAACATGGGGAAGAGTGAGCTGTTTGTGGTGCATCCAGGGGAGCAGAGTAGAGAAATAGAAGACCTACCGTTGAGGAAGGTAACAAGAGACTTTCGTTACCTGGGGATCCAGATAGCTAAGAATTGGGGCACATTGCACAGGCTAAATTTGACGCGGTTGGTGGGACAGATGGAGGAAGATTTCAAGAGATGGGATATGGTAGCATTGTCAATGGCAGGGAGGGTGCAGGCAGTTAAGATGGTGGTCCTCCCGAGATTCCTCTTTGTGTTTCAGTGTCTCCCGGTGGTGATCACGAAGGCTTTTTTCAAAAGGATAGAAAAGAGTATCATGGGTTTTGTTTGGGCCGGGAAGACTCCGAGAGTGAGGAAGGGATTCTTACAGCGTAGTAGGGATAGGGGGGGGCTGGCACGACCGAGCCTAAGTGAGTATTATTGGGCCGCTAATATTTCAATGGTGAGTAAGTGGATGGGAGAGGAGGAAGGAGCGGCGTGGAAGAGATTAGAGAGGGCGTCCTGTAGGGGGACCAGCCTGCAGGCTATGGTGACAGCCCCATTGCCGTTCTCACCAAGGAACTATACCACGAGTCCGGTGGTGGTAGCTACACTGAAGATTTGGGGACAGTGGAGACGACATAGGGGAAAGACCGGAGCACTGGGGGGGTCCCCGATAAGAAACAACCATAGGTTTGCCCCGGGGGGAATGGATGGGGGATATGGAATGTGGCAAAGAGCAGGTATAACGCAATTGAAAGATCTATTTGTGGATGGGAAGTTTGCGAGTCTGGGAGCGCTGACCGAGAAATATGGGTTGCCCCAAGGGAATGCATTCAGGTACATGCAATTGAGGGCTTTTGCGAGGCAACAGGTGAGGGAATTCCCGCAGCTCCCGACACAAGAGGTGCAGGACAGAGTCATCTCAAAGAAATGGGTGGGGGACGGTAAGGTGTCGGATATATATAGGGAAATGAGAGACGAAGGGGAGACTATGATGGACGAACTAAAAGGGAAATGGGAAGAAGAGCTAGGGGAGGAGATTGAGGAGGGGATGTGGGCAGATGCCCTAAACAGGGTAAACTCGTCGTCCTCGTGCGCCAGGCTAAGCCTGATTCAGTTTAAGGTATTACACAGGGCACATATGACTGGAACACGGCTCAGTAAATTTTTTGGGGTGGAGGATAGGTGTGCGAGGTGCTCGAGAAGCCCAGCGAATCATACCCATATGTTTTGGTCATGCCCGGCACTACAGGGGTTTTGGATGGGGGTGACAAAGGTGCTTTCGAAAGTAGTAGGAGTCCGGGTCGAACCAAGCTGGGGGTTGGCTATATTTGGGGTTGCACAAGAGCCGGGAGTGCAGGAGGCGAAAGAGGCCGATGTTTTGGCCTTTGCGTCCCTAGTAGCCCGGCGCAGAATATTGCTAATGTGGAAAGAAGCCAAGCCCCCGGGGGTGGAGACCTGGATAAATGATATGGCGGGGTTCATAAAGTTAGAGCGGATTAAGTTCGTCCTAAGGGGGTCGGCTCAAGGGTTTACTAGGCGGTGGCAACCGTTCGTCTAATATCTTGCGGAAAGATAGATAGGGGAGAACAAAGAAGGCAGCAGCAGCGGCCCAGGACTTGGGGGGGGGGGGGGGGGGAGGGATGGGGGGGGATGGGGGTGGTGGTGTGTGGCCTGAGACAAGGCCAATTAGGGCTAGTTTTTATTTTTTGTTATTTAATATTTATTTATTTGTTGTTGTTTTTGTTTAAATTTAAAAAGGTCATTATTATCTGTATTGTTACAATGTTGTGTAAAGGATGCACAATGTACTGTGTTGGTTGACCAAAAATTTTCAATAAAATATTATTTAAAAAAAAAAAGAACCTTCAATGTCTCATCTTTACATAAGTCTCCTTCTTCCTCTTGACAAGTGTTTCGACTGCTTTAGTAAACCACTGTTCCCTCGCTCGACCACTTCCTCCCTGCCTGACAGGTACATACTTATCAAGGACACGCAGTAGCTGTTCCTTGAACAAGCTCCACATTTCCATTGTGCCCATCCCCTGCAGTTTTCCTCTCCATCCGATGCATCCTAAGTCTTGCCTCATCGCATCATAATTGCCTTTCCCCCAGATATAACTCTTGCCCTGCGGTATATACCTATCCCTTTCCATCACTAAAGTAAACGTAATAGAATTGTGGTCACTATCACCAAAGTGTTCACCTACCTCCAAATCTAACACCTGTCCTGGTTCATTACCCAGTGCCAAATCCATTATGGCCTCTCCTCTCGTTGGCCTTTCTACATACTGTGTCAGGAAACCCTCCTGCACACATTGGACAAAAACGGATCCATCTAAAGTACTCGCACTATAGTGTTTCCAGTCAATATTTGGAAAGTTAAAAGTCCCCCATAACAACTACCCTGTTGATTTTGCTCCTATCTAGAATCATCTTTGCAATCCTTTCCTCTACATCTCTGGAACTTTTCGGAGGCCCACAGAAAACCCCAAACAGGGTGACCTCTCCTTTCCTGTTTCTAACCTCAGCCCATACTACCTCAGTAGACGAGTCCTCATCAAACATCCTTTCTGCCACCGTAATACTGTCCTTGACTAACAATGCCACCCCTCCCCCTCTTTTACCACCTTCCCTGAGCTTATTGAAATATCTAAACCCCGGCACCTGCAACAACCATTCCTGTCCCTGCTCTATCCATGTCTCCAAAATGGCCACAACATCGAAGTCCCAGGTACCAACCCATGCCGCAAGTTCACCCACCTTATTCCGGATGCTCCTGGCATTGAAGAAGACACACTTTAAACCACCTTCCTGCCTGACGGTACACTCCTGCAACTTTGAAACCTTACTCATGACCTCACTACTCTCAACCCCCTGTAGGCTGGAGCTACAATTCAGGTTCCCAATCCCCTGCTGACCTAGTTTAAACCCTCCCGAAGAGCATTAGCAAATTTCCCCCCCAGGATATTGGTACCCCTCTGGTCCAGGTCTAGACCATCCCGTTTATCGAGGTCCCACCGACCCCAGAATGAGCCCCAATTATCCAGAAATCTGAAACCCTCCCTCCTGCACCATCCCTGTAGCCACGTGTTCAACTCCTCTCTCTCCCTATTCCTCATCTCGCTATCACGTGGCACGGGTAACAACCCAGAGATAATAACTCTGTTTGTCCTAGATCTAAGTTTCCACCCTAGCTCCCTGAATTCCTGCCTTACATCCCTATCCCTTTTCCTACCTATGTCGTTGGTACCTATGTGGACCACGACTTGGGGCTGCACCCCCTCCCCTTAAGGATCCCGAAAACACGATCCGAGACATCACGCACCCTGGCACCTGGGAGGCAACACACCAACCGCGAGTCTCTCTCATTCCCACAGAATCTCCTATCTATCCCCCTAACTATGGGGTCTCCAATGACTAATGCTCTACTCCTCTCCCCCCTTCCCTTCTGAGCAACAGGGACAGACTCTGTGCCAGAGACCTGTACCCCATGTGCCAGGCTCAGCCTGATATAATTTAAGGTTGTTCACCGGGCTCACATGACAGTGGCCCGGATGAGCAGATTCTTTGGGGTGGAGGACAGGTGTGCAAAATGCGCGGGAGGACCAGCGAACCATGTCCACATGTTCTGGACATGTCCAAAGCTTAGGGGATTTTGGCAGGGGTTTGCAGATATCATGTCCACGGTGTTAAAAACAAGGGTGGCACCGAGTCCAGAGGTGGCGATTTTCGGGGGTCGGAAGACCCGGGAATCCAGGAGGAGAAAGAGGCAGACGTTCCGGCCTTTGCTTCCTTGGTAGCCCGGAGACGGAGACTATTAGCTTGGAGGGACTCAAAGCCCCCGAAGTCAGAGACCTGGCTATTGGACACGGCTAGCTTTCTCTGTTTGGAGAAAATCAAGTTCACCTTGAGAGGGTCAGTGTTAGGGTTCACCCGGAGGTGGCAACCGTTCGTCGACTTCTTTGCGGAAAATTAATCGTCAGCAGACCGGGGGGGGGGGGGGGGGGGGGGGGTTAGTTTAGGTTAGAGTAGGGGGGTAGTAAGGGTGGGACCTGTACAAGAGGTAAATGGCTTTTGCACTATGTTTATGGTTTCATGTATATTGTTTATTTTGTTGTTGTTACTATACCGAAAATACCTCAATAAAATGTTTATTAAAAAAAAAAGTATTAAGCCACAAAAGTGGCTATTATCCACTATTAAAATAAAGAGGAATCAAACAACTTCTGCCACAGTGGAACTCTGACACCACCAGACCGCACAGGCTCCCGACTCTGGTTACAAACAGAAGGAGTTGATCTCCACCTGCAACATCTAACAGAGGCAACAAATATCTCAGTCCCACAGCATTGAGTGAACCTGATAACTTATCAGTGAAGCATAAATCGGTCTTCAAAAGATCCAACATTTGCTTCTCAGTGTAAAACTTTCAGAGCAGCGGGTTCCACACAGCGGGTTCCACACAGCGGGTTCCACACAGCGGGTTCCACACAGCGGGTTCCACACAGCGGGTTCCACACTGCGTGTTCCACACTGCGTGTTCCACACTGCGGGTTACTCACTGCGTGTTACACACTGCGTGTTACACACTGCGTGTTACACACTGCGGGTTCCACACTGCGTGTTACACACTGTGGGTCTCCAGGAACACAATACAAAAATGGTATAATATCAAAATAAAAATGTTCAGTATTGTATTTCACATAATCACAGAAATCCTACAGTGCAGAAGGAGGCCATTCGGCCCATTGAGTCTGTGCCGACCCTTTTGAAGGGGCTTTTCAATTTGTTTTTGTTCTTTGATAGTTCAATCGGGGAAGCCACGTGAAGAATAAGTTTTAAAAAGACTTTGAGTGATTAGCACAAGGATGAATCAATGTGGTTTCAGGCAGCGCTGATCTTGGTTTGTGACTGTTGACGTGGAACGTGCGTTTTGCAGATGGAGTTGATGCGATGGTACACACTGTGGTCACTGATGTGTTGCTTCACTTATCTGACCAATCCTCTGTCTCAGGTGTGCGATGAACTCGAACATGGTGGCTGCCAGGCTCTGCTGGATCAGGTATCGGGGCAGCCGGCCCTACTCGAGAAACAGACAGGAGGTTACAGCCCGTCAAAGGAAAGACATAGAACATCGAACATTACAGCGCAGTACAGGCCCTTCGGCCCTCGATGTTGCGCCGACCTGTGAAACCACTCTAAAGCCCATCTACACTATTCCCTTATCGTCCATATGTCTATCCAATGCCCTGAATGTGCAACCCGGGTGCTGTTCTGGTGATTCCAAAGTTCCCAGGATGGCACAGGTACAAATCCAGGACCCACTGCACAAAATGTACAAAGATTAAACACAACCACAATATTTCACTTCATGTGCATGGTCAATACTGTTGGAGAAGAGCCCATGAAACCTTTTAAAAAGGAAAGGTAGTTATTTGAAATAAAGGATGAATAAATGGTACAGGGAGTGTTGGAATGCTGGAGGGAAGTGGGAGCTGTTAGCATGAAAAGCCTCGCTTCTGGAATGACTGTCTAGGAATGGCCTGGAAACCAGGCAGCAATTAATTTCTAACACCACCAACAACTATGGAGGGATGGCAGTGGGAGGTAAGGGTGGCCAGGAAGCAGTGGGAACAGGAAAAGCAGGAAGGGAAGGGCAGGAAAGGAAGGGGGGGAGGAGAGAAGAGACAAGGAGGTCTCCCTTTATTAGGGAACAGAGTGAGGACAGTGGCTACTTTGGGTGAAAAGTCATTGATGCATCATATTCTCTTCCTGTGCCACATTCTGGAGAGTGTCAACATGTCAACACTCCCGGGCAGCACGGCGGCGCAGTGGTTAGCACAGCTGCCTCGCGGCGCCGAGGTCTCAGGTTCGATCCCGGCTCTGGGTCACTGTCCGTGTGGAGTTTGCACATTCTCCCCGTGTCTGCGTGGGTCTCGCCCCCACAACCCAAAGATGAGCAGGGTAGGTGGGTTGACCACGCTGAATCGCACCTTAATTGGAAAAATTGATTTGGGCACTCTAAATTTATCATTAAAAAGCACTGCTGCTCACAGTCAGAACACGAGCTCCAATCCAGTCTTGATCAACAGGTTGACAATTATTCTCGTTCCAACATGTTCACCCTCCACATTCCCCAACCCATGAAGCAACAACCAATGTGTTAACAGCCCCCAGTATTAGCAAACAAATCCGGCAACACACGTCGCTGCCAGGTTAGATGTTGAGTATTTGGGAAACTCTCCTAAAGTTTTCAAACAGTTTAAACCCCGATCTAACCTCTGGACCCATCTGTCCCGTCTGCCCTCCACAAGAAGCATTGCAAACGCCATTGCCCCAACCCTCAATCTATCACGGTCAAGGAGCTATCTCCCGGACTCCTGAATGCTTACTTTCAGGTCGGTGTTCAGTATCCAGATAAAGTTGCAGACACTGGGGTTCCGAGGAGATTTGAGCACCACAAACCCTCCAGGTCCATTCTCACCTCTGCAAGAGATTGAAAGACATCAGTGAATACAGAGCTGAATGTGGATCACAATGGAGGACACCACTCCCATCTGCTGGACAGTACAGGGATTTCAGGTGCAGGTTTTCCTTTCTGGGCCAAGCTGGTTTGAACACATTGTAGTACACAACGTAGTAAAGCTTCAGAGGTTCACACAGGAATATTTCCCTTCCAGCCGCACTCCACAGGCGAGCTTATCTCTTGCTTGCTATTTCTCATGAACTTTCCAATCGGCGAACTGACTCCGTCCCAACGGAGAAATACATTGTATAAAAAACAATTTCCTCCATGGCACCAATTAGACTGGCATAATGTCCCTGATCACTGCCCGAACCGATACCCCTCAATTCACCCCCTCAGTCTGTGTACAGCACTGTCTCTGTATCTCCCTCAGTCTGTGTACAGCTCCGTCTCTGTATCCCCCTTACTGTGTACAGCACTGTCTCTGTATCTCCCTCAGTCTGTGTACAGCTCCGTCTCTGTAAACCCCTCACTGTGTACAGCACCGTCTCTGTATCTCCCTCAGTCTGTGTACAGCACTGTCTCTGTATCTCCCTCAGTCTGTGTACAGCACCGTCTCTGTATCTCCCTCAGTCTGTGTACAGCACTGTCTCTGTATCTCCCTCAGTCTGTGTACAGCACTGTCTCTGTATCTCCCTCACTGTGCACAGCTCCGTCTCTGTATCTCCCTCAGTCTGTGTACAGCACTGTCTCTGTATCTCCCTCAGTCTGTGTACAGCACTGTCTCTGTATCCCCCTCACTGTGTACAGCACGGTCTCTGTATCTCTCTCACTGTGTACAGCACTGTCTCTGTATCCCCCTCACTGTGTACAGCACTGTCTCTGTATCTCCCTCACTGTGTACAGCACTGTCTCTGTATCTCCCTCACTGTGCACAGCACTGTCTCTGTATCCCCTCAGTCTCTGTACAGCACTGTCTCTGTATCTCCCTCACTGTGTACAGCACTGTCTCTGTATCTCCCTCACTGTGTACAGCACTGTCTCTGTATCTCCCTCAGTCTGTGTACAGCACTGTCTCTGTATCCCCCTCACTGTGTACAGCACGGTCTCTGTATCTCTCTCACTGTGTACAGCACTGTCTCTGTATCCCCCTCACTGTGTACAGCACTGTCTCTGTATCTCCCTCACTGTGTACAGCACTGTCTCTGTATCTCCCTCACTGTGCACAGCACTGTCTCTGTATCCCCTCAGTCTCTGTACAGCACTGTCTCTGTATCTCCCTCACTGTGTACAGCACTGTCTCTGTATCTCCTCACTGTGTACAGCACTGTCTCTGTATCTCCCTCAGTCTGTGTACAGCACTGTCTCTGTATCCCCCTCACTGTGCACAGCACTGTCTCCGTATCTCCCTCACTGTGTACAACACTGTCTCTGTATCTCCCTCACTGTGTACAGCACTGTCTCTGTATCTCCCTCACTATGTACAGCACGGTCTCTGTATCTCTCTCACTGTGCACAGCACTGTCTCTGTATCCCCTCACTGTGTACAGCACTGTCTCTGTATCTCCCTCACTGAGTACAGCACTGTCTCTGTATCTTCCTCACTGTGTACAGCACTGTCTCTGTATCTCCCTCACTGTGTACAGCACTGTCTCTGTATCTCCCTCACTGTGTACAGCACTGTCTCTGTATCTCCCTCACTGTGTACAGCACTGTCTCTGTATCTCCCT
Organism: Scyliorhinus torazame; assembly: GCF_047496885.1. Taxonomy (NCBI): domain Eukaryota; kingdom Metazoa; phylum Chordata; class Chondrichthyes; order Carcharhiniformes; family Scyliorhinidae; genus Scyliorhinus; species Scyliorhinus torazame. Next base: position 132,699,428 of record NC_092727.1, read on the forward strand.
CACTGTGTACAGCACGGTCTCTGTATCTCCCTCACTGTGTACAGCACTGTCTCTGTATCTCCCTCACTGTGTACAGCACTGTCTCTGTATCTCCCTCACTGTGTACAGCACTGTCTCTGTATCTCCCTCACTGTGTACAGCACTGTCTCTGTATCTCCCTCACTGTGTACAGCACCGCCTCTGTATCTCCCTCACTGTGTACAGCACTGTCTCTGTATCTCCCTCACTGTGTACAGCACTGTCTCTGTATCTCCCTCACTGTGTACAGCACTGTCTCTGTATCTCCCTCAATGTGTACAGCTCCGTCTCTGTATCTCCCTCACTGTGTACAGCACTGTCTCTGTATCTCCCTCACTGTGTACAGCACTGTCTCTGTATCTCCCTCACTGTGTACAGCACCGCCTCTGTATCTCCCTCACTGTGTACAGCACTGTCTCTGTATCTCCCTCACTGTGCACAGCACTGTCTCTGTATCTCCCTCACTGTGTACAGCACTGTCTCTGTAACTCCCTCACTGTGTACAGCACTGTCTCTGTATCTCCCTCACTGTGTACAGCACTGTCTCTGTATCTCCCTCACTGTGTACAGCACTGTCTCTGTATCTCCCTCACTGTGTACAGCACTGTCTCTGTATCCCCTCAGTCTGTGTACAGCACTGTCTCTGTATCCCCCTCACTGTGTACAGCACTGTCTCTGTATCTCCCTCACTGTGTACAGCACTGTCTCTGTATCCCCCTCACTGTGTACAGCACTGTCTCTGTATCTCCCTCACTGTGTACAGCACTGTCTCTGTATCTCCCTCACTGTGTACAGCACTGTCTCTGTATCTCCCTCACTGTGTACAGCACTGTCTCTGTATCCCCTCAGTCTGTGTACAGCACTGTCTCTGTATCTCCCTCACTGTGTACAGCACTGTCTCTGTATCTCCCTCACTGTGTACAGCACTGTCTCTGTATCTCCCTCACTGTGTACAGCACTGTCTCTGTATCTCCCTCACTGTGCACAGCACTGTCTCTGTATCCCCTCACTGTGTACAGCACTGTCTCTGTATCTCCCTCACTGTGTACAGCACTGTCTCTGTATCTCCCTCACTGTGTACAGCACTGTCTCTGTATCTCCCTCACTGTGTACAGCACTGTCTCTGTATCTCCCTCACTGTGTACAGCACTGTCTCTGTATCTCCCTCACTGTGTACAGCACTGTCTCTGTATCTCCCTCACTGTGTACAGCACTGTCTCTGTATCTCCCTCACTGTGTACAGCACCGCCTCTGTATCTCCCTCACTGTGTACAGCACTGTCTCTGTATCTCCCTCACTGTGTACAGCACTGTCTCTGTATCTCCCTCACTGTGTACAGCACTGCCTCTGTATCTCTCTCACTGTGTACAGCACTGTCTCTGTATCTTCCTAACTGTGTATAGCACTGTGTCTGTATCTCCCTCACTGTGTACAGCACTGTCTCTGTATCTCCCTCACTGTGTACAGCACTGTCTCTGTATCCCCCTCACTGTGTACAGCACTGTCTCTGTATCACCTCAGTCTGTGTACAGCACTGTCTCTGTATCCCCCTCACTGTGTACAGCACTGTCTCTGTATCTCCCTCACTGTGTACAGCACTGTCTCTGTATCTCCCTCACTGTGCACAGCACTGTCTCTGTATCTCCCTCACTGTGTACAGCACTGTCTCTGTATCTCCCTCACTGTGTACAGCACTGTCTCTGTATCTCCCCCTCTGAGTACAGCACTGTCTCTGTATCTCCCTCAGTCTGTGTACAGCACTGTCTCTGTATCCCCCTCACTGTGTACAGCACTGTCTCTGTATCTCCCTCGCTGTGTACAGCACTGTCTCTGTATCTCCCTCAGTCTGTGTACAGCACTGTCTCTGTATCCCCTCAGTCTGTGTACAGCACTGTCTCTGTATCCCCCTCACTGTGTACAGCCCTGTCTCTGTATCTCCCTCACTGTGCACAGCACTGTCTCTGTATCTCCCTCACTGTGCACAGCACTGTCTCTGTATCTCCCTCGCTGTGTACAGCACTGTCTCTGTATCTCCCTCAGTCTGTGTACATCACTGTCTCTGTATCCCCTCAGTCTGTGTACAGCACTGTCTCTGTATCCCCCTCACTGTGTACAGCACTGTCTCTGTATCTCCCTCACTGTGCACAGCACTGTCTCTGTATCTCCCTCACTGTGTACAGCTCCGTCTCTGTATCCCCCTCACTGTGTACAGCACTGTCTCTGTATCCCCTCAGTCTGAGTACAGCACTGTCTCTGTATCCCCCTCACTGTGTACAGCACTGTCTCTGTATCTCCCTCGGTCTGTGTACAGCACTGTCTCTGTATCCCCTCAGTCTGTGTACAGCACTGTCTCTGTATCCCCATCACTGTGTACAGCACTGTCTCTGTATCTCCCTCACTGTGTACAGCACTGTCTCTGTATCCCCCTCACTGTGTACAGCACTGTCTCTGTATCTCCCTCACTGTGCACAGCACTGTCTCTGTATCTCCCTCGCTGTGTACAGCACTGTCTCTGTATCTCCCTCACTGTGTACAGCACTGTCTCTGTATCTCCCTCACTGTGTACAGCACTGTCTCTGTATCTCCCTCAGTCTGTGTACAGCACTGTCTCTGTATCCCCCTCACTGTGTACAGCACTGTCTCTGTATCTCCCTCAGTCTGTGTACAGCACTGTCTCTGTATCTCCCTCACTGTGCACAGCACTGTCTCTGTATCTCCCTCACTGTGTACAGCACTGTCTCTGTATCTCCCTCACTGTGCACAGCACTGTCTCTGTATCTCCCTCGCTGTGTACAGCACTGTCTCTGTATCCCCCTCACTGTGTACAGCACTGTCTCTGTATCTCCCTCGGTCTGTGTACAGCACTGTCTCTGTATCCCCTCAGTCTGTGTACAGCACTGTCTCTGTATCCCCATCACTGTGTACAGCACTGTCTCTGTATCTCCCTCACTGTGTACAGCACCGTCTCTGTATCTCCCTCAGTCTGTGTACAGCACTGTCTCTGTATCCCCCTCACTGTGTACAGCACTGTCTCTGTATCTCCCTCGGTCTGTGTACAGCACTGTCTCTGTATCCCCTCAGTCTGTGTACAGCACTGTCTCTGTATCCCCCTCACTGTGTACAGCACTGTCTCTGTATCTCCCTCAGTCTGTGTACAGCACTGTCTCTGTATCCCCCTCACTGTGTACAGCACTGTCTCTGTATCTCCCTCAGTCTGTGTACAGCACTGTCTCTGTATCTCCCTCACTGTGTACAGCACTGTCTCTGTATCTCCCTCACTGTGCACAGCACTGTCTCTGTATCTCCCTCACTGTGTACAGCACTGTCTCTGTATCTCCCTCACTGTGCACAGCACGGTCTCTGTATCTCCCTCACTGTGCACAGCACTGTCTCTGTATCTCCCTCACTGTGCACAGCACTGTCTCTGTATCCCCTCAGTCTGTGTACAGCACTGTCTCTGTATCTCCCTCATTGTGCACAGCACTGTCTCTGTATATCCCTCAGTCTGTGTACAGCACCGTCTCTGTATCTCCCTCACTGTGTACAGCACTGTCTCTGTATCTCCCTCACTGTGTACAGCACTGTCTCTGTATCTCCCTCACTGTGTACAGCACTGTCTCTGTATCTCCCTCACTGTGTACAGCACTGTCTCTGTATCCCCTCAGTCTGTGTACAGCACCGTCTCTGTATCTCCCTCACTGTGTACAGCACTGTCTCTGTATCTCCCTCAGTCTGTGTACAGCACTGTCTCTGTATCTCCCTCACTGTGTACAGCACTGTCTCTGTATCTCCCTCACTGTGTACAGCACTGTCTCTGTATCTCCCTCACTGTGCACAGCACTGTCTCTGTATCTCCCTCACTGTGTACAGCACTGTCTCTGTATCTCCCTCAGTCTGTGTACAGCACCGTCTCTGTATCTCCCTCACTGTGTACAGCACTGTCTCTGTATCTCCCTCACTGTGTACAGCACTGTCTCTGTATCTCCCTCACTGTCTACAGCACTGTCTCTGTATCCCCTCAGTCTGTGTACAGCACAGTCTCTGTATCCCCCTCACTGTGTACAGCACTGTCTCTGTATCTCCCTCAGTCTGTGTACAGCACTGTCTCTGTATCTCCCTCAGTCTGTGTACAGCACTGTCTCTGTATCTCCCTCACTGTGTACAGCACTGTCTCTGTATCTCCCTCACTGTGTACAGCACTGTCTCTGTATCTCCCTCACTGTGTACAGCACTGTCTCTGTATCTCCCTCAGTCTGTGTACAGCACCGTCTCTGTATCTCCCTCACTGTGTACAGCACTGTCTCTGTATCTCCCTCACTGTGTACAGCACTGTCTCTGTATCCCCCTCACTGTGTACAGCACTGTCTCTGTATCTCCCTCAGTCTGTGTACAGCACTGTCTCTGTATCTCCCTCACTGTGTGCAGCACTGTCTCTGTATTTCCCTCACTGTGTACAGCACTGTCTCTGTATCTCCCTCAGTCTGTGTACAGCACTGTCTCTGTATCCCCCTCACTGTGTACAGCACTGTCTCTGTATCTCCCTCACTGTGTACAGCACTGTCTCTGTATCTCCCTCAGTCTGTGTACAGCACTGTCTCTGTATCTCCCTCACTGTGTACAGCACTGTCTCTGTATCCCCCTCACTGTGTACAGCACTGTCTCTGTATCTCCCTCAGTCTGTGTACAGCACTGTCTCTGTATCTCCCTCACTGTGTACAGCACTGTCTCTGTATCTCCCTCACTGTGTACAGCACTGTCTCTGTATCTCCCTCACTGTGTACAGCACTGTCTCTGTATCTCCCTCAGTCTGTGTACAGCACTGTCTCTGTATCTCCCTCACTGTGTACAGCACTGTCTCTGTATCTGCCTCGGTCTGTGTACAGCACTGTCTCTGTATCTCCCTCACTGTGTACAGCACTGTCTCTGTATCCCCCTCACTGTGTACAGCACTGTCTCTGTATCTCCCTCAGTCTGTGCACAGCACTGTCTCTGTATCTGCCTGTCCCTCCGTGTGTTAGCGAGTATTAAGGATCTTGTTCCCACACTCAGTTGACAATGCCCAATGCCCTGGATTTAATTAGCTGCATCATACCTGACATATTTCTTGTGTGGCGGTTTGGCGTCATGCGTGGTTGACACTCCTGAAGAAATGTACATGTCCTTCTTCCTCTCTATGCGCCGCACATTCACAAAGTCCCTGTAAATTGAGCATCAATTACTCACACCAAACTGCTCCAGCATTGGTTTTCCAGAATTAGAAAGAGACATCATGGCCTCAGCCACAGTTAGGATCAGCTTAGCTGTAATCTTACTGACTGGCGGGGCAGGCCCGAGGGGCCAAGAGGCCTCTGCCTGCTCCGCATTCCTGTGTTCAGTTTTTGAAAATGGTGGGGAAGCCCAGGACTGTGGTGCTGTGAAGAGGCAACATAACACGGAAACAGGGAACCTGGGAGCCGATCCCTTTAAAAGGTGTATGATCCGCTGCTCCACTGGTTTGGGCTAATGGACCATGTGGGCCGGAGGGGCAGACAACATCCTGGTACGTCTGGAGGTCCCTGGGCAAGGACAGGGAACAGAAATCAGTCACAATCTCTGCTTCTGACTGCTCTAGGGTGACCCCCCATGGAAATTCTGTGCATGTGCTGATTTTGGGAAAGGGGGATGTTACCTTTGCTGCAATGTCAGACCCAGACGGCCAGACCCAGAGCGCCAGACCCAGAGCGCCAGACCGAGAGCGCCAGACGCAGAGCGCCAGACGCAGAGCGCCAGACGGCCAGACCTACCGCCAGAACTTCAGCAGAGGAAAGCAGAAAAGTGAAAGTTTCAGCCAATGAGAATTAGAGCAAGCATGTGAGTGCATGAGAGTGGATGCCCATGCGTATCTGCCTATGTCTGGGCGTATCTGTGTATCTGCGTGGGCAAGATCTGCGTGGGCTCCGGTGTGTGGATACGGTGCGTGGGGCCCGGTGCGTGGGGCCGGGTGTGTGGGGTACGGTGCGTGGGGTACGGTGCGTGGGGTACGGTGCGTGGGGTACGGTGTGTGGGGTACAGTGCGTGGGGCCGGGTGTGTGGGGTACGGTGTGTGGGGTACGGTGTGTGGGGTACGGTGTGTGGGGTACGGTGCGTGGGGTACGGTGCGTGGGGTACGGTGCATGGGGTACGGCGTGTGGGGTACGGTGCGTGGGGTACGGCGTGAGGGGTACGGCGTGTGGGGTACGGTGCGTGGGGTACGGTGCATGGGGTACGGCGTGAGGGGTACGGTGCGTGGGGTACGGCGTGAGGGGTACAGTGCGTGGGGCCGGGTATGTGGGGTACGGTGTGTGGGGTACGGTGCGTGGGGTACGGCGTGAGGGGTACGGCGCGTGGGGTACGGCGCGTGGGGTACGGTGCGTGGGGTACGGTGCGTGGGGTACGGTGCGTGGGGTACGGTGCGTGGGGTACGGTGCGTGGGGTACGGTGCGTGGGGTACGGTGCGTGGGGTACGGTGCGTGGGGTACGGTGCGTGGGGTACGGTGCGTGGGGCCGGGTGCGTGGGGTACGGTGCGTGGGGTACGGTGTACCCACAGTATTTCTGTGTCTCGTCCAGTTCAGTTTCTGCTCTATGGTAGACCCCAGGATGTTAATAGTGGGCAATGTAGTAATAATAATGCTGTTGAATGTCACGGGGAGATGGTTAGATTCCCTCTCACTGGAGCATGGTGAAGATGGTCAGTTTTGTGGTGTAAATTCCCACTTCGCAGCCCAAAGCTGAATGTCAGCCTGGTCTTGCTTCATACAGACACGGATAGCTTCATTATCCAAGGAACTGGGACTGGAGCTAATGCTGTGCAATCAGAAAACATTTCTCACAAACACGCCATATTAAATTCTGTGACACTGACCTGGGAGAAACAACGCCTCCAGCTGCTCCAGCTGACACGTCGTACGTGATGAGAGTGTTGTCATCGACCCGCTGGAGAATCTAAGAAACAGACACAGGGTCAGAGTCACAGCTATGGGGCTCAATGTCATCTCTTTACCCCAAATCCTGTCAATCCAGACAGTGGCCAGAATGAATGAAAAACATCGGTAAACACAATATTTAGAGGCTCTGATGAACTTCATTGAAGACCTTAATAGCGCTGCAACACGCGAGCAACCTTTTACCACAGTGACACTGGATCCCAGTGAGAGTCAGTGTGTGTGGGACCCGTACCCCAGTGAGAGTCAGTGTGTGTGGAACTGTATCCCAGTGAGAGTCAGTGTGTGTGGAACTGTATCCCAGTGAGAGTCAGTGTGTGTGGAACTGTATCCCAGTGAGAGTCAGTGTGTGTGGAACTGTATCCCAGTGAGGGTCAGTGTGTGTGGAACTGTATCCCAGTGAGAGTCAGTGTGTGTGGGACCCGTACCCCAGTGAGAGTCAGTGTGTGTGGAACTGTATCCCAGTGAGAGTCAGTGTGTGTGGAACTGTATCCCAGTGAGAGTCAGTGTGTGTGGAACTGTATCCCAGTGAGGGTCAGTGTGTGTGGAACTGTATCCCAGTGAGAGTCAGTGTGTGTGGGACCCGTACCCCAGTGAGAGTCAGTGTGCGTGGAACTGTATCCCAGTGAGAGTCAGTGTGTGTGGGACCCGTACCCCAGTGAGAGTCAGTGTGTGTGGAACTGTATCCCAGTGAGAATCAGTGTGTGTGGAACTGTATCCCAGTGAGAGTCAGTGTGTGTGGAACTGTATCCCAGTGAGAGTCAGTGTGTGTGGAACTGAACCCCAGTGAGAGTCAGTGTGTGTGGAACTGTACCCCAGTGAGAGTCAGTGTGTGTGGAACTGTATCCCAGTGAGAGTCAGTGTGTGTGGGACCCGTACCCCAGTGAGAGTCAGTGTGTGTGGAACTGTACCCCAGTGAAAGTCAGTGTGTGTGTAACCCGTACCCCAGTGAGAGTCAGTGTGTGTGGAACTGTATCCCAGTGAGAGTCAGTGTGTGTGGAACTGTACCCCAGTGAGAGTCAGTGTGTGTGGAACTGTATCCCAGTGAGAGTCAGTGTGTGAACTGTATCCCAGTGAGAGTCAGTGTGTGTGGAACTGTACCCCAGTGAGAGTCAGTGAGTGTGGAACTGTACCCCAGTGAGAGTCAGTGTGTGTGGAACTGTATCCCAGTGAGAGTCAGTGTGTGTGGAACTGTATCCCAGTGAGAGTCAGTGTGTGAACTGTATCCCAGTGAGAGTCAGTGTGTGTGGAACTGTACCCCAGTGAGAGTCAGTGAGTGTGGAACTGTGCCCCAGTGAGAGTCAGTGTGTGTTGTACTGTATCCCAGTGCGAGTCAGTGTGTGTGGAACTGTATCCCAGTGAGAGTCAGTGTGTGAACTCTATCCCAGTGAGAGTCAGTGTGTGTGGAACTGTATCCCAGTGAGAGTCAGTGTGTGAACTGTATCCCAGTGAGAGTCGGTGTGTGTGGAACAGTAACCCAGTGAGAGTCAGTGTGTGTGGAACTGTATCCCAGTGAGAGTCAGTGTGTGTGGAACTGTATCCCAGTGAGAGTCAGTGTGTGTAGAACTGTATCCCAGTGAGAGTCAGTGTGTGTGGAACTGTACCCAAGTGAGAGTCAGTGTGTGTGGAACTGTACCCCAGTGAGAGTCAGTGTGTGTGGAACTGTATCGCAGTGAGAGTCAGTGTGTGTGGAACTGTATCCCAGTGAGAGTCAGTGTGTGTGGAACTGTACCCCAGTGAGAGTCAGTGTGTGTGGAACTGTATCCCAGTGAGAGTCAGTGTGTGTGGAACTGTATCCCAGTGAGAGTCAGTGTGTGTGGATCTGTACCCCAGTGAGAGTCAGTGTGTGTGGAACTGTATCCCAATGAGAGTCAGTGTGTGTGGAACTGTACCCCAGTGAGAGTCAGTGAGTGTGGAACTGTATCCCAGTGAGTGTCAGTGTGTGTGGAACTGTACCCCAGTGAGAGTCAGTGTGTGTAGAACTGTATCCCAGTGAGAGTCAGTGTGTGTGGAACTGTACCCCAGTGAGAGTCAGTGTGTGTGGAACTGTACCCCAGTGAGAGTCAATGTGTGTGGAACTGTATCCCAGTGAGAGTCAGTGTGTGTGGAACTGTATCACAGTGAGAGTCAGTGTGTGTGGAACTGTATCACAGTGAGAGTCAGTGTGTGTGGAACTGTATCCCAGTGACAGTCAGTGTGTGTGGAACTGTATCCCAGTGAGAGTCAGTGTGTGTGGAACTGTATCCCAGTGAGAGTCAGTGTGTGTGGAACTGTATCCCAGTGAGAGTCAGTGTGTGTGGAACTGTATCCCAGTGAGAGTCAGTGTGTGTGGAACTGTACCCCAGTGAGAGTCAATGTGTGTGGAACTGTATCCCAGTGAGAGTCAGTGTGTGTGGAACTGTATCACAGTGAGAGTCAGTGTGTGTGGAACTGTATCACAGTGAGAGTCAGTGTGTGTGGAACTGTATCCCAGTGACAGTCAGTGTGTGTGGAACTGTATCCCAGTGAGAGTCAGTGTGTGTGGAACTGTATCCCAGTGAGAGTCAGTGTGTGTGGAACTGTATCCCAGTGAGAGTCAGTGTGTGTGGAACTGTATCCCAGTGAGAGTCAGTGTGTGAACTGCAATGCAATAAGAACAGATGAAATGGCAGACGGAGCTGATGGCGTACGGGGGGGTGATAATGCCGGGCGGGGGGTGAGGGTGGTGATGCCGGATTTGGCCGAACCGGATGGGGGAGGGTGATGCCGGACGGGGGGGTGATGCCGATGCCGGATGGGGGGGGGGGGGGGGGAGGGTGATGCCGATGCCGGATGGGGGGGGGGGGGGGGGGAGGGTGATGCCGGGCGGGGGTGGGGGGTGATGCTGGACGGAGGGGTGATGCCGGGCCGGGGGGTGATGCCGGATGGGGGGGGTGATGCTGGACGGAGGGGTGATGCTGGGCCGGGTGGTGATGCCGGATGGGGGAGGGTGATGCCGGACGGGGGGGTGATGCCGGACGGAGGGGTGATGCTGGGCCGGGTGGTGATGCCGGATGGGGGAGGGTGATGCCGGACGGGGGGGTGATGCCGGACGGAGGGGTGATGCTGGACGGGGGGGTGATGCTGGGCCGGGGGGTGATGCCGGATGGGGGAGGGTGATGCCGGACGGGGGGGTGATGCTGGACGGGGGGGGTGATGCCGGACGGGGGGGGGTGATGCCGGACGGGGGGGTGATGCCGGACGGGGGGGGGGGGTGATGCTGGGCACTTTGGCTACTGCTTCATTGTTGGCCCGGCGGCGGTTCCTGGCGAGTCGGAGACACTTGGCACCATCACTGCCGCAGTGTGGCCGGACAATTTAATGGCGGTCTTGCATCTCGAGAAGGTTAAGTTGACGGTGATGGAAGGGATTGACGAGTCCTGTTGGGGATGGCAGCCATTTCCGTTGCATTTTAAGGATCTGGTCACTGTTAAGGAGTGGGGGGGAGGGGGGGGGGGGAGGGGGTTCTGTTTTTGGTCAGTTGGGGTTTGTTGAGGGTGTTGATAATGGCGTTGTTTTGATTTAGATTTTGTATAAAATAATGAAAACCTAATAAAAATATGTTTTAACAAACTGAGACGCGAGCGTCCTGCATCGCAAGAAGCTCTCCTCAAACTGTGTCCCTCAATTCACATCGTCTCGGAAAGTTTACTTTGGATTCGTTGTTTTCAGCAGAACCTCAGCAGTGGAATTGACTATTTCCGGGAGATGTGCGATTATAGATACCAGGAGTACCTGACAAACTGTGACTGTCCTGTTCCAAATAACCAGTTTCTCGGGTTGAAGAATGACCTCCTGGTATACCAGCTCTGCCGGGCACTGCAGGAACGCCTGAAGGAGAAACACACATTAGCAAAGACCGCACAATCTCGGAGTTTTGGGAGTGTGAACACACAGCAGGACACAGCACGGTCACGGGCCATGGATACACTGCCAAGGTGGTCAAATAAACCCAAATTGTGTCCCACGCTGACCGACCGACTGACTCAGCTCTGCACTGACACTCTCCCCACATCAGGTCAACAGGAAGTACACAAGTGAACATGGGATTCCTCCAGCCCAAAAACTCAGCTGATTCAACAAACCTGGACAAGACCTTCCCGTTGATGTCGCCGGAGGGATCTTCCGGCAGCACGGGATTTAAGGGGCGTCTTGACAAATACATGAATAGAATGGGATTAGAGGGATACGGACCCAGGAAGTGTAGAAGATTGTAGTTTAGACGGGCAGCATGGTCGGCACGGGCTTGGAGGGCCGAAGGGCCTGTTCCTGTGCTGTACATTTCTTTGTTCTTTGTTCCAGTCCTGTCGACAGTTCACCCCGCCGAGGATCTTCCGGCAACGCGGTGTGGTCTCAATGGAAAACCATTGTCCTTTGCTCTCCAATTTACCCCACGCCCCAATTTTAGAGCATTTATTCAGTTTCAGAACACGGAACTGGAAAGAGCAGGAGGGAATGTGAGGGAGGGAGGGAATGTGAAGGAGGGAGGGAATGTGAGGGCGGGAGGGAATGTGAGGGAGGGAGGGAATGTGAGGTAGGGAGGGAATGTGAGGGAGGGAGGGAACGTGAGGGAGGGAGGGAACGTGAGGGAGGGCAGGAATGTGAGGGAGGGAGGGAATGTGAGGGAGGGAGGGAATGTGAGGGAGGGAGGGAATGTGAGGGAGGGAATTGGAGGGAGGGAATGTGAGGGAGGGAGGGAATGTGAGGGAGGGAGGGAATGTGAGGGAGGGAGGGAATGTGAGGGAGGGAGGGAATGTGAGGGAGGGAGGGAATGTGAGGGAGGGAGGGAATGTGAGGGAGGGCAGGAATGTGAGGGAGGGAGGGAATGTGAGGGAGGGAGGGAATGTGAGGGAGGGAATGTGAGGGAGGGAGGGAATGGGAGGGAGGGAATGTGAGGGATGGAGGGAATGTGAGGGAGGGAATGTGAGGGAAGGATAAATGTTGGCAGTGCCTATGGATGGAAACCCTAGCAAATAAGTGAAATTATCGCAGGTACAGTACCAACATTAACAATCTGGTTGAGATCTGCAGCACGTGGCAGGTTTGAAGGGAACAGACATCTTTATTGATCCTGGAGATGGACCTGGATCAGTCGATTCACAGTTAAACTATAAAGGTGCTAATGCTGAAGGGGAACCTCGGAAGATTTCATCTTTAATGTATTTCTTCCTGGAGTAACTTCCCTTCCCTCAGGCTCAGCGAAGCCCTGTCCTGACTCTGTACTTCAACATCAAATTTCTTACCTTCAGAATGTAACTCCTGCCATGATACGGGATTTCAAATGTGTAAACAACATCACTGTTATCCTGCAACAGAGATTTCAGATTAATTTAATTCTTCAAATCGCGACACAATGCCCTTTTGTGCAAATAACAAATAAGATAATTTCATTGAAAGAGATTTTTACACTGGAGTCACAGGCAGATTCGATACATTCTGCAAACACCAAACAGCAGTCAGTGTCCACTGGACTCTGGACTTTAGACCAAGCATTGGAAATACAGACAAGACAGTACAGTGCCGAAACATCACACCCATGCTCCAGCCCCGAATCAAATTCCCTTGGGGCTACTCTCGGGGTTGCTCGAGTTGGGCAAAAGTTCACCAACCCTGTGGTGTGCACAGCAAGCAGCCGCACTGATGTTGATCTGCGACATGTCGGAGTGCTCAGGGAGTTGCAGCAGATCGAAACACATTTCAACATAAACAAATTGGGTATTTTAAACTGTTCCATCGCAAATAAACAAAGGCTTTTCATTTGGGAAATTGGTATCAGTGTTTCTCCAGCAATCAGCAATTGAAGTTCCACAGTTGTGTCTGGAGCAGGGAGAACTCTGCATTTTTGCAGCTCAATACAATATTTTGGAAATTTGAAGTTTGTCAATTAATCTGTGGATGCAAGACAGAAAATCTGTGAAAAGTCACAAACCCAAAACACACGTACAGACCGAACGCAGTGCAGATTGGAGGCTTTGAGAATAACTCACAGTTACTCACATTCTCTTTCTCAAACTTCCAGTATTCCTCCTGCCCGAGTATTTGTTCCATCATTTTCATTGCCTCTTGACCCTGACGCACATACTCCTTCTCCTGCAGAAAAAAACATTGCTGAGTCTCACACCGCCCCCGACTGCCCTCTCGCACCGGCACAGCCCCGGCCGGCAGCACTCTGCACCGTCCCGGCACAGCCGGCGGCACTCACACCCCGTCCCGGCACAGCCGGCGGCACTCACACCCCGGCCTGGCACAGCCGGCGGCACTCACACCCCGGCCTGGCACAGCCGGCGGCACTCACACCCCGTCCTGGCACAGCCGGCAGCACTTTGCACCGTCCTGGCACAGCCGGCGGCACTCACACCCCGTCCCGGCACAGCCGGCGGCACTCACACCCCGTCCCGGCACAGCCGGCAGCACTTTGCACCGTCCTGGCACAGCCGCCAGCACTCACACCCCGGCCTGGCACAGCCGGCGGCACTCACACCCCGTCCCGGCACAGCCGGCGGCACTCACACCCCGTCCCGGCACAGCCGGCAGCACTTTGCACCGTCCTGGCACAGCCGGCAGCACTCACACCCCGTCCTGGCACAGCCGGCGGCACTCACACCCCGTCCCGGCACAGCCGGCGGCACTCACACCCCGTCCCGGCACAGCCGGCAGCACTTTGCACCGTCCTGGCACAGCCGGCGGCACTCACACCCCGTCCCGGCACAGCCGGCGGCACTCACACCCCGTCCCGGCACAGCCGGCAGCACTTTGCACCGTCCTGGCACAGCCGGCGGCACTCACACCCCGTCCTGGCACAGCCGGCGGCACTCACACCCCGTCCCGGCACAGCCGGCAGCACTTTGCACCGTCCTGGCACAGCCGGCGGCACTCACACCCCGTCCCGGCACAGCCGGCGGCACTCACACCCCGTCCCGGCACAGCCGGCGGCACTCACACCCCGTCCCGGCACAGCCGGCAGCACTTTGCACCGTCCTGGCACAGCCGCCAGCACTCACACCCCGGCCTGGCACAGCCGGCGGCACTCACACCCCGTCCTGGCACAGCCGGCGGCACTCACACCCCGTCCCGGCACAGCCGGCAGCACTTTGCACCGTCCTGGCACAGCCGGCGGCACTCACACCCCGTCCCGGCACAGCCGGCGGCACTCACACCCCGTCCCGGCACAGCCGGCGGCACTCACACCCCGTCCCGGCACAGCCGGCAGCACTTTGCACCGTCCTGGCACAGCCGCCAGCACTCACACCCCGGCCTGGCACAGCCGGCGGCACTCACACCCCGTCCCGGCACAGCCGGCGGCACTCACACCCCGTCCCGGCACAGCCGGCAGCACTTTGCACCGTCCTGGCACAGCCGGCAGCACTCACACCCCGTCCTGGCACAGCCGGCGGCACTCACACCCCGTCCCGGCACAGCCGGCGGCACTCACACCCCGTCCCGGCACAGCCGGCAGCACTTTGCACCGTCCTGGCACAGCCGGCGGCACTCACACCCCGTCCCGGCACAGCCGGCGGCACTCACACCCCGTCCCGGCACAGCCGGCAGCACTTTGCACCGTCCTGGCACAGCCGGCGGCACTCACACCCCGTCCTGGCACAGCCGGCGGCACTCACACCCCGTCCCGGCACAGCCGGCAGCACTTTGCACCGTCCTGGCACAGCCGGCGGCACTCACACCCCGTCCCGGCACAGCCGGCGGCACTCACACCCCGTCCCGGCACAGCCGGCAGCACTTTGCACCGTCCTGGCACAGCCGGCGGCACTCACACCCCGTCCCGGCACAGCCGGCGGCACTCACACCCCGGCCTGGCACAGCCGGCAGCACTTTGCACCGTCCTGGCACAGCCGGCAGCACTCACACCCCGGCCTGGCACAGCCGGCGGCACTCACACCCCGTCACGGCACAGCCGGCGGCACTCACACCCCGTCCCGGCACAGCCGGCAGCACTTTGCACCGTCCTGGCACAGCCGGCGGCACTCCCACCCCGTCCCGGCACAACCGGCGGCACTCACACCCCGGCCTGGCACAGCCGGCAGCACTTTGCACCGTCCTGGCACAGCCGGCGGCACTCACACCCCGGCCTGGCACAGCCGGCGACACTCACACCCCGTCCTGGCACAGTCGGCGGCACTCTCACCCCGCCCCCGACACAGCCGGCGGCACTCTCACCCCGACCCCGACACAGCCGGCGGCACTCACACCCCGCCCCCGACTCAGCCGGCGGCACTCACACCCCGCCCCGACACAGCCGGCGGCACTCACACCCCGTCCCGGCACAGCTGGCGGCACTCACACCCCGTCCCGGCACAGCCGGCGGCACTCACACCCCGTCCCGGCACAGCCGGCGGCACTCACACCCCGTCCCGGCACAGCCGGCAGCACTTTACACCGTCCTGGCACAGCCGGCGGCACTCACACCCCGTCCCGGCACAGCCGGCGGCACTCACACCCCGGCCTGGCACAGCCGGCAGCACTTTGCACCGTCCTGGCACAGCCGGCGGCACTCACACCCCGTCCCGGCACAGCCGGCGGCACTCACATCCCGTCCTGGCACAGCCGGCGGCACTCACACCCCGTCCCGGCACAGCCGGCGGCACTCTCACCCCGACCCCGACACAGCCGGCGGCACTCACACCCCGTCCCGGCACAGCCGGCGGCACTCACACCCCGGCCTGGCACAGCTGGCGGCACTCACACCCCGGCCTGGCACAGCCGGCGGCACTCTCACCCCGACCCCGACACAGCCGGCGGCACTCACACCCCGTCCTGGCACAGCCGCCGGCACTCTCACCCCGGCCTGGCACAGCCGGCGATCTCACCCCGCCCCCGACACAGCCGGCGGCACTCTCACAGGGGAGGGAGGGGTGGTGGAGAGGGAGGGGTGGGAAGAGGAATACTTACAGCTCCAGCAGGAGTATTAGTGGAAGCCAGAATCAGACCCCTCTCCGGACCCCTGACCCCACCATTAACTGCAGTTTATGTCAGCAACATCAGCTTTGAACAGTTTGGATTAGTCCTTACCTGAGGCGTTACTGCTCTCCTTTCAATACCTTCACCTTCAAACTCATCTTCAGAGCCTGTCAAGTGAAGCAGGGTTTTTAAAATGTATTTTATTACAAACTTGTTATCAAAACAGGTTACAGCAAATAAACATCCCGGGAAACATACTTCCCAACAATCAACAATACAGTCTGGACAGATTTCTCCCCCCACCCCCCGCGACGAACAGCTCCTCAAACACAGTCACAAACATCCCCCTCCTTTTCTCAAACTCCCCTGCTGAGCCCCTTAACTCATACTTTATCTTCTCTCTAATTGCAGGAAGTTGTACAGGTCACCCAACCAAGCTGCTACCCCCGGTGGCGATGCCGACCGCCACTCCAGCAAAATTTGCTGCGTGCAATCAGAGAGGCGACGGCCACGACATCGGCCTTCCTCCTCTCCATGAGCTCCGGCTTCTCTGAAACCCCAAATATCGTCACCAAAGGGTCCAGGTCCACCTCCTCCTCCACTATCCTGGCTAAGTCCGTGAACACTCCCGCCCAGAATCTTCCCAATTTTTCACAACCCCAAAACATGTGCGCATGATTCGCTGGCCCCCGCCCACACCTCTCACACTCATCTGCTACCCCCTGAAAGAATCCACTCATTCTCGCCCGAGTCATATGCACCCTGTGCACCAACTTAAATTGGATCAGGCTCATCCTGGCACAGGAGGAGGTCCCATTTACCCTTCGCAGTGCCTCACTCCATACTCCCCAATTGATCTCCATTCCCAACTCCGCTTCCCATTTCTCCTTGATCTTCACCACCTGCTCGCCCCGCTGCTCCCCCGGCCACTTAGAGATATCCCCAATTCTTCCCTCCCCTTCCACATCCGGAAGCAGCAGTCACACCAGCAGGGTGTGGCCTGGCAACCCGGGGAACCCCCGCCAGACCATTCGTGCTGAAGCAGGTTTATAATAGGAGTTGAAGAGTATACCAGCCCATAACAAAAGGACCAAATGGCCTGTTTTTGTGCTGGAACATTATATGAATAAGACAAGTAGTTTAAATATCCGTTGCCCAATTTAACCCTCAGTTTAATATCGAGGAAGTTGATATTTTTGAAGTAAGGATTACACATTTACAAAAACAATGGCTGCACAAAGCACCTGAAAACACGTCATTAATTTCTCATTCTCAACCTGCCTTTCCTTCTCCCCAGCCTCTCCCAGCTCTGCCCTCTCCCCACCCTATCGTCTTCCTGCACACACCCACCATCTCCCAGACATGTCCCATCCCCTCCTCTCCCTCTATGCCCTTCTCACTCTACAATGCCCAACATGCCTTCTCCCCACCATCCTCGTGCCACCCCCCATGCCCCTTTCCAAAGGGCATGTTATGAAGTGAGAAGCTCTCTCCCAGTAACATACCTGCAAAGGATTCCGGTGGAGAATAGAACTGTCCTTCGGATACAACTCTTGGGTACAGAAGGGGTGAGTACACAGAACCTGTATGTGGTGTCTGATAGACTGAAACAGACAGGACACAAATTACACTACAACCAAAAGGAGGTCGCAATTACCTGGGGTAATAAAGACTGGAAAAGAGACCTTGGTGCACAGACACAAAACCTCTGAAAAGTAAAAATATTTTAAAATGGCAATGTAAAATTTGTAACTTTAAAATGGGGACTGAATTATATCTAATGTCCTGGTCTAATTATCCCTCACCCACACATCGCAGGTAATGCTGAATTACTATGTGCAAGGCCATGTGTCATCAATGAGAAACATTAAAACCTGTGCAATCCGACAGCTCAAATCCTGTTGTGCCTCTGTGAGTGATCACCATTAAGCTGAAATTAAGTGGCTACAGTCCCAGATGACACAGGCTGCTTTCCCCTGTGAGGGGGACAGCTGATTGGTGGTGGTTTAACCTGAGGGTCACCACACCTCAGGCGAGTGGCAAGGTTGAGAACATAAGAACATAAGAACTAGGAGCAGGAGTCGGCCATCTGGCCCCTCGAGCCTGCTCCACCATTCAATGAGATCACGGCTGATCTTTTGTGGACTCAGCTCCACTTTCCGGCCCGAACACCATAACCCTTAATCCCTTTATTCTTCAAAAAACTATCCATCTTTATCTTAAAAACATTCAATGAAGGAGCCTCAACTGCTTCACTGAGCAAGGAATTCCATAGAATCACAACCCTTTGGTGAAGAAGTTCCTCCTAAACTCAGTCCTAAATCTACTTCCCCTTATTTTGAGGCTTTGCCCCCTAGTTCTGCTTTCACCCGCCAGTGGAAACAACCTGCCCGCATCTATCCTATCTATTCCCTTCATAATTTTATATGTTTCTATCAGATCCCCCCTCATCCTTCTAAATTCCAACGAGTACAGTCCCAGTCTACTCAACCTCTCCTCGTAATCCAACCCCTTCACCTCTGGGATCAACCTAGTGAATCTCCTCTGCACACCCTCCAGTGCCAGTACGTCCTTTCTCAAGTAAGGAGACCAAAACTGAACACAATACTCCAGGTATGGCCTCACTAACACCTTATACAATTGCAGCATAACCTCCCTAGTCTTAAACTCCATCCCTCTAGCAATGAAGGGCAAAATTCCATTTGCCTTCTTAATCACCTGTTGCACCTGTAAACCAACTTTTTGTGACTCATGCACTAGCACACCCAGGTCTCTCTGCTCAGCAGCATGTTTTAATATTTTATCATTTAAATAATAATCCCTTTTGCTGTTATTCCTACCAAAATGGATAACCTCACATTTGTCAACATTGTATTCCATCTGCCAGACCCTAGCAGGTAGTATTGAGGAGGTGGGGAGGCTGCAGAAAGATTTAGACAGTTTAGGAGAGTGGTCCAAGAAATGGCTGATGAAATTCAACATGGGCAAGTGCGAGGTCTTGCACTTTGGAAAAAAAGAATAGAGGCATGGACTATTTTCTAAGCGGTGACAAAATTCATGATGCTGAAGTGCAAAGGGACTTGGGAGTCCTAGTCCAGGATTCTCTAAAGGTAAACTTGCAGGTTGAGTCCGTAATTAAGAAAGCAAATGCAATGTTGTCATTTATCTCAAGAGGCTTGGAATATAAAAGCAGGGATGTACTTCTGAAGCTTTATAAAGCATTAGTTAGGCCCCATTTAGAATACTGTGAGCAATTTTGGGCCCCACACCTCAGGAAGGACATACTGGCACTGGAGCGGGTCCAGCGGAGATTCACACGGATGATCCCAGGAATGGTAGGCCTAACGTAAGATGAACGTCTGAGGATCCTGGGATTATATTCATTGGAGTTTAGGAGGTTGAGGGGAGATCTAATAGAAACTTACAAGATAATGAATGGCTTAGATAGGGTGGACGTAGGGAAGTTGTTTCCATTAGCAGGGGAGACTAGGACCCGGGGGCACAGCCTCAGAATAAAAGGGAGTCACTTTAGAACAGAGATGAGGAGAAATTTCTTTAGCCAGAGAGTGGTGGGTCTGTGGAATTCATTGCCACAGAGGGCGGTGGAGGCCAGGACGTTGAGTGTCTTTAAGACAGAAGTTGATAAATTCTTGATTTCTTGAGGAATTAAGGGCTACGGAGAGAGAGCGGGTAAATGGGGTTGAAATCAGCCATGATTGAATGGTGGAGTGGACGCGATGGGACAATGGCCTTACTTCCGCTCCTATGTCTTATGGTCTTATTCACTTAGCCTATCCAAATCCCTCTGCAGACTTCCAGTATCCTCTGTACATTTTGCTTTACCACTCATCTTGGTGTCGTCTGCAAACTTGGACACATTGCCCTTGGTCCCCAACTCCAAATCATCTATATAAATTGTGAACAATTGTGGGCCCAACACTGATCCCTGAGGACACCACTAGCTACTGATTGCCAACCAGAGAAACACCCATTAATCCCCACTCTTTGCTTTCTATTAATTAACCAATCCTCTATCCATGCTACTACTTTCCCCTTAATGCCATGCATCTTTATCTTATGCAGCAACCTTTTGTGTGGCACCTTGTCAAAGGCTTTCTGGAAATCCAGATATACCACATCCATTGGCTCCCCGTTATCTACCGCACTGGTAATGTCCTCAAAAAATTCCACTAAATTAGTTAGGCACGACCTGCCCTTTATGAACCCATGCTGCGTCTGCCCAATGGGACAATTTCCATCCAGGTGCCTCGCTATTTCTTCCTTGATGATAGATTCCAGCATGTTCCCTACTGCTGAAGTTAAGCTCACTGGCCTATAATTACCCGCTTTCTGCCTCCTTTTTTAAACAGTGGTGTCGTGTTTGCTAATTTCCAATCCGGGAGAAGGCGGGGTCCTCATGAATAACCTCAGTGGGTCCAGGAATTGAACCCACGCTGCTGGCCTCGCTGTGCATCAGGTTAAATCACCACCAGGGTATGTAGGGAATGTATAAATGCATACAATATATGCAGATAATCTGCATTAATCACATTGCAGTAATTATATTCCCAGGTAATTGGTGAATATTAAATTGCTGTAACCTTGCAGTACCTGCTTCCCAAGGAATATTACTTGGGTTTTATATCAATTACTGTCATATTACACATAATCCCAGGGATCAACCATCCAGTCAGATGACTCCATCATAATCATTCTTACCCAATTGTTGCTCGCAGTTGCATAACAGAGTAATTAGTAGGGAGTGATAGCAGCTGGGAGTTGCTGCACATCACAGTCAGGCAGAGATATAGGGACAGGACAGCAAAGAGCCAATGTTGCTTCAATGAAGCGAGAGTGAAAGAGTTACTCACATCGCTCATCCTCTGCCTCTTGAACCAACACTTTGAAATCAAGAAACCAGGTCTCCAGCCAGGCGAGGACAAAGGAGACAATTGGGAGAACATAGCCAAACGCACCCCTGGTCTGGAACTGGATAAAGAGAGGTCCACATAAATACCAGCCTCACTCATTAACAGCAGAATCACAAGTCTCCTGCAGGACAATTAAACAGCACACTAACATGGAAAGATTCAGCTCAGGAATATCTATGTCATGGACACACCATAGAACATAGAACAGTACAGCATAGAACAGGCCCTTCGGCCCTCGATGTTGTGCCTAGCTTTGTCCGAAACCAAGATCAAGCTATCCCTCTCCCTCTCATTCTGGTGTGCTCTATGTGCCTATCCAATAACCGCTTGAAAGTTCCTAAAGTGTCCGACTCCACTATCACAGACACCAGCAGCAACAGATTCAGCCCTGGAGAGGAACTGGCCCACGAGGACAGGCAGCTCTCCTGCTTCAGCTATTAGATCATCTTCCACTTGATTGGTGGGAGTGTTATGAATTGGGATTCAAGGTGCCAGTTCTTACAGGACTCCCAGTGTCCTGCATCTGGCTGTGGGACAGAGACCCGGGGACAGAGGAATTCAATTCCTTGGCCCAGATCCCTGACAAACATGTATTTTGCAATCCCAGTGGAAGTGCAGCAGATTAACAATAGATAGGTTGATGATTAGTTCAGTTTCTAAACTGCGTTATTCCTCAGTAGGTAAAACATACGGAGAGCCTGGGGAATGACAAAAGTGACTGGATCGGTTCAGAACGTTTATTTGCATGTTGTTGCAGAAAGAGAGACTGTGTCCACTCACCGATTGTGGGAAAATGTATATATGTAGTAGGATAGACTCGCTGCACTATCTGTCCTGCCAACAGTGCAGAGACTATTTGCCGTCACTGCTGTTCTGTGACATTTCTACCCTGTGACAGTCGTGAAATGTTAACTCTGTTTCTCTCTGCAGATGGGCAAGGTAGCAAGGGCGGCACGTTAGCACCGTGGTTATTACTGTTGCTTCACAGCTCCAGGGTCCCAGGTTCGATTCCCGGCTTGGGTCACTGTCTGTGCAGAGTCTGCACGTTCCCCCCGTGTCTGCGTGGGTTTCCTCCGGGTGCTCCGGTTTCCTCCCACAAGTCCCGAAAGACGTGCTGTTAGGTGAATTGGACATTCTGAATTCTCCCTCTGTGTACCCGAACAGGCGCTGGAATGTGATGACTAGGGGATTTTCACAGTAACTTCATTGCAGTGATAATGTAAGCCTACTTGTGACACTAATAAAGATTCTTAAAGATTATTATTACCTGCTGAGTATTTCCAGCATCTGCATTTGCACAGGAAACAGCTGATCACCTTTAGGTAAAAGGCATTTTAAGTCAGCTCCTGTTGGGTACTGTTCATTGAACAAATATCCACAGAATCCAGAACTGCAACAAGACTCAAGGTGTCCAGGACTTAACTACTTCCAAGCATTAGAAACCAGCAACTTTCAAACACACATATCAAACTTTTAAGTGGTTCTTTCCAAAGCTCCCAGGAATGAACTCACAAGGTCATTAACAGTCAGGCGTGATGAATGGAAGGGCAGGCAGACCATTCTAAAGAGGAATTCTCAGGGATCTCTGCGAGGGATCAATGTACAGAACAGATTAGTGGGACATCGGACCTGATGGCAAAGGGAACTGGGACATTTTGTTACAAATGTATTTGGTAAAATTAAGGAGCCCTGCCCGGAGGAACAAGTGTAGCACAAAAATAAGGACAGTTTGAGAGAACAATCGTAAAATAAGTCTTCCTACCTGAATTGAAAGGATGACTTTGATAATTAAAAAGCCACTGGTAATCAAAGTGGTGACCTATAACAGGACACAAAGGTCAGTGACAATGTTGACCCAGACAATGTTGACCAAGACAATGCTGACCCAGACAATGTTGACCCAGACAATGCTGACCCAGACAATGCTGACCCAGACAATGCTGACCCAGACAATGCTGACCCAGACAATGCTGACCCAGACAATCCACCTACTCTGCACATCCCTGGACTGTGGGAGGAAACCGGAGCACCCGGAGGAAACCCACGCAGACACGGGGAGGACGCGCAGACTCCGCACAGACAGTGACCCAAGCCGGAATCGAACCTGGGACCCTGGAGCTGTGAAGCAATTGTGCTATCCACAATGCTACCGTGCTGCCCTTAAGAACAAATTAATCTACACTATATCATTCTACCGTAATCCATGTACCTATCCAATAGCTGCTTAAAGGTCCCTAATGTTTCCGACTCAACTACTTCCACAGGCAGTGCGTTCCATGACCCCACTACTCTCTGGGTAAAGAACCTACCTCTGATATCCCTCCTATATCTTCCACCATTCACCTTAAATTTATGTCCCCTTGTAATGGTTTGTTCCACCCGGGGAAAAAGTCTCTGACTGTCTCCTCTATCTATTCCGCTGATCATCTTATAAACCCCTATCAAGTCGCCCCTCATCCTTCTCCATTCTAATGAGAAAAGGCCTAGCACCCTCAACCTTTCCTCGTAAGACCTACTCTCCATTCCAGGCAACATCCTGGTAAATCTCCTTTGCACCTTTTCCAAAGCTTCCACATCCTTCCTAAAATGAAGCGACCAGAACTGTACACAGTACTCCAAATGTGGCCTTACCAAAGTTTTGTACAGCTGCATCATCACCTCACAGCTCTTAAATTCAATCCCTCTGTTAATGAACGCTAGCACACCATAGGCCTTCTTCACAGCTCTATCCACTTGAGTGGCAACTTTCAAAGATCTATGAACATAGACCCCAAGATCTCTCTGCTCCTCCACATTGCCAAGAACTCTACCGTTAACCCTGTATTCCGCATTCATATTTGTCCTTCCAAAATGGACAACCTCACACTTTTCAGGGTTAAACTCCATCTGCCACTTCTCAGCCCAGCTCTGCATCCTATCTATGTCTCTTTGCAGCCGACAACAGCCCTCCTCACTATCCACAACTCCACCAATCTTCGTATCGTCTGCAAATTTACTGACCCACCCTTCAACTCCCTCATCCAAGTAATTAATGAAAATCACAAACAGCAGAGGACCCAGAACTGATCCCTGTGGTACGCCACTGGTAACTGGGATCCAGGCTGAATATTTGCCATCCACCACCACTCTCTGACTTCTATCGGTTAGCCAGTTCGTTATCCAACTGGCCAGATTTCCCACTATCCCATGCCTCCTTACTTTCTGCATAAGCCTACCATGGGGAACCTTATCAAAGGCCTTACTAAAATCTATGTACACTACATCCACTGCTTTACCTCCTCCAAAATATTCCTTTTTTGCCCCTCTGACCTGTTGTAAATGTGTTAACAGATCCACAGCTCAAACAGCATAGGCTCAAAACATTCTTCCCCCTCCAAACACAGGTACAAAGTTCTGTGGGATCCTTACCGCAATAACCCACCAGTGACGGAGTCTCAGCAGGGCGTAGGCAAGCAACAATACGACAAAGCGAAACACAGCCAGCGACTGCAGGGAACAGAGGGGCAACGGTGAATAATTGTTCAAAGTGAGGCAGGGTAGAACACTAATTCTGCTCACGTGGAATACGATACTTACAAATATGTCAAAGAATGAAGTTTTGAAATCATAATTTAATATTTCATCATCTAGATTTTTTTCAATATCACCATTCGTCTGAGAAACAAAGAAAATATTAAAATTTTAGAGTCAGTATTTTTTCCAAGAGAAATTCAGAGATATCACATAAACCCGTCCGATCTGTGCTGACTGAAAGATTGAGGCTGGTTTGTTCAGCCTGCAGTTCACTCTATGTGTCAGGAGGCAGAGAAATCAGCTCAACGTTCAGCAGTGACTAGTGGGATTTTCAGTTGTTTTGAGACGTGGAAGAGCTCTTTCATCGATCGCTTGAAGTGGGTGACAAAGCTTCAAGACTGTGGTCTGAAATTCGGTGACAGACATTGCAAAGTTAAAGAGGAACAACTTGTATTTACAGAGCATCTTTCTCACTCAGCGTGCTTTAGAAGTAATGGAATTCCCTTGAAGTGCAGTGACTTGGATTGTTTTCCTTGAAGTAGAGGAGACTGAGGGGGGACATGATTGAGATGTATA
Organism: Scyliorhinus torazame; assembly: GCF_047496885.1. Taxonomy (NCBI): domain Eukaryota; kingdom Metazoa; phylum Chordata; class Chondrichthyes; order Carcharhiniformes; family Scyliorhinidae; genus Scyliorhinus; species Scyliorhinus torazame. The sequence continues at coordinate 132,724,357 of NC_092727.1, forward strand.
AAATTATGAGGGGCACAGATAGAGTAGACAAGAATAAACTTTTCCCCTTGGTGAAGGGATCAAGGACCAGGGGGCAGAGATTTAAGGTGAGGGGCAGGAGGTTTCAAAGGGATGTGAGAAAAACATTTTCAACCAGAGGATAGTGGGAGTCTGGAACTCGCTGCCTGAAAGGGTGGTGGAGGCAGAGACCCTCATAACATTTATAGACAGACATAGAACAGTACAGCCCAGTACAGCCCCTTCGGCCCACGATGTTGTGCCGACCACTTATCCTAATCTAAGATCAACCTAACCGACACCCCTTCAATTTACTGCTGTCCATGCGCCTGTCCAAGACTCGCTCAAACGTCCCCAATGACTCTGACTCCAACACCTCCGCTGGCAGTGCATTCCACACTTTCATTTCTGACTGGTGCAGATGCGATGGGCTGAAGGGCCTTTGCTGTGCTGAAGACCTCTATGTACCCCATCCAGTTCCACAGTGATCCTAGCCCTGAATAAACAGTGACTCTGTACAGTTACACAGTGAGTGATCCTCACCCTGAATAAACAGTGACTCTGTACAGTTACACAGTGAGTGATCCTCACCCTGCTGAATAAACAGTGACTCTGTACAGTTACACCGTGAGTGATCCTCACACTGAATAAACAGTGACTCTGTCCAGTTACACAGTGAGTGATCCTCACCCTGAATAAACAGTGACTCTGTACGGTTAGTGAGTGATCCTCACCCTGAATAAACAGTGACTCTGTACAGTTACACAGTGAGTGATCCTCACCATGAATAAACAGTGACTCTGTACAGTTACACAGGGAGTGGTCCTTAACCTGAATAAACAGTGACTCTGTACAGTTACAGTGAGTGATCCTTACACTGCTGAATAAACAGTGACTCTGTACAGTTAGACAGAGAATGACCCTCACCCTGAATAAACAGTGATTCTGTACAGTTACACAGTGAGTGATCCTCACCCTGAATAAACAGTGACTCTGTGCAGTTAGACAGAGAATGACCTTCACCCTGAATAAACAGTGACTCTGTACAGTTACAGTGAGTGATCCTCACCCTGAATAAACAGTGACTCTGTACAGTTACACAGTGAGTGATCTTCACCCTGAATAAACAGTGACACTGTACAGTTACACAGTGAGTGATCCTCACTCACCCTGAATAAACAGTGACTCTGTACAGTTACACAGTGAGTGATCCTCACCCTGAATAAACAGTGACTCTGTACAGTTACACAGTGAGTGATCCTCACCCTGAATAAACAGTGACTCTGTACAGTTACACAGTGAGTGATCCTCACCCTGAATAAACAGTGACTCTGTAGTTACACAGAGAATGACCCTCACCCTGAATAAACAGTGACTCTGTACAGTTACACAGTGAGTGATCTTCACCCTGAATAAACAGTGACACTGTACAGTTACACAGTGAGTGATCCTCACTCACCCTGAATAAACAGTGACTCTGTACAGTTACAGTGAGTGATCCTCACCCTGAATAAACAGTGACTCTGTACAGTTACACAGTGAGTGATCCTCACTCTGAATAAACAGTGACTCTGTACAGTTACACAGTGAGTGATCCTCACCCTGAATAAACTGTGACTCTGTACAGTTACACAGTGAGTGATCCTCACCCTGAATAAACAGTGATGCTGTACAGTTACACAGTGAGTGATCCGCACCCTGAATAAACAGTGACTCTGTACAGTTACACAGTGAGTGATCCTCACTCTGAATAAACAGTGACTCTGTACAGTTACACAGTGAGTGTTCCTCACCCTGAATAAACAGTGACTCTGTACAGTTACACAGTGAGTGATCCTCACTCTGATTAAACAGTGACTCTGTACAGTTACACAGTGAGTGATCCTCACCCTGAATAAACAGTGACTCTGTACAGTTACACAGTGAGTGATCCTCACCCTGAATAAACAGTGACTCTGTACAGTTACACAGTGAGTGATCCTCACCCTGAATAAACAGTGACTCTGTACAGTTACACAGTGAGTGATCCTCACCCTGAATAAACAGTGACTCTGTACAGTTACACAGTGAGTGATCCTCACACTGAATAAACAGTGATGCTGTACAGTTACACAGTGAGTGATCCTCACCCTGAATAAACAGTGACTCTGTACAGTTACACAGTGAGTGATCCTCACCCTGAATAAACAGTGACTCTGTACAGTTACACAGTGAGTGACCCTCACCCTGAATAAACAGTGATGCTGTACAGTTACACAGTGAGTGATCCTCACCCTGAATAAACAGTGACTCTGTACAGTTACACAGTGAGTGATCCTCACCCTGCTGAATAAACAGTGACTCTGTACAGTTACACAGTGAGTGATCCTCACCCTGAATAAACAGTGACTCTGTACAGTTACACAGTGAGTGATCCTCACCCTGAATAAACAGTGACTCTGTACAGTTACACAGTGAGTGATCCTCACCCTGAATAAACAGTGACTCTGTACAGTTACACAGTGAGTGATCCTCACACTGAATAAACAGTGATGCTGTACAGTTACACAGTGAGTGATCCTCACCCTGAATAAACAGTGACTCTGTACAGTTACACAGTGAGTGATCCTCACCCTGAATAAACAGTGACTCTGTACAGTTACACAGTGAGTGATCCTCACCCTGAATAAACAGTGACTCTGTACAGTTACACAGTGAGTGATCCTCACCCTGAATAAACAGTGACTCTGTACAGTTACACAGTGAGTGACCCTCACCCTGAATAAACAGTGATGCTGTACAGTTACACAGTGAGTGATCCTCACCCTGAATAAACAGTGACTCTGTACAGTTACACAGTGAGTGATCCTCACCCTGCTGAATAAACAGTGACTCTGTACAGTTACACAGTGAGTGATCCTCACCCTGAATAAACAGTGACTCTGTACAGTTACACAGTGAGTGATCCTCACCCTGAATAAACAGTGACTCTGTACAGTTACACAGTGAGTGATCCTCACCCTGAATAAACAGTGACTCTGTACAGTTACACAGTGAGTGATCCTCACACTGAATAAACAGTGATGCTGTACAGTTACACAGTGAGTGATCCTCACCCTGAATAAACAGTGACTCTGTACAGTTACACAGTGAGTGATCCTCACCCTGAATAAACAGTGACTCTGTACAGTTACACAGTGAGTGATCCTCACCCTGAATAAACAGTGACTCTGTACAGTTACACAGTGAGTGATCCTCACCCTGAATAAACAGTGACTCTGTACAGTTACACAGTGAGTGATCCTCACCCTGAATAAACAGTGACTCTGTACAGTTACACAGTGAGTGATCCTCACACTGAATAAACAGTGATGCTGTACAGTTACACAGTGAGTGATCCTCACCCTGAATAAACAGTGACTCTGTACAGTTACACAGTGAGTGATCCTCACCCTGAATAAACAGTGACTCTGTACAGTTACACAGTGAGTGATCCTCACCCTGAATAAACAGTGACTCTGTACAGTTACACAGTGAGTGATCCTCACCCTGAATAAACAGTGACTCTGTACAGTTACACAGTGAGTGACCCTCACCCTGAATAAACAGTGATGCTGTACAGTTACACAGTGAGTGATCCTCACCCTGAATAAACAGTGACTCTGTACAGTTACACAGTGAGTGATCCTCACCCTGCTGAATAAACAGTGACTCTGTACAGTTACACAGTGAGTGATCCTCACCCTGAATAAACAGTGACTCTGTACAGTTACACAGTGAGTGATCCTCACCCTGAATAAACAGTGACTCTGTACAGTTACACAGTGAGTGATCCTCACCCTGAATAAACAGTGACTCTGTACAGTTACACAGTGAGTGATCCTCACACTGAATAAACAGTGATGCTGTACAGTTACACAGTGAGTGATCCTCACCCTGAATAAACAGTGACTCTGTACAGTTACACAGTGAGTGATCCTCACCCTGAATAAACAGTGACTCTGTACAGTTACACAGTGAGTGATCCTCACCCTGAATAAACAGTGACTCTGTACAGTTACACAGTGAGTGATCCTCACCCTGAATAAACAGTGACTCTGTACAGTTACACAGTGAGTGATCCTCACCCTGAATAAACAGTGACTCTGTACAGTTACACAGTGAGTGATCCTCACACTGAATAAACAGTGATGCTGTACAGTTACACAGTGAGTGATTCTCACACTGAATAAACAGTGATGCTGTACAGTTACACAGTGAGTGATCCTCACCCTGAATAAACAGTGACTCTGTACAGTTACACAGTGAGTGATCCTTACTATGAATAAAGAGTGAACTGTAGTTAGTGGGAGTGATGAATTCACAAAGTTCAATTTTTAAACAGAGAAATTAGTTTCCTGAACTGTGTTTGCAGTTACTGAGGACATAGAAAAAAGTGTGAAACCAACACCAAATGTTCTGTTGCGGTTGCTGTGTCTGTGCTGAATGCAGGCACTCACATTCAACTCGATAATCCACAGGAGGGAAACAAACAACAGGTCAAAGGTTACAAAGAGACAGAAAGTCCTGCGGACATCGGAGATTATTTTCCTCTCCTCGTGTGACTGGCATTGTGCTGACATGCTGGGCTGGCTCGCAGAGTATGATGTGTTGATTGAAGCAATGGTTGGGAGGCTCTGTTCCAGGTGCGCCATCCTGAGTTCTCCTGGCTATCAGGCATCAGGTCCCTTCATCAAAGACGGCTCTGTAGAGCAAACAACAGCAGTGAGAACCCAAGAGACGCAGGCCGAGAGGGATCAATCAAACTGCTCGGGATAATCAATCACTGCCCAACTTCAAAATACTGCCTCCAACCACTGTTCACTCTGCTCCCAGACATGGCCCTAACTGTACTCCAAAATTCATTAATCAGCTCAAACAATCCAGATTTCTTCCCCTGATTGGGTACTTTATGAATACCAGTACGAGACAATCAGCAGAATGGTCTCAATTGATGAATTCACTGCTCAGGGTTTTACTGACACACGCAGTCCACCAGGTTCCACTTTTTATCCTCAGTGTGTGACACAGGTCGGGATTGGTGTATCAATGATCTGGACTTGTGAGAATAAATGTGAGGGACTGGTTGAGCACAGGGCTAAATCGCTGGCTTTGAAAGCAGACCAAGGCAGGCCAGCAGCATGGTTCGATTCCCGTACCAGCCTCCCCGAACAGGCGCCGGAATGTGGTGACTAGGGGCCTTTCACAGTAACTTCATTTGAAGCCTACTTGTGACAATAAGCGATTTTCATTTTCAAATAACCAATTGGGGTCCGGTTTGGCTGTTGTGATGCCCTATTCTGATGAATAGCCTCCCTGTGCATACTGTTCAACTCTCAGGGTAAATGATAACTTGGTAAAATTCGGCACCGCCGCACTGAACCACATCTCAACAAGTTCCAACCTATTCTGAAGACAGCAACACATACCACACAGCCGAGAGACATACTACACAGCAGATACACATAGCACACAGCAGATACACATATCACACAGCAGAGACATACTACACAGCAGATACACATATCACACAGCAGAGACATACTACACAGCAGATACACATAGCACACAGCAGATACACATAGCACACAGCAGATACACATAGCACACAGCAGAGACATACTACACAGTAGATACACATAGCACACAGCAGATACACATAGTACACAGCAGATACACATCGCACACAGCAGATACATATAGCACACAGCAGATACACATAGCACACAGCAGATACACATAGCACACAGCAGATAGACATACCGCACAGCAGATGCACATAGCACACAGCAGATACACATACCACACAGCAGAGGGACATACTACACAGCAGATACACATAGCACACAGCAGATACACATAGCACACTGGATACACATAGCACACAGCAGATACACATAGCACACTGGATACACATAGCACGCAGCAGATACACATAGCACACAGCAGATACACATAGCACACAGCAGATAGACATACCACACAGCAGATACACATAGCACACAGCAGATACACATAGCACACAGCAGATACACATAGCACACACAAGATACACATAGCACACAGCAGATACATATACCACACAGCATATACACATAGCACACAGCAGATACACATAGCACACAGCAGATACACATAGCACACAGCCGATACGCATACTGCACAGCAGATACGCATACAGCACAGCAGATACGCATACCGCACAGCAGATACGCATACCGCACAGCAGATACGCATACCGCACAGCAGATAGACATACCACACAGCAGATACATATAGCACACAGCAGATACACATAGCACAGAGCATATACACATAGCACACAGCAGAGACATACTACAGCAGATACACTTACCACACAGCAGAGAGACATACTACACAGCAGATACACATAGCACAGCAGAGGGACATACTACATAGCAGATACACATAGCACTCAGCAGATATACATAGCACACAGCAGATACACATAGCACACAGCAGATACGCGTAACACACAGCAGATACGCGTAGCACACAGCAGATACGCGTAGCACACAGCAGATACGCGTAGCGCACAGCAGATACGCGTACCGCACAGCAGATACGCATAGCACACAGCAGATACGCATAGCACACAGCAGATACGCATAGCACACAGCAGATACACATAGCACACAGCAGATACACATAGCACACAGCAGATACACATAGCACACAGCAGATACACATAGCACACAGCAGATAGACATACCGCACAGCAGATGCACATAGCACACAGCAGATACACATAGCACACAGCAGATAAACATAGCACACAGCAGATACACATAGCACACAGCAGATACACATAGCACACAGCAGATACACATAGCACACAGCAGATACACATAGCACACAGCAGATACACATAGCACACAGCAGATACACATAGCACACAGCAGATACACATAGCACACAGCAGATACACATAGCACACAGCAGATACACATAGCACACAACAGATACATATAGCACACAGCAGAGAGACATACTACACAGCAGAGAGACATAGCACACAGCAGATACACATAGCACACAGCAGAGACATATAGCACACAGCAGAGGGACATACTACACAGCAGGTACACATAGCACACAGCAGATACACATAGCACACAGCAGATACACGTACTACACAGCAGATACACATAGCACACTGCAGATACACATAGCACACAGCAGATACACATAGCACACAGCAGATAGACATAGCACACAGCAGATACACATAGCACACAGCAGATAGACATACCACACAGCGGATACACATAGCACACAGCAGATCCACATAGCACACAGCAGATACACATAGCACACAGCAGATACACATAGCACACACAAGATACACATAGCACACAGCAGATACATATACCACACAGCATATACACATAGCACACAGCAGATACATAGCATGCAGCCGATACGTATAGCACACAGCAGATACGCATAGTACACAGCAGTTACGCATACTGCACAGCAGATACGCATACCGCACATCAGATACGCATACAGCACAGCAGGTACGCATACCGCACAGCAGATACGCATACCGCACAGCAGATAGACATACCACCCAGCAGATACATATAGCACACAGCAGATACATATAGCACACAGCAGATACACATAGCACACAGCAGATACACATAGCACACAGCAGAGACATACTACAGCAGATACACATAGCACACAGCACATACACATACCACACAGCAGAGAGACATACTACACAGCAGATACACATAGCACACAGCAGATACACATAGCACACAGCAGATACGCATAGCACACAGCAGATACGCATAGCACACAGCAGATACACATAGCACACAGCAGATACGCGTAGCACACAGCAGATACGCATAGCACACAGCAGATACGCATAGCACACAGCAGATACGCATAGCACACAGCAGATACGCATAGCACACAGCAGATATGCATAGCACACAGCAGATACACATAGCACACAGCAGGTACACATAGCACACAGCAGATACACATAGCACACAGCAGATACACATACCACACAGCAGATACACATAGCACACAGCAGATACACATAGCACACAGCAGATACACATAGCACACAACAGCTACACATAGCACACAGCAGATACATATACCACACAGCATATACACATAGCACACAGCAGATACACATAGCACACAGCAGATACGTATAGCACACAGCAGATACGCATAGTACACAGCAGATACGCATACTGCACAGCAGATACGCATACCGTACATCAGATGCGCATACAGCACAGCAGATATGCATACCACACAGCAGATACATATAGCACACAGCAGATACACATACCACACAGCAGATACATAGCACATAGCAGATACACATAGCACACAGCAGATACACATAGCACACAGCAGATACACATAGCGCACAGCAGATACAGAGCGCACAGCAGATACACATAGCACACAGCAGATACACATACCACACAGCAGATACACATAGCACACAGCAGATACACATAGCACACAGCAGATACACATAGCACACAACAGCTACACATAGCACACAGCAGATACATATACCACACAGCATATACACATAGCACACAGCAGATACACATAGCACACAGCAGATACGTATAGCACACAGCAGATACGCATAGTACACAGCAGATACGCATACTGCACAGCAGATACGCATACCGTACATCAGATGCGCATACAGCACAGCAGATATGCATACCACACAGCAGATACATATAGCACACAGCAGATACACATACCACACAGCAGATACATAGCACATAGCAGATACACATAGCACACAGCAGATACACATAGCACACAGCAGATACACATAGCGCACAGCAGATACAGAGCGCACAGCAGATACACAGAGCACACAGCAGGTACACATAGCACACAGCAGATACACATAGCACACAGCAGATACACAGAGCACACAGCAGATACACAGAGCACACAGCAGATACACATAGCACACAGCAGATACAGAGCACACAGCAGATACACAGAGCACACAGCAGATACACAGAGCACACAGCAGATACACATACCACACAGCAGATACACGTACCAGAGAGCAGATACACACACCGTACAGCACATACACATACAATACAGCAAATACACATAGCATCCAGCGGACGCACATACCGTACAATGGATACACACACCGTACAGCAGATACACACACCGTTAAGCAGATAGTGCAAACAGGAACTGAAACAACACAAGCCTGCACCAACACATCTACACCTCCCGCTGCCTGGGGAAAGCGGGCAGCATAATCAAAGACCCCTCCCACCCGGCTTACTCACTCTTCCAACTTCTCCCATCGGGCAGGAGATACAGAAGTCTGGGAACACGCACGAACAGACTCAAAAACAGCATCTTCCCCGCTGTTACCAGACTCTTAAACGGCCCTCTTATGGACTGACCTCATTAACACTACACCCTGTATGCTTCATCCGATGCCGGTGCTTATGTAGTTACATTGTATACCTTGTGTTGCCCATTTATGTATTTGCTTTTATTCCCATGAACTTAAAGATCTGTTGAGCTGCTCGCAGAAAATACTTTTCACTGGACCTCGTTACACGTGACAATAAACAAATCCAATCCAATCCAATCCATGGTGAAGGACATCAAAATACAAGGCAGGTCACACAGGTCAGTGAAGGCAGACAGGACAGGTGGCTGCAGTTTTGCCATGTTTCTGACAATCTAGGAACTGGTTGGAGTTGACAGTCTCACAAGTCCAGATCCTGTGGACAGCCAGTTCTGGCGCTGCCCTGCCAGTAGACACTCTGGTGCTGTCTGAATCGTTTATATTAATCTGACACCACTGGGTGACAGCTCCACAAGGCAACAATAACTGTGAGCTCAGAAACTCCTGGATGTCAGGATCTGGAGGCAGATTCAGAGTATCAGCACCGCGGTGTGTGGACACAGAGTATCAGCACCGCTGTGTGTGGACACAGAGTATCAACACCGCTGTGTGTGGACACAGAGTATCAGCACCGCTGTGTGTGGACACAGAGTATCAACACCGCTGTGTGTGGACACAGAGTATCAACACCGCTGTGTGTGGACACAGAGTATCAGCACCGCTGTGTGTGGACACAGAGTATCAGCACCGCTGTGTGTGGACACAGAGTATCAACACCGCTGTGTGTGGACACAGAGTATCAGCACCGCTGTGTGTTGACACAGAGTATCAGCACCGCTGTGTGTGGACACAGAGTATCAGCACCGCTGTGTGTGGACACAGAGTATCAGCACCGCTGTGTGTGGACACAGAGTATCAGCACCGCTGTGTGTGGACACAGAGTGTCAACACCGCTGTGTGTGGACACAGAGTATCAGCACCGCTGTGTGTGGACACAGAGTATCAGCACCGCTGTGTGTGGACACAGAGTATCAGCACCGCTGTGTGTGGACACAGAGTATCAACACCGCTGTGTGTGGACACAGAGTATCAGCACCGCTGTGTGTGGACACAGAGTATCAGCACCGCTGTGTGTTGACACAGAGAATCAACACCGCTGTGTGTGGACACAGAGTATCAGCACCGCTGTGTGTGGACACAGAGTATCAGCACCGCTGTGTGTGGACACAGAGTATCAGCACCGCTGTGTGTGGACACAGAGAATCAGCACCGCTGTGTGTGGGTGCAGAGTATCAGCACCGCTGTGTGTGGACACAGAGAATCAACACCGCTGTGTGTGGACACAGAGTATCAGCACCGCTGTGTGTGGACACAGAGAATCAACACCGCTGTGTGTGGACACAGAGAATCAGCACCGCTGTGTGTGGACACAGAGTATCAGCACCGCTGTGTGTGGGTGCAGAGTATCAACACCGCTGTGTGTGGACACAGAGTATCAACACCGCTGTGTGTGGACACAGAGTATCAACACCGCTGTGTGTGGACACAGAGTATCAGCACCGCTGTGTGTGGACACAGAGTATCAACACCGCTGTGTGTGGACACAGAGTATCAGCACCGCTGTGTGTGGACACAGAGAATCAGCACCGCTGTGTGTGGACACAGAGTATCAGCACCGCTGTGTGTGGACACAGAGTATCAACACCGCTGTGTGTGGACACAGAGTATCAACACCGCTGTGTGTGGACACAGAGTATCAGCACCGCTGTGTGTGGACACAGAGTATCAGCACCGCTGTGTGTGGACACAGAGTATCAGCACCGCTGTGTGTGGACAGAGAATCAGCACCGCTGTGTGTGGACACAGAGTATCAGCACCGCTGTGTGTGGACACAGAGTATCAGCACCGCTGTGTGTGGACACAGAGTATCAGCACCGCTGTGTGTGGACACAGAGTATCAGCACCGCTGTGTGTGGACACAGAGTATCAGCACCGCTGTGTGTGGACACAGAGTATCAGCACCGCTGTGTGTGGACACAGAGTATCAGCACCGCTGTGTGTGGACGCAGAGTATCAGCACCGCTGTGTGTGGACACAGAGTATCAGCACCGCTGTGTGTGGACACAGAGTATCAGCACCGCTGTGTGTGGACACAGAGTATCAGCACCGCTGTGTGTGGACACAGAGTATCAGCACCGCTGTGTGTGGACACAGAGTATCAGCACCGCTGTGTGTGGACACAGAGTATCAGCACCGCTGTGTGTGGACACAGAGTATCAGCACCGCTGTGTGTGGGTGCAGAGTATCAGCACCGCTGTGTATGGACACAGAGTATCAGCACCGCTGTGTGTGGACACAGAGTATCAGCACCGCTGTGTGTGGGTGCAGAGTATCAGCACCGCTGTGTGTGGGTGCAGAGTATCAGCACCGCTGTGTGTGGACACAGAGTATCAGCACCGCTGTGTGTTGACACAGAGTATCAGCACCGCTGTGTGTGGACACAGAGTATCAGCACCGCTGTGTGTGGACACAGAGTATCAACACCGCTGTGTGTGGACACAGAGTATCAACACCGCTGTGTGTGGACACAGAGTATCAGCACCGCTGTGTGTGGACACAGAGTATCAGCACCGCTGTGTGTGGACACAGAGTATCAGCACCGCTGTGTGTGGACACAGAGAATCAACACCGCTGTGTGTGGACACAGAGTATCAACACCGCTGTGTGTGGACACAGAGTATCAACACCGCTGTGTGTGGACACAGAGTATCAACACCGCTGTGTGTGGACACAGAGTATCAGCACCGCTGTGTGTGGACACAGAGTATCAGCACCGCTGTGTGTGGACACGGAGTATCAGCACCGCTGTGTGTGGACACAGAGTATCAGCACCGCTGTGTGTGGGTGCAGAGTATCAGCACCGCTGTGTGTGGACACAGAGTATCAACACCGCTGTGTGTGGACACAGAGTATCAGCACCGCTGTGTGTGGACACAGAGTATCAGCACCGCTGTGTGTGGACACAGAGTATCAGCACCGCTGTGTGTGGACACAGAGTATCAGCACCGCTGTGTGTGGACACAGAGTATCAGCACCGCTGTGTGTGGGTGCAGAGTATCAGCACCGCTGTGTGTGGACACAGAGTATCAACACCGCTGTGTGTGGACACAGAGTATCAGCACCGCTGTGTGTGGGTGCAGAGTATCAGCACCGCTGTGTGTGGACACAGAGTATCAACACCGCTGTGTGTGGACACAGAGTATCAGCACCGCTGTGTGTGGGTGCAGAGTATCAGCACCGCTGTGTGTGGACACAGAGTATCAGCACCGCTGTGTGTGGACACAGAGTATCAGCACCGCTGTGTGTGGGTGCAGAGTATCAGCACCGCTGTGTGTTGACACAGAGAATCAGCACCGCTGTGTGTGGACACAGAGTATCAGCACCGCTGTGTGTGGGTGCAGAGTATCAGCACCGCTGTGTGTGGACACAGAGTATCAACACCGCTGTGTGTGGACACAGAGTATCAGCACCGCTGTGTGTGGACACAGAGTATCAGCACCGCTGTGTGTGGACACAGAGTATCAGCACCGCTGTGTATGGACACAGAGTATCAGCACCGCTGTGTGTGGACACAGAGTATCAGCACCGCTGTGTGTTGACACAGAGAATCAGCACCGCTGTGTGTGGACACAGAGTATCAGCACCGCTGTGTGTTGACACAGAGTATCAGCACCGCTGTGTGTTGACACAGAGAATCAGCACCGCTGTGTGTGGACACAGAGTATCAGCACCGCTGTGTGTGGACACAGAGTATCAGCACCGCTGTGTGTGGACACAGAGTATCAGCACCGCTGTGTGTGGACACAGAGTATCAGCACCGCTGTGTGTGGACACAGAGTATCAGCACCGCTGTGTGTTGACACAGAGAATCAGCACCGCTGTGTGTGGACACAGAGTATCAGCACCGCTGTGTGTTGACACAGAGTATCAGCACCGCTGTGTGTGGACACAGAGTATCAACACCGCTGTGTGTGGACACAGAGTATCAACACCGCTGTGTGTGGACACAGAGTATCAGCACCGCTGTGTGTGGACACAGAGTATCAACACCGCTGTGTGTGGACACAGAGTATCAGCACCGCTGTGTGTGGACACAGAGTATCAACACCGCTGTGTGTGGACACAGAGTATCAGCACCGCTGTGTGTGGACACAGAGTATCAACACCGCTGTGTGTGGACACAGAGTATCAGCACCGCTGTGTGTGGACACAGAGTATCAGCACCGCTGTGTGTTGACACAGAGAATCAGCACCGCTGTGTGTGGACACAGAGTATCAGCACCGCTGTGTGTGGACACAGAGTATCAGCACCGCTGTGTGTGGACACAGAGTATCAGCACCGCTGTGTGTGGACACAGAGTATCAGCACCGCTGTGTGTTGACACAGAGAATCAGCACCGCTGTGTGTGGACACAGAGTATCAGCACCGCTGTGTGTGGACACAGAGTATCAGCACCGCTGTGTGTGGACACAGAGTATCAACACCGCTGTGTGTGGACACAGAGTATCAGCACCGCTGTGTGTGGACACAGAGTATCAGCACCGCTGTGTGTGGACACAGAGTATCAGCACCGCTGTGTGTGGACACAGAGTATCAGCACCGCTGTGTGTGGACACAGAGTATCAGCACCGCTGTGTGTGGACACAGAGTATCAGCACCGCTGTGTGTGGACACAGAGTATCAGCACCGCTGTGTGTGGACACAGAGTATCAGCACCGCTGTGTGTGGACACAGAGTATCAGCACCGCTGTGTGTGGACACAGAGTATCAGCACCGCTGTGTGTGGACACAGAGTATCAGCACCGCTGTGTGTGGACACAGAGTATCAGCACCGCTGTGTGTGGACACAGAGTATCAGCACCGCTGTGTGTGGACACAGAGTATCAGCACCGCTGTGTGTGGACACAGAGTATCAACACCGCTGTGTGTGGACACAGAGTATCAGCACCGCTGTGTGTGGACACAGAGTATCAGCACCGCTGTGTGTGGACACAGAGTATCAGCACCGCTGTGTGTGGACACAGAGTATCAGCACCGCTGTGTGTGGACACAGAGTATCAGCACCGCTGTGTGTGGACACAGAGTATCAGCACTGCTGTGTGTGGGTGCAGAGTATCAGCACCGCTGTGTGTGGACACAGAGTATCAGCACCGCTGTGTGTGGACACAGAGTATCAGCACCGCTGTGTATGGACACAGAGTATCAGCACCGCTGTGTGTGGACACAGAGTATCAGCACCGCTGTGTGTGGACACAGAGTATCAGCACCGCTGTGTGTTGACACAGAGAATCAGCACCGCTGTGTGTGGACACAGAGTATCAGCACCGCTGTGTGTGGACACAGAGTATCAGCACCGCTGTGTGTGGACACAGAGTATCAACACCGCTGTGTGTGGACACAGAGAATCAGCACCGCTGTGTGTGGACACAGAGTATCAACACCGCTGTGTGTGGACACGGAGTATCAGCACCGCTGTGTGTTGACACAGAGTATCAGCACCGCTGTGTGTGGACACGGAGTATCAGCACCGCTGTGTGTTGACACAGAGTATCAGCACCGCTGTGTGTGGGTGCAGAGTATCAGCACCGCTGTGTGTGGACACAGAGTATCAGCACTGCTGTGTGTGGACACAGAGTATCAGCACTGCTGTGTGTGGGTGCAGAGTATCAGCACCGCTGTGTGTGGACACAGAGTATCAGCACCGCTGTGTGTGGACACAGAGTATCAGCACCGCTGTGTGTGGACACAGAGTATCAGCACCGCTGTGTGTGGACACAGAGTATCAGCACTGCTGTGTGTGGGTGCAGAGTATCAGCACCGCTGTGTGTGGACACAGAGTATCAGCACCGCTGTGTGTGGACACAGAGTATCAGCACCGCTGTGTATGGACACAGAGTATCAGCACCGCTGTGTGTGGACACAGAGTATCAGCACCGCTGTGTGTGGACACAGAGTATCAGCACCGCTGTGTGTGGGTGCAGAGTATCAGCAGCGCTGTGTGTTGACACAGAGTATCAGCACCGCTGTGTGTGGACACAGAGTATCAGCACCGCTGTGTGTGGACACAGAGTATCAGCACCGCTGTGTGTGGACACAGAGTATCAGCACCGCTGTGTGTGGACACAGAGTATCAGCACCGCTGTGTGTGGACACAGAGTATCAACACCGCTGTGTGTGGGTGCAGAGTATCAGCACCGCTGTGTGTGGACACAGAGTATCAGCACCGCTGTGTGTTGACACAGAGTATCAGCACCGCTGTGTATGGACACAGAGTATCAGCACCGCTGTGTGTGGACACAGAGTATCAGCACCGCTGTGTGTGGACACAGAGTATCAGCACCGCTGTGTATGGACACAGAGTATCAGCACCGCTGTGTGTGGACACAGAGTATCAGCACCGCTGTGTGTGGACACAGAGAATCAGCACCGCTGTGTGTGGGTGCAGAGTATCAGCACCGCTGTGTGTGGGTGCAGAGTATCAGCACCGCTGTGTGTGGACACAGAGTATCAGCACCGCTGTGTGTGGACACAGAGTATCAGCACCGCTGTGTGTGGGTGCAGAGTATCAGCAGCGCTGTGTGTTGACACAGAGTATCAGCACCGCTGTGTGTGGACACAGAGTATCAGCACCGCTGTGTGTGGACACAGAGTATCAGCACCGCTGTGTGTGGACACAGAGTATCAGCACCGCTGTGTGTGGACACAGAGTATCAGCACCGCTGTGTGTGGACACAGAGTATCAACACCGCTGTGTGTGGACACAGAGTATCAGCACCGCTGTGTGTGGACACAGAGTATCAGCACCGCTGTGTGTGGACACAGAGTATCAGCACCGCTGTGTATGGACACAGAGTATCAGCACCGCTGTGTATGGACACAGAGTATCAGCACCGCTGTGTGTGGACACAGAGTATCAGCACCGCTGTGTGTTGACACAGAGAATCAGCACCGCTGTGTGTGGGTGCAGAGTATCAGCACCGCTGTGTGTGGACACAGAGTATCAGCACCGCTGTGTGTGGACACAGAGTATCAGCACCGCTGTGTGTGGACACAGAGAATCAGCACCGCTGTGTGTGGGTGCAGAGTATCAGCACCGCTGTGTGTGGACACAGAGTATCAACACCGCTGTGTGTGGACACAGAGTATCAGCACCGCTGTGTGTGGACACAGAGTATCAACACCGCTGTGTGTGGACACAGACTATCAGCACCGCTGTGTGTGGACACAGAGTATCAGCACCGCTGTGTGTGGACACAGAGTATCAGCACCGCTGTGTGTTGACACAGAGTATCAGCACCGCTGTGTGTGGACACAGAGTATCAGCACCGCTGTGTGTGGACACAGAGTATCAACACCGCTGTGTGTGGACACAGAGTATCAGCACCGCTGTGTGTGGACACAGAGTATCAGCACCGCTGTGTGTGGGTGCAGAGTATCAGCACCGCTGTGTGTGGACACAGAGTATCAGCACCGCTGTGTGTTGACACAGAGTATCAGCACCGCTGTGTGTGGACACAGAGTATCAGCACCGCTGTGTGTGGACACAGAGTATCAGCACCGCTGTGTGTGGACACAGAGTATCAGCACCGCTGTGTGTGGACACAGAGTATCAGCACCGCTGTGTGTGGACACAGAGTATCAACACCGCTGTGTGTGGACACAGAGAATCAGCACCGCTGTGTGTGGACACAGAGTATCAACACCGCTGTGTGTGGACACGGAGTATCAGCACCGCTGTGTGTTGACACAGAGTATCAGCACCGCTGTGTGTGGACACGGAGTATCAGCACCGCTGTGTGTGGACACAGAGAATCAGCACCGCTGTGTGTGGACACAGAGTATCAACACCGCTGTGTGTGGACACGGAGTATCAGCACCGCTGTGTGTTGACACAGAGTATCAGCACCGCTGTGTGTTGACACAGAGTATCAGCACCGCTGTGTGTGGGTGCAGAGTATCAGCACCGCTGTGTGTGGACACAGAGTATCAGCACCGCTGTGTGTGGACACAGAGTATCAGCACCGCTGTGTGTGGACACAGAGTATCAGCACCGCTGTGTGTGGACACAGAGTATCAGCACTGCTGTGTGTGGGTGCAGAGTATCAGCACCGCTGTGTGTGGACACAGAGTATCAACACCGCTGTGTGTGGACACAGAGTATCAGCACCGCTGTGTGTGGACACAGAGTATCAACACCGCTGTGTGTGGACACAGAGTATCAGCACCGCTGTGTGTGGACACAGAGTATCAGCACTGCTGTGTGTGGGTGCAGAGTATCAGCACCGCTGTGTGTGGACACAGAGTATCAGCACTGCTGTGTGTGGACACAGAGTATCAGCACCGCTGTGTATGGACACAGAGTATCAGCACCGCTGTGTGTGGACACAGAGTATCAGCACCGCTGTGTGTGGACACAGAGTATCAGCACCGCTGTGTGTGGACACAGAGTATCAGCACCGCTGTGTGTGGACACAGAGAATCAGCACCGCTGTGTGTGGGTGCAGAGTATCAGCACCGCTGTGTGTGGACACAGAGAATCAGCACCGCTGTGTGTGGACACAGAGTATCAGCACCGCTGTGTGTGGACACAGAGTATCAACACCGCTGTGTGTGGACACAGAGTATCAACACCGCTGTGTGTGGACACAGAGTATCAGCACCGCTGTGTGTGGACACAGAGTATCAGCACCGCTGTGTGTGGACACAGAGTATCAACACCGCTGTGTGTTGACACAGAGTATCAACACCGCTGTGTGTGGACACAGAGTATCAGCACCGCTGTGTGTGGACACAGAGAATCAGCACCGCTGTGTGTGGACACAGAGTATCAGCACCGCTGTGTGTGGACACAGAGTATCAACACCGCTGTGTGTGGACACAGAGAATCAGCACCGCTGTGTGTGGACACAGAGTATCAGCACCGCTGTGTGTGGACACAGAGTATCAGCACCGCTGTGTGTGGGTGCAGAGTATCAGCACCGCTGTGTGTGGACACAGAGTATCAGCACCGCTGTGTGTGGACACAGAGTATCAGCACCGCTGTGTGTGGACACAGAGTATCCTCAAATAAGTAACCCCAAACTGTACACAGTACACCAGGTGCAGTCTCACCAATGCCTTGTACAACTGCAGCAACACTTCCCTATTTTTATATTCTATTCCTTTAGCTATAAAGGGAAAAATACCATTTGCCTTCCTTATTACCTGCTGTATCTGCACGCTAGTTCACTGCGATTCATGCACAAGGCCACCCAGATCCCTCTGCACCTATCCTCTAAATTTTTTCCCTATTTAATTTAGAAATTGCCTTTCCGTTTTTCTGACCAAAATGGATAACCTCAAAATTATCTGCCAAATTTAGGCCCATGCAACTAACCTATCCATATCCATTTGTAAATTTCTTATTTCCTCATTACAACTTACTGTTCCATCTACTTAAGTGTCATCTGCAGATTTGGCTATAGTACCTTCTATCCGTACGTCCAAATTGTTAATATATATTGTGAATAGTTGGGGTCCGAGGAACAAACCCTTTGCACCCCAGTAGTTAATCTTGCCAACCAGAAAAATACCCATTTATCCCGAATCTCTGCCTTCTGTCCGTTAGCCAGTCTTCTATCTAAGCTAATAAATTACCTCCAATTCCATGTGATCTTACCTTGTGTATTAACCTTTTGTGTGGCACCTTCTCAAATGCCTTCTGGAAATCCAGATATACTACATCTACAGGATCCCCATTATCCACTTGGCTTGTTACATCTTCAAAGAACTCTAGCAAATTAGTCAAACATGATTTACCCTTCAGCAAACCATGCTGACTCTGATGGATTGCGTTTTGACTTTCTAAATATCCTGATATTACTTCCTCAATAATGGATTCTAACCATTTCCCAATGACAGATGTTAAACTACCTGGTCTTCAGTTTCCTACACCCTGTCTACCTCCCTCTTTGAATAAGGGAGTGACATTGGCATTATTCCAATCCACTAGAACCTTCCCCAAATCCAGGGATATTTGGAATCTTATAACCAATGGATCCATTATCTCCGCTGCCACTTTCAACACCCGAGGATGTAGGCTATCAGGCCCTGGGGACTGGTCTGCTGCCAATCCCACTAGTTTTGTACTTTTCCCTATTGATTTTTTTTTTTTTTTTTTTTTTTTTTTTTTATAAATGTTTTATTGAAAATTTTTTCCCAAACAACAATTTTTCCCCTCTTACAAAGCAAACGCAACAATAACAATACAGAAATTTTAAACAATACACAAGTAACAAAACCCCTTTATCTTTGACCTAAACTAAACCCCCCCTCCCCCCTCCCCCTGGGTTGCTGCTGCTGGTCATCTGTCTTCCCTCTAACGTTCCCCTAGGTAGTCGAGAAATGGCTGCCACCGCCTGGTGAACCCTTGAGCCGATCCTCTCAGGGCAAACTTTATCTGCTCCAGTTTAATGAACCCCGCCATATCATTTACCCAGGCCTCCAGTCCGGGGGGTTTCGCCTCCTTCCACATGAGTAGGATCCTGCGCCGGGCTACTAGGGACGCAAAGGCCACAACGTCGGCCTCTTTCGCCTCCTGCACTCCCGGCTCTTCCGCAACTCCAAATAGAGCTAACCCCCAGCCTGGTTTGACCCGGGCCTTCACCACCCGCGAAATCACTCCCGTCACTCCCTTCCAATACCCTTCCAGTGCCGGGCATGCCCAAAACATATGTGCGTGGTTTGCCGGGCTCCCGCCACACCTCCCACATTTGTCCTCCACTCCAAAGAACCTGCTCAATCTTGCTCCCGTTATGTGTGCTCTATGTAGCACCTTAAATTGAATCAGGCTAAGCCTGGCGCATGAGGAAGAGGAATTTACCCTGCTTAGGGCATCAGCCCACATACCCTCCTCTATCTCCTCCCCTAGTTCTTCTTCCCACTTTCCTTTTAGTTCGCCCACCGACTTCTCCCCCTCTTCCCTCATCTCTCGGTAAATCTCTGACACCTTGCCCTCTCCGACCCACACCCCTGAAAGCACCCTGTCCTGTATCCCCTGTGTCGGGAGCAATGGAAATTCCCTCACCTGTTGTCTAGTAAATGCCCTCACCTGCATATATCTCAAGAAATTTCCCCGGGGCAACTTATACTTTTCCTCCAATGCTCCCAAGCTCGCAAAAGTCCCATCTATAAATAAATTTCCCACCCTCCTAATTCCCAACTGGAACCAGCTCTGAAATCCTCCATCCATTCTTCCTGGGGCGAACCTATGGTTGTTCCTGATTGGGGACCCCACCAGGGCTCCCCGCACCCCTCTCTGTCGCCTCCACTGTCCCCAGATATTTAATGTTGCCGCCACCACCGGGTTCGTGGTAAACTTTTTAGGTGAGATCGGTAGCGGCGCCGTCACCAGCGCCTCTAAACTCGTCCCTTTACAGGACTTTCTCTCCAGTCTTTCCCACGCCGCTCCCTCACCCTCCATCATCCATTTACGTATCATTGCCACATTGGCGGCCCAATAGTAATCGCCCAAGTTCGGTAGTGCCAATCCTCCTCTGTCCCTACTACGCTGAAGGAACCCCCTCCTTACTCTCGGAACTTTCCCTGCCCACACGAAGCTCGTGATGCTCCTGTCTATTTTATTAAAAAAGGTCTTAGTGATTAGGATAGGGAGACATTGAAATACAAATAAGAACCTCGGGAGGACCATCATCTTAATTGCTTGCACCCTGCCCGCCAGCGATAGAGGCTGCATGTCCCACCTCTTGAAGTCCTCCTCCATTTGTTCTACCAACCGTGTCAGATTAAGTCTGTGCAAGGTTCCCCAGCTCCTAGCGATCTGAATCCCCAGGTATCGGAAGTTTCTTTCCACTTTCCTTAGAGGCAAGCCTTCTATCTCTCTACTCTGGTCCCCTGGATGTATCACAAATAATTCACTCTTCCCCATGTTTAGCCTATACCCCGAGAAATCCCCGAACCCCCTCAAAATTCGCATAACCTCTATCATTCCCCCCGCTGGGTCCGACACGTATAACAATAGGTCATCCGCATATAACGAGACTCGGTGTTCTTCTCCCCCTCTAATCACCCCTCTCCATTTCCTGGAGTCTCTCAACGCCATGGCCAGAGGTTCAATTGCCAACGCGAACAACAATGGAGACAGCGGGCATCCCTGTCTTGTTCCCCTATATAGTCGGAAATACTCCGATCTATGTCGACCTGTAACTACGCTTGCCGTTGGAGCCCCATAAAGAAGTCTAACCCAGCTAATAAACCCGTTCCCAAACCCAAACCTCCTTAACACTTCCCATAAATACTCCCACTCCACCCTATCAAATGCCTTCTCTGCGTCCATTGCCGCCACTATCTCTGCCTCCCCCTCCACTGGGGGCATCATTATCACCCCTAATAGTCGTCGCACGTTAACATTCAGTTGTCTCCCTTTTACGAACCCTGTCTGGTCTTCGTGCACCACCCCCGGGACACAGTCCTCTATCCTCGATGCCAGTACCTTTGCCAACAATTTGGCGTCCACGTTCAACAATGAAATGGGTCTATAGGACCCGCACTGCAACGGATCTTTATCCCTCTTCAAAATTAACGATATCGTCGCCTCCGACATCGTCGGGGGTAGAGTCCCCCCTTTCCTGGCCTCATTGAACGTCCTCACCATCAACGGGGCCAACAAGTCCACATATTTTCTGTAATACTCCACCGGGAACCCGTCTGGTCCTGGGGCCTTCCCTGCTTGCATGCTTCCCAGTCCCTTAATAACCTCGTCCACCCCAATCGGTGCCCCCAGGCCTACCACCCCCCGCTCCTCCACTTTCGGGAACCTCAATTGGTCCAGGAACTGCCGCATCCCCTCCTCTCCCTCTGGGGGTTGAGACCTATACAGTTCCTCATAGAAGGTCTTGAACACCTCATTTATCTTTCCTGCCCTTCGCACCGTGTCTCCCCTTTCGTCTCTAATTCCTCCTATTTCCCTCGCTGCTGCCCTCTTTCGCAATTGATGAGCCAACAGGCGACTCGCCTTTTCCCCATATTCATACCTCCTCCCCTGTGCCTTCCTCCACAGTACCTCCGCCTTTCTGGTGGTCAGAAGGTCAAATTCCGTCTGGAGTCGTCTCCTCTCCCTGTACAATTCCTCCTCCGGGGTCTCTGCAAATTCCCTATCCACCCTTAAAATCTCCCCCAGTAATCTTTCCCTTTCCTTGGCCTCTGTTTTCCTTTTGTGGGCCCCAATGGAGATCAGCTCTCCTCTGACCACCGCTTTTAGTGCTTCCCATACCACTCCCACCGGGACCTCGCCGTCGTCATTGACCTCCAGGTATCTCTCAATACACCCCCGCACTCTTGCACACACTCCCTCATCCGCCATCAGTCCCACATCTAATCGCCAGAGTGTTCTCTGCTCCCTTTCCTCTCCTAATTCCAGGTCCACCCAATGTGGGGCATGATCCGAAACCGCTATGGCTGAGTACTCAGCTTCTTCCACCCTAGAGATCAACGACCTTCCCAAAACAAAAAAATCTATCCGGGAGTACACTTTATGGACATGGGAGAAGAAGGAATACTCCCTAGCCCTAGGTCTAAGAAATCGCCATGGATCCACTCCCCCCATTTGGTCCATAAACCCCTTAAGTACCTTGGCCGCTGCCGGCCTTCTTCCGGTCCTTGAGCTGGATCTATCTAGCCCCGGGTCCAGCACCGTATTAAAGTCCCCTCCTAAAATCAAGTTTCCTACCTCCAGGTCCGGTATACGCCCCAGCATCCGTCTCATAAATCCCGCATCGTCCCAGTTTGGGGCATACACGTTAACCAACACGACCTCCATTCCCTCCAGCCTGCCACTCACCATTACATATCTACCTCCGCTATCTGCTACGATGTTCTTTGCTTCAAATGCGACCTGTTTCCCCACCAAAATGGCCACCCCTCTATTCTTTGCGTCCAGTCCTGAGTGGAACACCTGTCCCACCCATCCTTTCCTTAGCCTAACTTGGTCCGCCACCTTTAGGTGCGTCTCTTGGAGCATAACCACGTCTGCCCTTAGTCCTTTCAAATGCGCGAGCACTCGGGCCCTTTTTATCGGTCCGTTCAGGCCCTCTCACGTTCCACGTGATCAGCCTCACTAGGGGGCTACCTGCCCCCCTCCCGTGTCGACTAGCCATTACCTTCTCTAGGCCAGTCCCATATCCCGCCTCCGCGCTCCCGCTCGCTCCCCCAGCGTCGCACACCATCCCCGCCCACCCACTCTTTAGCCATTTCCTTTTGGATTTCCGCAGCAGCAACCCAGTTGTCCCCCCCCCCCCCTTCTCCCTCCCTCCTCCCCTCCCCGCTAGATCTCTTTCTAGCTTGATTGCTCCCCCCATATTACTTCCGTAAGTCAGCTAACTTCAACTGACCCCGGCTACTCCTGCTCACTCCTCGACCCCCCCCATGTGGGGAACTCCCATCCGCCTTGCGCCTGTCTTCCCGCCTTATTCTTTCTGGTGCGGGAACATCCCTTTACCTGACCCGCCTCTTATGGCGCAGCTCCCTTTCCCCTCCCCCTCCCCTTCCCATTCTCCAACTATGTCCCGTCTTTCCCCCCTCACCGGCGCCCACATTTCCCCAATGTCTCCCCCCTTCCCTTTTTACTTCTCAATTAACTTCCACCGTAACATTAACAATAACATTTCCTGCAGCATCAGTCCCTCAGTTCCGATCCAATTTCTCTTCTTTGATGAAGGTCCATGCTTCCTCCGCCGTCTCGAAATAATGGTGTCTCTCCTGATACGTGACCCATAGTCTTGCCGGCTGCAGCATCCCGAACTTCACCTTCCTTTTATGCAACACCTCTTTGGCTCGGTTGAAGCTCGCCCTCCTTCTCGCCACCTCCGCACTCCAATCCTGGTATACCCGTACCACTGCATTCTCCCATCTGCTACTCCGCACCTTTTTAGCCCATCTCAGGACCTCTTCTCTATCCTTAAGGCGGTAAAATCGCACGATTATCGCCCTCGGTGGTTCTCCCGCTTTTGGTCTTCTCGCCGGAATCCGATTTGCCCACTCCACCTCCAAGGGGCCCGTAGGGGCCTCAGCACCCATCAGTGAGCTCAGCATCGTACTTGCGTACGCTCCACAGTCCACTCCTTCCACACCCTCAGGGAGACCCAGTATCCGAAGGTTCTTCCTTCGCGCTCCATTTTCTCGGGCTTCGATCCTTTCAGTACACTTTT
Source organism: Scyliorhinus torazame (assembly GCF_047496885.1). Lineage (NCBI taxonomy): Eukaryota > Metazoa > Chordata > Chondrichthyes > Carcharhiniformes > Scyliorhinidae > Scyliorhinus > Scyliorhinus torazame. The sequence continues at coordinate 132,749,048 of NC_092727.1, forward strand.
TATGAAGTGCCTCGTGCGTCTGTGTCTTAACCGCCAGGCCCAGGATCTCGTCCTCAATATCTGTCCACCTGCTCCACCACGCGGAGCTCTGTCTCCTGGGTCTTTAATGTCTCCTTGAGCCCCTCAATTGCCTGTAGCAACGGGGTCAGCACCTCCCTCTTCAGCAGCTCCACGCACCGTCTCACAATTTCATCCTGCTCAGGCCCCCATGTCACCTGCGCTTTCTCCGCTGCCATCTTGTACTTCTCTCTTTCTGACCCTTTGGTCGACGATTCCTCGCGCTGCAGCCGCCGCCGCCGGTTTTTTCCTCCTTCGTTTGGGGGGGACTCCCTTCTCACACGCCCCACACCGGGTTGCGTCGTCGAAAAATTCCCCGTTGGGGCTCTTAAAAGAGCCCGAAGGTCCGTCGGAGCTGGAGCCGCCGAAGCGTGCGGCTAGCTCATCCTCACCGCAACCGGAAGTCCCTTCAGTGGCCTTGATGAGGTCTTTTCACAGTTGTTCCCTCTGCTGCTAGAATTCACCTTTGATACAGGCCCTCAGGTCAGCTTGCAGCTTTAAGCTTGCCCTTCCCCCGCCTGCATGCTGGAAGAGGCCCTGTTTATCCTGTAGTTGCAGCCAAATCTTTCACTGTTTCTGCGTGTGTCTGGCAACCAAGAGACATACCCTTCCTGGGGGACACTGTCGGGGGAATATTGCCGCCTTCTTCCCACACCGGGAAATGTCAAACAAATGCCGTGGGGGCCCCTGTAAAAGAGCCCAAAAGTCCGTTCCAAGCAGGAGCTGCCGAATGTGCGACCTAGCTCTGCATAGCCGCACCCGGAAGTCTCCTACTTTTCCCTATTGATGATGATTGTTGTAAGTCCTTTCCTTTCTATTACCTCGGCATTTACCTGTTTACTATAGGGATGGTAGTAGTGTATTTATTGTGAAAAGTGAGAACGCTGCCCCAGTCCCCATCCTCCAAAGGGACCCACACTCACTTTAAAAATAAATTTAGAGTACCCAATTCTTTTTCTCCAATTAAGGGGGCAGTTTTAGCGTGGCCAAATCCACCTCGCCTGCACATATTTGGGCCGTGGGGGCGAAACCCACGCAGACACGGGGGGAATGTGCAAAACTCCACGCGGACAGTGGACCCAGGGGCCGGGATCGAACCCTGGGACGTCGGCGCCGTGAGGCAGCAGTGCTAACCACGGTACCACCCGACCCATACTCACTTTAGCTACTCTCCTCCTTTTATATATTTCTGGGGGATTTGATTTTGCTGCAGTTTCCTTTCGGAATTTATATTTTGTTATTTTCAGTAACCCCCCCCCCCCGAGGCTGTGTCCTCTCCCTCGGCCCCGCCCCGGGCGGACACTCAGCGCAGCCCGGGGGACCAGGGGCCGCAGCCGCACAGACGGCTCCAGGTCCGAGGGGCCCGATCTCTCCCCCCCCCCCCGGTCCCCGCCGCCGGGCGCCTCACCTGTCGGCCGGTCCCCGGCGCTCCTGCCCCGGAAACCAAGCTAGCAAACTCACCCGGAAGCTGATCCGGTTTGCACCGCTGACGGTCCGGATGGAGCGCCCTACCGGCGGTGGGGTCACCTCCATAACTTCCCCCCGCCCGGCTTTCCGGCGGTGGGGTCACCTCCATAACTTCCCCCCGCCCGGCTTCCGGCGGTGGGGTCCACCTCCATAACTTCCCCCCGCCCGGCTTTCCGGCGATGGGGGTCACCTCGATGGGGGGGGGGAAAGGGGGGGAGGTCGTCTGGGGGGGGGGAAGGGGGGGAGGTCGTCCTGGGGGGGGGAAGGGGGGGGGGTCGTCTGGGGGGGGAGGGGGGGGGGAGGGGGGGGGGGGTCGTCTGGGGGGGGGGAAGGGGGGAGGGGTCGTCTGGGGGGGGTCGTCTGGGGGGGGGAAAGGGGGGAGGGGTCGTCTGGGGGGGGGGGGGAAGGGGGGGGGTCGTCTGGGGGGGGGGAAGGGGGGGGGTCGTCTGGGGGGGGGGAAGGGGGGGTCGTCTGGGGGGGGGGAAGGGGGGGGGTCGTCCTGGGGGGGGGGAAGGGGGGGGTCGTCTGGGGGGGGGGAGGGGGGGGGTCGTCTGGGGGGGGAGGGGGGGGTCGTCTGGGGGGGGGGAGGGGGGGTCCGTCTGGGGGGGGGTCGTCTGGGGGGGGGGGAGGGGGGGGGAAGGGGGGGGAGGGGGGGGTCGTCTGGGAGGGGGGGAGGGGGGGGGTCGTCTGGGAGGGGGGGGAGGGGGGGGGTCGTCGGGGAGGGGGGGGGAGGGGGGGGGTCGTCTGGGAGGGGGGGGGAAGGGGGGGGGTCGTCTGGAGGGGGGGGGGGAAGGGGGGGGGGTCGTCCTGGGGGGGGGGGGAAGGGGGGGGGTCGTCTGGGGGGGGAGGGGGGGGGGGGTCGTCTGGGGGGGGGAGGGGGGGGGTCGTCTGGGGGGGGGTCGTCCTGGGGGGGGGAGGGGGGGGGTCGTCTGGGGGGGGGAAGGGGGGGGAGGGGGGGGTCGTCTGGGAGGGGGGGAGGGGGGGGAGGGGGGGGTCGTCTGGGAGGGGGGGGTCGTCTGGAGGGGGGGGGAGGGGGGGGGTCGTCTGGGAGGGGGGGGGGGTCCGTCTGGGAGGGGGGGGGGGGAGGGGGGGGGTCGTCTGGGAGGGGGGGGGGGAGGGGGGGGGTCGTCTGGGAGGGGGGGGTCGTCTGGGAGGGGGGGGGAGGGGGGGGGTCGTCTGGGAGGGGGGGGGTCGTCTGGGGGGGGGGGAAGGGGGGGGTCGTCTGGGAGGGGGGGGTCGTCTGGGAGGGGGGGGGTCGTTCTGGGGGGGAGAAGGGGGGGGTCGTCTGGGGGGGAGAAGGGGGGGGGTCGTCTGGGGGGGAGAAGGGGGGGTCGTCTGGGGGGGGGGGAGAAGGGGGGGGGGTCCGTCTGGGGGGGGGAGAAGGGGGGGGGGTCGTCTGGGGGGGAGAAGGGGGGGGTCGTCTGGGGGGGGGGAAGGGGGGGGGTCGTCTGGGGGGGAGAAGGGGGGGGTCGTCTGGGGGGGGGGAAGGGGGGGGTCGTCTGGGGGGGGGAAGGGGGGGGGTCGTCTGGGGGGGGAAGGGGGGGGGTCGTCTGGGGGGGGGAAGGGGGGGGGTCGTCTGGGGGGGGGAAGGGGGGGGGTCGTCTGGGGGGGGGAAGGGGGGGGTCGTCTGGGGGGGGGAAGGGGGGGGTCGTCTGGGGGGGGAAGGGGGGGGTTCGTCTGGGGGGGGGGAAGGGGGGGGTCGTCTGGGGGGGGGAAGGGGGGGGTCGTCTGGGGGGGGGGAAGGGGGGGGTCGTCTGGGGGGGGGAAGGGGGGGGGTCGTCTGGGGGGGGGAAGGGGGGGGTTCGTCTGGGGGGGGGAAGGGGGGGGTCGTCTGGGGGGGGGAAGGGGGGGGGTCGTCTGGGGGGGGGAAGGGGGGGGGTCGTCTGGGGGGGGGAAGGGGGGGTCGTCTGGGGGGGTCGTCCTGGGGGGGAAAGGGGGGGGTCGTCTGGGGGGGGGGAAGGGGGGGGGTCGTCTGGGGGGGGGGAAGGGGGGGGGTCGTCTGGGGGGGGGGAAGGGGGGGGTCGTCCTGGGGGGGGGGGGAAGGGGGGGGTCGTCTGGGGGGGGGGGAAGGGGGGGGTCGTCTGGGGGGGGGAAGGGGGGGGTCGTCTGGGGGGGGGGGGAAAGGGGGGGGGTCGTCTGGGGGGGGGGGGAAGGGGGGGGTCGTCTGGGGGGGGGGGAAGGGGGGGGGGTCGTCTGGGGGGGGGGGAAGGGGGGGGTCGTCTGGGGGGGGGGGGAAGGGGGGGGGTCCGTCTGGGGGGGGGGGGAAGGGGGGGGTCGTCTGGGGGGGGGAAGGGGTGGGGGTCCGTCTGGGGGGGGGAAGGGGGGGGTCGTCTGAGGGGGGGTCGTCTGAGGGGGGGGAAGGGGGGGGTCGTCTGGGGGGGGGAAGGGGGTCGTCTGGGGGGGGGAAGGGGGTCGTCTGGGGGGGGAAGGGGGTCGTCGTCGTCTGGGGGGGAAGAAGGGGGGGGTCGTCGGGGGGAGGAAGGGGGGGGTCCGTCTGGGGGGAGGAAGGGGGGGGTCGTCTGGGGGGGAGAAGGGGGGGGGTCCGTCTGGGGGGGAGAAGGGGGGGTCGTCTGGGGGGGGAAGGGGGTCGTCGTCTGGGGGGAGAAGGGGGGGTCGTCTGGGGGGGAGAAGGGGGGGGTCCGTCTGGGGGGGGGAGGAAGGGGGGGTCGTCCTGGGGGGGGAAGGGGGTCGTCGTCGTCTGGGGGGAGAAGGGGGGGGTCGTCGGGGGGAGAAGGGGGGGGTCGTCGGGGGGGAGAAGGGGGGGGGTCCGTCGGGGGGAGAAGGGGGGGGGTCGTGGGGGGGAGAAGGGGGGGTCGTCTGGGGGGGAGAAGGGGGGGGTCGTCTGGGGGGGAGAAGGGGGGGGTCGTCTGGGGGGGGAGAAGGGGGGGGGTCGTCCTGGGGGGGAAGGGGGTCGTCGTCGTCTGGGGGAGAAGGGGGGGTCGTCTGGGGGGGGGGAAGGGGGGGTCGTCTGGGGGGGGAAGGGGGGGGTCGTCGGGGGGAAGGGGGGGTCCGTCGGGGGGAAAAGGGGGGGGTCGTCGGGGGGGGAAAGGGGGGGGGGTCGTCGGGGGGGAAAAGGGGGGGTCGTCTGGGGGGGGGGAAAGGGGGGGGGTCGTCTGGGGGGGGAAAAGGGGGGGGTCCGTCTGGGGGGGGGAAAAGGGGGGGGTCGTCTGGGGGGGGGAAAAAGGGGGGGTCCGTCTGGGGGGGGGAAAAGGGGGGGTCGTCTGGGGGGGGGAAAAGGGGGGGGTCGTCTGGGGGGGGGGTCGTCTGGGGGGGGAAAAAGGGGGGGGGTCGTCTGGGGGGGGAAAATGGGGGGGTCGTCTGGGGGGGGGGAAGGGGTGGGGTCCGTCCTGGGGGGGGGGAAGGGGGGGGTCGTCTGGGGGGGGGGGAAGGGGGGGGTCGTCTGGGGGGGGGGAAGGGGGGGGTCGTCTGGGGGGGGGGAAGGGGGGGGTCGTCCTGGGGGGGGGAAGGGGGGGGTCGTCTGGGGGGGG